>NW_015622542.1:795700-1995700 GCF_000835495.1 Cladophialophora immunda | reverse complement strand
GAAAACCCTGGGGACTTTTTTTTTGAGCCTTGCGGGCGGATATTCACGGCTCAGGGAAGGTTAAGCGAGCCCGGAGCTCAGCCTTGTCGTCATCTGAAGTCTCTTTTTTCCAGCCTCGTCTTGGTCCTACCCACCCGTGAACCATTTCGCAGGACTTTTTGATATTGAACTCTTCAAGACGTGGAGTCGATGCCTGTCACATCAATCATGCCGGTATTTCTGCCTGGTGATCTGATCCCCACCAGCCAGATACCGACATCCCAGAAGCGCAAAATTGGCCATGGACTCCAACAAAATAGAGAGACAAACTTCCTTGCGACCATTGGAGGATTCTTGGAAATCGACTATCGCAAGAAGACGGCCCAAATATCCACACCGGATGCTCGCTACATACCCAAAGCAGGAGACCTTGTGATCGCGCAAGTACGAATCTCAACAGCAGACTTTTTCCATGTCTACATCAACCCTTACTCGCCCCAGGCATTCTTGCCACAACTGGCCTTCGAGGGTGCCACCAAGAAGACGAGACCTCAACTGAAGGCAAACGACCTCGTCTACGCCAAAGTTGTCTCTGCGCAGAAGAACATGGAGATCGAGTTAAGCTGTGTGAATCCATCCACCGGCAAGGCGGAACCGGATGGGCTGGGTCCGCTTAATGGTGGTATGGTATTTGATGTCAGCCCCGGTCTTGCTGAGAGACTTCTCAAGAAGCAAGGTGTGGTGGCGCTGGAGGAGTTGGGGTCGAGACTTCAGGGCGGATTCGAGATTGCGGTTGGCAAGAATGGGAAAGTGTGGGTTGATTGCCCAGAGGCTGGTGTGAAGGGAATTTGTGCAGTGGGGCGATGCCTGAGAGAGATGGACGAGAACGAGATGAAACAGAAGGAGCAGAAGAAGCTTGCAAACAAAATCATTGCTGAGCTGGAGCGCGGGTGACTGCAACATTGCTGAGCAACGAAAGGAAAACCTCATGACAAGGGCTGGTGCCTCGGAAAAACGAGAAGGAAACAAATCACCCTAGCAGAAATCATCCAGTACGCAGCTGGCGCAGAGGAATGAACCTCTCAAGACCCTCAAATCGCAAACTGCGCCGCCATAGATGGCACACCTACCAACAGGTCGAGGGACTATGGCTGACCGGCCAGGCCCGGCGCGCCAGGACATGCGATGAGAGGGAGAACTACAGCACATTTCAGAATCATGCAGGGTTGCAAGTGGCCGTGGGCCAGGCGCAGCGGAAACGAACTGCGGGCCCGGCCAAAAAAGACAGACAGATAATGACAAAGGAGTCAATTTGCTTTTCGAAGATTTTGTTGATTCGCCTTCTGTACTACGAGTACATGACTATCCACGTTTCCACCACCATAACTTTGGGATTAGCCTGATGCAAGGTCATAGGCCTTCCTCAACATCGGAACCCTGCCCTCCTCACAATACAGCAGTGAAGTGTATGTTCATGCAGAATCCGGATGCCTCATGCCCGGTCATCCCATGCAAAAAAGACTTTTTTTTTTCGCGAAGGGTATTCCCCAATCGTAACTTGGAAAAGGATTCGACGCCGGGTTCGTTGCGGAAAAGAAGGAAATGATCTGTCCGCCATGCTCTCATAAAGTCTTCTTTTGCAAGATATCCGGAACTCCCTGTCGTGGTGGCATAGCTTCTGCGGAATCCATCTTCTATCGAGCAAAATCCTCAATGCCATCCCATTTTCATTCCGTTTTGGTTGTTGGTCGTTTACTTTCTTCGGAAGGAGCAGCCCTCTGTGAGTCGGGCTTTGCCACCGGTGGGTTGGCAAAGCACAGTTGAGCAACCTGCGCAGATGACGACAGTTTGAGCGTGGGAGAAAACGGTGGTGATTGTGAAGCAGCCGGGGCACTTGACGTCCATGAAGAATGATCGAGGTGCTGGGACGAGAGTCTGGAGTGCTTGTTAGTTTTTCTGATGATTTTCGGCCTAGGGACTGCAAGGATCGTAATCGTACCTTGAGCTTGTGCTTGCGAGCCTCAGCCTGAGGCGTTGGGTTTAGGAGATCAACTGCGAGAACCTGCAAACGAAAACGTCAGCGACTGGTCGGGATGAAGATGATTGCGTTGGTGGTGATCGATGTTGCGGTGCTCGTGTGCTTTGTAAAGCCGGGAGGAGAAATTTTGACCACATCGATTTGTTGCATCGATTTGCGCAGGTGTGCATACCATTTTGTTTGATTTTTAGAGGTAACCTGAGGACTCTGTTTGATACTGAGCTGCCGTCTGAAGTTTGAGAGTTGCGGCGAAGATGCAGGAGATCAATTGATGTATTGCGATGGAGGAGCGTGGCGGTAGAAATCGACTTTGAGGAGTCGTCGTGGTTGTGCGGCCAACTGCCAAGACCGCTAAGTGCAGAGTCTCCACAGCGGCATCGTCTTCACAGACTGCAGCCAATCACAGGCCTGCATTTACTTTGTTCGCCGCCTCCTTTGACTCACTGCCAGAGTCATTGAACAAGAGAGAAAGGACTCTAGCAACGTCGTATCTACTTCTAGACCGATCTATCGCTTCTATCGGGTATCAAGTGCAAGGCTAGACAAGGAGATTATCGCGCCAAAGGCCTTCAGAAGGGCACATCCATGTCTTCCACCTTCTCCTCTGTCCCTCCCGCCTCTCCCCGTGACGAGATATTCTGCTTGATGAAACCTGCAATCATGTCCAGATATTGCTTCCCGCTCGGCACAAAGTGTCCTCCGGGGTGTGTCACGACCTGGGTCTTCTCTGCGCCGCCAGTCGCATCGACTAATGCTTGTGTTCTCGACTCTTCGACCACGCTGTCAAGACTCCCAATGACGTGACATACTGGGGTCTGAATATGGGGGTCCTCGTAGAATCCACGATATCTCTCGCCAGGGGCCCGAAAGCCACAGTATGCGGCACAAAATTTGAGCGGCGGGTGACTGAGTCTCTCAAAGGATGCCGGATACGGGATCGCCAGAGGGGATCTTGCTCGTGCCTTTTCAAACGCTTGTTTTCTCGAGTCCCCCTCCAGTAGTGAAGCAACCATGGCGGCTAGACATGCTCCCTGCGAGAATCCGATCACGCCATCGAATGGTCCCTCTGACTCTAGAACTTTGGCGATTGTCTCCAGCCCTTTCTCGAGACCGACGTACTCAGGCGGATCGGAAATATCTGACCGCCTCCACCAGCCATAAGCTTCAATACTGTCCGGGTCTTCAGTTGAACTCAGGTCAAAGCCCGGAACGTCGCTTGGCTTGAGTTGCAGAGGGCCCGTTGGGTAGCTTAACGAAATGCCTGGAAATACTTTCTGCAGGTGCTTTTCCATTGCTCTTGTTTTTGCGTGGAATAGATTCCCATTTTGAGTATAACCGTGGAGCATCAATACCTTGATGCTACTGCTCGGCTCTTTTGCGGATGGCATAACGTGCAAGTACCTCGCTGTCTGTGGCTTCAGGGATCTTGGAAAGTTAACTCTAGACAGTGTTGTGAAAATTGTTGAGGTTTTCTGGTTGAGTTGAAGGCTATTCATAAGACGATCGCGTGGCCAAGGGAATGAAGAGGCTCTAGCCAGGCAAATGTCAAAGCGATGGAGATGGGCGGGTCGTCAGATTCCGACCATTCATCTCCTGCCAAGCCCATGCCAAGCTCCTGCAAATGCTCCGACACGGTCTTCCGCCCAACGACCACCAAAGCTTTCTTCTCTCCTCTCCACTACCATTGTCTTTCCAAATATTTACCAGCCTCTGGCTTCGGACTGGCCAGATTGAAGACTTCGTCAGGGTGCCCTTTGCCTGCTGAAGCCGCCGACGCTGCCCCCAGTTACCCTCCGTGGGAACCCGCTCTCACCTCCGCCTGGAGAAGCCAACATGATACCCACCATCTTGCTCCCCGTGGATCCGATGGGGCACGAGCGACCATATCCCCCGTTTGAGGCAGTTGTCCCAGTGCCGCTCATGGTTCATGCTGATGTGGTCCGACTACCGTGCAGTCTGTTCATCATTGAAGCCGCAATAGACAGAACCAGAGAAAATAAGCCTTGGGTTCCCATGGTGCTGCTACTGTCCTTGCCTTCTGAATGGCTCGCCGTCAATATAGTTCAAAACACCTGACACGAGTCTGTGTTTGCGCAGCGAAGCACGAAGATCTTGGAAGAGGTAGGTCCTCGTCGCACACTGTGCGTCCCAAGGTATAAGAATATGCTCTTTCGTCTCTTTCTCTTTAGCCTCCATGCTTCCTGTCTCTTCATTCTACGTTGAGAAGTGAGTTTACTTCCTCTTCATATCCGGCGTCCTCTCCATATCGTGCAGATATTCTATTTGCAGCAGTTCATATACAATCTCCATCAATTCACCTCCAAACTCCAGCCCTCTGCTGTCTCGGAACACCTCCCCCCCTCTCAGCATCTTGTTCACATATCCTATCCGAAATGGTCAACTTCAGGCCCGTCTTCGAGCGCATCAAGCGCCTCGATGTCCAATACAACAAACCAACCAAGGAGATCCGTGGACGGGACACCATCCTCCCCATTACTCTCACCTCCATCTTCATCTTTTTCATGTGGGGCCTCGCCTATGGCCTGCTAGACATCATGAACTACCATGTCAAGGTAGCCATGGGGATCGGCCGCCAGAAGGCCGCCATTTTGGCCGCCGGGTACTATGGTGCCTACATCCCCGGCGCGCTCTTGATCGGTGGGCCTCTAGTGAAGAAGTGCGGCTATCGAATCGCCATGACGACGGGCCTGTTTGTTCTCGCCCTGGGCAACGAGTTCATGTCCATTGGGGCAAGTCGCTGCAGTCTTGCGGGCATGGTGGCCGCGCATTTCGTCATCGGTTTGGGTGTTTCGACCTTGGAACGCTCAGCAAATCCATACGCTGTCAACTGTGGACCGCGGCGGCAAGCCGCTCTGCGAATCTTGATGGCGCAAGCTTGGGCTGGTATCGGCACTGTCGTGGCCCCGTTCCTGGCCAACGCGTTCGTCTTCAATCCCGACACCTCTACAGCACGCCCGGACCCCGACCCTCTTCGCCCCGGCAAATGCCAGATGCCGACGATGAAGACCGCCTCGTGCGCCAACCTGGGCAGCGTCATCACCTTCTACCGAGCCCTGGGCGCCTGCGTCTTCGCGCTCACCGTCTTCGTGGCAGTCCTCTTCTTCCGCACCAACTGGTTCCCGGAGGTCGAAGTCCCCGTCTCCGCGCCGGTCGACTGTGGCTGGAAGAAGTGGAAGCACCCACTGGTGTCGCGGCGCTTTGCTCGCATCTGGTGGGGCGTGGCAGCCAACTTTGTCAACCTCGGCTGCCAGGTGACTTTTGCACAGTTCTTCATCGAGCACATGAAGGTCAACGCCTGTGCCAGCGACCGATGGGCCGCGTACTACATGTCGCTCGCGCAGACGGCGTTTGTCATCGGCCGCTTCGCCGCTGCGGGCCTCGTCACCATGCCGCGGGTCTTCAAGCCCCGCTACGTGCTGATGTGCTTCATGGCCGGCGCCGTCGCGACGACCGCGGCCGGGACGGGCATCACCGCGACCGCCGCCATTGCCGTCGCCATCATGGTCATGTTCTTCGAGGCGCCGTCGTTCCCCATGATCTTCGAGAGCGCCACAGCCAGCTTCGAGGAGTGGACGCCCACCTGCGAGACGCTGATGATTGTCAGCATCTCCGGCGGTGCGCTGCAGCCCGCCCTGATGGGCCAGCTCGTCGAGTCCGTCCACATCTCCGCCGCCTGGTGGCTGACGGCCTCGTGCTTCCTGCTCGTCTTCACGTACCCGGTCGCGACGAACGTGATTCCCTCGTTCAAGATTGCCCTGGACAAGGCCGAGATCGGTCCCGACGCGGTCGACCAAGTTGCCGACGAGGAGCATGGGCTCCAGCGAGCCTCGACCTCCAAGGAAAGCTTCGCCGTCAGGATCGTCGAAAAGGTCACTTTCAGGAGGAAGAAGTCTTCAGAGACTGGATCTGCTACTCCCCAGTCTAGTGAGGGGCCGGCTCAAGGCTCATAGAATGCTGTGTGGTAGTCTTTGTCGGCGATTTGGTTGGGATTCTCTATTGGGCTTTGCGACATCGCAGAACGAACAAAGGACTGTGGATGAGCATGGTGAGGGCGTTGGCTACTTAGAAGGGCAGGAAGGAATAGGTTGTTTACTTTGGAATGGGTTTTCTTGTTTTTGGCCTGAGGCTTTTGAGTTCATACAAAGTCGCCCCGCGCGAGATGTTACGTGCCAACATAGGCAGTATCCAACTAATAGCAACACAATAATGGCACTTGAGAAAAGACCCCATGATTCCAAAGTTCGCCATCCCGCAAGATTGATCAAGACCTGCTTAATCGACCTGACCGCCTTCTCCCCGTGTCATTTGACGCAGCCTCCGGGGCTGAAGGCTTTGCTTTCTTCCCTCGAGTCCCCGTGGACTCTTCTGATTTGAGTGGCTTGTCTTCTGCTTTGCTTGCTGGCGCGTTAGCAGCCTTTTTCGCCTTTGTTGGTGGCTTCATATCCCCGTTAACCACGGGCTTCAACTCCTCCCAGTCCGGTTCTGTCTTTGCCTGCGCCTTCTTGCCCCTAGCAGTCGTCTTCTTGGGCATCACTTCCTCTTCATCGTCATCGTCCTCCTCTTTTGTAGTCGAACTGCGGTTCTTTCCCTTCGTCTTCTTGGGTTCAATCTCGCCATCTCCGTTCTGCTCTGCAGCCTTGCGCTTTTTGCCCTTGGGCTTCTTCGGGAGATCGCCGTCGTCATCTGGCATCTCAGCTTCACTCATCTCCTTTGCCACAGGTCCAGTCTTCTTCTGGACTGAGGGCACTACAGCACTGGTCCGTCCACCCACTGTAAGAAAAGCAATCTTGTCTCCGTTGGGCAATGTATTCGAGGCATCCTTTTTGCCCTTCCCCCATCGATGCTTGAACAGCCAGTCCTCGGGGAACTTCTCCGAGTCACCCAACAGCTCCACCGCGGTGTTGCAGATGTAATGAATCGACTTGTGGAGCTGTGTGATCTGCCCATCATTCAAAGTATTCGCGTATTGTTCAGGGTGGATCTTTGCATTGTACATGATCTCATCGCCCACCCAGTTGCCGATGCCGCTGATGTTGGCTTGATCCAGTAGCATGGCCTTAATGGGGACCTTCTTGCTTTTGCACTTGTCCTTGAGCCACTCGACGGTGACCATCTCCTTGTCAATGACCGGATCCGGTCCGTTCTCGACCAGGGGTGAGTGCTGTCGGATCTCCGCAGCAGGACAGTCGACAAGTCTGACCCGGGCGAATCGCCGCATGTCCACGAAAGCTGCCTCAATTGGCTCTTCACCGTCCTCTGCTTCGGTCTCGAGCATGAACTTCATGAATTTCGGGGGCCACGCCTCGTCCTTCTTGCCCTCTTGCGGCTGGTAGTAGTAGGTGTGCTCAGACTTGAATTTCAACCACCCCGACATGCCGAAATGCATGACTGGGTGAGGGGGGCTTGACATGATCATCCAGAAGTATTTCCCTTGTTGGCCAGCATCGATGATCTTCTTACCAGCCATGTGTTTCTCAAATTCGGCAGCTGAGGTGCCCACCTTGCCATAGACGCTTGCATCATCGGTGGCCGTGACTTTGGCGATGGTTTTGCCAACCAGCAGTTTGCGAATAAAATGTACTATGCGAGCGACCTCGGCGATCTCAGGCATCTTGATCAAATTGGTGTTCGTGAGGCTTTTCCGGCGGAGAAGGTCGTCCTTAAACAGAGCGACAAGGCGGTGGAAGGACGCCTCTTGAGACTTGTTGCTTTTGAATTGGCCAATCCACCCAACTTTTGCTCGAGTTGGTCGTTGAGGCGTGACAGGAGAAGAAAATGAGCTGGAGGCAGTCTTGAGGTCGATAGAGATGAAGGGGCTGGCGCTTCGACTGTGTGGCTATGTCGACGATTGGTAAAGCTGGAGGCTGCAACGCGTATTCATTACGAGACGACACGAACCAACCGACGCGTTTAGTGGCTTCAGCCTTCCGAGCAGCGGCAATGACATAATATATGCCCGGCGGTGAAAAGCGCAGCCTCGTCTCCGCTCCGCAGGTTGCTTTTGATACGTACCGAGCATAGCAATCTATGTCCATCGTAATACCAGTAAACACTAATCTCATGCAAATATCTGAGTCTTGCATCGCTCTCTACATGAATTATATGCCCCCGTCAATGTCCACCTCATCTCCAACCTATTCCACCATCTAATAAGCAATCAAGCTGGCGTGGTTTTGGACTTCACCTGTGTCGGAGACGAGCTCGCCCTCTCCTACATCCACCTCACAACCCAACCACCGGAGTACTGCTGCTGGTCTTCCTCCATCCCATCGACCGCACACGCCCTCCTCCATCCCTGATCAAGCTCCGCCCGCTCGGACTGGAGCTCAGCTCCGACCCCATCCCCGACCTCTAATAATGTCCAAACCCACAGCCCCTCCAACAAACCTCACGCCGCAGTTCTGCTTCAACACCCGCGTGCTGCGGGACTTTCTTCGTCTCTCACGAGCCAGCATAGACGACAGCATCTCCACAAACTTGAACGCCCTCATCACGCCCTCGACGACGTCGCCCTTCGACCCCACCTCAACCTCGATCCGGAACCCATCATTACCGTCCTCACTCACTCGAGCGCCCATACCTCGAGAAACCAGTCGGACCTTCCTGCACTCAGTTCTCTTCCCCTCGTGGAACGTGAGATCCGATGTGATATCCTACTGCACCAGTGTGGCCACGAGTCCGGACCCGAACGACCCGGATCTCATTGAGCGCGAAGCGCTGAACAGGCGAGACGCCGAGCGCATAGTGAACGAGCGCCTGGATCCCTACTCCGGAAGATTCTTCCCGCGAGAGTCGAGGGCGGAGATGCTGGCAGGTGTGCTGCGGAACGAAAATGCGGTGGAGAAGATTGTGAGAACAAGGACCTGGGGCATTGTCCAGGAAAGGTGTGAGGGTGTTGAGGAAGGGACGTGGGAGGAAGCAGTGAACGGGTGGAGGGAAGGAAAGAGATGAAGGCCCAAAAATGCCAATCTGGGCACGCAAATCTGGCAACAAACGACATGTATAACTGGGTCTTACAAATGCAACCCCAGACGGCATATGGTATACTGGGGCAGAATCGGCGAGCCGAGGAAAACCAACTGGCGCGGTTCTGACAGGGACTACATGTTGTCTCCAAGCAGCGGAAGAGTTCTCGATCATAGCGTGGTGGCCGCTCTATCGAAGCATACCTCATAGTATCGATGAACCGATAGGCGGCAGTCGGACGGATGATGGGAGGGTCCAGTCGGATGACAATCTCTGTACGAGGACACTTTGTCGATACTTCTCGAGCCGGAGATTACTTCGAGAGACTTGAGGACGACATCAGACCGACCGTCCACCTTGCGTTCGCTAAGAGGAAAAGCGAGGGCAAAGTACGAGACGCGAACAATATGAACGAGAAAAGGAAACTCCACTCAAAGATGATATATCATGGTCTGGAAATGTCATATAGATCATTCCTCATGTACAAATATCTATATCCCAAGGCTCAAGATAGCTGGGGTATCAAAATCAAATCTATCTCTCGATCAACTTTGGTCTCGTCCATTGTGCAATGGCGGCATATATCGCCATCTCCATTGGGCCCCATTCACAAAGCAAAGCACATCCAGTGCGTCACCACCTCCGTTTAAAGTGAAATCACCATCCACCACCGCTTAATCCGGCAATGCTGGCGATGCGCTCCGTATCGCTCATCTTGCTGGCGGGCTTGTTCTTGCCGACATCGCTGTCGACTTCTCGGAAAGTCGTGTATGCGAGCTTTGAGACCGGTATATTCACGAGGCGGGACCAATGATACAGAAAATCGTGGACTTCGGTGGTGTTGATTCCGTTGATAATCGTTTGTTCGGCCTTCTCGTGCCCGTTCAGATAGCCAATGCCGTTGGTCATCGGCACGTCCTCTCCTTCTTCACTTGTTTCCATGTCCTCTGAAGAGTCAGCCGAGTAGTAAGCTTCATCCACGAGTCTCAGCCACTCCTTCTGACTCTGCGGCCCAACCACACTGTTGACCACATCTTGGCTCCGCGTCTGGGGTACTGTCTCTATCACGTCGTCAACTTTAATTTGTCCGCCCCCGTTCGTACAACCCCCAGGGCAAGCCATGACTTCCACATAAGCGTAATCACTTGCGCTTCCACTTCCACCAGCCGGATTCATACGTCTCGCTGCACCAGGTAACTTGCTTTGCCTGGCGGGTTTCAATTTCCTGACGAGATTCTGAATATTTCGGAAACCGTAATATCTTGCACACTTCATCAGAGCTTGGCCTGTGGGCGCCACCAGGGAATATTCCACGACGTCAGCGTTACGTCCGCGCTGCACGGAGATTGTAGACCCTGGGTGGCGCCATTGTTCTGTTGAGAGAATGTGGTAAAGGTAACCGCCTGAAGAGCCAGCAGTCACATTCTGCTCTTGGTTGTGCCGTTGGCGTTCTTTGGGGAAGAGGAAGCGAGAGACGTGGGGGTCTGGAAACGGAGTGCGTTCCACGGACGAGAGTGGTCTGCATGGAAGGCTGGAGAGTTGGATACCGCGAGCCGAGGCGAGGGAGAGAAGTTCGCGGGAGGTAATCACACAATCAACGTCTCGTACGGGAGATGCGGATGTGTCTGTGTGGTCGGAATGTCGCCACCAGCGATCTGTAAGTTCTTCCCTGCTGGCCTCTAGTTTCTTGTCAAAGCAGGGCATTATCGCCAGATGCCATATCTGCGAAGGGTGGATGCCCAGCGTCTTGCTCAGCACTGATTTGAGCAGCGTTCCCGACAACGCCTGTGGAGATTTCAATGCTGAGAGATGCGGAAGGATGTGAGGGTGTGTCTTCTCTGCGTAACAAATCCAACCGGGACAAGCTGAAGTTAGTACCGGCTTCGGCTTCGACTTTGCTATTATTGAATCTGCCACCTCTTCAGCTCCTAGAACCAGGCATGCTTCCCGTGCCCGGTTGGTGTCCACCACATAAGTAAATCGATTATTGTGCTGGCCACCTATCCGCAAGCCCTGTGAACCGCTAAGGAACTGTTCGATCATAAAGCCAGCCCTTCGTTCGGAGATGCCATATGTCGCAGCCAGGCTAGCCCGAACCTGCGGGCTCACACTGGCAACGAAGACCTTCGCGTTTGAGGGCGGGGATCCGTGCCCATTTGCAAGGCCAATCTGCTTGTTGATAAGATACCGTACGTCGAGTGGCGGATAGGACTCGAGTGTATTCAGAACTTCAGTATGTGATTGTAACGAAACCAGAACAGCTTCTGCAGAGGTAACACATCCGGAGCAGGCAAGGCAATCGGTAAGGGAAATCGAGGCAGGCGCCGGGTTCTTGGTCTGGAGCTTATCTTCGGTGGTCACTTCGTAAGGGTTGACATCGTCGTCCTGTTTCGGCAGTGTCTCGACCGGTTTTATGCAGGCGACGCCAGGGGAAATGAAGTCGTTGAGATCGTCTGCGGAGAGGATGGCGCTCATGGTTGCCAGTGGGTGGCGACCACGGCTGAGGCGAGGAGTTGGTAGTGGAAGGGGGCAGTAGCACTCTCGACGTCCGCTTTGGAGGAGGGAATTCTGCAGCGCATAGATGGTCTAAATATTTTTGGAGGACGCCCAAAGTCACTATCTTGGTCGTTCGTCCGCGGAAGAATTATTAATGGCGAGATGGTGGATGGGTGCGAAAGTCCGATCGTCGGCCTCCCGAAAATCAAAAGTTCTAGAACTTGACGTAGGTGGGTGGGTGGCTGGGTGACTAAGAACTTAGGTAAACAGTTCTCCAGATGTAGCCGGCGATGGCCGGGAACTTGAAGTCCGCAGTCCATCTTTCTCCCCTGGACATGTGCACGCGACCAGCAAAAGACAACGAACCATGCTGTTAATATGACACTTCATGCTCAACAATCGAACAGAAGGAAAAATAGAAGAGGTGGAACTTCGAGACATGCCCCCTGTACACGATGATACATCTCCAGACGCCCCGCTCATCGCAGACCGCGGGCAAGACGACGGCCATGCTTCTCCGACCACCACGGCAAAGTCCTCCGCAAACGCCTTCATATGGGTTTTGACAGTCTCTGCTTGCGTATCAGGGCTGCTCTTTGGCTACGACACAGGGGTTATCAGCAGCACCTTGATCTCGATTGGTACCGACTTGTCCTCCCGCCATCTGACGACCTTGGATAAGGGACTTATAACTTCTTGCACAAGTCTGTTTGCGCTCGTTGCGAGTCCCGTTGCCGGCGTCCTGGCGGATAGGGTCGGGAGGAAAAACATAATCTTGTTCGCAGACGCTCTTTTCACACTGGGCGCTTTATGGCAGGCTGTCACAGTGTCTGTCTGGGGGATGATACTCGGCCGCAGTATTGTGGGACTGGCCATCGGAGGTGCCAGTCTCATCGTGCCTTTGTATATCTCTGAATTGGCACCCAGCCATCTAAGAGGCAGACTCGTCACGGTTTCTCTTCTTTTCATCACTGGCGGACAAGTCATTGCCTACCTGGTCGGATGGGCCTTTTCCAACATGAGAGGTGGATGGAGGTGGATGGTCGGGTTGGGCTGTGCTCCCGCACTCGCGCAGCTCGTCATGTTGGCATTCATGCCCGAGACACCTCGCTATCTGGCCAAAGTACAAAGGGAAACCGAAGCCCGAGCGGTTTTAAAGAGAGTCTATCATGGAATGGCAGACAATACCACCAATATCGTCAATGAGACCATACACGCCATTAAAAAGGAGCTGCTTGACGAAGAAGAGGCACACGTCCAGCTCCGTCAATCAGCACAGTCCAAAGCCAGCTTCTTAATCTCTCCGACCCTTCAATCTCTTCTCCTCCATCCTCCGCATGCCCGAGCACTAACAATAACATGCACCTTACAAGCCCTTCAGCAACTGTGTGGGTTCAACAGCCTCATGTACTTCTCGGCTACCATCTTTCAGCTCTTGGGCTTTCAGTCACCTACCTTGACATCACTCAGTGTCGCGGGGACGAATTTTCTGTTTACCATTGCTGCCTTCCATCTGATTGATCGGCTGGGCCGGAGACGAATATTGCTCCTCACTATCCCGGTCATGGTCCTTGCACTTCTCCTGTGTGCTGGAGCTTTCACCTTTGTTCCGCTACACTCGGGCGATAGGATAGAAACAACTGTGGATAGCCCTTCCGGAACCTCCGTTCCCCAGCTCCCCGCCATAGCCATCCTGATAGCCATGCTCCTCTACGTCTCAACCTACGCTATGGGACTTGGCCCTGTCCCCTGGCAACAATCCGAGCTCTTTCCCCTTTCTGTCCGCTCTCTGGGCTCCTCGCTGGCAACCGCAACGAATTGGCTCTGCAACACCGTCGTTGGCCTGACCTTTTTGCCCATGATGGATTTTCTGGGCGCGCAGTGGACCTTTGTCACGTACGCGGGCATCTGTGCCCTGGGCTGGGTGGTCGTATGGTGGATTTACCCGGAGACCATGGGACTAAGATTGGAGGAGGTCGGAGAGTTGTTGAAGAACGGCTGGGGAGTCGACGAGAGTTTGGAGCGGTTGGAGAGGTCTAGAAGGCATGATACTTCGTGTGACTAGGATAGACTGTTCTCGGCTTAGTATACCCTAGAATTAGATTGCAACGAGTTTGAATTTTGGAAAGGACTCGACCACTATCGTCAAGATTGTACAAAGGTACACAGGCCAACTTCATGCTCGGCGTGTATATCGATTGCCCATCTCACACTCAGATACAGCAAGGGTAGCGAGGGCACCTTGTTCTTTCGCGGACTGGACGTTTTCATATGAAACCAGAAGACACGCTGCTCACTGGCCCGTCGCGCTCCTCGGTCCCACAGATATTTGTCGCCTGTTTCCGCGCCATCCTCCGAGCATGCTTCCGCTCCCTCCTCTCTTTTTCCTTCATCTCTCTCTCCTTCAAAATGACCCGCCAATACTTGTCCCCTAGTTCCGCGTACTGACGTCCACGCGCCTGGACGGCCTGTTCAAGTTGTCGGTCAACCTGGCGCAGTGCCCATGTCCAGGAAATCCCCGGACCGGCGAGATCGGAGCGGGGTGTCGGCTGATTATTGTTCTTCTCATCCCTGCTGCCGTATCGCTTGGAGCTGGCAAAGTGCGTTTTGATCCCCGATGAGGTCTCTGTAGAGTCTTTATCTGCCGGTCCTCCCTGCAGCCCTAGCTGACCGCTTGCGGTTGCGGCCTCGTGTGACTCCCGGACACCCTGCTCTCGTGCAAGGACGGCGTCCCACTCATCTTCCCATTCACCAAGCTGAATCTTTGCCGCGAGGTCCAGATGCTGTGCCCACTTTCGGACACCCCACTGGATCTTACTCTTCAACACCCTATTCAACAACACCGGAGTAGGGCCAGGGTATTTCAGAAGGGGAATCCCCTGAGCCAAGATCAGATTGGGCACTTTGCGCACACCCGATTTCACTTCAGATATCGGTCTCGGATGCTGAAAGATGCGTGGGGTTTCGGGGGTGGAGACGTGATTTGCTTTGTCGGCCACGCGGCGCAGGTTCTCCAGATGGGCACGCCGGCTGGGCGGAGGCGGTTTCCATCGCGAGGCCAGTTCGGCGCGGTATTTCGATATAGATTCGGCTTGTAGAGCTACACGCTCGAGCGTCTGGCTCAGCTTGTTCAAGGCATCGCCCGATTTACAGGCGCATTCGCGGAGGAGGGAGAGGGCGCCACGACCTGCATCTAATCCGTTGGCGACCTGTGATGGCGAAAGCAGCTTGCGGTCTCGATGAAACCGGAAGCGGATCAAGGATTGAAGAGTTTTGGCGACGGCAGGATTTTCGACCGCGGCGCCGACCCGCGAGCTCTCACGGAGCAGAGCTTTGTATAATGCAAGGCCTAAAGCGCTGTCAGCAGACTCCGACTAGATATCAAATTTCGCACATACATGCTAGTCGATGAAGCCCCGATTTGTGCGGAGCAAGAATACGTGGCATCCGCACATCTCAGGTGAAATTTCTTGGGTGCAAACGGACTTTGAAAGCGATGAACCACTGTATCTGAATACATACGCCCAGCCTCGCAAAGACCAATAAATATCTCTCGAGGCAGGTATGCCGATAACGAGGCTGAAGTCGAATGGAACCCGGAGGGAATGATTTCTTGCTCACTCAATACACACAAGTACTCGAAGAAAAATAGAAAAACACAAGGGACTGATATTTACTCCTAGATGCGTGTTACTTTCCTGTCACCGCACTCCTGCAGCTAGAGTGGTGCTGTGAACAATACCCGACGCCAAGTATGCATTCATAAGAGCTCGTGATTCATCGCCGTACGTTTAAGCCCAACTCCATAATTCCATGCTTGCAGTTGCATCTCTTAGAATGTAGTGCCCTCTTGGGGTTGCGGAAGTTTCTTGTGCTGTGGCAGAGCCATGTACCTGCAGACATCAGCGACCCTTCTCGCACAAGGATATTTCCCACCATACCTTCTCAGCTCGATCAGAATCGTCTCCATAGTGTAGTCTCGCTTCCAGTTCGCCAAACAAGGCAGCCTTGATGGATCAACCTTATTCCTGTGTGTTAGAGTTTGAAAGGCTCATTCCTGGATGATATCCTCACCTTCCCAGTCTTTTGATCGACGCAAGGCAGATTTACCCTCGACACGAACTGAATGGTAGGTGGGAGGTCAGGATATTGGTCGCCGCAATGGATGTTGACGCTGTAGATGCGATTCTCGTGGACGCTCTGGATCGTAAAGGGTCAGCTTAATCTGCCCCTCAATGGAAAGGGGAGCGTGGGTGCCATACGTGAGGAGGTCCGAGGATCGTGCCGTTCCAGTTGGTCATCATCAAGTCATCACTGTCGGCCAGTCCGTACGAGCACGCCTCTGCATGAGTGTTAGAACCGCTGTTCCTCGAGCACTAATCGCGGGCGGTTTGCGAACCTGCGCCCAGTCCTTTCTCGCCCTTTTCCAACTCCTCCAGTAGCCGGAAATTTCGAGGCACTTTGGCTCCCATGTTGAGATGACAATTGCGTACGATAAATGTTGTGTAAGAAGGTGAGTCGTTCTTTCTCGAATCAATACTGTGGCCGGTAAAGATGGATACTTGAGATCTTGGGAGGGGTGAATGGAGAAACTTGAGAAGGCGGGCACGCGCCGCAGCCTCGTTAGTTGGTCACTCAGCCTTGGCGACTGCGGACAACGGACGCACGTGACCTAATTTGCTATTGGCTTGGCGAAACCCGGCTCCCGCTCCACCCCTTTACAGTGGATAGAATACACCTAGCTGCCTTTGTCTGAGAACTTTGTTTTCTCAATCACTGCAGCTGGGCAGCATACTTACTTGGTCGTGCACCTATCCTGCTCTCTCGTATTCTTGCTGTGCCTTTACACTCGAGACGACTGTCCAGAATGGGAACCCGTCTTTGGGAGAACAGAGGTGGCGGCGTTCCTGGAGCCTGTCCTGCAGTGCTTGGCTCTCGTGGAGCCACTACAGCCTGAGCTTTGGCTTCGAGAGTACTTCGTTCTCACCATGAAACTTACAGCGAAACTACACCTCGAGTCCAGGTCAATCCGATAATCGTCTCAGAGTTGGTATCCTAACTGACCGTGGATCGCAAATTGACCTCTCGAACAGACTCGTCGAACAAACACATCGACGCCCCTTCATCAACTCAATCTAGCTATTGGGATCGTAAAATCAAAACTACTCAAGGCTTCACAGGGGCGATTGAGAAGGATCAACTGTCGGTGACATATCGCTGACTCTAGCAACAGAATTGCCTTGGCTACAGCATCTCGACTCTGTCTCCGTGCACTGATATACATATACTCCAAAGCCTGTTGGTCTTCTTGGCTCTTCACGCCGTCTACTTTCCTAGGCAGCCCAGCACAACGGGCGTTAGCCAGCACAAGAGCAAGCCACCAAAAACGATTAGCTTGGGGAGCTAATGTACTTTTTCACGTACATCGACCACCTTAGGCATTACTACGAACATTTACTCGGTACTCGTGATCAGCTTACTGGTTCGACACCTAACATTCCCGGAAGATTGGCGCTGGCGCTCATTATCAGCCATTTCCCCTCCAACCAGATGTTGTCGGGTCTCCTTCCTGGTCCAGGCCGTCACTGATCGTCCTTCAAAATCTGCTGCAAGCCGTTTCCAGCAAGTTCAACTAATCCCCAACCGGAACGAAGGTTCGTATTTTCTCAGGAACTCTTCTGCCGCTTTTTGGCAGAGCCAGCGTTCCTTTTCCTTGCCGAAGCAATCCAGATGATTCCTCCCATCACGAAAGAAAGGCAAAGCAGCACAATTGCAAAGATCTCATACCACTTCAGCTTCTTCCTTTTGGGTCGGTAGATCAGAGGGGATTGCCTCGACTCAGAAGTATCGTCCGTGGAGCCGTAGAAAACACCGGTGTCCACCCCTTTCTGGGCCAATGCAGCACTGACACCGCATTGGTCCGTTAGCCAGTCCTTGATGGCCGTTATTTCACTCTCCTTGTGGCAGTTGGACTGGCAATCGAACAGACTCCCGTGGATACAGAAGCAATTGCGACCCTCGGTGATGCAGCCGTAGTAGACAAGCTTTTGGCGCAGACATCCTTGCGCGCAGGCTGGCAGACCGTCGTATGAAAGGTCGTCAGAGCCTGGGCCGCACTCTTTCACGAACCAGTCTTCGGTGGCCATCCAGTCCCACCAAGTGCAGAACGACCAGGCACAGTAGAGCGGATCCTTGAGGGAGCAGTAGCAGCTTCTATTGTATAACTGAGTCGACGGCTTTAAAGGCGTGCACGCGTCTTTGGGTGCGGTTCCTAGGGGATCGGTATCGCAACTTGCGAGCAAACAGGACGGGATTTTGGAGACATCGATCGGCTGGGTGTTGTTGATGGGTTGGCGCTGAGACGACTCCGAGCCCGCGTATGTTAGGTCTGTAAAAATGTACAAGATGGCGAACAGCGCGTATACCCTCAGGCTGCCTGACATTCCGTTAAGTGCTCTGTAGGACTGTGAGAATTGGGCAAATGCTGGAAGCAGCTCGAGGGTATGTATCTCAGACCAGCATCTTGTATTGACGAGCGAGGGAAGCCGAACGCCCGGATTTTGCAACGACAATGAGGCTGAGAATGCACATCCTGCCACCACGCTTCTCACCACCTCACCCCGTTTCCATCCCCGGCATGATCCGGTCCGAGCGAAGCGAGCAGAAAGACGCCAAAAGTCCGAGTCACACGGGCCTTACAAACGGACGAGCGAATAACATGCTGCCAGCAACGCTTGAGGAACGAGGCTTGCAATGCAAGCTACCAAATCGGTGCGCGGTGCAGCTGAAGCTCGCCCCCAAAAGAGCATGTGCGCTGCTTCTCCTCGTCCTTGTGGTTGCTTCAAGCACACCTGCGCGATACCATCGCTTGCTGCTCGTCCAATCCTAGGGCCTAGCGGCCCACACTTCATAAGAAGAGGAGATTCTCTCACTATGAATACACTGCCGGGAAGAAATATTGGGCCATGCAGTCCATGGTGTTCCAAAGAGTCTGAGCCAGCCTCACTACAGACAAGCACCACTGAACCTATAAGGTGCGTGTCGGCACCTTTTACTCGAGTGAAGAACAACGCGTACAGAGGTCAGATAGGTGTGGTGAAGAATTCCGTGTCTATCTGACCTAACAATTCAATAACGCCCAACATGGCATTCCCAACAGGTGTCATTCTCTCAGCTCTGCAGGCACCGTTATCAGCATTGCAAGCCAAGCGGCCAGGGATATTGCTCATCTTGAGTCTTATCATTGCTTCGGCGTCTGCTTACGACAGTAATATCTGTTGCTTGAAGGCCGCTCGATTGCCTGATGTACGAATACCACTGGACCAGTACCCGTGGGATGTTTGCAGCCTGAACGATACCGAAACTTATGCTGAAGGGACCACGTTCCCTTCGGTCAATGTCACCATGGGATGGTGCAGAGCACATTGTCCTGGCAACCGGCAGAGTGATTTATCACAGTGGTTGCAGCCGCTGACCAGTTGGATTGTACCTTACATAGGTCTTCTCTTGCTGTGTCCCCTCGGCGACTTCAAGCCACCCTCTGAAGCCTACAGATGGTTCTGGCAGTTTGTGGGCTATACTCTGGAATGGATCAATTTGTTAGGCGACCCAACGAGTGCCATTTTTGGTTCGTTTTCAGAAATCTGGTCGGATGCAACAATGCTGCATACGATTGACCAAACGCCTGAGGAATCTCACGAACCGCCTCCGGGTAAAATCACCAGCCTTTCGGCCTCGAAATGGGTGGTCGTCCTGGTTGGCGACACCGAGTTCGACCGAAGAAAATTCCGGGAGAATGAACAATACACTGAACTAGAGGGAGGGCACGAACAAACCATTGAAAAGCAAAGCCCCTCGCTGCCAGAAAAAACGGCGTCTGAATCCAACAGATTGCTTTCATCAGTGTCAAATGAAGAAGTCGATGACCTCCCCACTGATCTAAGAGTGCGGGTGAAGAACGCGATTAACACTCTTATCGAAGCCCGCACCCACTTCAAAAAGGCCATCTTCTTGCCAACAATCCTGTTTCTTGCAGTGACGGCATCAGTCTTCTATGATGCTTACAACAAACTCGGTGATAATGACACTGCAGACTGGTTGGCTTTCGGAATCTGGTACTCTTGGATGGTGATTCTCTCCGTGGCTGCAAACTGTTTCGCCAGCAGTGTGAACGCGGGCGTGACACAGACCACACTGGGTCAATATACCCGGCTCTCCGACCGAAGTGTTCCGCTCCGCGAGCGCTATTTCAACGGTTTGCTGTGGCAGGAATGGTTGACGCGAATCCATAAGAAACGACGGCTGGCTGTGCCCGGGGCGGCAAAAAGGGGTGGTTTGTTGCACAAACAAAAGGCTGAGAACAGCGTCAACTTCGAAGAAAGCCATCACGCCAAATACCCTTTCTTAACTTTGAGAAAGGCCGTTGAACTGCTCATCGGCCATATCTTTGCATGGCTTTGCGTCGCGGTGCCCACGGCCTGTGCCATTGTTGTCTCATACGTAAGTTGGCTTGATTCTAAAGACCTGCATCAGCTCCAATGGGGACTTTGTCCCGCACCGAATATGCCGATACTGACTCTCCATGATCAACAGAAAACGCCTACTGTCGGCTGGGATTGCCGATCATTCAATTTCCTGCTCTATGGAATCCTAGCATTAGTCGTTCCCGCCGTGCACATCGCCTATCAAAGGGTGCCTTACGACGATAAAAAAGACGACAACAACGAAAGAGAAGGTTACAAATACCTGAAAAAAGGACTCAAAACCATTTACTGGCTTCTGGCGTGTGCGAATGCAGCTGTGCTCACCATTGGCACCATTCTGCAACTAGCAGGTGTCTACAGAAGCTGCCGATGTCAACTCCTCTTCGCGCCGGATTCTGCACTCGTGGAAGTAAACCGAAACACTCCCCTTGCGGTCGATAATGCAAAAAGATACTGGCTTCAGATAGGATATCTGGCATTTGGAATTGTTTGGGTGGTTTGTGGTGTCGTGACGGCAGCCAGGGCCTATATTTCTGCTCGTCTCGAGCTTCCTGATGATCCGAGGAAGCAAGAGGAGCAGAAGGAGCTCGATGATATTTGGAACCAGGCATGAAGAAAGCGACAGCAGAGGCAGAAACTGGGCAGTGATGTGTGAGCTGTTGCCCTCCGTGGTTCGAGGTCGTTTCGGTCATGCATACTGTATCCTAGCAGGAGTCTTGATCAAGCAAGCTGAGAGATATACTAATGTAGAACCCTGCAGCTCCGAGTGCAAAGAGTTATGACTAGAAATGGCATGCAGCCGAGTTGAGAAGAAGAGCGAATGTTGTTCTCATCCCGAACTGGCATGCCGCTCACCTCGCGCCATGCCGCCTTTACGGCTTTCCCATTGCGATACACCTCTACGCTCAACTTTGCACCTCATTCTACGAGAAACTCCTCTCCTGTCTACGAAATTCTAGGCCCAGACCTTTCCACACTACCAGCTCCATCCTCCTTGCTCAAAAGTTTGCTTGCTTTGACCCAAGGTAGCCTGTAGCTTGCACCGGCACAGGACCTATCAGACGAGGCTGTCAGGGGAAGCGGCATTAAAGCAGCACCGACTTTGTTCTAGAGTGGGACGGGCCTTGGCAGCATCCTATTTGTTTGCCCTCGAAAGGCCACCTTGAGCCACCCTCCGCCTTCTCTTGCACCGACTACTATCAGCAGAACGATCCTTTCTCTCTGCCCATGATGAGGCGAAGCAGGGATGACACATGCATTTCTCCAGTCTGAGTTGGCGAGCCTCATATCAGACTCGAAACGAAGATACAATGACGTGCGCGCGGCTTCCGAGCAGTCGCTCGCTGACCTCAAAACAATCTCGGTGACATCTGAAACCCAGCTGGCTGGCGACCTCTACCGTCGGCCTCAATTCATTGAACCCTTTATTCTTGCTTGCAGATCCAAGAACAACAAGCTAGCAACTACAGGAACTGCCTGTATCCACAGATTGACTGCAAGTAGTGCACTTGCTCGGACAAGGCTCCCCGATGTCTTAGACGCTTTCCGCGATGGAGTTGCCGCAGGCTATGAGCCTCAACTCAAGATTCTACAGACCCTCCCCTCTCTGTTGCAGCTCTATGGCGATGACATACACGGAGACCTGCTTGCCACAGTCCTAGAACTATGTGCATCCCTCCAATCCAGTCGGACGGCCGCTGTGAGCAACACAGCTGCAGCAACTTTCCAGCAGTTAGTCTCGGCGGTGTTTGAAAAGGCCGTGGAGAGAAGAAATCTCGGACCATCGGGCGAACGCCATGGTGGGGATCTCTCAAATGAGGGTTTAGAAGTTGCCCCTTTGGACGACGCACTCCGGCTCCTCGACGACTTTTGTCTGCTGCTCGACCACCAGAGACCCCAATACCTCAAAGTCGAAAGTCTCCCTGCTGGCTTTCTGCTCGAAACTTTGCAGACAATCCTGTCAGATTACGACTCGCTTCTCACATCTGAGAAACTCAACGATCAGAGATGGGCCGAAAGCCTTACGCACGGCCTGTTGCGTGTTTTGGCTAGAAAGGATGCTTTTGGTATGACAGCGCGTGCTCTGTCTATTTTGCTCCTACTTTTCCAAGCCCGTGCCGAGGACCTCCGAGACCAATTGACGCAGATGACGCCCTTACTTATCGGCGCATTAGAGAAGGACGGCAATCCACCATGGAAACGTGCTCTGTTCCTCGAGTTCTTCCGTACCCTCTGTTCCGACTTCAGCGTTTTCAGGGAAACCTTCCGCCTGTTCGACAAGGGGAAAGACTCGGTCAAGTTAGTAGGCCAGCTCATGTCTGCATTAGTCCGTATCGCAGCAGAAGATCCATCGTTGATTGGGCTCGGGCGCCAGTCTACTGTCCCTGTTCAGCGCATAACCGACCCGAAGAGCGAAGAGGCTGCATCAATCGAAGCGCAGGGTCTGGGGGGCGCTATTACCTCCGTGACCTCGAGTGATGCAAGCGTTACTGGTATAAGCGCCGATTGGAGTGTGGTGGCGGTCCGGCTCATGGATCAATCCGAAAAGAACGCTCCCCCAACAATCCCGAGCACTTACATATACACTCTAGTCCTCGGTTGCATCTCACATTTATGTGATGGTCTGTCAAAGTTCATTATGCCATTGAGTGTCCCGAGCCGAGCTTCGCAACGAGAGTCATCGGAAATCGGCCGCAGAGATAGCTCTGCCACCGACCGAACCGACGACGAAACGGCACGGAGATCCATTCGGCCCGCATCCTCCTCCCAGAAATATCAGCGGCTCATAAATCCTCTGACCTTGACGAACCATCGACTATTCACCCAGATTCGCACCTCTGCTGAACTCATCGAGGCCTGCTGGCCAGCCGCGCTTGCCACTTGCTCCACGTTCCTCAATGCGGCGTTGGACTCCGAGTTTTACCATATACTGATTCGATCAGTTCAAAAACTAGCTCAAGTTTCCGGTGTGCTCGAGCTCTCCACGCCTAGAGATGCTTTGCTCACGACGCTGGCGAAGGCCTCCATACCGTCTAACGCGAGCAGTTTCATCGCGGCCTCTCAAAACATAAAATCGCCTCGAATCGCAAGTGCTGAACATGGGGTGCTCAACGACGTGCTGAAATCCCCGACTGAGCAACCACCGACACCAACCTTCCAAGTCACCAGCTCACCGCTCAATGTCAGGCATCTGCTGTGTCTTCGGGCTTTGTTGAACCTGGGTATCGCTCTTGGGCCGACCCTGGAAGAAGACGCATGGTTCATCCTCATCGAAACCATGCAGACAGTTGAAGCTTTGATCGCAATGCCGAGCGCCACCAATGTGGCGACGTCACAATCAGGAAGTCCGAGAATCGGTGTCTCTGGTAATGATGGTCAGACAACTCTTTCAACCGAAATAGCCGCTGTCCAGGCGGCAACGAAGAGGATGCTCGAGAGCACACGAAGTTTCAGCGCCGATTCGTTTACCGTGATCGTACACGCCTTATTCCGCTTGCTTGGGCAGAGCGATGCGGAGAGCGATTCGCAACCCTCGCAGCAAAGTCTTGCTTCTCCCACCTCACCCACTCGCCTGGGAGCTCCGAGGCCGGCACATCATGTGTCGCGGAGTGTTTCTGGTTTGTGGACAAAGTCAAAAACTCTGGATCTGGAGATCGGGTTTGTCCTTAACAAGCTCAACGACTTGTCGCGCATCAACATATATCGGTTCGCATCTTCTGCAGAACAGTCTTGCTCCTGGGATCTAATTGCAGATCGTTTGCTGCGCGTCTCGCAGGATGGTAGCGTGGCTGGTACTCATCGCATACAATCTGCCAGCATATTGGACCTGATATCCATGGAAACAGTAAAGTTACTGGATGACACGCGTTTCGACACCAGCGAGGCAGACAGCATTAGATCCCGTTGCCTGCAATCGCTCTTGCAGCAGCTAGAGTTCTTTGACGAGACTCCGGGTCGGAGGTACGATGCTGTTGAGCTGGAAATCCATAAGAGGCTTCTTGATGCTCTAGAAAGTATGCTAAGTCATAGCGGAGAGTCTCTGAACAACTGCTGGCCTATCGCACTCGAAATACTGTCAGTCTCGTTCGCGAAAAGTGGACAGGCAACGCCACCGCCAGCCGATGAATCGATGGAACAAGGCGACAATCATGTACAGACCGCCCAGATATTAAGGGTTGCCTTCAGATCTATACAACTAATCACCTCGGACTTTCTCGGTGTCCTGGATGCTAATTCCCTGGCAAAGTTGGCCCAACTTCTGCGTCAATTTGGCTCTCAACATTATGATCTGAATGTGGCGCTGACAAGCACCACTGTTCTGTGGAGCCTCGCGTCCCAGGCTTTATCAAGGATTAAGACAATCGACATCACTTCTATGCCAGCTCTGGAGGGCCCTATAGAATCGTTCGCCTTAACCTCCAAGTCGTCTTCTGGAACAATCTGGAGCGTTATTCTGCTACAGCTGATCGAATTGTGCAAAGATGAGCGTTCAGATGTTCGAAATGCAGCCATTAAAGTCCTTTTAAAGATGCTTGATGCCTCGAGCGAGGCCCTCACCCCAAACACATGGTCAATCATGCTCGAAGCTGGCCTATTGGACACCGTTCGGTTTTGCATCACGCAGTATGCTGCAGACAAGAGTGACCAGAGCGAATGGATGGCATCAGCGGCTCAGCTGACGGAGGGCATCATTCAAATCATATCTCAGAATCTAACGGTGATCGCCATACATAATGACTTCGGAAATACATGGCTTCGCACTATGGACGTTTTGAAGTCTCTGTTAAGCACAAGCTCGCTGGCTGCCTCTTCGTTGGCTTTCTCGAATCTGTCGAAACTTCTTTCCGCACTGTCGGTCCTAGAGGATGCGGACGAAGACCTGATCGTCCCTCCAATGCAGCTTTGGGCAGACTATCATCCTGCTAGGATCGGACGAGACTCTCAATCTCATCGTGTGGCCGGTGAAGAACCGCCGAACCAAGAAGCCTTTACTTCCCATGCAAATGTCTTTGTTGAAGCATACAAGACCAAGCCTGTCCCCGTTTCGAACTATATGCAAAGGCAAGCCCCTATGTTGATGGATTCCATCGAGCGCGGAATTCTATTGTGTGTGCATCCTCCTTACACGAATGACGTGAAAGCTCTGGCACCGGAACAAAAGGAGGCTTTGCAGTGCATGGCTATACTAAAAACCCTCTTGCGAGACCAAGTGTCAGAATATTCCCAATTCGTGCTCAGAATATTGAGTCTCTCTCTGAATATTCAGGATGGGAGAGTTGGTGCCCAGCAGAAAAAATCGGCTATATCGAAATCTGCACAGAAGCCAACGTTCATGGCCTTTGCGTCCTCGTGTTTAGAAAGCTTCCGGAATTTGATTCTGGAGTATGCAGAGGATGAGCATTTCATCCACACCCTGGCCGTGCAAAGGGCGTGCCTTGTACTTTCCGCTATTATCAACACGAAATACACGAAGATCCCCACAAGCAGCCAAGCACCGTTATGGAGGAATGCCACCGTCACTGCAGTGGTCATGGTCGAAGCTTTGCAGAAGTGTGTGGGCCACAGAAGGTCACGGCCGGGGGATTTCTCTCACCTAGATGGTCTGGCACTAGACATCACCTCCATTACGGTCAGTATCCTGAGCTCTGGTGGTCTGTCCAATCCACCTGGTCCAGATCACACAGAAGAGACAATCATCGACGATGAAACGTTCGACATCGAACACTTTCGACTGCTACACGAGGCCATCGTACCCATTTTCCAGTCTTCACAAGAAATCAAAGAAGACGCATGCAACGGATATGGAGTTGTCCTATTCGAGGCTTCGCTGCTAGCGAAACCTTGGTTCTACGACTTTCCAGATGATGTCAAGAATGATCCGTTGAAGGGCTTGCCACAGACGAGGCCTGGCAGTGTCCACCGGCCTATATTTGCTGTGAGACGGAGAATTTGCTACGCGGCGCTAGACGCGCTGTTTGGGCTCGTCTCGTGGCAGGAATCTGCGCATTCGAGCGAGGCCCCGAAGGATATTCGGGACGCAAGTTCTAAATTGGCCTGCGCAGCGGCCCCTTATCTCATATTGCGTGTAGCACACCCCTTGAAGACGTTTCTAGCTGACCAGCGGCTGCGAGGTCTGACTCCGCCGCCCGAGCCCCAGCAAGCGGAGCTACAGGTTGTGCTGTCCAAGTTCGTCGAGTTGAGGAGCGATGGCCAGGCGATTGCCAGAATGACGCAGGCTCTTGAGGTGAAGCCTTCACAAGACGACGCTTCTAAAGGATTGCTCGTGGCTATGCGAAGATTAGGAGTCGGCGAGGTGGACGACGGCAAGTCCCACCTCCGCATCCTCTACGGCATGATGCTGCGCGTCCAGAAGTTCTGGCAGGGACTGCCGAGATTGAAAGGTCCCGGGGCACGGGCGTGGCAAGACGACGAGCCGGGCAAGGCGGTCGAGGCAGCGCTGGAAAGCTGGGGAAGCGTTGTTGGGCAGGATTGGGGGTTTCACGGGGTTTGAGCAGATGGGCGGAGGGAAGGGTTTCGAGAGGGAAAGGATGGGGACTGGGCCTTGCGCAAATGACTCCAACGACGATCCGAAGACCAGAATCGGAGTGCATCACTGATTTAAGAGAACGACAAAAAGGAAATGAGGATAGAACTCTCGAGACTGATTGGTGCATGGAACAACAGTGCGCCTCGATAGATCTAGGCTTTGATAGTTGGAGCGTAGACGGCCATCAACTGAGTAATTGTGGGACGATGCGCATGCGGTCCTGAGGGAAAAGCGATGCATAATTCTGGCAGCTGTCGCCGTACGACTGCCTCGTCGAGCAAGACACGCCATGAGGACCACCGGAGTGAGACCCTGGCCTTGCTGGGCATCGTACCAGATATCCGGCGGTCACCCCGTACCCCAGAATGACACTCCACAGTGAGGCAGACTCGCATTGACACCAGAGGCCCAAGGGTTGGACTCGTATCTCGTAGAATACTGCCACTTTTGAGAGACGCACGATCGCCATCCAAATCCCACTGGACGGGCAAAATTGCCCAGTTTGAGTCGAGTTCCACGCACTGTAACCTTATGCAGGCGCTCTCAATTACTTTGGGAAACCTTTTCCCGGCAACGGTCCCCCCCACGGCCAATGAAGAAATGCTTGGGAGAGGGCTCCTGGATTAGGCAGGTGTCGGCGGAGTATGGATGGGCAGCTTGCCGCCGGCGCCAGGCTGGTCTGTCGCTAGCGGGGGAGCCAGTTCGGGCGCCTGTCGGTAGAGAACTATTTCCGACTGCTTGAAGTAGCGGCGGGCGTCTGTTTTGCGAGATGTCAGCTGGGTCCAAAGTTGGAATTGCGCGCCTCTGGAGGTCCAGCATTGAACGGGTCGTCAAAGGCCGGACACCAGGCCTAGTGTGGGGACATGCGGGTGCCGAACGGGTGACTTGTTGCACGTGTCGGCAAATGAATATGGGCACTCGAGTGGGGGGCAGCCAGAGCATGGAGGTTTGCACAAGCAAGGCTGATGCTCACAAAGTCTCCTGCGCTCTTACTGAAACCAATCCTCGGCAGGTTGTTCAGAGGGGCGAGAGTGTCATAGAAACATACCTTCGTCAATCAACACTAGACTGAGGTAGTATCTGGTGGAATATTTCTTGTTCACCTCTCGGAAGGTGGGTGTCAGGTCAAACCCTCCTAGAAACAGTCGGATAGGGATTGTTTCACCTAGACTCTTGTCAGTACATCACTGTTGTTCGTGCTTGGCCTCCAAATCGGAGGACTTCCCAATATGTGTGGTATATATCGGCATGCCATTCCCACACATGGCGTGGCAGGGAAGGGAATCGTACCTCTTGATGGTGAACCATCCATAATCTGATAACAATGTTAGCAGCTTGAACATGCAGAACCACGAAATACACACCTCAAACCGCACCAGCGTCTCGCTCTCGTTGTATTGGTTGGGGGCGACACCGGTCGTCTCCCTTCGGATAATGGACAGCTCCATATGTTTGATCTTCAATCTGACCAGCAAGAAATAGATCCGTCCGACGATGACGTCCTTGAGGTGGTATTTGCTCTTGGAGTATTCGAATTCGATGTGCAGACAGTCTTCAATCCCGACATCCATCTTTATCGAGCTGTTTGTCTCCGGGGGTATTCGGTAGGAATAGACCCAAATGTCCTTTTCCCGGATGACATCGGCCATCCTTCTCGAGACTGTGACGCGCACAAAGTATCGTAACTTGACGTTGATGCCATTGTATGACTCGTACTGCTTTTCGACGTTCTTGAAGTTGAAGGGGAATGTCTGAGGGTGTTGCAGTTCTCCCGGCGCGGCTAGTTCCTGTCCTAGCGACAAGAATTCGTAATGGTTTCCTCGGTCGAAGAACATTTCTAGACGAGCTAGGGTCAGGTTCCAAGGCTTCCCCAGCTCAAACCTGTGTTTTATTGTGGCGTACCTATCAGTCCGATGAACTGGACCTTGATGCCAGTGTGTTCCAGTCTTTTCCCATCCTTTGGTCTTATTGTGACTGCGCCTTTGACGGATTCGCCATCGAGATATAAGGGAGCCTTTTCCCGTCTGTTCTTGTCAAGCTTGACATCGACTGTTTGCCGCTCGTCGGCGTCTTCGAGGACGATGTCGATATCGACAGGTGTAGAGAAGAAGAATGCTGACATAGTAGGAAAGGCGGGGGGATGGAAGGGATGCAGCGGCTGTGGTGATCTAGCGTATGGATGTTAATGGGAGGATGTCGTCTGTGGATGTGGGAAATGCAGCAGAAATGTCGTCGCTCTCAAAAGATGAGCTGCGCGACAATTGTATGTAGGAGCCTACCTGTTACAGCTGCGCTCAGTTGCCCCAGATCAGTGCCAAGCCCCGTCAGGTTTAAGCGACAAGCGACTTTACATCTATCTGGTTTTGCCTGCACTTAAACCTCATTCACAACTCAACGCCACAACCTGTTCAAGCCATCGAGGGGCTCGGACAGCATACGCAAAGGCATGGATTATGCGATACCTCAGCATCTGTTGTGTTACGAGACGATGGCCAACCACCGTTCACACCGAGCCCACCATGCCCTGGACCAGCTTCACTGTCCTTCCTCAAATTGCTTTCCCTTACATCAAACCACGTGTTTGCCTCGAGACGATCTCCATAAGACCTGAGTCATGTGCGAGAGCAACGCAAGGCTGTGACACTCTCGCCGTTGACCCAAGACAAGACAGTTGGACGCTGAGAAGCGCGCTGTGGCGGACCAAGAGAAGAGTCCTGAACGATGAACAACAAGTGGCCGCTGTGGAGTCTGAGTCCATCTCTATCCGATCGCTGTCGCTGTTGGCCTAGAGCCTCCCTGCCCTTCGGGCTTCCTCGTCGTCTTCTACCTACAAGACATCTTTGTTGGGATCGGCTACTGACTTGACTGCCCCTCCGGCGTCAAAATCTGATGGTTCAAATGCCGATCACTTGGGTTGCTCGTTCCGTCTTCCCCGCAGACCGCACATTCTCCAAACTCTCTCACACCATTGACTCGTCGCGTCGCTGGTCTCCGACGATTTCGATCGATACGAGCATTGCCTCCCCGGGCTCGATTCCACCCATTTCACCTTCTTCTGAAGCTGCATACGGCCATCTCGGTACCGCAGCCCAAGACCGTACCTGATTTGCTTGTGCCACCCGCACGCATGGCCAGATTTTATCCGGCAAGGCCGCCGGTCTGGGTGGATTTTCTGGGTGTGGGGTAAGACCGGGCAACAGTCACCCTGAATTCAATCCAGCTCTGTACGACGTCCATGGTGCTTGCCGTCTCGCCGTCTCGAGACTTTGATTCTTTCCCATCCAACATTCCTGCACTGACCGCCACCAAAAACAGCAATTTTGGTGATCCTGACGGCAATCTTCAAACCTACCCCCCCTCATGAGTTACGTCCTTATATCTCACCTTTCCCCCTCCCAGTAAGTGATCGGTTCTTTTCCTCTTCCCCTTCCTTATGTTTAACTTCCTTTACCCCCACGCACTTGTCTTCTCGTTCGCTGCTTCCTGTTTGATCGCGTGTCTATCCGGCCCTAAGTGCCTTCTCGTGTTCGCTTCAATCGTGACATCACCCGTTTGCTTTGCCTGACAAACGCCGCCATGCTGTCGACAGAACGAACTCCCAGACCTCATCCCTTTCGGCACCCTCACCGACCTATTTCTTCGAACTACGGGACCTCCCCACGAGTCATGCAAAACGGTACCGACCACCTGGAGCACATCTGGATCGTTACCGGTCCTGCAGGATGCGGAAAGACGACGGTTGCTCAGCACCTTGCTGCCGAGTTGTCGTTACCCTACATTGAGGGTGATGACGTATGTTGCTCTCTACCCTTGACTCGCCTATGTTTAGGCTAATGCTAGCACAGTACCATCCCATAGCCAACAAGCAAAAAATGGCCTCTGGAACCCCCCTTACGGATGCTGATCGCTGGGATTGGCTGATCACCCTTCGAGAAGAAGCCATCAAGAAGCTCCAAACCTCCAACTCGGTCATTGTCACATGCTCGGCTCTCAAGCGCAAATATCGCGACGTCATCCGAGTCGCCAACTATGAACACCCTTCCGTCCAAGTCCATTTCATCTACCTCAAGGTTGACGAAGCAACGCTGCAAGCGAGAGTCGCAGCGCGAGTCGGACACTATATGAAAGAAGGAATGGTCCACAGCCAGATGGCCACGTTGGAGGAGCCGGAGGAAGAACTCGAATGGGATGTCATGCAGGTCGATGTGAGGGACGACAAAGAGCAGGTCAAGCGACATGCACTAGACCTAGTGCAGCGCAAGCTGAAAGAATATGACGAACTGGTGGTGCAGCAACAAGCCTAGTGACGGCGTCTTGGGTGTAGGCAGGCATTTGAATGTCTTGGGTACCGGAAGGATCAGACCATGAAGAGAAAATGATTTGAGCATGGGCGCAGGGCGTTAAGCAACGGATTGGAATAAGGCAAGATGGCTGGCAGAAGACGCCAACATCCAGAGTGTACTAGTAAGGGACGGCAAAAGAGGATCTAAACGAGAGGAAGGGAGTAGCAAGGACGATGGCTTTGGGCGTCACTCTGATACGTCTTGGAAACAACGCGTCAAATGGTGCTTCTTCAGGTTAGGTGACCGCAGTTCAGGATATTTTGTTACACACAGTGCAGTACGAGCACGGGCTCTCACAATGGAAAAGGCTATTGAATACCTCAGAACTGAACAGGGTCAATCAACGCAGAGTCCGCAGAGTTGAGAACAAGAACCGGAACCGATCCTCGGCGCACACAAAAGTAAGTCTATTTGTCATTATGTGTTGTCCGAAACGGACTGAAACCGGCCACGGGGGGCTATCAAGCGACTCTGTCGTCGTCGTCGTCCCTGGCAAAATGTGCAGTATTGTGCCGGTCATGTTTGCCGTGTTGTCCAGGAGGCAATAACTCCACTGTACATACGAGAAAGCTCCTCCCGCCCCGAAAAAACACCCAACCAGCAAAGCCAATGGGTCCTGATGGCGATCAAAACACCAGCCATATGCCCATGAAACTCCACAGTGCACCGCTCCAGAGACGCTCTCCCTTGCCTGCTGCCACATTCGGCGCCTCCTTCCCCACGCCGTTCCCTCCCCCGGTCACACCGGCGGGGACGCTACAGCTCGTCGCGCCGCAGACGTAGCCGCTCGGACAGCACCCGCCGCCGACGCTCGGGGCGCAGGTCGACCAGCCGTGCGCACAGTCCCCCGTCACCTGGGTGCCTGGCGCGGTGATGCCCGAGCCGGTGGGCGCGACGATCGTCAGGGTGCTGCCCGAGACCAGCGTCGTGGAGGGCAGGGCGGGACAGGACGTCGAGTCGCAGTCGCGGCCGATCTGGCAGCATCCGCCCGGGTAGTAGGCCGAGCAGGCGTAGAAGCCCGTCGGACACCCGGTCACCGGGTAGGAGGGCGACGTGGAGTGGGTGGTCGTCGTGGTTGTTGTCTCCACGGTCGTGGTGAGCGACGTCGGCCGCACGGGCGGCTCGGGCGTCGCGGACGACGACGTGGAGAGCGGAGGACAGTTGGAAGAGCCGCATTGCCGGTCCGTCGGACAGCACCCGCCCCCCAGCGACGCCGGGCACGAGCGGAAGCCCGAGGAGCAGGTGAGTGGCAGCGTGGTGGCGGAGGTGACCGTGACCGTGAGGGTGACGGTGGAGATGACTGGAGGCAGCGGCGTGACGCTGGAAGTTCGGGTTGACGTTGCGGAGGTGGACGTGGTCGTGGATGTGTGTGTCGTCGGCGTGGGCGTCGAGGGCGAAGGCGTGACCGTCGTGTAGCTCGTCACCGTCGTGGTGGAGGGCGTTGGATTCGTCAAGATCGTCGCGGTCGACGTCTGCACGCATCCGACCTGGTAGCACGCGTACCCCGGAAGACAGCAGCCACCGCCGGGGTCGTTCGGGCACGAGGTATACCCGCTGGCGCACGACGTCGAGAGCGCATTCCCGCACACCTGACCGTCGGGACAGCATCCGACGTCACCCAACCCGTTCCCCGTGTCCTGAACCAGTTGGCAGGTGTAGCCCGTTGCGCAGCAGCTGTTGGGTCGATCGATCGAGGTGCAGGCTGATGTGCCCGTCGGACACTGGAAATCTCTCTCTGCAAAGAGATGCCAGCCTGGGAGTAGTCGCCGGAAGAGGCGTGGACTCTGGTAACTGTCGTGCACCCGGACTGGGTGATCGAAGGATGTGAACAAGGTCGCGTTGGCCCAATCTAACGAGCAGTTGTTGAAGTCCTCCTCCTCCTGCTCCTCAAAGCCCCAGTACTGCAGATAGAACTTCTCCCCAGGATCTCCGCTCATTTTCCTCACCCCGGTCGGGATGCTCTTTTGCAGCTTCTGCTGTACTTTCAAATCCCGTTTGACCATCAATTCATCTTCGGGGTAGTATTTCGAATCTGGGGGGAGATCGTAGGGCCACTGTAGGGCCAGACCTTGGGGGGAGACTGGCGGAATCGAGCTGGCGATAAGGACCAGGAGCGACGAGGGTAGCGCTGCCAGTTGCAGCCATGGTGCCATAGGCACTGTGCAAAAAGGGCCGCTATCCGGCTACGAAGATGAGAGGCGGCGCAGGTGATTTGAGAGGACGATGTGAGGATGGCACAAGTGCAAGGGAGATGAGGGAGACTGGCAGAGAGAAATCCTTGACCAGACCGGAGTTAGTGCTACAAAACCCTTACAGTGACATTTACGACAAAAGTCTAGAGACATGATGAAGCATCGGAACTTGGTGGCATTTGTTGGCAGTGTTGGCACAACGAGATGGCTGGGATGATGGTTTCCTGCGGCCTTTGGAGAGATGGAGCTGCGCGGGTGAGACGCGACCATTCGGCTGGGCGCATTTTGGTGTGGCTCCTCCACTGTGTCCCACTGCTGGACTTCCGTGTCCGCACCCTTCGACCCTTTGGCTATACCGAGTATCCACCCATCCTCGCGTCCTCATCAGCCTTGCATGTGGTCGTCTTCGTTGGCACATGTCTTGCATCCTGCATCTCACACACATACGCACCGATATCTGCTTCCTTCTTTTGACCACGGCTCTGCTGCCAATTCCAAAAGACCAGACCGAAGGGTATCGCCGGTACTGCTGATGCTCGGCGGCCTCCTAATATTCTCGGATCCATGGCCTAGTATGTGCCTGCCTTCAGTCCCTTCAATGATCCCAGGCTCAGAGCCAATCCTTGTGACCGTGACCGAATCCGAATAAATCCCACAATCGAGTTGTCCGCCGTCTTTTCTATGCTCAAATTCGCTAATGCATCCTCCCCTAGATCCAGAGTTAGGCACACTCGAGCAGTTCACACAGAGCATAATCACTTACCGAAAACACTCCTTGCGTATAGATTTGCACTCAGGAATTGACAGTCGCCTTTCAGGCTGGCTTCCGGTGTCAGACACGTCATATTCGTGCTCTTCATGAGCTGATCCAAAAACTCTCGCAGCGTCTTCGTGGTCGCTTTGCTGTTGATATTCACCTTGTTTTCCCATTCAAACTCGGTCCACATTGTCCGGAATGCGGATTCAGAGCATGTTGCTGGCTGAATGTAGTCCATGATATCCGCATGTACGTCGTTTAGGATGACAACATGCGTGTCTGTTCCCGAGGGTGAATCATAAACGACATTGCCAAAAATCACGCCTGTGTCTGTGCTTGACACTTTGATGGTTGATTGCACGTTGAGGAAGTCGTGGGGTCCGAGATTGTGTGTAGTCGGTCGTTCCACCACCTTCAAATCACCTAGAGTAGCAAACTCCACCGACAGGTTCTGGAGAGTCTCAGTCGTCTGATTGACCAGCAGTACGTCGAGGATAATGTCAAACTGGTGCACTTTGACATATGCCTCAGCGTATACAGGATCTGAAAATCCAGTAAGCTGCACCACGCGACTCAGCTTGGATGACAGATCTTCAAACGAAGCATCGCCGCCTGTCGCTTTCTCCAGGTCAAGCTCCATTTCATCTGTGCCGTCGCCCGCATTCTTCTTTGACAATTGTCGTATTGAAAGAACATCGTCCACTTGGACGGCTGTCTTTGCCTTTTCTACTGCTTCTTTCGCCGCCCGTTTCTTCTCTTCGGCCTGAACCATGGCCCGGAAGGCCGTCCTAGTGTCGTCCAGGAAGGATACCTCTAGTTCTTTGCGCTCCGTGAACTCGGCCAAAGCTCGTACACAAGACATAATTCGATCCACGGAATCCTCGTCGATGGGCGCTTTCACAAACTGCGACTGGCCAACTCGGACAACCGAGATCATTATCAGCATGGCCTCAGCACGCAAGGCGTTGGTGCGTGCCTGGTCCGTTGAGATCTCCGAGTGACGCATAACTAGTTTTGTCAAGGTTGAAGAAAGCACCGTCGCCAGGTAATAGTCACCATCGAGGATCAGCTGTCTCAGCGGAGGTTTCTGCGCCGCCTTAACTGCCTCTAGTCTTGCCTTTGCAGCGGAGTCGCTGGTCAAGGCGCTTTCTGTCGCATATGTGCCATCGGCAAGGATTTTCCGTGATCCACTGGAGGCTGGCTTGGGCGCGGAGTGGCCATTGACCTGGTCTTTCGGTTCGCCATCCTCGTTCGACTGCTCGTCTAACAACCGTTGTTCCGAGGCGAGTATAGGGATTTCCCCAAGGCTCGCCCGGATCCGTTTCCAGGCCTCCTTGATGTCGTTCTCTTGCAGCGAATATTCGCCAATCACCCAGAGCGAACCACGATATACCTTTCCTGCACGGACCTCGCCCAATGTCGACACCAGCCGTTCCACGATGGATGATCTCAGTTTAGGAAATTTCTCAACTACCTCCTTGACAAAGGAAATAACGTCCACTGCGGAGCTATTGTTGAAGTCTGCAATGAAGTCCATCAAGACGTCGACGACGCTGGCCGCAATCTCCGAGAACTTGATGGCGCAGTGGTGGATAGACTGGATGAGGAGCTGTCGGTATTCCGAGTTCTTTTCATACTGCTCAATCACAGTCTTGCTCAATTCTTTCTTCAGGAGCATGACAATCTCTTGCACATTCTTGCTGGAAACCATCTCCAATGCAATCGCCAATGCCTTCCTCCGAACGTCCAGGTCAGGGCTAGATAGAACTCGCAGGATTTCCATGGTGAGATCGTCCAGTACGCCCTCGTTTCGCCTCCGCAATTGGTCAACGCGATCAAGCACGATAAGCTTGACGTTGTTGTCCGCCTCTTTGATGCTTAACTCGATCAATTTACCAGCAGCTGCTTTGACAGCCACCGGATTGTTCGTTAGAGCCGTCAGTGAAGTCGCAGCTTCATAGACAACCGTGCTCGTGTTGGCTTCCAACAGATCAAAGATTAATCGCAAATAGCGCGCCTTGTTTGCTTGGTTTTGGACAGCGTCTTTCCGGATAAACTCAAGTTCGACCAACTGAAGCAACTCGTCGGCGTTGGGCACTCCGTCCAGGACTCCGGTGAGATATTCCAACGCTTTGTCATGGCTTATACTCATCAAAGCCGCAAAAGCATTCCTTTTGCAGGTTGTGTCGCTCTCGCCAGCGAGGAACGTGTGGAGCATCTCAGGAGCGTCCGGGATCAGGTGCTGGGCGTTCTGGTATACAGAGGCCAAGGCCCATACCGCGTTCTTTCTCACGTAGGCATGCCTGTGGTCAAGGCAAGTTTGTGCGGCAGAGAGGAGGGGTTCGATCAATTCGGGTTCTCGGAGTTTAGAAAGGAAGCGGAGCGTGTTGCCTCGAACGAACTCGTTAGGATGCTGGAGATCGTTCCGAATGCCATTACTAGCGGCTGTCAGTCTCAAAGTTCTCATGTTTGCAGAGACAACCAAGCACACCAGACAAGAATCATCTCCTGCTTTAACTTCCCACCGGCGTCCAGCTTTGGGCAGATCTCGTAGTAAAAGTAGAGCAGTTTCTTCAGAGACTTGCTCTTTGAGGGCATGACAAAACGGATAATGTGCATCAATAGATTGGGCATGGGATCGCCATTGAGCATGATTGTGAGAATCCTCCGCATGGTTTCCAGCTTGGTCTCATCTGTGCCCTTTTCTAGTTGTGTCTTGAGGTCCTGTTGACTCGGCTGGTCCGCTGTGTTGTCAAGGTGCACGAGACTGTACGAGTTCTCAAGGAAGGTCGCCATGGTCGCGGGACTGCCTTCAGCACGGACGAAAGAGATCAGGGAAGGACTCTAAAGGCGATTGAAAGATGTCGATGCCAGTTGCGCGGAGGATGGTGGGCTGTGGAGGAAGGACTCAAAGCATTGTCGTAATTCTCTGAAGGCAGTTCCGGAAGCGTCCCAGAGATCAAGAGATGGACCAAGGGTAGAAAGCGAGAGGGAGGACTTCTGTGAAGCCGTTGACAACTTGTCGTGGGGGAGACTGCGACCACCAGACGACGCATACATAGTGATCTGTCCAAATGTGGATGGCCTTGGCGGTCTGTTTGTAGCGGCGAGGGACTGTCCCTGAACTAACTAAAAGTAGCGAGGGCCATGGCTGCTATACTGCCGACCTGGGCGAGTACGCCAAAACAGCCTAGCTCATCTTGGCATTCTTTTGAGCTTGAGCAAGCGATCGAAAGGTCATGTCGGCGCTCCCCCACAACTAGTTATCCTCTTCTCTACCGTATACGCCGCGTTCGGTGGCACGGGTAGCAATGAGAGGTTTCGCTAAGCTGCGGTGGCGCAAGTACAATGGCTGAAAGGCTCCGGGATGCGACGGCTGAGGATTGGCAAGCTGAGGGTTATCTCCCCGGGCTCGGTCGATGATACCGAGCTTCAACGTTCTAGACGTGTCCCATAATGGGCCAATGGAAGAACTCTGAGTTGTGCACCATCAGACGAAATCCAACAATTGAAGTCTGGTTATTTACCAAATTGCTATCTTCACATCAATTGGAACTTTTTCATTGCTCGTCGACTTACCGATCCCTCAGAGTTGGGGCTCTGTCAGTTGAGCCATCTACGCGGAGTCCTCTATTCTTCAACATTCCTTCGCGCCATAAGGAGGCAGCCATGACGGGTTCGGTCGATTGCGTCACAGATCTGTCGCAGGTCTCTCCTGTCTTGCTCCGGAAATATATCGACGGCTGTCACATGCTACATCAACATGATCTAGTGGACGCGTATGGCCATCTTTCCGTCCGTCTGTCCAATACGACCTTTCTGATGTCCAGGTATCTGGCGCCGGCTTTGGTTGCTTCTCCTGAAGATCTTGTCATATACAATATCGAAGATGCACAGCCTGTGAAACCAGATGCCCCAAGAGGTAAGTAGAGGTCAATAATACTTTTTGGACACCGCGAACTTGCTTCTGTTGAATACTTTGGATACCAGTTTAACGCAGACGACACAGGTTTCTCAGAGCGTTTCATTCACTCGGAAGTGTACAAAGCCTATCCTGCTGTCCAGTCAGTGGTCCATTCACACAGTTTGGAGGTCGTACCGTTTTCAATCTCCACTGTTCCGTTGTCAGCTTGTTTTCACATGGCCGGTTTTCTGGGGACTGCTGTTCCAGTGTGGGACGCGGCTTCAGTGTACAAAGACCATCCGTCCGACAACCAGGACATGCTGGTCAGGAACATCAAGCTTGCCTCCTCGCTCGCAAAGGCGCTAGGGGAGAATGGTCAGGTTAAGCATCCAGTTGTGCTCATGAGAGGTCACGGTATGGTGGTGACATCCGAGAGCCTGGAAATGTGCATCTTCAACTGTATTTATACGCAACAAAATGCACGGGTTCAACGCAGTGCCATGGGGCTGGGCGGTGAGGTGAAGTACTTCACCCAGCGCGAGGCACATGATACAGGAACGACAACCGGGATGGGAGCTGTAAAACCATGGCCGCTGTGGGAGCAGGAGGTTGCCAACGAAACCATGTACCGTAACCAAATATCTCAGCCCGGGTCAGGACGGGACTGACTCAGTTGAGTCTGCGAGACAACTCGGATATGCCAAATAGCAGACATTGCAGTGTCTCAAGAACCCCTGTCGTCTAACGAGGCCATACAAGGAGGGCAAATGTCTCTACTAGCAACATTAGGTTTGGCCTTCTACAACTATCCATTGCAAGCTGCCAGTAACAATGAATGACGAGGCGGGAAGAAGATGATGTTAATGCCAAGCCTGATACCCCACCCTCCGCTCTATTTCCCCGGCCACCCCGGCACAGCGTTCCGAGGGCGGAAATGAAGATATCTCCCCTTCCAAAATCATCTCTACTCCGCGTTTTCCAACCTGGTCAGGAGACAAAGAATCACACAACCTACGAACTGTTTCCTGCAGGATGATAGCCGAGTCTGCTACTGCTTCGCCTGCGGACAACGAGCAGGATGCCACTAAGCAACCCTCCAAGAGACGCCGCATTGGCTACGCCTGCGACCTTTGCAGGTGGGACTTCTGACCCCAGACTCCACCTGGACCGTTTGCAGGGATGTGACTACTGACGCCTTTCAGACTGAAGAAGAACAGATGCGATGGCGAGCGACCGTCTTGCCAGCAATGTCGACAGCGTCGGCAAGAATGTGTTTACTCTCCACAAAGAGCGCGAGTGAGCGTCACACAAGAGTAGGTAGTCCCGTATCGTGCACTGCGTGGTCTCCCATATTACACAATCTAAACGGCAAAATGCTAACACTGATATTCCAAAGCTATGTTGAAGAGCTCAAGATGCGAAATGAGATGCTCGAGAGACAACTTGCTGCTACGCAACAGGCCAATTCACGGCGATTGTAAGTGCTACCGTCAGCGCCGTAATCCACTCTGTATAATGGCTCACGCATGAGAAGTAATGTCCCTACACTACCGGGAGAAATGGAAGGCTCTGCCACGATGCCCAGCAATGATGGACAAACGATCAATCCTGGTACCCAATACATGTCGCCCTCACAGAATCAGATACCGGACCGCCCTCGTGCAATCGATCAACAGCAAGCCATACGATTGCCTAGCGAAAGTCATACCGCTGCGTCTGATCCAGCGACTGTCTTGAGTGACGCGAATAAGGGTACTCCAACTGAGTACTTTGGCGAATCTTCGACTTTCGATTTCATGGCAAAAGTCAGCTCACCAGAGAAGGAAGTATCGACTGGTCGGTCAGGTGGTCCAGCCAGTGGATCTGCTCTAAGAGACCCTAATACGTCTCTCGCAGCCTCTTCGCCATCAGTCCCGTTGTTCGAGCTCTTGAGCGCCGAGTCTGACGATCCATTTGGTTTGCCATCCCGATTCGTGGCTGATCGTCTGGTCGACGCATATTTCAAGTACCGACATCCGCTCAACCCTTACTTGCACGAGGGGACGTTTCGACAGAGATATCGGCGATTGTGGCTTAGTCAGGATCTAGGTGGGGAGGAGGCCACACAGCAGAGTCTGGCCTGGTATGGACTTGTCAATCTTGTGTTTGCGTTCGGAAGCGATCACGCCAATGTCACCGGCCGTTCAGCTGGTGATCGGTCTCGTTACTTCAAAAGAGCAAAGACACTGCTTGTGTCTGGGATGTTGCAAGTCAGCACCATCGAGCTCGTTCAAGCTTTGTTACTCATGGGTCAGTACCTCCATGGAGCCCTCGAGCTCAACAACTGCTGGACCGTTATCGGACTTGCAATACGCACAGCACAGGGACTAGGGCTGCACCTCAACCCTGTCACCTTTACTTCAGATATGATTGAGCAGGAAGTACGCAAGAGGGTGTGGTGGGGCTGCTTCGTCCTCGACCGAGTTTTAAGCATGAAGGTCGGTCGGCCCACGATCCCGGACGGTCCAGGAATCGAAGTGGGAATGCCACTGGCAGTGGACGACGAGTTCCTGTCCAACGAGGAGGGACAGTCCGTTCAGCCTCAAGGCGTGCCTTCCAAGCTGGAGTATTTCAACCAGGTCATTCCGCAGTGCCGGTTGATGGAAAAGATTTTGAAGACTCTGTACAGTGGCGATGGACCCGGAGACAATACGCAGAAAGCGAGGCCAGTAATGGATACCACTCAATTCCTGGCCTTGTCGATTCAGCTCGATGGTGAGTTGACCACATGGCAAGAGAATCTTCCTAGTCACCTCAAACCAGGAGCAGAAGGCTTAGAGTGGCACTTTGAAAGGCAGAGAAATGTGCTGCTGATGAGGTAGGCATCATCCACTCTTGGTCTTTTCGCAACGGGCTAATTGATAATTCTCTCAGATACCTCCACGCGCGACATCTGATCCACCGTCAAACTCTGCTGCTTTACATCACGCGGCGAGTCACAGACCCTTTCCAGCGCGAAATTATGCTTAAGTGTGTCAAGCGCTGTGTAACAGCGGCTTACGACTCGATCACTCAGATGGGGAGCTTGCATCACCAGAATAAGCTATCGTCGTTCTGGCATAATTCACACTGTAAGACGCTCTCTGGTTGCTGTTCTGACCGACGCCACTGACTCTTCTCTAGACGTCTTTGCGGCACTTGGTGTCTTGCTGGTATATCAGACGGTGGAACCCCAATCTAAGGCAGATATCGCTTTGCCTCCCAATGTGGACGTTGACCATGCTGTCAGAATAGGCCTGGAGCTGCTCCAGCGCGTGGGTGGTCAAATGCACCCTCTTGCATCTCGATATGTCCAAGCCATTCAACAACTGCGAGCTAGGCTGCAGGCCCTGCCCTCATCCAGAAGCAAGCCCCCTTCGAGAGAACCAAGCAGTTCTGACAGGCCCGGGGCGCCATTAGGGGTTGCGACTTCTGGCAACGGCAGTCAGCCACCAGTACATGCTAATGCTATCGGGTATCAGTATACTCATCAGACACCGCACCAGCAAGCTGTGAACACTCTGTACCCTGCCTATTCACAAGAAGCTTATCAGCCGACGCCGGGTGAAGGATCTCTGAGAGCCGGATTTGAGGACGAATTCGCAAACATTGAGAGTATGCTCATGGACAGCACGGGCTGGACAGGTTTGATGGACGATTGGAGTGATAATCCGGTACATACCCCCTCATACCCCGGTGATACCGCTGGACGCCTGACTAACTGCTTGCCAATCCTAAGACCTACGCAAGATTCACATACAACGGATTTGCCTGAACCTCCCGGCTCCACGCAGTCCACGGTCTAAGGACTGTCTTCACGTTGATTCCAGTACAATCCGCCACCTCCTCGTCATCCAGGAACGTCAGATCTTCTTCGTCTTCATTGTGCTCATGGCTGGCATCCGATTCCAGCTTCAACGAGCTTCTTAACATCACCGCCGTGGTCTGGACAATGGCATTGTTTCTCGTATAGATCGAACGGAAAACGCAGTGCTCGATCGACGTTGCAGCCACAGTCATCCCGTGCCCCCGCATCAGTACCACGCTGCGGTCTAGTTGGCCGCCACTACTGGCTGTATTGGTGAATAGTGCTGCAAGTGCAGCGCCCAGATGCTCGGACCGGATCAGAAGGTCTTTGATGTCTCCTGGCCTGAAGTGTGGACGTGGCTCAAAGATGGGCGTTTCCTTCCCTGCGATCAAATTCAGCTTTCCAGTTCTCGTAAGTTTCGCCTCGTCGTACTCTTCATCTTCCTCAATTTCCATGATGATGGTGATCAGACGGAAGAAAGGGGGCTAGAACTGCCTTGAACGGCGGTTTTATATTATAATCGAGACTCACCCAAAAATCCACTCGTGTTGACGCAGGCCTTCAGCCCCGATCCCTTCCCTGCCAACAGACCCCAAGGAATGACTTCCCGCGCATGGCTATGGCAGACACTCCTCACCTCCCCAAACCTTTTGTACAGCTCCGAATGGATGAAACGTTCCGTATAGCCGCGAGGGGCATGCGGGTCCACGGGTTCCGCGTCCTCGACGCGGTACTCGACGATGTCATCGGGCGAGGCGACCAGCGCAGCGGGCACGTACCGCGCCATCAGGAAGACTGACGGATTTGCCGGGTGCCGGACGCTGATGTGGCCGTAGGCGTCGAGGACTTGGCCTTGGTGGTGGAGGATGTGGTTGGCGGTGATGAGAGTGCGTTTGGCGGTCTGGATGTCCATCTTCTTCTGATCTTTTATCCTCCGTAGAGAGTGACTTGTTATGGATGAGAACGAAATGTTAGTGGCAATAACGACGACAGCGATGACCACGGCCGCGACCACGAGTATTTCCGAGATAAAAAGAATGACCAACACCGTTTCCAATGGCCACTTAGACTGGTTCTCTTCGACTACAAAACAATCAGACCAACCCTCGTACCAGATCCAAGACCAATGCGAATTACTGCAGAATATGTATTCGCCCAGCTCTGTAAGTCGACAGCGCCGCACTCAGTGAACAGTCTCCTGATACCTATCTTCCTACATACCACACAAACAAACACTTAGTCCCTTAACTGGTTTTTTGGCCGGTCGAAAACCACCCAAATATTTATCTCCCCGGATCGCCCGCCACGCAGCTCCGCCTTTTTTTCCCCATCCGGCAAATTCAAGTAGGCCAGAATACGTAGCTATCCACCTCTATTACTATCCGGAACCCAGACTGAAATCGTGGCGCTGTGGTGGTCTGATCCTACACAATTTCCGCCTTGTCGGATCTTCATCGTATACAACCGGCGTGGGTTGCCAGCCTTGTACCGGCGTCACGAGGAGAGCGCGAGGAAGCAGGAGAAGGAGTGTGGCATCATGACTGCCGAGGCACTCATTCTCAACGCCGACAGATACGGTGTAGCCATGTCAAATATTGCGTGTGTCTTTATCAGTAAGAGCCCTCTTCCGCTAATCCATATATTATCATCAAGCTTTGAAGCAACGACACGGACCGTTTTATTTCTATCCACGTAGCACCAGGACCCATCAGGCAAGGCTGATAGCTTCGGGACAATCATGCCTTAACCTCTTCAGGCGCAGATGGCGTTTCGACCGGAGGCTTCGTATCCGGCACGGGCTCATTGATGGACCTCCATTCTGCCGCAAAGGCCGTCAGGAAAGCAGCGCCACTCATCGCAGTCGTGAAAACCCATGCGTCCCTGAGACCGATCATGTACGAGGCAACAACGGCCGCGAGGTCTCGAGGGTTTGGGAATGCTTGTCGGAGTCCTGTAGCGCCTGCAGCCAGCACGTGCGCAGGGGTGACAACCGAGTTGCCAACGGGGAGCGTGTCAACCAGGCGATTGTTGAGGATGGCCTGGCCAGCCGACACACCGAAACCGCCGCCAACAAACTGGGCAACTGTGGTGATACATCAGTCTCCGCTCCCTACCGACTTGTAAGCGACCATGACTTACACATCATGATCCCCACAGTGACAGATAAATCCTGTCGCGTCGAGACCCTCTGTGCTACCATAGCAGGTAGCTGGATGACGATGCCCTGTCCAACACCTGCAATGACCTGGTATCCAATCCAATGCCCAGCCGACGAACTTGGATCCAAAGTATAATATAGACCAGATCCAATCGTGATCAGGATGCCACCTGCCCAAAGGAAGGGCTGGTAATACCCAACCTTCCCCAGAAGGATGGCGCAGCTGAAAGTTGCGAGCGCTTTGGTAGCCGACGTCAGTACAATTTCCTTCAAAAAGAGAGCCTGGCTATTTCATACAGAATGATAGCACGCTGGGAATTGTGCGTACACCACTGTCCGACGGTGAGACTCCTTGGACGGCCTGAAAGTAGATTGGAAGGGTGTATGTTCGAGAGACACCACCAGCATTAGAGCTGAAGACACGAAATGGTTAGTCTCAACATCCACCACCAAGCTTCTTGGACTTACACGAAGCTATAGACGGCACATGCTGCAATAGTACGACTCTTCAAGAGTCGCTTTGGGATTGTAGCCGCGTCGCCCTGTATCCACTCGGCGACAACGAAGGCGATGACAAAGAGCCAGAATCCAACGAGCAAGCCAATGGAAAAGCTTGAGTTCCAGGCGTGCTTTACGCCACCATCTTGCAGCACAAGGAGCAAGCAAATCCAGGCCCCCAGCCCCAGCGCAACTCCCAGAGCATCGAACTCGCGCGGGTATTTCCTCCAAGACGGCGCTGTGACAGAGTGGGAATGTGACGGTGTGGTGAAGAGAAAAAGAATGATGAGAAACGTTGCGGCTCCAATGGGCAAGTTGATCCAGAAGCACCATCTCCAGGTAAGATCTTGGGTGAATACTCCACCAAGGACGGGACCCAAGACGGATACACAAGTCCAGATGGCGCCAAACAGTCCCATGACTATGGACAGACGCGAGGGCTGCATAATCAATGCGGCAATGATATAACATCCCGAGGTCAGGCCTGCTCCTCCGAGACCCTGGACGGCACGACCAGCAATGACGGCAACGCTATTGGGAGCCAGAGCGACCACGAGACTTCCAACTTCGAAAGTGAAGATACAGCAGAGGAAGACGGTCTTCTGCGGAAAGTACTTGTATGCCTTGCTCCAGACACCTTGAAACATGGCCAGGCACATCAGAAACGCAGAGCCATACCATCCGACCTGGTCGATACTGTGGAACTCCTTTGTGATGGTGGGAATTGCCGTGGCGATGACACTCTATGTCGAGGATTCACGATTAGCTTTTGCTATGTCTCGGCTAGAAAAGACGAGGTGTCTACTTCGTACCGTGTCAAGGCCAACGATGAACGTGGCGAGTAGCAGGGCAATGACTAAGATCGCTTGTTTGAGCGGGCTTGGGTAGGATGGCGCCGTTGCTGGGGGTGCGGGATCTTTTGACGTCGTCTCTAATCCCATTTCCGCCTCCAGAGTATCTCCCTTGCCCTGGACAATGTGGTTGTTCAGGGACGGCGCTTGTTCGGGGCGATGGTCCGAAGGGTGGTCTGTCAGAGTCGCTCAGCTAGCTGTCCAGCCAGATAATCAGAACAGATGAGGGCCAAACGGTACCTTCTGCCATGATGAAGCGAGCAGCGCTTCCTCGACAAGAAGCCAGAAACTCCAAATCAGACTCAGGACAGGGGGTCTGATTCAGTGAGAGTTGATTCGAGTGCAGGAACCGGAAGTGTCCAGAGCGGTAAATCCTTGGAAATCATCGGTTGTTGTTGGACAGTCGATGTGTTGTGTGGTTGGGACTGGGTTCTGTCTCTGTATTACCGCCCTGCGAGACCTCGACGGGTTATCAGGATCCCTATGGCAGGATATCCGTCATAGCCTAGTGATAGAGCCAGACAGCACAAAGCTACAATGCTCCTCAGAGCCCATAAAGATGGTATATCCAATAATTGTGAAAGAACCTCAATATCCATGCGAGCAAATATTCAGCTAGAGAGTTCGGGCTGACCTCATAACAGCCAAAGGCTAAAAATATCCGAGACGCGCGGAACAAGTGAAAGGGGTGGCGTCTCTATCTACTCAGGTCAATTGCTGATAAGCAGCTTACTCGGGAATCATGGCACTGGTGTGGCGCGGGCGGTTGGCACAAGACATGAGACGTCGATAGTGTCGGATCAACAACGTCTCAACAAACGCACAGATTATCCTGCCTATTGCTGCTCTCCCCGAAAAAATCCCCAACCGATCGTGCGAAGTATTCAAACCATACGGGGTACGGAGTACTGTGAGCGGAAGACGTCTCGAACCCTGCCACCAAAATCTAGCTTGCCACGCTGTCCGGATGACCTCAAGTTCGCCGCAATTGGCGCTCTTGTGACAGGGATCCCCGAAAACCAACAGGTGGATCATCAATACCCTACAGCATCATGACCCGACTTCGTTTAGTTGCATGCCCCTCATCGGGAGATGCCAGCCTAGTGAAAGACGCTAAGCCAACATAGGCTGATGGGGAATTGATATTGTGGAGAAGATCTCATACCTTTAGCCTCTTTCGACTAGTAGCCACCTCACTACAAGCAGGTGGGCATTCGCCGAAAGCAGGGGCTTGCCATGGTGTCCAGGAACCAACAGTGCTCCCTTGCACGCTCTATCGGTGATTCCTCCTGTGCGGCACCGAACAGTTCAAAAGCTCGACGATTTCGGCGGAGACACCCATGCTAAGCACAATTCGCCGAACCTCTCGACTTTTGCAGTGCCCTCCTCGTCTCCCCCAGGCAATCGTAGCGAAACAACATTTTCTTCACACCCGCCAGTGTCAAGTCTGGAAGTTCCTCCTCAGACAGGTATTCCCTCACCATGTCTTGTGTCTCCCTGCTGAGGTCGTACCCCACCCCCGTCGTCCGACTCAAAAGTTGTGCAGCGCTTGCCCTTGGTCTCCGCACGCTATCCCACAGCTCCAACCTTCCTGTCACCTCGCTCACGTCGGCGACTCCCTCCATAACCACTCCTAGGGCTCCTGCATCCTCGATTGCCATCCCCGCGCCGTTCCCGAGGGTGGGAAGCATTGGGTGCGCAGCGTCGCCGAGGACGATCAGCCGGTCCTTGTGGTACGTGGGCAGGGGGTCGCGGTCCGCCACTTTCCAAAGGTACATGTCCTCTTCGCCGCAATGATTAAGTATTTTATGGAGAGAAGGGTCGAAGCTCTGCATGCGGTCGCGGGCAACTTGTTTTGACGACTGCGTTTCTACTTTCTGTTCGCTTCCGGGCGCGTCGTCGACGGCGGCATAGAAGCCGAAGTTTTGGAGCGTATTGCTATAAAAAAACGGCCCTGTCAGTGGAATCTCTATCAAACTGAGCGAGATGACTTACTCCCGACAAGGGTACCGCAGAATCATCCGATCTGGTCTTGTGCCTAAAGTTACGGAGGTTCCATGGGGCGCAAGCTCCATAAACTCTCTCAAGTCCTCGTCCTCCACGAGTGCCTTGGTTGGCACGCAAACCCGCACATTGCTGATTCCGCTCAGCTTTGCCAGCCGCTCTCTGCCATCTTCCACAACAGCCTGGTGGGCTCTGGATTTCACGCCGTCTGCCCCGACCACAAAATCCGCCCTCAACACCTCCCGGTTATGCAGCGTGACCGAGCCAGCAGAGTCGAGATGCACTGCTGAAACTCCCTCTACAATTTCCACCGGTACACCTGCACCGTGACTTGAGGCTGCCAGGTTCCTCAGGCAGTTGTGCAGATCTGCGCGGTGCACAGTAGTCGATGGTGCCCCGTACTCTTTTTCGAGATGGGCTAATGATGACCGCAATAGTACTTGAAATGGCCGCTGGCCTGGTGCTGCTTGGATGAACACGTCTTCGGTGCAGTGCACCATACGAGCACCCTTAAAGTCGACCCCTAGACTTCGTAGGACCTTGTTTGCATTGGGGGATATACTTACAGCGAAGCCGACCTCGCGCTTATTGCTGTGCTTTTCCAGGACGATGACTTTGTGACCGGCTTGACGGAGTGCTACTGCAGTAGCCAGACCACCAATGCCGGCCCCGATGATTATCACGGTCAGCTGAAGAGTCATTTAGAAGACCGTCTGAGTGGCACAAGAGAGGACAGATGTGGGATTGAAAAGCAAAATGTATCTCTGAATGTCCCGAGGACCTTGATACTTGTGGAGAGTGAATTAAGCTTTCAACCGAACTCTTGATTGGGCGTCTTATAACATAACAAGTTGTAGATGATAGAGATATATCAGCTGTGACTTCCCTGGGCCCCTCGAGAAGCTCCGGCAATATGAAGGAGGACCGAAACTGGCTCTGAGGACCATGTCACGCAGCACGAGACAACCCAACTTCGGCGATTTCGGGGTTTGCAGGAAGGTCGTACCCAAGTATGCTTTGCTGGGCTCCCAACTTCACCTATAAGGTAAAATCAGTAACGCTATGCCATCTCAAATGACCTTCAGCGAGCCTTTCTCACGTTGAAAATGCTTACTCTCTTGTTTCTAGCTTGCGTCGTTGGAGGTGTTGTCTGGTTTTTGGCAACACCTCTGCGGACGGGATTATGGCGTTTTCCGGGACCGTGGTGGCGCAAGTATACAGGTAGCCATATCTCACGTTCCTGCTGATGCCATGGGTCGAGTAGGTCTAACATCCCTTCAGATCTGTTTCAAGTGCTCGATACATACCACGAGCGAACACGTCTGACCATCGTGCGGCTGCACGAGGAGTACGGTCCTGTGGTCCAAGTTGGGCCGCGAACCCTGCTTTTCTCGGACCCAGCCATGATCGAACAAGTATATGGCAACAGGTCACCGCTTCCCAAAGTATGTATTGGCCAACTGCGTGCGTATCCACCGAGCCATCGCTCATTCGGAGCAAATATCCTCTTAGAGCCATCACTTTAAACCACTACGACATGAGCTGAACGGCGTCGTATACCCGAACATCTTGGCGATGGAGAGCCCCAGAGACCATGCAGCCATTAAACGGCCGATCGCGGGCATCTATTCCATGTCCAACGTCACAAAGTCGGAACGCTTCATCGACGAGTGCATCTTCCAGTTTGTCCACCAACTCGACAAGGAGTTCGTTGCCGCGGGAAAGCCCCTGCCTGTCTACCAATGGGCGCACTTTTGTGGGCAGAGACACTTCCGTTGGTCTGCTTGTCGACCGCTAACATGCCCAAATAGTTGCGTATGACACGATCATGAAGATCACCGCATCCGTCGACTTTGGATTGATTCGAGGCGAGGCTGACCGAGAGGGCATGTTCAAGGGCTTGCATGAAGCTCAAAAGTTCCGATCTATGGTAGGCTCCGTAAGAGAGAAAAGCGATGCTTGCGGTCTGCGCTGACGTGTATGCGATGATCCAGGGCGTCTGCATGCCTTGGGTGTTTTCACTTCTCAAGAGGACTCCGTTGGCCCAGGTCATGATCAAACGCATGGGCTCCTTCCCGCGCCGGGCACGCGAGCTCATCCAAAGTAGGAGGGCTCAGGGAAGGACGACGACAAGACGCAATGACCGCGAGGACCTCCTCGACCAGCTCCTGGAGACCAAGGAGAAGTTCCCGCAGACCGTCGACGAGCTGGTCCTGCATGGCTACGCCACGACGCCGCTCTTCGCGGGCGGTGAATCGGTCGCCGCCATCGTCACAGCGGTGGTTTACTTTCTCGGCCAGCAGCCCTCCATCGCCGCCAACCTGCACGCCGAGCTGCAATCCTCCGGCCTCCAGATGCCGCCCCTCTGGGTTGAGGTCCAGAAACTGACCTACCTTGACGCGGTCATCCACGAAACTTTCCGCTGCTTCCCCCTCGGCGCAGCGCTCTCTCGCCGCGAGATCCCCCCGGGTCGAGAGTTCATCCTCGACGACGGCCGCCGCGTGCCAGCCGGCACGGCGGTCGCGATATTGGGCGGCGCGACGCATTTCAACAAAGACGTCTACGGCGCCGACGCACAGCTGTTCCGGCCGGAGCGGTGGCTGATGGAGCCCACAGAGAGCCCGGATGCCTACGCAGAGCGGCTGCGTTGGATGAGCAGGGCGGATTTGACCTGGGGCGCGGGTGATCGCGCTTGCATGGGAAGAAACATTGCGCGCTGTGAGATCTACAAGCTCGTGGCGACCATGTACTCCACGTTTGATGTGAGTTGAAGTGCTCTCTGTTTTGCCTTCACCGCCAAGATATGTTTGTTCTGACAGAGACTGATCGTTTGGGCAGATTCGACTCGTAGACCCGACGAAGGAATGGAAGCTCAGAGAGGCTTTGGGGGTGAAACAGGAGGGTGTGGAAGCGACGCTTAGTTTCCGACCGAGTGCAAGCCTCCACCAGCTTCGAACGGCGAAGTAAGAGATTGGTCTCAGCTGCCGCTCACCCGTAATCTTGAAGCACAGGAATCTATCACGCGCTCTCACGCAGCTGCGAGAACTATATATACTGAAGAGAGAAACGGGTAGAATGGATAGTTAGCCGCTCACCTCTATTACTCGAGAACGAAAAACCTACTTGCTATTTACAGTTTGGTCCTAGAGGGTGAGCGAAGGCCGCTTTAACCTGAGCTTTAACTGAGCTCTTGGCTGAGCATCACTGAGGCTCCCTGAGCACTCCCTGAGCAGACACACCAGGGGCTTATTCTGGCCCCTTCCGGTCGGCTGAACTTGCTTCTCGGTTAGGCACCCGTGTCAGACGAGCGTCAGGAACCTGGCAGATTCCCTGCCCTTGCAATACTGCCTAAACTTCCATGTGGAAAGTGGCGGACGTGTGGGTTGTGCTGATCTGACAGAGCCGAGAATCAGAATCCTACTCAGAGGGGTGTGAAATAAGATCCCCATTAACAGGATAGTGGGATCGGGTTGAGTTTTCCTTTCCTTGTCAATACTATAATGTTTTAGTTTCACAATTCTCGCCGATTGCACAGATACGTTTATCAAGAAATTGGCATCGATGAAAGTGGGTGTGTTGGGACTCGCAGAGCCCCGGTATAATAGTCACGAATCCATAGGAGACAGAAATAGGCAGCAGTGTTGTCGAACTTCCCACCGACATGCTCTTCACTTACTCTATGATGGCAGGCCACCGATCACTCTGGCTTATCACACTATTGTATGTCCCCATGGCCTATTAATAAGAAACTATGTACCTAATACTTCTAGCATCTTCAAATGTAATCGCCTTATTTATTCGAGGTATCTCATACATGAGACATAGACATATTCCAATTCCGAAGAACCCGATTCTCACACCGAGCAACGTGATGACTGTGATTACAATACTCTGGGAAAGCCTCCAGGCTCTTTCGGAAGGAATTCAGTACCATATAAAAGCTGGAACTCGGTACATTCGATATGCGCTCTTCCTGGTATTCTTGGTGCGGTTCAAGCTCCCTGGAGTGGAATAAAAAGAGTTGAGACAAAATTAGAATTGATGAATTCCAGGCTAGCTGTGCAAACAAACGAGAACAGCTTACATCCGCTATTGCCCATATTCCTCAAGAACGAAAGGAGGCACACAAAATTATTGTGTTTGCTGACGACGATATAACATTCCCTGAGAAATATACCCCGATGAATACTTGCGTCTTTCGAGCTGGACAAAGTTTGTGGAGCAGGAACATGTCAACGAGCAAGACGGCTCGCAACTGAGTCACCTCTGCAGTGAACTATCAATTGGATCTTCGCCGACTACATTGAACATCGAACTTTTGAAGATTTGGCAACGTTGAGGATTGATGAAGTTCCATAGTACTAGGAGACTCGAAAAGGGTGCCAGCAATAGCTTCAAATGCTTCGCGCTAAGTCTGCAATCGCAAGAAGAGAAATTGAAGATGTTCGAAGGAAGGATGGGCTAACCCGGAATATCTCACACAGCAAAGAAAAGCACCCGATTACTTATCCCGTTGACGAGACTCTCGGGTGGGTCCGCATGTTGAACCGCAGGACGGATCCAAAGGGTCTCCGTCGGAACGAGGATAGATGCGAGAGGCGAGAATATACGAGCTGTCCACCGGCGGTTCTGGGCTTTGAATGGTTCGTTGTAAGCGACGCCCGGCCTATATCGAGCTGCAGCAAGGGGGGAGAAGATGCCCTGGGACTTTACGGTGTACAACACTCGCTACACAGAGGTATGTAGGAAACTCACCGGCCGTATTTGCCGCTCGTACACTCGTCCGAGAGTGACTCCAGTATCAATACGTATTCCATATACAGATATATACATAGAGTCCGGGGCGAAGACTCGGTGAGAGCTCTACATCACATCACAGAGCGCTGAGCAAAAGAGGCAGCGATTGTAGTCAAGGCTGGCGATTGGGGGCCAACTTGTAAAAGGCTTCTTGCCGTGGCACAGAGATTCGCTCCCGAGTCTATTTCTTGATGTTCAGGATACTGGGTAGCGGGGTTCGTCGGTCACTTGCAAAGGGCTTCAAACAGTCAGGTCCGCCGGCCAGCCACTGGAGTCTTGTAGTAATGAACGGTTTGCGCGTTACAAAAGCCTCGCAGTCCTTCCGTCCCCAATTCTCCTCCAAGTCCACTTTCTTTTTGACCCGCACAGTACGCCTGAGCCAGGGGTCTTTCGTACCCGTTGATCCAAACCGTGCCAGCTTCGATCCGCTCCGCGATGGCATGCGCACGATCAACATCGGCCGACCAAACCGCGCCTCCGAGACCGGTGTTGGTATCGTTGGCCCTTTTGATGATCTCTTCTTCGTCGTCCCACCTGAGGACGGGCACGATGGGTCCTGTGGACATGCGTCAGACGCTGGCAAGGTTCGCTGATAGCCGCTGTCAGAAAAGAGGCGACTCACCAAAGGGTTCCCCTCTAACAATCATTGACTCGTCCGGCGGGTTGTCAATGATGGCAGGCCGGATGAGGAAGCTTTTCGATCGAGCAGAAGCGTCGGCGTCGATCGGGGAGCCAAGGGCAAATTTGTATCCGTTGTCCTCGGCATCCTTGAAAAACCCTCGAACAACGTTGTATTGATTTTCATTTTGTACAGGACCAAGCATGGTTCCCGGCTGGAGGTCCGAGGTCTCTCCAACGACCCAGCTGCGAACTGTGCCGACCATGGCCTCCAGAAACTCGTCGTATATGTCGTTGTGCACGTAGATCCTCTTGCTCGCGACACACAGTTGGCCGGAATTGAAAAAGGCGCCCATCGCGATTTGAGGAGCCACGACCGCTGGATCGACGTCTGGACACACGATGCTCGCACTGTTTCCCCCGAGCTCCAGCGTCACGCGCTTCAGCGTGGACGCCGTGGACGCCACGATTCGTTTCCCTGTTGCGATAGATCCGGTGAAACTGATCTTTTGAATGTCGGGATGCGAGCACATGAGAGGACCCAGCTTTTCATCTCCATTCAAGGTCTGCAACACGCCGGGAGGGAAGAGGTCCTTGACAAGCTCGGCGAACTTGAGCACACTATAAGGAGTGAAGGGCGAAGGCTTGACAATCACACAATTCCCCGTCAGTAGCGCGGCACAAACTTTGGACATGGCAAGGGCCAAAGGGAAATTCCACGGGCATATGGCAGCCACAGTGCCCATTGGCGCGTACCGCAGCGTCAGGCGGAGTTCGTCGTCATCTTGGATCAATCGATCCTCAAGCGGCTCGTGGGTTGCTGCGGTCAGGTCAGCCATCAGTGCCGCCTGTGTTCTTCGCGTGGTCTAGTGCAAACCGTGAAAGTCAAGAATAGCAAGGGCCTGTTCCACCTCAAGCGCTGCAAATTGGATCTGCCCAACATTCAGCGATGTAGAGGCCTATCGTGGGAAATGCCAACAAGATTACCGGCTTGCCACCCTCCCAGCTCAACAGTGCGGCAAAATCCTGCTTTGCGGAGTCGAGGATACTCTTTGCCTTCTTCAATCCATCTTGACGTCTCGCCCAGGGAGTGCGTGACCATGTCCGGAATACCTCGGTAGCCGCTGCAGTCGCGGCGTTCAGGTCGCTTTCGGTTGCGATCGGGACATCCCAGAGCGCCTCTTTGGTAGACGGGTTGATGGCTTGCTGAAACGGTGCACAATGCCTGAGACGGCCGTTGATAAGGTTCGCAAAGGAATAAAACTGCTTGTCAGGCCTGATCGGCTGCGAGTATGCCCGGGACTGCTTTACCGGCACCGGCGCCAGCATCCGGTAGCATCTTCGTGGCAAGTTACATGCGCCGGCCATGCTCACATATGCGGACAGTGAGTCAAATGTATGGCAGCGAGTCGTTGGATCCCATGCTGCGAAGTCGCTGAAAGCTCCTTAAAGCAAACATTCGTTATGCCCGTCAGGGCTCGAACGGACCGTTGTGGGACAAGGTCCAAACATCCCCATTCCGTCAGCTCCACGCAAAGCCGCAGCCTGCTGAGAATAATCTCTATGTGGAGGTGGGGGTGGAGGTGGAGGGAGAGGTGGAGAGGTTAGATTTTCTCCGTTGCAGCACAAAATGCCGATGATGGAGCTCTTTCAGTCAATGCAGTGGCGCCCTCTCATTTCGCGACGAAGCTGGGTAGGCCAGAACTGTGCCATTCTCATTCAGTGCCGTGTCTTGCAGGCTGTGCTCTACCAGTCATTGAAAGACCACCTGGAGGAAGTATCTGCGGCGGACAGAATGGTGTTTCGTTTGCAGCATGAGTCCCTGGCCTCTCATCTGTAAATGAGAAGGGTCTAGGGTCTCTGGAGGTCGGGTATCGGCAATGATTCAAGGTCGAGTTGAAGTTGACATCACAAAGCAGGGCCCAACCTCTACCCCCCCTGTACCCCTACGGCTGGCGAAAGCTCAAGCTCCGAAGAATTGGTAAATATCTCTCGGCATTCCACGTTGCGACTTGTCTCACCAGGGTCAAGAAGGCGAGGAAGATTTGTTGGGCAGACCGAAAACCTCCGGAACAAGCAACGCCTTCGAAGGACACCGGGAGGCCATCTCGGATGAATCTTCTGCTTGGAGATTCTCCAGAAACCATCTTCGTCACGAGTCCGTCCTCGTCCGAATAGCTCAGACCAAGCCCACCAATGTCGGTCCAGTCCACGTCGCTCAGAAGCTCAAACTGTTCGCAAGGCCCACTGTCTCGCTGAGTCTGTGGTCTCACGTATGAGTAGAGTCCCAGAACCAAGGCGGACTCGAACAAAGCAGTTTCGGATTGGAACATCATGCCATCGGAGATGCTTCGACGACTCAAGAGTCGGAACGTTTGTGCGGCGTGCAGGCATGCTCGCCGAGCGGCGGCGGTTTCAGACCACTGTGTGACAATTTTGAGGGCGGCTTTCGCACGAGCGAGTCCGTTTCTTCCGGCGGCGTCTTGGAATAGAAATCGATCTGCAGTGAGATTCATGCAGGTGTTGTGCCAGGAAACCAGACAGTTGGGATTCAGCGAGTCGAATATGCCTCTGTAGCAACCATGGACCGCCGACAACACCTTGACCGCAACTCGGATCTGAGGATCCTGGGAGAGTGCTCTTGCAGAGTCGACATACGGAGAGTGCTCGTCTGCAAGTGCCGAGAGACGATGCCGGCCCTTTGATATCAGAGCCCAACAAATCGCGAAGAGGCCATGCATTTCGTAGTCTCCGGTCGAGCGCGGCAGACTCAACACATGGAGTCTCACCTCCTTCTGCGAACCATGTAATGAATTGCGCCAGGCGTCTGCGTCCGGAGCGTCGAAAGATGCAATGTTGTAAGGGGCAACGTACTTGGCTAGTTCGAAGTGAAGGATCGGTTTTCTTTCGTACTCGTGAGAGAACATTGCGTCGCCCATTGACAAGCACACGCATAGTCGTTTGATGCTTTCGACGCGGGCCCACGCCTCCCATTCCTCCTGGCCGTTGGTGGTGTTTTGAAACGCCTGCAAGGCATCATCGCCACTGCTTACGGGAAAAAGGCTGTGGCGTTGGGCCAGCGATATGGCTTCAGAGTACATCATCCGTACACAGCCGTCAAAGAATTTGGCCGGTGTCATGCGTGAGACACACAGCAGGAGCATGGCGGAAGCTAGGTAAGCCAGAAGCTGAGACGGCTTACTCTCCCAATCTGTGCTCGAACCCAACCCTTTCCTGCATCTCCGAACAGCGGCCGGCAACAACAGCCCCACGCATCTGTGTGCGTCCTTGTCATCGAGATAGGTGAGACCTACTAGACACATGGCAAGGAGGACGCTCTCGTCGCATGTGCTGGCCCGGAAAGTGGCACGGTGGATAAAGGGCATTCGCGGGTGAAAGTGGCGGAAGTAGAGGTTCAAACTCACTGCTAGGACTTCTGAAGATGGAAATGGGACGTCCGGCAAGCCCGAGGAATTTTGGCCGCCGTGTTGTAGTTCCAACTTCCGGACAAGTCGTGACCGACATTCGCGGTCGAAGCCACAATAAGACGTGGCATCAAGCGCTTGCACTGGCTGACTCCTTTTCCTTGCACTGGAGTCTTGTATGGAGAACAAATTTCCTGTGCACTCGACAATGATGTGGTTCCACCACTTGGGGCACAATAGGTGGTCTTCTAGCCTGGCGTCGGACGGCCAAAGACGTTGACTTCCAACAATCTGTCTTGCGGATGCGGCGAAAGCCATCTCGGGGGCTATCGTGGTCTGCTTCGACTGCAGGTCACTGTATGTCATTGATGTTGCAAGGCTATCGACTCGTGAACATTCTGCCGGCAGCCGGTCGGCTGCATCGACTCGCCCATTGTGGTGAGGCAGCAGCATCGAACGGTCGCGTATCGAATCCGATGGCGGCGAAACATATACGTCCCGTTCGTGCTGAAGCTGACAGGCCCATTCCAACCATAAGAAATCCTCCGTTAGCCGAGTAGTTTCGTGGCCGTTTAAAGGTTCGAGTTGGTCTACGCCGAGATCGGCCGTGGGAGGGAGAGATGTCGAGCTCAGGCTGTCATCCAGACCAAGAGAGGTCCAGGGAGCCATGTCAAGCATGCTGGGCTCATTGGACTGCCCCGATAAGAATTCTGCGTAGATGGAGTCTTCGGAGGCTTTGTAGCTACCCAAGCTGGACGTTGGACGGCCGTGACGAGAGGAGGCAGAGTCCACAACCCCGCTGTTCTGAGCAATCGACATTGTAAATTGACTCAATCCGGAGTCGTAAGCCTCAAAGGGAGCCAGGCTACCACACAGGTCATACCGATCTAGCTCGGGAGAAGCGTCAATGGCTTGCAAATTCATAAGAGACCGCTGAACGTCTTGTCCGAAAACCCCCAGCGGATGGTCGTAACGCCCTGGGCCCGAACACTGCTCGACATTCTGGATAGTGCTGTCTTGCACCGTAAACGTGTTGAAATTGTCTGATCCTTCGCTGGCACCATCGTGGTGATCTTTTATGTGCCGACGAAGAACATCACTGGATTGGGCGCGTTAGCACGCAGGTTGGTTGGCGGGGATTTGTGCATTGGATGATGCGGGAGCAATATTGCCAGCGGCGACTGACCTTCTTCCATAGGACTTAGCACAATAAGAGCACTTGAAGGGTTTCTCTCCCGTATCTTCTCCCACGTAAAAGTCAGCTGCCGCTTCCTTTGCGTCCCCACGACCACCTGGGCGTACTTACGGCTCCGGAGATGGCGACCTAGATGCTCGGCCTTGGAGAATCGACGGCCGCAGAAACGACACGTCTTATCGACTGGGAGCCGCATCTTGGTGACTGAGAAAAATCCTGGCCCACCAGAGAAGGCGTTCTAGACTGGAGGCGTCGTCCTCGGAACACTTAATTCATGCTGACAACTGCTACTCTCAGAAGGGCTGAGGTGTATGCAGAGTGCCGGTTGCGCCGCGATGCAATGACACCTGGATATCCAAGGACGAAGGGAGTTACGACAAGGCTAGACGAGTCGATTACGGAGGAATCTCCCTCCCCCGCGAACTGGGTTTTAGAGAATGCGGGGCAGCTGACGCACATTGATTACAGGGCAAGTCATTGGGCAGTCGGGGCCGGTACCGGGAAACTAATAGACTGTGTTCATACTGCGTATGCATTGCTTGTACAGCTCCGTAAGCTCCGGTGAACTCGGGACTCGGCAGTTACACGCCCGCGCACCATCCTTGTGCAGCCGGACCATACATAGGGCATCATCTTGGCCCAACCCTCCCGTTTCTATGATTCGATCTACACTTGGACGGAGGGTATCTGACCGCTCTGCTGGTGCCTCAATCCGCTGCCCGTCGTCGTACGGTCACCAAGAGTGAACCGTCCAGGTCTGCGACTCCGAAACTGGACGTCGGCGGCATCGACGAGTCGATGCTCGTCTTCTCTACCAGAGAAAAGTCGTACTTCGCAAGAAGACTGACAATCAGTTTTCGGATCTCCATCGTCGCAATGTTCCGTCCTATGCAAGCGCGATGGCCGGAGCCAAATGGCATCAGATATTTGGCCTTGTCATAGTCTGCATCCTGCCATCTTTCTGGGCAAAACTCTTCTAAACGCGGGCCAAAGACCTTCTCGTTGTGATGCAGAACGTAGTTCGAAATGCTCACGTCTGTGTGGCCAGGAACGAAAGAGCCCGCGATCTCTTGTCCACCTCGCGGTACCACTCGTATCAGTGGCATCACAAAGACCGGATTGATTCGAAACCCCTCGCTTATGCAGCTGTCAAGATAGGCGAGGTCTGAAATGGAGCTGAACGGATAGATGGAGGAATTGGTAGGGGTGAGGACGGTGTCTATCTCATTTCTGAGTTTTTCAAGCTTCGCAGGGTTGTGGAGCAGATGCCAGAGGAGCAGTGTCGTGCTGGCTGCGGTAGTATGCGACCCTGCGATGATGAAGCCGAAAGCTTCGGTCTGTACATCCACCAAGTCAAAGGTTCTGCCTTTCGAGTCGGTGCCGGAGTCTAACTCTTCGAGCAGCCGCTCGAGCAGATCTCTGCGATCTCGGGGAAGATTCAGTTGGGCGTTGACGGAATCGATGGCCCTCTGGTAAGGGTTAATGAATGACTCTCTGTCTAGAACGGCGGTGGCTCAGTACTGCCACTTACAAGTCGTAACAACTGTCGCCCCGAGATACTGTCACGGATCTTGCGTATTGGAACGTTCTGGAGGTATTTCTGCACATAAGGGATGACCCAGGGGATCTGCCCCGACACCATGGCCAGTTTCACCTTGCTTGCCGTGAGTCACCGAGTGACGGAAGGCGTGTAGAGCACCGAGCACTTACATGGGTCCGTAGACTTTCGAGGATATCTGATCCTCCCTTTTCGAGGGCCCCGAACGAGCGTGAGAAAGCAAGCTCACCCAGAACATCAATCACGAAGAGGGAAATCCAGTGCTTCAAGTCGATTGTCTCGGAGTCCTTGGCCGCTAGGTCCAAGCGTTTCATCAACTTTTCCATACACTGGTCCATGTAGATTTCCATGCTCGACACGGACTGGATCGAAAAGCTGTACGCGACCGCCTTTCGTCGTGCGGAATGGACCTCTTCATCTCGTGCGCCGAAGAGGTTTGGTCTCAGGGCGGTGAAAGCGTCGTAGAAGTGACTAGATGTACCTGAGTAAGTACAGAGACATAGCATGGAGTCTGAGATGGCTTGCAGTGTACCCCTTTTCGAAAGAACGCCCGGCCCCGTATATTGACTTGAGCGCCCCACCGTCGCTCACACTCAGATGGTTAGGACCGATGCGAACGATTGAGCCGTACCGCCTATGGAGAGACAAGAGGGTGTCCTCATAGTGCTCGCCAAGGACCTGCTGGACTTTCCAGAGATTGGTAATGGAAGCGAGAAAAGGCCCGGGGAACTGGCGGAGAGGGTGGAAACAGCATCGGTGGACAGCCAAAGCCACCAAGACAAAGATACAGACGCCCAAGCCTCTGATCAATATACTAAGCACGCCCATTCTGAACGGAAATATGGACTGAGAATAGATTGTTCCATCAAGAGCTCGGCCAGATGAGTATAGGTGAATAAATAGGGAACCCATTTTGCATGTGGCGCTCCTGAATGCCGAAGCCTCTACCGTGAGGGAGACTGCACGCTACCAAACACCTCCGCAGTCGGGAAATTTGGCGATACGATATAGATGAACCTGACTATACCATTGTACAAGACATGACAGCATCGGATTGGCATACGCTAGAGACGCTATGTTTTCAAACAGCTTGCGCCAGCTCCCAAAAACCTGCAAGGTGCAAAGACCGTCTTGACATCCTCGGTGTTGTTCTCAATATCTACGTGAGGACTGAGAATGTAGGGACACGTCGAATCGAGCGTGGCCAATCAAGGTCTTGCCCCGGTGCCCCATCGACTTGAATCCTCTGGATGGCAAAGTGGTGGCGGAAACGGCGGTAGTGAGGTCTCCATATGGGGACTTTTCGGCCATGGTGTTGTACGGAGAATGTGGGGATCAGCGATCCGGGGAGCATTCGAGTGCCCCTCAGCACGACCGCGTAGCAGGACGGATCTCAGTCATCGGAACATTATAAAAGACAACCAAGCTTGCGGAGAACGACAGGAGCAGCACGCACAGCCTCTGGGGCAGAAAATACAGATCCTACGGCCACTCTAGTCTACAACACGCAAACATGGTGAAAGCTCATACTTTATACGACGACTTTGCTGCAGCCTCACGGCCGTTCCGAGCCGATGCAAGCATAGCCGACGTTGAGGTCGAGGGCGAGATCCCCAAAGAGCTCGATGGCACCTTTTATCGCGTACGTGCAGAGATATCCATTGTCGCTTCGTCGTGTCATCCAAATGCTGAGCGCAGGACAGGTGATGCAAGATCCTTACTACGACCGCGACTATTACCTTGACGGGGCCAAGACCATCGCGTTTGACGGGGATGGCAGCATCAGCGCGTTCCGCATCAAGGACGGGAAAGCGTCCTTCGAACAACGCTATGTCATGACAAAGCGTTTGGTCGCCGAAAGGAAGGCTGGCAGGTCTCTGTTTGGGATGTATCGAAGCCCGTTCTCGCACCATCCGTGTGTCAAAGCGGTCGCCGATACCACTGCAAACACCAACGTGATCCTCCACGCGAACAAGCTGCTTGCCTTGTGCGAACACGGGCCAGGATATGCGCTCGATCCAAGTGAGGTGCCCAGACTCTCTCTGAACAGCTCGCTGACGCCTGGTAGACAGCCTGCGAACCATTGGACATGACATCTTCCCAGGCCAAATCGATCCCGACCTTCCTTTCACAGCACACCCCCATGTATGCTCCATACTCGGAGGCGCGAGGAAGTACGCGCATAACTGATGGACACGACAGGTTGACCCCACGACCGGGGAGCTATGTGCCTTTGGCTACGGCATGAAAGGCCTCGGGACCCCTCAGGTAGGCTTCTTCTTGCTCCCCGAGGAGAATCAAGCAATAATTTCTCGCGCAGATCTCGGTCTTCATCATCGGCCCGGATGGGAAGAAGAACTATCACAGAGACCTTGAATTTGACCGCGAGGCTGTCAATGACTCTGGGATGATCCATGACTGCGCCATCGTGAGTTGCCATTGAAGAGCCGTCCGTGTCAATGAAGGTGCTGATCGGCCACAGACGGAGAACTATATCATTCTCTACAGAATTCCTTTCGTCGTCGACACCAGAGATATTGAAAAGCCGGGGAACCACCAGTGGTGAGTCGCGGACATAGCTTGCAGGCGTTTCAGTTTTCTATGAAGTTGACAAGGCTAGGTATTACGACGAGCAAGCTCCCGCCTGGTTCGGTGTCGTCCCGCGTGACCTGTCCAAGCCTGTGCGGTGGTTTCGATATAAAAACTGCATGGCTATCCACAGTGGTGGATCGTTTGAGGAAGACGGGAAGCTGTAAGTCTTCCTATGCTGTCCGAGGCAAGCCTCGAGCGCCCTCTGAATACGGGTCCAGATACTTCGATGCAACCGTAGCATCTCATAATGCCTTTGCTTTTCTACGTAAGTGGCAAGACCGATTTCTCCTACGGCAGAATCCGGGCACTGAACGCATAACAGCCTGTCGACATGGGCCAAATCCTGCTCCGACCGACATCACTGTCAACTACATCAGGTTCTGCATCGATCCAAATGCCGCGTCTGATCAGATGGAGGATCCAGGTAAGTCTGCACTGCGCGGGCGAGGGATCTTGTGGAAGCTCATTTTTATCATCAGAGGTCCTCTTGCACATACCTTGTGAATTCCCCCGTATCGATGAAAGATTATTGATGCGGAAACGTGAGTATCCAATTCCATGTGCTGGTGTCGCCGCTTACGATTTGTCCGCCAGCTCGATACACCTTTCTCGATTGTTTCAAGCCGGACGCTGGAAAAGAAACTCAGCTCTATCAGGGCCTCAACGCATTGGCCCGCATTGATTCGAAGAAAAAGGAGATCGAGTATTTCGTGCCGGGCCCAGAATGCCTTGTTCAGGAACCTACGTTCAGTCCCCGAAGCCCGGAGGCGCCGGAAGGAGATGGCTTCTTGATCACCATGGTGGACAACATGGCTCTACACAGGAACGAAGTGGTGGGTCTTCATCAACACATCATTCCAGGACAGGATGTGACAGGCCTCAAAGAAAAAAAAAAAAGGCTTCAAAGAAAAAAAAGGCTAACACATCAACAGATCATCCAGGATACTCGCGATTTCCAGAAGATCGTGGCCAAAATTGTCCTGCCTTTCCGTCAGTACTTTCAAGTATTAGCAGGCAGACCTCGGGACTAACTGTCAGTAGGGCTCCGGTCCGCCGTCCACGGCAACTGGGTCGATGCGACGCGTATTCCTGAGACAGAACCAGCCATCGTCCAGCCCTTTGCCGACATCTATCCAGAGGTTCCGACTGTCAAGCCCGAGCAACGCAAGGTTACCCAGAACGGGAACTAGAACGGGACCCAGAACGGGTGGGCGCATTCCAAGGCTTAGCTTTAGGGGTTGGACGACGGCCGGCCATCCACCCCGTCACGAGTGCTCTCACTATACCCTGATCGTATTCCTTTGCTGTTGTCTATGTGACATCCAACAATTTACGGGTCTGCCTAGGCTAGGTGGGCCATATAGTGGGAAAGGGTCATGAGGAGAGATATGATGTTGGAGCTATGCCAACCCACAACCTCATTGATATTCCCTAGTAGCTGGAGTCATTTCGTAGGCAAGTATGTAAATCACGACGAATGCTTCCTTTTTTATTGAGAATGAAGTCTGTCCTGGATAGTCACATTCCTTCGACGCTAGAAGCTCCAGTCTAAATGGTCTCCCGGGTTGTCACCTATATTTTTGCCGGAACATCGCAGGATTCACAACCGGAGGCCTGGCGTGTAGTCGGCAAAGTATAGAACTAGGGAACAAAACCCTCTTATAGGGACCTGAAAGTAGCGTCTCCCGAGTTATCGCTGATAATAGAACTTATCTTAGGACGGAGCTTCAACTACTGTGTGTTATTTGAGAACCTCGACAAGTCTCGACTAATTCAAAATATTAGAGCGGCAGTTTGCACGTAGCTGGTTTAAACTTACTCGTGACCACGCTGTGAGGGCTCTCTAGAGGTCACCAATAGATATAGCTATATAGGCTGCGTGTCACGGCCGGCCAGGCCTCCCCTTGGATCCACTAGGCGGTCCTAGGAAGTGCTAAGAGCGCACGCCCTATTCCTACTTATCGTAGACTAGGAGCAACCTAAGGGGTTAACTCTCCTAATAACCTAGATAATCTATATATTATATCTCCTATAGCTACCATCTATCAGTTGGAGCGTAGCCTGTATCGCTATATCTATCGGTGGCCCCTAGGGAGCCCTCACACTGCGAGCCAACTGATAGATGGCAGCTATAGGAAGCTGTAAAAACATAGATTATCCAGGTTATTAGGAGAGTTAACCCCTTAGTTTGCTCCCAGCCTGCGATAAGTAGGAATAGGGCGTGCGCTCTTAGTACTTCCTAGGATCGCCTAGGGGATTCAAGGGGAGGCTTAGCCGGCCGTGATAAGTGGGATCTATTTTGGTTTGCTCTCACTACATTACCCTTACATATACACTATTACTGAAAGTCGGACAGAGGCTCTTAATGCGTCACTAAAGATCTGCAATGTTCAGAGACGATTGTTTCATTTGTCCGAACCGCAGCAGCTAATCAAAAAGAGAAGACGATAGTTTTTCGTCCGCGACTACCCGGTTAGCTTCACAACACACTTCTCCCCCTTGAGCTCCCCTCCCCTCACCATCTCCATACCCACCAACACCTGCTCCAGATCGCCTGTCAGCAACCTGACCGGGTGATGTCTCAAGCGCCCCTCATCCAGCAGCTGCTGTGCGATCGCCCACAGCCTCTCCCCAAGTGCCAGATCCTCGTTGCTCGAGGGCCGTGCGTATGGTGCCGGCCAGACGCAGCCTTCACCAAAGAGACAGGGCCCCAAAACCCAGTCCGTCTTGACAATGGCGCGCGTGGCGACGCTCTGCTCAAACGGATCCAGCGAGACGTACTTGCCGCCCGCCCGCCCGATGGCCGCGAAGCAGAAGGCGGTGGATTCGACCGACGTGATGCAGTCGAGGGCGTAGCGCAGGTTGTTTCTGGTATAGGACTTCTACCACGGTGTTATGAGACTGAGAAACTTGAGAGTCGGGACAAGGGTTATTTTGCTGGGCACTTACTATCTGACTAGCGCAGTCTTGCTCATGATAGTCGAATGTCGCCTCGACGCCGTAAGATTTCAGCCGTTCGTAATGCACGGGCGAGCAAGCCGTAATGGGGATCATGTTGATACTAGCCGCAAATCAATCAGTGAGACCGGTCTGTAACTCCACTCATGTCAGGAATGTAGTGGTGGTGTTCCTCACAGTTTGAGGAGCTGAATGGCAATGGTCGCCGTTGCTGTCCCGCCGCCGTAGACGAGAACGTGCGCGGGCTTCTGCACGGGGGCGTCTGGAAGCGGCAGGCCGAGACGGTTCAAAGCCAGACCCGCGGTGCCAATGGCTGCGCTCATTGTGGCACCGCCTTCTGTGGTGATGGAAGGAGGCAGTTTCAGCCAGAACGGCCCCGTTGGGATGTTGTACTCCCCAAACGCCGCACGGTAGGGTCTTTTGGCGTTCATCTCGTACTGGGCGCCGCACACGCGGTCGCCGATCTCCACGGCCGTGACCGCGACGCCGCGAGCGACGACCGTACCCGCGTAGTCAGCGCCGAGCATGGCACCGGGCGTCACGAAGTCGCCGCGCATCTTGGTGTCGCTGGGGTTGAGGGACAGAGCCTCCGTGCGGACGAGGAATTCATGACTTTGCAGCGGAGCTAGAGGCGTGGCTTCGCGAATGCACACGCGGTCTCCTGTCTCTGCAATGATTGCACGTTGAGTCGTTGGCGGGAAGAAGCCAGCGGCTGTTTCAATACCCATGGATCCCATTTTGGCACACAACCAGAGATCAAGATGGTGTCGCGAGTCTTGTGCACCGGGTAAAGCGACGCTCTCAGGAGCGAGAGCCTGGATGCCTATTAGATTAATATGAGGTGAGGAACCTACCAAGTAGAAATGGCACTCACAATAGGTGGTACTCTACCTCCACCATTAGCGATATCCCTGGCCGCAACTATACAGAATGGCCTGTGAAGGGCGTGATTGGTCGGCCAAATAGTCTTGCATACTGGGGCAGGCCTGTGGGTCCACGGTGGGCTGCCTTAGCCTAATGCAGCCTTTCGGTGATTTTAGGCTTTCTTCGGACAATCACCTGGGATAGCGAAAGACATGGACATTTCAAACTCTCCAGAACGAAAGGAAAGATCCAGAAATCTATTTCGTGGGTAGGGGACGAAAGAAGTGGAAAACCCAGAGACAACCAGAAATGACGGTCAAGCAGGCTCCCAAAAAGGCCCTTCTATGCTTCCATGGGACGGGCGCAAAGGGGTCGATCTTCAACGTGCAGATGGCGAGGATCTGCTACCAGCTGCGGGATGTGTTCGAGTTCATCTTCCTCGAAGGCCCGCGCGAGTGTCCGCCAGGGCCCGGGGTGCTGCCCATGTTCAGCGGCCAGGAGCCGTACCGCGGCTGGTTTGGCGGGCACGACGTGACCATCGACGACAGCATACGGGAGATCAACGGCGCCGTGCAGCGGGGTCTAGACGACTGGAGACACGGTCGTCCGGACGCCGAAGTTGACATTGTTGGCGCCATCGGTTTCTCGGAGGGCGGGCTCGCGCTGGCTTTGATGCTCTGGCTGCAGCAGGAACAGAAGCCGCAGCGGGAGCAGCACAGAGAGCACCAAGGCCCATTCTTGTCGCTCCCACGACTGCAGTTCGCCGTTGTCAGCTGCTGCTTCTTTCCACGGGAGGCATCACTGTGGCTGAATGCGCGCGCTCAAGCCCAGGGCATGGCTGCTGCCCTCATCGACGTGCCGACACTGCACATCCACGGCAACCGTGACTTCTGTCTCGGCCGCGCACGCCAGCTGGTGCGCAACCACTACCGACCCGAGTGTGCCACAATCGTCCAAGTCGATGCCAGCCATCACATGCCCAACCAGAAGGACGACGTCGCCGAGGTTGTCAAGCACATTCGGAGGTTGGCGGGCGTACAAGCCAACGTAGCATAGATTCTCGTTTCTCATTAGCCCGGCGAAGAGGCCTCACAAATACTAGAGATGGTCGCTAGACCCCGAAGACTACGGAAATTTTGGCTGTTATAAGATATGCCGAAGATACATCTTCCTTTCGGCGGTATCGCTGAGATCCCGACAACCTATTTCAAGCCCTGGCTTTGGCTCCCTGATCCAACGTGGCGTCCGTAACTCTGAGGACGGGGTTCCTCGCAAAGGTATTCAGGATGGACAGATATCCCTGCATTACCACCTCAGCGGCTCCAGGCCCATAACGTTCCTTCCTCAGCTTCACCGTAATCAACGGCTCTCCTTTGCTCGGATCATCCCCCATCTGCAGCGTGATATCGTACGGAGTGCCAGCTCGAGGAATGTCAGTTTCAATCATCTTTGCCTCACCAATGCTTCCGCTTTCTGTCTGGCCTTGCTTGTAGTCGAAAATGGCCTGGAAGAGGGGTGCCTGAGAGGAGGGGTCGTTGGCACAGGGAGTAGTGGGCAGGCCGAGGCGATCGAGGATGACGGGTAATGGGACAGCGCTGTGGAGGAGAGCGGAGCGCATCTGTTCCTTGGTGGCGCTAAGGGTTTCATTGAAGACGTGGCCGGAGTCGTAGGCCAAGCGTAGAGGGAGGTAGGTTGCGAAGAAGCCCATTGTGGCTTGGTCGATTAGGGAGGCGCGGCCGGAGTCGGCAACGCCAATTGTGATATCGTCAGAGCCGGTTAGCCGAGCGAGCAGGATGTGGAACGAGGCGAGGTAGAAGTGCATTGAGTGGCTTGTTGCTTGCGACTACGGTCCTTGATACGAACCGCTACCATACGGTTGAGCCTTGTGGAGATCTCGTGCGAGGTCCAGTCGGGTGTTTCCGAGCCGGATGGGTTGGTAGCGGCGAATGAGAGGCTGGGCAGGCGGGTTGGCAGGGTTTGAAAGAGGTCAGACCAATAACTCAGGTCGGCATCAAAAGAGCCCGAAGTGAGCTGTGCACGCTGCCGGATCGAGTAGTCGACGTAGCTGGGTGCTGATTCGAGCGGGAGACCGCTGTAGAGTTGGCTGACATCGACGAAGAGGTGTTCGGTGGTCCAGCCATCGCCGACAAGACGATGATAGGCAATCACCAGAAGATGATCAGTGGGCGTCCAGAAGTAATCGATGATCTTCAGTGTGTCTCCCTTCTCTAGTTCGTAATTCGCCCCTTGGAGGTCCTTGAATGCTTCGTCGGCAGCGTGTCTGTCTGACACTTTGATGGATTGAAACGAATTTCGGGGTGATTTCATAACTGCTTGCAGAGGCTCCTGGAGTGAGGGGTCTGGATCAGAGATAAAACACGTGCGAAAGGCGTCGCTTCGCTGCAGTGCCTGCTCAAAAGCCCAGGCGAGGCGCGCTAGGTCAAGAGGACCTTGCATGTACATGCCAATGGTGCTGTTGAATGTGGTCGGATCCAGAGGAAGCAGCATCTGTTTCCACGTATATTCTTGCATGATGGAAAGCGCTGCCACGCGCTGAAATCCATCATCCTCGGCTTCAGATGCTTGGGACGGTGGCGTTGGAATGCCACTACTTTGCTCAATTGAGAAAGTGGCGCTTTCATTGGACGTGCCGGCGGTCGATGACGGGGTTGTAGGCGGCACGTCCTGGGTTGTCTGCACCGTCTCCTCTAGAGATCCAGAATCAACCAGCGGAATCAAGTCGGGATTTAAGCGAGAGACAGCTTCTTCGACCAAGTCGGCAGCAGAGGCGCCGCCTAGGATCTTCAACAAAGGAACGTCGAGGTTGAGATTTTTGGCGAACCACGAGGCCACCGTCACGGCACTCAAAGAATCCACTCCCTGGTCGATCAACGGAGCCGTCAGATTCAGCTCGTCGGCCGTGGCCAACAGCAAAGCTCCACGTATTCTGCTAGACACGCCCTCGAGGATGATGTCGCGGACCTGATCTGGGGTCTCAGCCTTTGACAATTGATCCTTGAGGGATGCGACAGCTCCAGTGGCTTCGTTGCCAGTTGTACGACGGTCAGACAGTTTGAATACGGTAAAGCGAGGGTCGTTATACCAGGGAATTCGATCTCGGTCCTTCTCGTCCATATGTACCATGCCGGTGACGAGCTCCACATCGTCGAGCTCCCTATTTCGGCCAGCCACAACAGCTTCCGCAAAGAGTGCATGGAGCTCCCACTCTTTGACTTCGTCGGCGAGGAACTTGCGGGTTTGGGAATCGTTCTCACGCCCGGCGCGGGAAATGAAGCCTACCCCAATGACAGCACCAATATCGATAGTCGATGCTGCCATGCCTCGAGCGCGTCTTTGCTGGGTTATTGCGTGGAGGTACGCATTTGCAGCACTGTACGCGGCTTGCCCAGGGTTTCCAACAACCATCACTATAGACGAGAACATGACAAAGAAGTCCAGGGGCTTTGCAGGATCAGACAAACGCTCATTCAGCAGGCGAACACCTGTTACTTTGGGCGCCAGGACCATCTCCATCATCGGGAGCTCCATGTTTTTGAACATGACGTCCTGCAGTAGGAGTGGCCCAAATGCCACCCCGGCGATTGGAGGCATCGACGCGTGCACTTCTGCAAGGCCTCTGTCGACGGCGGCTTCATTGGAGATATCCCTATTTGCTCGTAGTTAGCATCTTCTAGAGAAGCATATGGCCAGGGCTCCGACATACATGGGAAGCACCATCACTCTCCCCCCAGAACGAGCGATATCGTCGATCCAACGTTGGTCAATTTTAGGGACACGACTGGATAGCACGAGATGGCGCGCGCCATGCTCTACCATGAATCGAGCGATCGAACGACCCATATCACCAGCGAGACCGATCAGCAAGTACGTTTTGTCTCCTACAAATAAGTCGTATGACTCAATGGGGCGGATACGACTTTCGATGAGTTCGTCTGTTGTCCAGTCAATTATTGCGTTGATTAACGAGCTGCTTTTTGAAGCTAAAACTTCATGTCCAGCGAGGATAGGCATTCTGCCCATATCTCTGCCTTTCCGCACCGCTTTGACAGCATTCGTGAGAATCTGAGTCGCTGCGTGAATGCTCAATGTCGACACTGGTGTTGCGACGTTCTGGAACAGGTAGTCGGGGCCAAGGATTGAGCAGGTAGGCGGAAGACACTTGACCAGTCGACAGCTCAAGCTTGCCGGGTTCTGCTCGGCGACCAAGTCGTATAGTACAGAAATATTCGTTGGCAGTCTCTGGCGCAAGCTTCGCTCGGTCTCCTTTTCGTGTAGATGAATCCACCGGACACCGGACACCTGAGGTGCATCCTTAGTGGAAACAAATGTCAGTGAGACACCAGCAGCTGCAGCTTGGTCGCGGAGACTCTCAACATAATAGCTGGGAGGCTCCATGACAATGACACCAGAACCTTGGACGAGGTCGGACATCAGGGTGACGGCGACAATATTTGCTGAGACGTTAAGAAGCGGCAAGTTGTCCCACTCCTCTTTTTTTCCGACATAAATGACTTGACGAGAAGGAATGAGAACATGCGAAGCATTGCTGCTCGACAAAGCCAGCACGACTGTATCCGTGGAACCGACAACGCTGCCCTGAATTAGATGGTAGAACCCAAGTTTGCCGACTCGGACAGCCTTTGCGAGCGAGTACTGCACCTGGACCTTCAACAAGGTCTCGTCAAGTGACGAGGGAATAGATTGCTCCATATTTGCTCTGAAGTAAGGCGTCCCAGCTTCGTATTCTAGGCTCAAAATCTGCTTTCGGGGGTCTAAGCTGGCTAGGATGGGACGGCGGGCGGAGTTGAGTCGATTGTTCCTGTCTACATCGCGTTTGAGACGTGGTATCAGGACCTTGCCACCAGAAAAGTAGAGCTCTGGTTCTTGCGTCCATAAAACGCCGCTGTCCTCCCATTTTGCGCCAGTTTCCAGACGCAGGACGGTCTCGCCCAGGAAACAAGGTTCCAGATTTTGAACGCTGTCAACATCGAGCAGTTGGATCTGAATGTCGGGATATTCGTGACGCAGTGTTCGAAGGAGACCGATCGTCATCGCTTGCTGAGCATTTGCAACCCAAGCGTCTTCAGTCACCCACAAGACATTGTGAGCAGCGTTGAAAATGGTCTGTAGAGCATCAAACTTTTCGTCGTCCAATCCAGCAAAAGTGGGCTCATCAAGCTCTGAGAGTACAATAAATGTTGACCCGGGTTGTAAGTCGGCGTTGATGATCTCTCGAAGGCTTGGGACAGTATCCAACTTGCGTGCCCGGAAGATGCTGTCGAGTTGACTGAGGAGCTCTGCGGTCTTTGGTGAGGAGCCTCCAACGATAACTAGAGGGCTATAAGAGTCCTCAACAGGTACTGCCAGGGGCGAGTCCAACTTCTCTATTAAGTCGTCTACCGCGTGGGTGAGAAACACGCCGCTCGGGAAGGTCGTACTGTCTGGATCGAGAGAGCGGGTGTCGATGCCAGAGAACCCGGATCTCTTTAATATCCTGTCCCATTCAGCGTAAGGAACGAAGGGTCCCAGCACGCGACCTTCGTCATGACCGGACCACCAGTCTGGGAACAATCCAAAGATGAACCCGACACGAGTATGCTGGCGGTGTGCGATTTCAATGACAATCAATCGACCACCAGGTTTCAGCAGAGACCGGACATTTGCCAGAGTCGCTTCGAGATTTGGTGTGGCGTGGAGCACATTGGATGCCGCGACCAAGTCATACGAATTGGGCTTGAATCCCTGTTCGCTAGGGGGACGGCGGATGTCAAGTGGTTGAAACTCCATCTTTTCTGCGTGTCGCTCGAACTCTTTGGCGGCTGGCTCGAAGAAGGTGCGTGAAATATCGGTAAAGGTGTAGCTGTTGAAAGAGAGCTGATCGTGGTTCAAGAACAATCGCGTCGCTCCTCCTGTGCCCGCCCCTGTTGTCGTTGTTAGCCATCGTCATGGTTAGAGGCCCTGGTTTATACGTACCGACTTCAAGAACATCCAAGTTAGGGTATCGGTGATTGATTTGCTCGAGAATTCGTTGGTAGTAGTAATAAGATTGGCCGTAACTAATTTCCCCGCTGTAGAACTCGGTAAGCAGGCCGTCGTGGTCCAGCAGGTCGAAGGCATTCTCATCGTTGCGAAATGTGTCCAGAGCGGCTTCGCCAACTCTCTGGATGAGACGCACGAATGGCTGGGATATATTCCTTGACAATTGGTCAGCCAAAGCGTCTTCTGTGTCTATGCGAAGACTTACTCTCGAATCATTACTTCGATATCAGCGCGTGTATCCTCATCCCAAGCTGGTGTGTACCATACATTGCGACCGGCCTGGGTCTCACTGAGCACATGCTCACACCACTGGATATACTTTGCGAAATGGAAGGATGCTTTGTCACGATCCTCGGCGGTCACATTGTCCAACACAAATCTGATATACCAATATGTGATCCGCTCAATGATTGCAACGTCCCTCTTGTCCTGTTCTGTAGCGTGTCTGTCGACCTCGTCGAGCAACGCATCAGGATTCAGAGGACCCAAGCTCCACTTAGTATACATGTTGTGATCGTCTTCAGCGGAGGGCGGGAATGTTGGTTTGAAACCTATACCTTCGATGTGGAGCATCGTTGCCTTGGTCTCGGGGTCGAATATCTCAATATCGCCTTCAAGATTTGTGCCGACGCTTGCTACAGTGGTGGAAATAAAGTCTACTTCACTCGACAAGGCGTCGATCTGATCAGCAACCCACGGGTTCAAAGCGATGCGACCGATTCCCGTAGGAACGAGCAGGGATCGTAGACGCCCATCACCCGGAGCACTATAAGCCCCAATCATGCTCTGAAAGGCGACATCGAGAGTGCTAGGATGTATGACCATATTGCGGTGGCCATCTTCTAAGCGATGGAACTTGATGGAACCATGCGCCTTGCTGTCACCGCGTCTGAGACTGGTGATTCCACGAAATTGCTTGGTATAGTTATACCCAGCTTGGTCGAGCATATTATAGAACGGGTCGATGCCAACATCGTTAAGGTGAGCTGGTACGTCCAGAGGAGTAGGTAGAGCATCACGCATTACCGGCCCGTAAGTGATGGCGAGCGTGCCAGCGACGGAACGAGTAGGCCCGGTTTCTCTAGCGAGGCACGAGTTGATGGTGAAGCCATACATTGCATATGTATCCGTAGTTTGCGATTGGTCCACGTCAAGACTGAGGTTGAGTTCGACCATGCTGTTCTCATCCTCAAAGGTAACTGCCTTATCAATTTTGAGGTTCAGAACTTCCAAAAGCCGAATGCTTCGATCGCCACTCAGTTTGACGGCGGCTTCCATGGCCATGACAACGTAGCCTGCTCCAGGGAATACTGTCTGTCCTTGAAGTGAGTGGCCGTCGAGCCAGTCAATATCACGTGGCCGTATGAAGTTCTGCCAGTGCAGCGACGACGGAGTGCTGTGGGTTGAACGCCTGCCGAGTAAGAGATGAGGTCTTTCTGCGTCAAGCAGTGCACGTAGGGCGCGGGATTCCTTCCTGTATGAGCGTGAGTGATCCCAGGAGTAGCTCGGAAGCTGCTTGGACACATCACGGACGCTGTGTGCATCAATGGATAGGTTGCTATACAGCTTGTCAATATCAACAGCCGCTGAGCCGAAGTGCGCCCATAAGTACCCCAAACATGACGAGAAAGCTTCAGTGTCGTCTTTCTTCCGCTCCATGCAGCCGACATATGGAAGGTCAGACCCGGTACAGTTCTGGATAGTCTGCAGCGTCGGATTCTTCAGGGCAGGGTGAGCGCCAACTTCGATGCACATGTCAAGGGGGGTATGCTTCAGGACTGCTAGCTCAACTGCCAAGGAGAAGAGAACTGGGGAGAGCAAATTCTCTTTCCAATACTCGGCACTAAGGTCCTCGCGCCGCATGATCTTCCCTTCGTACACGGAAGAGAGCCAGGTGCTTCGGGGCGCGGCGGGCGGAGTGGAGGCATCACAGCTGCAAGCTCTCAAAGCAGCAACGTACGGCTCTGCGCAAGGACGCATATGGTGCGAGTGGTAAGCCTTGTCAACTTTGAGGACTCGAGCAAATCGCGACTCGTCAATCAAAACATCGTATGCCTCCAGAATGGCATCTTTATCTCCAGATAGGGTGACGCTCTCTGGGCCATTACTTGCTGCGACGGTCATTCTCCCTTCAAATGCCTCAAGAACGCACAAATCATTCGCGTCGTCGAAAGAGGTGCCTGCAGCCATCATGGCACCCTCTATACCATCTGGACCACGCGCGTATTCTGCGGTAAGGCCGCGAAGGTATGCTATGCGGATGGCTTGCGACGCCGATATGAAGCCAGCAGCGAAGGCGCATGCTATCTCTCCGGAGCTGTGGCCAATGACGACCTTGAATGTCACCCCTGCCGCTTCAAGAAGCTTGATCAGCATGATCTGGACCGCACAGCAAAGTGGCTGAGAAAAGGTAGCGTCGTGCACATTGGAGGCTTCTCCCTCGAGGAGAAGCTGATCCACGAGGTTCCATCCAGGTCGGTATTTTTCTGGTAAGCTCTGAAGACTGTAATCAAGCTCTGAAGCGATGCTCCGCGCATACGCAACTTCAGAAATCAGAACCTTTCCCATAGCTGGCCACTGAGCACCCTGGCCAGTAAAAATCCCTAGGATTTGGGGTTTTCTCTTCACATCCGACAATGTTGTGATAGCTTGTTTTCCCGAGACCAAATGCGCATCGCGGTCAAGAGCCTCGCAGAGTGCTGGCACGGTTTTAGCTTGGATGGTATGCCGGACTTGGAGGGTCGACCGCTTTTTCAGCAGTGTCCAGGTCAGATCTCGCAGCTGGAGGTCTGGGTGGCTGTCTAGACTTTGTTTGAGATCGTCCATGTTAGCTCTGAGTGATGCGATGGAGTTTGCGGAGAGAACAATCGGGGCCAGGCAAGGTGTTGGTGTTTGCTCTAGTGCTTCCTTCGAGACAGGGATGTATGATTCCACAATTATATGAGCATTAGTTCCACCAAACCCGAACGAGTTGACGCTCACACGTCGAGGTTGATTGAACTTGAGCGCAGGCCACGCCCGTTGCTCTGTCACGACCCGCAGGTCCGAATAGAATGGAGCCACTCTCGGATTCAGCTCATTGAATAGCATGTTTGGTGGTAGAACGCCATGTTGTATCACCTGCGATGCTTTAATGAGTCCAGCGACCCCTGCAGTGCCTTCGGTGTGGCCGATGATGGTCTTTATACTGCCCACGTATAGTGGGTCTTCGTCGACGGCACGCTCTCTGTCCCCAAAGAAAGCAGACGAGATGGCACAGGCTTCTTGTGGATCTCCTGCTTGTGTTCCCGTTCCGTGGGCTTCAAAATATTGACACCGGTCCCCAGGTTTCGTAATGTCAAGACCTGCCGTGTTGTAGACTTGACGAATGAGTGCCTCTTGTGCCGCAGGGCTCGGCATTGTTATGCCAGGAGTTTTGCCGTCTTGATTGATGCCGCTTTCGCGTATTATACATTCGATGGTGTCACCATCTGCGATTGCCTGCGATAGAGTCTTGAGCACCACAGCGGCAATGCCCTCACCCCTAGCGTAGCCGTCCGCTGCAGCATCCCACATCCGAGACCGGCCTGTGGGTGAGAACATATTGAGCTTACTTGCAGTGATAAAGGGGGTGGGGCCAAGAATTAGGTTCGAGCCGGCCGCAACAGCAACTTGACTTGCTCCTGTTCGAAGCTGCTGCACGGCAAGGTGAACGGCGACCAGAGATGAGCTGCAAGCAGTATCGATAGTCATACTGGGTCCATGCCAACCAAAAGCGTAAGAAACTCGGTTGGAAAGAATAGAGGCCGCGGCGCCGGTGGCTGCATAGGTGCTCAACGCATCCAGGTCATAGTTCGAGTTATCAAGAAAATCTCGTTGCATCAACCCGACATAGACGGCGGTAGGAGAGCCTCGGAGGTCCTCCATCTTAAGTCCCGCCGATGTGAGGCTGTCATAGACGGTCTCCAGGAGGAGGCGTTGTTGAGGATCGATTGTATCGACTTCATTGGGGGAAATGTTGAAGAAGCTTGGATCAAATGCGTATGGGTCTTCTTCGAGAAAGTATGCGTATTGTGCATTTGTTCGGCCATGATGAGCTCCATCAGGATGATAATAGCCCTCTATGTTGAACCTTTCCTTGGGAACTTTCTTCACCAAGTCTCTGGGCGATTTCAGAAGCTGCCACAGTCGAGAGGGGTTGCTCGCGCCACCAGGGAAGCGACAACCACTGCCGATCAGTGCGATGGGCTCTTTCTGTTGAGCTTCGAATGGACTCATGGCAATTTGGGCGAGGTACTGTGCCACGCGGTGCCTGTCTCTTCACATGGCTGAGCTTCTTGCGCATGGTCGACTCTTCATCATTAAGAGAGAATCGGCGTGGCAGGCAACTTGCCTCTAACGCCGACATTTCGGCCTCATTGGCGCCCATGTCGCCTGGAATTCTGCTGTGTAGCAGAGTCGCCAAAAGCGAAGCATGCACGCCGATCCCTAAAGGCAGTTGCATATCTTCCTGGGAGGGTAGGCGTGGTAGGATCAAGCAATGTCGTGTTGTTGCAGCAGGATTTGGCGAGGTTGGTTAGTGGCTTGGCTCCGGGCTAAGATTGGCGTCTTAGCGGACGGGGACCGACGGGTCGCGCCGACTCAGAGCCTTTCCATACTCATTCCAGCTCTGCCTATGCAGCTCTATGGAAACTACTGTAGAACTAGATCCTTGCGGCACGGGAAGCAGAGCTTAGTGGTCCTCGGTTGTGTCCCCGCCGATGCCTGGACACCTGTCAAGGCCACCAGGCCAAATCCCTGAAGATGTCTTTCGCAAGGGAAGAAGAAGAACAATTGTCAATGTAGATCATTCAGAGTCTCCCGAACCGGGGGGTCCCCGACGACAGACTCAGGCATTCACGTCGTCGGCTGCACCCCAAATGCAACTCTCTATTCTTCGTCCCACTTCTGAGAATGGGAAGGAGTCGTGTTATTCGATGGATAAGTGGTAGACAGGTGCCCCGACCTACACCGTGCAAGTATGCTCTCGTTAGCTGGTGGTCCACATCTCGTACCCCTCTCATCCATCCTGACCAACACAGGTTGAATATTGAGACGTTGTTATATCTCCGAACTACAGTGTAAAGCTTGGTGACAGGGGAAGAAGTAAGTGTTCCTGTAAGAGATATCTATACTGTATACAGTTCCAGGTATAAGACGAGGAGCCTCATATACAAGAGGCATAGAAGTAGTAATGGTCTATCTTCGATATAATGGGTGTGACTCATGAGTAACATGAGAGTGGGTGTTATCCGTTGGGTATATCGTGATTGTAGCAATGGAGCGGGGAATCTTGAGAAGTGCATAAGGGTGAAGCTACTATTGCATGCAATGATAACGAAACTGCACCTGTATATGAATTATCCGTTCCACATCCGGTCTTCCTAACAGTGGGGCGGGCAGTCCTGCGCAGCATACAAGGGTGAAGCCGCTTTTGCAGGCGGCTATACCGAGACTGCAGTTGCTTATCAGCAACGTTGCAAAGCAGCAGTAGGGGGATGCAGCCAATAAAATACGCTTGCTCAGCCATACTGATCACACTCGGTGCGTTGCATGCGACTTTTCGAGTCCACTTAAACTCTTGTACATTAGTAGGTTACGTGGACACTGAGATGTACTTTTGGCTCCCCGAGCCTGTCGGTCAGTTTATGGACAGGTATAAGTGTATCATGGGTATCGGCATTTTCACCTTCATGGTCTGTCCGGCGTTTTTCTCCTCCCATTCTGTTGTGTTATTTTCGCCGAGCACCGAATGTCATCGGACCGTCACCCGGACTATGTGTCGGCAAGGGCTGACTACCCAGCTACTGCAGACATCGCCATTATTCGACGTGCCGATGGTCGAACATTGCGGAAGTCGTGCGACAGGTGCCACCAACAGAAGCTACGATGCGTAGGAGATAAGGCTTCGTTGACTCGATGCAAACGTTGCCAAAGAGCTGGACTCGAGTGCGTCTACGGGGCCAGATCAAGCAAGAAGACTAGCCAATGCAGCGTCGAGACTTTTGTCTCCTGGGAAAGCTGGCCCGCAGATGCCGCGATCCCGACACTGGACGACCCTGTGGGCGAGCTGGACACGATGTTTGGTCTTGAGTTGACGCATTTCGAGGACGTCTTTCCCCTTTCTCCCTCGTCTCGGCCCAGCACTGGCGGGAGGAGTGCCGCATTTGGCGACCCCAATTCGTCCGCGTTTGAGCAGAACTCTGAGGCCCTAGTTAGCTCAGCGCCAAACATGCCATTACTTCCCTCTGGGGGCTCATCTAAAGCATGCGATGGACTCGTATCTGAGCTTTCCGAGCCGTCGGCGGAGCTTACCAAGGCTTTCCAGGAATTGGAGGCGACTTTTCTTGGGACGGCAGAGGATCACACGAACCGAGGAACTCAAGATTGTACGGCTTCAATTTCGAGCACCAAATGTGAATCTTGTACTGACACCAGTTTCAGACCCCGTCGGCGAAGCCTTGAGCGCCCTTAGCAACTTTTTGGCCGTTTTAAAGCTTAGCAACGCGGAGGAAGCAGGCATCCATCGCACATCTCAAAGTTCACACGATGCCCACTTGCGGAGCAAACGAGCTTCAATAGAAGCTCAAGGCTATGTGTTGAGTGTCAAACTTCTAACGTCGCTGTTGGAACGAATGCTACAGAGTCTTTTAGCGTCGCCATCGCCATCGCCAACGGCGTCCGCCAACTCATCCAGTCCTGACAGCTCTCAAGATGCAATCAATCTGAGAACAAGTCTAGGAGCATTGGGGAGCAAATTCGCCGATGCAAGTCACGTTCCATACAGTCTTCGACTAGGAGACCTGTTCGTGCCTCCAGACCATTTTGGCAACGCTTTGAATTCAAGCCTTGACTTGCTACGCATTGGCTACAGCCGGCTCAGCGAGATGGAAGACTTACTCGGGATACCATCTACGCAATCAGGACAGAGTAAATCGTCCCTGGCGTGCCTGGAGCGCTTGGGCCTCACACAGCCAACGGTGCCGGATAACGGAGTTTCAAGACCGTCGTTACCAGCTCGTTTCGTAGCATCAATATGGGAGGACGAGACAGGCATCAACAAAAGGTCCTCTGTAGTGTGCCTACACCGTTGTCGTGCTGCAATTTTGGGTCTTATCGAGCATTGTGCTTGACATACACTGTAGTAGCGTCTAGCGGCGTCTCGGTTAGCTGATGTGGTATGAGCCTCACTACAACTTTGACCAATTACTTGGATTTGGAACGCCAGCTCGACCCATACATTCGATAACGTGTTATATGATGATCTATAATGTGCGCTGTCTAGATGGCTACAACCTCCTACCGGGCTTTCATATATTCTCCTTAGCTTCAGGCCATGAACCAGAAAATGACCTCATCCACGTGAACGTTACATGTCACTACCCGCAATTCCCCATAGTTACTGCCGACCGAGTATAGACCTCTTTTCTTACGGTATCGTTTTGTTCGTACGGCAAATAACTATAGCCATTCATGATGATGTCCCCTATAGAACATATAGGATCAAAGTGGGGCCGTCTCGCCGTTACTTGTTTCGGCAGTACTTGTCGTCGCGCGAAGATCAACTCGGAGAGAATCACCAGTCACAGTAAATGCCATCAAATCATTGAAATAGACTTTCATCAACCGTAGTAATGCGAACAAACGATGGAAATGTACAAAAGCGACGAATCTCACAAACAGTATGTTTTGGGTGGTGGATGTAGCCAGACTACACAAGTACTTCAACTCTTCAAGTCCATATAGCGCATTACCACTGAAGCTGCGTGGCTGCAACCACTGCTGCGGCGAACTTCACTCTAGAGATTCAGCCATTGTCGTACAGTCACAGCTGCTGGTCCAATTCAGATCATTTGGGAACATTTCCTTCTCAACGGTGTGAATACAAAACTTCGACTGTGAATAACGTTCATTGCGGGACACTTCCGGAGTTGGTCAAGGCTTAAAAGCCATGAAACTTTCTGTTCAACCTTGATTGGTACCTGTTCCAGTCAAGACATACCCCGGATATCCCGTTGGTGCAGAGCGGGATGCTGTCCGCTCGGAGGGATGTTCTCCGCCGTCCCTCGTGCTCATATAGACATTGGAGGTTTTTGTAGGCTCATTTCGGAGCCATTACCTGCTGACATGAGAGGACGCTCACAGTACTTCTCAACGCCAGGACAGCATGGCCATTCTGACCATCCTCCGAGAGACGTCGTCGTGCACCTTCCTTGCCATTGTGTTCCTTGGCTTCCTTATTTATAGCGTTGTAAAGGTCAGCCGTAGTAAGAATCCGTCTCTAAAGAATCCAATATTGACAGGTACGTAGTACACCTACCGACTGTGGTTCCACCCTTTGGCACGGTACCCGGGCCCCCTCCTCGCCCGAGCATCCTCTTACTGGGCGACATCGCATGCGCGCCAGCTTCGCAAGGCTCACGCTATCCAGCAAGCTCATGAGAGGTACGGCCCCGTGGTTCGCGTGGGCCCAAATGAACTGTCGTTTGCCTCCCCAACGGCATTGAAAGATATCTACGGACACGGACAGGGACTGCCGAAGGCCGAATTCTACAAGGCCGGCAAATTCACGACGGAAGATAGCGTTTTCAGCATCCGCGACAGAGCACAGCATGCGGGGAGGAGGTCACTCATGGCGAAGACCTACTCTCAGGCACACGTCTGGACCTACGCTCCTCTCTTGCGCGAGAAGATCTCACAGACGCTGGACCAGCTTCACGAAAGATCGCAAAGCGGATCCGAAGCTGTCAATGTCTACCCCTGGCTTCACTTCCTAGCCCTGGACGTTGTCTGTGAGTTCTGTGACTGTCCTCAGCATGGAGTGGCGGCCGAGTAACCACCATCTAGTTCACTTCTCCTTAAACCACGAAAGCGGAACACTAAGGACAGGTGAGGCGCACCCCGTCATTCGGGAGCTGGAGGCTTTTCAAGCAGCGTTTGCCTGGGTATGTACGTCAAGACCAATCCTGCGAAACGATGAAGCTGATCAGCACAGACGGCATTATTTCCACCACTTCGGTCCTTTGGACGGTTCCTCCCGTGGGTTTCTGTTAGCGAGCCGTTTACCCTTCTAAATGAATGGATAGAGGTAGGAAATCTCCCGGACAAGATCCAACTTCACGTAAAGTTGATCGTTTTTGTCAGTTCTGTGTCAACATCGTGCAGCGAGAGCGCAATTCGGACAAACGCTCTGCTGTGATGACGAGCCTGATCGAGAAACCGGATGCGTGGCTGAAACGGAAACTGACCGATGTCGAAGTCGCGGAAGAGCTCCTGGCAATCATGATTGCCGGGAGTGGGACGTCGGCCAACACGATAGTCTTTCTGATCTGGGCTGTTGTCCGCCATCCAGGAGTATACAAGAAGCTCAAAGCGGAGGTGTATGAACGGATCCCGCATCCACGGGATGTACCCGACATTACTGCAGCGAACAAGTTTCCGTACACGAATGCCGTGATTATGGAGGCTCTCAGAAGGTATCCAACGATTCCAGGCGGCCAACCCCGTGTTGCCGTTGACAATGGCCTCGTGGTGGATGGAAATCAAATCCCCAAAGGAGTGGGTGGAGTACATTGATCTTGAGGCATAAAGATGGACTAACTGGGACAGACCATCGTGGGGGTTCAGAACTACTCGATACACCAAGATCCCAACGTATTTCCCGACCCCGACTCCTTCCTCCCAGAGAGATGGCTTGGAGAAGACACATCAAGACAAAGAGCGGCATTCAATGGCTTTGGCACTGGATCACGAGCTTGCATTGGGCGCAAGTAAGTTGCTCACCAGTGTCCCATCGTGATTCGTAATGACCTCTATAGCCTTGCTATGATGGAACTTCAGCTCGTAGTCCCGTCTTTCTTTCGTCGGTTCGATGTCACGATTGCACCAACCACGGCCGATTCCGACATGATAATGACGGATGGCTTCAGTGGCGGTCCGGTGAGCAAGAGTTTGAATCTGTACTTGAAAGAGAGCAGTCAATAGTTGAAACAAGTCAAGGAATATGTGCTGCCAACCTGCCATCATAACTGAGAAGCCAAAGGTATAGCTCTAACAGGAAGCAAATTTTCGCATGGATCAGTGATTATTCCTGTGACTCTGAATCGCTATTCGAGATACCGTATTAGAGAGCAGTATTTTCCACAAGTCGAGCTCCCCGACATGCAATGATATGTCGCAAGGATGATGACAGACGTTTCGGGACGCAGCCGAGTCCCTATCGCTTGCAGTTCCAGCAGAACTATCTCGGCCCAGGGCCCGCAATACCAAAGCTGACTACTGAATCTACTGACGCTGCAGATGAGCACTCTGGCAATCGGTGGCTTCTGGTGAACGGGATTCATCCGATTCGAGCTTTTTCCGTGCTCCGCGTGAATGCACCGGTCACGAACATCCTGCCTCCTGTCCTTATCTACCACAACGACTATATTATTCCGCCAACGCGAGGCGCGATGTTCCGTCTTGTAGCCGTAAGTCTAGGCGGGGAGACTGTCCTTAGCGATATCATTGGGGGTTATGAGAGACGGGGAGTTGGAGTGGGAGGAATACTTAGAGCCGTCCAAGGCGTCTTTGGTGTATAAATGAGATCCATTGCCCAATCTGCCCACCCAGGTCGATTTCCGGACGACAAGGACGACGGATGCTCCGCCTGCCGGCTCGGCCTTAGCACATTTGCTTTCCTTCCCGGCTTTTTCGAGAGTCTGTCCCTCTACTCGACCATGTCTCGAATCACCGGTGTTGACGAAAAGGATCCTGACGCCTCAAACAACGTCGAAGAGCTGTCGAGAGAGGCATGCCACCACGAGAACTCGGCCGTGGTCAAGCTCTCTCGCCACGGGCTCCCGCTGGACCCTCAGCCCAGCGACGATGCCTTCGACCCCCTGAACTGGCCGACGGGACAGAAACTGGCCATCCTCGCGGTGCTGTGTGTCTGGGCGTTTCAAGGACCCCTCAACATGATCGCCATCGCCCCCGCTTTCTTTGTGGTCGCGGAAGACCTCCACTGCGGCCTCAACGTCGTCACGTACCTGGTCGGATCGCCTCTGCTCGCGTACGGGGTTGCATCGCTGTTCTGGGTCGCGCTGGGCAACAAGTTCGGGGTGCGGAAGTGCTTCGTCTTGTCCAGCCTCGCCGGCGGCCTGTTCTCCATCTGGGGCGCCAAAGCGGACTCTTTTGGCTGTCTCACAGCGGCACGGACATTGGCATCGGCGTGCATGGCGTCGCCGGAGACGCTGGGGCCACAGGTCATCGCGGACGTCTTCTTCCTGGACGACAGGGCCAAGTGCATGGCGCTCCTCACCCTCTTCGAGGCCTCGGGATTTGCCATCGGGAGCTTACAGGGGGCCTACATCACTGCGAATCTCGGCTGGCGCTGGATCGAATGGATCCACGTGATTCTGTCGCTGTCGTGCTGTTTCTTGCTGTTCTCCCTATTCCCAGAGACCCAGTACACTCGAGAGTCTGCGGTTCAGCACGGGCGTCAGCGGCGTCTGGTGGACAACTGGACGTTTCCGGCGGTCAGTGGAGGCGGACGAAGCAAGGTCAACAGGTGAGTATGTGCCTGCGAGATTGCCGCCTGACAACGTGTTAACCTCGAGTTCCAAATAGCTTCTGGCGAGCATTCGCCTATCCGTTCCGCTACATCCCGCACCCGGCCGTGTTGGTCATGACCTGCCACTTTTCCATCTTGTTAATGGTGGCAAACTACATGTTGACGTCCAACACCTTCATCTTCGAGGGCGAGTACGGATTCGACATTAAGCGAACCGGCCTGACGGCTCTGTCGCCGTTCCTCGCCACCTGTCTCGCGATCCCATACTCCGGGTTCCTCAACGACTGGTATGTCGATCGACATCGCCATGCGGCCGACTTCCAGCCAGAGTGGAGACTGGTGTTCTTCAGTGTCACCGCGGTTCTGGCGCCGGTGGGCTGTATCATCGTCGGGGTATGCGCACAGAATCATGATCACTATGTCGCGGTGCTCGTCGGAGAAGCTTTCAGTAAGGTTTTCCCTTCCCTCCTCTCTGCTGCTATGGGTCGAGTTTGACTAATATTCCTAGTCATGTTTTCCTTTCTTGTGGCGTGCAACCTTACCCAAACCTACCTGGTTGATGTATACATTGCGCGCGCGGATGCAGCGCTGGTCATTCAGAACGGGTTCAAGAATTTCGCGGCCTTTGCCATTTCCTACGCCATTGTCCCGTGGAACACGAGTCAAGGATATGCCATCCCGTTTGGTGTGCTCGCAGTCATTGCGTTCGTGGCCCACATCCCCATTTTTATCTTCTGGTGGAAGGGACCTCGTATCAGAGCGTGGTCTGCGAAGATCTGGAAGGAAGCTCGTCCGTCGCATCACGGTGACAGTTTCTAGTCAGGCGAGATCAGCGGAAACAGCAGCAATAGGGAGGATAGTCGGTGATGGGAGAAGTCACATACAGACAAGATGAGAATTATGTCGTGCTGCCATCTAAGCTGATGCACACAGAAAGGGCCACAAAAATATTGGTCTTCCACCCATGTACATTGTATTTCCAACGAAGACAACCACTTTCCCCGTGAGCATTATGTCGGCGGGAATACCTGCTGGTCAGCCCCCTGCTCTTCATACCATCCGGCAACTGAGGTATCGATGTCGATGGTGGGATCAAAAGGTATGTTGGCCAACCACTCCATATCCTGAGCATCCAGAGCCAAGTTGAAGCTCATTCCACCATCGGCCGAAACATGTAAGTCTGGGTCAGCAAAGATCTCGGTTTCTGCCACAGTGTCAATTGCTTGGCTCATTCGTCCCTGTTGACGGCTAACAGTCGCAGAGTTCGCTAGGCCGGTGGAAAGCGCATGCACTAGCAATCGTTTAACGCCACAGAACTTCGTGTCCTTAGTGATATGCATACCGTGGTCCTTGGCTCGAAAGAGCTGCTTGTTCACCAATTCAAGCACTTTGAAGCACCGCCTCGCCACCACGCTTTGAGATTTGTATCTATGAAGACCTCGAAGGCACTTGTCCCAGCATTGTTGCCATTGGTCTTCTGCCTCCAAAGGCATGAGTGGAGGACAAAGTCGCTGCGCTACAAAAATAGTGGCAGCAGTATAAAAATCTGTTCGTGGTCAGCACGGTCGAGGCCGGAAGGATATATGTGGTCGGGCTGACAGAAGACGTTGTACCACCAAGCAGGCAACGTCACATCGCCGGACATCAGGCTGTCATAGACGAGGTTCGTGACATCTTGAGCTGCCTGGATACAATGCTTAGATATCTTTTCCAGCGTGGTCTGTCGTAGCACTATTTGCAGTGCATCGGCCGAAGTGTATGTGCTGGCTGGAGTATCAGTGTTCGAAAGAAGCACGGTCAGAACGGGGCGAGACAACAAGATTTTCACATGGAGGAATCTGTGAAGGAGCGTGTCAGTGAGTTTGCGAGTTGTCACCTGCGGGAAATAGGAATACCGAGCCTGTAAGATCTTGGCCTGCCGATGAAATATGGCCAGAAGCTCGTGGGGTATCTCGGCTAGGATAGGGCCGCCGTCAGGAGCAGGTGAGGTGCGAGTGCCAGTGGAGGCTGTTGTGTACGTGGAAATTTGAAGAAACCAGGGAAGATCCTCCCGCCACTTGGTCAACTCAGCATCGAGCTCCAATATGCCCTGAGCATTTCCTGTCTTAATCTTCTCAATCAACGACTTAGCCGAGCCCATTCTGGGAGTTGGGGTACTGGCACTAGACTCCGTGTCATCAGTCGTGTAGGCTGCACCACCATATATCGCATCAAGCACCTCCCCAACGAGTTGACAAAGCTTGACAGCATGGGCGAAGAATGTGATGTAGTTTGGCTTGGCGGAAGGGTGTAGACCCGACGATACTGTTACTTTCATCAATTCTTCCTCCTCGACGGCAGTCGGGAGGCTGATGCCTCGTATTGAAGCAGGAGGCAGCATCAGCGGCCGTCCAAACATCATGGACGCAACTCTGTTAACAGTCAGTGCAAGACTAATGAGAGAATAGACAAAGCCTCATGACAGAGCATTAACGCTCTACGAACGTCATCTGGCGGAGTGGTTGAACAAGGATTGAGTACCTGTCTTGGATAATGCAGCCTCCCCACAACCTTTTCCTGATCTCTTCATCCAGGCGGCTTAGTGGCCTGCTTGACACATAACGATAGACTGTTTTATCCAACCCGATCGACTGCGATGTCCGTATAGCCAAGCCAACGATGTTCCAGCACATACTGGATCTGTCGGTACTCTGGAGATATAGGCCCATAAGTAGAAGCGCTTGCACAAGTGTTACTTCTCCATACTCTAGGCTGTCAAGATTGATAAACCCTTTCGCCCGTTGGAAGAAGACTTCGCCTGTCTCGCAGCGTTCGTCAGGGTCAACGACAGGGCTGTACTGCGCCCCAAGGGCAAAGACAAGATTGATTATACAGAAAAATATTGGCTCGTTGGAATAGTAGCCCTCTACGTCAGTGTGGTCTTGTAACACGAACCTCGAGTCAAGGAAAGACGCGCAAGGAGACTTCTCGTCAGGATCGGACCATAGCTTCTGATAGCGAATATTCAGAGCGGTCTTGAAAAGATATGGATAGATCGGGTGGACATGATTCCAGTAGCTCGAAAGCAATGCATTTGCCAATGTTTTAGGTGGAACGACATAGTGACGACGACTGAAGGTCTGCGTGGTGGCTTTCCTAAATGCTTGAGTGTAACCTTGGAAGCTCAGCAATGGTCTTCACCTATCGAGGGAAAACTATCCTGCTCACCAAACCGCTCATTTTTTGTGTTCTTGACAACTTCAGCATTGTGAGGCTGCAGCACAGCTTGGATATGCTTCATGAAGCCCAAAGTGCTGGAGGGTCCGAAGTATGCTCTTTCGGGAGCATAGGTGCCAGTTGTGGAAGCTTCGTGGATGGAGTTGGACGCTACAGCACCCATACCATCGACATCAGCATCGGAATCGTCGACCTCATCTAGATCATGGTCAAGCGCCGTGGCGCTTGGACGATTTGGAGTATCTGTAGCTGGAGCACAATCTGCCACAGACGACTGCACATCAGTAATTTGATGAGTTCGGTCTGGGATATGCATGGCATGGGTGGACGGCTGCGGAGGGGTTGGCGAGCGGTCCATCGTATTGTTCAAGATAAAAGACATCGCTCCGGGGGCGTCGCCGGTTCCGGTACCGGTAGAAGCATCAGGGACAACTAGAGGAGACGGTTCTGAAGGTTCGACCGACCCTACTGGCGGTTCATAGGCTGGCACATCGAAGCTCATCTGATGCGTGTCGGTTTGTGTGACAAGAGGCGCAGGAGATTGTCGTGCCAGCATGCTCTCTAGTTGTCGGATTCGCGCCTGTAAGGACATTACATACCTACGACCAAGCGCAAGAAACGTCAGTATTATACACACAGAGGCCAAAGCCTTCACAGGCATGCCTGGGACGATGGCTCTGTACGTACTGGGAGTCGTGGAATTTGCCTGTCTTGTCCGGGTCCCATGTGCAAGTCTGCTCGCCCTTGGATTTGATGGAGCAGGCTCCGCAGACAGGCCTTTTCCCATCGCATTTTCTCTTTCTGTCTCGACATTCGTTGCAAGCGACTGCTGTCTTTCGTCGTTTTGGTCGGCTTCCGGCTGTCGCTTCGGCGCCGCGCTTGGTCGAAGGAACTATCGAATTATCGAGGCTAGCCATATTCTTTTGACAAAGATGACAGCTACCTGTAGCAGGAAGATGGGAATTCGTTTATGTCTCCTACCATGACTCGATATCCGATAATGGGATTTCGCTGTCAATCTACAGGGAAAGAAATTGGGAGAAGACATCATTGCAGAGACTTCCGGAACCAGGTACGTCAAGCTTGGGTCTTGGAATCAAGTGCAACATCCGGTCGAAACTCCAGACATGCGGGGCGGGAAACCCGCTGGTCCAGCCTACAATGAGCTGTACCTGGCTAACGAAGTTATGGGGACGACAATCAGGCTTGATGTGCTCGTCATTACGAGTCTAGACTAGCCGGTCAACCATGATGATGCAGAGGTGGTCTTTGCATTTTGGCCACTTCATCATTCTAGGCCATCAGCCCCAAATCCCTTGGGCGCAAGGAATAGAAGAAACAAATTCAAAGCTGGTAATGGTCTAGAATCATGCCCTCGCTTCGCTGTGCCTCCCCGTACTCTTCCCCGCCTGGAGAGGTGCACCCTGGGATGCTCGTCAAATAAAAGATCAGTGCGTCTCCACCTAGACCGAACCTGCGGGTGTCATCCCATTGGCGTAGGTGGTCCCATTACATTCGCTTTTGGGCGATGGCGCGGATTGAGACCTCGGCGAAGATGTACGGCAGTGTTGAACGGGAAGCAGTCTCCAGGATGTTAGATAATTAGGGCCATGTGCTATTGCCTGTCCAACCGCACAACCACCTTGTAAGTGTGAGGCATCTATGGTTCTACCGCTCAGAGATCCGAGGATCTTCACAGTTGGCCTCAATTTTCATGATCACACATTTGCCCATGATAGAATCGGCTTGATTACCTGAAGTTGATCAGTGTCAGAGGGCAAGCATGTATTTCCAAGAGGTCAAGCAAGCCTTACCGAGCCGCGTTTGAGGTCCTTCAATGCACTGTCGATCGAAGAAGCGGGATAGACCTTTCCGAGCTTGTCAACTGGGAACCTCCCCTGCTTGAAAAGCTCTATAAGCTGAGGCAGGAACTGCGCGAAGTTCCATGTTAGCTTGTTCTGGCAGAATGCTCGTCCATTACATACCTCTGGAGGATTGCACCGTCCCTCGATGACACCAATGATGTTCTTACATGAGAGCATGATGTCAAGGGGGTCAACCTGGATAGGTGCATCAGGTCGAGGAAGCCCTACTAAGGCAAGGGTTCCAGCATGGCTGAGCGCCTTGATCCCTTGCTCAATCAACGAGGACACTCCGGTTGTGTCGATAATCTGGTCCACCCCTATGTTCTTCAATGCTGAGACAAGATCTTGCACTTCGGAGGTATTAATCAGGTGAGTGGCTCCGAAGCCGGCTGCCATGTCAAGCTTGCTCTGCAAGATGTCCACAGCAATCAAAGTTTCCACGCCTTCTGCTTTCGCTGCCAACATGGCTGCAACTCCCACCGCACCAACCCCGAAGACAGCAAACTTCGTCCACTTCGCTGGCTTGAGGGCGTTCAGGACAGTTCCTGCGCCTGTCTGATATCCGCAACCGAGAGGAGCTAGCAAGGCCAGGGTATCTTCTGGCAGGTCGCACGGGACCACACAGTCTTCTGGGACGATTGACATTTTGCTGAATGAAGAGTGTCCGAAGAACTGCCCTCGCGCAGGGCGCCCATCCACCAGTCTCGCCGGCGCGCTCCCATCGGACAGTCTTGTCCCTGTAAAGTTGCAGGCCGTCATCTGAGGACAAGTGCCCCAGTTGCCGGCCTTGCAGTAGACACAATTCCGACAAGTGTGAAAACTGAGCAACACGTTTTGGCCTTCCTTGAGCTGTTTGTTCTTCACCGCGCTCCCGACTCGACGCACAATCCCCGCCCCTTCATGGCCAAGAATGGCGGGATAGTCTCCAACAGGAACGCCGTTATGTTGCACCACAATATCCTTGAGCGAATGTTAGCTTCTCTGCTCCAGCCGATGTGGACAACCAAATGGCCTCACTGTGTGGCAGACTCCCGAGTATTTCATCTCGATTAGAAGTTCATCATCTCGCACCTCGTCCAAGATGACGTCCATCAACTTGAAAGGTGCATTGGCTTCTTCGACAACCAGTGCCTTAGTCCTTATACTCTGCGACGGAAAATCGGACCCCATTTTGTGACGTTGAAATAGTTCCGAGGGTTACAAAGTCTGTAGTAGCACCCAAATCTCAACGACATCGGCGGGTCCTGACGCTTTATATTATCCTTTGGGACAGAAAGGAGTTGCACGTTTCGAATTCGGTGCATGAGCCGGTGTCCGGAACGACGACCGAGAAACCTAGCAAACTGCACTAGTTTCTGTGGTCGAGTTTGTCGGCTGGACGGTTCGGCATCAAAGCTTGGTGCTGGCTAGTTGGGAGCACGCGGACGGGAGATACTTGGCGTGTGTCGAATAGATTGGAGAAGGGACGATCTCTAGGAGATTTACCAAGATTATTTACATGTCATTTTCATACAGTACGTGGCTTATTCTGGCCCGGATCATGATATGTAAAATGATCTCAATTGACAATGCCCGACAGGAACCCGGCCAAGGGAAAAGAGAATGCCATCTAGTGCAACTTGGCATATTCTTTCGCCAGTCGTGGGAAGAGCTTAAGTGAGTTGTTCCTCACAATGTCCTCCATGTCTTTGTCGCTGAACAGGCCAGATTTGTACGGTGCATCCCATCCTGCTTGATAACAGCTGGTGGAGTCGCCACGCCTGGTATAGGGAAAATCCGTGGCGTAGAGAAGACGTTCAGTGGGAATACCCAGTTTCTGCAGAAGCGGGTACTGGTAGGAACTTGAGATGCTGGTGTCTAGGTATATATTCTTGGTGGATAAGATGTCTCGCATACGCAGTCCGTTGTTATTCTTCGCAATTATCTCGTCAATGTGCTGGGCCCCAATGCGATCGGCCAGGAACGGGAATGCACCACCGTTATGTGAGAAGAGGAATTTAACGTTTGGATGACGGAGAAGCAGACCAGAGCTGATCACCGTCGTGATAGCCCGACAAGTGTCAAAGGGAAACTCCTGGACAACTGTGGCGGTATCAGCAAACGTCCTCTTGTAGATTTTATAACTAGGGGTTTGCCTACACGGGCCGAATGGGATGCCAGGCGGCATGACCGTGTCTGCAGGATGAACGAATACCACTGAACCTTGTCGAGAAACCTCTGCCCATACCGGCTCGAACGCTGGATCGCCAAGGTACTTCTCGCCTGAGAAGGGATCAGTAATTCGAATCAGCCGATCTTGAGAAGGCATACCCATGGCCGTAGTTACGCCCCATCCGTCGGGGGGATGAGGCAGGGTTGAAGCCTTCTTGATGAAGGCGAGGCATTCCTCGATATGAGGCAGGGGCAAAATTGCGAAACAGCCTTGACGAAGCCTTGTCAGTTCTATCCAGGTCCCCAAGAATTTTGGCCCGCCTACCGAATCTCAGAGGGTTATAGGCAACATAGTCAAGCTGCGCTTGGAGGGAATCCTCGCACAACTTCAGGAATTCATCTTTGGTGAACTTGTTGTGCCATTCGTTCTTGATTGACGGAGTCTTGGTATGGCATCAGTACCAACATTCTGGCGGTATCTCAGACCAACTTACAATCACTGCCGTTTGCACGCCCACCTCATCCATGTACTGAATGTGCTCTTCAGGTTTGACAGGGAAGTCCGTGAAGGCAATTCCGAATTTGTTGTCCTGAAACTCAGACCGTAGTTCTGGGACGGTGGCCGGGAAGCAATGATGATGTACGTCTATTCGGCCAAGGCCTTCGAAGCGCTTAGAGCGCAGAGCTGCAGAAGACATTTGAGCGTGATAAAATCGAATTTTCGAGACGATAAAATGTTGTGATCCAGCTCGCTCTGTGTCCGGAAAATTGTAGGCATCAGTAGAGTCTATTTAAATCATCACAAGGTGAACAGGATCATGCCTCCGGCTCAATCATGCTCTTGACTATAAAAAGGTGGATTTGGTGCCTTGACCAACCTGGTAGGACTCATCAGGAACTCTTCCGCAAATCCTTCGTGCAGATGCTTGCAACCAGTGTCATGATCCATTTGCTTCGCACGGCTCAACCCTGTGGTGAATTCGATCAATCGGAATGATCCCATCACCCCAGATCTCCACAACCCCATGCCCTCATGCGGCGGGATCATTCCGTAAGATACTCCCCCAGACCACCTTGAGGGGCTTGTTTATGAGATATTGGAAACCTGACTTGCCAGAATACAAAAGGGGATATTCGAGACCAGTGAGCTCGCTTGTTATGAGATATTGTTTACAGCAAATCGTATCTGTGTGTGCTTTTGACAAGTCTGTTGATGATGTCGCGACCCATGTATCGACCCTGCCCGGATGGTACCAAGATGTGGGTCTGTAGGGTCTTCTTCTTGCAATGCATTCCCACTTACAGTACGTTATAGCTGCTTAATCTCGGCACCATCGAGATCGATGCCAACTACGTTCTTGCTGGACATCCAAACGGTAAGATATCGAACTTCAAGCACGTCCAAGCTAAAGAGATGCTCATTCCACTGACCATTAACACCAGCGGGCTCCGCAAGCAACCCGAACCCGAAGCATGAGCGCATTGATCTCGTTCTGATAGCTGTTCTCATTGAGCATCCCAAGGAAGGGCTGATCCTTTTTGAGACGGGCTGTCACGATGATATGGAGGAACAATGGGGGCCAGTAAGTCGTATTCGACTGCTTGTGCCTAGATCGCTGCAGCAGCTCACAATTCGCACAGATGTACGATGTCTCCCCGCGCAAAAACTACACTGCGCACAACACATTGCCTGAGCAGATCGCCGCCACAGGGCATGACATCAGAGACGTGAAGGCGGTTTTGATGGGCCATCTCCGTAACACCCACGACAGAGGATTTGAATCTGTCGTGTATTGGCTGATCGTGCATGTTCTAGATGCGGACCACTCAGGAGGGTTGATGCATTTCATCGATACCAACGTCCCTATTTACGTCCACGATGAGGAGCTCCACACGGCGCTGTGGTCCCTTTTCACCAAGGTGGGCTGAGCCAAAATCCCATCCGACGACGAGAAAGCACTGACACGACCCTTCCAAGGCCGATCGAGGCCCATACCAAGCTTCGTACCTGACGCCGCGACTGAACTGGCAGACCTTCGACGGCAAAGTGTCAGAGATATTCGAGGGCATCTCGATGCACCACTGTCCCGGGTCGGTGCCGAAGATGGTCGTCCCGTCAATGTCAAATGCTAATGCGATGTTGCTAGCCACACCGCGGGACTATGCTGCATGCAAGTCGACCTCAAAGACGAGGGCACGTTCGTCTTCACCGGAGATCAATTTCATGTCAAGGAGAACTATACTCGGCGCCAACCGCAGGGTAAGTACCGACTTCTTTGGGGGCAAAAGGGCTGGCACTAAATCTCGACGGGCTCTTAGGTTTTCTGGGAAGGGACAGGACGACATGGCTACAGTCTTTGACCTATATTGAACGATTGGAGAGACTCCTCAACGCCAAGATTGTATATGGACATGACGCGGGCTGCTTTTACGAAATGAAGCAGCTGCCGCAGTTCTATACCTAAGAGATGGCTAGGCTTGAGACGGAAAAATGGACTTGAGATCTTCCTTCGGCAACCTAATTCAGTTGTAAGACATAGTCACGACTCCAATACTACCATGGACGTGGTATGGCGAGTCCTCTTCTCGTATACTTGTCAAATTCGACAGAATCTGTTACTCCGCGCACAGGTTCTAGAAGTCTCGCCCCGGTCGCCGCATTTCTTTCAGTCTCGCGCTTTGGCAAAGTGCCCCCTGGTCCTTCTAAGTTCTTCCATTCCCTCTGGTTATAACACCGTAGCACGCCAACCGGCACATACTATTCAGACAAACACAGAACACGCAACCCGAATTTCAGAACTCCAATCGGAGACGATAGGGGAAGAGAAACCCAAAATCATCATAGCCCACAAACAGGCCTCTGCGCCGGGATGAGGATGCGATCAGTAGCAATGCTGCTCAGCGACGGGAACCTCGTTTCTCGAAAGAAGTCGCACGAGAAAAGTCAAGTCCTGACTTCCGGACGCGGTGATTCCGCAGCTCATGCCTCGACTTCCTGGACATTGACTCCCGGCTGAGTTGCACCGATTTTGCCGTTTGTCAGTCCATTCGCTATTCCATGCACAGCCCCGTTCGTCGGAGGCAATACCTTCGACTGACTCTGCACGGCCAACCCGGCATCCTCACGAGCCTTCTGGTAGTCGGCCTCGAGGTCATGCCCCCACACCCACTTCATCCGGCCGGCGAGCTTTTCGCGCACGATCGGCAGACAATCTTCGTAGGAGGTGATACCTTCGAACTCCCGGCCCTGCATCTCGTACACGTCGCCCGCCTGGCGGCTGGTGATCTGGGCCTTCTGGGCGCGGGGTCGGCGGACGGCTTGATACAGGGCCGTGTATGCGGCCACGCCGGGAGCGGGGTTGGCGAAGTAGTCCCTCACGACGAGGCCCAGGATGTAGGCGTCCTCGATGGCGTGGCCGGCGCCGGAGCCTGAAGTTACCGCGAGTTAGTGAGATGAAACTTGAGTCGGCTGTAGGCAGAAAACAACGAACCTTGATGTGGCAGCATCGCGTGAGCGGCATCACCGGCCAGGACGACCTTTCCGTCGAGGTAAGTCCACTGCTCGAGCAGCTCGCGGTCGTTGAGACGCCACTTCCCCGGGCGGGCCTCCATCTCGCGAATTACCGCGCCGACCGTCGGTTCCCAGCCTGCGTACTCGCGCTCCAGCTCCTCGCGGGGTGCACTGCTGGTCCAGCTCTCCTTCAAGTCGCCGAGCTCGCTCTCCGGCTTGGTCACGAAGGCGACAACGTTGAGCGTCTTGTTTTGCGAGATGGGAAAGACCAGGAAGTGCTTGTCCGGGGCCAACCAGCTCACGGCGTAGCTGGGATACGGCCACTTGTCGCTGATGGCGCTGAGGGGGAGGAGACCGCGGTAGGCGATACGGCCGCTGTATCGAGGCTTGTCGAGGGCGAACTGTGATCGAATGGTGCTGTGGATGCCATCACAGGCGATCACCAGATTGGCTGTCTCCGTCGGGTTCGTCTCGTTTGCAAAGTGGATTGTCACTTGGTCGCCGTGGTCCTGGGGCAAAGGCTGGACGTCAATATAGGTGCCATGATGTGGGATGGCATTGGAACTCGTGGGAAAAGACCCGCCAATGGGCTGGGAAGATCCAAGTTCCTGAACTCTGCTTACCTCGACTTTCGTAGCCTTCATATCCGTCTTCAGCGTGACCCGACCGTTGTAGCTGTGTCTCAGTTCCTGGTACAAGACGTCCAGGATCTCTGCCCGATGCACGCTCAACTGCCGGACACCACCGTCGGCATCCTCGTCCATCGCACCCACCGCCACGATTTCCTCACCCGTGTCATATCGCCGACAGCTTCGGTGCACGCCATTGCGCTCGCCGGATATGGCGTTTGCAGCTTGCCAAACACCCAGTTTCTTCAAGATACGGGCCGCGTTCACGCCGATGCCGATGCCGGCACCGATCTCTTTGTACGCCGGAGCCTGTTCATAGACCGTGATGTGTTGGAGAGTGGGATTTTGATGGGCGATGCTGAGGGCCGTTGTGAGCCCCCCAATTCCACCACCGATGACGGCGACTTTGAATGTTGCCGGGTCGGTGATTGTGCCATTGCTGAGCGTTGCTGACGGCATGTTTACAGGAGTTGGAAACTGATCGAGACTGGCTACCGGAAAATCAGATCGTGGAGTGATTGCTAGTCTCTTAGAGAAGAGTTCGATGATTCAAGCCTTCCCTCAGTTATATACCTTCTTGGCAGATCTCGAGCGAAGATTTCGAAGGCGAACTTGTCTAAGGGCAAGCGTAAAGAAGACAAGCCTGGGAAGCGAGGCAACACGAACCGTTCATCAAGCTTGATCGGCCGGGCGTCGCTGTTGGGTCGAGAACCGTGGGGTCCGGGAAGGTCTCCATGTTTCTGGCACCACTCGAAGGTCTTCCGCGGCGAGACTGGGGGAGTCCTGGGGACATTGAGAAAGGTTTAGAACGGTCCGGGTTGTCACACCGACAGGTTCCCGAGAATCTTCGCAGCGTAATATGGGTTTGCCGAACGATACGTGGGAAAATCTTGTTGTCCGGACGTCGTCTCCGGCCGGGGAGAACCAGAAGGACGGTAATACGCAAGAGGGGCCGGGGAGATAAACAATCGTCAGACATAGGGCTGCGTGAAAATCCTCTGTCCTCCCACATACATTTGTCTCTCTATCCTATTCCTTGTCTTCGCCGGAGTTCTCTACCCGGCAGACGGGAAAAGACCCTTTGCTTTGACCCGTTGAACGGTTGTCGGCATCTCAGGTCCCACGTCAACTGTTCGACGTTCTCGCGGAAGGACTTGTGATCAGAGTTCGCTTACGCCCCAGTTTGTGCGAGGCGCGGAGAGACGCCGGATTGCAATTGATTATGCCGGCAGTGGTATTTCGCTACCTAGGCCAGGTCACCAGACCACCCGACTACTCTTTGGTCTACCATCGCCATGTTTTCGAAGTGGAGAGCTCAACAGACCGAGACGACCCCTTGTAGCTAAAGTGTATAGCACATAGCACCATCCAATGTACTTAAGAGACGGGTAGAGCAGACATTCTATGCGTATAGACAATGAAACGCTGCAATCGACTAAATACTTGTACTCTGGTCACTGTGCTGTCCAAAATGATGGGACTTTGTCCAGACAAGACGACGTTGCCTAAATCCCAATCCAGTCCCTTACATAGGCTCTCCGACCACTGTTCAATCGGAAACCAAACCCGCAAAGGAGACGCATCACAGGTCCTTGTGAAGATTCGGCTCACCTTGCGCCTTCCTGATCTTTTCGCCTTTCCAGATGAGGAACAGCAAACCCAACCAGGTCACGAAGTTGATGGCGGCAAAGGTGCCCCAGGCAGCGCCGAAGCTCACACCCTCCCCGAAGGGTAGCGCGTAGAAGCCGATGGTGAAGGCAAAGATTTGGCGGAACAGATTGATGATGGTCGACACTTCTGCGGCCTGAGGCTTGTAGCAGTCCGTGCAGTAGGCATAGGTCAGAGTCGTGCCCGCCTGAACACCGACGCTGGCGACCGTCATGCCGACAGCGAGACCAATCCATGGCGTCTTGTTGTTGACGCAGAGGCCATGGATGATCAAGCCAGCGGGCAAGAAGAGACCGAGGAAGCAGAGGTACAGACGAGCCTCGGGCTTCCTGTAGCCATCGTGACGGCGAGCGTAGCGGTTGATCAATTGATCGGAGATCCAACCAGTGCAGGATTCTCCAATCAGACAGCCGAGTGTCAGGGGAATGCCCAGCAACAGACCGTTTTGGGCCGTGTTGAAGTCGTAGAGCTTCTCGCTAATAGATGACGCCGTGAGAACGAAAACGATGGAGCCGTAGGTGTTGGTCGTCATGTAGTAGATGCAGGGGATTGTGATCGCCACGTATTTGAGCATCTTGAAGTTGGCGGAGAAATCGGACGCGGTCAATTTGCGGTCCAAGACCTTACCGCGGAAGGCCATCTTGTGCCAGTAGGTTTGGTTCTCGAGTTTGCTAAAGTCCGTGCGGGAGAAGAGTGTCTCGGGGAACGAGACCAGAAAGATGGCCAGGACGACACCAAAGATGATGGCGTTGATCTGGGGGCAGTTAGTCACATTCGTCCTTAAGTGTAAAATTCAGTCAATAGTCGTAGCACATACGAAAAAGATCCATCTCCACCCCAGATTTAAGGCAATATAACCGCCGGCAATCGGACCAAAATGGGGCTGTCAACTTGTCAGTTGCTGATTTGCCTATGGTTCTATGTTTACTCACGCCATTGGTGACAGCCAGAGCGTAAAAGCCCATATACTTTCCTCGTTCGCCCTGAAAGAACATATCGCAAATCTGGTGCGTGTTAGTCTTGTGGTCAGGAGATAGCGAGGATCGCGCTTTGGCTTACAGTAGCACCGCCAATGGCCAAAGCAACACTGGCGCCAATACCGACGAAGCATCGGCTGACGACCTCGCGAGCATAGGTGGAAGCGTATCCCGACCCAACATTTGCACCAATTGCGATCAAAGTAAAGATCTGCGGTCCTTGTCAGAGGGACTTCATCCACGACGCAAGATGCCTGGGTTACTCACCAGATATGCAGGTCTTCGACCATACATGTTGACATACGGCGTCAACAGCAGAGGCGTGATGCCACCAAAGAGCGTGTACGATGTCGTCAAGTAGCTGGCTTGCTGGTGCGTAACCTTGAAATCTTTCGCAATCACTCCGAACGCTGCAGGAACCATGCCAGCCCCAACTGTTGCCCAGTCAGCACCACGCGCCATCAGCCACCAAGACACCGATGACGCTTACATTGAACGCAGAAAGCGAGGAGACACAGCAAGAAGAGCACGTAGTACTTGTACCACTTTGGCCAGTTCTGTGGTCGAGATCAGTCCCAATGCTTCGTTTTTCGCACTTGCCTGGCGACAACAGGGGTCAAAGTCAGGACATACAAGTGGATCAGCCTTGTGATCGGTAGGCTGCGGCACAAGAGGAAGGCCGTGCTCATCAAGCTTCAAGGGAGGTCTTTGGCCGTGTTTTTCGAGCTCGATGTCGATGCCGTCATTGTCTTCTACGTGCGCCAGGACCCGCAGGCTTTTCTCCTGGCCAACTGTTGCGGCAGCCATGGCGGCAAGGTAGAGACGAAATCTCAGACAAGGGTTCCTAAGGAAAGGGATTCAGGTGATGGCAGAGGAGGCCGTAATATACAGGGGGTTCAACCAGGCCGTTGGCGATCAGCCAGTGTAAGCAAGCACTCCGAGGTGGGAAAGGAATGAAAATAAAAAGGGCGAGAAAGACTCATCCAGCTCGACGAAAGAAAGTCGTTTATCTTATTTATCACCCTGTTCCGCCTCGCGACGCCATGGCTCGAAAGACCCTAACGCCAGCAGCCGGATCCAGGGAGTCCTGAGCTTCGAGCAAACGTCGAGGTGTGGGCGAGGCCGGAGTGTTCAACGCGCGCCCTAACAACAGGAACTAATGTCTGGGGAACAGGAGGTCGACCAGGGTTTTTCATAAGCGGGGATGCAGTTCCGGGGCAGTCACGGGGAGAAAACAAGTGCGGGGGAAGAGTCGGGAATAGGTGTCTCCCCGATCCAGGAATCCCCGGCTGGGTAGCCCGACCGACACCTATTAATGCTTTGTCTTAGTCCGATAGTAGTCTCAGTGCAGTTCGGACCATTGTGATCAAGTTTATATGGCGCAGAGCCCTTTGTGCGGACGAAGGAGATGCCCTGTCTATTAGCCTATCCTGAAGTTGATCTTCCTCACTGGCGCAAAGAGCTCCTCAATAGGCACCTTCGTCTCAATCATCGACTGGTCATACAGATACTGCACCAACGCTTCCAGAGTCTTCCGGTTCTCCTCGATGCCGTAAGGCCAACAATCTTCTCCAAACACCTCGTGGATCTCATCGAGTTCCTGAGGGAGCCATGGAAGCATGTATCTGAGCGCGCCCGTGCTCTCCATCCGCTTCCTGGCCAGTTCCTTGCTGTCGTTCAGGGCGTTGTACAAGGCTGAGGCCGCGAATTTGTTTTGCTCGTAATAATCTCGGCGCATGGCCACCAGATGCATGATCGGGAAAATGCCGGTGCGCTTGTAGTAGTCCATTTCCACTTTCTTGAAGTCTGGGAAAAGACGGTCGATGTGCGGTGCTTTGCCGAGGCAGGCTGGGATATCAGCGCCGATTGTGGCGTCAATCTCGCCGGCCTCAAGAAGATCGGAGAGGGACTTGGTGGGATTGGTGTTCTGCGTGATTTTGATCGGCTTCAGGGGCTTCAAGGCAGAGGGCTTGCCGTGAGGGCCGGGTCCCTCCATTTTGCCTTCCACCCACTCGATGGATGATATGTCGACGCCGTACTCATGTTGAAGTAGACCTCGGATGAAGACGGCGGCAGTCATCGTGTACAGTTGCACTCCGATCCTCTTACCATTGAGGTCCTTCGGCTCCCTGATCCTCTCCTTGTTCACGACGATGAAACTGTGCCGGAAAACTCGAGAAGGGAAAACCGGTAGCGCAATGAAGGTGCGATCTCCAGCGACATGGCGAGTGATGTATTCCGAACTGGACAACTCCGAAGCATCAAATTCCTGGTTTGCTATCATCCGATCAAAGATGTCGCGCGGGTGATGAACGTCGATGAAGTTCACCGATAGCCCCGCTGGTTGCACCTCGCCGACCGCAAGAGGTACCATGCGGTCATAGAGTGCTGAGGCAAAGTTGCACCGTACAGGAGGCATGGCAAACGAAGCAGTATGCTAGTCAGTAGGCGATGCTCTCAGATCCGATGCGTGAAGTCGTCGTTCGTTCCAGTTGGTGATATACAAACACGTTTCCGCGAGATGCCTCTCGTAAGACTGTCGCAGATCTCTAGCGTTCTAGGTAAGGTACGTAGACTCGCCGAGACGGGGAGCTCAATTCAACAAAGCCTAGTAATAGGACTCTTTTTGGCAGATAATAGAGCCTCAAAACATATATCGAAGGGCATACATGTCGATGATTACGTCTATCGATTCGGGGAGAAGTCACCTCGGGGGAAAGCTGTCGAGACTCAATAGTGGTCGTGCTCCCCGATCGGCGATTCAACCCCGGAGGACTAACCGGAACAAGCTTATCCACATTAAAATGTATGCTGGGCGATGCCTCAACATCCCACTATTATTTCGTTGCTAAAATGTATTGTTTCCATTACATCCTTGCCTAGACTTTCGCCATAGCATTGCTTAAAATCGGAATGGACGAATCTACCTAAAGAAAATATAGAAGCAGAATCTTCTCCAACCAGGTACCCAGGTTTGGGGTAAGTCTCCCAAGCTGCCAAATGGTCATTCGAGTAGCAAGTTAGTGCTGCCTTAACAGGCGCCCCGAGCAAGGCCCTAGCACATGCCAAGGCGCTAAATTGCACCAGCCTCTTAACGTGCTAGAGGATAGGGCGGCAACACTGAATTGCCCAGTTGCATGTACATACGAATAGTCAGCCAGCAGGCCTTTTTCCTCGAGATAACCACGAGGTAACCGCTAGAGTAACTATAGCTGATATTGCTAATAAGGATAGGGGCACCACTGTGCATAATAACAGAGTACATATCTCTACCCATGACTAGTATCTCGGAGCGGTAAGTCAGAGGACACCACTAGAGAACCATCCTCATCCTGTTCTCGCCAGCCTCTGCCATTTATTTTGGACGTCGGCTCGCGCCCTTCCGCCCTTTGGGACGCGGCTGATGCCGTCTTGTTTTTTACCCCCGCGGCACCCAAGTCAGAGTGTAGAACAGACGTAGGACGCATGTCATGGGCTAGCTGTCGTGAAAACAACCTCCTGGAATAGATTGCGTCCTGGACCAGGTTCTGTGCTGGATGAATTGTCCCGAGGACGTCAGGCCTGACTTGTTCGGACTAGGCCAGCCGACCGTCTCTGTGCACTACTACTACCTACGGTCGGCAGACCTTCTTGGAAAACCACCCGGGCCCCGCGCTGCTTCCAAGAGTTTGAAGGTGTTTGCCTCAGCCTCAGCCTGGCAGTAAATTCCTCCATCTCAGAATGATGAGTGTTCGGAGGCATCATCGGCGGATCTGGTCTGTCCGTCAAGTTATTGGCATCAATGGATTCTACCGAGACGCTTTGCCCTGTCAACAACACTGGGTTTACCTGCCTGTATGAATCCGGTCACCCTGAAGCAGAGTGAGTAAATGGACGCCTTTCCAGACTTGAGGCAGCTGAAAGGGACCCAGCATCATTTTTGTGCATGGCATCCAAGGTCATCCGCGTAGGACATGGACCAGTAAACCCGTGCGAAGTCCGATTCGACTCGGATTCAGGGAACGCTTGGGGTGGAAAAGGTCGACCAACTTCAGTGAACAAGCCAAATCGACTACATCCCATAATCTTGAAGCCAAGAAGCTCGAAGCGGCTGTCGAGGCCGTATTTTGGCCACGCGACCTGCTACCGTTTGAATGCAAGAGCACTCGAATACTAACATGGGGTTACGACTCGAACGTTTCGAGGTTCTTTGGCGGGGCGGCTGACAAGGGCAACATCTTTGACCATGCGAAGAACCTCTTGTATTCTCTCAATAGAATTCGCCGAGAATGTGTCAATCGGCCGATCATATTCGTTGCCCACTCGCTTGGAGGCATCATTGTCAAAGAGACGCTCAGAAGATCCTACGGTGACGAAGATCCGGAACTCCAAAACATTGCCAACTGTACCTCTGGCATTCTTTTTCTAGGAACTCCTCATCGCGGAAGCTCATGCGCTCCATACGGTGAGATGCTCAGGAGGATTGTGTCAGCCGTAGGCTTTGACACGAACGATTCGAATATACGGGCCTTGCATTTCGACTCCCTGGAGCTGCAGCTATCACAGGAAGAGTTTTTGAAGATATGGAGGAAGAAAGGCTTTACGGTTCGAACCTTCCAGGAGTCGTCCGGCGTCGCAGGCGTCAGAGGCCTGATGGAAAAAATCGTCCCAGATATCTCTTCAAGCTTCGGTGACACCCGAGAACGCGCTCAACATCTTCCCGGAAATCACATGGGCATGTGCAGATTTAACAGTCGCACGGATCCTGGCTATCTGCAAGTGGTAGGAGAGTTGTCAGATATCCTGGGAAAGCTGACACTCCAGCAACAACTAAGTGAACCAGAAGCCCTGTCTGTGGTCTACACATCTAGAAGAAATGAGACAAACGAGGTGATCTTGCAGAGTAAATGTCGACAAATGCTCGAATCCCTTCAATTTCCCCAAATGGACGATCGCCAACGCTTGATCAGCGAGCCGTGCCACGGAACCGGCATTTGGCTTCTGCAGACAGCAGAGTATACGGAGTGGCTCCAAGGTGCACATAAATTCCTCTGGCTGAAAGGAAAGGCAGGATCCGGGAAGTCGACGTTAATGAAGAGAGTCTTGCAAGACTTGCAGTCTCGATATCACAGCGAAACGCACACGATCGCCGCTTACTTCTTTGACGGCGGCGGCTCTGAGCTTCAAAGGTCGACTCTAGGGTTCTTCAAGACCGTGCTTTATCGGATCTTTACGCAAAACACACGCCTGCTGGAGGAATTCGTCTCGGCCTCCGAAAACGGGAAGTTTAGCAAGGGGAAAAATCTGGAATGGAGATTGGAAGAACTGATGGAGGTAACAAGGACGCTGACCAAACTCAAGCATTGGAAGCCGACCATTCTTTTGCTGGATGCGCTCGATGAAGGCTCGAGGGACGACGTTCGAAACCTGCTACACTTCTTCGAGCAGCTCTTCCCTCACGAGATAGCCACATCTGCAGTCAGCTTCCGAGTCTGTCTAGCCAGCCGACATTATCCAAACATCACCTTAAAGGATTGCCCCGAACTATGGGCAGAAAGACATAATACTGCGGACATCGAAGAATTCACCCGGCAGAAGCTGTCCTATATAGTCAACACTTTCGATAATCGCCGGTTAGTAGATGCCATCCTTCAACAAGCTGAAGGTGTCTTTCTCTGGGTCGATCTGGTCACGACAGCCATGTGGATCAACGATGATGACGGCGAGTCCTTTGCAAGCAAGATGAGCTCACTCGCTAAGTCTCCGAACGGCGTTGACGCCCTGTACACACAGATATTCACGAAGCTCTCGGAAGATGAACGAGTGCAGACTTTCCACATTCTCAAGTGGGTGTGGTATGCTTCCCGGAGACTGACGCCGGTCGAACTGTGCCTGGCGGTACAGTTTGAGTCCGGCAAGCAGATGGCGACCTTGACTTCGTGGAAGCAATCTGACCATCTCATCGAGAGAGGTGAGCAAATGGAGAAGTTCATCCGCAGCCGCTCTCGTGGCCTTCTCGAGGTTCGCCCGATATCTGACCGGGATTCGGCCTCCCCGGCCTACGAAGTCGTTCAGTTCATTCACCAAACCGTTCCCGAGTTTTTACAACGGGTTGGCTTCGCACTGCTGCAGCCATCCAACCTCGCCTCAACTCACGATGGCAATTGTCATCACCAAATTGCCACAACTTGTTTACTTTACTTGTCGCATAGAGAAGTACGGAGATGCGCTCCCATGACTTTACTGAGATACGAGGCGGATAAGGCAGGGGTGCCATTTCTGCAGTCCATGACACCAAAAGTGACGGCGGAGGAGGCCGAGATCGCCCAGCACACCGTTGAGCTGAGTTGTGCCTGGGAGGATCAGAAGACTTCCACAGCATTAAAGCAGGCAATGGCAGTTCGGGGTATGTCTCTGATCACGGATATTGTGTTCTCGGAGCTTCCACTGCTGAAGTATGCCATCACTTCGCTCCAGAACCATTTGCGCAGGGCTGAAGAAGCTCGAATATTCCAGTCATCTATCGTCGATTTGGCATTCGGTGGGAACACTTGGTGGCATTATATATGGTACACCTTCCAGAATGCCTTCTTCCTTCCGCGTCGGCACCGCTTCCATCAAGTCAATTGGGCAGACTTCCTCCAGGCCTGCGTTGCGCTGGGTCTAGGCTCTTGCATCCACGAGGTGCGAAACCGCGTCCTAGATGCGACATATCAACTGCCACCTGCGTGGAACTTTTGGAGCTTGGAGAAAGCGTTGGATATCGCGGTCACATTCGGCTTGCGGGAGATTGCGCGCGATCTGATAGCATGCGGAGTCAACCTGGAAGCCAGGGATACTGCCGAACTCTCATTTCTCGACAACGCATGCATCCGTGGGGACGTGCCTATGGTGAAAATGTTTGTTCTGAGCGGGGCAGCTGTCCGGGCAGAAAACCTGTTCGGCATGACGCCTCTTCATCACGCTGCAAAGAGGGGCGTCGTGGATCTCCTGCACATTCTGTTCGATGCCGGTGCAGACATTGAGAAGCGCACTCGACAGGGAGAAACCCCTTTACACTTGGCGTTGATGGCTGATGATCCTCCAGATGCATCAATAGTCGATATATTGGTTCGAAGGGGAGCATCAGTCCATACACAAAACGATATCGGTATGACACCTCTTCACTACGCTGCGAGGCGGGGCGTCGTCGACAGACTTCGCGTCCTGTTAGATGCCGGTGCAGAGATTGAAAAGCGAAACAATCGAAAACAAACCCCCTTGCATTTAGCAGCGGCGGCTGACAATCTCGAAGCCGTTCGGTTCTTGATATCTCATGGAGCCGACAGAGACGCTACCGATGCAGCCGGGCAGAGTGCTTCCAGGGTGGCCGAGATTAATTTCAGCAGGAAGGTGTACGCTTTCTTCAACCCTGGAAGTCCAGAGATACCAGGGATGGTCCAAGAGGGGAGCAAAGACATTATTCCCAGGTCAATGACTGCCTCCCCTAGTCCCGAGCAAATGAGGCAGCGAGAGGGCGCGTTCGCATTAAGCTTGGAGCGTATACGATTGGAATCGATTATGGGGATCAATTAGGTTTACTTACGAACGATATTCGTGTTTGTGCAGCTTGGGGCAGTCTTCATGCAAAGTTCGTTGTGGTGGACTCAGGTGGCCTTCCTGGCTTCCAGTCGGCTTGAACGAATTATTCGAACAACGTAGGGAATTCTTGAATCGTAGCTTATTATCTAAGGCATTAATTGCAGTGGGAAACTCCTTCAAGGCTCAGCTGAGAAACTGTTGGTCCTCTCTATTCAGCGCTCGGAAAACACTCGATCCTGGGATTGCACCGAGGGCTCGGCGGGTAGATTGAATATTGAGGGAGCCGTGGACAACACGAGGACTCGGTACTTGTGCTAGGTTCGGAAGGTTCACAGAACATGGCGATGGTGAGATGCCGCGTGCACTGAGTGCGTGTTTAATTAACTGGAATGAATGGGTGTTATTAATTACACAGTGGGTGTCAGAGGGCATGCATGGAAGTGGCGACGAGGCTCGGAGGTTATGAAAGCGGCGCTTGCCTGGTCAATTGCACGTGAGCCCCCACGCAGTTTTTCCTCGTCTTTAATACCTGCCAAGTTGACGCTCAAGGGAGACTACCACCACTTGCTACACAGCATTGCCCACTCTTGCCTCGTCAGCCCTTGAGCTCGTGTCTATGCCGAACTGATTGTCTGGAATGGCGAACTTGAAGGACATAAATGAGCCATTCTACGTGCGATACTAGTACGGATTTGAGTTCCTGCGCTTGCATTCTCCTGAGGTACTGACCATGCGCAGCTCTGGCCATTCCGGCAGATTTGGCCATGAATTTCTAGGTGCGAAGAGCTCAATTCTCCCAGGTGTGGCTTTCACTCACAGCTGGCCAGAGTTTGACTTCAGAGTGATTGGAGACGGCCGCAGTGCCACAGCGAGATATGCAAACAACTCCAATTATCGCAATGATTCCCTCATTCGCAAAGAGAGTACGGACTGTACCTTCGGCGTCGCGTGTGGCTTCTGACGTGTGTCTAGTGTGTGTGAGCTCTCTCCTCGTTTCCGAAATCAAGCGCATCATCAAAGACAGCGAGATCATGAAGGAGGACGATTCCCGATGGCCACAAAAGAACAAAGATGGGAGACAAGAGCTGGAGATCAGGTTAGGAAACGATCACATTCAATTTGAGGTGGGTGGGACTTTCTACATTGGTTGCGACTAGACTGACGGGGGACAGACGGCGAAGATTGGTTCTCTGGGAGACGTGACGGATTCAGCCGACCCAGAAGGACTGCGCGTGTTCTATTACCTGGTGCAGGATCTCAAAGCTTTGGTCTTCTCTCTGATATCTCTCCACTTCAAGGTAAGCTGCTATCTATGGGGGGTTGAAAGACATGCTAAGCAAATGAACCGCAGATCAAACCCATCTAAAATCAACCTGTCTGTGACCCGTATCTTCAATACCTAATAGACGCCGAATCCCCACGCATCGAAGCCAGTTGAGCATCAACCTCACTCGAAGCAGGAGTCCGTGAAATCGGACTGGGGAAGAAGTCTTGATCTGGAAGAAAACATCATACAATGACTTCCGGACGGGGTGTCGGCTGGCGGAAGCCGTAAGCAGTTGGTTGCATATAGAACACTGCGATCCGACAATGATCACCTCTGGTCAGTTGGGATGCGTGAAACCAAGGAGTCTCTGGTGCAAGGACGTCAGCATGAGAGAAAGAGCTCACGACAATGTTTGTGAAGCATGGCACACTGCTTCAACGACTTGTACCCCGCAAAAGGCGAGGAACCTCCGAAAGCCGGGGCGGGAGTTTTAGTTCAACAAAAATTGGGTCGTCGATGGACTTGAGCGAGTGCGTCTCCAATCGACTAGATTCCCGCTGCCATCCACCCGTCCACTGTTCTCCGTCCATCTCATCATTCTCCTCTCATGTATCTCGTGCTCTGACGAAGGGGTTTGTATTCCCTCGTCTTGCGATTTCCCTGGCGATTCTATCCCTCCGCGCCTCTCTCCCAACGCTCCACCATTTCCACTATCCGCTCTCCATATGATAACCTTCCGGTCTCTCACCTTTCAATGCCAACCCATGCGCCCGATACGTCGTTTGGTCCTCACGACTCCGAGATAACTCAATCCAATGTCGCGTGCCCTGCTCCATTGACCCCACCTCCAGAGAATGACGGGAATGAGGCCACAAGGCGTCTAGTCGCGCAGCAGATACTTGGCGGAGATGTAATCGATCGGCGACCTGTCAGCGACAACACCGCTGCCGGCATGGCCCAGATGCAAGAAGAGACTATGTATACCACCCCGCCAAGTTTCGAAGAGAAAATTCACGCCGAGGGCGCCAGCGAGACACCTATGATAGGTGGTATCGATGATGACCTGGGCTTGAGCGAGCGCGTGGAGGACGATGGCGAGCGAGAGACGGGTCGATTTGATGCGATGGTTACCACACCCGTCATGTCGCAAGGCAATACTCGACAAGATATCTGTGACACGATGGTCCCAGCGGATGAGATAGGGCAACAGAGCGGCCAGGGCGAGCTGGGCACATGGTCGCCTCCGCTGATGTCGTCTGCGAACGACCGAGCTGGGGGCTTTCCTCGAGCTGGGGACCATTCCGGCAACCCGGGGATCGACCAAGAACTGGAATGGTCGAACAACGATTTGAAGGAATGGGACTTTTCTCAACGGCGACTTCGACCACAGTATCCCTCGGCAACGTTCCAGCCCTATTCCAAGTTCAAAGGCACTCAGCAGTCCGACCGGCAGGTCTACAACGTCGAAGTGACCATTCTGACCGTGGACATCGAACAGTGCAGCATGTCGGGATATCTTCAGATCTGTGGCTTGACCCCGGATCATCCAACCCTGACCACCTTCTTCACCGGCGAGATCATCGGCGGACCAAACCAGAAGTATAGCTTCAGGACGCGGGATCCCGCATGGGGCGCGAGCGACAAGACCGACCTGACGCACTGGGCTCGGTTTCCCGCATGGCGACCGCTCAGTCTGCACGCGAAGCGCAACATCAACTTTGTATACCCCATGAACCACGAAAACTGGTGGCAGCAAGACTACATCTTCATGAGGTGGAAGGAGCATTTTCTGGTCCCCGACTACAAGTTGAAGTCCATCCAGGGAGCCAGTTTCGAAGGTTTCTACTACATCTGCTTTAATCAGATCGAGGGGAGAGTGAGTGGCATCTATTTCCACTCCAAGAGCGAGAAGTGAGTTTGTTCCGTGCTTCCTTTGCTCCGAAAATACTTAATGGCTAATGTTCCAGCAACAGGTACCAGCAGCTCGAATTGAAGCACGAGGGACAGCCAGGGGTCTGGAGGATGGGCGTCTGTCCGGCAGTCGAGTTCAGGTGAAAGACGTATTCAGCCACATGTTTCACAAGCAGCTCATATGAGGAGGGATCCAACGCGCGTTCTTGTGTATACTTTACATCTGTAGATGACCATATTGCTGGGGGTGTCTCTTTTTTTTCCCTTGTTCGTTGGACGGATAGATTTTTGATAATGGCCATATCACGACCTTGAGACTTTAGCCGCCGTTCATTGCTGTGGTAGAGGAGAAATCTAATCTGTTTTATTATTTGGAATCGTCTTGTTCCTCGGCACTCATTTCCTCGACACCAGGAACAGGCATGTGAGACTGATCCGTCATCGAGCAGGGACAAGAAGCTTGATTTTGGCGGAACTTTGCGAAGCTGAGGGGGAGAAAGGATGCACATGCCTCTTCAGCTAGTCGCAACAAAGTCAAGGCATGATGACAATGAACCTTGTGGCCCAGCGTGATGCATGATGTATGATGTATGATGTCGAATTGTAGGGTGTTGGACCACGTACGCACAACCACCGTGGAGAGGTAAGGACCAAGGAGAAACCCCGAGGCGTCATGCCTGGATGGTTTGGGGGTTGGGAGAGAGCCATTGGCAGCAACTGGGATTATTTTGGGGGGCGAGGGAGGAGCACCCAAGGAGGTTCACTAGTTGGTTGTAGGCTTCACTAGCCTGATCGATCTAGGGGCTTCTGCGCCTCTGGGGTGACTTTAGGTGGTTCTGGGCCCTGCTCGGTACCTTCTCCGCGCTGCCCACTCCCAGGCTCCCGTGCCTATAACGCAGGGCCAACTGCACGCCCGTTACAATGTTTCCAGCACAGCCCACCCACCTCGCCGCTTATCCCCTCAAAGGGCTCATCGTGCCTTGTGGCCCCCCCCCCGTCGATTTGCCGCACGCACCAAGTCGGTAGACAGAAACGTTTATTCATGCATCTAGCCACCGCAGTCTCAGTACAAGTACTATTATTCCATCCCCCTCCTCATCTGCATCTATGGCATCTGCGCTCTAGTATCTCAAACCCAGTTGCTGCTGGCCGTGCGCTCGTTTGCGGCTTTGCGTCTTCTCATTTGGTTGTTGCATGTTCCTGTCCGACCTTCATCTTGCCGTATCCCATTACGCTTCACGTGAAATTGGCCGCAGATGACACTTACCATTTCCAGCTCGACGATTCAGATCATTTGATGACGACTGGACCAGGGCTAGATATGAATTGACCTGCACCATGGTATTGCAGCATCTCTCCCCCCGCGACTTTTTCACACTGACTGCCGGTCGGATTGCTCAATGACTGATGCTCGCTTCCTAGGGTTGCTGTGCATCGAGACCGACAGACTCGCGTGATCCAGACCATGGACACCCACATGCCCCTCCTCAGACTCGACACTCCCCCCAGGCCATAACCTCCCAGACAGCGATCAATGGTGCATCCCACGACCCCGACCCGCGCAATTTCGCGGCCCCTTCAGGTCTGTCCATCCATCAGAGTGAAACCTCCCGATCGGCGCTGTCCACCCCCAGAGACTCGGTCAACCAGAACACGAGATCACGGCAGCACCGGCAATTGTCCCTAGCAGATCATTATAACCTGCCGCTTCAGCCACCCAAGCCGTGGAAGAGCAAAGACAGGACATGGACACACTCTCAGTTACAGAGGGAGAGGTATGAGTTCTTCGAGACCCGTGTCACGGGGATCCCAGAGATCTGGAGTGGCTTGAAGCAGGCGATTCAATGTCTGCATGAAGGTGACCTGGCCGACGCCCAGGGGATTCTCGATGCACTCTCCGTGACACTCCCAACCGGGAAGCTCGAGGAAGGGGCGTATGATGAACATGGCAATCTGTATAAAATACCCCAAGCCGTCATTTCAAACCCCATCGACGTTCTCGAGGACAACACGGATATGGACTCCCAAACAGTCACCGGTACAAGCGACATTGATACCCTTGCAGCCAAATTGGAGGCGGCAGAGGGCGGTCACTTGGACGGCAGCAAGGATAGCTCTAACGAGGAAAAGGTGAAGGAAGCCAAGGGCAAAGCCCCTGTCCCCAAGGATGCGGTTAAGGTCAGATGCCGGCTTAGCGATCGCGGAGATCCTGATGTGGTTGTTTTGCTGGGCAAGAGCCAGAGGGTGAGCGCCCTGGCTCAGAGGATCCGGGATGAAACAGACGTGAGAGCTTTAGACACCGGCCCGCTGCTACATTCACTAACGTGTCACACAGGTCCCCAGCAAAGCCAACATACGGATCGCATACCTTGGCAAGATTTTGGACGAGAAGCTGACCTTGGTAGAACAAGGCTGGAAGGAAGGGCATGTGATCAACGCTCTCGTGGTGGGAGTATATAGTTGACCTGCCTTTGCCGAAAGGGGGCTGAGTAATGAGTGCTGCTGGGAAATTCCAGGAGCTTTTGCGGAAAGAAACGGCGCAGTGTCCAAGCCAGCGATGATTGATTTCAGATACCCTGCACAGTGTGTGTATATCTATCTAATGAAGATGTACAAAAGGCTCGATGGCGTCAACGTCCAGGAGGGGACCATTGCAGAGAGCACAGAGAAATCTGTAGGGAGCAGCTGCTTTTGATAATATTCTAATCACGCTTACGAAACTGTCCAACGACCTAGAGGTTTTGCTTTGCTCCAGGGCATTCATTTTCAGAGGTGGTAAACTAGGCTCATGCTCATTCTTGAGACCTGGCGAGTCCACTTGAGATCCAATCCTTTCCTGATCTACGGGCTTAGAACCTACCGTATACAGTTGTATGTCGGCAGGCGTATTGACGGTGGGCAGGTGGGAGGAGTTATGGCGCGAGGCTGGGACACAAAGGAGGAGGCACCGACTCGAAACAACCCACGGGAGAATATCACAGGTAATAGGGTTGCGAATCACCTCCTCAATTTGATGATTTGGCCACTCTTTGGAGACTGTTGGATACCTTTCGAGGTGATCCTTCGATAGATTTCGTGCCCGCATTGGAGCACAACGAAGGGCATGTGGTTGATTCTGCAGGCGTCGACCGGTCATTGCAACAAAATAGCACGGCGGGCAAGATCTGCACACAGGGTGGTGTGACGGGGTTTTCCCATCAGAGGCCAACGGGCTAAAACGAACTTCTCCCCCGCATCTTTTGCGCCGACAGGAATGCTTTGCTGGAAAAACCCACTGATTTTCGCCCGTGTGCAAGAGAACCTTTTGAGATGTGACGGACCGTCGACGACAGCCAAAAAAAAGGGTTTCTAATGGCCACCCGCGCATCCATCTATCTGTCCATCATCTTCTTCTCCCTAATCCTGGGCCTGAGACGGACCTGGGCGACTGTTCAGGCACTTCTGGCGCGCACAGCGGTCGGGGGACGCACGGCCGAGTTGCTGCAGCTTTTCTTGGACGACCAGCAGAACTGTTGGAATTTTCTGTGATTGGGGACACCCGGAGAGGCTGGGCGATTTGAGCAGCTGGTCGAACAACGAGGCAGTGGTAAGAAAAAACGGCGACGAGGGAGAAAAGAGCAGCAGGTAGAGAAGGGAATCAGAAAGAGAAGGTCAGCCGCGGCGCAAGTTCGGGTGGCCGAGACCAAAAAAAAGGTTGCGACCTCGACTCAACGTATCAGTGCGTATCCAACCCACCATACTCGGTATAGGGAAAGTGGTGACGGTGATAGATGGCGTCCAAATATCAAGAACACCGCCCCGAGTAAAAAGACGCAGCGCGCACATTTGGACCATGCTTTCCTCAACCCCTTCGTCCACGGCTTCGACGCCAGCCACCGCCTCCGCCGTCTCAGCACTGATCAACCACTCAGCCGCCCAAACCGCCTCGGAGTCTCTGGCCATCACCATCCTGCAGAACCTGCAGTACCAGCACGAGTGGACGGATCTGAAACTCCACCTCGTGTGCCCCGGCCACAGCTCCCCTCCTGCCCCAAACGCCACGGCGGGTCTGATTGACCTGGACGGCCTCAAGTTCGTGCATTCGAATCCTTCGTCGAGGTCGACCTCACCGTCGAGGTCCGGGTCATCCACGCCCACGGGGAGCGGGAACTCGTCGTCATCACAACCGTCCACACCCCCGGCGAGCGCTCCGGGCGGAACAGTGCCCGTCATATCCGGCGTTCCTCCCAAGCACGCCTATCTGCATCCGGACCTGCAGACGTACCTGATCAAGCACGACATCCAGGACTCGGAAATCCCGGTGCAAAGGGAGTTCGTGCTGCCCTTGGCCCTGGGCGAGAAATGGAGCTTGGCCAGGCTGTGTGGCGTGTTTGACCAGCTGCCGGAGAGGGAGGGTGTCCGGGTCCGTCGTCCTGACCCGACTGGCGAGAGGCGGAGCAGCGGGAATGGAACCGTCAACGGCGGGGATTCAGCAGCACCGGTCGAGGGAACCGCGGACGGACCAGCCCCGGGAAGCGGAACTGGGAAGGCCGGTCGCGGCGCCGCTACCCGTGCAGTGTACGAACACAAAGACGCCAAAAGGGTGCTCTTGGGCATGCGTGCTCGCGAGGGCGGCGGCGGCGACGGCACCGTCGCCTACTACATCATGCAAGAAGGGGAGGTCAAGCCCCGACAGAACGGATGAAAAACCCGCCGACAGAGGCAACCGCCATTACACCGTCCAGTACAATCCCACGGGCGACCAGCAGCAGATCCGGAGACCCTTTCCCCAGCGCCTTAAACAAAACTGCCGGCAAGAAAGGCAAAGCTACCAAAATCCTCCGTCGTTCATCTTGGGCTTCCAAATGATACGGTTCGGAGCTGAGCGGACAGCAGAGTCCAGCCTGGAGCAGGAAGCCAAGTCGCCGTGTCTAGCGCGCAGACAAGCCAACAGGCGGCTTTCGAGGGCTCTATACGAGGTTCCGGCCGTCGGTGTCGTGCACGACGAAATCACCATTCGGCTTGCAGGTGTTGGGAGACACGAGGCCATTTGCGAGTTGCGACGCACACAGCGCCATGTGCCCTCGTATGCTTCCGACGACCACCCGCCACGTGCACGGTGGACCGCGCACGCAGCGACATGCCTAGCACCACCACGGCACGGCTGTCTTGCCCCGATGTGGATGTGGCGTTGAGGATGCACATGTTCCGATACCCTAGCTGGAGGGAGGGAGGGAGGGAGTGAAGGGAAAAAAGAAAGGGACACATGAAGAGAGCAGAGGGAAGGCAGGAGAGATGATATGCGCAAGGACGACGATAGATTATTAGCTAGATTACCTCGTACACGTCCAAGGCTCTACCTACAGTGCGCGCAGGGTATAAGGAAGGATCCTCCTGGACTTTTTCGAGAGCGAGAGAGTCTTGCACCCAACTCCGTGCGAACCGACACGAGCAACCCAGCTAGGCGAATGCTGTGGAACACCCTGTAAGGCCAGCGCGTTTCCTTCAATTATGCCCAAACGGAGACCTCCAGGGATTCCAAAGCGCTTTCAGACTGGATCGAAAATTTCCAATGCCCACGAACCAGAAACGCTCAAAGTGCACGGTCTTTTATCCAGCCCATCCGAACTGCTGCTAATGCCGGGTGAACCACTGATGGCCCTTCAACTTCTCCGACCTCACGACCTTGTGGCTCTCTCCATGCCTGAAGTGGCGGTGATGCTCGTGCCGGGCCATCTTCTTCGCTTGCTTCGAATCTTCTTTGGCCTTTCTCTCCTGGAAATCCTCAATCGATTCCAGAACGTCGTACTCTTGCACCGGAATGCCTTCAATCTTCTTGACCTTCGACCCTTCGATAAAGACGCACAAGCCAGCGGCAATGGCGACCAGACAGCCAAACGTAATCCAAACACCCGTGCCCCACGAAGGTCGGGTGAACCGGTTCCAATGCCACATCCAAACACAAAGGAGGACCTGGAAAAAGGTGTTGAGAATGTACATCCACACGACGAAATCGATGGTCCAAGATTTGGAGGGACGAGCGCGCAAACCTGTTAGGGGCGGCTCAGGCATGGACGTTGCCGGGATAGGGATGGCAGGGTTCTCCTCCATCTTCGCAATCTCTTCTTCTGTGTAGGGGGGAGGCGCTTCCGGAGTTCGTGGGTGGTCTTTATTGTACATGGGGGGAGGGCCGATATGTTCCTCGAGCTTGTCAGACCCAGGGAGACGGTACCAACCCCGATATATGCCTGCGAGACGGCGGTGGAAGCGTTCGTTACCCCCCATCCGCCAGCGCATGAGGTAAAACCAGTCTCGTGCTCGCCACGGTAACAGGCCGAAGGCGGTCACGCAGAACAGGCCGTTGAGAATCTGCGAATCGATTTCAATCCACTTCTCTCGGGCGCTACTGTCATCGTCGCAAGACGGGTGACACATGGCCGGAGCGGCCTTGAGGAGGACGAAAAAGATCATGGCGCCCCATCCAACGATGTTGAGGCCGTAGATGGTGACAATAAAGCCGAAAGGGGTGAGGAAGAACTTCCAAAACGCGCGGAGACCGATCATGGTAGACTGGGTCCAGGTGTGTTTCTTGGGGAAGCGGTAGCCATTGGGATATGTGCCTGTCTCGTCTGGACCGCTTTGGATTCGGACTGCTTGCGGTTCGCTGGTTGCTTTCGAGGGGGTCATTGACGAGTCTCTCTCTTGGGTTTCCGCGGTCTCGGTGTGCTTCTCCGTGCTAAAATTGGTGGTGTTAACAGGCGCTGAGTGGGATAAGAATGGAATCAGAAAGAGAAGAACTCACCCCTCGACTTGCTCGATTTGTTCTGGTTCGCCATGCGTTGGTTGAGGAGCCACTGCCTCTTCTAACAGTGGTTCCTGCACCATGGTGGGCGCCCTTTTGGGAAAGAATTCATGTCTCTCTTCTGCAATGGGCGGCGGTGCATTTGCTGAAAGCGAGCTCTTTCTCGTCCTCGTGCTGGCCGAACTCGTCCTGGCCACCCTTCGGGCGTGGATTTCATGCGGATTCGTCCCTCGACGTTCCATCTGGCCCTCGTGCGTCCAACCTTCCGCGGCAAAGGCGCCATTCCTGATCTCTGGCAGGGTAGGGATTTTGGAGCCAATTTCACCCGTGGCCTGCCACATACCCAGAGGAGGGTTACTCTCGAGGAAGGACTGCGTAAGGGAGCCCGTTCGCGTGCGAGACCGTACAGAGGAGGGCGCTTTCGAGAGACGAGAGACGATAGAGGGTCTCCGGCTCGGGTCCCTCGTGCTATCTCCCACTCTTTTGAAAGGCACATCATTTACATCGGGCACGTAGGAGGGGAAGGGTTCTGATTGCGTCGGAGGGGTCGCCATCGTGGCTGGGAGGGCAGAGTGGACAAGGAACGCAGCTCGGTCGAGAAGCACTCGACTGGGAATTGGGAGCAGCCAACACCGTCAAGTAAGTAATGGTCGAAGGGCGGCGCAGTGAGGGCGGGCGGCATTATAACAGAAAAGCTGAAACCTGCGTGGCGCGGTGCCATGGTGATTCGTATTTCAAGGTCGACGATCGCACTGGATCCCTAGTCTGGACGCTCGACGCTGGAGGCATCTTCCGCTGTCCGCCCACACTGCCACCTTGCTGCTACGGGCGCATCTTTGGTGGAGCTCGACACCCAAACAACCCAATGGTGACAGCAGTGCATGCCCCCCCAGTCCCTGATTGCCACACCGGATCCTCTTCTTGTCCCCAACTCCAGCCTCTTCAGCGCCCTTCTCACCCACTCTGGTTCCACCTGTATCGGCCTGGAGACTGCTGAGCTCAGCAAATCTGGGCTGCCCTCAGTCCGACGTAGAACCCGTTGCGGTAAAGGGCCCAAGACCTGCGATGAGTGTCGAGTTAGTCATGGCTCCAAGTCTTCACCCTGTCTTCGTCCCTTGTCCAATGGCCTTATTCGACCCAGGCCCCTTTATGCATCTCGCTCAGCACATTCGCCATCCTTCGACACTCATCTGGAAGGGGGCAGGGACTCCTTGAGAGGGCCAATACTCTTGTTGTCTTGTCTAGGTTTGGTGTTTGCGCCCCGGTGGCCACTGAGACGAAGTTCCATTGCAGGATAAAACTTACGTTGAAGCAGTCTAAGCACAGCGCGAATACCCTGTAAATTAAGGCCTTCCGCGATGAGAAATATGCTCTAGCTGGTGTGCTAGAGTCATGCGCACTCTTGTATCGAATACTGCTCGCTCACTCTTTAGGACTATCGTCGTTACCGCATTGGACAGAACATTGTGGAAGACTTTGATTTCTCAAGAAAACAAGGGTATAGGATGCGTGCTATCAATAATTGCATTCGAGGAACTCGTCACTTTGGTGGCTGACATCCTCTAGAAGAATATTCTCCCATGACAATGCCTGGCCCTTCTGCATCTCTCTTCTGCTCAATATCCATCACTCGTCTTGACTCTGGGATCCAGCTCGTTGAGGAGCTTGCTGTTATGCACGGTGCTACCGTGTGTACCGGTTGTTGTTCCTTGACCGACAGCGCCAGTGATGCCCGTTACTCCTCCTGGCCGTGCAGTCGTACCATATCCTGGGTCAGTCGAGGTCACGCCAGCACCACCATAGGTCCCTTGAGCCTCCCCATAGCCGCCAACCCGGCTAGCGGGATTGTTGCGGTGGTCTGCATCGCTGTCCACTAGAGGATCAAGCTTGTTTGCGAAGTTGGAAGAATGAGGACCAGCAGTTGTGGTTGATGTTGTCCCATATCCTGAAGTCCCATATCCTGAGCTGCCATGTCCTCCGACGGTGCTGTGTGGATTTGCGCGGTGATGAGCATCGCTGTCGATTCGAGGATCAAGTTTGTTGGCAAGGTTGGACGAATGAGGACCGGCTGTGGTGGTAGTGGTCGGTCCATATCCTGAGCTACCATATCCTCCAACATTGCTGTTCGGGTTTGCACGATGATCCCTGTCCGAGTCTACACGGGGGTCGAACTTGTTGGCAAGATTGGACGTATGTGGCCCAGCGGCGCCGGTAGACGTCCCCGTTCGACTGTCAACGGTGGGATCCATGCGGTTGATAGTAACAGAATCATGAGCGCCAGCTCCTGTGGTGCCGTATGTTGAAGAGGTACTGGTTGCAGTCGTATCATGTCCTTTGTGGCCAGAAAGAGCATCCTTGGCCTTGTTGATGAGATTCGACATTGCGGCTAGGGTTCCTTTGAAGTGCAAGGTATGAAGGAGGTTGAGGCAAGTACTGGGTTTGAATGGTGATACAGAAAGTCCTATCAATGTTGGGTTGGAAATAAGTGTCTTGAATCGTGTTAATCGAGGTTCAAGCTGGGGAGGGATGGAATGCTGACTTATATAGGCAGTGCGAAGCAGCGCATGCTTGAGCGATCCTTCCGCCTTCCGGGTATGAAGAACTTGAGGAAGTTGCGTGGTTGCATCACCCACTGGTGTTTCCTTCTCGATTCAGCCATGTCAGAGCACGAATCACTCGAAAATGGTATCATGCTTGACGCACCCACCCCGAGACTCCTTGCTTGAAGCATTCAGATCAAGACATCAGGGCTCCGCTGTCGGGTTGTGGCTGACTGTGTGTGATTGGATAGCCACAACTGGCCCGACTGCCCTCGCGTCATTTGTGCGTCATGGGCGTCACACGGCAAGAACAGGCTCGTCAGACTGGGGAAGCAATTGTGGCGTCGAATTTTCCGATTTGTCGATGTTGATTTTCATCCCCCTTTCCAGATTCTGGGGCAGGGAAGAACGGCTGACGAGGGTCTCTAGAGAACCAGCGAGCCCACATTTCAGAGGTCAGCCGCGCGAATGGTCCAGTCGTTCTGTGAGCGGAACCCTCGATGCCGAAATACTTGGATCGCTGAGGAGGTCCCTTGCTGGCTGAGGCTCAGTTGCGTGCTTTCAGGCTCCTGTGGTACCTTCACTCCGCCCCTCCATTGACGACGTATTTCGTCACCGCGGCCTTCAAAACCTGGATCTCGCGCTGTGTCTTGACAAAGACTTCACGGTACTGCTCCAGACTTTCTTGGACCACCTCAGTCCGACTTTTCCTGCCCTCGCAGATCGCTTTCATTTTCAGCTCCATCTCCTTACGGAGGAAAGGTTTGCTGACACTGACGTCGAGGCCCACATTGTCATACCCTTCAATCAAGGCAACACCGAGCGTAGTGGGAATGAATTCCTGAACAGAGTTGCGACTGCCTCCAGAGCGTCTTGTGTCGACATAAGATCGATCCTTGATCTTGGCAATGTGCTCGGCCATCGTCGCGTCTGTCCCAATGCCATTGGCATCCATCAGGGCAATCAGTTCAGGTTCGGTAAGGTACCCAGGGGCCGTGGTCTTTCCGTCCACCATGTTTGCTTCTGATGGCTCAAAAGTCTCGCCGAGAGTGAATTCAGGAAGCTGCTGGCTGCTTTCCCATTTGTCGTAAACATAGACATCGAGGTAATTCCTCTCCAGGACCAGCAAACCATGAGTATGAAAGGTCTCAGAGCCCCAGAGGATTTCGATGTCGGTCGCCTCTCCCTTGGCATCTTCTGAACAACACGCCAAAAATCTTCGGGTGACAAACTCGTACACCTTTTTCTCCTGGGCATCCAGAGCATCGCTGGCAACGTAGTTGACCGGGTGGATTGGCGGATGAGCTTGGTCGTTGTGGCGACCTGATCGCGGAGTCCTGAACTCGCCATCAAGCAGCCGCTGTGCATATTGTCCCCAATTGTTGTCCTGGGTTTGTCGTTGAATTATGGCGTTGAAGTCGAACTCTCGCGGAAACTGATCCGTCTCGGTTCGGGGATAGCTGATGAAACCCCTTTGGTAGAGCTTCTCAGCGACCGACATTACTTGCTGACTGGTCATACGAAGAAAGCGGCTGCCTTGCATTTGCAATTCCACAGTGGTCAAAGGAAGCGGTCTCCATTTCGAGGTTGGCTTCTTCTGAACCTTTGTGACCTTGGCATATTTCGCGTCAAGACAGGCCTCGAATATGATGGTCACCGCTGCTCGATCGAAGAGCCAGACTCTCCGCCAGTTGAAGTTGACCTTGATCCTGTTTCGCACGTGGACCAGCTTGATCAGCCAAAAGGTCTCGGGCTTGAAATTCCTGACACGATTGTACCGGTCCACCACGAAACCCAGCGTGGGAAACTGGCAGGAACCATAGGAAATGGTTTGGTCTCGAAGGTTGTCGCTTAAACGCTGGAGTTCTAGACTTTGTAGCCTGGTAAAGGAGGCACCTATCCGCAGGTCAAGCTCGATCCTGGCTGCCACCGCACTGACTTGGCGCTCGTCCATATCAATGGGAGAATGAGCCGCATGGATAACATGGCTGGAGCGGTTAGTCTTGGAGATCCAAGACAGAGGAGGGACACTCACGCTCTTTCAGTATTGCTGAACTTGGCTCGCTTCACTACAATGGCCGGGTTGCCCTTCTTGGCCTGGTCCCGAACTTCGCCGCCAATGTGTTCTCCTTCGCGGTCACAATCGGTCCAAATGAAGAGGATTCTGGCAAAACGGGCCTGCCGTTGAATATTCTCGGCAATGGACTGCTTGTCTCTGTCGATGGTGATCTTTGTTTCAGCTTCAAACAGTTGGCTTGGAGGACACGACTTCCAGTTTTTGTACTTGGGGTCAAAGTCCAAGCCAGTCAGATGGCCCAGCACGCTGGTCATGGTTACCGAGCAGTTGCCCCATTGTTGGAAGTGGAAGTCGAACTCGTAATTCTTGACATATTGGTTGCCGTTGACGGGCCGCTAGAGGTTCATGAGATACCGGCCAAAGAGTGAGGGCCAACGAGTTTGCACTGGCTTACCGTTGTTACTCGGCCACCTGCTAGGTGTTGAGCGACTGCCTTGGCTATCGCCGGTTTCTCTGCAACGCAGAGGATCTTTTGACCGGGCATGGCTCATTTTGGGCGAGACTCATATTCAGTGGTCAACGAGTCACTGGCGTATGTGGTTGAAGAGAGGAACGCAGGCAGAGATCCATGAAGCGACGCGTCTGAAAAATATGGCGACTGCGGACGGACGCGGCACCATGTGATCCATTGGTCAAATAGGCGGTCGGGGCAGCAGTGGCGCCCGCAGCGACATTCAGCCTGGCGGTAGTGGAGAGGGGCGGATCTGGGCCTTAGGGGGGGAGCTCCTGGAGTCATTGGTGACCAGATCTCAGCCTAGGGGCCCCAGAAGCTTACCTAGGTAACAAACTCTCACTGATGTGCTGCCCGGTGCTGGTTAGTCCCCCACAAAGAATAGAAAGAATAATAATGATTGCGTCATTACATTTTGCTCGCAGGCTTGGGTGAGGCTTCATCAACAAAACCACTTCTCCCTCGTCCTTTTCGACTCTTTACATTTTCCGTTGGATTCTGCATCTGGGGTTGTGTTTCTTTCAACTGCTGCACAATGTCTCTACCCGTCGTACTCAGCCTGGTTGACTGTGCCGACTACAGCAACACAGTTGCCCCCTACCTCTCCCAGCTTGCGCCTCTCCCAAACATTTTCTTTTCATCCATCACCAATTCCGCAGCCTTGAAACAGTTGTACCTCAACACGAACCCCCTCGTTACCGCCATTGCCTTTGGTGTGGCTCTGGCTCCCATCTTCCTTCTGGTCTCCGAAATAAACAAGAACTACTCCCAAGTAGACCGGGTCTGGTCAATACTCCCGGCAGTCTACAACTTGCACTATGCAATTTATTCTCACCTTGCCGGCGTACATACAGCGAGACTGGATGTCCTATGTGTAGTTAGCTTCCTATGGAGTGTAAGAACAGCCCTCACTGCCCTCCGTATCATGCTGATTCTTCTGTGGTAGGCTCGACTGACCTACAATTACTATCGAAAAGGAGGCTATTCGATTGGCAGCGAGGACTACCGCTGGGCCACCGTCAAGGAATATGCCGGGCCTGTGTTGATGTTCCTCTTCAACATCCTGTTCATCTCTCTGGCGCAGTCCCTGCTCCTAGTCTGCATTACCGCACCAGCCTACGTCCTCTTGCTGACCGAACGCCTGGCGACCTATGACGGCCCTATTCAATCCTGGAATGTGGTCGACACTGTTGCGTCTGCCATCATGTTGACCTTTGTAGCCATATCGTACATGGCAGACCAGCAGCAGTGGAATTACCATGCGGCCAAAGCTGAGTATCGCCAGACGGCCAAAGTACCACGCGGCTGGGAACGGGCAGACCTGGACCGAGGCTTCCTCACCAAAGGCTTGTTTGCCTATTCGCGGCATCCAAACTTCGCGGCAGAGCAAGGCGTCTGGGTCACATTGTACCTGTGGTCATGTCTGGCCACGGAAACCTGGTACAACTGGAGCGGGATTGGAGCAGCATCCTACCTCCTCCTTTTCCAGTCCAGCACATGGCTGACCGAGCTTCTCTCCTCGGGCAAGTATCCAGAGTACAAGGTATATCAGGAACAGGTCGGAAAGTTTTTGCCCAGCCCCGGCTGCGGGCCGCCGAGCTTCGACGAACATCACACATCTCGGGTGGATGGCAGGGGGTTGAAGCAAAGAGATGTGACAAAGACAAGGTAGATGATGGGCTCGGGTAGGAATAATTCATATCGAGGGGCTTTATTGGGTCATCAGCTTGTTTGTTTCTGAGATCCCTGCACGGTGTATCCCGTACAGCTGGTACGGAGTATCGTAGTCTGCCTCGGTCAAGTCCGCCAATGATCCTCGCCTGCGCCCCAAAGTCATGACGAGCACGACTTCAATCCCTATGCGATGTATGACCCGTCCATCTCTATTTTTGTGTCCGCCAGAGCGCTGCAGCGTGGTCCAATATGAACAACCCCTGCATGAGGCGCCTTTGCCATGGCTGATGTGCTGGATCGAGTCGAGCTGCAACAGATCGCCATCTGGCATTCGCAACTTGTCCCATCGTCATCGGGTGGCCTTCGCGAATCGGAGCTGCAGGCAAGAAGCTACTGACTCCTCAGACCACCACATCTGCTTTTCGCCTCCCGGCCGCCCGCTGATAGTCGTGATGGCATCTATTCTTTAGAACGTACATTCCTCCCGTCGTTGCTCCTTGCCATCCTCTTCATGGTCTCACCGTCGTGGGATAAGCTGGACAGGCCCAACCTCAAGCAGGTCCCGTCGTGATGGACCTGGAGCGAATCAAGCAAAGCCTCCGCCTTCGTTCCGGTCGGTCCAAGAAAACTCGCAAGCCACCCACCGAGCAGTCAACCGCTGCTGCTCGCCCTAGCCAGCCACCTAGTCAGCCGGTCCAGAAGAGCATTGCCAACGGTGCGGTGAAGGATCCTCCCCGAGTGATCACCAAACCCAGGGCGAGTCCTCCCACAAAGGTGCCTGTGGTTCGCAAGTCCCAGCCAAAACCAGAGATTGCTGAAGTCCCAGCCCTGAAACAACGAGACAGCTCAGTTCATCGACCCAAATACTCGCATGCATCAACCGAATTGGACCTGAAAGCATCTAGGCCAGTTCCAAAACCTCGCATAGAATGTCCTCGCCCGGACCCGGAACAGAAAGAACCGGGCACCAACCCATCCTCGCTGCTACGCACCATGTCCGAGGCAGATGCTGGAGTCATCCTAAACTCTGAATCCTCCTCTGGTCTGGATTTCGACTTGCACCCGCCTCCTCCGCCGTCCAGGCCGAAGCCGCCTTCAGTCGAGTCACTTTCAGAATTGCTCTTTTCTTCGGGTCATCTCAACACTCTCCTCCGCGATCCCCAGTACTTGGCCCGCTTCACTTCCTTTCTGACAAGGTATCGACCGCAGTATCACCCTGTTCTGCTGCGATATCTCGAAACACAGAAGGCCATCAAGGCCATTGAGTACGCGAATGCTGTTGCTGAAGGAATCTCTCCCTCTTCAGACGATGGCGACGCTTCGAATGCAAAGATTTCTATTGCAGCAATCCTCGACCGGGCTTTTGAGGAACTAAGCAATTCCTCCTTCCGCATCATGGTCGACTCTGCCCTCCCGATGTACGTCACGTACAACCTGGTGAAAATGGTAACCGAGTGTCTCATAGACGAGATTACGGGCAGTCGAACTTCTCCTACGAGGGATTTGGTAGGTGGCTTGTCAGAAGTGTTTTGCCTCACCGATCCGAAGCAGGAGGATAATCCAATCATTTTTGCCAGTGAAGAGTTTTACCGACAAACTGGATACGGTCCTGACGACGTCATTGGGCGAAACTGTCGATTTCTACAAGGTTCAAAAACCAACAGAGAGTCGGTGGCGCGGCTGAGAGAGAGTATTGCGAAGGGTGAAGATATATGCGAGACTTTGTTAAATTACCGGAGAGATGGCAGAGCTTTCTTAAACCTACTGATGATAGCACCTCTCCACGACGATAGAGGCAACGTCAAATATCACATTGGCGCCCAGGTGGACGTCACAGGAATGGTCGAACGAGGAAAGGGATTCGAAGGGCTGAAACGATACCTGACCACACGAGAGATCGAAAGACGTGAGAGACAGGTCCACGGCAATGGAATCAGAGGAGACGATCAGGGCCTCCAAAAACCGAAAGCACTGGCGAAATTGCGCGATCTAAGCGAGATGTTCGATCTGGAGGAATCCATCGTGGTGCGTTCAACTGGGAGGTCTACTTCGACATCGAGGGACGATGATGAGGGCAGTGTTGCAAGCAGCCGTAAGGTTCCTCGACGAGTATTCGACGATGCTGATGCGACTTCCGATAACGGAGAGGAAGAGTCTGCCGAAGATGAGGACAAAGCTTGGCAACTAGGTCAATCGGGACGGTCTGGATTGTCAGGAAAGCTGCCAGGCGTCTACGACAGCTACATGCTCGTCAGACCAGCACCTTCCCTCCGGATCGTCTTTGTATCCTCCATCCTACGCCGACGCGTGGGCAATATCGTCCAGCATCCATTCTTATCACATGTTGCTACTTCCGCAAATACATTGAAAGGGCTCAAAGAGAGCTTTGGCGTCGGTGTCCCCGTCTCCGCCAAGATTAACCTGCTGCTGGAAGCTGGCGGTCGACAGGATGGGACTGCAACCCGCAGTGGAAGCAAACTCCAAGATGCTGGACAAGGCAGAGTTTGTTGGATTTCTGCAACGCCACTGCTTGGAAGTGACGACAAAATTGGTGTCTGGATGGTTGTGATTGTTGAGAATGCGAAAGTACCCAAAAAGAGCAAACCTGAGAACTTGGCGAGCGCGGCTGAGGATCAGGTGTTGAAACAGCCTAGATCCGACGAAGTTACACAGATCGCCACCTCTACCAAGACCAGGTCACCGAAACAAACTCGGTCTGCCTCAGTTGATGCGTCGAAGAGCGGTACAGAATCCGCAGGCGCTCCAATTGAACCAAAACTCCCTGACGACACGCCTGACCATAATCAAACCGCTCCATCATCTTCGCCACCCGCTATAGAGGACAATATGAAAGAGGGGATGTTGAGACAAGAAGGCCATCAGCAAGTTTCACTTGAGGACGAAACACTTGTAGAACCGGAAGAAGAAAAACCCGATCTCAACCACACGAGCACTGATCAGCCTGAACATCTCCCTGAACTCCTCGAGGATGAAAACGATGATTATGTACGCACAAATGGAGGGCTCTCCGAATCGCCGAGCCCGCAGTACACCCACGGTCAACCCAATGATCATGTTGAACCCAGGACGCCGACACCAACTGATGTCAATGATGCCCTCGAACGCGCTTTGTCGGGAACGAAGAAGACGGGGTTCTGGGCAACGCCCGTTTCACCAGAAGACAGCAATTTCACCAACGGGCTGAATGGGCTCCATAACTTTTCCGACGACGAGAAAACGCCCGTCAACCCTCGAAATGCCGGGTTTGGAGATTACACGCCTTCTCCCTCCAGGCCGGGCACCAGTGGTCTGGATTCTTCGACCGGCAAGTCAAATAGCAAGCACTACATGGACTACCTGCGCCACCCTGGCAGTCGCCCGTCGTCTGAATATAATCGTGGGTTGTCAGGAAGCTTCATGTCCGCCAAGTACAATGCAGAAGACGATTCCCCAGAAGAAGTGGATGACTTCAACGATTCCGAATGCGCGAGGTCACCGTACAGTGTGGATTGACGTTGCGGTGTAAGTACGACGGATGAATTTACAGTCTTTGGTGGATGATTCCGTTTTCTGTACACATAGATGTTTTTTGGAAGCTGCTCCTAGAGATTTGGTTTCTGGTTACGGCCTAAGAAAGGATATTTGGTTGCGTATAAAAGTGAATTGATGCACCAGCACATTTACAGCCTTGTCCAGCCTTGTCCAGCCTTGTCCAGCCTCGTCAGCGCAGCCTCGTTCCGGACGCCAAGGCTCCACTCCCTCCGATTGGCTCTCTGAATCGTCAACTTTTTTCATCAGGTCGGATTTCTGTTTCCCATCACATCACATCGGCTCCGAGAAGAAGGCTTACGGTGTATTGAGATCGTCAAGCGGGCTCTACGACTTCCTCCGTCATAGTCACGCCCTATAGTTTCCCTCCCCGAGACCTGTTCCACCGAGTAGCTAGCCATGGCCCAGCACGCCGAGGCGTCGACGATTCCTTCGGTCAAGGATCTTGCCAGCAGCGGTATGTCACCCTTCCATATGAGAAGACTGCATACCCTATATTCGAGACCACATCCCGCGAGGATAATAGCCCACGTTCTGGTCGTACCACAGACAGCCAGTCGACCAACGTCATTGGATTTGCGCTCGTCCTCTCACTGACCCTTTGAAAAATGCAGAAGCATCCAAGCGACGCGCGTGTCTCAACACCGTCCTCGCATTCCTCAATGAACAGAGTGCCGCGTCGCCACCGACGCCGACCGAGTGCCTCCAGCTCTGGCGCGGCTTCTACGTGGGGCTGTACATGCACGACAGCAAGAACGCGCTCTCGGTCCAGAGACTCGCCGCCGAACTGGCCGGGACGCAGAGGATCATGGACGAAAAGGACCGCGAGCTTTCTCGTTCCGCCGCCTCTTCCGGAGTCCCAGACAGCGGTCAAGACCAGCACTCCCACCACCATCACGACCCGTGGCTCGACGTGTGGGCGAGCGCCTTTTGGGAAACCGTGTGTCGGGAATGGGCCTCGATCGACCAGTGGCGCATGAACAAGGTGCTCCTGCTCGTGCGTTTCTTCGTGCGGGAGATGTTCAACATCGCGCTCGGCTGGGCCGCGCCGAACAACGACGAATCATCAGCGGCCGCGAAAGGCCGGATCGCGAGTCAGCTCCAGATCCTGGAGTCCTGGCCGCTCAGCCCGCGCGAGCGCAAGGTGCCGGACGGACTGAGGCTGCGCGTCCTGGACGTCTGGGTGGACGAGCTCGCGGGCCAACTCGGCGCAGCCCAAAAAGCGGTTGACGAGGCCGGGCAGAGTGACGGCGGTGACGGCGGCGACGGCGGCGCCAAGAAAGCGGCCCTCCTCGACACCGCCAAAGCCTTCATGGCGCCCGTCCAGAAGCTCAGTAAAGAAGCTCTCAGCAAGGGAGTCAAGGTCAGGGCGAAGGAGGCCGTCCAACTGGCCGAGGAGAAAATCTCGGGATGAGAGACGCAGGGGCGCGTCACCTCTTCCTTTCCATCCTCCCAGATTATCTATCCACTGTCCCGGCGCAGTATTGCTGGACAATTGACCGTCTCGGATTCAAAGAGAGCGGGACATCGCCTCTACTACTCCGTACTCTCCAACCTTCAGTGGTGTGTGGCTCACGGAACCGTGATCCGGAGATAGCGCCAGCCACGGATGATTGTCGATTCTCCATATTTGATCAATCGGCCTTGCGCAAACAAGTTGTTCCCACCAACAACGGCGTTCTCAACATGACGGGGGAAAACGGTCCACGAATCTCTAGGTCTGGAATCTAGAAGGCTGAACACAGGAAAAGGAACATCACGTCTAGAGACCGCAGATGGCGAATCTTGTCAGCAAGGACATCACCAACTCGAGAGTGGTCGATAGCACCTAATGGGGGCTTCGAGGTCATATACCAAGACCGGACGACGACTCTACAACAGCTCAGGAAATCTAAGATCCTTTCAGTTTTGAGAGCATCAAAAAAGCCAAAGATCGAAATTGTCCGCCGGAGGGCAGGGGCAAAATTATGTCAGAACTGTATCCACGCACAAAACAAGAATCATTCATGGTCCACAACTCCTCGCCTGCCAGATTATGCAAACCAACAACCAGAAAACAGGTCCTTTGACAATGAATGTTTAAAAGTTTTCAGCTGGAAAAGACAGCGGGCTGCCACCAATTCCCACTCGCCTTGTTGTCCTCCTGTGTGGCTTTCTCGTGATCGTGATCGTCGCTCGCGTCCTTTTTGGCTCCGTCCTCAGTCGCTTCAGCGCCGACAGTGGGAGAAGAGGAATCTATCAAATACAGAATCGCAGAAATCAGTACCAAAATCCACAAACGCTCGAGATTGAGACTTCAACCAACGTTGAATCAGAAGTTGAATCAGAAATTGTAGTCGCATTACACCGTGGAAATGCCATCAACCAGTCTCACTCATAGAATCACGGAAAAAAGACGTACCAACTCCCTGATCGCCTTCGCCTTCTCTGTCCCCTCCGATCTGCGGTAGCTGTGGTGCCTCTGTAGAAGTTGGGGCGGCAGTATCATCAATCACAGGCGCAGGGGCCGGTTCCGACGAGGAGGCTTCGTTGGGCGACTTGATATCCTCCTCTTTCGCGTCCTGCAAAGCGCTTTCCCCTTCCTGCGAGATCTCCTGTTCCGAATTCTGCTGTATAGTGCCGTTCGGCTCGGCTGGAGATTCTGCTGCTGCTGCTGCTGCTGCTGCCGCCGCTGCCGCCTCGGCGGCCCGTTTCCTTTCCAATTCAGCCGCTCTAGCTTGTTGGCGCTCCCAGTTCTCCTTCCTCGCCTGCTCGTCTTTTAGTTTCCTGCGACGTTCCACCTCATCCATGCCGCCCGTCTTCTTCAACTTCCCTTCTTCAACAAACTTTTCGACCTCGCGTTGGAACTCGCCAACCTTGCGACTTTCCAACTCGCGCTGTCGAACTTTCTCTGCTCGCTCTATTGCTTCAAGGCGGCTTTCGTGATTCGGCTGCAAAGCCCGAACTTCATCCAGCATACCACTTTTGGCCTCGTGGGGGTCCACATCCGTGTCAAAGGCAAGGTTTCTAGAAGGCTGGCGACCACTGCTCGCGTTCTGCAGGTTCTGCTGCTTTGTAGCTTCCTCCACGAGCTTGAAGACACTTGTAATATCCTCAAGGTCCCCGTCGAGGTCATTCATCAACTCATCCTGCTGAGTCAAATCATCTCTTTCTGTCATGACGACTTGTAGTTCTTGCTCCCATATCTTGGTCCAGATAGGCTTCTCGCGCTTGACAAAGTCTTTGACTTTGCTGAGTTGTTTCGCGGCTGCACTGATCTCCTTGCTGATATCCTCCAGTTGTCGAGGAAGTGGCCTGACTCCTCTGGTGACGACGTCCTTGCGCAACTCTTCGACAATATCTGACAGATCGTCGACGCGGTTGACAAGAGCCTCGGAGTCGTCAGACAGTTGTTTTTTACCTTCATTGATATGGGCCCGACCAGCGTCTCCTTTATATGTGGCATTGGCAGTCTCTGCAGCAACCGCCTTGACTTTTGCCGCCTTGGCTTTAATGTCGCTCATGGCTGCAGTAAAGTCTGAAGACATCGTCGAATACGTCTGGCGTAATACTGCGATCTCTCGACGAAGGCCCTGTATTTCTTGCAGAGAGGACTCGGAAGACGGCGGAGCCGTGAAGTTACCAGAAACCAATGTCGGAGTCCGCGCTGGGTGCTGCGCAGGTATGGCAGACATTCTTGCCATCTCCTTGGAGGTTTCGAGCTGTCGATCCGCAAACCGCTGCATCATTGTACTCTGGCCTTCGAGCAATGATCGGACACCGTCCAGAGTTCTCTGAAGCCCGCCCATGCCTTCATCGATATGCTTTTTGACTTCATCTAGCGCTTCAACATTCAGCACAAGTACGCTTCGGTCCTTGACGTCCGACAAGTCTTCCAACTCATGCCTAACGCCGGAGACAGGATCTTGGACATAGATCTCGGGGAGGTCCACTCCGTTATGCTGAGTGTTCCACGCGAACTTCTCAATGAACGCAAGTTGCAACCTAGCAATAGTGAGTTCGTCGTAGCCGTCTGCGAGCACAAATTTCTTAATTTTGCTTCTATACTGCAAGAAAAGAGTCAACTCCTTGCCTTGTTGAGGTGATGAATCAGACGCGGGAACTTGCGATCGTGGCGGCGTGTAGTTCTCAGGTAGTCTTCGTTGAACTGTCTCGGGCGTCTTGACTTGTTCTGTATCTACGTACCCTTTGTGCTCGGGAAGCGGAAGCGCCACTTGCGAGTCGAGTGATATTGTTGCTTGCAACTCCTCGGGTGGCGGACTGAGAGGGCCGTTGACAGTTGCTCCCATCAGCAAATTATCTCCGCTGCCAGAATCGGATTTCGGGACCGGAAGATACTCATCCGGGGTTTTCACCGTTGGACTATCAAAATTGAGAGACTCTTCGGGTTGTTTCATTGGCGGCACTTCCTGCAGAGTTAGGACCGGGGTCTCCTCTCTCTCCTCCGAAATGCGTTGAGGCGCCTTGACAGTACCGCTCCTGCTGGGCGAAACATCTCCTTGACGAAGAGACTTTGCTCTTGACTGTTGGTAGGAACTTCTTGATCGGACGGCAGTCAGGGATTCGCGCACTTCCTTTCCCCTGTTCGGAATAGGGGAATTTTGAGCGGCGGGAATGACCGGGACACCATTAGGAGAAGCACCCAAATGCTTCTGAATTTGGTAGGCCGAAAACCTTCTTGAGGCCCGTCTCTCCAGATCTCCGCCACGCTGTAATCTAGTGAGGGCATCTGCTTGCTTCGGCGGGGGCGGAGGAGGATGCGGAAAATTGATCTGAGGAACCGAAGGAGACCGGTCAACGTCCTGATAAACAGGTAGGTTAGGAGGGTTTTGCGGGGTACCCGAAGATATAGTCGAGCCGGAATCAGATTGAGGTAGTTGGGGGGCGACATCCTTTCGCATGGAGTGTCTATTTATAGACGATCGGCCTGGCTGTTGCACGGCCGAAGTGTTTGCAGCAATCCATGGCTGGTCGGTTGTTGCGTTATTTTGAGGCGACTGAGCACGCATGCTTCCAGAGGCACTGGGTATATCGTCAAGAATATTCGTGAGCCCAGTCTCATTGCTTCCTGTTGTCGAAATGCTAGGCTGTCTTGCTGGAGTAGTAGGCGGTCTCGATTGCGTTGTCGCAGAGGCTTCCTTCGTGGTTCGACCGCGTAGTCGGCTCTGCTTCCTCTTGAGGCCATGTAGGAGATTTATAATGATGTCGCGGATGCGAGGCAAGTAGTTATCAAGAGCCTGGGGTGACGCGGGTTGGCTCAGAGTGTCTTCGAGGATGTTTCGCAAGAGATCAGGAACAGGCCCGAGGTCGGAGGTTTCGACGCCTATTGAATTGAAGGCGCGGCATGCCAAATTGAACTCGTATCCCAGCCGAACATAGACATCCGACACCTCCTCTTCCTGCGCCTGTCCGCGCGACCACTGTGTCAAAGTTTCTAGTAATTGTTTCGTGGCGACGAGTAGATGAGTGACGCTCTTCTCTATTTGCGATATTTGCTTGTCGGGCTGCACAATGCTTCGGTCAGAGCAGAGATCTGCAGCGGGAAACAAGGGACACTCACATTGGCGCTCCTCTGCGAGCGGCCAGAACCCGAAGACGACCTCGTTTGAGAGGCGGAGCTTGTTGTAGGATTCATGGCCGAAGGTTGAGCCTGGGAATACATTGCGTCGGGGAAATCTTGTTGTCGACGCTGAGACTGCGAAGGCCGTTGGGCTCCTGTGATGGCGGATGACTGCATCGTGTCGTTATTGGATAGGTGTTGATTCCCTCTCGCCGGACATGATTGAGAGGGCTTCTAGTGTGTCACTTCGTTCGAAAAGATTACATGGTGGGTGGAGGAGACACCGGGTCCGCTGGTAGTAAAGGGGAAAGCGACGAAGAAGGTGATGGGGGATTAGGTAGAATTGGGATTGAGATGGAGATGGAGACAGGAGACGGGCACAATGGGTGCGTTGGAGAGCGATCAGCGTTGGTTTCTTTTCCTTTTCCCTTTTGGTGCCCGAAAGCGCGACGGGCGGCGTCTGGGGGGGGAAGGAGAAGCTGCCAATGAGGCGCTTTGCGCCAAGCTAATACTTAGCCAGGTGCTTTGGCCGGGCCTCGTAGGCGCCGCCACGCCTAATGACTTCTCGGCCCAGCTACTGCACGTCACTGAACCCTCGCCGCTTTGCTGCGGCTCGGCTCACCTTCCGTTCCCGAGACTCCTGAAGCCTCCCTCAGCCTTGGCATTCATCTCTATCAAATCGACTTGCGTCTCTAGATACCAAGTACGGAGTACAGAGTACTTACTCCCCACAGGCCACGCCATCGTCGACCGTAGATGAAAACAATCCTGCTAGGGCCCTCGTCTACTTCTACAGGCTCATAGCGCGCTCCTAGTCAATGTTCTTTCCATTCTCATTCCCTGCCGGCGGATCAACCTCACCACGAATAGCCATACTGCACCTTGACCAATCATCATTGCCGCCCAGTTTCTCCCAACACTCGTATCGACCCATCTCATCTTCCTTCCGATTCAACGCCGCCATTGTCTCTGATCCATAGCACATCGCACTCTCTCTCTCTCTCATTGTAGGCGAGCCATGGGTCCCCGCCGTTGATGAAGGTTATCCAATGGCGTCCCATCTGCTCTACTGCCTTTGCTAGCTTGTCTGGCAAGAGGTGGTTGTACGTCTGGAAGAGAAAGGACAAGTCCACGGCGTGATATGCCATGCTCTGGAACAGGCCAGGAAACGAATTTCCATAACGCATATGATAGCAGAACGCCTTCTCACCTCCGAAAGACCTTGCAATCTCATAGATGTCGCGGCCAAACTCTGCGTCAGTGCAGAAAGGTTCAAAGTGGATACTGCTTGCTCGCTAGAGAAGTCTGAGAGATTGTAGTAAGAAGTCATACGCTCTACGACCTCAGCAGGGAAATAGGAGGAGAGCAAGGAGCAGATCTTATCTGGTGTCCAGCCAGGTTTGACGATGCGCAGGCCCCAGATGATACCCTGTAGCAGAGGTCAGACGTGTTAAGCCAAGGTAATAAAAATGGATCAGAAGTAGCTGCTTACTTCTTTCTCACAGTCACCAATGATGATTCTGCAGACGTATGGGTCGTACTGCTGGTTCGCTATCGTCGATGAGCGGGGAAGTTTATATAACTACATGCTATGTGATGTGATGTGGCTGCCGCATTAAATTACTTCTAAGCACTCTCCAACAAGCCTTCTTCCGGACGGCATCCTCGTCCATCTCATAGGTACTATTAACGAGGGATCCTATCGGCACCTGTAGACACCTACCTATATTAAGGTTGAGGTTTACCTTGCCATAGGTAGGTAGGTACTCCGTACTCTCGGAATGCTTACTTCCTGATGTTCAGCATGTATACTCCTATCTATCCTCAGTCCATCAGGAGCGACTTCTTCGCTCTGTATGTGCACTGCTCTGAGAGCTAGAGTCCTATGGAAACTGGGCTGGCAAAACGAGTTGTTGGTTGCACTCGTCATCCTGACATGACATGGAGCATTGGAGCATTATCGCTTGTTGGGCTGAGTGACGGAAAGCGACCGAGACTTGCACGACTCGTTGACTCTCTTTACGCCATCCCCCCACACTCGCCTTTCTCCCCATTCATTTTGCCAATTCCGACGGTTTCCGCTGCATTGCAGCCCCAAGGCTCCCCAGCCTCACCATCCGAAGGCGGGGAACGCTGATAGCCGCATTGGAGGCCCGAGGCTCCGACGGAGGTCCTCGCGAGAGAAAAAAAAAAGGCAAACGCATTGAGAATTCTCGAGAGTCGCTGTCGGAGACAAAGAAAGGAGAAGAGGAAAACCCAGATCATTGTCTCCCTCGGGAGGCCTCGCTATTACTTGCATCTAGTCTGCTAGCGCTGTGTGTCACAGTCGTCCTTCCCTTCCGTGCGGGGGATATTGTAGACGGCGACGGCGACGACGAAAAAATGGCACAGACGACGAAACTCGTGTCGGTCGATCAAATCCTGGCGCACAACACGCCCGAGGCCTGCTGGCTAGTAATCGAGGACCAAGTGTGGGACGTGTCCAAGTTTGCCCCCGAGCACCCAGGCGGTGCATCCTGTAGGTTTTACCCCTTTTGATTGCTGAATATTCCTCTCAGCCCGGACCAGCCACTGACGATATCTGTTCCTCACTCTAGTAATCTACAAGTATGCCGCGAAAGATGCGACCGAGGCATTCTCTGAAATCCACTCCCTCTCGATACTCTGCGACAATCTCCCCCCGGATTGCTGCGTGGGAATGCTAGACCGATCCTCCATCTCGGAAAAGTGGAATCAGGCTCAAGCGCAGAGGCAAAACCAGGTCGCAAAGTCCCTGTCGACTTCTGCGAAACCGCCTCTGCACTCCATTTTGAACAGGTACCTATGCTCTTCGACCCCCCTCTTCTCTCTTTCCACCGTACATTCTGGGAAAGTTTGCAGCTGACCTCAAATTCCCATTCTCCAGTTACGACTTTGATGCTGCCGCGGCGGCCTCAGCGCCCAAGAAAGCCTACACCTTCTACTCGACCGCCGACACGGATTGTTGGACCCGAGACGCCAACGAGGCCATGCTCAAGCGTATCTGGTTCCGACCGCGCGTCATGAGGGACGTTGAGGTGATCGACACTTCGGGGAGCATGCTGGGAATCCCCATGACGCTTCCGCTGTTCATCTGTCCCACGGGCCTGGCCAAATTGATCTCGCCGCACGCCGAGAAGGGACTGGCTCGGGCGGCCAAGGCGGCAGGAATCCTCGAGATTGTGAGTCCCAGCTGCGTCGAAAGGAACGGTCGATCTATTCCCAGTCCTCCTTCTTTTCCAACCCATGGTTGTTTGTAGTCGCTCGTATAAAGCTGATTGATTGTCGTAGATCTCCACCAGTGCGAGCTATCCCATCGATGAAGTTGTCGCTCAAGCGCCAGGCTACCCCTTCTTCCTGCAGCTCTACATGAACAAACAGAGGCAGAAGTCGGCCGACCTGCTGTCCAAGGCCCGGTCGATGGGGTTGAGGGCCGTTTTTGTGACCGTGGACGCGGCGGGCCGGGGGAAGCGCGAGTCGGACGAGCGGCTGGTGGTCGACGATGTCATTGTCAACCCCGTCACCGGCGAGCAGATCAGGGCGGACAAGAAGGGCGGCGGATTGACGCGCACCATGGGCAGCTATATTGACCAGAGCTTGAACTGGGACGACATCGCCTGGATCCGGAGCCAAACCGACCTGCCCATCATCCTCAAGGGCATCGGTTGTGCCGAGGACGCGAAACGCGCCATGGCCCACCACGTTGACGGCATCCTGCTGAGCAACCACGGCGGCCGCAACCTGGACTACTCGCCGCCTTCGATCCTCTTGCTGCTGGAGATGCACCGCTGCTGCCCGGAGATTTTCGACAAGATGGAGGTCTACGTCGACGGCGGCTTCCGGAGGGGCGGCGACATCCTCAAGGCGCTCTGCTTGGGAGCAAAGGCCGTGGGCATCGGCCGAACCTTTCTCTATGCGCTGAACTATGGCCCAGAAGGCGTGGCGCATCTTGTGGAGAGTACGTTGCTTCGGGGTGCAGACACAACTAGCTTTCTGCTCCCTTCCCCCCAATTTTCTTCCTTGCTAATGGCTTCGCAGTCCTCCGAAACGAGATGGAAAGTGCCATGAAGCTGATTGGAATCCGAAATCTCTCCCAAGTCCATGGAGGGCTGGTCAACACCTCAGACGTCGATCATCTGGTGCCGGACAGCGCCAACCATCCGTACGTCAAGTGGCGACCGAGTGCCAAACTCTAGGCTCCCGCATCGTTCCAGGAGCGCGTAAGTGATTACTTGGGACCGTGGTGTGCCTTGCCTCGCTTGCATCACCTCGGTGAACTGCACGTAGGAAGGGAAACACGTCGAATACATCGAATTATATAAACACCTCAAAAAAACACCCTGATAGATTGGCACAGAGACTAGCTATGTGTAGAATCTAGATAGGCTAGTACCGGCTCTGCAGGTATTTGGAATATGAACCAGTGGCGGTTTCCGGTCAAAGATCATTTGGACGCTCTCCTTTCAGCTTTGATATTGAGAATCAACATAACAGCCCCACGATGGTACCGGCTCATCTTCTCTTTATCTTGATTTTCCTCTTCTCAGCCCCAGTGCCAGGTTTTAGTTGCCCTATTTCAACAAGGTTTCAGTCATCTCAGTGCTTCCCTACACCCAACCCTGAGAAGCGGGCTTTACTTACGCAAGAGCGTTGGGAATTGAGGAGATGAGCATGGGAAGGAGAGAAACGCACGAGATAAATAGGATACACTGCCATGGGGACTAAATAATCACGGTGGTATGGGGGCTAGGAGCAATCCTTTCCGTGGTATTCCCCATCCGATATTCTCTACAGGCAGTACAAAAGACGCACGCTATGACGATCATGCCCGGATAGTACCATATTAACCACAGGACGAAGCTGAACGAGTCGTAGGGCAGTTCGGCCATTGAATTCACTTGTGGGCTCTTCACAATGGAGGATTAGGTAATGAGCAGCCGGTTTTTGAATGGTGAGATGTATTTCTATTGAAAATGGGTGATAATCTTCGCTTACATTTCGGGAGACGTCAGCTAGATTGCGTGAGGATGGTGGAAGGGGCCAGGAGGAGCGATCTTGACATCGAGGGAAGAAACCATTCAAAAGCGGCGGCACCGACCGCCAAATTCGGCGGACATTTTCTCTGTAACCTGCGCTGAGATGTAAAGAACGCCGAACGTGTCATTGCTTACCATGTGATAGAGACGAATGGCGGAGACAGAAGAAATTGCGGGGTGAGTGGGGCTGCGGAATCCGGGGAAATGTCCTCCTTCGCCTGGCGGGAATCCAATGTTTCGCCGGCTTCCCTACAGAGACTGCTATCGGCACAGTCTTACCCCGTGCCAATCATGTGGAAAGTGACACACCGGGCTGAGTGCTGGGATGGCCGTCGGGCGGGGGGCTTGTGTGAGCGTCTTCAAGGTCGGAAGGGGTTTTGGTAGTTGTCATGCTGCGTGAGACAGAACAGCACAGCCTGCGGGGAGATTCGACAGCGTCGACAAGATGCCAGGTACCGTCGAAGAGCCACTCCAAACCTCCAAGAAGGCGCAGGATCCCATTGACATCCAGAAGATCTTCCACTACACTGACCTCGACACCTCCAGGCCCACGCGCGTCGAGGATCCTTACGACTACCAATGGGGGTTCGGTAATCGTTTCCAGAGTGAAATCATCCCTGGTACGCTGCCCGTTGCGCAGAATCACCCACAGGTACCGCGTTTCAACTTGTATACCGAAGGCCTCACATCTTCCGCCTTCGCCGCAAGCAGAGTTGCCAATGCGAGCACCTACATGTACCGTTGCCGGCCCTCGGTCGCGAATCACGGCTTCCAGGATGTCGTGCTAGTGTCGAGAGCCCATCTAGAAAGCTGCTTCTTGTCCGTCAATCCAAAGGTCAAGATGAACCCGGCACAGATCGAATGGGCGCCCTTTGACCTTCCTCGGGAAGGCGTGGAGATTGATTTTGTGGACGGCCTCCACGCTCTAGGTGGATCCGGAGATGCCAACATGCGCGACGGGCTCGCGCTGCATGTGTTCATGATCAACGCCCGGATGACGCGGAGGGCATTTCTGAACGGCGATGGAGAGTTCTTGATTGTCGCCCAGCTAGGCAACCTGGACATCCAGACGGAGATGGGCAAAATCTACCTCCAGCCCGGCGAGCTCTGCGTAATCCCGCGCGGCATCAAATTCTGCCTAAACCCGGCCGACGGCACGAGAGAGGCGCGAGGCTACGTCCTGGAGGTCTGGGGCTCACGATTCGAGCTGCCGGACCTTGGCCCCATTGGAGGATATGGAAACGCCAACGCACGGGACTTTGCATATCCCGTCGCGTACATGGACGATCCGGAGGAACTGCATCGGGACTGGCATATCGTCGAGAAGATCAATGGAGAGTACCATGTCTTGATGCAGGACCACAGTCCGTTCGACGTCGCGGCGTGGCACGGCAACTGCTTGCCGTACAAGGTAATGCCAGGTCCTACACTTCCGATACCCAAGAAATACTGATCGTGTGTTCTCATATGCAGTACGACATGACCAAATTCGTCGCGCAGGGTAGCACATCCGTCGACCATACAGATCCTTCAATATGGACCCTTCTAACCGCACGCTCGCGCGACCCCAACGTGCCGCTCGTCGACTTCATCTGGTTCGGGCCGCGCTGGGATGTCGCCATGAACAGTTTCCGGCTGCCGTATTTCCACCGCAACAGCGCGAGCGAGTTCATTGCGAACATCTATGGTGCTTCGGGCGGGCGGAGTGCCAATTTCAGACCTGGAGGAGGCGTCTACGAGGCTGGCCACACGGCGCATGGCGGGTTCGGGGACATTTATGTTGCTGAAAGGAGAAAGAAGAAGAACGAACCTAGGATCCTATTTCAGGGTAGGTGGTGAATTGTGCAAGGAGATCCCTTCTTTTCTGCCGATTCTTCTCCCAATTCTTGAAAAGTTGACCACGCCTCCCAGAGAATCCCTGTCTAACAGATAGACAGGCATGATGACATTCATGATCGAGTCGTCGCGGTCCCTCCTCTTCACCGAATGGAGCCGCGCGCACAGCACCACGGACGCCACCCCGCCAGAAGTCTGGGACTCGGTGCCGGACCAGTTCTCCACTGATCCCAAGGTGCGGGCCCTTCTGCAACGGGTGAAGAAGCAAAAGGCCGTGAGGAAAGCCGAAGACGAGGCGTACCATGATGACGAGCGGCTCCACGAGCTTTTGGGCCAAGTCGCTGTGGCGGAGCAGAATGGGACGGGGGCGGTAAACGGGACTTCGGTACATGCGTCCGCTGAGGCGATTCCTCCTGGGATCGATGCGTAGGACAGCGTGGGAATCCGAATTTGATTAGCTCTATCTTTCGCAATAGGCGTCTATGAATGCTCTCCATGTTGGTGAGGTCCCTGATCTCAATAGCGTCTCCGTGGAACATATGGGAGCTAAATGCGACATATCATGTCTTGTATTCGCGGCCGATCGAGCTGTGCCAACATCTGAAGTCCTCGAAAAGCTGTAGTCGGCCGTCAGGAGAATAGTACGCTATACAGTCTGTTTTACTAATACTCTTCCAGCGTCATGCTCCCTGAAATACTCCTCACATTCAACCTTGGAATCATACCCAAACAGCCCGTCGCTCCAACTCTTGGTCGTCCTGCCCGCAACCGGCTCCCACTGCCACGCCCTCACCTGCGTCGGGTCCTTGAGCCTCTCGTCCCGTGCTCGCTGCTCTGGCCCGTCCGGATAGTGGTTCTCGATCTTCTGCTTGCGGGCATTCTGCTGGATCTGCGTGGCGCGGGAAACCCGCAGGTCCTGAAAGGCGGGACCGACGCGGTCAAGGGGCAGGTGAGCGAGGCATTCGGCCAGGACAGCGCCGTCTTCGATTGCCTGCGATGCGCCCTGGGCCAGATATGGAAGCATTGGATGGCATGCGTCGCCGATGAGGACGGCGTGCCCGCGATGCCAGGAATCGAGCGGGTCGAGGTCCTGGAGCTTCCACTTGACGATGGAGCCGGGGTTTGCATGGAAGAGGATGGTGCGGACACTGGTGAGCAAGGCCAATCAGTCAGCGACGTCTGAAGAGTATTAGAAGAGGTTAGAAGCGAGGGTAAGAGAAGCGAAAGGGACTTGACAGACGCTGGACACCAGTCGCTGAAGTTCCGCCGCAGTTCGTCCACGTCTGCTCCTAGTTGCTTGTGCTCGTCACCCAGAGAGCCGTCGTCGGGAAAGACTGCGACGCAATTGAAGAGCTTCTCGCCGCGGCTGCCTATCGGGTCAGCAATTGTTCCTTGCATCGCGGTCGATGCGCGCTCTTACAGAAGGGTTCCGATGACATGTCTCCCTGGTCCCCACCACGCAGTTGCGGCATGGCCTTCCACCAACGGCGCAATCACCGGATCGTCCTTGTACTGTTCAATCTCCAAGGCGAATTGAAAGGCGTAGTCTCCAGTGGGCAGCGCAGGGACCGGCTTCTGCGAGATGATGTCGCGCATCCTGCTCCTGACGCCATCAGCCCCGACGATGAAGTCGCTGTCCAACACCTCTCCGGAGGCGAGAGTCACGCTCGCCTTGACCACGTCGGCATCGACCACTCTCGACCCCAGCCTGATCTCAATCCCCAAGCTCTGCACCTTCTTCAGCATGGCCGTGTGAAGGTCTGCCCGATGGAGCATCCACACGGGCGCGGCGTACTTCTTGAGCGCCAAACTCGGGTCCATATGGACCTCGCTCAGCACCTTCCCGTCATCCCATCTCAAGACCCTCGAGACCCTGCTCTGGACAATGACATCCCTTAGATCCTCTTCGAGGCCCCAGCGGAGTAGTTCGCGCGTCGCATTGCTGGAGATCAAGACTCCGGCACCGATTTCCCGGAGAACCGACGCGCCTTCGACGATGGTGACGCGGTGGCCTGCGCCGTGGATCGCGAGTGCGGCGGCGAGACCGGCGATACCGGCGCCCACGATGATCACGTCAACCACTTGGGCGTCGACGGCGTGGGGAGACATCGTGCTTATGAGGCTGGGTCACATCGAGCTGCCACATCTGCCCATCCTTTGAACTATCAATCTGGCCTTGCGGCTTACGCCATTACGCGGCTCATTCTGTCACATGTTTCGATTCGTGCGGATTCACCTAAGAGACTGTACGGTACAATATTGTCGAGTCCGTTTGCCGTCTGGGGAAAGACGCGAGCCGGGGCAGAGTTACGCAGACGTTGTTCTTGTGGGGTTAAAATTATGCCGACAGGGCGCCACCATATTCCAGACCATTTGACGAGTACCGCATTGCGTTACTAGCAAAACCCTAGCCTATGGTTGACTTAATGGTATCAATGGCGGACCGGTGCCCAGCAAAGTATCGGGCCGTAAAGTCGTCTTGATCCAGGGCAAGTCGAGCCCCAGTGAAAGCGAAGCCACTCAACGCTTCTACCATGTCACCGTCGCGTACAGAGCCTCCCACCAACCGCCTTCGCGTCGTTGTCGTCGGCGCGGGACTTGGCGGCCTCGCTGCCGCCATCGCCATTCACCGGACTGGGCTCGCAGACGTACAAGTGCTCGAAGCTGCGTCCAAGCTCGGTGAGCTGGGGGCCGGGATCCAAGTCAGTCCAAATTGCTCGCGCCTCTTGATCCGATGGGGCGTCGACAAGTACCTGGCCGACAATGTGGTTCTCCCTAGGTTTGGCAGAGTCATCCGGTGGCAGAACGGCGAGGTCTTGAGCCAGGCGCCCATGATGCCGCAGATTCAGGAGAAGTACGGCTTCCCCCACTGGCATGTGCACCGTGCGGACCTGCATGAGGCTCTGAGGAAGAAGGTGGAAGAGCTGAAGATCCCTATCACAGTCAATGCAAAGGTCGTCGCGGCGGACGTTGACGGAGGCAGCGTCTCGTTGCACACTGGCGAGAAAATCGGCTGTGATTTTATTGTCGGCGCGGACGGGCTACGGTCGACGATGCGCGAGGTGTTACTCCAGGGCGAGGACGCAGCGCCGCCTTTCGTAACGGGTGACTATGCCTATCGATATACGGTGCCCACCGAGGACATGGCGGACGATCCTGTACTGGCGGACTGCGTCAAGGTGCCCATGGCCATTGGATGGTGGGGGCCACGAATGCACGTTGTGGGATACAAGTTACGGAGTGAAACCATCTTCAACGTCGTCGCCGTCTTTCCCGACGACGGAACTATGGACAACACCTACAAGATGGAAGGTGAGATCGAGCACTTGAAGCAGCTGTACGACGGGTGGTGTCCGCAGGTCCAGGCCTTGATCCAACGCGCAAGACCAGGCACAGTCACGAAATGGAAATTGATGGATTTGCCGCCATTGCAGAAGTGGCATCGGGGCAAACTGGTGTTGATAGGAGGTCCGTCCGCACCACATTCTCGTCCCTGTCATGACGGGTTTGGATAGACATGACTGATGGAATACAGATGCCTGCCACCCAATGTTGCCTTTTCAAGCTCAAGGGTGTTCGCAAGCCATCGAGGACGCCGCCGCCCTGGCACAATGCCTGCGACAACTGCCCCTTTCAGACGTAGGTTCCGTATTCCAACGAATCCGATACTCACGCGTCACGCAAATACAGAAGTACGCCCGGACACAGCGAGGCAAGAACCACATGCTTGACGGCCCGGAGCAGGAAGCTCGGGATACCGCCATGAGGGATGCGAGTGCAGCGGCCAGGTCGGCGTATGCGTGGAGTTGGGCCGCTGAGGATGGCGAACCGCCGAGAGCTTGGAACGATGGGTTGTTCGGGTACGATGCCGAAGAGGAGGCATTGAAAAGGATCAGGAAACTCGGGTACCCGGTACTCTAAGGTGGAGTAGAAGCTCATCCCCTAACTCGTCGGCCCAGCCCATCATCGTTTCGCATCCTTCTTGGACATTGATAGAGAGACGCCAGCGAGACCGTGTCTTGCGAGCCGATGTTGAAGACAACGACGAGAAAAGTGTTCTATAGCAGTTACCCTACTCTGACATATCTTGCTTCCTGTCTCAGAGGTATCGTCATTTGTAAATGTATTTGCTCGACCTACAGACGCCGCGGCATTTCTATCCCTGTTCACGCTATTAGCTATATCTGACCCGGTGACCGCCTCGTCGCTACTGAGTGACTATTCCCACATTCCAAAATGGCGTCTATTCCGTGTCAGCGGTGTGCCACTGATTTTCCTTTCTCAGAGATACGACGCAGCGGCGACAAGCTCTAGCCGGGACTATCTTCCCTCCTCTTTCAGACAAATGGCGTCCATGTGGAGCAGGGCAAAAGGGATTGCACCGAACATTGTCCCGCACGTGGAAGGTTCAAGAATACAATATTGTGCCGGGGACTTGTAGCTAACCATTCTGGGCAATATCTGGAGGACATGTAATTATTACCGTCTGGGGCCCCAGATTCCACCCCCGCCTTCAAGACGAGGAAGTGGATCAAAACAGTTTTTGTTTCCCTGATCCTTCCTCTGTCCATCTCGTTCTTATCCTTGTAAAGGGTAGCGACTGCTTGAGGCCTCCTCGACAACATACCGTCCGAAACCACGATGGCGCCCTCCCAGAACGAGAGTCTGGCAGCGAACTGGAAATGCTTGCTGGCTTGCCTGCTCATAGCGATGGGACGTGAGTTAGCCCTCTTCACTGTTGACTGCCCAGTTTGCGAAATGCTGCAATGCTGACGCGAGAGAAGCGTTCCAGTATGGGGTCGACTTCGGTCTCATTGCTGGTATTCAAGCCATGGTGGGCTTCAATCAGGTGAGTTGAGTTGGCTTCCCGACGTTCCGTCCGCATTGTCTAGTGATGGGAACATATACTGAGTCTTTTTCTCAGGTCTTCGGCCACAAAGATCCGCTGTCGCCGACCGGGTGGAACCTGAGTCCAGTGACGCAACAGCTGATCTCGTCTTTCATGACAATCGGCGCCGTGGTCGGTTGTGGCTTCGTTGGTGCGTAACCACCTACATTCCTAACACCCTTTCTCTTGTGTCTGGAGAGGACGAAAGATATGGACGCGGTACTGAAGCTCGGCTAAGGCCCTCTATCGACCAAGCTGGGTAGAAAGCAATGCGTCTGGCTCGCAGTGGTATGGTGCTACGTGAGCGACGCCATCATGATGGGCACCACCAGCGTTGCGGCTCTATACGTCGGACGTATCTTGATCGGTATTGGTGAGTGCACAGCTGTGGTCGAGGCCTACATCCAACCTGTACTGACGACAGGGGACAAGCAAATGGCTGGTTCATGACCTTCCCCCAGCTGTATCTTCAAGAAGTCGCCCCGGCACACCTCCGGGGGTTCGTCTACGTCTTCTTCCAGTTCTGGGTCGCGCTGGGCTCTCTGATTGGGACTATCGTTGGTAGGCACACATACGGCCAAAAGGGCAAGTCGAAACCATCCAGCTGACACTTTGGGGTCAAAAAGACAACTTCACCGAGACCATGCCCGGCAAGCAGTCCTACCTCATCCCCCTGGGCATCATCTACATCGTCCCCCTCATCCTCGGCGTCGGCATCATCTTCATCCCCGAGTCGCCACGCTGGCTGTTGACGCACGGCCGGAGAGACGAAGCCCGCCAGGCGCTCCTGTGGCTCAGGCCCGCGGGCGCCAACGTCGACGCCGAGATGTTGGCCGTCGAGACGGCGCACAATCTCGAGATGGAGAGCACGGGCCACGGGTCGTGGACCGACATCTTCACCAACAAGGTCGAGCGGCGGCGGACTCTGCTCTCGCTCGGCTCCCTCACCCTCCTGTCCGCCCCTGGCGCCATGTGTAAGCCCCCAGACCCCACGAGACCTCAACTAACAGCCACTATGTCTGACGATTGTTGTTCACAGTCATGATCATGTACGGGACGTACTTCTTCCAGATGGCCCGAGTCGGCAAGCCCTTCGAGGACAGCTGCATCCTGGCCGCGCTGTCCGTCGTGGGCATCCTTGCCTCGTCCCTGTTCGTGACGCGCCTGGGCCGCAGGACCATCCTGATGTCCGGCATGGCCGTCTGCGGGGCCATGCAGCTCATCCAGGCCTGCGTGTACCGGGCGCAGCCCACGGCCCCGTCGACCGGCAAGGTCGTGGTCGCCATGAACATCATCTACATGTTCTTCTACAACGCCTGCCTGGCTGCCTACGCGTGGCTGGTGGGCGGCGAGATGCCTAGCCTGCGCCTGCGGTCCTTCGTCTTCGGCCTGGCCGGCGTGGTGGGCTTCTTCTGGCCCTGGCTCAGCGTCTTCACCGCGCCCTACTTCATCAACCCGGACAGTCTGAACTGGGGACCCAAGTACGGGTTCATCTGGTTCCCGAGCGCCATGGTCGCCACGGCCTGGATCTATTTCTTCCTCCCGGAGGTCAAGGACCGCACGCTGGAGGAAATCGACGAGATGGTGAGTTTCTTTCCTTTTTTTTTCTTTGTTTCTAGGGACAAACTCGGTGGTTGGAACTGACCAGAGCGCTTTTCCCCCCAGTTTCAAGCCAATCTTGCCGCTCGCAAGTTCAAGGGCTACGTCTGCACGCGGACAACGTTCGGCGTGCGACGGAAAATCGTGGACGAGAAGGGTGATCTAGAGGTTTCCGCCGTCGAGGTGGAGGCCGTCGAGCACGCTGCTCCACCGCATACGTGGGAATAGCAGGCCGAGGACGTTGAAAGCAAATCTTGTGGCAGTTTATACATGCATTATGTTTGGTATGACAGCTGCCCATAGCAGCGGAGAAACTTTGCATACCAAATCATTGGGCGAGTCCATTATAATTGCTCTGAAACCGTTCAAGTACTGTTCCTGTCCAAAATGGATACATGACTTGGTTCACAGGTTTGGAGCATCCAGCGGCTCCGACCCAAGTCCCATGGCCCAGTCGAAGATGTCGCTCGAAAAGATCGCGGCGTCGAGAGTACTCAGTGACGGGCCTGCGTTATTCCCCAGACTCGCGTCCATAATGTTATTGCCTGGACTCTGTCCTTCTGCGATGCCGTGCTGATGGTCGCCTGTAGCAGCGATCCCTCTCGAGATATTACCCCAGCCGGCGCTTCCAATGGACCGACGGGGAACGCTGGGCACGAACTGCGCCGTCTTCTGCCTTGACACGGGATGGGTCGTGACGGGGATGACATGGGTCAGAGGTTCGCTGAAGGGCACGGTGTTGGCTTCGATCTTGCCCGCGTGTTCGGTGAGTTTTTCTGCATGGCGTAGCACAGTACGCAGTCAGTGATGGCCTCTCAGATCATTTACCATTTGTGTCTCTGTGTGTGTATGCGGAAAGCGAAATCACCGGTCAGCCATGGGAGGGGACGGACCTTGCATGCCCCAGTACTTCCCAAACGTGAGCAGCGCCTTGACTATCAGGTCCATGTCTCGGCCTCGGTAGTGGCCTTTGCGCTGGACCAGCTCCAAGAGTCGGACTCGCGCGGCCAGCACCAGCGGGTGAGGGAGGAGATAGTTCCCAGCATGGGGCACGTCCTGGATCACGTACGCGACGTCGAGGATCTCTTCCGCCGAGGCGACACATCGGGACTTGGAGTAGCCGTGCGCTTCTCTGCAGGCTATGGGATGGTGAAGAAGGAGGAGGGCGCTGTGAACTCTTGCGTCAGCAAATGACTTGTATCAATACTTCCTCCCTCGCCGCACATTTACCCTCCCCATTACATATTTGTAGAAATCGAGCTTTGAGCAGAACGAGGAGGCGAAACTGCCTCGACTGACCTGTGGGCAAGTGCCAGCGTAGTCGGGTCAAGCAGGTATTCACCTTCGAGTCGAGAACAACTGCGCCAGCTGTTGGGGAACGAGCCTAGGTACGCTTGAATGAGGTTGTCTATCTTGGACAACTCCTCGCCATTCTCGCTGCTGCTTCGCATCCGACATGTCTGGTTGAAGTCGCTGACCTTGGCGAACAGGCCGAGCGCCTGGATAAACCTGGCAAATGGGCCTGCATCAGTCGCGTGGAGGAGAGAGGTAATTGGCTCAGTGACCGGCCTCGTGGCTGGTCGTGAAGCTGGCTGCCTCGGTTGGGTTGTGATTAGAAACTCTCTACCGAATCGCTGTATCCGGAGGTACTCACGTCGGCAAACCACACCTCATCACTGATGGGGAGCATCACGGTGATCTCCCTCTTGACCGGAAAGCCCATCTCGCGCTCCTGGATCGTCGCCATCCAACGGCTCAGACTCAGCACCATCAGGAACGCCCTCCGTCGGCCTTCCTCCTCAACCCAGTCCACCGGCCGGTCCATCCACCGGTTCGGCCTGCTGCTCTCACCTTCCTCCTGCTCCTCCATCCGCAGCAACCTGAAGGCGCTCGCAAGGGAGAGGGCGGACCCCACCGTCGTCAACGCGTGCACCGAGGAGTTGGGCATCCCAATCTCGTAGATGGCTTGCAAGATCAACGCAGTGAGGGTGCTCATGTCCGGGTTGATAAAGGTCGCCTGGGTCGACTGCTTGGCGAGGCTGTAGAAGATATCGGACTTGGATGCTAGGGAGGGACTGTGGCGCGAGGCCAGTGCGAAGACGGACAAAGACACGTGTGCGTCCTTGTCGACGCGGAAGCCGGGCCTGTACAGGATGGGCACAAATGGGTGGCATCGAGTGAAGTAAAGAGTACAGCTGGACAAGCATCATCAGCTCGGTGATGTAGACAGAAAGCCCAGCAGGGCCGAGCCGACCTACAGGTTGCTTCGATCCTCTGCGCTGAGAAGTTCTGATATTGCGAGTCTGGCGATATCGAAGGGGTCCTGCATCAAGATGTCATGATCCGAGGGCGCGTACGGCGATGTATGGTCCAGGAACCCAGACGGCAAGATGTCGTCGGAAGAGTATTCGTATCGAGTCGTCGCTTGAGCGGTGGAAATAGGATGGCCGCCGCCTTGCGTCTTGCCGTGGAGGTTGCGAAGCTCATCATTTTCAGCTTGGAGGGCGTCTGTAGCTCTATTCAGTGCGACGAAGACATTCAAGAGTGGTCTGTAGAACCATACGTATCTGAGCCTCCAGGTTTCGCACGTAGCCTCGAGGCAATCCCGTCTTCTTCCATCCCACGTACTCGCACACCGCCTGGCCGTCTTCCTGGCATTGTGAGCAGGACGGTCTCCGGGAGTCGCATTTGACCTTCTTCTTCCGACAAGCCGCGCACGCGATTGTCGTGGGCCTGTTCCCACCCTGGGTCGACTGTCGTCGGGAGACCGGTGGGCGTGCGGGTGGCGGTGGGAAGATCTGGTGGTTGGCCGGTGAGGCTGGAGAAGGCTGCATCAGTCCAGGCCGGTCGGCGACCAGAGATACTGGTCGAGAGCCTACATTCATGCGAGCATTGCTATGGAAAAGACATTGATGGAGGTGGAGGCTGGTAGTCCCTCAAATGTATGTAGATCTGCTGCAACCCCACATTTCCCCATCGCATCGAATATGTACCTCGTAGTCCATAGCCGTGTTACATACTCCATCCTGCTCTGCCGCCCCGTTATATTTCCCCACACTTGGTGCCGGGTTTTTAGATGTTCAATCGCACAAACCAAATCAGGGGCGACTACAAGAGGAGGATATCTCAGCCTTGTTGGCCAGCAGACTACGTTGACCCATAGGATCCAGCCGTAACACGGCAAACAAGTTGTAGCGCGAGTGATATAAGAGCCTAAGCACCTAGATGCAATACCCAAGGTAGGCAGGTGAAGTATGAGTCCACATTTACCCCCTTGGGCGTCGGGGTCCCGTCAGATTCAACCTGGTGAGGCTCTCTTTGCCGCACTGGTTCTCACATTTGATACTGTACATAGGGAGGTAACCCGTCCTTCCGTAGGTATCTACCCAAGATATAATGACATAGCCCGCCTGCGTAAATTACAGTGGACAATAGATGCTTTCGTCACCTCGGAGGTATCATTATTGCCTGCTGGCCATTTCTTTCCGGACATACCCAACTATGCCGTGCTCGTTCCGGGTCCCTCGCGAACGTCGACAAGACATCCACAGAGAAATGCAATCATTTTCCGCCTGACCGACTCGCTACACACCATTAACAGCTTCAGGCCGCAAATGGCGTCCACCACCATGTCCACTCGATTCCCAAGCGTGACGTTATTTCCAACCAGGGTTTCGTACACCTCAAATCCCGCTTTCACCACGACCCACCCAAATCCCTCGAGATTGAGCAGGTACCTCCCGAGAGGATCCTGAGCACTGCTCTTGATGAAAAGGTGGTCCACCCGGTCAATGAAGAATTGCTGCTGCGAATCATTCCCCCGCAACTTCCATAGCGTTGACACCATGATGAACAGCGCGAGAAAATGAGAAGATATCTTGGCATACCTTGGATATTCCCATAGATCTCGCTGGATGAACTGTGCGAATGCCCTGGAGAGTAGGGGAGGATATAAGTTTCCGTCCAACGTCAGCTCCAATGACAGAGACTTGGGCTGAGACTTGGGAATCGACGTGGTGCTGAAGACCAACTTCGAGGGGTCAACGGTGTTGTGTCCTTTGACAATAAATAGGAGGACCTCAAGAGCTTGGTCAAAGTGCTCTTTTCGAAAAACCAACTCGCCGAGTGGCAGTTCGTTCACGATAAATGGCATGAAATGGCTCGTGAGCAGCATTGGAGCGGCTGAAGCGAGAAGAATCGCCCTGAGACCTCCTCTGGCGGCAATGACGGCTTCGTAGGCTTTTAGATGAATGTTTGAGACACCCGGCGACGATGTCCGCGACTCAGCCACCGTCGCCATAATAATGCCGTTGATGAAGTCATCAGAGAGCTGGTTCCCCGCGCTCTCTTCTAGCTGATCCTTCAAGGTGAGGTACGCAATTGCCTTTCGGCGGAAAAAAGACGCGGGCTCTTGGCCTCCTCGGAGGGCTATCATAAGACCTTGCGCAGAGACCACCATCCATTGCAGTACGAAGGGCGACTTCAAGGTGTTGATCAAGCTGACATCTCGAATGGAGCTGAAAATGGCGTCGGATCGAGTCCCGTACAGGACAAAGGGGAGATAAGAGATGTCTGTGGTCCGTCGTTAGCATATTCGGCCTCTATCAACCCAACAGAATTACTGACAGAATTGAAGTAGTTGTTGGTCCTCCCTAGGTAGGTCTGACGGTAATACACAGAAGGGATCCAATATTGACCCAATCTCGCTTATTGGCGAGTCGGATGATTCTCTTGTCCACGGTATGGAGGTGTTCGTATCCGTTGACCGCCTTCGATCGGTCAGAGACCGAGGCTGGCCATCAATTTCGGACTCGGATTCGCCAGGTCGCAGTGGCGATTTTGGGTCTTTTTGGTCGGCAGAACGGTTCTCCTTTGGAAGAAAGAGTTAGGATGTATCTCCCCGAAGTACGTAGCAGAGCCCGAACAACACGGAGCCCACACAGGACATCACAGCAACAATGGAATGCCTCGGATATTCAGCATGAATTCGGGCATACGCACCCTCTGCTTTTTGGGCGGCGCGTTTGAGAAGCGCCACGTAGAGAGTGTTTCGTAGCGACGACTGCGAATGGATCGAGATGCCTTGGTTGGACTCGACTTTGGGGAGGCTTCAGACATGGCAATTTGTGATGCTTTCGCTTCATTGCTGGTTGCAAGGCACGGAAGGCGTAGTCTGGATTGAGGGCCCCGCGGCCATTTCCGCGCGTCCCTTGGTGTTGTAGGTGCACAGGACTGATGTTTCAGCCAACCGACAATCTTCAGGACGGACGTGGTATGCTAGAAATTGGTGCCGGCGATTCGTTTCTCCAGTTGGGGTGTGAATTGCATACGGCCGCCGGAGCAATGATGGAGAACTGCCGTGTTGGAATCAATCCTTCTGCAAGGACGACGATACATAACGCCGGAGAGATGATGGTTGATGAACAAGAAGCTCTCGGCACTTGGCGTCTCCGGCGGCATAAGCTGAAGGAATGCTGGGTCGACTTCGTACTTCGTCAAACACGAGTGCGCCAACCCTTCGTTCTCGAGCTCGAAGTTGAATGTCTCTTTTATCAATCGCTGGCGGCCTAGGCTCTGAGTCTTGCCTGGGATCCCGGTTCAGAACAGGATGAGCCTGCCTCTTCGTCGAAGAGGTGTCACCGTGGATTAACAGGCAGCAGTGAGCGGTCCCCTGTCACAGATTCCTGATCTCTTAGCACCGCCAACACCAGCTACCGACAGTTGATTTGAACAGCAGGTTCTAGACCTGTCGAGCGGCGGCGGGTCGAGCTATGTGCAAACCTTCTGTTTCAAAGCGGCTTTTGAACGAGTGAAGCTGCCATCTCCTACTAGGATTTTAGGCGCGTTGTACCGCAGAAGCGAAAGGGTTGGTGGCCGCTCTCCCCTTGGGTTGTATGTCTGATGGGCGCTACTTGGTGCTTTGTCTGCTGCAGAGATGATCTCGAGGATTCGGGATGCTGGCATGGAAGCACCAAACCTCGAAATCGCCGTTCGATTTCATACAACGACGGCGTCTACCTCGACCTCGACCAGCATGTCGCCGTCGATGAACCCACCCCTTCCAAGCACCACCATGGTCGCCGCACTACCCATGCCCTCTTCGCGTACTCCTGATCCAAAAACCTCTCTATACGCCGTGCCGACCATGCTGCAGTCCTCCTGCCTGGCCACGAACATCCGCACTCGACACACATCTTCTAGTTTTCCACCCAAGCTCTCCACCGCCCTGACGCATTCCATCATAGCAGTCTTAGCCTGCAAGTACGCGTTCCCTGGATGTTGGAGCTGCTGCGTTTCAGGGTGAATAGCGGTAGTCCCGGACACAAAAATGAAGGGTCCGCGTTTGACCGCCCGGTGATAGCCGATTTGTTTTTCGTACGGATTGCCTGTGGTGTACAGTGTCTTCGAGGCCGACGCTGTCACCGACATGATAGGATTTCGCGTGGACAAAGGTCGGTCTTGACGTTCTGCAAAGCGACACCCCGGAGTGGAGGCAAAGCAAAGAACAAATTTCGGACCAGCTACAAGTATTCGCGGTTTTTGAGAAAGAAAGCAATAGTAGTGGAGCTCTTAGAGTACCTCGTACGGTTTTTGTATCTCTGCCCGAGAGGTGGGGCGCGCCCTTTGTAGAATACTACCTGGTTCTGGTTCTGGCGTACTCGTATACACGCGCAAAGACGGAAGAACGACAGTGAGGATTTCTAATCCTGGGGGCAGGCTTCCCGACGTGAATGCCTCCGTTGTCGAACAGCTCACACCTGGATATCAGAACATTCGGCCTAGGGACAACTTCAGTCAGATGTATGTGCTCTCGACTTGTCCTTTTGAAGATTAATGCTTTATGGTAGCGATCCATTAAAAGCCGACGTCTCTGATACACACCCTGGCCTGAAAATGATATCGAGATGGGCGATGATTGATCTGTGAGGGGCGTAGATAAAAGAGAAAGTACGAAGTACTTACTGTACACTTGTAGATCTCTATTCCTGCCCATATAAGTCCGTTGCATCTCAAAATCCTGGGACATTACTACGAAAACTCAAGCAGATCACTGACAAGGCTGAACACACCGACGATTGTCTGGTGGTGACAACGCCAAGCCCCGACGAGGCTGTCAATTCCGAGCCGCAGTCGACTCCAGATTTTGAGCAGGGCCATATCCCGCTCCACAATCCCACCCTCAATCGAGTCGCCTGGTGCCTTGTCCCTGTTGCAGAGTGGTGGACGGTTGCTTAGTTTCCTTCTCTTTGAACATGGTTTAGCCTTGTACACTCTTTGAAACGTCCGACTTCTACATCATTGCTACAGCGTCCAGCCTCAGCACACTTTTGCCCTTTGCAGATCATCGCAAGCGTCACAAAGTCCGCCAACTTCAACATTCACCATGGCGCAGTCCCAGCAACAGCTCAGTCACAAAGATGCGGCCTTGTTCAGGCAAGTCGTACGCAACTTTGAAAACAAGCAATACAAAAAAGGTACGAGTCTCGTGCCCTGCTGCCCCGAAAACCCAAAGCTCATTTCTGCCCAGGTCTCAAGGCTGCCGAACAGATCCTACGGAAATCGCCCAACCATGCGGATACGCAAGCGATGAAGGCCCTGATCATGAGCCATCAAGGCCAAACCGAAGAAGCATTTGCCCTGGCCAAGATCGCTCTCAACAACAACATGAAGTCGCATGTCTGCTGGCACGTGTACGGCTTATTATACCGCGGCGTAAAGAACTATGAAGAGGCTATCAAGGCATACAAGTTCGCGCTGCGGCTGGAACCCGACTCCGCGCCTATACAAAGGGATTTAGCACATCTTCAGGTCCAAATGCGAGATTACGAGGGCTACATCCAGAGCCGGAAAAATATGCTGCAGCAGAAACCAGGGTTCCGGCAAAACTGGACAGCTCTAGCCATCGCCCACCACTTAGCGGGAAACTACGAGGACGCGGAGAATGTCCTCACCACCTATGAGGAGACGCTCAAGGCAAAGCCGACCCGGTCAGACATCGAGCACTGGGAGGCGGTGCTCTACAAGAATTCCATCATTGCAGAGTCGGGCGAGCTCGAGAAAGCGCTAGACCATCTGGAAGCTGTGGGAAAGAAGAGCCCCGATGTCCTTGCAGTGATGGAAATGAGGGCAGACTATCTAGCTAGGCTAGGTCGAAAGTCGGAGGCCGAAGCAGCGTACGCCGCCTTACTCGAGCGTAACCCAGATGATTCTGCGTACTACGATGGATATATCGCTGCAAAGGGGCTAACCGATGGTCCGGTATCAGAGATCAACAAGGCGTACCAGGAGCTCGCAGAGAGACACCCCAAAGCCGACCTTCCACGAAGGAGGCCGTTGGATGTTCTGTCCGGGGAAGAGTTCAAGCAAGCTGCAGATCAATACCTGCAAAGAATGCTACGAAAAGGAGTCCCTTCGACCTTTGCTAACATCAAGCACCTTTACACCGACGACTCCAAGAGGGACACTGTTCAGGAATTGGTGGAGGGATACGCCTCCGGGAAAGTACAACCACACACGAATGGAGCCAAGGAAAATGGCGACAAGGAAGAAACACGCTTCAGATCCTCAGTCCTCTACTTTCTCGCCCAGCATTATAACTACAAATTAAGTCGCAACCTCGACAAAGCTCTGGATTACGCCGAAAAGTGTATAGCCCTGGATCCACAATCTGTCGACTTTCACTCGGTCAAAGCCCGTGCTTACAAGCACAAAGGAGATTTGACCAAAGCTGCTGAGATCATGGACCAAGCCCGCTCACTCGACGAGAAAGACCGGGCCATCAATACCAAATGCGCAAAGTACCAACTGCGTGGCGATCAAAATGACAAAGCGCTGGAGACCGCAAGTAAATTCACCCAGAACCGCACGGGAGGCCCGCTGGGGGATCTCGTCGATATGCAATGTATTTGGTATCTCACAGAGGACGGGCAGTCTTACTTACGCCAACGGAAGCTCGGTCTGGCGTTGAAACGATTCCATCAGATCCTCGGTATCTTTGACCTGTGGCAAGAAGATCAGTTCGACTTTCATAACTTTTCTCTTCGAAAGGGCATGATTAGGGCATACATTGACATGCTGCGGTGGGAGGATCGCTTGAGGGAGCACCCTTTCTTCTCTAGCATGGCTGTTTCCGCAGTGAAAGCGTACCTACTCCTGTTTGACAACCCGGATCTGGTCCACGGGCCGATCATGGATGCCGTCAATGGCACAAACAAGACAGGAGAAATGAGCGCCGCAGATCGCAAAAAGGCACTCAAGAAGGCCAAGAGAGAGCAGGAGAAAATGGAAAAGGCCGAGGCAGAAAAGAAAGCGGCGCTGAAGGCCAGTAAACCAACGCCGAAGGCTGAGGAGGGGGAAACGAAGAAGGAAGATCCGGACCCCTTTGGTAAGACTCTTGTCGAGACGAAAGAGCCTCTGAAGGATGCCATGAAATTTCTGAGTCCGCTGTTGGAGTTCTGCCCTGACGTCGCAGAGGCGCAGGAGGTTGGATTCGAGGTGTACTTCAGAAGAAAGAAGTATCTGCTTGCGTTGAAGTGTCTGCTGGAGTTGAAGCGCCTGGGTGCCAAAGAAAGCGAAGTGAAAGAACTGGGAGCGAGATTGAGAAAGGCATTTGAAGAGGGTGAGAAAGATGTGCCAGAACGAGTCCGCGAGATTGTCAAGGCGGAGACAGGGAAACTGGTCCAGTGACAACAAGAGCGCCGCGCATCCAAAGACATGGTGTGACTGGGGAAGTTTCATTTCTGTTCTATAACGCCAACAACCTCGATTCTATGTTACGGCCGGATCAACTCCACCAAGATGATGAGGCTGTTTTCGACAACGTTGCACAAAAGTTTCTTGCACTCCTCCGTTGCTGACACAGACATGGTGGAGCAAAATGAATGTTTGAGACAAAGGGATCACCTTCTTATTGAAAATTTCGCCCGTCGTCTTTGTCATGATCCTTTTCCGGTGCTGCATCTGGGGCAACGTCTGCGGTAGCGTTGATAGGAGTGTGGATGTGTGTATCTGGACCACGGCAAAATGATGGTGCTACTTTCAGTAGATACCTCAGTCCTCAAAGCGACAAGAGATACTGTTAAACGAAAGACCATTCGCCTTCAAAGTCCCGGGCCATGATCTCTGCCCACATTGCATCCAAGATCTAGCATCCATGACCTTCTTAGGTACTATATCGGGCAGGTAGCTCCATGTAGACTGGCTTGTCAAAGTGGAACTTATTGATATACCTCCTCTACTCGTAGCTCAGATATCTGTAAGCATGAGGCCACTATGCAATTTATCTCGTTTATAATGTTTGGAGATGCTCTCTATCACTAATATCTAGCTCGCTGGCATCCGTACGTTACCATATCCCTTTTTAGACACAATTCCCGCCATTCTAACGCCATCCCAATTTGGAAGTGTGGCTGTGCAAGGCTTTGCGAGGCTGGATCAGCTTTGAGAGGCACGGACTGTGGCACGTGCCGGCATCGCCTGACGTCCTAACTTCGTGTTCTAGCAGCTCTCATCCGTGGCATTACCTTCACCCTCTCGTATGTTGTCTGACCAGGACTTTGGACGACTGCGATTTGACAGAGAGCCACGCCGCGTCGTTGGAGTGACGTGGCAGTCCGATGGCATGGTTCTCCCGTCCAGGTAGACCGTGCGATGCATGCCGCAAGAGAAAGATAAGGTGTTTGGTGTCGGATTCAGCTCGCGACTGTGTCCTATGTCGGTCGCACGGGCAGCAATGCACCTTCCTCGAGGCGCCTCCCAAAAAGAAACGGAAGCAGACCGATGTGGTATCCCCGGAGGAGGCTGCCGTCGCCTCAATCTCGCCGGCAGAGACCCAGCAAGAACAACCTCACGATTACTCGAATTGTCCAGAGGCGTCTTTGCTGAGCCAGACGCTTGGCCATCAGCACTTCCGCACGAACTCATACATTGGCGCTACGTCTTCTCCTAGCCGCTTACTGCTTGAACTTCCGAGTACTTCTCAGCCGGGCAGATATCGAGCGTCTGTCTCTGGCTCTGAGGTTCGACGCGTCGGCCAGGACGGCTATTTCCTGATGCTGCCAGACGACCAAGATGCCATCAAAGAGCAACTTGAGGTCCTCGACAAGATCGAGGCTGCTATATCACCATACGGCCCAGCTCTGGTCGAATTGTACTTCCGCATCGTACACCCTAGCTTCCCGATCCTTCACAAAGACGTTTTCCTAGTGAAGTACGGCCGCTCGTATCGGGAACTTACGCCGGCATGTTTGGCCGCCGTTTACATGTTGGCGCTGAACTGGTGGTCCTATAGCGTTGACCTTGCTGATTCCGTGAAGCCTGATATCTCGGACCTCGAGCAGCTTGTTCCAGGCCTCATAGCTTTCGATAAGGCCGCAAAAGTGTCCGATATCCAGGCTGGCTTGCTGTTCCTGCAGCGACCCAGACACGATTCTTGGAGATTGACTGCTCAACTAGTTGCTACTGCCGAAGAAGTCGGTCTGCACCGCGATTGCACCGATTGGGAAATTCCTGGCTGGGAGAAGGGCGTCCGCAAACGCCTCGCCTGGGCTCTCTTCATGCAGGACAAGTGGGGAGCTCTCGTGCATGGACGTCCCTCACACATCAAGGCGGATAACTGGGAAGTCTTTCCCCTCGAACACGACGACTTCCCAGAGAATGTTGAAGAGGATCACGTCGAACAGGGGAGTTCCGAGGTAGAGAAAGGCATTCTGATCTTTATTCATCTCTCAACACTGACACAAATACTGTCCAACGTCATCGATGAACTGTTCACCGTGGAAGCCAGCAAAAGACATGGCAGTACGGTCGCTCTGCTGCAGACAGTGAAGCCAATCCAACTACGACTGAAATCTTGGTATAACAATCTTCCTTCATGTTTAGAACTCGACACTACAACCTCAAGAAAACTGTCGGCCACAGGTATGTAGAGCCTGGGTAGGGTATCGTATTCCGGATTAACCACTGTCCAGGTCAACTTTATCTTGCCTATCTGACCGTGGAGGTGACACTTCACCGAGCGATTGTTGAGTCAGAGATGAAGAAACCTCTAGATGCTGGTTTGCGACAGATTACACGAGAAGCTGCGATCATGAGATTCAAGTCCGTTGTCGACTTTCTGAAGCGGCTGAAGCCGGAACATATGCAAGGATTCTGGCATTTCGCATCGGGGTCTTGCCTGGCTATCATCGGCACGTTCTCGTTGGTGCTTCTGGCGACAAGCACTGATCCAAACGAGTCACGAGCCATCTATTCTCAAATAGCCGAGTTTCGATGGCTGCTTAAGATCAATGGACCCGGTGCTGGCTTCACCAAACCTGCGGTGGATCTCCTCCAATCGAACGCGGGTTTTCTCGCAAGATATCGCCCTCAAGGTCCTACCAAGGTCATCCCTGGTAATATTCAAGGTCGAGCCAATCGTCCCGCGGGTCAGACACAGTCGAAAACACTGTCAAATACTGGAAGCCAGGATGAGGTTGACGGCAACATAGCTAATACGCAAGCCTTTGAGAATATTTCCGAAGACCTACACGCCTCACCCTCAGGTATCGGCTTTAGCCCAGGCCAGGCGTGGCTCTATGACTTCGATGATCTTGTCTCCCAGGTCTGTTCTACATAGGTCCCTGTATGACCGTCAGGACCGGCAGAACAGGTTGCGAAAGGTGCCAGTTATGACAAAACGTCTTTACTTGTAGAGATTGTTAGCCGGGCGTCGACATTGATCCCCGATAGCAGTCGAACGAACAACAGCGCAGGAATCTAGAACAAAGAGGCCTGCAATCTGTGTTCTCGACCTCTGGGCGAGTCCGATAACAGCCCGAATCTCAGGATATGCCCGCGGGCACTTGCAAGCGGCCACGGGCCCGCCAAGCAGCGCCCGTGTCACATGCTGCGGCGTCGCTTCTCTGTCACTCTCTACCAGTGTCAGGATTTGCACATCAATTTGTATGAACTGCTACTGTTCCTCGTGACATCAGGAGACTTCATCTTGAGTGCCTCTTTGTCATGGCTTTGCAAACGGTGGACCACGTCGCTGTCAGCCTTGATGCTCCTAACGTCGACCCCCTACAAGGGACTAAGTACGACTTCAAGAGGGACCTTGTGGGCTACGGGAGAGACTCTATTCATCCGCGCTGGCCAAATGATGCCAAGATTGCCGTTTCTTTCGTCATCAATTATGAAGAAGGCGCTGAGAGATCGCTTTTGAATGGCGACGGGCAGACCGAGAGTGTCCTGTGGGAACAGCCTCATGTTCCAGATCGCATTGGATCAAGGGATCCCAAGATCGAAAGCGACTATGACTATGGCGCTCGTGTAGGGGTCTGGCGTCTTCTGAACATGTTCGAAGAAAACAACATTCAAACCACTATCAACGCTGTCGGCCAGGCTCTTGAGAAAAACAGACCCCTCGCCCACAGTCTGGTGGCAGGTGGCCATGAGATCGCTAGTCACGGTTATCGCTGGATTCCTTATCACAATATGACACCAGAGGAGGAGAAGCAGTACATGCTGCGGCAAATGCAATCCTTGAAAGCCACAACTGGTACATATCCTTCGGGATGGTTTGTCGGGCGATGTTCGTCTCACTCAAAAGCCTTGATTCACGAAGTCCACGAAGAGCTGGGGGTGCCCTTACTTTATGAAGCGGATTGCTTTTCAGACGACCTCCCATATTGGGCTGATGTGCCTGCCGAGAAAAACACGGATCAACCCAAAGGCATGCTAATGCTCCCTTATAGCTACGACAACAACGACCTGAAATACCAGATCGCCCCTGGTACATGGGGCTCTTCGGGCGCCTTTTTTGAGTACCTGAAGAGTTCTTTTGACGTCCTCTATGCTGAAGGACTCAAGGGTCGACCAAAGATGATGACGATCGGCTTGCATTGCAGGATTAGCGGCAAGCCTGGCAGATTCGCTGCGGTGCAGTCTTTCGTCCAATATGTTCAGCAGCAGCCTGATGTTTGGATTACGACCCGAAAAGATATCGCGCTGCATTGGCATACAACTTTCCCTTATGTCAGGAACAATGCACCGCTCGATAGCATTGTGAACGAGCTCAAGCCAGATGTTCCAAAAGTCGACAATCTTGTCTATGCCCGAATTTGACAAGGCTCAACATTGTCGCGATTCACCAAGCAAATCCCATTACTTCTTTCGAAGGGCATTTCGCACCGCAACAGCACCTGCCTCAAACTGGTCGATAAATATGATCTGTTGACCAGCTTTCGGTCCGAGCTGTTCCTGATATGCCTCCCGGATAAAAGGCTCCATTCCAAATAAAATGACACCACCTATGCAAATAGCTGCAATACCATGTCCATACTTGCCGAGTAACTTCTTCACCCCTACTTCCATCTTCTCTTTTGCTGTTCCTCGCGACTCTTCGGCGAGATCATGTACGCCTATGCCTGTCGAAACCACCCCGGCAAAGCAAGAATCCGCTTGAGGCTTGCCCAATAGCCGTACCACACCTGCTTCGAGGTGCTTCTCATATGCTTCTCCCGTGGTCAGGATTGCAAAGCGCTGAGAAGGTTGAAGCACACGCAGAGCCGCATCTACGCTTGCTTCAAAAATACCCACAACCGGTTTGGAGCCGACTCGGGCCTGTAATAGCGAGACAAGTGGGTGGACGGCATAGCATGCCAATAAAAAGGCGTCATAGTCTCCAAGGATATCGAGCAGGAGAAAAAAGCACGTGTCTGCATTTTGGTCGATATCCTGGCTTTGCAAGGCCGGAGGCCCGTCCGGGCACGTCCAATAGGTGGGCAATGTCTAAGATGTGTTCAGCTTCCATCCGCAATACCTTGGTGCAAAGAGCATACATCTGGGCCCAAATGAGGATCGATACCCGATTTGATCAATTGAGTGATCGCACTCGACCCGTTCGGATTGATTATCAGCAGTCGCAGGGGCATAGTGCTGCTTGCTTCCACGCGAAGGAAGACTCGTTTTGGAGAAAGAGACCCCGCGGTTTGTGGACGGCCCCGGACAATATGTCTTTCTCGTACGTGGTTGGTCGAGTCACGGAATCTCGTTATCGCGCAGGGCCCGCGGGCCCAGAGTGATAAGCCCGCTTTGCAGCGCGACCCAAACGACATCTAGATGTGGCTAGGGGCGATAGCCTTGCGTGAGGTGTTGGACGTGGGCTGTGATTCTGCGGTTTCTATCGTATCTATTTATGATGCATTCGATTCCCACGTGGCGGGCCTCTGCTACACAGGGGCCGATGCTAGGAGACACAGTTGAAGCGGTTGAAAGTACTGTGGCCGCACGCAAATATCACGAGTTGGCTTGAACAGTCGTCCCTCTCCCAGGTATTCTGTTCGTCACAATGGCCACGCTTCGCCAATTCCACGACAAGCACATCGTGCTACACCCTCACGCAGGAGCCTTCACCTCCGAGCCAGACGCGGCACGATGGAGCAACAAAGATCTCGATCCAGTTCCTGAAGAGAAGAAGACTTGGGAGTGGTGGCAGTAAGTCTTGCTCTCCATGCTGCTGCCTCGAGCCCCTGAGAGACTGCAGACCTAATGATCCATACTCAGTGTCGGAGGCTTCTGGATTGCCGAGGGCTTCAATCCCGCCCAAATGCAAGTTCCTTCCAGTGCTGTGGCGCTGGGATTGAATCCGGGCCTCGCAATGGTGGCTTGCTTGATTGGAAATCTTCTCGTGACTGGACCGGTGTGCATAGTGGGCTGGCTTGGAAGCAAGGTAAAGCATTTCGTGGACCCAATATGGCCCTGCTTACCTTCGTATAGTACTCGATCCCATTCCCGGTCATTGCTCGAGCGTAAGTGGGAATGGTTTCCCTGATACGGCGGACGCTGAGAACAACCTAGGTCATATGGAATGATTGGCGCATACTGGGCCATGGTAAATACCTCCAGACTGTGCCGAGAAGTTCTGTCTAACATTGGCAGATCATCCGCGGCATATTCTGCGTCATTCTATATGGCGTTCAAGCGACCCTCGGTGGTAACGCCGTTCGATGCATGCTTGAGGCCATCTGGCCATCCTTTGCCCACTGGCATCTGAACAGCCTTCCTAAAAGCGCAGACATCACGGCCCCCGACCTCCTTTGCTTCGCGCTCTTCTGGATCGCCTCGTTCCCCTTGCTCTTCGTGCCCATGTCCTCTTTGCGTTGGCTATTCGCGGTCAAAATTGCAATCATGCCATTCTTCTACGTGGCCTTGTTCACGTGGGCGTTGACGGCAGGCCACGGCGTGGGGCCTCTGTTTTCGATTCCGAACAAGATCACTAGCGGGTGGTCGATTGGATACGTCTTTTGCTCGACGATTCTGGCCACCATCGGAGGCAACGCCAGTACGTATGGCCCGCTCTCGCGAGGGAGTGTCTTGCTGATGGTGACGCTAGCCTTTGCGGTCAATATGGCGGATATCACTCGCTATGCCAAAAATCCCCGGAGCTCGGCCATTGCACAGGCGTTTGCATTGCCCATCTGCATCACGATGAGTAAGTTGAGCGCCGCGAACCACAGTGCCTCTGTACTGACGTGTCCTAGTTGAATTGCTCGGAGGTGAGGAACAGCCTCAGACGCACCTGGCATTACTGACACCTCTTCAAAACAGCACTCATGGCGGCCACGGCTCAAGTGGTCTACGGCCAAGTTCTCTGGAATCCCTTGACCATCATTCTTCTCTGGGACAATAGAACCGCCAAGTTCTTTGCCGGCCTGCTCTTCGCATTCGCGACCATTGCTACCAGTGAGCGGCCCTACGTCCCTGTCGAGCCTCCCGTTTCTGACACATTCCTTTTTTTCCCCTTTAGATATCACCGGAAACAGTATTCCCTTTGCCCATGATATTGCCGGCATCTTCCCGAGGTACATGAACGTTCGGTAAGTATCCAGCTTCCACGCATGGTGGCATCCGAGATCTCAACCACTCACACGCCACAGACGCGGCCAAGTGCTCTGTGCCATTCTCGGGTTTGCCATGAATCCCTGGGTCATCCAGGCGCGAGCGGCTCGCTTCTTCAACTTCGTCGGAGGATACTCGATCTTCCTGGGCCCCTTGGTTGGAGGTAAGCCGACCCTCCACCTGCATTTACCGCCCTCCCGCTCCCTTCCCCCCAAAGATCGCTGAGTCGTCTCCCAGTCATCTTGTGCGACTACCTCATCATCCGCAAGGCCAAGCCCTACAATATATACCAACTGTACCGACCCAACGGGCTGTACTGGTACTGGAAGGGGTGCAACCTCCGCGCCCTGACGGCGTGGCTGGTCGGCGTGGTCCCGCTCCTGCCCGGCCTGATCTACAACATCAACTCCAACATCAAGATGGACAAGGGCATTTTGGAGTTCTACACGCTCGGCTGGCTGGACGGCCTCGTCATTGCATCGTAAGTGCCCTTTTTCTCCCCCAGTCTCAGCGCGCAAATCTGGTCCAGGGACAATGGTCGCTAACACGAAGGGAAATGGTCGTCTCCAGGATCACGTACTACCTGCTCTGCCTGGCCTTCCCGTTTCCGACAGAGGTGGAAGACGGGACCGTCGTTGTGGTCGGGACCAAAGACGTGGAATCTCTGCCCGAGGAGTCTCATCATCCGCGTGGGGAGAAGTAGTCGTCTGCCGTGAGCAGAGGACGGAAAGGTAATCTTGGAATACTGAGGACGTATCGCCCCATCGCGATCGATACCTTTTGGCCTTGGCTCTCATCATACCTGTCTCGGTCGACCTAGTCAGAACTCGTGTGGGGTTTAATTATTTATTTAAGCAATTTAACTACTTCCGGGCATTGTTCATGATTTAATTAAACCGTCAAGGTATTTGATATTTATGTTTGCTAGTAAATATCCTAAGGGATCCATCCACAGGATACCGTGTTGCGAGCTTCATCGTATTATAGTTGCACAGAACCGAGCTTCTTGCTCCGTGCGTACGAAGAATCGGCCAGGATGCCTCGAGCCCGGTGGCGCAAAGAAAGCCGCACGGGCGAGCACAGGTTCGCCGGTGCAACGGGCAGTCGAGACCCTCCAACGCAGCAGCGTGTCTCGTGTCATGGAGAGAGAACTCGGCTTCGTCTTGGGACTGGAAATAGAGGCTCCGCGCCAGGTGACCCTCCTGCATCGGTCCTGAGGCGATGGCGCCAATGAGACAAGTGGATCTGCACATACATACTTGTCGACAAACGTCTGCTGGGCGCGGTCGCTGGAGAATCAGGGAGTTCTATCTAGGACGAGCACACGGGTCCGCCTGGCGATATGTCTCTGCCATTTTCCCAATGGCCCTTCGGTGCGCAGGTTTTCTCTCCTGAGCAGTGCACCTTCCGGCGGCTGATCGCGGTACGTGCGTCTCTCTGCTGTGTAGAGCCTCTCAACGAGCGACTGGATTCGAGACAACTGGCATGCCGGAAGTGCATTTGCGGTGCGATCAGTCCCCAGATCGTCGGACCAACTGTTGAATACCACATTGGACAGGCCAGCGGATAATCACCCTCAAGACGTTGGCGGATCTTCGACTTACACGTGGGATATCGCAACATACTGGGTGTGTTGGTCACCGGCAGAACCAGGTACAGATACACTGATATTGTATGGTCATGCCTGACTACATATATATGTACAATACAAATGCGCCGCTTCATAGATGCATACAAATTCTCCAAAAACATGTCGTCAACCCAATCCCCCGTTCCCGCTTATCCAAAACATGCGGTGCTGGCCAGAGGTATAACTGGAACCCCAACTAATAAGGATCCCATTCCAACCTGCGCTCCAAGAGATACGACTCGATGGGCAGACCCCTCCAGACCGATGACCCGTTGATGACTTTGAAAAACTCGGGCTCGAAGCTCACCTGGGCCCAGCCATTGATGACTTTGCGCCAATAGCAGACCTCGGCTGCAGGGGTGAGATACTGCTCGCGGAAGGTCTTGACACTGTTCGCCGCAATGCGCTCCGCTTCCTTGTCGTGATTCTGCAGCCATGAAATCTTCTGCTCTAGATCCTCAAAGCTGCGCTCGACCTCGAGGTAGTTCTGTTGCGGCCCACTGGACCGCATGAGCGGGTGGTGATGTTGGATCCAGTCCATCTTGTGCGCGACCACGACTGACTTGCAGGCTTGGAGGTACTTCAGCCGCCCGGAGTACGAGTTCCCCTCGGTGTGCGCCAGGTACTTGTACTGGCAGTGCTCGGCCATGGATTTCAGGTCGTGGGTCATGGACTCGGTGTCGTGCCAGTTCAGAGCCTTGACATCCGCCCACGGTTTGTCGGCCGTCATCTGAATCAGTCTTTCGCGAAGTTCCAGCCCCATGGTCGCGCCGCGCCAGAGGAGTTTGCTGGCTTTCGTGCCCCAACTCCACCCCTCGACCTGCTCCGTCAAGGCGGCTTTCATCTGCACTTCGCGCATCGAGCCCACCTTCGTCTCGGGCCAGGACCAGTACCCGAAGTCCGGGATGAGCCAGATGTGTGTGTCTTCTGCACGGCGAGCGTAACCCCACAAGGGGACCGAGGGTATGCGGTCGTCCGTATTGAATGCGAACTCAATGTTGGGAAGGGGTTCCGGGGAGGTGAGAATCGCGCGGTGTAAGGCATGAAGGGTGGCAATCTCGCGGGAGTAGATGCCACCTGCAGTGGCAATAACATAGAGCTGTATCGGCAGCAGTGGTTAGCGACAAGAACCCAGTGGCCGTATGGAGGGTGCCATCGACACCGCTACCTATACGCCAAAAGGGGGTCAAAGGTGCACACCTGTTGATTATAGATCATGGCGCGGACATAGCCATTCTGCTTCGGCATGGCATCGATCTCTTCAAAGGTGATTGGATTGTGCATCCTCTCGTTCACCGGCCTCTCGACCTCCTCGAACAGACCGGGAAACGCCTGCTCACACTGCTGCGAGTCCAGCATCAAGTTCTCGGCGTCCCTGCGGTAGTTCCATTGCCCGTCGAACCCCCTCTTCCGCCCGTACGCGCCATAGTCGCTGTGCAACAAGGGGACCGAAGATCCATGGGCAGATCTATACCATGCGAACAGGGCGAACGTGCAGAAGGCCGAAATCAGCAGGAGGGGGGTGCGGCGGTTGAATGTTGCCAATAGGGGTTCGATGGCGTGCTCGTACAAGCCCCTCCTTGAGGAGGGCATACGAATCATCGGGACCAGTATAGAAGACTCGTTGCTCTCATGGTTAGGAGAAGCAGCGCATCGAATGCAAAAAGGGGACAAGGCCGCGAGTTAAACAGGACAATACAATACTATAGTTACGAGCAAAATGTAGCAAATGTCCGCAGGCGAGGTGTGCCGCTGCCAACTTTCAAGGTTAGTGTACGAGGTGCCGTCCTCGCGTCGTACTCGCTGTCAATGCAACCGTCGTTCACAATAATAATGCATCCATCGCCCCTCTTCTTCTTGCAACACCACCACAAGGTACCAGTATACACCAATGTGAGCCATACAGCGATCTAGGCTACCGCACTGAGACGCTGGTGCCGACTCCATTCACTGTGATGGAAACATCCGCCAGCTGATACCTTGAACCACCAGCGTTCACCATGCTGCTCTCATCTGCTCCTATCTGCTCCTGATTCAGTCTGCATTTGCTACCTCGTCCTCTGTCGACCGTGTCAACTCGATGCCTTCACAGCGCTGTGCCACTGCCGCATCTTGTCTCCGGAAGCCAAACGCTAATTAATGTCTTTCAGGCCAATTCTCGTGAAGGATCTCGAATCTCCCAATCCAGAAGAATTCTTGCGCTGTGGCCAAGAAGCATGAACGAGCACATTCATGAGAGGGAAGCGAAGTACCAGACAATCGAACAGGCGCCACGCAGAGAGTGCCACAAGAGAGGGGCTTTTCGCCTGTCCCCCAGATCGTTCGTGCTATGGTCACACCCCCAATCAGCAGCGGGCTTGCCGGCGATCGCTTGTGACATGGGCATTTCCTCACTTGTTCCATGGGCTGCCACTCGGCTGAAGCAACTATGCAGATGGGCTTAGGAGGAGACAGCGGAATAAGGATGCGGACTCTCCTTCCCGTCTCAACCCAGCCTTGCTATTGAGCAGCTTTGGGGAGCTGACAGAATGCTTCTGGTCAACCTGGATTCCACGACGCCACCTCCCTTCCTGTGAATGGCGGGACATAGAGCTTCGATGCATCTACCTACCGCTACAGCCAAGCTACACGGCATGGTTTCAACCAGAAGATCACGATGATGACGATGTGTGCATGGCCCATCATTCATTCATCCATTAACACATGCAAACATGCCAGCCAACCGGGCTGCTTCCAAAGGACTTTTCGTCATAGTTGAGTGATGCGACACACAACAACCAAGGCTCTTCTCACCAGAGTATTTGCTCCCTCCCCCTTCTTCTACCTCTCTCCTTTCTCCCAAAGGGTTTTACGTCATTGTTTTGCTCACCTTTTCATTTCTGTCTAAGTGAAGCTTTGGCTTTGCTATACTTTTGCTGGTTAGGAACCCATCCAGCGAGTTGTGCTGAATTGGCCCCTTAATTTCCAGAGCAGAATCCAAGCTCCTTTTCTGCCCACAGACCCGGATGTTAGAACCCGACCAATGCAATGACCTCGTCAAACCCTCCATCACCCAATTCGTCGTCTCTTGGTATGCTCCCTGAGTTACTCTCCGTCTGTCTGGCTGGTTGTGGAGAGAATCAAATGAAAGAAATCAACAAGGACACAGATGTGCCAATACTAACCCTCTATCACCCAGCTCGTTGATGGGCTGGCTGCTCATCTGCTACATTCCGCAATGGGGCCGTATCATCTTGCGCAGATCCGCAGAGGGCTTGTCGACGTACTACATCCTCCTCGGCTCCCTATCCGGCGTGTGTGCTGTGGGCAACATCATGATGCTCCCCTCTAGTGCAGTCGACATCGGCTGCTGCAGGACCAACACGCGCTTTGCCTGCATCAGAGGCCTTCTCGGAATGCTCCAGGTCATCTTTGGCATCGCGTGCTTTTGGATCGTGTAAGTAGTCCGCCGCACGTTGCAACACAGTCCTTACTAGCTTCCTGTTGCGGGCACTTCGCTGAAACCTCGCCTAGCCTTTTCATGTACGTCTACTACTCGGAGGAAGAGGCCGACGCAGAATTGCACGGGCGTAGACCGTCACTGTCAGGGCCCGACCGGACATTCCGCCGCGCGAAGCGGGCGTGGAAGGTCCTCATCGCCGCATGCAGCTTCGCATTTGCCGTCCTCCTGGTGTCAGCCATCATCCTGCACCGCTTCCCTTGGTACGCCCAAGCGTGGGCAGACATTCTCGGCATCGCGGTGGCGGTCTTTGCATGCATCCAGTGGGTCCCCCAGGTTCGGACTATTGCCCTAACCTGATTAGGAAGGTTATCCGGCTAGTTTTTACACGCCGGCAAGTCAAACTGCCGTGCGACCGTTCCCACTAGATAGAACAATCAATCAATTCATGAAGTTAGTTCTACACGGACCACATGGCATCTAGGACACTTGGGAAGTCTAAGCCCGGTGTCTATCTGCCTGACTGCGCCAGTAAGTCTTCCCCTTCACTGTTGGTCGTTGCTCATTGCGTTGTTTGCGCCCTGCAAGCTGACAGCTGGACACCATCGGCCAGTACACTTGGATATTTGGAATCAACATGATGATCCGAGTCGGGCTGAAAGGCTGGAGCGCGTGGGTCGTCTACGTGCTTGTGGGGACCATGCAGATCGTCCTGATCGTCTTGGCCATCTGTTTCGCGGTTAGGGACCAGAGGCTGGCCAAACAAGGAAAACAACATTGTGCAACTCCCGCAAACTTCGAGGGATGGAATACTTGGACTCGATCTCGCACCTCATCGGTCGTCTCGCACGCGCATTCCCACCTAGCGCCAGACGAGCGCAGCCCGTTGCTTTACGAGCAGCCTTCATCGCGGCGGCAAACCGTCCCTTAGAACGCAGCAGGAGTCCGCCATCCAATCCAACCTTGATCGATAGAAGGCAGTTCATATTGGGATGACATCAAGTTCTGACAACCATGGCAACCTCACCAACCAGAGACCAGATAGCTGCTTGACTAGACTCAGAGACGCCCGTCCTCTCACACTTGAGATGCAATAGGAATAAATTTGGCTGAATGGACTAGACAACGGCGGGCACAGAGAGTTCACAGCATCCTATAGCATGATAATGACAATGTCGGCACCGGGATTACCGAGTATTTGCTCACGCCCTCAATTAGGGTTATTGGCAGAGGCGGGGAGTCGTCTTTCCCGCTCCTTGAACGCCATCTCTCGTAGATCTGCTTCAGCAAGCAAGACAAGGTCCAGAGATGCATGCCGAAGCGGACTTGGTCATTTTGACGGCTGAACTTGGTCCGCTTGAAGACTGTGGCCGGTTGCCTGGGCGACGCTTCCGACGTGCTCTTGCTCTCCTTCCTGGGCAGATATCTAGCATTGTCGTTGAGAACTTTTTTTTTTACCAGATCCAATCGAGTAGAAGCCCCCTACGCTTGCAGCAAACGAGGTTCAGAAGCATTGGCTCATCTTGTCGAATGCTCTCTCCTCTCTTTCTGCCGATTATGCTGTCGATTCAAGCTAGACAGGAAATGCCTCATTTCGCGCACCAGTTTGTTTTGGGGATCCAGTGTGCGTTCTCGCTCCGCTAATACCTGTTCTGCTAGGGAAGCTGCTTGCTTCACCCTACCCTCTCGCTTGTAGATGTAAGCAACTTCAGCCATGCATGCGAGGGTCTGGGGATGTGTGTCCCCCAGTGAATGCTGACACCGCCTCAGCACTTCCTTGCTGATCTTGTCCGCATCTGCCCCGCGATTGGATTTTCGGTACGTGGAAGCTATGCTGGACATGGTCGAGAGAGTGGAATGGTCGTACGCCCCGAGCGTGCGTTCTTTGATCTTGAGCGCTTCTCCATCCAGCTCTTCGGCCTTATCATACCTGCCTTGACTGCGATAGGTGGCTGCAAGATTTCCCATGGCCGTCAGAGTATGGGGATCTTCTTTGCCTAATATACTAGTTCGCAATGTCAGGACTTCACTTTCAATCCGTTCGGCATCCTTCCACCGCTTTTGCCGCCGCCATGTTGAGCCAACATTGGCCATGCTCCGGAGGGTGTCAGGATGATGCGACCCGAGGACTCGTTTTCTCCGATCCAAGACTTCCAATGCGAGTCTTTCGGCCTCTGCAAGGTTACCTGAATAGCGATATGTCGAAGCGAGGCGCGCCAGTGATGAGAGAAAGACGGGATCGTCCTCTCCCAAAGCCACTCTCTGGCCCTCCACTACGCGGTGAAGAAGCTCCTCTGCCTTCTCAGGTGAGCCCATGCTTTTGTAGGATGCCGCTAAATTGGCCATACTGCTCAACGTGTCTGGGTCATTTTCGCCCAAGACCGTCTGTCTCGCCATCATGACCGTCTGATCAAACTTTAGAGCATCTTTCCACTTGTGTTGTCTTCGCTTCACCGAAGCGATATTGGCAAAGGCACTGAGTACAAGGGGGTGATTAGCAGGCAATGTTGCTGTGTAACCACAAAGAGCTTTCTGGCCATACTCCAATGACTTCTCCAGCTGGCTACAGCGTTCCAAGGCGACTGATAAGTCCGTGTAAGCCTGAAGAAGACTGGGATGAAAAGGCTCGAGTGCCCTCTCTCTATATTCCACAACAAGTCTGAATTTCGCGGTCGCGTCACGATATTTGCCCTCAAGAAAGAGACACTGCCCCACCAAGAACGTGAGCTCAAAGCGGTTTTCCATGTGAGCAATGTGAGGCGACTGTAGAAGTCGAGAGGCATGTGGCAGGTACAATGACCAGGCGGATCTGTTGTTGTGGTCAGGCTTTGGAAAGGTCTCGAGCATGCGATTGAGCGCCCTAGGTGCCCACGTTTGTAAGGCCGATTTTTTGTGCAGCCAACTGCGGCATGCCAGGTGGACGAGGCTGTGCATATCATAGGTTTTGCTGTTACTTGAATCCAGATCTCTCCGTGTCAGGAAGGAGTATCCAGTTAGCAGACCTACTGCATCTATCATGTGCTTCTGAGAAGCAACTTGTGGTAGAAGCCGCTCGGGAATAATCTTCGAGTCGATGCATGCAATCCTTGCCAGGCATTCCTGGGCCAACGGACTTCGGCGTGCAATGTTTTCAAAACTGATTTTCCAGGTTGAAATGATGGAGTTTTTGGCCCCCGGCGCCCGCACTTCGTCCTCGAAATCTTCGTCCAAAAGTTCAAACACGGTTTCCTCTTGTTTGTCGTCTAACAAACTCAGGTAGTCTGAAACGTGGATTCGGTTGAGGTTGATATATGCAGTAGCTTGCACAATCGCTAGAGGAATATAATTGAGACGATCCACAAGAGAGCAGGCGAGATTTCTTTCCAGGGCAGGAGGCGCAGGCTCAAGCAAGGTCTCCAGCAGCGTGAGAGCGCCCTCTTGATCCAAGCATGGGATTTCAATAACGTGGCTGTGACTGAAATTGAGAGCGACTTTTCTGTCGCGTGTGGTGATGAGGGTACAGCCACGGGAGCTTCGTGGAACGAAGGAGTAGAGTGACTTGGAGCGGGCGGTACCTTCGTCGCCAAAGAACAGCCCAAAGTCATCTACATTATCGATGATTAGGAGCCACCGACCAAAGCTCTCTTGACTTAGATGTTGCCTTACCAAATGCTTCAGATCGGTTTGCAATTCCGCCATCGAAGAGATCTGTAATTGACGACCGATTTCAGCGTAGCCATTGTCGAAATTGATGGCATCTGACGCGTGAACCCAGAAGATGGACACATCGGGCGACTTCTCTCTGAGGGAATACGCAAACTCTAGGGCAAGATTGCTCTTGCCGACACCGCCCAATCCAAGTAGAGAAATAGATGAGCAATCAGGTTTGTTGTACATGGCCTCCAAGGCCGCAAGTTCGTTGACCCTGCCTGCGAAACTGACCTTTCGACGCAGTGAAACACACCAAACCCCCAGTTGACGAGTAGGATCTTCAGCCGATGGAGCTTCAGAAGATGAAACCCCAGATGACTGGGAGGTCAGTATTGGACCTGGCGAGCCACGGATGGACCACTGATCGTTGCCATAACCCTGGTATTCCGTCATTTGTTCTGTCCAAAAATTCTCCAGGAAAGCCCTTGCACAGCAGGCGGCAGTGGCGGACGCATAGTGGTGCCAAACGTCGTTCTTGTGGCTATCGGCATAGTCGGCCACTCCCTTGATCACGAGAAATGGGAAATGGTCAATCAACCCTGCACCTTCCATCTCGAAGGCAATTATACCTTCCGTTTGTGCAATAGCATCACGGTGAATGCCTGACTTCATGACCCGATCTCCCGAGGCCATGGTCCCAACGTGGATAGAGGGCGCTCTTCTGCCATCGGAAGACAGGACTGGGGCGGGACGCTGAACCAAGTGCCAGTCTTCACAGCCGAGTCCAGAGCATGGTAAGTTGAGCGCCGCCGAACAAACAGCAGAATCAGTCCCAGCGTGGCAAGTATTACAACTAGTATTTCGATGTTTATGCAGGTACGTTGGCTCGAAAAGGCGGTCGAATTCTATACCAGGATATGCCGTCTTTGGACGCCGGGCCTGGAGATCACATAATAGGTAATTTGACTGCTTCTGCAAAAGTTCTCGGTGATACTCGGTTTCCAACTGACTGAGAGCAGTGCGAAGTTCCAATGTGGTGTTCGCGGGTGACGGCTTCCGCACGAATGCTTCTGGGTATTGCTTGCCGAAGTCGTATGGCACAGGCGGCGGACTTATCACGACATCACCTAGGCGAACGTCTCCTGAGCCGTCAGAACCGCCAGGGACACCTCCACAGATGCCGACCAGCAAAGCAAGTCGGATATCGGGAAAGCTGGTGCTGAGATGCACCGCCACCGCCGCCGCGTTGACTTTCCCAGCACCGGGCATATGGGCAACCACAACAGGCTGCTTCCCGACGGAGCAGATAGTGTATGCAATCTTATCACGAGCTGTCTTACTGAAACGTCTGGTATCATCCCCAGGTCTGTCAAAGACGGCGAGAACTTCATCCGCCTCTTTCGGGAGAGCACATATTATGGCAATCTTGACAGCCTGTCGCTCGTCGAATTGGGCTAAAGGCGGCCACAGTCCATCTGGAGTGTTGAAGGAAGGCGTTCGAGAGTGGGAATAAGGTTGCCCAAGTGGCCATTGGGCTGGTTCGGAGGTCCGCGAGCTGAGAGTTTGACTGCTTCAGGTGGGGGTTTCGAGTCAGTAATGTAGGCCGAAGGGCTCCAAAGCGAGCAGATGCACCTTATGCTAGATGTATGGCGGGAAAGGGTCCCGTAGCCACTCCGGTTATGGCGGCCGTTGGACGATCCTCTCTGGGACCCGTGGCTCCCGCGTCTGTGAGAATGGGATGCTCGCGCGAACATAGCGCGAGGACAACATTTCCGGGAATCTTTTGACTAGTGGCCGCTCGAGACCCGAGGACACATAATGCTGGGGAGAAGGTTCTGTTTCTCTCATCAATGCTGCGAAATAGAGGGTCTGCAAGGATGAATTCACAGACGCAGATTGTTTTAAGCGACTGCATGTACGGCGCATCGTCCGAGGCTGAGGATGAGGCTGAGCCCGCAAGAGGAATCGAGGCTTGGACGTGTTAGCAGCCAATCATGATCAGGCTGGGCAGGCATATGGGGCCACTTGCAGCCATCACAGCATTTTAATCGACATTGCGAGTCGCAGGGGTGCAACGCCACCCGGATGCACATTTCTTTGCGCCCTGGGCACTCAAGGTACGCTAGGCTGGAAAACTAGTCTACCTTCACAGAGCATGGCCGCTGAATGCAGACTCACACGGCGTTGACCACCAGAAAGTGCATTAGCCTGGAACCGCGTGGAGCGTGGACAATCCTGACCTCGTCACACCGGTTTCTTGTCCGCATCATGGCCAGCCATTCCCAAGGCGGACGGTGAGGTTCCCGTCAGCCTCAGGTGCAATATGACATTACGACATAATATCCTTGGACACCTGTTTTTCTGGACTCCTTGGACAAAATCAGTTTCAAGGCCCAGGTCACATCAATCATCCGATGGCAAGGCCTTATTCATTGTTCAAAATATGCGACAAACCCCATGGCGTCACCGCAGGGGATACCAGAGAGTAATGAAGAGATGGCGTTCCACGAAACACTCGATGCGGGCTTGAGAGAATCTGAGGGAAAGCGTACGGAGTTGATCGGAATGCTCTCCAGGTCTGCACCTCGATGATCAAATGATGGACGGGCAGCATGTTGAGTCCAGGTGAAATGCATTCAGAAAGAACAAATAAGCCTTTCGTCGAGTGCCTCTATCTCCTTGGTCAGTAGCAAAAGCGTCTGGATCGCCTACCAGGCTTAATGGCGGATCAATTATATGTGTTTATCCTCTCCTGATCGATATTTCAATTTGCTTCTGCACCTGATTCTGCTGGTACAGCCATTCTTCTTGGATTTTCCCTCCTTGATGAATCATAGGAAGCTTGGTTTCATGTCGTGTCGAAGTCTGAGAGTTGGCCTGTGGCTCTCCTTCCCTGGATTGAGAGCTTTTTTGAGGGTCGACAGAGCTCATGTTAGCTTTCTCTAGATGATAGAGGATGCGGGAATTGTGAGTACTTCTCTTATATCCATGACCTGATCGTGTGAAGAGCCGATAAGGCAACGCTCATACTCCGGCCAGAAGTAGATTTTGGTATACCTGTTCCAGCTGCGTCTCAGAAAAATGCTTCACAATCAAGAGAGGTTCCGTAGCTTTAAGTATGGATGGCAGCACGCACCTTGAGTTTGACTCTACGGAAAGACTGATAAGACCGATGCCATGACTGGTGGCGAACAAACCGGTGTCGAGGGTACGGTGTAGCAGCATGCTGCTCCCAGTATTCAGGGCGCATCCACAGCTCCCCAATAGAGCGGCGCAGTAGATAGATGGCAACTCATTTTCCTCCAAGGCTGGAGAAGTTGTCGACGCAGATCGAAGAGAGAATACAAAGCTTCGCCAACCAGGTTGCGGATATTGTCGCGAGAGTCAGCTCCTGGCGCTGATAGTTAAAGGGTTGACCTGCAATGTTTTCGTCCGTGGTGGGATCAATCACTTCATGAATCCAGGGTTCGCCGTAACCTCCCTTGACCCAGCCTCCGGCGCAGTCACTGTGAAGGAAACTGCCAGCTTACTCCCACGTTTGGATTTCTTGCAAGGCTGAATTCGAGCCAATGACTATTGATCTTTGCCACAGTCAGTTCGTCAAGGTTGCGCATCTTCGCCCACAGTCTCAGTCATTTGCACATCGATCCGCGCGACATTTTTGTCATTAGACGTCAGGCTTCTCGCCGAGTTCGCAGCAATGATTGTGATCTCAACTGGGCCGTGGTCTTCCATGTGCATTCTCGTCAAGGAATGGCTGAGGTTGGCTCCGAGAGGAACAGGATCACCACCGTCACGGGCGAGGAATCTTCTGGCTGAGAGCCTTGTGCTCACGACGCAGCCTAGAAGTTGTAAGCGCAATTCAAGCACTCAGGGAAGTCCAGGAGTAGCCGCTGAGGCCCTAAAGCATTGTTGGCAAGAGTCGACTCCCTGACTAGGCAAATAGAGCCTCATTGGTTGGTGAAATACTAATCCGTGCCGAGTTATAGACGTCATATACTTGTTGCGTCTGCCACTGCTCAAGGCACTGTAGCGCCTCAAAAGAAGTTGTTAACAGACGATTGCGGTCGTCTGTAAAGAACCTCTTGGCCTGGCTAAACACTCTCTCGAGTTCTGCGGACATTGCAGGTATTGAGAGAGTGTCCAAAGCCATCTGCCGAAGGCTAGGGTAGCTGCAAGACATCCACCACTGAAATAGGTTTTGGTTCTTCCATTCAGTCCAGGACTTACCTTCTACCCCACTATTCTCAACACCAAGTTCAGTTGCGTCGACGACCTCATTTTGACTCGTGAGAGCCTTTATTATTATTGCCTCAACCTTTTGTCGACGATGAGTACTGACTCTGATATGTTTCACAATATTATGAAACTTGCCAAAGGACTCTCTCCTGCGCCAAAGTTGCATCTCAGAGTATGCCGCAGATTGGTCTCGGGATGATAACACTATTACCTGTTCAGCCTCTGCGATAAACGCTTCATATTCCTTGCCGTATATGAAGGCCTTAGCGGCAAGATTGACAATATAACCAAAGCACCGACTGCGCCTCGCCGTCACAGGTTCGTCAGGACGAAGGCTCGCAACTAACGTCTTGCAGCAGGTATTGCAGTTGTCTGCGTTGTCCGCAATACATACGCCCCATTTCTGGGCGATTCCGTACGAATGCATCACTCCTTCGATAATTTCGGCCATAGCTGGTCCAGTATGGTGTCCTCGTATGAAATGAAGCGCCAGAAGAGGATGCTTAAGCTCATATACATGGTCTAAGAAATGCGCACAAATACCGAGCATAGGAGTCATTGACGGCGACGTCCAGATATCGAAACTGATATGAACATGTGACCGCGCCTGCGATATCGCCTCTCTCAGAATACCCTCAAGTCTTCGCCTCGATCGAGAACGCGTCCAAGCAGCATAAATGGCCAGTGCTACCAAGTGTACATTTCCCTAATCACTTCCTGCGTTGAACATGCGCATGTGCGGAACTTCCCCCGTCGAGGACGGTGCTGGTTCGGTCGACGACGATCGTCGCTGCCAGTGCATCGTAAACAGGTGTTCTGGAATGGCCAGGGTGTCCCCACCACTCTTGGATCGATTGACCCTGCTTCGCAAGACCAATGCTGTCAGGACAAGTATTGTCAGAGTACATGCCCTGGCATCTGTCGTCAGCACCACTCCATCACAAATCAGTGGAAGAGCTTACATGATGACCACGGATAGTCCGAGAATAGCGGGCCTCCCCGTACGACTGCTGTAATAGATTGCTGTTGCATCTAGACCTAGGGCAACCACGACCCAGGCGAGCGCCCATCGGAAGCTGTGCAGCTTGCAACCATCCAAGAATAAGGACCACCAGAGAAGGCCCAGCACCAAGTCGGTTCCGATCATATCAAGGACCCCAACCGCGATCAAATAGGCGTGTATCGAAGCCATCAAGCCTTTGGACAACCCGAGCGAATAGTTTGTCGTGCGACACATATTATCATTGCCATAGATCTGTGTCGCAAGAGCGTTGGAAATGGCTTCAAACGTGAAAGCTGTCTCGACATCCAGTGATCCATAAGGTATAGAAACGATGGCTCCACTGCACAAGGTTGGTAAACCGCGCGCCCAGAACTTGTGCAACTGTGTAACGAGGAGCAGCCTTGCAACGGTGCAGGCAAAGCTTAGAATCAGGGTCAGAGCCACCGAACCTAGCAGTGGATGGAAGAACACTGCGAAAAGCTCGCGAGGGTCCGCCTCAGGCTCAGGCTCAGGCTCGGGTTCGGGTTCAAGCTCAGGCTCCCGAGGTCGCGCTCTCCTTTCATCGGGTCGGACTGGGTGCTCCATGCTGAGCGAGGTAGGTCACTACAAGCCTTGAAGATAGCTCTTGAATGCTAACAGACGAACAGTTTACATCCCTAGTGAACTTGACGAAGAGTGGCAAGAATAGTGGGAAAGAGGTCGTCAGTAGATCACATCCCCAGTCGAAATCGTAACTGGGTCTGGAATCTACATGCAGCCAATCATCGAGCAATAATAATCAGGTTGTATCTTTTCAACTCAGCATGCAGGCTTGCATGAACACGTACGTGAGTACCATTGCCGGGGCGTTTCACTCTCTCCACTTCTGATTCTGACTAGCACGGTGCGAGCAAGTCTTGCACTTTTGCAGTCGTGCTCGCCACACGATTGGTCGTTGAGCGCTTCTCATGCCCCACACACACTTCAAGTTGATGTTCTTTCTTCTCGCGCCCTGCTTCCTCAAACCCGACGCCTTGTTGAGATGCGAGCCTCGATTATGACTGCCACGAAGATGGGCTGAGCATTAGTAACGAATTTGACTGGTGTGCTAGGTGTGCACGCTATTTCTCACTGGTGCCCCGAGTCTGCGAAGTGGGATGCGATTACGCGAGGACGACTCCTGGCGACCAGGCTGGAGTAGACGGGTCACAGCTGTGCCACAGGCTACTCGACTACTCCCTGATATCATCCTCCCGGTCGGTAGATGGTATACTCCTGATTCCAGACTTGATATGCAGTCCAACTGGAATGGTGCATGGAGAATCCCGAACCGATCAAACCAGCACTGATTTACCAACATCGGCATTCCGCCATCCTGGGCACCAGCCGGCCTGTTCAGCCTCGTCCCTCTAGCCAACAATCTAGCTTCCGTGGTCCAATACAGATCAAGGGCTTCCTTCGATCTCCTAACATTACCATCAGATCAACCGAAGCCCTCTCGCCATGCGACGGACATTCGGCCTGTTTCAGAGAGTGGCGCGATCAGTGAACGGTCAAGCCGAGACTGGGCAGAATTCTTTCACCTACACACCATTACACGAAGCTGATGAGATCAGACTGCTGTATCTTGCGCCACGGAATGTACCGAGTAGTAGTGTTCGCGACGCAATCCAGCATGTCTTTCTCTCCACAGCCCCCTTGTATACAGCCGTTTCATGGATGTGGGGGGCCCTTAGCGATCTGGTCGAATTTCAGGTCGATGGTCAGACAATAATGATCCCGCAGAACTTGTTGAGGGTCATTGAGCAGTTGCGAGCGGAGTCTCAGCCCCGTCGGATTTGGATTGACGCCATCTGTATCGATCAGAAGAGCCTGCAGGAGCGCAATCACCAAGTGCAGATGATGGGACAAATCTACAGAAACGCCAATTACGTCGTCGCTTGTCTCACTGCTAAAGGATCAAGCGACCGCAGACGGCTCAAGCGTGAGGCCGAGCAGCTGCACAAGCTACTGCAAGAAGGGAGGCACTCGACGGACACCAGCCGATACCGCCACTTCTTCGGCAACCAGTATTTCACCCGCCGTTGGATTATTCAGGAAGTCGCTCAAGCCCAGCAGGTCAAATTCTGCTGCGAAGGCTATTTGTTGCCGATGGACATCCTTCGGGATGCCATCAACGACTCTATACTGAAGGCGAAGGGCAACAAAACGGAAGGTTACGCATATTTCTCCGAAGCGCAGCTCGTCGCAGAAAGGCGCGCTATACAGCTGTGCTCCACTGATTCTCGCAGTCCGACGTCAGCTATGTCTCTCGAAGCTCTACTATATCGACACGAAGCAGCCCAGTGTCGGGATTTTCACGACAAAGTATATGCGTTGATTTCCCTGAGCCAGGAAGCTCAGGCGCATCTAATCGTGCAGTATGACATCGATCAGGCAACGCTTATGTTGAAGGTACTGGAGTTTTGCTACAGATATGAAAAGCTCTCAAATTTCAGGATCTTGAGCTTCATGTCCTTTCTACGACAACATCTTGAGGTGGGGATAGGCGTTTTACGCAGCAGGAGCTTCGGTCCGCAATCACCAGTTATCACGACAGAGTTCGTTGTCCGCGGCACCGTTCGCGGCAGGATTAGCGAACTCGCTCCAGGCCGTGGTGCAGAAGATGCAGCTTTGGGAGTTCGCAACAAGCTCCCGACACTATTATTGCGTCATGGTTTGCTGATCAAAAAGCAAGGACATTTTATGACTCTCGAAGACGCAGACGCCTCAGCAGATACGAACAATCATACAGTGATGGAAGTTTCTGGATTAGATCAGTGTCTCTTCTCATTTACCGGCAGCAACCACCGAGATCGACCTTTGAACGCTGTCGATGATGACGATTCTGCACATACACTGTCTCCGGATCCCCCTGGATATTCATTAACTCAAGAACCCCTTCTCGTTGGATTTGCCTCCACTAGAGTCCGCATTGGTGACGAAATCTGGCAATTCGATCGCACACCCGTTGCCATAATTGCACGGAAGACGCCCCCTGGCTTCAGCTTGGCGGGTCGAGCTATCCTCCTCCGTGATCCTGGGGCAGCGAATATGGAAGGTCATCAGTGGCATTTGGAGGACGAGATCGCGTGGATCAAAGACGGGACGAAATATCCACAGTCCACACCGGTCATCAAGGTTGATCTTCGAGGGCTGTATAAGCTAATGAGTTGGGTTAATTTAGACTTGTGAGGCACTGTGCAGGGACTATATTCTAGACCTCGGAAGGCACTGCGTTTGGACAGAACTTGAAGTACACGTGTGTAAAGTGGATGGTTGCCCGGTCCAGAAGCTCTGCAGACCGTGTGCAATCTCGCAGCGCCCGACTGCAGTCGTCTCAAGAAGGAGGCGTCAAGCAAGGCAGACATTGTCTCGAGACAAGGCAGATACTTCGTAGGACAGGCTCCACTGAGTGCTCATTATTGGCTAGTAGATGTCAAGCAGGCAAGTCCTATGGAACGAAAAAGCAACGCTTCATTTGACGCCCAAGTGCATCAGGCTGTGTGTGTATCCTCTCATTTTCAGCCTGATCACAGCAGCTCATAAAATTGCTTCGACCCCGGCAAGTCTCAATCATGACCTTATTGCACGAGAGCTAATTTGTTCACAAGCGCGAAGGCGAGCAAGGGATCAACAGCATGGGTTGGACGGTGGTGACGGAAACCGATACCTCGACATCGACATTGATAAAGACACTGACATCGACATCGACATACTTATTGACAACAACATCGACGACAAGCGTGCCATTACCCGTAGCCGGGTACATGCCTCTGACGGCGGAGGCCTTGACAACGGCGAGTCCTCCACATGGCTCAGCACAAAGCCCAGAGCTAATACCGACGGCAGGATGGAGACACAACCGTCTTCGCCGCCAGCGACTGTTCGTCAGCCGCCAGTACATGCGTCTTCGCCGACCCTATCACCTTCACCGCTGCTCCTTCTACCTACATGTTCAGTGGTAAAGGCCACTGGTGGGTAAATCCCACGATCCACTCGAGCAGAACACAGATACTGATAATATCTTGCTAGGAACATTCTCGGCCAGCTCGACTGCGCCATTGACGGGGCACATACTTATGCACAATGTGCGTGGACGATGGGATCTTACCCTTCGACCGAGATGGCAAATCTCGCCAACAGCTGGGTCACGACCTCTGCTGCGAGCAGTGTGACGATCTCGCCGACGATTTACGCTGAAGGTGATGGTGTTTCTAGCTCGGGTTTTGTGGGTGTGGCATACACTTCGAAGTACCTTATCACAAACTATACCACGAGCCATGTCACGAGCTATTCCACGTACTATGTCACGAATTATATGACGACGTGGGTTGATGGTGGCGCGACAATATGTGCTGGACTGAGCTCCATACGAGCTTCTATAGTTGCCGTCATTGCGGTTCTGTTGATAATAACACTGTTGTAGCAAGAGTAGAAGGCACAGTGTATGATAGGAAGCAACTTCCGGCCGTCGCATTTGATTATGGGGAATACCAGGGTCTAGGCAAGAGAAGGCGTTCAGAGATATACGATCCACTGGAACCAGAATATATATCACCCATTTTGTGGACAGTATGAGCAGTTCAGATGGAATTGATTCATGTGTCTGTCTGGATGCTCAGATTTGAGCATTGAGCTGTGTTTATATACACAATAGCCGTGGCCAAAGCCAGTCGGTCAAACTCTGGAAACTGCCTTGAATGCTGCTGCCTGCGGGTGCCTGCTGGTGCCTATTGCGCCCCGAGGGCCAAAATCCAAATGCCGCAAGGCTGCGCAAGGCTGAAGTTCTGTATAGTCCTTCTCGGTGTTGGAGTGCTGACGTGAGTTGCTGTGGCGTTCAACACGATGGCTTCATAGCCTCGCGGCAGCCGCTCCTGAGCTACAGTAAGTCGACGACGGTCCCATTACTTCCCTTTGTCTACCGAATTCGTTCTGCTCCGACTACATCGACAACGAAGGGTCTTCGGGCCCGAGTATGCTTCCCTCGCCATTACCGGCAGTTCCATTGAGCTCTACGTCTCGCTAACACATCTTGTGTGTGCCTCTCTAGCAATCCGAGACCCAATCCCTCACCCGCGTCAACGTGGGCGACGCCGTACTGCCCAGCGGCGGGTTGGACTCGGAGTAGCAAAGGCGTTGTGATTTCAACGCTCTTCCGGTTTGGTTCCTGCTCCGGTTTAGTATCACATCCTCTTCAATCCAACTGTATCCGGTCTTCTGCATATTGACTCTACTGATTTGTCTAGCCCTGCTCAAGCATTCGATATTGTCTATGTAGGGACGATGACAAGAGGCAGCAAAGATGCTTTGGCAGATGGGGAACGTGCAGCTTCATCCCCCACTGCGAGCGAGTTCCATAGCCTCATCAGATCTATACGAAAAAAAAGTGAATGGACCAAAAGCCTGGAAATTTTGCAAGGTCAGTCTGATTCGACCACCTAGACAATTTTCAAACAGGGCTATGTGCAGCTGGTTACTATACATATCTACACAACTTGCCATGCCACCATGTTCCTGAGGAGGTTCCGCGGGCCCCAGATCTCCCGTGTCATGAACCGTTGGACCTCCACCTCGTCGGCATCACGACCAATTTCATGCACGTTCTCGGCCCGTATCTCGGGCTTCCCGGTGCCGTCTTTCTCCGTCACAGAATGCTTCTCGTCTAGCAGAATCCTCTCCTGCCTTCGCTCCCTTTCACTCGCCACTCGGGCCTTCCATTTCAACTCGCCAACCTTCCATCCTCTGACCACCCATAAACACAGTCCCGCACCAATGTACATGAAGGCCGTGAATATCTGGGGCGGGAGGTATATCCAGCTATCCGTGTTCTTTCGTCGAAGTTCCAAAGCGATTGCCTCTGCACACGTCGTGGGTGGCACCATGACTAGCCACGTTAGCGACAACCCAGCAGGCAAATCCTGGAGGCCCAGGACCTCGGCGCCGACTGGGGCAATGGTCGTCCAGAAAGTCCCCGCTAGAGCACCGCCAACGATAGCGAAGAAACATAACAGACCCATAGGAGACGACACTGTCTCGGCAGGGATCCAGAATGCGAAGCAGAAAACGCCACACAGGAAACTGAGGAATGTGGCGAGGTTGATGCGACCCCAGCGATCAGAAGATAGACCGATGAACGGCCGCCCGAGCATTTGGCCCAGGTTCAAGATTGCCCCCAGAACCGAGCCTTGTTTTGCACTCAGGCCGATGGATCGCGCGTAGGCGGGCAATGAGAAGAGCAGGATTGTGTAACCGAACATGCTGAACCACGACCAGCCTTGGACGAGCAGGAATTCAGGTTTGCGAAGGATCATGGTGTCAAATCCCTTGTGGCGAGATCCGGTTTGTTTGTTGCGGTCACGGATGAGGTTTGACGCTGTCAAATTGACCGCGAAGGAACAGATTCCCAGGATGCGAAATGCCCAAGGGAGGCCCATTGTATCAATGATCCGCTGAGTGACAAGGGAATACATCAAGCCACCGAGTCCGGAACCCGCGGCCGCGATCGAATTTGCCACGCTGCGTTTCGTGGTGAACCATTGAGCTATGATACCGACAGAACCCACAAACAAAAATCCCATGCCCCAGCCAAAGCAGAATCCCTGGGCCAGGATGATCTGGTATTTCTGCGTGGCAAAGCTAGCGCCAATGAGGGAGAGTGTTTCAAAAAAGACGCCCAGGTGGAGGCATACTTTGGAGCCGTAGAGGTGGATGATACGTGTGGCTAGAGGCGCGATGAGCATGGCCTGGGAGATGGACAGGCCGCCGATAAAAGCGTATGCCAGCGCGGAGGTATTGGGGAAATAGTTGTGATTAAGATAATAGGAGAGAAAGACGCCATATGAGGAGTTGATCCCCCAGGTGTGTCCTGTATGCCAATTTGTTAGTGATTGGTGGCAAGTTGAGATGGTTCGAGGCGATAAAATGCTTCGACCCCGGATTGCGTGACGGTGCTAATCTCCAGATCTCCCGTTCTTGATACTTAGCCGCATACCCCAGATTCGATCTCGAGATTGGATTCGACCAGTACACAGAGATTCAAAAGTCGCAAATTGGGGACATTAACTAAAGAAAAAAGCTATCCTCACCATTGATGAAGAAATTGCAGGCCACGCATACCCAGCCATATCCGCCGTCTGGAGGGGAGTCGTCTAACTTCGGCAGAGTGGAAGGGCTCTCCTCAATGTCGACCGTCTTCTCGGATTCATTGTCATGACGCGGGTGAATCTCTTGAGGAGTGCTGCGAGGTTCAGCGACATCAATGGGCGCCGTATCTGCCATCTTCCTTCTCCTTTACCCAGAAACATAGAAAGGAAAAGTAGAGACACAGGGAAAGGGAATTAGGAGCAGGGTCAGGCGAGGAATCGTCACTTTTTACAGGGCACTGGCAAAATTCTGAAGGAATCCATCGAATAAACCTGTCCACCGAGCCATGTCCGGGGCATTTGCCGGCCACGAGAGGGGGGTTTTGAGATCTCGGTCATAGGCCGTGGTGCCGCCTGTGCGAGATGCGACGTCGGGCTTGACTAATAGAATCGATGATTGGGTGGAGGAGGGATTGCCATGTACAGAACACGCCTTTGGGGAGCATCGGATGTACGCAGGACGGAGTAGTCCGTACAGCGGGAGGACGATCGCAGGGAGACATGGCGGTCACAAGTACCTAGGCAGTTGTGGCAGTCCAACATCGTGCGGAGAGTGAAGCGGAGATGGAGGACCTGAGCATGCCGCTTCTTCCGACCAAGATGGAGATGGAGATGGAGATGGAGGTTGATGCTGTAGCTGAAGTTGTTCTCTTTCACATAGGTGTGCGCAGGCGCGGTCGTCTGGCCAAGGCAGTGCACACTCGACGAGCACCCGTCGTCATGTTGTTACCACTCACATTGGGGTGAGAAATGAAGCAGAGAAGGAATCCAACAGCGTGAGATGGGCAGACGGTGTTTTGTACCTCGTAGTGATGGCCATGGCTGACGGCTGATGGCTGATGGCTGATGGCTAATGGCCTAAATGCCTGAGCGCCTGGGATGCTGATGCCCAGCGCAGGTGGAGCCTGATCTGCGGTTGGTTGTCGTCTCAACCACGCAGCCCAAACAAAAAAACCACTGCGGTCAGAGTGTCAATCGCACTGCCCGATGACCGTCTCAACACACTATCGCACCATCTATTGCTTTCGTCGCCGTAGTTCATCTTCTCTGCGCATTTTAATGTCTCCTGTGCTGATCAAGTCCTCATTTTGGTTATATTTTGACTTGCGCCTTGCCTGATATCGCTGTCTTGCGTGATAGTACAGGTGCAAAGTTGGGCGTCAAGATCCCTACGCCGGTTGATTTGGTGCATATGCGGTGAACCCATCTCAGTTCGAAATTCAACAAGATACACAAAAATGTTTCACAAAAGAAACAGCCTGAGCGGCAGAAAAGTCTCTCCGCCCCAACCTACATGCATGACTGCTGAACAGAAATGTAGGTGTCACTTTGGACTTCACCCATTCCCTGCTGCCGTTGTTCTTCACACCCAAGAAGATGCCTCCGCGAGAACCTACGTTTAAATCCAAGTACTCACATAAACTCCCAGCTACCTATCTCGACGATCTCAGAAACAATCGTCCCACTAGACCAACCGGATCCAGGCCCGCGCCTTTTCCCTCCCGGAATTATGGCTCCCTGACGTCGCAGTCTTCGTTGGCACGGTCCGACTCAGCTCCCACGACGACTGGCTCAAAGCATGGAGATATTCTGGATGATGTTGAAAATGACCCTCCAACGGTACAAAAGTCGTATTCTTTCTCTTCCACCTCCAAAGGCCGACCTCTCGCACAACCCCCAACCGGTGACCGACCGATCTTGAACGGAAGGAAGGTTTCTCCGACTGCTACTGTCCAGGTCCCGTCAATTGCACAAGAAGGAGTCTATGTCGAGTCGGTCACGCGGAGGCTAGAAAAAGAGGAGGCACACAGTATACGGGAAGCGTTGGAGCTCATCGACCAAAAGGATGAAGAACGACGGATTTACGATGCTGCCAAAGACGAAGCTGCCGAACTGGTCTGGAAGCATCAATACCCCAAGGCCGCCGAAGAGGAAAAAGTGGCTCCATATCGAAACCCAGACTTGAAGGCTAAGGAGAGACGACAGAACAGTGGAAACCGTCAAATCAGTGGTTCCAGGAAAGTCTCGTTTCCGACTCCGAACAACAAGATATACGAAGAACCAGAACCCGAGGAGGAGCTTCCAAGGACGTCCATTCCGCCGCCCAGTGCAGACCTACCTTTGAGGGCTAAATCACGCAACAAACTCCCCTGGTTGAGAACGAAAAGTCCAGACACGGTGGAGGATCCTGCCCAAATCCCCCAGGCTAAGAAGTTCGATCGCTTCGAGATTCACAGAAATCCACCCACCCAGTCACGTAAGGCCGACTACACCGAGAACACACCTCCGCGGGCACCTGCCATCGATGTGATTGAGGAAGTTGACACACCCAACTCCACCAGTACTTTGGAGATTCGGAGTGAAGAAATCCGAGCAGCAACAAGTATGAAGAGGAAGGACCGGAGTCCTAATCTTCCCACGCCTACCGCTGTCAGTGACCAACTTGGGCGACCCATTGTCAGCTTCGATCCGACATGGAAACGCCCCAGTGACTCACCGAGAACAAGTGAAGACGTCGAAATACCGGTCGTGAAGGTAACCGAATCACCTGCAGTACGACCATTGCCGAAGCCAGCGCCCACTATACCAGAAGTCTCGGTATCTGCTCCTGCCATACCTACGATCAATGCCCCGGACGACGGGCCTGTGATCCCGGTTATCAATGTCCAGGAAAACGACGCGCCTCCGACTGTACCGGCAATTAACTTCCCAGGTGAATCACATCCTGCCCCAACAGCCTCCAGACCGTTACCAAAGCACTCATCCTCCGCACCGACGAAATCCAGCAGCACCGTGGTGAAGACGCCCTCACAGCGCCTTCCTTGGCTTTCATCTCGACAATCTATGCCCACAGTGTCTTGTTCGAGCTGTGCGCTCCCCATCTCTGGCCGCATCGTGACGGCCTCGGGCTCTAATGCCCGCGATCTCAAAGCCCGCTTCCACCCTGAATGCTTCACTTGTCACCACTGTGCCACTCCCCTCGAATGCGTGTCCTTCTACCCCGAGCCAGACTCCTCACGCCTGTCGCGCCTCGGCATCTCCTCTACTTCCGACGCCGATCCCACCAACCCTCCCGCTCTCACGCCAGATCAACTTGCGCTTCTCGAGAACGACCCCCTGAGGTTCTTCTGCCACCTGGACTTCCACGAGTTCTTCTCTCCCCGCTGCCGGAGCTGCAAAACCCCCATTGAAGGAGAAATCGTGATCGCGTGCGGTCACAGCTACCACGTCGACCACTTTTTCTGTGCGGAATGCGGAGACCCCTTTTCGTCCACCACGCCCTTCGTGGAAGGGAATGACGGATACGCCTACTGTGTGCGGTGCCACACGAAACGCACATCCGCCCGGTGCCGCGGCTGTAAACTACCCATCCTGGACGAAATCACGGTGGAGGCGTTGGGCGGGAAGTGGCACGGGAACTGCTTCGTGTGTTGCGAGTGCGGTGGTGGATTCGGCGACGAGGGCAGATTCTTCGTCAGAGAGGTGCATGTGGAGCCGACGGACAAGGAGAAGAGGAAAGGCATTACTAGGAAAGTAGAAGAACGCGCGGTTTGTGGAGAGTGCGAAGAGAGGAGGCTGAAAGCTTGAGCGGATTTGGTATGGTCGGCCTAGAAAAGAGGACGGAGGACCGTGGACCGGGGCTGGTATGGCGCGATGGAGGGCGAGGGTCTCACTTCCTGGAGTCCCGGCATGGATCTCGATGAAGGGGGAAAATAGGTATCGCGGGCGTTCAAGGATGGGATGGGAATGCATGGTAGGTATGCGATGCTTCTACGCTTCTACGCTTCTACCCTGGACGACGTACGGGAATGCGGATCGGAGTTTGTGACTGGATTCTTTCTTCCCGAGCTCTCTACTGCGCATATTGTAGAATCTATCGCATCAGAGCCAGTAAAAAGGAACAGAAGGGAGTCGGCCAGCTCGCTCCTAGCTTGTATCTCCGCCACTCCTTCTCCGCCAATTGGTCCGAAACGCTAAAGATGAAAGTGATGATTTGTATCATTGAGTTCTAGAGCAATAATGGGGGGGTTGCATATGGTCTTCTGTCCGAAGCATCCATCGATCACGACGATCCATGGCATCAACCTCAACAGCAGCCTGGTACTGTGGCATTCCGCTCCGAGCCACCAAGCAGGCAAATCCATATTCAATCCACGAGGCTGTAATGTGCCCAGCTTGCCTTCTCTGGATCTGTCTCCCACTCCCCCACGTCGTCGTCATTCTTGAGAGCGTACATGTCCACGGCCGTTCGATCCCATCACCATAGCTTCGTTCGCATTAACCTTCCCACCCCCCCCCCCCGGGAGCGAGATTCAGTTGTCCATCCCCCACAGGTCATTCCAGCCTTTTCTCCTTCTTCCTCCCAAACAAAAATGGTCTTTGTCTTCATCTGAACTCCCATACTCCTCGCTTGGGCAATCGCTGCGTGTCGAATGACTTTTTGTCCAATCCAATTCAACGCCAGCCCTTCGTTGAACCCCGGAAAATCAAGGACTGAAAAAGATTGTGCCAGCCTCACCCCGAAAGCAGATTAGACGATTGTCCTGCTAAATTCGCTGGTCCACTTCCTCTTCCCACGGTCATCCGGAACTTGTCTTCATCCATCTTCAATGGGGTTGCAGAGTATCTTCCGTGTGCGATACCGTTGACCCTACCGACCGACTCCGTTGATATAAGTATAACTTGTTTAGCAATATTTTCTTTTCGAAGTAAATGCGTTTCCCATATGTGTTTCCCCTTGTAAATGTAAGATGCAAACCCAGTCAAGTAGGTCGAATATTTCTTTTGATACTCATATCTGCGTATCTTACAGCCGTGAACGCACCACCTATCTGGGCATCCTCACGAAAACCTCCGCTTCCTAACGCGGAGGTGAAGTCTGATAGCTCCCGTTCGTCGCTCGACCGTCGACGTTACTAGATTCGTCGTTGGGTGAACCTTCGCCTGCAAGCTTATTGTCCGACGCAACGATCTTGCCGTGGATGTTTTGAAGCTCTTTACCTTTGATGCCCTTGTTGGGCCAATATGTGGCGGCGTAGTCCCTGTGATGTGTTAGCAAGACCCATGCAGGACGTTCATCGACAACACTCACCAGAAGCGCTTCTCCACAGACTCTTGGTTGTCGTCGAGTTCCGCAACTTGGTCGGTGATGAAATTTCCGATCTGCTTGAGTAGGACTCGCAACTCGTTAGCTCGGGTCTGCCCGTCCGGTATTGCGCCCTTTGTTGTGGCTTTGATCTTCCTCAAGCTTTCCCTGACAGGCTTGAACAACATGTCCAAGAGAGGATCCACTTCGGACGAAGCGGCGTTGGCCGGATTTTCAATTCGTCGGTGATCACTGCCGTGCCGATGGTGAGAGCTGTGAGCATGTTCATCACGGTGTCTGCGCTCTTTATGTTCTCTGCCTTCACTGTCATGCTTGACATGGCCGTGACGACCCTCAGATTTCGGGGTCCCATATCTTTCAGAGCTCTCGCGATGAGTCTGGCTGACTGCTCTGTGTCGAGGTTTCTCAGAATCGCGATGTCCTTTGCGATTCACAATGGAAGCGGGAGACCCGGCAGATTTCTCGGCGTGAAATTTCTTGTTGTTGCGGTGGTGGTTTTCCACAGCTCGCCTGGCTGCTGGGTCGTCTGCATACTTGCTCTTTAGGACGGAAATTAGATAATCGGCGCGGCGAACAAGGTGGACTGCACCAGGGGATTTGGCGTTCTTATCATCCATCCTCTCGCGTTCTGCTTTCTTATCGACTCGATGCTCTTCCAGGAAGAATTTGTCTTTCAAGCCAAGGTCGGGATCGTCACGGATCTTTTCCCAAGCACCATAGCCATGTCGAGCAATACCTACACACAGCATACCATCTTCTCTCGCCCCCCAGGGGCAAGAATATCCCGCAGCTTTGGTCGCTTCTGGGATGCGGAATGATTTGTAGTCGGCCTCCTTTGACGTGACATCTCGGAGGAGACGCATCTCTCCAGGCCGTTCAAGAATAGTCTCAGCATTGATTCTTTTGACGCCGTGTAACTCGAACAAGACTGCTTTCTTGTCCTTTTTGGTGATTGGCCGGCTCGATGTCCGTTCAAGGTCCGCCATTCGTCGTTGCTCTTCTTTGAACAGCTCCTCCGACTTGTCCCAGACTTCTTTCATCGCGGCCTTGACAACGGAGAGGTCTCTACCGCGGAGACGAGCTTCTGCCAAAAACTCTTCTTGACGGTCGTCAATGGAGCCGTAGCGGAGATGGCCTTTGATGAGATATCGATATTCACGCTCACTCAATGGACGCGACGGATCTGCCTTCGGACCTTCATCGGATTCGCTCTCTGATTCGACGTCTTTGTGGCGTTGCTCATGGCGTCGAGCTTTGCGCGCCTCACGATCCTCCACCTGGTGATTCCTACTTCGAGGCTTGTTTTGTTCAATGACTTCCGCCAGAAACTTTTCGTCGGCCTTTCGCTGCTCCTCTTTCTTGATCTCCTCTAACTGTGCCTTGGGAATGATGTCGTCCCAAGAAAGTTCATCGACCTTGACGTCGACAAAGTCGAAGCTTCGAAGGAACTCTTCTCCACCGTCAGCGTCGGTGCCATCCGGTTGTTCAACTTTGTAGTCTTCGGCGTTATTGAGCACTGCATCTAGATCCAGCTCCTCGAGCTTCTTCTGGTTGTCAGTTTGCTCAAACATCTTCTGACCGCGTTTCTTGAGAATTCTTGAGATCTCACTAGAACTACCTGGTTCCCCAACCAAGGCGTTCCGGCGAGCCTGTGTCTCCTTGTCGGTGACACCACGTTGTATGGTCAAGAATTCAAGCATCAATTTGTTTCTAGCACGCTCGAGGATTTCTTCCTCGATAGTCTCCTTGGATACCAAGCGGTACACACTTACTGGTCGGACTTGACCAATGCGGTGAGCTCGAGCCATTGCTTGCAGATCCGCCTGAGGGTTCCAGTCAGAGTCAAAGATGATGACCGTGTCGGCGGTCATCAGGTTGATCCCGAGACCACCGGCGCGGGTCGAGAGCAGGAAGCAGAAATCGGTGCTGTCCGGAGCATTGAAATGATCAATGGCTATGCGGCGAGGGCCTGCAGCGATAGTGCCGTCGAGACGTTGGTAGGCATGCCCTCGGTAATCCATATAGTCTCCGAGGATATCAAGCATCCTGACCATCTGGCTGAAGATCAAGACACGGTGGCCGTCACGTTTGAGCTTTGTGAGAAGTTGGTCGAGAAGCATCATCTTGCCACTGCTGGTGACCAAGGCTCGCAACACTTCCTCACGTCGAGCACCTTCCGGAACAAGGCGTTCCTCGGCAGTGGGAAACATGAATGGATGATTGCTGGCCTTCTTCAGCTCCATCATAATGTTTAGAAGCGATTGTTTCTGTCCTTTGGCACCTTGGTTGAGGGCGGCATAGTTCTTGGTCAGAATATTTTTATAATATTCAAGCTGGATGTCGGACAGTTCAACGCGAATGATCTTTTCGGTCTTTGGCGGCAGGTCTTTCTCCACTTTCTGCTTGGTCCTCCGAAGCATGTATGGCTTGATGTCCTCGGTGAGTTTGGCTATTTTAGCACTTGCTTCCTCGTTGGTCAGGTCCATGTTCTCATCGATGTTGACCACACCAGGGTTCAAAAAGTCGAATAAGGCAGAAAGTTCCCCAAGATTATTCTGGACAGGAGTACCGGTAATTAGTAGTCGAGCTGGGGCTTTGAACTCTCGTAATCGGTCGTACAGCTGAGAATCACGATTCTTCAGACGGTGGGCTTCATCCACAGCCATAAACTGCCATTTAATCTGACTCAAGAACGGCGCATCTTGCAACACATACTCGTAGGTTGTGAGGAGAACGTGGAAGCGCGGATGGCGAAAGTTTCCATCGGGTAATAACTCGTAGTCTTTGATGATATTCCTAGCCGTCTGATTGCCGTTGTAGACCACGTAGTTGATATCAGGCGTCCAGAGATCGAAAGTTTCTGCCCAGGCCGGCATAGTGGACAGAGGAACGGTGACAAGGAAAGGCCCCTGCTGACCGCGATCGTGTCTAAGCCAACTCAGGAATGCAACAGTTTGGACGGTCTTGCCGAGACCCATCTCGTCGGCGAGGACAACATTCTTGCCTTTGACCCAGTTGTATGCGAGAAAATTCAAGCCGGTCATCTGGAAATCTCTGAGTGTGCCGCCTTTGATGTAGGATGGCTGATCTCGGACTGGTTGAAACGGGGAACGAGTCGAGGGGTTGCTCTCAGTTGGGTTGGACTTGAACTCTTCTCGCCTGCGGTTGATATATCTGTCGATCTCGGTCTGTGCAATCTGACTGATCAGGGTTGATGCTTCCCAGGTAGCTTGGTCATAGAAGAGGCCTTTCCACTTGACGTAGTATTCAGTAGTACCTTCTTCGCCATCGCGGTCTCCAATGACCCTTTCGACCTTCTTGTAGTCATCGAGGGCATCGATGTATTGTTCACGGTCCAGGATCCACTTCTCTTTATCTTCTGGCGCGATGTTGGGGTCGGTCTGGATGCGAATATCCTCCATTAAGGTCTTCTTGATGTAGTTTTCCAAACGCCGGACGCTCCGGACGCCAGCAAGTGACTCAATCGTCTCCCAGGTAGCGTGGTAGTACGCCTTTTGCTGCCATTTGATGAGATACTCGTACTCGTCCCTCGAGTGCGTCGGCGTGGTAACATCAGCCTTGAGACGATGGTTCAAGACAATGTCAATGGCGGGCGAGTTGTCCTCCTGACCGTTTACCCAGTAGTTGGGTGTCATTGTCTCGGGGTCATCCTCTTCGAACATGTCGTCGTCGTCGTCCTCGTTGTACGTGGATACTTTGGCAGCTCGACGAGTGGAGAAACGGATTTCAGCGTGTTGAGGTGTCAGGCTCTCGGCAGACTGCAACAACCGTCGACGCTGCTTCTTGGACAGCTTTGCGCGTCGACCGCCATAAGCATCGGAATCGTCGTCAGAATCGGAGGGAGACTCGACTATAGGGGTAGGCTGCTTTGACGAGCGTTGAGAGATGTGGCGCGGCCGCTTCCGGGGAGGAGCAACAACGTCCGAGTCCGAGTCATGCTCCTCAGAGGATTCTGCCATATTGGGAACGTGTCGAGCCCTTCCGCTCCGTCTCAGACCATACATTTCTGGGTTATTCCGAATGTAGTCATCTTCTTCGAGTGGATGTGCCTTCCTCTTCGCAGGTCTAATGGAATCATCCGAGGAAGAATGGCCCTCTTCCACTGGTGCACCGTTTACCCGCATGGAGACATCCATCTCATAATCAGCATCACCTTCAGCATCAGGTTCATCTGAGCTGGGTTCGTCATGATCGGGCATGTGTTCATCGTAATCCTCGTTGTCGGCATGTGACGACGAGGGTCCGGCAGCAGCAGGCTCCGCGGGCTCCGACAGTTCGCTCTCACTGTCAGAGTATTTGGCGCCGTTCTGCATGAGGGTGTCGGGCGGTGACGGAGGAGGTTCAGAAGTTGGTGAGGGTTGGGATATTGAGGGAGGTTGCGGATCGGCGAGGGCACCGGAGGCTGTAAGAAAGAGAGCGTCAGCAAGGTCGGGCACACGGAGGAGACCGGTCCTAAAACAACCGCGGGACCAGGTGATTTGGGCTCCCGCGATTCAGAAAAGCTTCAAGAAGGTAACGTAGAGTGTTTGTGAGATGAACAATGGGCAATATAAGATGGATTCGATGAAGTTGGAGGACGACGAGATGATTTAGGTTGTGTAAAAGTCGGGTGACTCTTGCGCGGCTTTCCCTGCCGAATCTCGGCCAAAGACGGTCCTGGAGAGCACAGCAGAACAGAGTATGGCATTTCCGACAAGTTGCAAGATTTCTTCAACCGAGATGTGTTGTACTTGACTGGGGAGCGCTGAGCTTGAAGACGAGGCCGAGCAGCCGCCGATCACAGGAACGGGGACCCGAGTCTGGAAATGGAACGAGCAAAACCAGCGCGACAACGGGATGACTTACACTCCATCATCAGAGGACAGAGCCCATCAGGCACCTGAAGATCGCTTGAGGTCGGACTAGAGCGTGTATATAGAAGTGGTCTGGAAGAGTGGTGTGGGTGTGGATGGAGAGAAATATGGGCTCACACGAGACGAGAGAGGGACGAGGCTTTGGGGTAAAAAGTAAGAGGAAGTGCAAGCGCAGTTTGACAGGGCAAGCGGCAGGGAAGGACCTGCTCCATACCGAGCCAGCCAGCCAGTTAGCGAGAAAGCGAGTTAGGTTTAGGGAGGACCTGCTCGCCGCCTGAACCGCCCAGCTCACCAGACGCCGGGAGGGTCTGGTTGGGCATTGGTTTGGGCTGGTTTGGGCAGGTTAGGCGGGACATGGGCGCCTGGCCCAATCACGCGCCTAGGAATTTTGATTTTTTGGCCGGCCACTGACTGTTGTGTGTCATTCACGCAGGCCCCGTCGAGGACCATTTCTGCCCGTCCACAATTCACAGCCCTCATTCAATTCACTCTCTCACCGCACTCTCAATCAACCACAATAGCCACCTGGCAGGTCAGTTGGCTGCTGCTATTGTTGGCGGTGACCCATTTACGCAAATTTTCCCAATTTCCCTTGTTCAAACTTCTCTTCTTCCCACAGCGTCGTTTCTTTCAGCCATCTGCAACTAGTTCCTCCACCATCGGTCCCCCTCAACTCGAGCCACAATGGCGGACAAATTGACGAGGTATGTTCTCATTCAGTGGTATCCCGACGGCTAAGGGCTGATTGAGTGTCCCAGAATTGCAATTGTCAATAGCGACAAGGTAGGGAGAGCCTCTACTCGCCTCTACTTCACCGTTTGTATGTTGGCTAACAATTGAAAATCTGCCCCGCAGTGCAAGCCAAAGGTGAGCCAAACACCCACCAACACCCAAATTCTGTAGATACCAAGGGCTGACCCTGTCACCAGAAATGCCGTCAAGAATGCAAGAAATCATGCCCTGTTGTCCGAACCGGCAAACTGTGCATCGAAGTCACCCCCGAGTCCAAAATCGCATACATCTCGGAAATGCTGTGCATCGGCTGCGGTATCTGCCCCAAGAAATGCCCGTTTGGTGCCATTCATATCATCAATCTGCCAACAAATCTTGAAACCCAAGTCACCCACCGATATTCGGCAAACAGCTTCAAGTTGCACAGACTGCCTATGCCACGGCCTGGTCAGGTTTTGGGATTGGTGGGGACAAACGGTATCGGAAAGAGTACAGCCTTGAAGATTCTCAGTGGCAAGTTGAAACCCAACTTGGGGCGATATGACAACCCACCGGATTGGGAAGAGATCCTGAGATACTTCCGTGGATCTGAATTGCAGAGTGAGCAACACCACGAGCTCTGTTTGAAGGCGGACTTCTAACCCGGGCCACCAGACTACTTCACAAAAGTACTCGAAGACAATCTCAAAGCCATCGTCAAGCCACAATATGTGGATCAACTCCCACGCGCCATCAAGGGCCCAGTGAAGACAGTCAAGCCGCTCATTGAAGCCAAGTCCGAATTGGGCAATCTCAACCACATCATGGATGTGCTCGGTGAGTGACGAGGTCATGTCACAAGCGAGAAGAAGACAAGGACTAACTACTCTTGCAGAGCTGAATGCTGTTTCCGACCGAGAGATTGGTCTTCTCTCTGGTGGAGAGTTGCAGCGGTTTGCTATTGCCCTCGTTTGCGTCCAAAAGGCGGATGTCTACATGTTTGATGAACCCTCGTCATACCTTGATGTCAAACAACGTCTCAGCGCCGCCAGGACCATTCGCGAACTGCTCAGACCCGATGACTATGTTATTGTCGTCGAACACGATCTGTCAGTCCTTGACTATCTGTCCGATTTCATCTGTGTCCTCTACGGTAGACCTGCTGTGTATGGAGTGGTTACTCTTCCTGCCTCGGTTCGGGAAGGCATCAACATCTTCCTTGATGGCAACATACCCACCGAGAACTTGCGTTTCCGTGAGGAAAGCCTGACCTTCCGCATCGCCGAAGCCGGTGAGGACTATATGGTCGACAAAGCCCGTGCCTTTGAATACCCCTCGATGGAGAAGACTCTCGGCTCGTTCCATTTGAAGATCCAAAAGGGAAAGTTCACCGACTCCGAAATCATTGTCATGATGGGCGAGAATGGTACTGGCAAAACGACCTTCTGCAAGTTGCTCGCTGGCGTGGAGAAGCCCGATGGCACTCAGAAGGTCCCCGCCATGAACATTTCGATGAAACCGCAAAAGATCACTCCCAAGTTCCAGGGCACTGTCCGCCAGCTTTTCTTCAAGCGAATCAAGGCCTCCTTCTTGAACCCGCAGTTCCAGACTGATGTCTACAAGCCTCTCAAGATCGACGACTTCATCGACCAGGAAGTGCAGAACCTGTCTGGGGGTGAGTTGCAACGTGTGGCGATTGTCTTGGCACTCGGTCTTCCGGCAGACATCTACTTGATCGATGAGCCTTCCGCCTACCTGGATTCCGAGCAACGTATCATCGCCGCGCGTGTGATCAAACGCTTCATCATGCACAGCAAGAAAACGGCCTTCGTTGTCGAACACGACTTCATCATGGCCACCTACCTTGCCGATCGTGTCATCGTGTTTGACGGCAAACCTTCCGTGGACGCCCGTGCCAACACCCCGGAATCCCTGCTGACCGGCTGCAACAAGTTCCTCAAGAACTTGGATGTCACCTTCCGCCGGGACCCCAACTCGTACCGTCCACGTATCAATAAGTACCAATCCCAATTGGACCAAGAGCAGAAACTATCCGGGAACTACTTCTTCCTGGAGGAAACGAGTTGAAATTTTCCTTGAACATTCGCGAAGGGCATCTTCAAGAATGAACGCGATCATCGACGCAATGATCGTCATGACGAACACCACGAGCATGAACGCCAGCACCAGCATCACGAGAATAAGAATGACGAATGTAACGAACCTTTCGACGCCGGGGCGGCCTCAAGGCTGAAAAGCACGGGTAAAAGTGCCAAAAAGCGCCGAGGTGGAGTCGTCGTCTCGGACGATGACGAGGCTGAGGACCATGACAATGAGGACGAGGCTGACTGTAGGTGGTTGCGGCGGCGGAACACGACTTGTTGGGTTGTGTGCTTCTCGCCATGTACCGGCTGTCTCAGAGGCCTCTTGGCTGCTTTGATGGGTCAAAATCGAGATCGAGTCGGTCATCACTTACGAGAAGCACAGCTCTGAGTCCAGCTTGGATCGGCCACCGCCGATCGGACTAGCCATCGACATGTGGTATCCTGGGTTGCTTTACCAAAATCCACTTGGCGTCCAACGTCCGACATGAAGTTGTAACGGCTCCGACAGAGCATGGAAGACCGAAAGGGTCAACGTAAGGGTGAGGTCGGCTACGGCGAAGAAACGTCTCCTGCCCGCCGGACCAGAGGGAGGAGGAAGCGTCCTGGCTTTCATTGGGAAACTGGGACAGAAGAGTATATTACAGGATCGCCATCATTCGAAACACGAAGGGAAGATCGGTGCAGTAGTGAGAGATAAAGCGGCGGCTTCGTGTTGCAGGGGATTGGATTGACCCGTAGTCATTCATTCACTCGTCCAGACGGACGCCAGACGGATACGAACAAATATCTATCGCTTCCAGAAAAGGGTACCTTGATCTCTCAGCGTCCCTGCCTTGGACGTTTCCCTTTTCGTGCGTCAGTACTGCGCCCAATTCCTCGCCTGTGCTATATATCGTGGGTGATGGTGGTGGTGGTTGTCCTCTGGACGCTCATGCCTGGATCCCCGGACCCCTACCCCTCGATCCCAAAGTTCCCCAGTTCCCAACCGCCCGACCGATCCATTACACCGGCCTGCCGATCGGCCCGGCCCGATCCAAGCATCCCTGCATCCCAAGGCGCGTTCGTCTCCCATTCTATGGTCATGGGCGTGCCTTTGCCAGACGAGTAGACGGGGGAATACAGCAAAAGGACGAAGAGCAAGACTGGGGCAGAAGAACGTTATTCCTGGCTGATGGTGAATTGCATTGACTTTGTCCCAACTGAATCGTTGTGGAAACAACTAGGTAGCAATCAATCAATCAATCAATCTTATCCCAACCATTTCAACCTCGGACAGTTTCGTCTCGGTATACCGAGTAAGTATCCTGTCTTCCACCTCACACATTAGGTGCTTCGGGGTAGTTGAAACCAACGCCCATCTTCACCATCTCTTCCCTCCTCTATGCCCTCCGTCTCTCGCAAACATTCGCGCACATACGCATCTCACCCCAAAGTGCCGATATAGAGTCGCCGGAACACCTGGTCGACCAACGAGCATACTCGAAAAAGCCAACACCAGGAACAAAAGAAGTACATTAACAAGACGAAACGGCCTCTTCCAAAGTCAACCTATCCTCAGTGCCATCTCAGGTTCACCTCCTTGTCTGTCCGAGGTGTTTCTTCTTGTCCGTCCCTTCCGTCTTTTCCAACTTGGTTGTGTGTCGAGTGCTTCAGGCGACTGCCCTTGAGAGTTGGGTGGGCAACCGCATACCCAGCAGCTCAGTGTCTCATAATGAGTGAGATGCCGTCTCCTCCACCATGAACAAAAGAAATGTTTCGATGTAGCTATTGTTGTAGGTATACCCTTTGACACAATACCTATCATCCGCGTCATTACCGTATGTCGACGACAAGATACCGGTTGAGAGACGATAATTCTCCGGGCGACGCAACTCATCACTCCGTGCAATAAACTAATATGACAGAGCTGCAGAACCATATTCCCAGTACGATCAATAAAGAGGACCGGCGAGTAGAGCCCCTGCGAGACGAGTTGTGTGCTCTTCATCATCCCTTTTCGTCCTTAGTAGTTGTCGGAATCGCAACCTGCCCAGTCTTGGTCTGGGTTCTCCCGCTGTCAAGCGGTAGCTGAAAGATGCATTACAAATGAAATATCGTGAGAGGTAAGGTACCGTGCGCCGGCAACGTGCGAGTCGATAAGCATCGCTGTCCGTCGACAAGGCCAAGATCGAGCTGTCGATCGGGAGAGAAGTGAAGTCGAATAACAGCTTTCGCGGCTGTTGGTAAAACCAAAACAAAGAGAAGGGATCATCCACCGAACCGAGCCAGCTTTGGTCAGAGGCTCAAGGTCGTCAAAAAGTCATTCATCAGTGGAGTGCGGTGTCGTAATAAAAGATTGCCAAAACGCCCAAAAATTTCGTGACCTTCGTCAAGAAGTCACGAGTGCAATGATTGAGTACCGTGCATCCCAAGGAGGGCTTGCAATGTTGAATGCCGGCCAAATTGCGCGTCGACCGTCCAACGGGAGGAACCGGTCGTTTTCTCCAAAAAGTCATCATAATGTTACATAGATCCCAGACTCAGGAGGGCTTCGATTGCGGCTCGTTCCTGAGAGTCATTGACGCCAGCGCCGTTGGGAAATGCAAAAGTCGTCGAGTGGTTGACGGGGATCGGGTTGGTTGGGGCAGTTTGGGCGACATCGCCTGGTGTTTTGGAGCGATACCTTGGCCGGTAAGAGTAGGTCGCTATGGGCTGATATAGTCTGGCTGGACCAGACACCGACCTGCCTTGGTTGGGGAGAGACCTGGCTCGAAGTGCTGCAGCGCCAATACTGGCCCAGTCCTCTTCGTCCGTCATCTCCCCGTCACCGAGATCCTCATCAAAAGGTTCCGGAGCGACGGAAGAGACGTAGCCGTCGTCGTCGTTGTCCAAGGACATCTTGTCGGCTTCATGCTCCAGCATATCTTGGTCCTCATAATCCATCTCGGAGTGGGAGAAGACCGCTGAGTTGCCGGTGTAGCTGGTTCCCAGATTTTCCGAACCCGTACGCCAGGAACGTTGGTTCGGCACTTGAAGGCCTGGTTGGGAGTAGGAAGATGGTAAACTGCCTGGAGGAGTGATGGTAGAGCCTTGACGCTCGCGAGGTGGCTGGCCCTTCATTCGAGCGTCCCATCGCCCCCATCCGACCTTTTCAAATATAACGTCGCCGTCGCGGCCGGCACCTTCTAGCCCACCACCTTTGCCTTCAAGCGCCGCCACGACCAAGCGACGCGCTTTGGCCGAAGTGATGCGAGAGAAGCCGGGCACCGAGGTTGTCAGATAGCCCATGATGTGCCTGATGGCCAGCGGGCCGTGCGACAACAAGATGTCGGGGAGATGATGTTTTGCCAACATGCTCGGGGTGATGGCGCCAGCCGAGTCCAGATCACCTAGGCTGTCAAGAGCTTCGGCGCTCAACGCGGTCGGCTTCGGGTTATCAGGCGCATCTTGCAAGTCGATGTCCGAATCCAGCGCCGCGCTCTTGGGCGACATGGGACCGTGCTGGTTGCTGTCTCGACGACCATGGCCGCGCGGTGGGAGATTCGGGGAGATGGAGTTTGGAGGAGTCGGCAACATGCCAGAACGCTTCTTCGAGGAGGAGTTGGCCGTTACAGCAGTGAAGTTGTCCCGGCCTTTGAGGGCATCGCGAGGCTTTGGAATGTCGACAGACGCGGACTTGCCGTTGAGGGCCATACCCAGAGCCGAAACAGACGGAGGAGCCATTGTTCTTGGTATGCTGCGATGAGGAATCGTGCGTTGGATGCTATGCGATGTATGAGTCAGCTGGTGCAGCAGGGAGAGATCGCGACGCGTCATAGGGGAAGATGGCCACCTAGTGATATAGATGGATGGCTATGACTCACCACACGACAGTATTCAGTATTCGACAGATACAAGTGACGATAGCAGTTATCGGGATCGGGCGGTGGTTGAGGACACTGGTTGGGCAATGTTGCGCAGAGGTCAGATACCAGGCCAAAGGTGGTTTGTTGGGTCAGCGACGCAGGGTTGGTGAGCTTCTGAGTAGGAGCGTGGCGAGAAGAGACGACCTGGACGGTGGTCTCCCTTTGCAGCGAAATCTTCCCTTTGGATAAGGAAGATGTAGAGGGGAAGAAAGAGAGAAAGACAAGACGATGGAAGTGAATGGACGTTCTGATAAACAAAGCGGGGGTGGTGGGCGAAGTTGGTTGCGCAGTGGTTGTGCAGGTGCCGACTTGGTTGGCAGACAGATTGGGTAATGCTGGGTTTGTTGTATGCAGAGTTGCAGACGGGAATGCGAGGATGGGGGGATGGATGGAGATGAGGACCTGGAAGTCTTGGGAAGGGGGGTGCCCTAGGTACCTACTGGGTAAGCGGCTAGGCGTGGTCACTGGTCACCACTTGTCCCCAGGGCCCTCGAGAAACAAAGGCCCTTGCCCACGAGCAGGTTCCAAGGTCCAACGGGGAGGAAGTTGGTTGGGGGGGCGAGGCGTGGGAGGGCGTCAGTCTCCCAGAAAGGGCCAATTCGGCCACAAGCTGGACGGAGAGCCTGCAATTGGCATGGGAGAATTGGGCCAGCTGAACACCCCCACCCACCCTCCGGGAATCGGTGGAGCGGGCTGGTCGGAAGTTGTGGCCATCACGGGTTCATGTACGAGCAGCACCGGGCACCAAATGGCTGCCTCCCGGGGCGCTTCTCCTGGACCTGATAGGCCTATAAGCAGGAACTCTGGGGGATGCCGCGTGGCTACAGATCGGCGCTCTGACAGGCTACAGACGAGCAGTTGGGCTGAGACCGAGGGCTTGTGGGGTCCCAACCCAGTACCCAATAAGGGGCCCTCGAGACCAACACATGGGCATGATTCACAGAATCGAGTCTTCCTCACCAAGCACCATCGCCTGCGCAAACCCCTCCGTGTCCCCCGTTCTCTTTGGTGCTCATCTCATATCCTGCTTGCTTGACGCTCCGACCACACTAGAAAATCTCTGAAATGCATGCGACAAACTACCGCCCTCCCAGCCCGGGTTGAACCGCCACCACTCGCAAAACGCCAGTTGTGGGCTCGTTATCTTTGGGTCCGGACGAGATAAGCCAGAACCTACATATTTGATACGGGCAAACACGGAGGAGTGGCCACATCCCCGAAAGAGTCCAAGGACTATTATCAGAGAGAGAGAGATACGGAAAGACAGCCAAGATACGAACCCTGTCGCACAGCCAATGTCATGATTGTCTCGAGGTTGGCCCAGACAAGCAAAGAACAGCCTCGTCGCCGAGATCGCCTTAACGTCATCGTCCCTCCTCGTTCGAATGCCGACCGCCGCGCACCCTGCTCGTCTCTTCCTTGCTTTCGTCACTCTCAGGCCCGGGAACATGACACGCAGATGAGGATGAGGAGAAAGGAAGAATGATGATGATGATGATGCTTATGATGAAGTAAGACAACTGTCTGATCGCTCAGCTGATCCATGATCAACCGTCAAGCACAGGCTACAACAAGTGGAAACACTCCACCTCCAGACTGCCCGCCCTGGTACTATCCTTAGACTCCCTGCCCGCTTGTCCCTCCGGCACGTGTGACAACCGCATGGGTATATCAATCCTGGTGGTTGTTGTCACCCTCGCCGTCGATGCCCGGCTGTCCCCATCCCTACTACCACCGGCTTGACGGCAAGCAAGCTTGCAGCTTCGTGAAGAATTCTGCCCGGTCTTCTCCACATCAAAGCGGGAAGAGAGACCAAGAGGAGAAAATTGCAGACATGCGTCCGGTATGAGGAAGCGTCTCTCTGTCTCGGGAGTCCACATTGCCCCATGTTGCGCCATCTCCGGTCAGGCCTCGCCAGGCTTCAACAGCAACCACTCCGCACATTCACGCGCGTCGATCCTGTCTTTTGATTCGCGCTCCCCAGACGACATGGCAAAGTTTTCCTTCATCTCCAGCTGTCTGCGTTGCATGATTTATTTGGGAGATGGGACGGTCTCTTCCCTCTCCGCAATGAATCCTCCTCCAACTCGCTCGCCTTCTGTAGCTTTTACCTCATCGCATTGACAACTCTATGCCCAAATGCAGAAAACTCGGTCAATTATGTTTTGCTCTAGGATTGCAGGGAATAGAAGGCCAAGTTCCAAACCGCTCAAGAGGCTCCGACCATGTTGTCTACGGAATCATTACCATTATCACCTTGCTATCTTGAAACTAGCTCTGGCAGTATCGTACACTAGTACATGAGTCGGACATAGATACAACATCATCGTCATCACAGATCTTGAGCCCCCTTTGCACAGTAAATGAGCGACTTTCCACCTCATCCAGCAATTTTGCCGGCTCTGTTCATGGCGCTCCTTCTGAAAGCAGCAGAGATGTAAGGATCGAAAACGCCAGCTTTGTGCAGCTGTAGTACGTCGCCCCCTTTTTGCCTCCTCCCGTTCGCCTCTCCCATTTTACATGGTTAGCCTCTTGCTCTCCCTCGACCCTTCAGTCCTCATGGATTCTCTCCCGAGTACCACCCGAGGAGGCAACGTTGGACTGTCCGGGTCAGGTGGCAGAGCCTCGTCCTCCCAGACCTCTCCTTCCTGTATCGTTTCCCTTTTCACCGCTTGGAGCGGGTAATGAAACGCATGCGTGCGGTTTTTCGGCATGGACTTTGTTCGAAACAAGCTCACATGCTTCTTCGTCGTTGTGTCGGTGACCCCACCCTGGCCCTCAACAGATCCCTCGTCCTTACTCACTCGCGACGCCTTGCTGCCCGGCGGCTTCCTAGCAACGTCATCGAGCAGGAACTGGTAGAGCACCTGCGAGAACCGGCTGGATAGTCACCGGCTCGGCGTGCCGAGGTTGAGCCAGGACATATCCGTGTTGACGTTGGCGTGGTTGTCTGGCAGTTGCCGACTGTTGCTACGTTTATGTTTATGGGCTGCGCTATAGCTGAAATAGTCGTGGGGTTGACTGCGGGGTGGCTGTTCGTGACTAGGTCGAGTCTTTTCTGGATGGACTGTTGTACTGTTGTTGATGGCGGTCCCTTCACTTCCTCCAGGCTGAGCAGATCGAACCGAATTGGGCATCGGGAAGGAGGGGATGGATGAATCCAAGGTTCCCGCGGTATCACTGGTCTCGTTTGAGCTTATCGTCGGAGGCGAACGTTGCGCCTGCGCCTGTGCCTGTGCTTGCTGAGCCGCCAGGTAACTGCTCGGAGGCCGCAGCGGTCGTTGCGGCGGGCCCGACCACGTATTCCCTACCGGCGTCCAGGGCGTGTCATGCACGCTGGCAGGGATTCCACTTGAGAACGCTCCGTCAAAGACTTGCTCATCTTCATAGTCGTCGTCGTCATCGTCGTCATCATCCGTGGAATTTACCGTTCGCACAGAGCCGGCATTGGAAATTTGCCCGGATATACCCTGAACAGATTGCAAGCCCCTTGACTGAGGGTTAGGGGGTCCATGTTCAAGACTCGGGCTCCCAGCTGCAACATTCTGCGCTTCCAGAGGATTGCCCACGCTGTCCCGAAGTATGAACTTGGGAGACCGGCTAGAGTTTTCCAGGACGCCGGATCCAGGCCAGAATCCGCTCCTTGCGCCAGAGCTCCGGGACAAGAACGTTGTTCGGTTTCCCGAAAGCGGTTCGCCCTGAAAGTACTTGCCCCATCCCTCGTCAGTCTTGCGCTGAGAAGCCTTTCTTTCGGAATCTGCAGCACCTACCGGTGCGCCAGGAGGTGTCGCTTTCCCAAGTTCAATACTCGGTCGCGCTTGGTAATCGTTCAAAATGGGCATCATGGGCTTTGAAATGGACAATCCAATCTTCTCCTTCTCCTTCTCCTTTTCTCTCTCTTTCTCCCGCTTGAACAATGCCTGTCCAAACCCTATGCCTGACCCACGGTATCCTGACGGAGCCTGATCTGAAGATACACGTCTAATGAGCATAGCCGGCTCAGGTTTCGAGTCTCCAAACATGGAGGCACTGTCTGCTTCGGGGATATATGCTGAAGCAATCGGACTTCGTCCCATGGGCTGCCCAAGCCCAGCCAGTGGACGAAGCCCCCGTTCTTCATAGTTGAACTCCCCACTTCTCTTCTTGTCGTCTGGGTATTCTTTGCGTTTCTCAGATCCTGCCATCCGCCTTCTTCGAACAGATCTCAGCCAAAGGAGGAGGATGACCAGGATCGCCAAAAGTCCACAGATACCACCTAGGACTGCTCCGAGTACAGTCAAACCTTGATTCTTATTGCCAGAAGAACCTGCTGTGGCTGGAGTGCTCGACCCTGTGGGAGTGGCAGGGAAAGTTGGGAAGCTCGAAGAAGTCGGCGAGGGCGTTGGTATCCTACTCGATGATGACGCCGGCGGCTGCTGTTCATTTCCAAAGAATTGGGACGACGCTACCCAGCCATTCCCAGACTGATTGAAGAATAGGACCGGGCTATCGTCATTACCTCCCACTAAAGCCACCAGTCCATTGTCGCCCTGTGCTAGATCAAATCCCGTCCGAGACGCTGTAGGGGCCAGTGTATCATTGTACGCGGGGTAGGTGCCGAGTGATACTTGTCTCTTTGTGATTGAGGAAGTTGTGGAAGAGGGTGAGGGAGTCTCTGTAGTAGCGCTGCCTCCCGCGGTCTCACCGAATGCGGCGGGAGCACCCCCTGGATTCAACAGAACATTTGTCGTCACCGTTGGTGGTACTTGACCAAGGTCAAAGGTTTGTAGAATGATGCTGTTGTCAGGCAGGGTGAGAAGGGCGCTCTGTGCTATTGAATGATCCGGTAGTGGAGCCGGCAGTGTAAGACCAAGGTCTTGCCAGCCATCTGATGGACCAAATGTAAATACTCTATCATTGGTCGAACTGCCGCCCACCATCAGGGTATGATCCTGGCTCCATGGTAACATAAAAGGACTGACTGTTGGCGGTGCGGTCGAGCTGTATGCCAGCACTGAGTAAGGAGGAAACAACCCGATTGTAAAGGTCTCTGAGGACGGCCCAGCGTTGTCATTCTGGGACCCGCCATAGACGACCAGTGTCGATGAGGCATTCAAATAAGCCGCTCCATGGTAGAGGCGATTTTGGGTGACGTTGACAACAGGGACGATAGTCTGCCATGATTTGTCCTCGAATGAATATCGCTGTAAGCCAGTATAATCCGTTGTCGACGCATTTGTCGCGCCACCCACAACATACAAAGCTGATTTGGAGTTGTCACCATCCAGGCCACCTTTTACACAGACTGCTCCTGTTACTGACACGCCATTTGCCTCTTCTTCCCACTTGGCGCCCTCTTTCAACGCCAAGGTCTGAAACGCGTCTGGCGAATAAACGTAGATGACTCCGTCATGAATAACGGAGCATTGATTCTTGATCGCAACAGGAGGCTTGGGCACTGACATCTCCAAGGGACTGATCTGTCACCGAACGCAGGGCGCGGGCGAAAGGTCAAAGCCGTAGTGGCATTTTCTCCTCGAAAGAAATCGAGAAGGTCTATTCTGTAGGGTGTGTAGTGCGTTGGCGACGGACTGTGTAAAGGATTCAACGGCCAAAGAAGGTCGAGGTGGTCTGGTCTTGCCGGTTACTAGAAGGCGAGGGTACGCTATCGTTTCGTTGCCCAAGCAAGGGTTACTTTCGAGAGGCAATCGAGCCCAGTCTCAGCCACTCCAAGAAGCGCAGGAAGGCCAAAGCAGCAGGACGTATCTTCGGACAAAGTCCAGTTCGATTGAGGGGATGCGGTCAGCGGGTGGGTTGAATGCGAATTGAGGTCTCCAAAGGGGTTGTTTTCGGCGCGCAACAAGGCGTGATGCTGATAGTGAATACCGATTGTACCACGACTCGACAGCTTTGGAAATGACTGTGCAGTTACTGTGAAAGCTGTTCTGTGAGGGCAAGTCGCGAAAAGGGAGTCACCTTGGGTTTGAAGAGGCGCTCAGTCGCGCCGCAACGCAGGTGGGCTTTGGCTTTGGTTTAGTCCGGGCCTGTGGGTCGGTGGAACAGCTTTGCGCGTGGGATTGTCACAGAGCAATGTCGATCGGCCCTGGGGCTTGGCCAAAGGGGAAAAAGTGAATGGATTATTTGCGGGTAAGATGTTCCTGTGGCTCCAGCTCGAGAGAGGTGTGAAAGTGAGCAATGTCCATCAGGGAGGAAGAGAGAGGTGTAGGAAATGCAGAGGGGGGAGTCCGCAAGGGGAGGGATGGCAGCACGACTCTGGACGCAATAGTTGTCAACTAGTGAGTTGTGACTGCGGGAAGCGAGGTGCCCAGTGTCGGAAAGAAACACAAAAGAAGGCTTTGGAAGCGCAGGTAGTGAGCAAAGACTGGTAGACTGGCCGGATAGACTCCGTGCCACCGTGCCTATGGGCCGTAAAGAGACATAGCTCCCTGCAAGGCACTGCGAGCCAAGTCGACGAGTTACGACTGATCAATGCGTGGCTTGAAGCTGGAGCGCTTTCTTGGTCTCGTATTTTCCTCCTCTTCCAAAATCACCCGCGAGAACAGCCAGACAATTTGCCCTGATCGCCTCCTCTTTCTTCGGTGCGGGTGACCCGGCTTGACGTGTTACACCCAACGCCTGTGTGAGGGCGGGAATCCGGCTTGGTTGGAGTGACGGGGAGGAGAAGAGGTGGTCGAGGTGTTTCATGCCGTCGACTTGAAGCGCGGGAATTGGCTGAGCCAGAGGGATTTGATCTCCACAGCCGGGAGAGCGTGCTGCAGGTACGGATACAAACAGGCAAGCCAGGCACCGAACAGGGGCGCGAGGGGCGATGACACGAAGCTAACTTCCAGGGGTAAGCGAGCCAACGAGCCAACGAGACAGCAAGCCTACTGCGTGAACAGCCAGGAGAGTGGAACAAACCTGTCACCAATTGCAGGAAGCGAGGCCTGAAGGGGAATTCTGTCGCTCGGCAATGTGTGTGAGAGAGAGACACAGAGGGTGGGCGAAAAGTAGTAGAAGGGAATAATATTATCGACACCCTGGTCCCTCCCCAGGCCAACTCACGGTCTGTGACTGCGCTCGTAGACTAGCAACTGCAGCCAGCTTTCCGCTGCACGATGACATACTACTAGCTGTTGAGCGATGTAGCCACCAACCCCGTACCTCCACCATGTACCTCGTCCTCCGTGCTGTGCTATTCTACTACGAGGATGGAGAATGCAGCCAGTACTCCTGGCCTCGCCCCTAGCTTCACTCCGCGCCATCTGCACTGCCGTTGGCTTGCTGTTTCGACTTCCATGCATGCGCCATCTGCAACAGTTTGGACATCTTGGCTGCACTCTCGTCGTCGGCTGGGAAGACATAGTCAATGTACTCCTCGAACCGATCCTCCTCGATCTTTCTCCTCTTCTTGACCTTGCGAGGCATCTGCTTCTCAATCTTGTCAATATCCTCCGCCGAACCGTGCGTCTGCTCAAATGATCGCCATGCATTCAACAGGTCCACCCGTTCTTCTTTCAGCTCTTTCGACTTGAACAAGTCGTGGGCCCGTTCAAAGATCTTTCGTGCCCGTCTCTTCGCTTCTTCGCTTACCCGTTGCTCCTCGCCCTCTGCCGGCTCGGGCTCGTTTGGATCCGGGACGTTGATCTCGAAGCGTGCATAGTTGATCCAAACTTTGACGTGGTCCGTCTTCTTCAGCAACCGCTCATATAGCGCCCGGGCCCGATCGTACTCTTCTTCGTACTCCTCAAAATCAATGTACGCCTTCCAAACCAGCTCAGGCATGTCCAGGGTAGGCTGTTCGATCCCCAGTTCGAAAATCGCTCTTGCTCGGTCCAGATCGTCCAGTCCGCGCTCCAGCTCTGCGAACTGGATCCATGCCTGGCTATTGGACGGGTTCCATTCGATCTGCTTTTCAAACAGTGTCCGGCACCGCTCGAATTCGAATAGCTGTTTCTCCAGTTCAATGTAGCTCCGGAACAACTTGTCCTTGGGACACATGCCGATAGCTTGCCCAAGAGTCTTCCTCGCCGCTGTCAGCTGCATTTGCCGCACCTCGAATTGTGCTTTCATGATCCAGATTTTGGCAAAGGTCCATTTCTTGTGCGGAACCAGCTTCAGACATTCCTGGTAGACTTGCCTTGCCCGTTCCACGTCGTTGTTTGCCATTTCCTCCCACAGGGCATAGAAGATCCATAGATAAATGTATCTTCGCCAGTGTCGTTTTTCCTGGGAAGGCGGAATTTGAGCGATTGCCCTTTCGTAGACATCTCGCACCCGTTCCACATCGCCCCCGGTCTCTTCTAGACGTGCAAAGTCGAACCACACGTCGTAATTTCGAGGGTTGGTCTTGAGTTGCTCTTCATATTGCACCCGTCGCTTGGCGAGGATCACATCCTCTACTCCCTCCCGATTGCCAAATTGTTTCTCGAACTGTGTGTATGCTTTGTGTAGTGCCTCGGATCGAGAGCGCGGCAGTCGGTCCAATGCGTACTTGTAGATTGCGCGAGCTCTCTCATACTCCTTGAGTTTGGCCTCATAGCGAGCATATGCTATAAAAAGCTTCTCATCCATGAAGTCCTCCCCCAGGGTCTCGATGGCGACGCCAAAAACATCGCGAACCAATTGACTAGTCCCATTCTCCTCTTCGAACTTGGCCCATCGGATCCAGTTGCGCGGTTCTGGGTGTACAATAGTGAAGCGTTCGTAGATGGCCCGCGCGCGGTCATACTCTCCGTACCTCTTCTCTAGCTTAATATAAGCCAGCCAAGCTGCTTCGTCTGGCTCCCAGCTCATCCACCTCTCGAACACCTGTCTCGTCCCGGCAATGTTGCCAAGGGTTTCTTCCATATAGACATACTTGTACCAAAGCTTATCGATCCGGGGAAGAATCGACACCGCTCTGTCCAGAAGATTTCTGGCGTGGTTGATGTTTCTATTCTTCATCTCCGCCTCGATGTAGCGAATCCACAGGACCACACTTGTGCTGTCCACGTCCAATGCCCGCTCAAAGATCGATCTTGCTCGGCGAAACTCTTTCTGTTCCAGCTCCCATTGCGCATAGCGCATCCAGTTGTTCATATTGATTCTGTTACGCCGAACATAGTCCTCGAATTCCTTGCGCTTCCGGCCCTGGAATTCATGCAGTTCTTCCAGGTCGGCAAAGCGTTGAGTCGGCGCTTGTAGCCCAGTTTCTTGTCTGTCGACAGCTTCCCGAAGCAGTTGCTCCGCCGAAATCTGCTGGGGGGCGGCCGCCTTGTTTTTGACCCTGGGAGGGCCTCTGGTAGAATCCATCTTCGTGAGCGCAGGCGGGAGTGGGAATTCGAAGGGTAGATCAGGACCAATCGCTCAGTGCAGTCTCGGTCTTGGGAATTTCAAAAGGGCGACCGGAACAAGGCGCAGAGAGGATGAGACGTGGCTTGGACGATAGGACATTTACAGCAGACGTCTGATGAACTTTTGTTTCCATCCAGAGATGGCAAGGCAGTGACTGCGGAGAAATTTTGCCAAGGTTTCCGTTGCCCAAGTCCTAGTAATTTCCATGCCAGGCTGAGTGTTGGGACCAACTCCGCACTCGACCTTTCAAACTCCAACGAGGCTTCAACTTTTGAATAAGGCCGAAGTCATTGCCAACCACTCTCACCAGCTACCTGGCAATGGCGACCTTAGCAGACGAACTACTTAACGACTTTGAGGATTCCGGCGACGAAAACAACGACAACGCAAATGGTTTTCGAGACGGAGACGAAGCAGACCATACAAATAGCCTGGAACTCGCGACCGAACACATAGAGAGGGATGGCGACGAGGAAGAGCTGGAAGATGCGGAGGAAGAACTTGCTGCTCAGGAGGCTAGCGCCAATGCCGTCGAGGCCGTCGACGATGAGGAAGATACCAAGGCTAAGGTTGAAAAGATGCGACTGGGAGGCGTGCGCGATGTCAGAAGCGTAGCCGGTCTCATGAAGACTCTAGAGCCTGTTCTCGAGGTAAGATCATGCCCTTCCCCGTAGATCAAAGCCTTGTCCGTTTACACAATCCGAACACAGCCCTGACGGTTCCTCCACCTTGCAGAAAATAGCACATTATCAAAACATACCGCCCGATCAACGGACGACGACGGTCGGCTCCGTCGAAGATAACCCCGAGTACGCCCTCTTGACTCAGGCAAACTCCCTGTCTACACAGATTGACAGCGAAATCATCCTAGTCCACAAGTTCATTCGCGATCACTACTCTGCACGTTTCCCGGAATTAGAGACCCTCGTGGCCAACCCGATCGATTATGCCAAAACAGTCGCGATCATCAGAAACGGTCCTATAGACAACATCAAAAGTTTAGCCGACTCTAGCGATAACATTGTCGGGGCTCCTCTGAGGGCTGTCTTGGACGGACCGACGTTGATGGTTGTCACAGTGGAAGGCACAACAACAAAAGGTCAAGATCTGAGCGAACAAGAACTTGAAACAACCCTTCGGGCCTGCGAAATGGTTCTGCAGCTGGACAAAGCCAAGAAGATCTTGACCGAATACGTGCAGTCAAGAATGAACGTCTTTGCTCCAAACCTCACCGTGCTTATTGGTTCGCTTACTGCTGCTCAATTGCTCAACTTTGCCGGTGGGCTCAAGAACCTCGCAAAGACACCTGATCGCAACGTCCCTGCAATGGGTTCAAAGAGGCAGAGGCAGAGTGGCTTAGCCACCAATGTGGGGATTCGACAACAAGGTTACCTCTACCATTCACCCCTCATACAAGAAATCCCAAATGATCTAAGGGTGCAGGCGATGCGAATTGTGTCAGGGAAGCTCATCCTTGCTGCTCGAGTCGATAGCGTTCATCAATCCCGCGACGGCTCAACAGGCGAGCAACTACTCAACGAGTGCCTGCGGCGGCTCGATAAGCTAACCGAGCCCCCACCGAACAGAGGTGTGAGGGCTCTGCCCGCCCCCGATGACAAACCAAGCAGAAAGCGTGGAGGAAGAAGAGCCCGCAAAGCGAAGGAAGCATATGCCATGACCGAGCTCAGGAAACAACAGAACCGCATGGCGTTTGGTAAAGAAGAAAGAGAAGTGGGCTACGGAACCGGAGAGGAGACAGTGGGACTTGGCATGATTGGTGCTCAAAATGAGGGCAGGATACGAGCCACACAGGTCGATCGTCGAACCATGGCGAAGTTGAGCAAAAAGAATCCCGGCTGGGGTGTCTCTGGTACGGCAACAAGTTTGAACAACGGCACAACCACTTCCCTGCGAGGCTTTGGATCTTCTGTTGGTGGGGGAAACGTTACTGCACTCCGAGCTCAAGGTCTTCGAACCAGTAGCGTTGGGGCAGGCACTGCAAGTTCGATCGCATTCACACCCGTCCAAGGCCTTGAGTTGGTCGATCCCAAAGTGCAGGCCGAGCTGAAGAGGAAGCGCGAGGCTGAAAGCGCGGGTTACTTTTCAAGTGGCACCTTTACTCAAGTCAATTCTTCAGCGTCAAATGGAGGGTTCAAGGTGCCTGGATTGCCTCCGACAAAGAAGACTAATATGGGTCCTCCCGCTACGCCTGGAAAATGAGCTGGGAGAAGACACTGTTATTTTCTTGCTGCTGGGCGCCGTCTGAAGCACGGGCCTTCGAGACATCTTCAAGTAACAATGCAGTGAAACCAATTTTAGAGGCAACACAGTGCTGTGGGAAGCACTATGTTGGAAGAGCCTCCAGACAGCTCGGTGGTTTGCAAGTGAGGTATGTACTCGCTGACGCACGGCATGGTACCTCGATTTATCAAGGTATAGCTACGGAAGCAAGGCATGGAGCATTCCGGAAGGAAGCACAAACAAGGGGCCCTCGCTCTACCCGTCCCCCGGTGTGCTGGGGCCCAAAAAACAGAAGAAACGATGAGAGCGTCTGGTGGACCAAGTTGAGAGACAGCCAGGTTGAGGTAAAAGGTTACGGTAGAGCATGATGCTTCGAACCCGTTGGTCTCCCTCAGCCCGTCTCGGATCGTCCCATTTCACCGAGCATCTGCGGAAGGAGAAGCACGGGCGGAGAAGTCGGTCTAAGCCGCTTGTTCGAGCATGTTTATGAACTGTCTACAGTCGATTTAGCGAGGTCACCGAGTTATATCGGATTGGCAGTGTCCAGATGGGGGGATGAGTGAGCGGACTGTGACGGCGTGGGCTGGTTGCGAGAGCAAACAAAGACACTACACGGGAAGAGCCTCGGAGCCTTGTTCTTTCAGCACAGTGGCCCCAAGGGTTGATCCCCTCTCCGGGTCTCCTCGCCATGGTCGAATGGTCATGTCAGTCCTCGAGATACGAAGCAGAACGGTGTGGAGAGTGACAGGCGAGGGTGGAGGGATATCACGCTCCCGGTTTTCGATGAACAATCCTTTTTGGGTGTGGGACCCTGGGATTGTCCTTTCTACGTACACAGAGAGGTAGGTAGGTATCCAAAGGTCGAAAGCGTCCCAGATCGATAAGAGTGAAAGACAGCGTTATTTATTATGTCCCCATCATCATCATCATCATCCCACTTCTGCTGGCCGCCCATCCTTCCGTCTCTAGCTAGCTAGAGATATCTCTGCTTTTCCCTCTCCCACGGGGCAGCCCGCCTCCTCCTTTCCCTCTCGGCACGCCCCTCGTGCGCAGCTGTTCGGGCAGGTCGCGGACGGCGCCCTTGCCGGCCTCCCAGAGCAGGCCGAGGCCTTGCTTGACTTCGACGGCCGCGGCGAAGAACTCGACCGGCACGAGTTTCTCGGCCTTGGTCGTGTCGGCTGCTGCGTCGGAGGACTGCGCGGCATCGGCATCGGCGCTGGCGCCGGCGCCGGCGCCAGCAACCAGGCCGTCGGAGAGGATGACGCCGTTCTCGCTCCGCCACCATTTCATGGCCGGGGCCTCGGCCAGCGCCCTGCGGATGTCCACGTAGATGAGGATCTGGGCGTCGCCCCGCATCCCGCTGATGACCTTGTTCCTGCCCAGCAACGCGCCCAGGGTTCTGGGTTTGCCGTTGTCGTCGCCGCCGTCGCCACCGCCCGCGGTCGATGATGCGGGTGGCAGGACCTCTGCCAACGAGGGGCCCGTCGCGAAATGGACGTGGTTCCTCGTCATGCTCTTCAGCCCGCCGCTGCGCAGGATCTTGTCCCACGCGCCGTAGAACGTGCCGTGCACGACCGTGTCCGGGACGCCGGCCGGGTCACCCAGCGAGATCGGGGTCAGCAGGTGCTCGGCCTCGACGGCCTTCATGCTGTGGCCCTGCGTGGCGCGGATGAAGAACCTTCTTCTCGTGTCGGCCTCGGCCTCAGCCTCGTCCTCGTCGTTGCCTAGCGACTCAAATGTTGAAATTGCGCGCTGTGTCTCTGTTTCCGCCCGCGTCTCGTTCGTGTCTGTCTCGATGGTCGGCGTCTCCGTCTCCTCGACCTTGGCCCCAGCATCGGCAGCCGTCTCACCTTCCTCGCCGGCGCCGGCGCCGACGTACTTCATCGCGAACCTCTTCTTGTCGTTCTCCCTGACAACCTCGACTACCTCCGCAAACGTCACGGGCGGCTTCATGTTCCGTAATTTGTGCCATCCCAGCAGGTGATCCATCCGCACGTATCCGTGGTTGTCGATGGGGATGCGTTCCTCCACGGCCGCATGGCGCAGGAGGCGGGAGAGCGCTTTGGAGACCAGCACCGAACGAGGCAGCGAGTCGTGGCGGAACCCGCCCCGGCCACGTCCACGTCCACGGCCTGGCATGAGTAAGTAAGTGAGTGTCGGGGGCGACAAAGGCACCAGTAAAGAGCCCCTGAGCAAGGAGCTGTTAAGTGTAGACGTCGAGACGTGAGGGGAGACACAGAGTCCAATATTTTCCACCGTGAAGAATCAGACCGCGCCAAGTCTTTATCACACGCTTGAGGTCGAAAGAAACAGTCCGGAGGCGAGAGCCAGAGCTTTGAAGGGACGATATATCGTATCGACTGATCTTGGCCCCCTGACAGGATCCCGAGGGCGAGGCTTGTACACAATGAGTCACGTACAACACAGGACACGATGTGGTGGTGACTCGAGGCATTTGGCCCCGGTACCCTCGTGGAAGCCGAGACGTTGCCTCTGATCGCTCGGGATCTTGGAGATGCAACCAATGTCCGCAAAGATGAAGATGCGTTCTTGTGCCCTGCGACAACTCTCTCAGTCTCGCCAACGTTGAGTCTGAAATGGACGAGGGCTACCTCAATTTCTCTGGGACTCGAATGCATCACACCTTGGAGCCAATATTCCACGTCGCACAGAACAAGGCTCTGCTTATCGATACGATTAGTGTCAATCTGTCAGCCTTGCGTTAATTTCAAGGATTGGTTGGCTTCTTCTAACGAGTCGTGATTAGGATCGAACAGAAAGATGTCAAAGTGCAGAGTAGTCTTCAAGAGGTGGATTCCCGATCTCGCAGGACCATATTGATATCGGCTGCACAATCTCGACCTTTGTCAAGGTAACTTCTGCTGGAACTTAGATACATCGACCGTCGACAACACCCTGTCGGCCACCATTGCTGCTCCTGATATTTCGCAGCTCGCCCCTCCCGTCTCCGTAATTACATGCTCAATCCTGAGCGAATAAAATGTGTGTATGCTGCCTTTGAGACTCCCGGAAGATCTCGTTGGATGGCCAGCCAGTACTCCAGGTGAAATGCGAAATTCCCATGATCCATAAGAGATTCGTCAAATGTCAGCGAAGGTAACAGTGCAGGGTATAAGTAAAAAGAAATGGCGGGTGAGATCGACCCGAAGAAAACTGCCCAAATGCTTTTCCCAAACTGACGATGCCTCCCACAAATCCACATCAAAAAGAATCCAACAAACAAAATCACTTCTTAGATCGGCTTAAAAGTTCTGCGAAATTCCGCCCTGAGCTTGCGGGAAGGTTGGTGCTCGCTCGATGCGGGTGTTCCTTCGTGCTTGATTGTCCCGGATGACTGGTTGCGTCCCGGCTCCCCCGTACGAACCGTCGCCGTAGGGTCCGTGGCCGGCGTTTGCTTCGTTGTATATGTTGTAAGGGACTTCTTCCTGATAGTATGGGCCAGGCATTTGAGGCGCCTCTGAAGAGGCCTCGGAGTGGTGGCCCGAAGAATATGCGGACGAAGCATTAGAGGGTCCACGGCGAATGTCTCCTGTCCCACTGCGATGCCTGCTGAGTCCTCCGGTAGTCCCCAGGGCCGCGACGCCATCGCCGCTCTCCGGGTGACCGTTCATCAAGGGATCTGCAGAGTATTGGTCAGAAGTGGCATTAGGTGAAGCCTGCGTAGCGTAACCCCCGGGTTGACTGCTGCTCTCCGACAGAGCAAGACCTCCAGCAGCTCGTCCGTTGGAACCTAGCGTGGTCGAAGCTTTCCTATTCGACGATGTTGCTCCCCATCCGCGATATCCACTGGTGTCATCTTGTCCTTCAGATTGATTGTCAGTGTAGGCGGCTGCGGCGACTCCCAGCGTCGGATCGCTGTTAGGATTGAAGCCATATTCTGCCATCTCGCTCTTGCGCAGTTCTTCCGCATTCTTCCTGGCCTTCCGCTTCCTCCAGCAGAAGAACCCAATCAAAAATAATGCTGCAATCACCGCAATAGGTATGATGACCGCTATGGCGATCTTGGCACCAGAGCTGAGACCGCTGGAGCTGGAGCCGGACCCTGAAGCACTCAATGCTGACGGAGTGGGAGATGAGCTGGTGGAGGGAGTGACCGTTAATGAGGTAGTTGCAGTGTTTGAGGTCGGGGTGTCTGGGGAGAATGTAGAGGTGACGACAACAACCGTAGGGCTCTGATTGCCTCCTGGGGACGATGAAGGAGTTTGAGTGACAGTTTCTGTGGCGATAATGACACTGGGACTGGTATCAACAGGCGTGGTAGAGGCAGGTACCACGGTAGTTGAGGGAGGAATCGAGATAGAGGAGGTGATTGTACTCTGGGAGGTGTCGGATGTGGTATCGGACGTCGATGAATCTGTGACCGTGACGGTGGTAGAGAAGGACGTAGTAAAGCTGGTCGAGGTAGTGCCGATAACAGTCGTGATGACCGAGTCGGTCGCACTCGTATCTACCATCTGTTAGGTTGGGAGTTGAGGCAAAAGGAGCCTTTCCATACCAGTTGACATTGTGGCCTGAGGCTGTGGAGGGAGTCTTGATGGCAAGCAATCCCTGCCTCACCACCTCCCACGCGTAGCAACACCCACTCTGCCGGTCTTCCAAGAGGTCCTCAAAATGGTTGTAGGTGATTGAATTCCAAAATATCACGACCTCCCTGTTGTAAAGTGAGAAACTCGAACTTGCCCGTCAGCCGCAAAAAGCCAGGTAGGGGGGCAGACAGAGTCGAATTGATGTGTCAGGACGCGAGGGCTGTGAGTGTGGTCCCTAGTCCGTCCAATGATACATGCAGGGAGATGATGATGACTATGAGGATCGACTGCGAACGATATCCGATCAGACGGGGGAGCTATACAGTGAGGTAGGGGACGATATAATTATGCAATGACTTCGAGAAACACAGACAAGGAGAGACGACATTTCAATGTCGAGCGAGAGAAGATGAGCTTGCCGGAAGGCGCAGCAGTGGCGAGCCCGAGACAGAAAGAGGCCGCAGAGGGAAGCGAGGAAAACTGGCGACGATGGAAACAGCAATAGTTGAGGGCTGTGGATGATGGGTGCTTGGTGGTGGGGCTCCTATGATTATTATTGGGTAAGCTGCGTGCTAAACTTACCAGGACTCCAGGAGCTTGCAGGACACCGGGCCCTGGGCCCTGGCACCAACTGGCACCTGGAACATGGCCGCCAACTAAGAGGTTAAGGGCCTCTGCAGTTTGCTGCTCTGGGGCTTCAACTACCTACTTGTAACTGTCCACCCAAGGCGACTCCCGCGCTATTAGGATTTTCAGTTTAGCACCCTCTTCCAACACCCTCAGAGCCGAGATTCCGTGCAGACTGAGATTTGCACCAGCCGTGGCGGCCGTTGTCGAGAACAAAACTGGGCACTACCCTAGCATTCATCACGCCCGTCTGCCAGGATCCTCCTCATGGCGTTGGAAATCATCCGCATCATCATACGATGATCGTCCCATTGATGAGGGGCTCCAAGGGCATGGACTGCGCCAGTACCGGTACAATGTATGTCCTGTGGTGCGGCTCTTTGCAGCTTCGGGACCGATCCCATGCCCCATAGTACTGAGTGCGCTGTGTATCATCGACGACCCGATGAGGTGAGACTGCCGCCGTCACAACCAAAATACAGTCCACCTCCCTTTGTCGATGTGATACACAAGCTGCTCCGAAGCCAAGGTATTGTACGACCATCAGCCCCTACCATTGGGTCCTTGGTGCCCATATTGAGCTGTTCGGGAAACGCCAGTCCTGCAAGGTGCCGATTCTCCCAGCAGTCCTTCCTGGCTTTCTGGATCTGTTTCCGCCTCTCCGCTTCTGCTTCCCCGTATCAGACCTTCCGAGCTGCCCGATTCTGGCTGGTTGCTGCGCTTAGGGAACCTCTCCTCTACCCATTGTCCACTCGGATAAACTTGGAACATGAATCCCGAGCTGCAAGAGCGGCTTCATGCAGCTCGCATGAATTCCGTACGAGAAGAAGCAGAACAAGCTCGCAGGAGGGTCGACCATCCAATCACAGAGAACGCTTTTTTGCTTGGTCTCCAGTGAGGACCGCAAAGATCTTTAGGGGCGGGAGATAAACTCCCCAATGTGATATTGTACATGTGAACTTTTTGATAAGGACAGTGTGCCCAAGAGACACTCAGGCCTCAGATACCCCGAGCGAGAACGACGCTCCGCCGAGAGGAGCTCTCCAAAACGCCACTCGCCATGCTTAGAAAAGTCCCATATAGAGTCATCTCCTTGAGTCAAAGATGTCGGTCAATGTAGGTAGATACATCACGCTCCGTCAAGGGTATTCATCGGTTTAGATCCCACTGTGGCCTCAACGCTGCCGCTAGCTCGTCTCTGGTCCCTGCAACTTCCTTCGGTATGCGACTGACTCGGTACGCGCCAGTCCGGATGTTATGGAGGTGTACAGCCGATATTCCAGATCGATTGCTGCGAATACTCCCCGTTTCACTCGCCGTATCGTTAACTCGTAGTCGCGACGGCGGTGCAAAGTCAAGGGCGGTGAACGTGGATGACTTTCTCAATTGATGCCTGCCGATAAATTGATTAGCCACGATCACCCATCATATGATTTTGGAAAAAGACTTACGGGCTGGGTATGACTGCCAGGTCATCGAATGAAGATGCCAGTGGAATGTGAGCTCTGACTGCTGGGGAGTAAGGTCTCAGTCCTCCGCGAAGAGTATCCGGAGTACCAGACCTCTGGTTATGAATTTTCTGAGGGGGAGCGAAATCAATCGGCAAAAACGTGTCCTCCTTGAGTTTGGCCGGTGTGGGCAGGACGTTCAGCGGCTTGGGTGGCGGCAAGTTCTTCTTCGGTGGCATACGAGGATATCCTCCATACCGACCCGACGCCGATGAAAATGCCCTGGGACCTGTCTGGTAGCTTCCATTAGACACCGTAGCGCGATGTCTTCCATAAGTGCCGTTTTGTGACATTCCTCGAGGTGGATAATACGCCGCTTGATCATAGTAGTCATCTTGATAGGCACCAGGCCCATAGTTGTCCTGGTAATAACCTTCAGCACCGTCATGATATTGCATGTTCTGAGCATGGTTTTGTGGTTTGGAGTCATCAAAGTATTCCTTGTAAAATGATCTGATACGGTTGGCGCGCTGCTCGGGGTTTTCGGAGGGATCGTCGGGAGGCAATGGTCGCAGGCCCATTGTGAGTCGACGAGGATCGTACCCAGTGTAGTCATCATAATCTTGGTAATCGTAATACCCGTGATCGTCATTGTATTGTTGATCCTGGTCCCCATACGCCTCGTATTCCTCGTAGTAGTCGTCTTCCTCTTGTTGAGCCGGGTGTTGACCCTGCGACGGCTGATTATGCGAGTGTTCTGAATGAGAGAGTTCTGGTGAAGGAGCATCATGGACCTGGGGTGTCTTCGATGAATCGAAAGTAGTATGAAGGTCGTCTTTGGGTGCCGGAATCTGATGTCCATTGCCTGAGGAGTCGATGAAACTCAGTTGGGGTAGTCTTGGTTGACGCTCTTCTGGTGTATTCAACGTAATCCCGGGTACTGTAGGTGTCTGCCCCTGAGATTTTGAGGTTGCGGGCAGTGGGAGTGAGGGTGGAGTGTCTTTAAGTACGGCCGCAGGAGGCGCCTGGACTTGCACAACAGGTGTCTCAGCGGGGACCTCTTTCACGGACAGTATGGGTTCTTTCTTGCTGGGTTCCTCCTCAAATGCTCCGCCGCCACTAATGAACTGGCCAAGATAGTTGTTGCTGGCTCTCAGGGCATTCACCGCACCATTACTACTCGCCGTGCTCACGAACGAGTCTCGTACGGGATCGGGCATGGTAGGAAGAAGCAAGTTATTGTTTTTGCCTGCTGGCATAGGATTAAGACCCCCCGGTGCTGATTCTGCTGGAGTATTGCGTCCGGAAGGGGGCGGCCCATTTGCAGGCTCTTGAGCATTGCGTAGCAAATTCTGCTTCGAGTCGAAGGGAAATCTGCGGGTGGAAGACCCGGTATAGCTTGACGAATCGTCCACCGGACTTCTGAGACTTGATGGTGGGCGAATAGAACCATCGTCAGGAATGAATGTGGTGGCGCGATATTTGTCGTCACCAGTGTTTATGGAACGAGACAGCGAATGCAGCGACTCCCGAGAATGATGGAGTTCAGGAGGCAGAAGATAAGGGTTGTTCGCACCCATATCAAGCGACAAGCCACGTCCACGTCTACCGCCCGTCTCTTTCTCACCGGCCATTGACATCTCTGGAGCTTTTCGGCCATTCTTCTTCCCTGGGTTGCTCTTCGATTCAAGGAGGCCGAAGTCGAGGGATTTGTGCTTGTCTTCTGCATCTTCCCGCCTCAGCTTCTTCACATGCCTTCGGTGCAGATATAGCAGCAGGATCAACGCAATCCCTAGAGGAATGACCACCCCCAAAACAATTGGCAAGGTTGTACTCGACCCATCGGACCCGTAATATTTCTCACATGCGCCCGAATTGTCGTTTGGACCACATGAGGTTGTAGTTGCCGGGCTCGATGAACTTGACGATGATTCGGCTCTCTGTACCAGCGAAGGGGGTCTTTCCAGGTAGAGGCCTTCTAACCGGATATCGGGGATGGGACCTGGTCGAGCAAAGGGGTTCCTGGGCTGGATTTGCGGTTCATCCTCAGGGAGAATGGGGGAGGACATGATATTAGGGCGGATAGAGGGTTGTTTGTCTGCCGACAAGGGAAAAGGCGTCGATTAACAATTACTCTAGCATGACATGGTGACGGGCAGAGAACTGTAGCCTTTGGTGATCCGGGAGGGGTGAAGTTGTGTTGGTGGTCAATGTGAGGTCCAGACTGCGGCCGGAATGAAGGCGAAGGGCCAATCCACAACAGCAGCTGGAGTGCTAATGCAACGAATGACTCTGGTGAGGTACCAAAAGAATGACTGCAGTTGGGGGAACGAGTGACAAAGAGAATGACTGAAAGGAAAGACGACGGATGGCGGTCTTGCTCAAAGCAGAGCACAAGATGCTGAAAGCAAACGATATTGCATAGGTACAAAGGAGACGAGGAGAAGCAACACTGCAGACTGCCAAGGCTCCATGTGCAATACGCAGTGCTGGGTCCTGGTGAGATCGGAGCCACGGAGGGCTTCCTCATGGTGCCCCGACGAATGGGTCGCTTTAGGCGCATCAGAGATTCTCGTTGAGCGGCCACTAGCCTGACTGGCCCTGACTGGCCCTGACTAGCCGGGATCAGGGAGCTCCAAGCTGCACGGGTTAATGAAGTTAACGGAGTGGCTGCGGGGACTGAATTTCGCAACCCCCGCCTGAAATTTGGGCAAAACGGCAGCGCTGCGCAGGTCCCCGCTGATCTCAAGCGGCGCCAGGAACAAGCCAGTGCCTCCAGCGGGCGCCTCTGGGCTTGCGGGTGGCTATTGAGTAGTGGGCTTTAGTAAGGGTGTCGAGAGCTTGAAGGAACATGTATGGGGTTACATGGTATCTGTCGATTCCTCTCGCAGCGTACCTGATTCCGACTCCTCAACCAACTCCATCAGTCCAGCAAACTCTTTGAGAGAGAAGCATCTTCCTTCTCTGCAGCAACAACCACTCACAATTCCCTCGGTCGGCTCTCCAATCGGGACCTCAGGGACATGTTTATTGGCATCGCCACAATGGTGACATCTGGTTCGCAGTCACGGCTAGTGGTCAATCAATTGTCAATTTCCGACCCCCAACTTCGCGCATCCACTAACCTCATCCCAGGCTCCCTCGTTACACACTGCGCCCACTCCAATCACATTTCTCTGGCCACCGTCTTTGCCCCTGCAAATTCCCTCGTCTTTGATCAGACTTGAATTGCGTCTCCATCGTCGAATCATCCATTCATGTTGCAGGTGATAATATTCGTTCGATGCACCTGCGTCCACACATGGCATCAAGCTAGGCCAGCTTCAAGACGTTCTCGACCCCAGCTGGACAAGATGAATCTCTGCTCGCGTGTCAGGTCGGCTGTCTTCCAATCGTCTTACACTTTTCGTCATCAGCCATCATCCCCGTCAATAGCGCCTTTGCCCTCGAGCCTTCCCCTTGGCTATTGCATCGGGTCACTGCGTTAGATCATCTGGATATCGACAATGTGCTCTCTGAGCAATCTTCGGCGAATCTCCATTACGATCCGAAGTGTCTTACCTCGGTGAAACCACGGAGGACAACGTACGGAGTATAATACGCATACTGGGACCCGAAGAGGAACATGCTTGGGTCCGCACCTGAGGGTTGGCATGGGCAAGAGATGTTTGTTTGTATAAAGCTCCTCTGGGCAAAAGGTTGTCGATCCGTAAACAGATCCCCGCATCAGTTTCGACAGAACAAGCTACCCGCTGCCACGTGACTGTATTTTCGTCTAATCTCAAGCCTGGCATGTTGAAGCGTGCTGCTTCTCACTCTACCCAGTGTCTTACAACCATGCGTCAGCATTGTAAATCCTGGATGCGCCATCAATGAGAATATGACACTCTGAGCTTATCCTGGTAAATACAAGACCTACTTAGCCAGAATTGCGGAATTCCGCAGTCACACCGTCACCCATTGACAAAGAAATCTACACCATCCACTCATTGTCCCAGCTTAACATTGATGCAGATAGACAATGTACGACTTAGTGATCATTGGAGCCGGTGAGTCGCCTTGTGAGGGTGGGTCAGAGAACGCTTCTGAACTCGAAAAGGCATCCATGGGCTTATCATGGCCAAAACATATTTGGATGTGTATCCAGCTGCTCGATTGTTGATGCTGGACTCGGCTGAATCAATTGGAGGAACGTGGTCGGCCAATCGACAGTACCCAGGCCTTCACTCGAACAACCTTGTAGGCTCTTACGAATATTCGGATTTCCCGCTCGATCGAGCTACGTTAGGAATCAGCGCTGGAGAGCACATACCAGGTCCGAAGCTGCACCAATACCTTCAGGCATTTGCAGCTGAATTTGATCTGACTCGGCGGACGAAGCTCAACTCCAAGGTTGAGGTTGTTGAGCGTCTATCTCCAAACGAATGGAGAATCAGCTACCGAGATATTTCCAACTCCGTCGTGAGTGTGACTACGAACAAGCTCGTCATTGCTACCGGGCTGACAAACAATCCATTTGTTCCTCAATTTCGCGGTCAGGACAATTTTGAGGCTCCCGTCTTCCACGTCAGGGATCTCAAGGGTCGTGTAGAAGGGCTGGTGAAGTCGGCGAGGAATATCATTCTCCTCGGAGGCTCCAAGTCTTCGTACGACGTGGCATACACCTTTGCCTCGCAAGGGGTCACGGTCGACTGGATTATTCGTGAGTCTGGCCACGGCGCCAATTGGATGTCACCACCCCTTGTTACACCTTTTCAAAAGAGACTTGAAGGCTTGGTGGGCGTGAGGTTTCTCACCTGGTTCAGCCCGTGCATCTGGGGTGCCCAAGACGGCTTCGCCTGGGTTCGCAAGATGCTGCACGGTACCTGGATCGGAAGATTCTTCGTCGACAGGTTCTGGGACGTTCTAACGGGCGATCTGGATGAGCGGACCGGATATAACAAGCATCCCGAGACCGCAAAGCTGAGGCCAAAGCTGCCCACTTTTTGGCATGCCTCGTCGGTGTCAATCTTGAACTATCCCACTGATATTTTCGAGTATGTCCGCAACGGCACCATCAAGGTTCATGTTGCCGACATCGATCATCTCTCCAAAGGAACCGCCCATCTGAGCAACGGCACAACAGTCAGTGGCGACGCTTTGATCTGCTCGACAGGCTGGCACCATCGACCATCCATGAAATTCCTACCTGAAGGTATAGACGCAGAGCTAGGGATTCCGCATGATTCTACTGAACCAGAAACCAGCCTCGTCAGTCGCGCTGATGAGGAGATTCTGGGTCGCTTTCCACGACTTAAAGACCAACCAGATGTATACCAGAACTACCAGCCTCTGCAGCCAGCAAAGGATGAAGCCGTTGTCAATCAACGTCCTTTCCGGCTGTATCGCTTTATGGTGCCACCCACAAGCATCAATACTCCATCCATCGCTTTCCTAGGTATTCTTCTGACGATTCACACCGTCCCAGTCGCACAAGCCCAAGCTCTCTGGCTCACTGCTTATCTAAACAACCAACTCTCCGCTCAACGACTCAACCCCACGAAAAGTTTCGACCCCGATGCTGTGGCCTACGAAACAATCTTGCAGACACAGTTCGGCAAATGGCGGTACCCGGGCGCGTTCGGGAAGCAATTCCCAGACTTTGTATTCGATGCGGTGCCGTACATGGACATGTTGCTGAGGGATCTAGGATTGAGGTTCAGGAGGAAGAAGACCTGGTGGGCGGAGATCTGGTATCCATATGGCCCAGAGGACTACAAGGGTTTGGTGGATGAGTGGCGGATTCAGGTGAGTTGAGAGACAGCCGCACACGGTATACCTTCGACTGGCCTGTCGCCGGTTGGATGTGGTATGTACCTTGGACCCTGCTGATGTACTCTTTAGCAAGCGTAGGCGAAAGCGTTAGACACAAGAATGTCGCCGAGAACGATGGGAGCATGCAATGAGAGTGCTTAGTCCAGCAAACGGGCATCAAGCTGTCTATTGTTCCTGGCTCTAGTGACCATGCTGATGGATCACTTTGCAGAGCACCCTCTGAAACGAGATATTGTCGACGGGCAAGGCGAGGCCACCGAGACTATAACCAGGCCGCATTCTAATTCATCTTGGGCTGGCGCTTAGAGTATTCCACATCCTCGCTACCTTTTCTTCTCCCCTTATCAGGCCTCTTTCCAGGGCACTTTTGACCATCAAAGAGGGCTAAGATTTGATCCGAGATGTCTGAAACATGAGACCATGGGCCAAATGCTGGGCGTCAAATTCCGATCCAAGAGACTATACAGCCGAGCAAAGCGACAGCGCCCTAGGGTGTCGCCTTGGAAAGGATGCACATCCACCTGCGGCTCGTGTCCAGTGCTCAGCCAAGAATTGAGGCTTCCCCCAACTTCCCTTTGGACGTGGTTTTTCCTCTGGAAATGGCCCTCGAGGGTTTCAGACCGGTGAATTGAAGCAGACATCGCGGTTCTGAGAGAATGGCACGCGAAGCGAACTCGGTGGCACCGAGCTAACCGCCTTGCTCAACATTTGAGGTGATGAACGCGGAGTCACCGGGGGCCAGGATGGTACCGTAGTGTACGTAGTAAGGGCAATGGGCTGACCATCGCAGAGGGAACATATTCGTTATTACGTGTGTCTGTTTTCCTCGCTGCGGTCTTTTGGGACGCGTGGACGCTTGGATGCAAACTTAGTCATGGATCGGATTCCTCGACCCAGAACAACTCACCTCCCGGAGGCTCGCCTGCGCTGTATCATCAACTCAAGTCCACCACCATCAATTCCCACCACCTCGGTGCTCCAATGTGTTTCTTGGGCCAAGACGCCAAACATAACTCTTCATTGCAGACTGAGAGGATGGGACGGTGGCATATCCCGCAGATTTATCCACCTTATGCAGAGGAATTTGCATCGTTGCAAGGCACCGCCTGACCATAAGGCACGCACCAAGTGTGGACGAATGAAAAGGATGCGTGGCTGCGTTTTGGCCCTACAAGATTCGCTCTATTATTGACAATTGGGCAGATGCTAGCCAAATCAAACACCCTTCAGCAGAACGGCCCTTGACGCTTCGGGACGTTGGTGCAAACCTACCTCGCCTACTCGTTCATCCACTTGCAGCTGGGCTCTGCGACCCAGCCTCTTTCGATAGGGTTGATCGACCTGAGATGTGGCGGCTATCACGGCGACAAGAAACCTTGCGCAACCATCACTCTTGGGGGCTGGAAGTATGTATTGTGGTAAAGCCGCAAAAACATCTCACGTCTGAGCCGACTCGGTTTCGAAACGATGCGTTTCTAAAACACTTACAAGAAAATGGTCACTTACACGCGACCCCACTACCTCTCCGTCTAGACTGCTTCGGTCTTCCGAGGGCGCCTTGTTGAAGGGGGCATTCGTGGTACCTAAGGGCGAACTTTGTTCTTCTGTGCCCTCTCCCAATCTCCCCCTCTTGCTCGCAGCCCCAGAAGGCCCGAGGAAAGGGTCGGGTCGCTCAGAACGTGGTGGACCAGGCCCGCCACGACCATTATACCTTCCGTTCGCAGTTGGTTGTGTCACCGATGATTCATCCATTGTCCAACGTTGACGACGCAGCTGAGGCTCGGGTTTGAAAGAGCGTTGTGAAACCCCCCTTCTGCTGTACTGCATCTTCTTGTGTGGCTTCTTTCCCTTTCTGCCTCTACGCTTGTCTCAGCGGTCATGACTCTTTCCACGAGGCTGTGTCATTGATGGCACCCCTCAACCAGCGACTTTGTGCAGCAGCTCATGATTTCACATACAACCATTCTGACTGTACGCCAACTATTCGTATTGAGGCTTACAATCTCTCAAAGCGCGGATACATACGGACTCTCGGCGATTCCACCTGTTGGGCGATTCAGTATACCAGTCGGCGACAATGCACGGCGCCGTATATCTGCTGGTACTTGAGCCTCGCCCGTTTTTCAGATGGGCCATTCGCTCTGCACATATAACGACTGTGCCCCTTGTTCCTTGAAATTAGTCCCAGGATCATCGACTCGAGTTTCCTTACCTCTTCATTCCAACAGCAACAGGCACCATGAAAATATCTTCGGGTTTTCTCATTCTATTGCTTTCGGCATCAGGTGGCGCGCAAGAAGACAGCAATAAATCCGATGACTTTGTCTCATGGCAAGATTCTCCCAATCAGCGAGGTACGATGGATATCGTCTGGTCATGCTTGTTCACCGTCTTCATTTGTGTATGTACTTTTCAAATCGCCTATCAGTGTTCTGATGAGCTTTGGCGGACGCCCTGTATATCCCGACCTGATTGACTAATGCTAAAGGGAACACTAGGTTTGGACCGCCGTCCATCTCAACGTGCCGGCTCCCCCTGATACCGACACAATGTTCGCCTTGTGGCTGAGGAGGATAAAATGGGGTTCGCTCCCCTTCATTCTTGTTGAACGTCCAACTAACGCATGCCTAGTCGGAAACTGCTGCATGGTTCCCGAAATCGTTTTACTGTTAGCTGCCGGCCAGTGGTCCTTGGCTCGTGCTTGCTGGCGCGAAATGAGAGATGTCATCGCCGAGCTTGACGAGGCACATGAAATGGAGGCTGGCGAGAGACTGAACGCAAAGTCCACGGCTACCCCAACAATCGAGCTTAGGGGTCCCAATCTTGAACCTGATTCGGAAGAGGCACCGGAAGCAGAGAGGACACGACCAAAATTGCGCCGAGCTGAGACGTTTGAAGAGCTGAAAAGAAGGAAACATGATGAGAGGTGGACATTGCGGCATGCATTCTATGCCAACATGGGTGGCTTCCGGCTCAGAGACAGCACGGGCCAGGTGTACATTGTCACCGCCAAACACATCAACCACCTGGTTCGGAAGAGATACATCGACCTGCCCAAGATAACGCCCTTGGAAATCAATGACCGAAGCAAATCCGACAGTCTGGCCAAATTCTTGGCCATCTTGCAAGTGGGATCGCTTGCCATACAGGTGATCGCCCGAACCATCCAAAAACTGGAAACAACGACACTGGAGGTCACGACTTTGTCATTCGTTGTTTGTACGTTAGGCACTTTCATCGCCTGGTATCGGAAACCCTACGATGTGCAAACTTTTATTGTGCTCGATATGCCGGGCTATGCCATCGAAGACATCGAATTGAAATTCGTGGAGAGGAACGGCAAGCAGCGAGATTTGCTGCAGGAATATATCACAGGACATCAAACGAGTAACGTGGTCGACAACGATGGCAAACTCCTGGCGCCGTACAACAAGCTGACGATCATCGATGATGGCCTCCCGACATTTACCGCCTCATTCACCGACGTATATGGCCATTTCTGGGGGCGAAAACCCTATGATGCAAATCGAATTCGCAACGACCGCCTGCCGGTGATGGAAAAACCAGTCACACTTGTCTGCGCTATCACAACGCTTGCTTATGCCGGCCTTCATATTGCAGCATGGAATATACCTCTGGCGACCAACATTGAACGATTGCTCTGGCGGATCGCGTCCATTGTGCTGATAAGTTGTGTGGTCGTCTGGTTCTTCATGGACCACTTTGAGGAGTATTTGGCCCACAGAAGAGTCAAGAAGGGGAAGGTGACTGATGGAGTGATTGTCCCTTGGTGGAGAATCCCGGCATCGATCGCTGTGGCTTTTGTTTATGGCTTGTCTAGGCTCTATGTGCTTGTCGAATCATTTGCGGCGTTGAGGTGGATGTCGAAGTCAGCATACGAACAAGTAGACTGGGGGAAATGGGTGCCGCACCTGTGATCACCGACGGCGCTGAGACGGTTGCCAAAGTCAGCATACGAACCATTAGACTGGGGGAACTGGGTGCCGCACTTATGTTGGTGTCTTGATGAGGACAACGAGTGATGAGAGAGGAACCTTAAAGAGACGGCTAGTATGGGAATGGCGAATGATGAAGGAGTTCTGGGTGCACATATCTTGCCCTTTGGGATGGGTCGGGTCGATCTGGCGTTTGTTAGGATCCAGGGTTGTTCACTGGTCTTCTTTTAATGCTTCTGTTGTTGCAAATTGAGGCCTGCGAGTCATTCGATTTTGTGTCGCTTTTGTATTGCAGTAGTTGTAGCCTGCACCATCTTCCGCAGGAAACTCTTCGCAACACCTCCATCATCCCTGACTCCAGTCTGATCTTGACTGCATTGATTCTCTCTCATGAGGTGGCAGAAATCGTCAAACCTCCCAAGACATGACCTGCTTCTGGTATGGTTACCAGCCCATGGTCAAACCCGGCAGACTGCGCCACTCACTCGGGGCTAATCATGTACCTACACGCCAGTGCCTACCAGAGAATCAAAGACTTTACCGAATTCCGCAACAAATCCGACCCTCAGGTCCCAGGTCTGTCCTCAATTCTTGTCTCTGAGAGACCATGGACATCTCTTCCACCTGTCACTCCCGGTGCCATGGAGATACAGAATCATAATTACCATTTACCGCTTTTCCAACGGCGCCTATTGTCTTCTTAGAACAGCACCCGCCGCCTTCTTTTACCGAGGAAAATTTGCAAAAGTCTTGTGAATGTGAATCTAAAACAATGGATACATTCGGGGCCTTACTGTTGTGCTCGGCCCTATTCCTCGCGTGGGCTGGGATGGAACGATGGAAACGATGGAAGGTACAACATACTCGCATACCCGCGGCCCCATACAATTCTCATACGGGACGATATGTTTGGCTATCGGACTGACCTGGCTCCTTCAGGACTTGTCAGCGTTTGCATCCTCCAACGGCTGCAAACCAGCCCAGAGGCATTTACACAACCCGTGGTGGCTACCCTTTGGCCTGGACAAGTATCATCTATTGAATCCCTACTGTTTGAGCCTCATCCTGACAAGCCTAGAATGCTGCCGACCCTCAAAGCAGACCGAGCAGGTAGACTGCCGGCGTTCATGCTGCAAGAATTCGAGAAACATGGCCACACCTATAGCCAACGAGTGACCGGCCAGCTGGTGGTTTTGACCAGATCCCCAGCCAATGTGCAAACCGTGTGCAAAACCCGCTTCAAAGGTTGGTTGTGCGTCAACCTCGCACGACATAGCAGGTCGTACTGACCCTATCTTCCCAGACTATGAGATTGGGTCAGACCGTGCGGGAAACTTCGGCGCCCTCATCGGCCACGGTATTCTGGCCTTGGATGGTCGAGAATGGACTAGATCTCGCGCCATGTTGAGGTCTGTGGGCTTTCCGAGATCATAGGACGATACTGATATCAATATTGGTGTAGACCACATTTCACGAGAAACTTTGATCAAGACTTTGTACAATTGGAAGGCCACGTCCAGCATCTGCTGCGCCGGCTGAACGACGTGGCATCCAGGAACATGCCCGTCGACATTGGCGACTTGTTCCTGAAGTTGAGCACCGACTTCGCAACCGAGGCAGTCTTCGGGCACAGCACCGATTCCTTGCTCTTGGACTTGAAACACTGGTCAGGAGAGCAGGATAAAGGGAGCGCAGGAGATTTTTCTCTGGCCGTCGATCACGCTCTTCACATGCTAGGGCAGAGAGGTCAGCTCATCAACTTCTATTGGCTTCGCGATTCACCTCGATTTCGACGATCTTGTCGGACTTGTCAAGCATTCGTCAACCGATACCTGGAAGACGCACGACAGTCCCAGTCGCAGACGATCGTCGAAGACCTGGGAAAAGGAGGTACCACGTCGTTCATGCATTCACTGGTGGCCAGGGACAATATTCCCGCCGATGTCATAAGGGATCAGCTTTTGGCTTTGCTGGTGGCAAGTAGGGATACCTCAGCCTCATTCGCCTCATGGGTGATCTATGCCCTGGCCAGACATACCGAAGTCATGGCAAAGCTTCGGAGCTTGATCGATACTCACTTGCCCAGGGGTAGGCTTCCAACGGCGGCAGATATCGCCGCTCTCCCGTATCTCCGCCACGTCCTGAACGAAACACTGCGGATCTTTCCTGTGGTACCCCTGAATGGGCGTACGGCCAAAGTCAATACTATACTCCCAGAAGGGGGCGGTCCTGACGGCAAAAGCCCGCTGTTGGTACCGGCAGGCACCAAGGTGGCCTTCAACATTTATGCATTGCACCATCGACGAGATATCTTTGGGATGGATGCTGACGCGTTTCGACCAGAACGATGGGAAGAGGTTGGCGCTGGCACAGTGGGTGACTTCGAGGGAGCCTTCGTGCCCTTCATACTCGGACCCCGCGTCTGCCTGGGCAGTAAGTCACTGTCGATTAGCGTCGTTGAGTTTAGCCCTGAACAGACTGACAAAGTGTCCCAGAGAACATGGCAATGATGACCGTCTCCTATCTGATCGTCCGCATCCTGCAGAAGTTTGACCGCCTCGAGGCTGTTGACAGTCCCGCATCACAAAGCCTACCGAGGGATTCACGCAATTGGCCGAGTGAAGACACTCGATACGATATGGAGGATAAGGAGACAACCTTCAGCATCGGCGTAACGATGTCTCCTCGTGACGGTGTTTGGGTGAAACTGCGATCGGCAGGAGATACATAGGGGAGGATGATCCAACAATAAGGATACCGATGTTTCAGTGCATACCATATCTTTGAAAAGGGGATTTCTTGCTGTGCTCGAGTTCGAGTTTTCGCCCACATGCCAGGCGGGTGGACGGCACTCATGCTGCAGAGGCATGGCCGGCGACGCGACAGCGTCCACGCAAGAATGAGGAATTTTTGGTGCAGATGTTGTCATCTGGCACCATGGGCGCCCTGAACGAGAGCCTAGGCCAGTCCAGGTCAAGCCATCGCCAAAACCTGGATCTCCATTGGGCTTGAAGCTCCTGGTGGATTGCACCCTGGCCGCTGCGCCCCCCAAGGCCTGGGAGCGGTGGGCATCTCCACTGATGTCCCAAAACCAGTGATCAACGTCACACAAGCGGCCCTGAGCGTCCCCAGCGACCTCCCAAAATGGACGATACTTTCTTGCCCAGAGCAAAAACACACAATGAGGCTGGCTGGAGGCAATAAAACAATCTGAGAGGAACTTCCGACAATAAGGGGCATCGTGGAGTCCTCAGTGTCTGGAACGGCACATGGCCTGGCGATGGGAGAATGTTAGCCATCGCATGACCCAAGGGCTCATTGTTCCAGGCCTTCAGGATCGAAGTCTCGCCGAACTCAATAGCATTGGACACCCACCGCCCGCCGCGGCCCCCGAATCGAACTATGCGCTGAGACTCCCATCGGACAAGGGAGAATAGTAACAGCTAGCGCACCAGTTTGAGGCTGCTGTCATGCGGAGAAGGACCATGGACAATGATGGGCTCTATTTACGAACGCCTCCAGCCGGAATCCTTGGGGCGCTTCGAGTGGCTGCCGTGGTGAGATGGACTTGATGGATCTGCCATCAGCCTCGATCTCGCAAAGCCCTTTTCCTCAAAGCCTCCTGTGTGCTGTGGAGAGGCAGACAAAAACATATATACACGTGGTCCTCCCCAAGGGCTGCATCACTGTCTACTTGGTTCAACCATCGCCCATCAACCCAGCCCAGCCACCAACTTTGTTTCCCCCCAACCCACAGGACTGACACCCGGCACAGCCGCGCACACCCCTTCGGAGAGCAAAGACATCATCCGATCCCGCAAGTCATTCCACTGCTACTGGGTCCCTTGAACCCCCCGCATCGCTACCCAGTTTTTTGGAAGCAGCTGATGCAAGCGACGACGTCGACATTCCACCCCACTTGCTCGCACCACTCCCAACCTCAAGGGGTGGCCATATCAATGGCAGCATATCTGCTCGGCTTCGTCTTGTATGCTCTTCTCTCTCTCCCTGTCTCTCTCCAGTTCGACCACACCCTCGTTGTGCACTACCCATTGGCGACCATGATCAAGAGTCTAATGCGATTGCTCTTCAGCACCGGGTTCTCGTTTGAGAATCACCGAGACGACGATTTCTTCAACGAGCCCTCGACTATGCGGCCTCGATTGACTGCTGCAGCCGCCAAGGAGGATGGTTCCACGGAGCACCTTGCATCGCTGTCCTCGCCCTCGACGTACCAGGTGGTCGCCAGAGGTCTGCCCGGCGCAAAAATCCACTATGCAGCACCGAGTGCCTGACGACGTCACACCTTGACACACACACACACTCTCTCTCTCTGTCTCTCTCTCTTTTGCGACAGCATCATCCACAAGCTCTTGACCATGAGCAAGCACCATTTTGTCCTTTTCTCCTTGGTACCTAGATAGCATTGGGTGCGACACCATTTCCAGCCGAGGCAAACCCTTCCTGCGAGGCCAACATCTCGTGCGACAGTGGCCAAAACCCCTTCCCGAGCATGACGACTGCAACATTCTTGGAGCTTGGAGTGCAGCTGGTGGATCTGCCGGCACCACGGACGACCAACAACCACAACTAGACATTTTTTTCACGATCCCCGCCTTTCCAGCGCTACGACGGCAACAGTTGGTCATCCATGTTTCGTGGTCTTTGCGAGCATGGCACCACACTGGGACGCCACTGTCTCGCTTAGAGAGCTGGTATTCGCCCATTTTCTCGCATCCACCGCAGCCCTAATGCATTGAAAAAATACCGGTTGATTGACGCACGGACCTTTATCGACCACACACGCACACACACACACACACCACACACACGAATTTCCTTTCCGTTGTGAATCACGCAAAGCCACCAAGGCTAGGCTTCAGAGCACGACGACTTGACGATTGCATACAACCATGATGATATGATACCACACGATATGAGGCTGCCATGGATATGGCCCCCGGATTCCCGTCAGCGTGTTATGATGGCAGCCAGTATTCGATTCTGGGATTTAGAGGGCAGGGGAGATTCTGCGATTTGATTTGTTGGGGAAAAGATGGATGCGGAAATATAGGTAGTTTACGACGCCAATAGTATTCGATGTTAATTGCCTGAGTCTTGTCCCTATTGTACTCCTTTGTGTAGCCGATATTTGTTTGTGTGTGTGTGAGGCCGCGAGCCTGAGTAGACAGCCCAAAGGTGTGCAGCAACTGAACGCATGAAACAGAACAGAAACAGAGAGCATTGCGTGGCTGGGAGGCGCAGCACCACCACCACCACCTTGTTGCTGTTTTGGATGTTTCGAACTGCGCCAGGATCATTGTTGATGAGGCTGTAGACCTTCTTCTCTTCTCTTGATCCGTCCAGCCTTGCTCCCTCCAGAGCAGTCAACTAGTCAGCAGCCCTGCCCCGTCTCTGCGTCTGTCTCTGGCTCTATCTCTGCCTCAGCCCCCCTTTCCCCCCCAACTTCGCCCATGACAACGACTCTATATTCGTCGACACGTGCATCAGTTGAACGATCCCATCTCACTCGTCGCCCATCATGTCTCCACGTCCCCCGTTTCAGCCGTCGTTGCATCTCACCCGGTCAATAATGAGGAGCCGTTGTTGTAATAACATGACACCCAGCATTTGCCTAATACGGCCGTACCGCCCAAGATGCTTGGTTTGTGCTTTGTTCGTCGCCACTGGCTCAAAGATTGCCGTCCGGCTTCCCGTCCACATGGATCCTACGCTGTGTACACGAGGCAAGTGGTCCTCATTCACCAAGCCATTCATGAAGACCGCAAGAGGCCTGCTATTGGCGTGTCTGTGCGCCGTCGTCGGTCCTCCTGCAAGGCCATCTCCCCTTGCAGGCGCATTGTTCAGCCCTGATGACTATTGCCGTGTTCGGTAAGAGAGACTGTCGCGTTGGTGTCTTGAAGGTTTTCTTTTTGGTCATCATCCGCGCCTTTTCTGGTGATGAATATCGAAGAAGAGAGCGCTGTTGCTCTATCATTCACCAAGGACGAGAATACAATCTGCGTCAAGGAGTGAATGCGTTCATCCCTGCAACAAGGTAGAGGCTTTTCTATCTATCCTGTCTTTACTATTGCCGTCGTGCCAAACAACCAAGGAGGGCGCCACAGAGAGCACTGATCGAATAATAGCATTCGCACACCGCCATGATCTGACTCGCTCCTCAGGCGAATGAACATGCACTGACCCGTGGCCGTCCAATGGCTGCGCCCATGGCATTTCTCTTCGTGGACTCGTCACCAGCTACCACCGACGTAAGAGACAAGGAACTGATCCGAGCTGAAGCTCGATCTCATGCGGCGAAAGTCTCTCATCGCGCAAGTCGCCGGGTCGATTCCACTGGGCTTGCTCACGAGAAGGGTGCTGTCACTGTTCAGAAATTCAGGAAGCCGGCTTTCAACCAGCAAGACGCGATCGCATCCTCATGCCCCCATGTTACGGACGGCACCGGGCAAGAACCCAGGCCTCGTCCGAGTCGCGAACGAGGAGGTACGTCTTGCCATGTGCGACGCTGGCGTCTCGGATATCAGGATTCATCGAGACAACCTGACACTCGCACTGACTCTCTCCTCAGCAACAGGTCGACCCGCCACTCTCCTGAGAGTACTCGGACGACCATCCCGGTTTACAAGGGAAACTCTGACCCGTTCGACTGTACTGCCGTCCCATTCACCGCTTTGGACCTTTCTCTGGTCAAGGACGACCGGCAGAGTCTGGTTGACATCGTCTGGCCCGCCGAGATTTCCATGCGCAGAAACCACCCGGCCTTGCTGGACCGGATGTGGAATGTCATGCCCAGCATCCTCGATTCTGCCGCCGTCGTACACGCCGTCATCAGCCACGCGCACCACAGCAGGGCTTTGCGCCATCTTGCCTGGGGCCAACGCGACCACAGTGCGACCGTCCTAGCCGAGCAGCATAAGCTCCGGGCGGTGAGGCATCTGCGGCATCTCCTCGAGAGATACAGCCAACGTGGCGGTCTCGATGTGCTGCAACAGATCAGAGGTGCTTCCGCGCAGCTCGCGGCCTGCGGTGTCATTTCGGGAGATGCTGGCGCTGCGCAGATCCACTTCGCCGGCGTGAAGATGGCGGTCGATCGCTTGGGAGGCTTGAGGAACATGGGCCCCGGCCAGTCTGAGTGCCTGGTGTTTTCGCAGGTGGCGGGCGCCTGGTTCAACCGCTCCCGCCCGATCTTCCATCCCGACGAGTGGGATCCGGGGCCGTGGGCTGAACAAGGATTCGACTTTGGCGAGCTGCCCCCTTCAATGTCCGGGAGGAATCCTGCTTGCGTCTGCGGCCCCTGTCCTCGGCCATCGACCATATCCCCCGGCATGCAAGTTACCATCGATCAAGTCAGGGAGCTTTTGCGTGTTGAAGACCTCAAACTCGTCCTGGCGGCTTCGGGGGATGAGAGAGCCACGCAGGTGTTCCGCTGGTCAGGGCTGCGCAAGCTTGCCGTCCGGGCCCACAACCTGTGTTTCTGGTGCGACATCGACGAAGCCGTCAAGTCCACCGCGGGCGGTTGGCACCCAGGCGGCAGTTCCAGCAGCGGCACCATGGGGTATCGTCCGCCCGTGCCTTTCGACACGGTCCTTTGCCTGACGGTGCGCTGCTTCGACCGAGCCATCTTCGAAGAACACTATTACGCCGCCGCCGACGCGCCGTTTCGGCTGAGCCGGATCTTCCTCGCCGAAGTGGCTGGCTGCCTCCAGCGCCTGGACCCTCCGTTCCCTGACGTCGCAGGACCGCAGGGCGCGTCACCGCACGACCGGCGCATCCGGGCAGACGAGCGAAGGTACGACATGCTCTGGGTCTGCTCCGTCGGGGCACACATTGAGGAGCACCATCTCAGCCTGGCGGCCCGACAAGCTCCGCCCCTTCCATCGTCCTCGATCTCAGCCACCGGATCGCGACCCCAAGACACGACGGGTGGGAGTGGACTCTTCACGGCCGGATTCGCGAAGCTGGCACGGACGCTGGGCTTCGAAGGGTTCGACGACGTCGCGACCTTCCTGGCCGAGAGGTACTTGTACTGTCCGCGCCTCCAGGATGCGACGTTGAGGAGGCTGCTTTGACGCGGGACTCCTCTGAGTTTATATATAACGGGCCAAAAAAAAATGGCCCTGTCTAGGCCTGTGGCCTCCATGCTCAGCTTGTCCCCGCGGTGGTCGAGGAATTGGACAAAAACCCTCAGCGAGAAATTTCGAGGGATACCGACTTTAAGTCTAGTCAGTGAGGCAGATTTCCAGGCCGCCGTCGGAAACTGTGCCTTGGGTGTCGGGGCTCTCACTCTTGCGCGCTACTTCCTGCTGGATGGGAGAGGGGGGGATGAATACCTTGTATACCCTACCCGCTTCCTGCTTCCCGCTTCCCGCATCGTGGAATCAGGCCTCCTTTTTGGTCCCGGCCCAGCCTTCCATGGTAGTAACAGGCAAATATATGCGCGAACGTGGGGGCAATGTCGGCGTCCCAGCAGAGAGTGCGGAACGACCCAAGCACACCGTCGCACTCGCAGCAGCATCAGCAGCGCATAATTGGACACCCCGTAAGGAACGCCGCCTTCACAGCTGAGCGGGCCTGGTCGCCACGAGGAGGACATACTAGAGCCTAATACGAGGAGATAGATGGTGAAGCGGCAGGGAATGGAAGGAGACTAAGATTATATTTGCCGCGAGCCATGGTATGGCATTGCCTGCGCGGAAAGGGGATGGGAGTCGAAAATCTTCGTAACATCATGCATGCCCTGCGAGTTTCTGCCCGTCACTCTCAAACTCCGTCACCTCGACTTTCCCAAGACCCTTTGACAACGAGAATGCTACATATGATACATCCCACTCCCACTCCCATCCAACATCCAACATCCAATGCTCGGACAGATTCCAACAATGGCTGCCCAAGGCTAGTATATGCCAGTTTTCTATAGCGTCTGTTCTTACAAACGAACTTCGCGGACTCCGATGTGCCGAAAGAGCGACTTCCTGCTTGCCTCCCGACCATGTGTCTCGCTGAAGACCAACTAGCTATCCAAGCACCGAGAAGACAAAAGCTGCATTGTATATGGAATGACGATAAATTGAACGAGTCTGGCCGATATATCGAATGGTGCTTGCTCAAAGGGGGTACCGAGACCCCAGGACGGGCGATCCTGAGTGTCGGCTTTTCGACGTCGGGCCCGGCTGATCCCATGCAAATGTGAGGACATGGCGATCTCTAAGTTATCCCGGAACTGATGACGATAGATCATGGCGGACCGTCAAGGACCACGTGAGGGAGCAGCGCGTGGCATGGCCTTGGAACCACTCGTCAAGCGATTCCTGGTGCAGGCTCTGGAGGACACAAATCGCCTGATGTAAAGGTCAAATGTCGTAACTTCGTCTCGCTCGTTCATTGCACATCAAGTAGCCAACACAACGCTGGTTGGCTTGCACAGCTCCCTCGGGAAGTAGCAGAAGGGTCCGATAGGGCCCAGCTCGTCATGATCCCATTGCGTCCACAGCCCAAACACGCCCCCGGATCTGATGCCCCCTGGCTGGACACCTTCCAACTGCCACTGATCATGGCCGGCGTAGTTGATGATGAATTTCCACCTTACCTCTCGTCCACCCGGGACAAGGCTCGCACAACCTCTGACTCCGATGGCCGGGCGGTGCATCGAGGTGTGGCTGTGGGAAACGCCAGAGAAGTGTAGCACGGGTAGGTCAGTAGACGCGGGAAGCGATGTCGCCAGGCGTGGATCTGACGCAACGGTGTCGTCGAGCCGGAGTTCGAGCCTCATCAGTTCGCCACAGTCTTCGGGTTCGTCGTCCAGGGTCGGCTGAGTGGCGATGTCATTATTCCAGGTGTTAAATGCGACGAGGTCATTGTGGTCGATCCAAGAGTAAGTCCCCAGCCACGTCCCGGTGACCCGGGCCCAGTCATTGGGGCTGGTCGGGTCGGCCAGTGTACGGTGCGGCAGAGAATAACAGAAACCTTGAGGCAGGGCGAGGCGGCCTTCGACACACATGGAAAAGTTGCGGCTGATGACGCTGACTATCGCCTCGAGGAGCGACCAGTCGACCGTGCCGCTGCCATCTCGCCGAAAGGGGCTGTATTCATTGTCCGGTCCGCTCATACTCCAATTGTACACTTTCCGCCTGGCCGCACCTCTAGCCCGGTGCTCGATGCGCTCACGAGTAGTCAGACCGTAAAACACATGGAGCCTTGAGGCGGATTCGGGCCGGTTCTGGTCATTTGTGCTCGCGGCCATGCTCCTGGTGAACCGCAGTGTCGCACCCAACAGACGCTCGTCAGATCTGGCGTGCCGCAGCGTCCTCTGCATTCCCGTATCGTGGATGAGACTTTCGATGCCATCTCGATGGGCGGTCAGGGCGGAGAGGACTTGGAGGTTCAGTGAAGTTGTCCGGTCGTCCTCTCGGGGAACTTTGCCACTAGCAATGTCCCGAGCATTGAGTTCGAATTTGGCCGTGTCGCGGATGTCGAGTAGGGTGGTGAGATAGGCTTCAGCCTGACTGTCAAACCCACACTGTTTTGACTGGACACCTCGCAGCGCCATTAGTCTTGTATAAAGTTCATGGTGCCAATCCCACTGGCGCTCTGTTGCCAGTGGCGTGTGGCCGGGCATCATGGACCAAGCATCATTCGGATCATCAAAGACATGCAAGAATGCAGCTCTCCAGAGAGTCTGGTTTTGAGGACGCACAAAGTCATGTGCAGCCTTGCAAGTTCGACCCAGACGGACAATGTCCGCAGGGGGCAGATACGACGAGATATGTTCTAGGATTTCCTTGGGCAGATCTAGGAGCTGCATGGCTAGGCTGGAGAGGGAGCTCCTGAGATTGAGGTCCAAGTGAACAGATGGCAGAGAAGTGATGGCAAAGGGAGGACGGAGAGGAATGAGGTAAAAAGTAGGTTGCTAGATCGCCAGTATTCGACTTCGCCAATCTCTCAGCAGGGCAGCGTGGCCATTGCTCACTGCCCCTCACTTGGCTGCTTCGAGCCAAATGTTTCATCCCTGGCAGGGAACCCAAGCCTGTCAGTGGGTGTCACAAACAACAATATGGCGCCGTGGATGCAAGGGGGATTGAAGAGCAGGAGGCTGCGCCGGGCGCAGAACTGATTGAACGCTCAATGGCCACCAGAGCGCATGATCGCCATCTAGCAGCTGTGGGAATGGTGAATTGTAGGTAGAGAAATAGGTAGCTGTCGGGGTGGTTGTTTAGGCCCCCGTGCACCGCCATGCCTCAAGACACGCCGTCAAATTCCCCCTTCCAAGACACCAACAAACGCTGCCACCACTGCCAATCTCACCCCCAGCTCGCCAGTAACCGCTCGCACAGCCGCAACGCAGTCGCATCCAACTCTTCTGCCTCGCATCCTCATGTGGAAGTCCTGCATGCATATTAAGAGGTACTGTCAATATCGCAGCATCTCCTGACCACCTTCGCCCGCCAGCTCTTCCTCAAAAGCCCTTCCACCCACCCCACAATCTGTGTCGATTCCACCCTAGAGACTCTCCCCCATCCACCGCTACCGCCTACAATGCCTCTGAGAGACTTGCTCAAGAAGAAGGACAAGATCGATAGTGATGTCGCTTTTCAACCGCCTCCCCTGCCTCAGGCGACCGAATTCACCTTTGTCCGCACCGACACGCATACAGAAGAATACATCAAGCCTCCTGGATTTGAGGATGACCCAGAGCTCGCTGCGTCCGTCGAACCCAAGAGTCCTTCTCCATCGAGACGCTCATTTGGTCGATTCCGAAAGAGCCACAGTCCCGGTGCTGCCGACGTGTCTTCCCCAGAGAAAGAAAAGAAGGAACATCGACGCCTGTCTGAGCGGCTGCATCTGAATAGGGATCGTTCTGCGAGCACGAGCTCGGTCAATCTGCCTTCTGATCTCCCCGAAATTGACGAAACATATGCCGAATCTGGTGATCGTCAAGAGACAGAAGCGAAGTGGGAGGAACGTGCGACCATTTTGGCGAGCAAAAGCCCTGCCATGCCAGCTCATTCTTTGACAGGCGAGCTAGAGACGCTCAATTTGGGCCTCCCTGGGCAATCTCCATCGCGGCCTCGAAGCATAAACGACCCAGAGAGCGACATTGACATCCAGAAAGCAATCCAGCTCCACGAGTCTGGTGACCTCAAGGAGGCAACCGAAATGTTCCACCAACTTGCAGAGTCAGGCAACGTCTTATCCCAAGTCCTCTACGGCCTGTCGCTGCGGCATGGCTGGGGCTGTGAGCCTGATCCTGCAAAAGCAGTCACCTATTTGTCAGCTGCAGCGTCCAACTCTGCCACCATTGAATCTGATGCTTTGAAAGCCGGAATGAAAAAGGGAGGCGCCGCCAAGGGCGAGCTGGTGCTTGCAATCTTCGAGTTGGCAAACTGCTTCCGCCACGGCTGGGGAGTTCCGGTCGACAAAGTTGCAGCAAGGCAGTATTACGAGACGGCGGCAAATCTAGGAGATACGGATGCCATGAACGAAGCTGCGTGGTGCTACCTCGAAGGATTTGGGGGCAAAAAGGACAAGGTGAGTTTCCGCGCTTTTTTCTTCCTCAAAGCTTTGCTTGGAAGCCCAAAATACCGCAGGCGCCTTGGGATATCTGCGTCTCTCGATCAACGCGTACCCCCCCCTTTCCCTCTTGACACGTGATGGACGGCAGCGGCGGCGGCAGCAGCAGCAGCCCAGCTGAGCCTCATCCGCCCCCGAAAGCGGTCCGACCATGGAGGTTCGGGTGTAACGCAGTCTGACCCATATCGGGAGTGCTATTACTTGGAGGGGGCCCTTCTGACACAAACTTGGGCGTCGTGCGGCCCCCAAATACGCGAAATACCCAAATACAGCTCCCTCTCAATGGCAGCTTCACTTTGGGCAGCAATGCAGAAGGCCCTCGTCCACTCAGCAGCCAGCCTCAGCCCCCTTGTCCCCGTACCTTGCATTAGTCTCAAGTCATGCTGAACTCCGCGAATCACGATCGATGTTTCTCTCGGAGAAATATATGGCTACTAACACATGGGGCTTGCGACATAGTTTAAAGCGGCACAACTTCTCAGATTGGCCGAAAAGAATGGTGCAAAGACGTTGGGAAATTCCTGGTAAGTCATGGTCTCATGTCATTTTGTCCCAGAATTGCCTATCACCCGATCACCTACGCCCCTCGCCTGGGCCCTTCATCACACCCGCTCTGCCTATTTTCACACGAATTGGGTCGAAATTCCGGCGGTGTCCTATACCTCGATGCCAAGAGATGCCTGATTGGCGGTCAAACTTTGGAGACACTTATGCGACCTGTTCGGCGACCCGGTCCTCCACCATCAACCCTGCGAAATGGTTCGTGCTCAACGCTCCAACTCTCAAAGGCGAGGTGGCTGGGCCGCAGTCCTCGATGAGGCGTAACAATCCAAGGCATTGAACGGACCGGCTCTTGACCTCAACGAGAACGAACAATGTTTCATTAGTGACCCGGACAAAGAGCGGTGATGCGTGACTATGTGCTGACGTCTTGGTGTTTGTGATTGTCAGGATTTGGAAGGAGAAATATGATCCACCAAAATGAGACCGTGGCCTTGACCATCCTCAGTAGCATGTCGAGGTCACCTTGGACGATGGCCTGATGATCTCTCGATCCAGAAACCAGGAAAGCTGCGCGATATGACTCAAAATCGAGACGAGGGAGCCGATGAACCCGACAACAGATAAGCAAAATGAATAATGACCTTGCCCACGACTGGCTGCTTGGGGCCTATCTGCCCTGTTCTTGCATCCCTCGCCTGCGGTCTGCCCAGGCAACCCAGATCGGGCGACAGCTCTACAGTGCTCTCCTGTTGCCACTTGTTGATATCTAACTTCAGAAAGGATTCGACCCGTGAAACGCCCAGGCACAAGGGTAGACATGGGCAGCGCCACGGCCCTTTCCCTGCAATCTAGGTCAAGTTGTTGGTCAGCCGTTGTGGAGGTGGGTGAGGCCGTGCCTGCATGACGCAGGGGACTTGGAGGGAACTGTGTCTCTTCTCGTCCCTTAGTCCGGGGATGAACATCTGATCACGATGGTCCGTTCTGGCCGCGCGGTTCTTTCAGGACACGAAAGGTCCCATCAATGTTGCCTTTCCTTGGTCAGACCGCGGACCATTGAAGTTTATCACGGCCATCACCGAAGAGTGGTGCCCGTCGACTTGGTTGAATATGGATGGTCAAGCTCCAAGCGAGCAAGCTCGGTGAAACAAGAGACGTCAAAGCAAGGCAAAGCACATGCCCGTGACAGAATGTTCACACGGCTGGCCGCCCGGCGGGTTTGGGCCCTCGAAATCTTCGAGCCTGTTTGGCTTCCTTTCTCGACACCCAGCTCTAGAGAGATGGTCTTATATTGGGATACGATATAGAATTCAGAACACTTTGGATTGTCATTGAAAGAGCTCGCAAGTGGGCCTCGTTTCCCATTCCAACGATCCTATCTGCTGTGCTCGAGACACTGTGCTCGGTGCCCTTTCCTGTGTCTTATTCTTGCCCGAGGCATGTTTATACGGTTGCTATATGAGAAGGCGTTATAAAACTGTACGTCTGGTCGTTTTGGTCGTAACATCGTTGCGAAGGCTCTTGATTTGCCCTCAAGTTTCATCCTTTCATCGATCCATCCACCCAGCCCAGCCATATCTGTGGCTTATTTCCCTGTGCTCGGTCCCTATCCTTTCATTTGCTCCCTTGGAGCGTCATCTGGTCCAATAAAGCCGTTCCCTTTGTCGGGTCGTCTTTCTCCTGATAACTCAGGCCTCATGGTTTCCTGTCGTTTCCTCCCCCTTGTATCTTGCTTGTCTCCTTCCCCTTTCCCCACCTGAACCTCATGACTTTGTCATAGCTATGTGTATGTGCAACTTTCCACCACCCTCTCCCAACTTCAATTCCATCCCGAAATAGTTAAGAACGCAGGAAGCATAAAAAGGAAAGAATTTTTTTCATGTCATAGGCAGGCCGTTAAAAAGTTTCTGGGTCATCATAAAAATCAAAAAAAAAAAAAATCATGTCGTAATCCTATCGTATCAACTGATTCCCAGATCCCGATTCCAAAAAAAAAGTATCCCTAAACTGTTGTGAAAGAGATAAGGAAATTGTGCCCTGAAGCATATGAGTCTTTTCGCTTTCGTAGGTTTGTGTTTGGTCTTCATCATCAGACCCTGTTCCGTCTGAAGAGGGAGAGAATGTAGCTCCACAAAAAGAGAGAGAGAGAGAGAGAGAGAGAGACGACGACGAATAGAAAGAACCATAAAGGGAAAGATTTTCCACCACTCCGAACAAGAAACCCCCTCTGTGATGAGAGAGAGAGAGAAAGTTCTGGTTCGGATTTGTAACAAATTTTCTCGTGCCGGTCGTTCCAGAGAGATCGTAGAGCCTTTCCTGGAGAGTGTGTCTGGCTCTTTTACTCGACCCTGGCTATCATTTCGCGGAAATCTCGTAGGACTTTCTCGGGGACGCGGTCGAGGAGCACGCTCCGTTCCCGGGCTTTGCCGCCGAGGCCGCTCATCTTCTCGAGGCCGTCCCTCTCAGCTTGCATGTCCGCGAACAGTTGTTGCAGTCGGGTCGGTTTGACTTCGACCACATCGTCATCGTCGTCGAAAGCGCAGTCGGGACTGCTAATGTGGTTGTAGGAGGCGGCGGAGAGGGAGAAGGCCGCGGCAGCTTGTTGGCGGCGAGATGGCGTGGTGAGGGACGCGTGGAGATTGCCGAGTGGAGTGTCGGAGGGCTGAGGGGTCATGCCAGACACACCCGAGAGTGCGTGGGGAAAGCCGTTGTTGTCTAGCGAAGGGGCGGGCCGGCTGGGGAGAACCTCGTGTGTGACCTCGGGCCCGGAGGCAAGGACCGCCTGGAGCACGTTGCCGGCCTCAGCGCGATATTCGTCGGAGAGAGCAGGCATGTTGGGTGCCACGACGGCAACAGAGGACGCGGCACTGGCGGCTCGTGATCCGGCTTGCGACATGATGAAGGCGCCGGACAACAAGCACATGTAAAAAGTCTCCCAGCTGAAGGTGGCGTCGACCTTGACATCAGACTTGGTGGTAGTGTTCGGCTGGGTCGAAGAGGTGGTAGGTCTGGGGGTGGCTTGTCGCTGCAACGACTCGGATTCCTCCATCTTCATGTCTTCGTTGCCCATCAGGCCGAACTCGTCGTTCCACTGGTCCTCCAGCCCGAGATCCTTGAAGTTCGAAAAGTCGTGCGAGAAGGCGTCCGACGGGTTGGGGGCATAGGCACGCGCATGTTGGTTGCGTTCGAGTTCCCGGACGGTGTCCCTCAGGATGGTGTTCATTCGTCGAAGCTCGCCGGTCTCCAGAGTCGACGTCCGAATCAGATCCTCGTTCTGATACTTCAGCTCCGAAATACACTCCTCGAGCCGCTGACGTTCGAGGATCCACTGTTGTCTTTCATGGTTGAGAGCGTTCTCGAGTTGGCCAATGACTTCCTCCAGGTCGTTCTTCTGGCTGATGAGAAGCTTCTTGTCTTGTTCCAACTTCTCGGCATTTTGCTTCTTGCGCATGCGAGAATCCAGTCTGCGGAAAAGATGGTTAGAAGGCCAACGACGACCGAAGGGGTTAGGGATGATACATACGCGGCTTGACGATTTCGCAGCAAACGTTTCTGCTGTTTGAGCTCCTTCTTCTCCTCCTCGTTGGTGGTCGAGTTGATCAAGGCGTCAATGGTGTTGATGTTTCGTTCGGGAGGGATCTCGAATTTGGCATTCTTCTTCCTGATACCGTCGGACCTCAGCACCAGCAGTGGGGACGCAGGTCTGTATCTGTGTCGTAGCATGCGACTCGACTCGGCAGCATCTGACGAAGTGGTCGAAGCCCATCCGCCTTGACTGGACTGCGGCGACATGGAAACGGCAGAGGCAGGGTCTTGCTGCGGGAAACCCGAAAAGGTGACTGGGCCCCCGGTATATTGAACCTGCTGCTCAAAAGGCTCTTGCACCGGACCGAAGAAGGGGGTGGGAGTGCTCGCTTCAGACCGCCCGGACAAGTGCCACGGTTGGTTTGGCATGAAGCCGGGACCGCAGTTTGTAGGGTTCATCTGACTGAAGAACTGGCCATTGGGGGTTGACATTGGGAGCGAGCTTTGCGAGTAATGGCGGACGGGGCCCATGACTCCATGCGGCCTCTCCTGCCAGACATGGGCAGATGCGGGATAGTCATCCTCCAGCTTGGGGACTGAAGGCCGTCGATTGTCAGAGGCATCGGCAGCAGCTGCCATGTCGGCGGGGGTGGAGGATTCAAAGACCTTGTCGTCGAGGATCGAGGAGGAATCGTCTTCGGTGAGAGCGGGTTTGACGTCCTCAGGCCACTGAGGCTGCCCGTAAGGGTAGTAAGTTTGGGGCTGATATTGCATCGCCATAGGTGCGACAGAGATGGCAATCGACGATAAATTGGTTTTTGTTGTTGTGCCGATAGAATGGATGGACTAAGTGGCGGTGAGCGAAAAGGTGGGGAAAAGGCACTTGGTGGGAGGGTGTTGGGTTTTCTCTTCACAACGAAAGTGTCAAGTCTTCAGCAGTGGGTGAGAGAGCCAGCCGCAAAGAGCATATTGATAGTGTTTGAACTTCAGAGTCAAAGAGTATGTCAGATGTTCAGAGATGGAAAGGGAGGAGGGAGATGCAGCGGGTTTAGTACTATGTATTGCGAGCAGGACCAAGCAGCACTGGTCCGGTACAATACAATACCAGTGGGAGAAGAGGCGGAGGGGCAAGGGATCCAAGATCAGAAACATGGAGCCTGACGAGGAACCGTCAATGCCCCATTTTCCGGTCTTTGGACGGGTCTGGGACGGGTGATGTGAGAGGCAGGGAGGGTGAGAGGAGCGACGAGTTGCAACTGGACCGAGGGAGGGAATCGACCAAGAGGGAGAATTCCTGGGTGGAGAGAGTGAGGAAGAGAGGAAGAGGGCGCCGGAAAGGTCTCCAGTCTGAATTGGCCCTTTGCCAGGGCCCTTTTTTCCCCCTTCCACACACGCACAGTGAGAGGGGAGAGAGGGAGCGTAGCAAAAAGCAGCGAGGAGGCCCTCGAACAGGACACGAGGAGAGAGGAAGCCATGGTTGGGCGGACGAGATGGAGCCAGGGTATGGATTGGATGCTCTGCGAATCCCCAAGCACTGGCACTCGGGGCTTGTGCTTTTTTCCCTTTTTCCCCCTTCTTCACCTGCCGTTTGGTCTGCTTCGTTTTTTGGGCAGCGATTGTCCCCCAGTGCCAGTAGCAGTGGCCGGAGTCGCGGTGCGTGCAGCGTGCAGGAAGTTTGCTTGCTCCCGCGCCACGAGACTGGCTGCCAGCGACTCCGCCCAACGGCCACCCTTCATGCGACCACCTTTTAGGTCGCTTCAGCTTTTCAGCTTTTTTGCCCTCTGCTTGACTTCTCCTGATTAGGCACGAATGGGATCTCGTCCGCCTCAGAATGTGAGCACCCCGTTGCTCCCCTTTGCCGAATCGAGCCCACGAGAGTGGTCCTCACCCGTGGTCCTTTGGTGGCTTTGGCGGGTGGTGTCTGAAGCGACCAGCAACCAGCAAACCAGCAACCTGCGACCCCCGAGCCCTCGAACCTCGCCAGCCGGGCCAGAAAGAGCATGATGAGGCCAGAGGTCAGAAGACAAAGAGACGGACCAGTGACCCAAGAGGAGATGCGGATGACCAAGAGGCCAAACCGCGTCCCATTCCGACCATGACAATGCTCAGAAGTGATGGTCCCAGATTGTACGCGACGTGACCTGCTCAGCCGATGGCCTGCGTGCCTGGCGAGCTGGGAAAAACAAACAAAGATGGCGGCATGGGCCTTGCTTCCCGGGGGCTGGCTTCCAGGCCACTAGGCTTAACTGTTTGCTCTCTAGGCTCGGTTCGCTTCCCCCCTTGTGGTTCTTGTAGCGATGGGCGGCGCTGGGGGGCTGGGAGCATTGTGCTCGGCCGGCACGGGCCTTGACTCGTAGCTGCACATCACATCACGCTTGCACTTGTCCTTGTGAATCGCCCTCCTGACCTTCCTGTCCAGGCTGCGGCGATTTGGGGGGCCACCGATCCATCCCTCAGCTTGGCAACGCAGCGAGCCGATGTCAACAATAAGTGGCACAGTCTGACGAGAAATACACAGAGAAATGATTCATTATTGACTGAAGAAGGTAACCATCATTGAAAAGGGCATTTATCCTGTCCTTAGGCATGATGGTATCCTTACCCTTAATTAACAACATAAGCTATTTGATCTGGGGGGCCACTTCGTCGCTATTGAGTGACTGGTTAGATTCCGAGATGGCGTCTATTCTCTGTCAGACTGTGCCATTTTTTCCCTTCCAGGGCCTAGACAGATCTCGTCTGTCGATCTCCCAACGCTCATCAATCCATTTCGAAGCGAATCCATCACGGCATTCTTTTCACCTCTACTACAAGTACAAGTCCTGCTTTTGCTTATGCTTTCAGTAAATTTGTCATATCCCGGTCCCCTCTGGCCATCTCCCGATTTCCTCGCTGCCGCCGCAACCCTAAAGCCCCCCAGATGTTGACCGCCCACAGTCCGGTGATCCTCAATCTCATGATTTGCTTCTGCACTGTGTCCTCGAACCTGACCGCCCTCGCCCTCAATCCACACTAGCTGGAAAAGGTCTCACTGGAGACTCTGAATAGAACAGAATGTTTGCGGGCCCTGACCCCTGCATCTCTCGCTGCATGCTGGACACTGGATGCTGGGAAGGGCGAAGCCCAACACAGACCACCAAGGTTCGATGCCCAATCCCATGGCCACTCACGTGACGCCCACAGGCATTCAAGGTGCCGCGTCAAAGCCCACGCCCAGTACACGAGAGAAGATGTGACCCGCTCGATTACCAATGTGCGCTCATGCTTCAACAGGGCCCTTTGGACATGAGTTTGGACGACGAGACGGAAGCAACCGCTACCACCGACATGGGCTATATCCGCCATTGCATACAAATGAAGTGAGAAGAAAAGAAGGCGAACTCCGTATCCTATCTCAAGATGCCTGGCCTCTTCGAGTGGATGCGTGGGATATCCGTGGCCACTACACCCATATCCTTCTGTGAGTCACGTCAGCACCCATTCGACACCCCCAGCCACGCTGTTGGCAGCAGCGAAACATTTGCAGGGCTGTGAAAGTTGGAGGTTGGCCGTCGGTCTCCTACGACAGTTGATGGACTTTATTCGGGGACTTGTCCTTTCCGGCAAAGACTGTGTGTCCTCGGTACAGCTTATCGCGCAGTATTGTTCTGCCTTCTCGTCTGCCACAGCGTACGTTTCCTCGTGACGAGTAGATCTACGCCTCCTACATGGCGACTGAGGTGGGATTGGGCTTCCCCCTTTGCCCCCTTATGCGCTGTTTCTTGCTTCCGAGAAGCCTCCTGGAAGTCAATGCTGGCCACCCGCCATTCGTTGGACATTTGAACAATGAGCTTCCCGCCCAGCATTGCCTTCTCTACTGTGCCGAATACATTCACAAATCTTTGTAGTTGTTGATTATCGAGCTGGGACGGCAAGAACATTCGTTTTCAGTGGCCCAACAAGATCCCTCAAGTGTTTTTTATGGGGCAATACAGCGATCAGCTTTCTGCGCCGTGGATTCGCTATTGAGAGAGACTGCTAAACAAATGTAATCGGTTACAGACACTCAACGCCTACAATTTCAGAGCAGCGATGATCGGACCTCCAGGCCCTCCCTGCACCAGAGCAACCCTTTCGAATCCGTCCTTCTTGAAGTTCGGCAACATGACTCTCGAAATACCGCCGTTCCACTCTCCGATCTTCATCAGCTCCTTGACGATGTTGCGATGAGGGATCTTCTTCGACTTGTTCGGGCCAGCACGAGGCTTGACAGTCTGAACCATGGGATCGTACTTGACGATCAACACATCATACACCATATCCGCTTCTGGTACCTCAGACGCGAGCCTCAGCTCGTTTCCCACCCGGTCAATGCCGAGCGCCCAATTCATCCCATTTCGCAGTTCCATCGCTTTCATGATGACCTGGTCGATATTCTCCTTTGTTGCCCCAATTCCATCAGAGGCGCCATCGACCACGATCTGCGGCGTGAAGAGACTATTTCTTCCCCACTTGGTTAGGTACTGGCGTTGTCTCGAGTCCCATTGTGTCGAACCGAACGTGTCTTCCCACCCGCTGGATGGGTTCCAATACGTCACATCGTACGTGAGAAGCAGGAGGTTCGGGTTGTTCGTTGCATCTTGAATGAGTGGAAGAGCTGGTGGGCAGGACGCACACCCCTGAGACTGAAAGAGCTCCACAACGGAAAGGGGCATGATCTCGACGAAACAGGCCTGGGTGTGAGTGTGGCCTTGATCAAGAGACATCACACAGGCGAGTGGTGCCTTGCGCTTCTTGAAGAGGCTGAAGAAGGAGGCCATGGTCGAAGTGTTGGATCTAAAATGGTCGCTTTCCGTGAAGAGGACAGGCAGTGAGGAAATCCGAGGAATGGCTCAAGATGAAAGTACCAATGTCAATGGACGTGAGAAACAGATGTGCGCGAACTCGGTACTTATAATTCTACAACCATCACTACCTGCCGGCCACGATTTGAAACACACCGGGCGATGCCCTGCCTCCTGAGATCAATTCCAATTGTACACTCAAAGCCTCCGGCCTACAGCCCCCAGAAACACCCTTGAGGGCGATACGACCAAGACCAATTACCGCTCTCGATCTCTCTTTGCCGAGTAGAATTCGACTCAGGCCTCCCGAGCTTAAGAGTCGGTTCCTACATGGATCATCTCAAACAAGCAGCCTAGGCTTGCAGTGTACAACACTGTTCGACTTGTCTTGACCATGAGTCCAATCCAAGGAACAGCCTCACACGCCTACGGACACCCAAATAGGTAAGATCCGCTGAAAGCACTAAACTCAGTCGGGTTATATTCCTCGAGATGCGAGATGAGCACTACGGGCATGCTTGATGGGAGCATGCCAATCATATGAAGTTCAGGGGCTAGTTCATGAGAAGCCCCTTCGCAGCCTCGCATCTCGAAAAGAGGCCGACTTTCAATTCGACGACCACTTTTAGGAAATGCTTGCGACTCTCAGCTCGTCAAGCAATCAAGGGCGAGGAGGGTTTGATTAGCACCGCCGTGATTGTGCAAAGGTGCTCAATTTGGGGGGGTATCATCCGCTATACACAATCGCTGCCACGCCTATCAAACACGACAAAACAGCCATCAACACTAGAAAAAGACTGGAGACACCACATCTTCAGAAATCATCGTAACTCTTGGCATAATGCATATCCTGCTCAATCCATCACATCTCGCCCCTTTCCAACATCTCCGTAGGCTCAGCTCAGGCCTCCCCTTCGTCCACGATACCTCGTTTTTCCACAACGTGTCCGTACAGCCTCCCTGCCTGGGCTTGCGGGTGCTTGGCCTTTTCCTCAGGGCCGACCACCATCTCCAAATGGCCTGGGTACGTCTCCCTCACAGTGACGACCTGCCTCCATGTTTTCGCCGCTGTAACCCCTGCACAAGTGTCTTGCAACCTGGGTGAGGGCGTCGAGTTCATTGCGAGCGTTATCAACTCTGCGACTGTGGTCCAGGAGGTCACCAGCCCTTCCTTCAGGATGACGACCTGATAGATGACGAACAGGGAATGGATGGCAGCAACAGCGACATGAATCAAAAGGACAATGATTCCAAACTGGACGGTCTTGGAACCTTCCCAGCGATAGCCGTACCCGTAGCGGTCAAACACAGGGTCAATGCGAAGCCAGTTGCGGACATCGGCGGCAGTGGAATTCAATACGGTGTCTTCACCGCCTTGTGCAGTGCTGACAGGGAACCTGCCCACAAGACTTCCGTCCTCAGTCTCGTTGGTCAAGAACATGGAAGCGGAGTAAGGGTACAGTCCGTTACCAGCGATACGGGCCAGACCATCGGTGATGACGCCTGCTAAGATGGTTGATATCATCGTGGCACGGCTCTGACGGACCTCGTCATCAGTGAGGTTTGCGTTTGCGCCCGTCTTAGCGCTTCCGACAAATGGTGATTTGAAAGCGTTGAGCACTTCGTCCGTAACCCGGTCGTCCGGGAAGACTGCTTGTTCAAGCATGCCTACAAAGGCAGGGGTGTCTCCTGTAACAAAAGTGATGTTCTGGTTGATGGCGTTAGCAAAGTCCATGTCGATGGTCATGTTCCTGATGGGTTGATCGACCGCGGCATTTTCGTGAGGCAGCGAAAGGCAAGTGTTGGCCAATTTGCCTTTGACGTTGAAGGCCACCTGATCGCTGGTCCGTGGTTCGTAGAAGACATCGACGGGAACCCATTGGGCGTAGATGCTACAGGCATGGATCTCTGTTGCTTGCCTCAGCTGATTGTTATCGTCCACTTGGATATATTCCCAGGGAACTCTGACCGCCGCACCGATGGCTGGATTGTCCGCCCCCGCTGGCATTTGAACCCAGTCGAATGTCGTGTCGTTGAGGGTACTGTGGTATGGCAAGATGTAGTCCTTGCTGGGAAGCTGCTTGTCGGGTGTGAAACTGGGAAAATTGACATGGGTGCGGGCTTCGACCTCGGAAACATTGTAGAAGTCGAACCCGTTGCACATGACTTCGACCTTGGGTGCGTAGATGGGCCCAGCGAGACTGAGCTTAGGCTGTGCAGTCATCAGAGCAAGACCCTGCCAGTTGTTCTGGGCGAACGTCCAGTAAGCCGTCAATGCTCCGGTGATGAAGCTGTTCAGCGACACGCCGGATGCCCTGCCGTCGAAGTCGCTGGTGCAACTCTGCGTGGACAGCACTCTCCGAGTATCTCCGCGGGCGTCAGGAAAGCTGATGTTGGAACCAGCGCTGGAATTGGCAAACAGCAGATTGCCTACCCAGCTGTAGGTGTCTCTGAAGCCTCCGGCCGGACAGGCGTCTTGCTCGGTGGTCGTTATCGCAGCAGTAACGCAGTCGATCCCTGAATCAGGAGCATTCTCGCTCGCACGAGTCACGGCGTCTGGCCATAGGACAGTACTCTCGTTGAAGATGTAAAAGGGGAGCACATCATTGTCGAAGGGCTTGTCCACGCTGAACCAGTTGAGGGACGGGATGACTGCAATGGCGGAAGACGGACCAACCAATGTCGCTAATAATGTAGCCAGCACGGAGAGCAGCCAGAATCGCCAGTAGTGCGCCTTGCCCGTCCAAATCGAGGACCAGAAGCCCTTTGTCCGCATGTAGTCCCCTGAGCCGATCGCGAAACTGTTGGCGAGCATTCCCAACGGCAGTCCATGGTTGCCCACCAAATGTGCCTGGGCGACGTGCATGACAATCGTCCCCAATGAGGCAACCAGGATCAACTCATGGAGCTTGGCCGCTAGCTGGAGGGCGTTCATTGCGCCGCCCTGGGTGATGCCGGGGAGGATTTCGACATTTGGGTCCATCAGATCCATCCAGTACCGATTGCGGAAACTCAACTGGATAACTGCTACCGTGACCGCGCTGGCAACCAGATGAGGTAGCAGCTTGTGCGAATTTGGCCAGAACCCTCTGCGGATTGCTTCTTTGGGCCCCTCGAGGGACTGGCCGAATGTCGGGGCAGGGTTCGGAGTCGATACATCGCTCAGTTCGATCTTCTCGTACTCGATGAACCTCTCCTGCGGACTGGACAGACTCTGAACAGTATAACTTCTTTTCGCGGCCGGGATGATAGGATCGAGGGATTGCTGGGAATCGAGCGCAGCCGGTTCTCCGACGACATTGAAGAGTTTTCCATACAAAGAACGAGAGGCTCGGCGGCCCGCGCCGATGTGATTCATCGTGAAAATAAAACAAAAAAACAAAAAGAGTGTGACTTGGTAAACGATTATGCTGAAGAATGGTTGCCCGCCACAAATAGAAGCAGAAATGCCCGGAGTATATGCCTCTGGCACCACGACGGAAATATACTTTGGGAGCGTGCCATGAGCGTTTGAGGGCAGGGGTCGTCGCACAATGAAGTGGCTAGAGCATTTATCTCGACGACAGTCAGCAAAGACGCTCGCCCTGGAAAAGAGTCAGCCCAGTGAATAGCCCCTCATATTGCGACATTATTGATATGCTGAAGACGCCACGAAAGGGTTCAGGCCCAGGTCCCAAGGGGCGCCATCAGCCTCACCAGGCGAGAGGATCCCACATAGCTCTTTACAAAGACACAGGCGTGCCAGGGAATGGACGATGAGCGTGAGAAGCGCTCAACTCGACCCAGTTTCGAAACTTAGCGAGCGAGCAAAGGAGGTCGTGGTAAGCACTAAGGCTGTTTGCCAAAGGTGGCCCACGTTTCAACTTGGGCCTTGCGCAGAGCACCGTCCTAACCGTCCCCTCGGGAGAGATTTGCGGTTGCCGGAAAGAGCATGACTCTGGTGATCCGAAGGCATCGTGGATAATATACGGAGTACTTGTAGAGGAAGGGCAAGTCGTCGACACACACGATGGAATGTCAATTTCCGGGTGGTTGGAGATTTTGTGCGAACCGACCCGAACCGAAACAACGTTGATGTTTCCATAATTCTGCACTGCACTGCACACCTTCGTTACCTACTACTAGATACTACTATTACTGATCAAAAGAACCTCAGGGGCCACAACTACCCGACAAACCCCGAAAAGAACGTGTGAATCCTACGAGGATCAGAAGTCCCACGACGAATCAGCAGCACACCTGGTGGCGCCCTCTGTCGGATGCTGGCTTCCTGGCACCAGGGCAGGTTTGCCAGCCTGATAGAGGAGCCGTCCAGCCCTTCGGGTCCTTACTCATTCTCTCTGAAGCTGACCTGAGGCAGAAGATGGGGGCCGAATCGGTCTTTGCTCTGGTGAACGAATACGGATTCCATCAACGAGTCGCGCCAAAAGCCTCCTGCAAACCTCCTTGTTCCTTCCCTCTCCCTGTGGCGGTTAGGATCTGATTGCGGCCGAAATGCTCCCTCGATCACGCGTGCAGCCTGCATTCCCTCCTCGCTCCCAGGCGGAGGAAGGATTCAAAAAATTCCACATCGCGTTGGAACTGTGGCTCCATTTCTGACCCGGCGCCAGGGCTGCTGATGTACGTGTCCGGCTTTGGATCCAGAGCAGCTTTCCTCTTCTGCTTCACCATGCGTGTCTCCTCGAGGCTAATTGACTCCGTGCGCTACTCCTACATGGCAGGATTGCTCGAGGTCAGCTGGACATCGCGTACGGTGCGCTACCTTTCCACCGTCAAGTCTTCCCCTCACACGATCCTATGAAGAGAATGTTATCGACTAGCATTGTTTTAGGCTGCACTTAGACTGTGCGGGCAGCCTGAGTGGGAAGCAGGACGTGTCAGGGCAGAGAGCAACGAAGATAAGCCAAATGTCCCTCGTGTGAGACTGGAAATTCTGCTCCACCAAGTTCGTCGACGAGTTTCTGCAAACGTGCCATTGATTTACAGAGACGCTTTGAGAAAGAAACTGCCTGATCCGGCTACATCTGGATCAGAATGGCCCCGGGCAGACAAGCCAGAGGTGGGCAATCTTCTGACATCGCAGCGGCTGCGAGTGCATGAATGAACGCACCATAGTGCCGGGTTTCACGAGCGATATTCCGAGTCTTTCCACGCTCCCGGGGACGTCGGCGGTCAAACCGATCTTAGCAGACTTTCTCAAGGGCTGTTTATTGACCTCTCAGAGCAGTGCCGAAAGACGTTGTACCCGATTTTGCGACGAGCTGCTTCTTGGTGATGGCTCTTATCCCCACAATACCAACACGAGGGATCTGCGCTGCAACCTAAGAAATGCGGGGGTTCTTCCCATTCGATGTCTGCGAAGAACATGCCATGCAACAGCTTGGTAGCATTGGCTTCAAGTCTTGAGCGACAATCCTCCTTGGCTTGAATCAGTGGCGTCGAAAGCCAAGATGGAAGCGTCACCCAGCAGCTATGGTTGGCATAGACGTTATCGGATCGACCAGACCGTCTCAATCACGGTCAGAGAAGAGCAGGATGCGACGGCCCTTGGAGAGACCTACACAACGTGCTTCACACCCCTGCACTGCAGGTGCCGGTCGAGGCTGGGCGTCAATCGATGATCGTGCTGTAAGCGACCTTATGGCTGATCAACATGGCAATGGACGCGTGCTTGGGACTTGCAAAGTCCCTTTCTATCTTGCATGGATAAGGGGAAGAGCATGACACTATCATCAGGGGCAGGGTCTTGAAAGGTATTTGAGGTCGACTTCTCCAAGTAGGACGCTGCATTCCTTCCTTCTCTTCTCAGATCTTCTTTGTTATTGACTTCCGGCCTTCAATATGTATAATCATATGGCAGCAGGGTGGTTTTACTCACCCAAACAGATTGCCCGCTACTTCCTTACTCGACCGACCAGTCTTAAGCCCCCGCGGACCCGACTGCGCAATCCATACCATATCCTCAGAGAACTCGACAGGCATCAATGGCTTATGTTTTTGGCAGGCTTCCTTGGATGGACCTGGGATGCATTCGACTTCTTCACTGTTTCTCTTACCATCACTGAAATCGCAAAGGACTTTGGCGTCGAGAACTCGGCGGTCTCATGGGTGCGTGGCTCTCTGTTCTTGAATGCTCAACTCTCTAAACCATCGGCAGGGCCTGACTGTGACGTTGATGCTGCGCAGCGTGGGCGCCTTGACGTTTGGAGCGATATCCGATCGATATGGCCGCAAATGGCCCATGATCATCAACCTGTCCCTCTTTATTGTGCTGGAACTTGCCTCAGGATTTTGCAACACCCTCCCTCAGTTCCTCGGGGTCCGGTCCTTGTATGGCATTGCCATGGGAGGTGAGATGGCTGTGCCTCTTGTTGAAAAATGCACTCTAACTTTGTGTTAGGTCTTTTTGGCCCTGCCGCAGCAACAGCTCTTGAGGACTTGCCTTACGATGCTCGCGGGCTCTTGTCGGGTTTGTTTGAACAGGGTTATGCGACAGGCTATCTGCTTGCGTCCATCTTTTATCGTGCCGTGAGTCCAACATGCCCTCGATTCCTACTGTCGCTCACTACTTGCAGCTTGTGCCCACCACCTCCCATGGCTGGCGATCGCTCTTCTGGTTTGGGGCTGGCCCTCCAGTCCTTATCATCGCTTTCCGTTGGTCGCTTCCAGAGACAAATATGTTTCAAGTCATGGCGGCCGAACGAGAAGCACAGCTCATTGCGGACAAGCAAACAGGCGATCATTCGCACGTCAAGTCTGCAGCTTTCAAAGCATGGGTCAGAGACTCCTGGGTGGCTATCAAGCAGAACTGGGTCCTCTTTGTAAGCCTGATCTTAACCTTTTGGCGGCCGGCTGGAGCCATACTAGATTGAATGTGCTGACAGATTGATTTGAAGGTGTATTTAGTTGTTTTGATGACCGGTTTCAATTCATGCAGCCATGGAAGGTGAGTCACTGCCTGGCACTGAAAAATGTCGGAATAATGCTCATGAAACCATTCAGTCAGGATTTCTACCCGACCTTCCTCAAGAATCAAGTCCTTCTAGGCCCGACCGACGTGACCATAATCAGCTGTATCGGTCAACTCGGGGCTCTTATCGGCGGCACTACGCTAGGCTATGTGAGCACATTCTTCGGCAGGAGACTGACCATGCTCGTGGCTTGTGTTTGCGGGGGAGCGCTCGTGCCGGCGTACATCATACCACACGATATGAGTCTGGTAGCTTCGGCATTCGCGCTACAGTTCTTCGTGGGAGGAGCCTGGGGCGTTATACCAATCCACTTGATGGAGGTTGTCCCGGAGGCTCTTCGAACCACGGCAGTTGGACTCACTTATCAACTGGGTAACTTGGCATCGTCGGCGTCCGCGACCATTCAAGCAGTTATCGGGGAGCGGTATCCACTTCCACCACATAATGGAGAGAAGCGCTTCGACTATGGAAAGGTGATTGGGATCTTCATGGGCGCAGTGTGGGCATATCAGATTCTGTTCTTGTTCTTGGGACCCGAAATGAGCGAGGCGGAAAGAGCAGAGTATGCGTATCAGGCGAATGAGCTTGAGAGACTTCGACAGGAAGGACGCAGTCTAAAGGATATTGGAGTTGAAAGGGTCAAGTCCAGGCAGGCAGAGAAAGGGACGAATGCTGAAGCTACTGACAAGGCGACCGAGGGAGAACATCTGGAGGTAGCATGAATTGACCGCCGTCAGGTTGTAGGGCATCTTCAGGCAATCCTTTGGCCGAGATAGAAGCCGTACCAGACCATAGCAACCCATGACATCAGGTTCACCAACGAAGATGTGCCATGCAGCGTCTGAAATCTCTTATTGAGTGCTTGCATCTCTTCGCTATGCGGCGGCGGATCATAGCTCTTTTTCCCGTCCTTAGTCTCCTGGTGTTTCCTCTCCCGCATACATTTGGTCGTTGCCGGGCCGAGGTATGCCATGTTCATCAGTCCCGAGACGAGCATGGTCACCAGTGGAGTGAATACGTGCAGCCTGTTTTCTGGGAGGAGCACGCCCGCCATGCTCGCCGGATTTGTTCCGATCGCAGTCCTCTCGGCAGGAAAGGTCAGCGCGAGAGCCACGGGCAAGGCGGTCTGCATGGCGAAGTATATGGGAAATGTCGCTTGCTGGAGGGTCGCAAACTGAGGTCGAGGAAGCGTTTTGAAGGCTACGATACCGCCCACGAACGATTGGAAAGTCGTCGTGCCCAGGAGCACACCATAGCTTTGAAGGGACGACATTAGCCTGGCCTGGAAATCAATGCTGTTACAACGTCGGCGAGCTCACCTAATGATGTGGTAGGGTGCTGCCGAGTAGAAGATTGATGTCTCTGGCATATCGAGTGAAGATCCTGGTACCGGAGTAAGTCTGGAGCGCTACAATTAGCCGCGTGGAATCTTTCTCGACAACGAGGCGCGTTGGTAGCGTCAATGAATGCGGTCTGGGAAAGTAATAATGGCGTGGCCTATTTTACGATGTAGGTAATCCCGTGCGAAAGCCCTGCTGCACCCATCTTCCCCACATGACTGACACCTCGCCGTCTCTGGCAACAATTTAGGGTTTTCGTTCGCGTGTAATCTGGGGCTCCGTACACGTGAAGACGCGAGACATTCGTGACCGTTGCCTACTCCCCGCTTTCGACAATCCCACCAGCATTCACCATCGCAAGCACCCCACGATCTAGTCACACGTATCTCTGCCTGGCCTCTCGAAGCTGGCTTGTCCGATATTCCTTTCCCCTTCATCCTGCCTGGCTCCTCACACATGTTCCACCCGCAGCCCTGGTCCAACTGCGGATTTGATGATCCGAGGGAACTTCAGCCTGCGTTGGCAATATCGTAGCCAAGATGGAAAAGGAGGTGACAATATACATTGTTGACCTGGCCCGGTCGATGGGCAGGAAGCACAATGGTCGAGACCAGAGCGATCTCGACTGGGCTCTACAGTGGGTTTACGACAAAATCACCAACGTGGTCTTCACGGGTCGTAAGACGCTTCAGGTCGGGGTTGTTGGACTCGGCACCGACGATACCGACAACGAAATGCAAGGGGACCCCAGTTACAGACACATCAGCGTGCTTCAGCCAGTTGCCCAGATCCTGATGGCCGAGTTGCAGAACTTGCCCAGGCTTCTCAAACCCAGCGGGACAGACGACCGCGATGTTCTCTCGGCCATCATCATTGCCGTCGACATGATGATGAGGCATTGCAAGCATCTCAAGTACAAAAAGAAAATTGTCGTGATCACCAATGCGACGGGAAGTCCGATTGACGACGACGACATCGAAAGCACGGCGGAACAATTCAAGAGCAATAACATTGAATTGGTGGTGTTGGGCGTGGACTTTGATGATCCAGAATATGGATTCAAGGAGGAAGACAAACCCGAGCTCAAGGGGAAGAACGAAAGGATTCTGCAGAAACTGGTTGATCTCAGTGGAGGAGTGCTGGGAACGATGCAAGAAGCCATCGACGAGCTGTCCCGACCGCAAATCAAGCCGGTCCGACCGACGCCTACATATAAAGGCCAAATGAAACTTGGTGATCCAACCCAGTATGACACGGCCTTGTCTATCGATGTCGAACGATATTTCAAGACGTCTGTCAGACGACCTCCCACGGCTAGTGCATACGTCGTAAAACCCAGCGACGGCGCAGAGCAAGACGACGCGGAGAATGTCACTAATGTCCACAACCTGTACAAGTATAAAGTCAAGGGCGAAGAGTACGAAGGCGGAGCCAAGGTCCTGGACCGCGAAGAACTCGCCAGAGGGTATGAATACGGGCGAACAGCGGTACCGATCTCGGAGTCGGAGCAAAATATCACCAAATTGGAGACAGAGATGACATACGATATTCTGGGTTTCATTCCAGCGGAAAACGTGGAGCGATACATGCTAATGGACAACACAAACATGATCGTCCCGCAAAAAGGCAACGACAAAGCGGCACTCGCTCTCTCCTCCTTGATCCATTCCCTCTACGAACTCGGATCTGTAGCCATCGGCCGTCTTGTTAAGAAAGACATGGTGGAACCAATCCTCACGCTCTTGTCACCGCTCGTCGAAGCAGACTTCGAGTGCCTGATCGAGAACATCCTCCCCTTTGCAGAAGATCTCCGATCCTACCGCTTCCCGCCCCTAGATAAAGTCCTCACTGTCTCCGGAAAGGCATTGACCGAACACCGCAATCTTCCCTCTGAAAGCCTATTGCAAAGCATGAGTGATTTTGTGGACAGCATGAGTCTACTCCGAGATGAGGACGAGGAAATGATGGCCATCGATGACACATTCTCACCTCTTCTCCACACGATCGAGAGCGCGATCAAATACCGGGCTGTCCACAGCTCCGATCCAGAGAAGAAAAATGAGTTCCCGAAAAGACCAGAAAGATTCGACTCACTTCAAGAACAACCTCCGGAGCTGCGGGAGCGTGGTAAAGGAGCGCTTAGACGCCTGATTGAGGCAGCAGATGTGAAGAAAGTGCCCAGTAAAGTCAAAGGGAGAAGACGATATCGCGATAGAGAGGCAGAAAAGCCTTTATCGGGACTCAATGTGGAGGAGTTGTTCCGCAAAACCCGACCATCTACCGAGCGCGGGAAGGTCCATATTTCGCCGGACAACGCAATTCCAGAGTTCAAACAATTGTTGGAATCGACGGGTGATATGGAAATTGTAAAGGATGCGGTGAGACAGATGCAAGAGATCCTGGAGGGATTGGTGAAGAGCGATTTCGGCGGCCAGAACTACCCACGCGTCGTGGCGGGTTTGGGTGAGATGAGGCAGGAGCTAATCGGATATGAAGAGCCAATGTTGTACAATGCCGTCATGCGCCAGCTCAAGGAGAAGATCTTTCGCGAGCAGTTGGGTGGGAACAGACGCGAGTTGTGGTGGACCATTCGCAAGAGCAAGCTCGGATTGATTAGCAAGGATGAGGATGACCGGTCGAGTGTTGATGCAGTGGATGCAGAGGAGTTTCTGAACAAAGTTCCCAAGCCGCAAGGGTGAGCCATTGTACCCTAGAATGGACATGGATCCAGGGAATGAGGGCGGTTTCCAAAAGTGTTGTTTTGTGTACCAGATACCACGAGTGATGCATGCTACGACGATTACATCTCTCGAAGCAGGATGTTGATGATAGTCATGATGGTCATGATATCTTCCCGATCCTCCGCTTCGCAATCTGGATCTTTCCGTGGACGCGATCGACGTCCTCATCTACCATCCTCAGCATCTCGTTCTGTACCTCCAACTCCTGATTGATGGCAATTCCCAGCTCCGTTTGCCGCTGCACAATTTTCCGCAATTCTTCAACGTCGAGGTCCTGCTCGGCCATCTTTTGCTTTTGGAGTTGGAGGACGCCTTGATTGTCGAGTTCTCTCGTTTCGGCAGTCTCCTTGCCGAGGACCCTGCCTCCGCCGACCTTAGGCTTGTTGTTACCGTTGCCCATGAGATGTTGGGTCTCTTGCATAGAGGCGACTGCACTATCGAGTTTGGACTTCGTGGCCATGGCGTTCAGCAGGTTCTCGAGGCCATCTTTGTCCTTTTTGGCTGACGCGATCAAATCTTTTCTTCTGCGGACTTCGCCCTCTCCGAGCTTCTGTCCACCCCATCCTCCCTCTGTAGCATTTTGTATGTTGGTCAGGCCTTCCTCTAATGCAGCAATCAAAGATCCCGCCTTTACGAGATGGCTCTTTGCAGCCGCACTTGCTTCGTGTTGCTTTTGGGGTGTGGATGCTTGGTCACGGTTCGTCAAGTTCAGACGCGCGTCCTGTAGCTGGGCCTTCAGATCACGATGGACATCAAGCCAGATAACCGGGTCTGTGATCGGAGCGCCTCCCCCACCAGGACCGGATATGACAGAGTGTAGTGTGCCCGCTTTACTTGATGTCTGAGTCGCAAAGGAGGATGGAAGGTTGAGAAAGGCTCTCCACACACTGGTCGAGCGCCACCGTGAGTCGTCAATCTCGTTGATGGTCTTGAGGTATGTCTCTAGCCCCCGCCGTCGTTCTTCCGTCAGTTGCGGATTGGAAACAGTTCGCTGAAACCATGATTTCGCAGGCAATGTGCAGGGCGGTGGTGAGCCGACCTGGTCGGTCAACCCATTGTGCAGGACAAGGAAGTCGGAGTAGCGCTTCTGCACGGTGAAGGATCGTAGGGGTAAGCGGAGCGTGACGTTGTAGATGGTATAGGGTTTTGAGCTGCCAGATATCGTGGTGTTAGGGATGGAGATTTCGACTTGTGGAGCCATGGTGCACAGTGCACACAGATGCTCAGTCAAAGCTGGACCCGTTGGTGTAGTCGAGCCTTGTTTATTCAGGCTGGCACTTTGCGAGATGGAGGCGCATGCGGCATGACGTCGCCTTGTTCCAGACCAAGACCCGCAACACCAACAACTAGAGACGAAGGGACATACTCCGTACAGGGACGGGCGATCACCACAGCCACACCACGAATCACCCTGATAGAACCAACCATGCTATCACCGGCGTGAAACAACCAGGCAGGCATTTCTTCCTGTCTCCGTCATGCTGAATCTTTCTCTCCAGACTTCCTGCCGCCATGGCAGCACAATCGAAACCCCCTCTTCCTCCCAGAAACCCATCAACCGCTTCCAATGGGCTTGTGGGCTATCTATCGCCCTCCATCAGTCCAGATCCCAACTCATCTATCTATCTCGGCGGTTTACATGATCCACGGGCATCATCAACCCAGTCGCTCCAACCTATCAAACCAGTTGGCGACAATCGCCGCACGTTGCTCGTTGTGTATATCCATGGCTTTCTCGGCACGGAGACCAGCTTCAAGAGCTTCCCGGCTCATGTTCATAGCCTCTTGACTCCGGCTGTGGCAGAAACCCATGTTGTCTACACGAAGATCTATCCTCGGTACAAGTCGCGTAGGAACATTTCCTTCGCCCGAGATGATTTCAGCAATTGGTTGGCTCCTCGCGAATCGAGTACCACGGATGTGATATTGGTCGGCCACAGCCTGGGAGGTATACTCGCTGCCGAAGTGGTCTTGTTACCCTCCCATTTTCCTCCGGGGAACAACAGTCTCTTCCAACATCGTGTTCTTGGGCTCATTGCCTTTGACACTCCATTCCTGGGGATGCACCCTGGGGTGGTGGGAACCGGTATTGCCAGCTTATTTCGGACTCCTCCTCAGCTCCCAGATTCACAGCTACCTCATCCAAGTCCCTTTTCAGATGCCTCGTCAACGTCTCAGGATCCAACATATAACCCCGCGTACTCCAATGACGTTCATCTGGCTAACAGGAAAGGCAAACTGCGAAGAGCCTGGTATTTTTGGAACAAGCACTGCGGAGAATTGGCGAAAGCAGCCGGAGATTATGTTTCTTCTCACCTCGAGTTTGGTGGCTGCCTTGCAGACTATCCGGGCTTGAAGAGGCGCTATAGTGCGATTCGCGCTCTAGAGGACGTTGACGAGACGTTAGAGCCAAAAACGCCTGAAGGGAAGCTGATGAAGCGCGTGAGGTTTGTCAATTACTATTCGGCAAGCACTGGGCCTATCAGGGAGAGATCGCCTTCTCCGGGCAAACATCAAACATTACTAGAACCTCCTACAACGGAACTTCAGGATATGTCCACACGACGGTCATCCGGAGAAAGTCTTCATCCCTCAACCCTCTCGAGCCCGCGCCTGTCTCTCGAAGAACATCGTGACGGTGAGGTCATTTCAAAAGACGTGGCCGAGCTCAAGATCGATCCAGATCCACCAGTTTGTACTCCTGTCTCCAGCGCAAGTGAGCACACTTCGATTTCGGGTTCAATATGCGATAGCCGGGGCTCGGCAGAAGCCCTGTCTGTTGAACTGGGGTTACCACCACTTCCAGCATTGCCGGAGCGACCGGCGGAATTTGATGCCAGCCAATATCACGACGAAGACACCCTCAAATTGGTTCAAAAAGAACATGAACGGCAAGTGCAGGCATATGAAAGGGCGGTGAAAGACTGGAACAAATCCGTCAAAGAACGCGAAAAGCTATCGCGAAAACGTCAGCGCAAGCAGCAGGAACAAGCGCTAAAGTCCACCACAGAGCAAGGAATCCGGCTGCAAAATGAGTTCCTCAAAACATCTCCCACCGTGAACCCAGAAGACTATGAGAAGCAGCTGCGGCAAGATGCAAAAGTCTCTGGGCCTCCGCCAAAAAACGGAAAACCTCAGAAAGACCGCAAATTTTGTGCTCTCCCCGCGGTAGATCCGAATACACGCAAGCGAGACGCAACATGGATTAGAGTATATATGGGAGGGATTGATGAAGTGGCCGCACACACTTCGATGTTCAACGAGTCAGAAACTTATGCAAAACTCGTGGGAGACGTGGTTGAGAGAATTGAGACGTGGGTCGCTGAGGATGCGTCTGTACGGACAGTTCTCGCTGCGATGGAGCAATGATTCTCGATCCAAAAGCGCTGTTTAATTATTGATGAGCACATAAGATACCCCAATATCTGAATGAAATGATTAAGCTCGTTATGTGTTCTTGTCGTTCCGGCTACTCACGATCCATCAAAGTGTATATGTCTTGGGGCGGTTTGGCGCGGCGAGGCTGCCAATTCTCGCGAGGCTGGCATTCTCCAATGGTACCCCCACTATGATTTCGAACAGCCCACTTTTCATCTCATGACTCAATTCCAGTCTTTCCTGCTCTCAAAATTCTCCCGCAGTCACATTGGTTGCGTTCTTTGTCTTGTTTCTACTTTCTGTAATCCTCAGACCAAAATGGAGAACAAGGAAGCCGCATTACCGACACATGCGAAAGACAACCCTAACGTGTCCGCCGACGGCGCACCCTCGAAGAATGCGTTGAAGAAAGCGCAGAAAGAGGCAGAAAAGGCCGCAAAGAAGGCCGCGGCAAAAGCAAAAGAGGCAGAACAAAAAGCAGCTCAACAGGCACAGGCCGGCGAGGACACGGCAAAGGACAAATATGGCACGTTGCCGCAAGACGACCCCGAGATAACCCATCTCAAGAAGCTAGGAGAGGAGCATGTCGACAAAGAGGTCACCGTGATCGTGAGAGTTCACAATTCCAGGAGCCAGAGCGCAAAACTAGCATTCCTCATGTTGCGCCAGCAAGGTAAAACCATCCAAGCTGTCGTTGCAGCCACAGGGGAAGCTGTGTCCAGGCAAATGGTGAAATGGGCCGTGAGCGTCAACGTCAACTCGTTCGTGCGCGTCTCAGGAATAGTCAAGAAGCCCGACCCTCCTGTGGCCTCGGCCTCAATCAGCAACCTCGAGCTGCACGTCACAAAAATCTACCTCATCGCTTCCGCTGCCGAGCAGATTCCTATGCAAGTGAAAGATGCAGAACGGCCACCGCCACCATCAATAACAGGGGAAGAAGAAGGACCGGCGGTCGACGCTGAGGGAGCTCCTATCGTCACGTTGAAAACCCGTCTCGACAACCGGGTGATCGATCTACAAACGGAGTGCAACCAAGCGATCTTCACCATCTCCTCTGGCGTCGAAGGCTTGTTTGAAGAATTCATGCGCAAATCTGGTTCCCGCAAGTTCAACACACCCAAGCTCCTTGGTGCGGCAACAGAGGGTGGATCTGGAGTTTTTGAAGTGAACAACTATTTTGGCAAGAGCGGGTTCCTCGCCCAGTCTCCGCAGCTGCACAAGCAGATGCTTATTGCGGGGGATTGCGAGAGTGTCTTTGAGATTGGCCCGGTCTTTCGCGCCGAGAACAGCAATACCCATCGCCACTTGACGGAGGTATGACTTCCGACTCACTCCCTTGAGAGCAGTGCTAACCGCCCCTCAGTTCACCGGTCTCGACTTTGAGATGGTCTTCAACCACCACTACCACGAGGTCCTAGAATTTGCCGAGAATCTCATTGTCTTCATCGTCCACGAGCTCCAATCTCGCTTCAAGGACGAGATTGCCATTGTGCAAAAGTCCTTCCCCCGCGCAGGAGATTTCCACATCAAGGAAGGCAAAGCCTTACGGTTGAAATATTTCGAAGGAATTAAGATTCTGAGAGATGCAGGCGTGGACACCACCGAACAAGATAACTATGTCACAGACTTGACGACAGCCCAGGAGAAGAGACTGGGACAGTTGATCAGAGAAAAGTACGATACGGATTTCTACGTGCTGGATGAATTCCCAATGGTAGTCAGGCCGTTCTACACGAAACCACACCCGACCGACCCGAAATTGTCCAATTCCTACGACTTCTTCATGCGGGGAGAGGAGATCATGTCCGGTGCTCAGCGTATCAACGATGCCACCGAGCTAGAAGCATCTATGATGCGCAAAGGGGTCGACCCGAACGCGGAAGGGTTTCAAGACTATGTCAACGCGTTCAGGCAGGGGTGTCGGCCTCACGCCGGTGGCGGATTGGGTCTGAATCGTATTGTCATGTTCTTCCTAGGGTTGGACAACGTGAGGCAGGCGACACCTTTCCCGAGAGATCCGCAGAGATTGAGGCCTTAGACTTTCTTCATTCTGTCCGAGGCTTGCATGGGATGGTCGGTGGATTTTCGGGGTGGGAGGTACCGGGAGGTAGGAGTCCGAGAACCCATTTGCTTCGACAGGCCATGTTAGGTTCAGAGAAAGTTGAGGAATAGAGACAGACAACCACATGGTGTGGGATGACCCAGATAGATCGTAGTCTTTAGACAATTCTGGATTGAGAAAGTCGCGCAACTCGAAACCCTTCATTCTTCGCCAAACCCCACAGAACACGCCACAGCCTTGCGGTGGCACCGAGTATCCTTGTATATAGCCTTGGGGCGCTATCCGGTCCCGCAACCCCCTGCCGATGCGGGGGGACGTCACCCCGGTTCCCCCTGGACGAAATATATCCCACGAGAATCCGAGTGCTTATACTCGATAGCCCGTACATATTCTTGTCTCTTTTTCACTTCCTCTCACCTTAATTATCTCTGATTCTCCCGCAGAACCCCCCTTCCCGAGCTCAATTTGGAATTCCCCCTTCCTTCACCATGACGTACACGGGCCAAATCCCCCCCTCGCTCGCCGACAAGATCGACCCCCGCATCGTCCCGTTCTTCGAGCGCTTCTACGAGGTCTCGGACACGCCGACCGCGCACGACGACTACGCGGCCTCCTTCCTGCCGGACGCCGACTTCGTGATGGGCTCCAAGGCCGTCAAGGGCGCGGACCAGGTCCTGGCGCTCCGCAAGGGCCTCTGGACAGGGCCGATCCAGAGCCGGAAGCACTCGCTGCACAAGATCTTCCCGTTCGGCGAGGGCGGGCTGGAGTGCATGCTCTACGGCACCGTGGACTACGGGCTGAAGAACGGCAAGCAGTTGACCGTCGAGTGGGCCGCGAGGGCCGTGTTGGCCGAGTACGAGGGGAAGGAGTTGAGGTTTCGGCTGTATCAGGTCTATTTGGTAAGTATTTACGTTTATGTCCCGGCTGGGTGCGACGGGGGAATTGGTCAGGAGGAGAAAGCGGGAGCTAATAACGGGGATTCACAGGATTCAGCGCCTGTCGCAAATGCTGCGAAGGATTAAGGGCAGGCAAATCTAGAGTGCGAGGAATATCCATGCGAGCAGCTCTTCAAGATCCCTTTCGAACACTCTCCGAAATCACACACATCGTGATTCGCGTAGGACCCACCGTGATTCAACCCGTGTCTGTGTGTTATCCGGCCATCTCGTAGTACGTTCCTTTCCGACCGGGCACCCTCAAACCACCATCTTGCGTAGGTCTCGTAGGAGACATTCGGACCGGGCTGCCCTCGACTTCCGCGCTCTGGGGTCTCTGGAAGTCCTGGTATCGTGGGGCCGGCGGCGACGCACTCGTCACACTTTCGTCGGCAGGAAGTTCTGACTTGTGGCCTGACCATGCCGGACTCCTCATCCCGGGGTCGGACGGTCTTCTCTCCACTTGCGGTAGCGTGGGTTCCCTCATCGGCGCTTCCTCTTTCTGCCCCTGTCTTTTCTTCGCGCTGCGACGGGCGGCTGTGCATAATAACCAAGCAGAAACCGACAGGATTGCTGCTCCACACACTGCTCCAAATGCTATTCCTATCTTTTGTCCTGTGTTTAAACCGGAGTTGGTCGATGCTCCTGTCGATGTTGCCGCTGGTGCAGAGAAGGTCTGAAAAGAGGTGGAAGGCGGAGGGAGACTAGAACTTGCTGCAGTACCGGGAGTGCTAATCATTGAGCTGGAAATGGAGGTTGAAGTGGTGGTCTCGGTATCTGAGGAATCAAGCGTCGAAGTAAGAGAGTGTTCCGATGAGTACGCATCCGCGTCTTTCCAAGTGACGCTGCCGCCCACAGTTGCTGGCAAGGACATGACATTCGTGAGAACGGAGGAGTCGGTGAAGGCAACGGTCCTCGAGTCGGTCTCAGGACACCAGCAAGGCAATGGAGTCGTAACTGTGCTGCCTTCATCTTCGCACGCGACCCATTCATTCGAAGTGCCATTGCAGTAGACCAAGCCGGCCCATGGTTGCTCTGCAGGAGTCAACGAGTGTGGGACGGACTGGATACGGATCCCTTCCCCTACCTTGAAATTCTCCTTTACGCGGACAGACGGGGTCGTCGTAACTAGAATCTGTGCAGCCGGCCAAATATGTGACGCCAACTGACCATCGTTAGAGCGAGAGATCTCAGGGTAGCAAAGGGTGGCCCCTACATTGACCATTATAGCAAGCGTGCGACGACAGACACATGTCCAGGCTCTCACAGCATGACTTGTGGCCGAGGGCGGCATTCCCACAAGGGATATACCTGGAATCGGCCTGCATGCCATCGTCGTAGTAGCAGGTGCCGTTGGAGATATCCGGGTTGTAATCCGCCATGGCGTGCCGAATGATGGTTGGCATGAAGAGGACGAGGCATGTAAATAGCATGGTTGCGGTGATGGAACAAGGCAACCCAAGACTGTGTAACCCCACGAGACGTTGTTGACAGATGGATGCAGTTGTCAAATCCAGCACCGGGTACCGGCAGCAAGAGGCTCGTTTGTGGTAAGACAGCGGAGGGCTGTGGGTGCGGTTTCCCGTCGCCGGATTGAGAGGGGATAACGTACTCCCTGGCAGATGTGCGGCAGTGTGTCTCATTTATCAATTCACTTCATCTCACTTGTCATCAGTCAGTCCATTTGCTCCGATGATCCAGCAAGTCTCTCTGGCCGTAAACCTCGCCGGCAACCGTGACGATCATGTCCAAGACCACACTGACACACTTTTGTCGACTCGAATCCTCAATGATTTCAGCGAGCTCTGCCTCTCCATCCCTATTTTTGAGAGTCGGTGTCTCTTCAAGACTGTCATTGGCGCCAGCATCTGGCTTTTCACTTGGAACCTCCTTCTCGTCCTCGTCCTCACCCTCACCCTCTTCCTCAGTCTCATGCCGTTCGCCTCCCGTCTCCTGTAACCGAAGCGCCTTCTGCGCCAATTCTCGGATATCTCCCACTTCTTCGCTCGACAACTCCCCACGATCTCGGCACTTCCCGAGGACTGCCCACGTCCAAGCTCCGATTCTCGTGATCCTCGCCATGTCCCTCGTGTGAAGCATCTTGTCCAGCTTTGCCGAAAGGAACCTGACCAACTCCACGACGGTATCTGTGTCCATACATGCCACCTGAACAGGATGAGGATCCACAGACAACATGTGCTCTTCCCACTGCTTCCGCACCTTTCGAGTATTTTCCGGAAATGATATGAACTGTGAGGGGCCAAGTGCTTCAACGGCTGGAAGAGGTGGTAGACATCTTAAGGTAGCACGGACTAGTCTGAAATGCGCAAGGAGCGAGTTGTAGTATTGGAGTTGGGCAGGCGGCAAGGGCGTTTTGGCTTCAATCCTGGAGAGAGTCTGGTTGACTGCTGTGTATGCTCCGTCATAGTAATACCCGCCTTGTTCTACCTCCTCCTTATCCTTGAGTCCATCCAGATGGCTGGCGGATATCTGTGTAGTTATAATCGACGGGACACCTTTTGCCTCTGACCTGCAACATGGTTTCAAATATCAGCCCTTGCTTGTCCTTGACCTGGAATACCAGACATTCAGTGACAGGCGACCGAGGGATACTGGGAAGACTTACCGCACCATCCTCAGGTAATCAACTCCATCACTCGCAGGACCATAAAACAATTCACCCGTGTCCTCTCCGAGCCCAGGAAAGGCGCCGACCTGGCCACTAAACTGGTCGACATACGGGGCTTCGTCTGCCTCATCCTCCTCTGAATCGCTCCGGTATCGACGCTTGACTGGGGGAGACTCGTCCGGCTCGGGAGAGGACGTGTTGCGGCGTTTGCGCGACATGGTATCGGAACGCTTCAAGTCATCTTGCGCCGAATGACAAAATAACACAATCCTGGGGATGAAAGTGAGCCCCAAAGACCAGTCTGCTACAAAATGCGCATTCTACGCGTCTGAAAGCCAGTATTTCTCCTACGGCGGATCACATAATGTTATGACGATTCGCAGATTACTCCTCGTTGTCACCTCTGCCTTCCATGAGCTGCAGTTCTTTATTGAGAATGCTCTCTGATTCACGGACAAATTATCTGATCATAGTATGGAATCTTGACAAGTCATCAAAGAATACCGCGCGGCAACTCAAAGCAATAATGCACATCAATATCCGCCACTGCAGCTATGCTGCAGCTAAGCAACCCCGGCGAGCACTATCATCTGCAAGCATCGTCTCCGATCAATCTCTTTCTTCAGCATCACCAAGCATGTGGCCACGATTATCGCCTCATCGAGATGGCTTGTCGCTTCCTGGTCGAGTCTGAGCTGCCCGCCATTCCCAGCGCTGCATTTGGAAGTACCCTCCGTCCGTGTTCCATCGGATCTGATCAACTGCGCCAGGATTGTTCCCGTCTCCTTCTGGCGCAGCGCAAGGATGTTCACTTTCTTGCCCAAGACATCTTTCATGTGTGAGTAACTCCATTCAAAAGAATGCCCATCTGTAGTGGTGAAGGTTGTGGACCGCGAACCCAGCTTCCCACAAACTTTGATTTTGTCTGCAGCGCCGCCTGGACCAGCCTGGTCTTGAATGAACCTCAGTTCCGGCTCGCGCTTGGGGCCAAAGAAATATGATGTGCTTATCAGGTCGCCTAGTTTTGCGTGGTTGAGTACTGCATCTCCAGAACATCGCTTTGCCTTTGTCGAAGTATATGCCAAACTCCCGTCATCGTGAAAGACTTCAGTTTTCAGCTCCGACGAAGGGCACGGAAACCGGAGCACGCCAATTCCACGAGCCGAAATATGCAGGATCGTACCGGCGCGGAAGTTAACAGGGTCGAGGAGTGTAGTTGCGTACGAGACATTGGAGAAGAGGGAGGCTGCTGCAGATTTGGCATCCACCTCAACCGCCTTCTCGGTTGAGATGGGCACCTCATGCTTGTACTCAAAGTAATCGGTGGTCATTCTGTTGTGGTTTGACGTCTCTCCAATGGTAGATAATGAAACTGACTGACGGTGACGGCACAAGAGTTTAGCTCTCCCAGGCTGTGAAAATCTAACTGACATACACCTTCATGAGAACACCAGTGAACCAGACCCAGGGCCTTTTATTGCAAACATCCCAGGGAAAGGCCAGGGGTGTTGGCTTGTGCGCCAGGCTCTGTCGTCGTATTCGGAAATCCGTATCCAGACTGGGTTGCGGAGGCTGATTGTGATTGGCCAAAAGTGCAAGGCAGATTCCCAGGCGCAGCATTGCAGGCTGGGCGAACTCATCGAATCCCAAAGATAGAACCAGCCTCTCCCATCCTCGGCTCGAACAGATCGACCTTCTTGTGGAAAATCGAACAATTGCGGCTGCCTGTTATCGACTTTTTGTGCGCTTCGGGCCCTCCGTTGCAGAGCCACGTTGTTGTCAATCTCGTCCGCCCGCCGCTTTCACCACCTTGATGTCCGGCAAGTCTCTGATGTCGGTTAGCACTCCCGTTGCTGCAGCACCTTCCTCCACTTCTCTGACTAGATCTACTATTCTCATCGCGTCGACTAGTAGTGTCCCGACCTCAAAAGCGACCATCTCAATCTCGCTCTCATGGCACTGGTCAGGGGCCAGGGGACCAATCCGCAACTCCGCCGTCAGGGCCAGCAGATCAGTTTCCGGAGGAACAGGGTAGGAGTGGTGCATGGCATAGACGACGTTCTCATCGACAATCGCCTGTGCTATGTCCACGTCCTCGCCCTCCTTCGTGTGTCGCCGCTCGCTTGGGTGGAAGGAGGCGGTGGATGACTTCGGAGCGTGTCGTTTGGCAAACATTTGGGTCTGGGTAGTTTGTCGCTGAATCCGAGGTAAAGGAATGATGGCGATCTTGGCAATCTTCTTAGAGTTGTTCATAACCAGGACCTTCCACGTGAATGGTTCGCCAACTCGTACAGGCATGTCGAGAGCTGTGAAAGATATTGACAACCCACTCCTCGAATCAGCATCAAAGGCTGGTTGTAGGCTGGTGCTGATAGCTGCCAGGGACGCTGCTGCACCATTGTCAGGGTGGACTGGGAGGCTTGTGGGTCGATTCGGCCGTTGTATCGGTTGTGAGGGAGGGCCGAACGAGGGGTTCAGGGCTGGAGTGAAATCGACGTTGGTAGTCCAATTCATGAGGAGAATTGGATGACATTTCTCATTCAACTGGATCGCCAGTCTAATCACAATTGACAGGACGTCAATGTTTGGGTTAGCGAGTCCAAATCCAGGGGCGCGGTTTGGACCTTGTTTTTGATGGAGTCTATACAGGAATGTTATGCAGTCCCCTGAGTGGGCCTGCATAGGCAGAAACCCAGGCATCAAAGATTCGGTCCGACCATTCTTAAGGGAGAGATCAACATGCTCAATTGTTGCATCTACTCGCACAAATGGAATGATGTCCATGTCCAGCAGAGCAACAGTGGCTGGTGTCGTAGCAGAAGTGTTCACCTTTTGATATCGGATTCGTGACATTGTCGCAGGTACTGCTCTGTGTCGTCTAGAAGGGACGTGTTGGAGGTGAACCCGTTGCTTGTGAGCTGCCGTCATGGGAAGTACTCGTTCTAGCCTCGAAGCAGCAAGGTATGGAGGATTGTCCTTGAGTCCCGGGAGAAAACGCATGGGCTCAAGAACATTTGCTTCCAGGGGCTGAAAGGGTGCGAGATCGTCGTTCTTCTCGATTGCGTCCCCCTGAGGAGAATTGATGGTGGCAGAAGGGATCAGGATGATGGCAGGCTGCGGAACACGAAACCTTGGTCGATTGAGGGAGATTTCAATTTCCCAGACAAGAGTTAGGGTCTGACCACGGTTTGCATCCTCACTGACCAGGACTATAGGTTCGTTCTTCTGAATCGATTCCGCCGAATACACCAGGTCTTTGGGAGGGGGTGCATTGGGTGTATTTTGTTCACTTCCTGGCGACTCCTCGATGGCCCACACGTCAATCTTAAAAGATAGTTGTGAGAGAAACAACTTCAAGACGTCTTCGTTGCAATGAGGCAGGCGGATCGCCGCCAATGTCCTCAATCTTTCATCTGATCTGGGGATGAGTAAGACAGAATTCCCTGGACGACTTGCGCTGAACATACCAAAAAAGAGTAGCTCTCTTTCCTTGATAGCGAGAAGCTGGCTGGAATCATTCTGAGCCTCCGCCCCTGCTTGTAGAATCTCGGAGACCTCGGTCACTGTGTCTTGCGGGATAATCGCATCCACCAAGGCAGATTTGAGAAGTTCAGCTTCCATCGTGGGAGGTCAATTCGGGGAAGATCTTGTCAGGCATGTCTTCCCTGTGACTACTCGAAGCCACAGAGTCGCGATATCATTGTGAGTTGCTCGCTTGAAGGCCTGAAGGAGCGATGGTCGTCAATAGTTGGTGCAAGACACAATGTGAAGTCTTTGGGAGTTGAAGCCACAGTGGGCGAGAAGCTTATGTAATGACGGGCTTGGATTTTCCCTTTCTACTTCTTCACTTCTCACTGCGATAACCGTAGCTCTTCCTCCACCGTCAATGTCTGACTCGGGCCCGTCGCTCTTTACTGTTATCGTCACTATTTTTCTCGTATGATCGGTCAACACCCTTGAGGCACGAAAATGAACGGGCTTCCCCCAACACCAGCGCAATGGCGAGAGGCGCGCGCCCCCGACGGGCGTACCTACTACTACCACACGGTCACAAAGGAGACAAAATGGACCAAACCCGCCGAACTCATGAGTCCGCTGGAAAAGGCGCTCGCCACTCAGCCATGGAAGGAATACACCACTCCCGAAGGCCGGAAGTATTACTCAAACTCGGAGACCAAGCAGACGGTGTGGGAAATGCCACAAGAGTATCGGGACGCCCTGAATTCCGTCCAACTTCCTCCAAAACCGGTCCAGCAACCCCCTGCCTTCGTCGCCGGCGGAACTACTGCCCTTTCCGCCTACAATAACGCGCGCGAACGAGACGATCACACGCCCTTCGACTCGAAACCTCGACCTGAGAGCGCGCTCTCGGTACCATCCATCACGAAGGAAGTGGTGCCCGATTACTCTAGCTTTGAAGAGGCGGAAGCTGCATTCATGAAATTACTGCGACGGTCTAATGTGCAGCCTGATTGGACATGGGAGCAGACGATGCGGGCGACGATCAAAGATCCTCAATACAGAGCCTTGAAAGACCCCAAGGACAGGAAGGCAGCTTTCGAGAAATATGCGGTCGAGGTTCGGCAACAAGAACGGGAGAAGGCCAAAGAAAGGCTGGCTAAGCTACGCACAGATTTCGGTAATATGCTGAGAACGCACCCTGAGATCAAACACTATAGTCGGTGGAAAACAATCCGGCCCATCATTGAAGGGGAGACCGTTTTTCGATCTACTGACAACGAAGATGAGCGTAAGCAACTTTTCGAAGAATACATTGTCGAGCTTAAGAAACAGCATATCGAGCAGGAAGCCGCCGCCCGCAAATCAGCGTTGGATGACTTGGTTGCTATTCTCAAAGCCCTCGACCTGGAACCTTACACCCGGTGGGCACAGGCCCAGGATATTCTTCAGTCCAGCGAGAGGGTACAGTCGGATGAGAAATTCAAGCTTCTGAGTAAGTCAGATGTTTTGACGGCTTTTGAGAACCATATCAAGTCGCTCGAGAGGACCTTCAATGATGCACGTCAGCAGCACAAAGCTAGCAAAGCAAGACGCGAACGACAAAACCGCGATAGATTCGTGGAACTGCTTCAAAGCTTGCGAAGCCAAGGCAAGATCAAGGCGGGCACCAAGTGGATGACCATATTGCCCGAGATCGAAGAGGACCCGAGGTATGTTGCAATGTTGGGTCAAGGCGGCTCAACACCTCTGGATTTGTTCTGGGACCTGGTCGAGGAGGAGGAAAGGGCTCTACGAGGAAGAAGAAATGATGTGTATGATGTGCTTGAGGTAGGCTGGGACCCCTTTTATCTACACAGTATATGCTAACCCACGTGCAGGACAAACGATATGAAGTCACACCTCGAACTTCCTTCGACGAGTTTCTTGATGTCATGCTTGCTGATCGACGAACAGCCAATATCGATCGAGACGCTCTACAGCTCATCTTCCATCGTCTACATGACAAGGTGGTCCGTCGGAGTGAGGACGAAAAGCACGCTGCAGACCGCCATCAGCGCCGTGCTGTGGACGCACTGCGCTCAAGGATCAAGCATCTAGAACCTCCGGTCCGCATTACTGACTCATGGGAGGATATCAAAGCACGAGTGGAAAAGACAGATGAGTATCATGCCGTCGAAAGTGAGGAACTGAGAAAGTCTGCATTCGACAAGGTGATTAAGCGGCTGAAAGAAAAGGAAGAGGATGCCGACAAGGACCGAGAACGAAGGCATTCCCGACGAGGTGATGACCGAGATCATCGAAACGGCCATCGCGGCGAAACCAGATACGGCCGACTCTCCAAAACCCCAGAGCCCGATGCCTATGAAGCAGACCGCCGCAAGGCACAGGCAGCTCGGGAGAAACAATATAGAAAGGCGAGTGGATTCAGCCCACCGCCTTCACACGCTCGCGAGCGAAGAGACCGCGACGAGAGACACGGTCGCCTGGATCGTGACAGAACCCCTCCAACTCGACGCATGAGTACTTACGAGCGTGAACGCCGCGAGAAAGAAGAGGAACGAGAGCGCCTATATCGCACACGAGCCGAACCGCGCAGCAGCAGAGATGAGCTCAACTATGGCGAAGAATCAAGGAGTATTACGGGCAGCGATCGACGACGGAGACGGGAGGGAAGTGAAGACAGTGTTGAGAGTGGACGGCGTAGTGCAAAGCGGAATCGCCGAGAGAGAAGATCGCGGTCGCGTGAGAAGGGAAAGAGTAAAACCCCCGAACCGTCGTCGGCCAAGAAAGACAAAGACAGTGACATGCTGCAAGTCCCGGAGCCGAGTGGAGTGCATTCAGGAAGTGAAGAAGGCGAGATCGAGGAGGATTGAATGGTGTGGTCAAGCGGAATGGCCCTTGAAGGAGGCTCCATCAGGTCAGTCTGATACGGCGTTCTTGCGCCTTTCCTTGTTACTGGGGACTTACAGCAGCTATGTCTTCTGCTCCTTTCTGCACACGCGCAGGATAGACTTCGGGCAGCAAGCAAGCTGGAGTTGTTCTCTCTGGTAGAACGCTCGCGGCAAGCTTCCAGTTTGTCTCCTCCGAAGCGCCACGTCGAGATCTGCGCATATTGTTAGGTACGTAGAGCCCTGCATCCCAGGCTTCTAATCATAAAAATCCCAGTGTTTGTTTGCATTGCCTTGCATCTTCGAGGTCTGTAAATGGTCCTATCGTTCAAGGTGAATGGCTTTCCTGGAACCATTCTGTACCCGCGTCTGTGTTCTCGTAGCTCTTTCTTTCCTTCGGCCCAGCGCCACATTAGTCGGGTTTCATGACTGCCTGACATAGATGTTCACTGGCTCCCATTGCAAGGACCCTCCTCTGACGATGCTGGGCGCATGTGGCACGTGTGACGGACGGGCTTAGGATTCGAATGGTGGATGGTAGACGATGGACGCCTAGAAGGGCATCTCGCATCTCGCATCTCGCATCTCAGGACCCAAGATCACGCACGCACGACTGCCTCCGTCCATGGCTTCATACACACATACACATACTCGGAATTTCAGGGGACGAGCAGAAAGCAGCCCCAAAAGAAAGGGGAGGCGATGAAGTAGAACACGAACAGACATAAGTTGGAAATCCACGACGTATCTGATATCTGGTATCTTAGAGCCCATCACGACGCACGCCGCCCCGCAGCCCGCCGCCAAAGATGGCCGGGCTCGATTGAAATGGCTAACCATTTTCATTTCGACCTACATACCTAGGTAAAGCGCCAGGTCTTGCAGGTTGTTGTGTCATGGCCTTCAAACTCGCTTCCGTGCAGACAATGCGCAAGCATTTTCGGTGGACACACACATAATACATGGCAGCTCAAACGGTTCAAAATTCCATGGCGTCCACTCCGCCTCGACCTCCATTTCTCGAAGAAAGTTTCGATAGATTCAATCTGGATTGGCTCTGATCCGCCATCATCTCCTCGGTGTCTTCTTCGCTGTCCTCGTCTCCGTCGACTTCAAAGTCGAAATCTCCACGTTCGATCCGACTACACCGGTCCAGAATGGCTTGGTATTCTTTCCGCAGGTCTTCGAGCGTGACGATCACCCGCCGCCGCTTGGGCATCTTCACCATCAGTCCGTCATGTTGCTCGTCGACGTCTTCTCCGTCCGTCTGGTTCCGGGCCGTCTCGCTGTCCTCGGTTTCGACAAGAATGTACGCGTCGTCTGGTGCCATGCAGGCCATAAGATTGATGAGAGCCAGCAAGACGTGTCTCAATGCGGTGGCTTTGGGATCGTGTCGAGCACGACCGGATTTGCGGATCAACTTTAATCGATCATAGAGGACAGTAACCGCACCACGGTAGTCATTTTGAGAAATGCGGATGGCATGCATGATGCTGAGGTAGTCAACTTTGCCGTTGTCGGAACTCAGGCTCGATGACATCAACTGGGATTTTGCGAGAGAAACGAGGTGTGAATCCATGTGGCGGGCAAGTTGAGGATACATAGCCCAAGGAAGAGACTGAAGAGTCCGGACCACACCTTCAGGCCCGAAGACAGATCCACTCGAACTCAAGATTGAGTTGATCAGGGCCGTCACTGATGATCGCTGCAATGCTTGGTCTGGCAGCTGGACCAAAGCACTGTAGGCGCGATCAAACCTAGACAGTTTGAGCTCTGCGGTGACCAATCTAGACAGCACCTCGGCCCGGAAATTGTGAATTGGCTCCTTCTGCCCAGCGTCCAGTGATTCTAACGTCAAGTGAGCAAATTGAGCTGCTTGGTTGTAAGCTTTTGCAGTCTCGAAAAGGGTCGTGATATGATGCAGGTAAACGGGCAGGCCGTTGTTGAAACACTCCGCTTCGATCAAGGACAACAGTCCTGCTGAAAGGGCAACCAAATTTCCAACCGCTTTTCCGCATGCTAGACCATACGATGCCTTCCGGAAGTAATGTGCTGCCACATCGTACTCGCCTTTCGCGGTGGCCAGACGTCCTTTCACGTAGCTTGACCAGGATGTCGAAGGTTGGTACTGTAAAAACTCTGTGGCAAGGTCGAGTTCGCCCTGCACAAGCAGGTCACATTGGAGGTAGACGGCACCTTCTTCTGGATCCAATGTATCTTTTCCAGAAGCCCAGTCGTCTATCTCTGACAGCTGGTCTGTGATTAGATACATCAGTGGTTTCTCGACGGCGGGTTGCGGTCGGACGGCTTTGCTCAACGTGTCCTCCATTATGGTAACCTGTCTTTTGTTGTCTGCGACGGTATCAGAGCGCCGGCGGGAGGCATTTGGGTGTCCATCAGCGCCGAGGATCTCTAAAGGTACCAGCCTTGAGTGCGACACTAGCCACAGATTGCGATTACACAGCCGAAGAAGGGGTGCAATCTGATCATATAACTCGGACGCGTCGAATATTGTTGATTTCGCCTCCTCCTGGCTCAACTCGCCCTCCACAAAAATCGCCAGAGCAAGAAGGTCCATGAGCAGTTGATTTTGGGAGGACAAAAAGTCGAGCACCCCGGCAGACAAAAGAAGATTTCCAAACAGGGTAGTCCTCAAGGCGCTTTTCGCTCTCCTACTCTTCAGCGCAAAGAGCTCCAAAATCGCGAGAAAAAGTTCGTTATTCAGCCCAGAAATGCCACCCATAGGGGAGAGATCAGACTGAAGTCTCTCAAAAGTATCATTGGATACAGCGTCGCCGAATCCTGTACTGTCATAAATATTGAGTGTTCGCATTGGAGTGACATAATCGGCACCAACGGACATATCGCCTTCGATTGTAAGCGCGAGATCTTGAGCGAGATCGGGAGAAAACGATTCTCTGAACGTCCTCGCCGCGGAGATGAGGACAGCCAGGTCGAGGAAGGGTTCTCCGTCTTCAGTACTGACTTTTCGGTGAGGCCATAATCGAGCAGTGGTGTCTTCGAGATCCTTTATGTCGGCGAGGGCGTTCTGTTGAAGGAGTTCAAACTTGCTACATTCTCGGACCGCACAGCATTTGTCCGCCATGGTAATCCACACCATTTCGCTGAATGCATCGTACGCCAGGCTCAGCGGGGCATTGCGGCCGTCATTGACGTTTTCAGCTATCCTGTAGAAATTGCGCCATTGGGTGTCGGTGTCGATGGAGAACCGATCAAAGTCCATCTCAGATTCTCCATACTTTCGCAGCGAGATGTTGGCCGCCACCGTAGCACACATACGTTGTCTCAGGGGAGCCTCCCTCTGAGAAGCGGTCAGCTTCGCCGAAGTCGCATCCTCAAATATGGATAATGCCGTGTCGAGCGCAGCCTCAGAGTAACGGCCAGGATGGAAGAAGAAGCCCAACCATTTGGACGCCGGATCTTCCTGGTCGCCTCTGACAAACTCCGGAGGGACAGTCTTTGCGGATACGGTTGCGTTGCATTTGACCCAATTTGACTTCCAGGAACTTGCTAAGCTGCCCAATTCAAGTTGACAGTTGTAAAGTTGGTGGTAGTTGTGATTCCGCCAAAGCACCCAGAGCTGCACAGACCTGTAATTGGTGCCTGGATCGAGCTTGAATCCGATCATGGACCAGACAGTGTTCCCTGACGGATCTGGATCTGGAGCGCTGAGCTTTGTCTCTGGATATCTGTCTTCCACAATAAGCGAGTCTGTGAGGCTGCCCTTAATGTCCCAGAATTTGAATTGCCCTCCTTCTTGAGGGCTGTAAGTCAAAACTGTGGGAAATTTCTGCGCTTCGTCTTCTCTGAATACTTGCAACAGGGCGTCTTCTGCTGGGTTCAAGTGGGTTCTGTCATTGGGGTCTCGCGTCAGGCCCACCAAGTCCTTCGTAGCAACGATTCTCCCATTGTTGAGGTTCCAAATTCTCAAAGTATGGTTCAGGCACACAGTAAAGAGGAGATCTCCATCCGCGGAGACGGCCATGGTCTGGGCGGTTCTCGGATCCAGTTGCGTCGAACCAAATTCGATAGCGTGATATCCTCTTCGGCCGACGAGCCCTCGGATCGATGCGCCCCATGACCGGTCATCGTAGTTATCCTGTTCCCAGCTGTCGTGTACAGACCTTCTCTTCAGTCTCTGTAGTCTTCCGCTCGCAAAAGATATCACCACAACCAAAGGGGTATTGGCGTAAATGCGGTAGACCGTATCTATTCCAAGGGTGGAGCTTTCGAGCGGCTGGCACCACTGACTGAGGTTTTCGCTTTGCAGGACATGTGAGTCGCGGAAGGCACTGGTGGGCATTCGAAGGTTGAAGATCTCATTTCTGTCGGTACAAACAAAGGCGCTAATCTCGTCGATATTCTCTGAATCTGCAAAAGTGACGCCTCTAGGGATGATCTGGTCTTGGAACTCGAACTGAAGGGTGAGGTAGGCCTCGTGCAAATCGGCTTCACTTCTTGCAAAATCCGCGCACTGTACGTGCAACACCCTTCCGTTGTTCACAACCTTCCAGTAGAATGTCCTTGGATATGTTTTCGACGCCCGGAAATATATCGAGCTTTGAGAGGCTAGGACATGGGAGGAATAGGAGTGTTGATCGCTTCTCCACGCTCGGCCATTCTCAGACCGGCTTGAGGAAGATTTGGGCTTGTCATAAGAACCATTCTTTCTCGGAACTCGGAGGCGTATCACGGAGTCTGCGCTTGGTGCAGTCACTTGGAAGGCCGTCTCAGTATAGAGGTTGAGCATGGCTACGGCTGTTATCTGAGTCGCATCTGGTCAAGGAGCGTCGTTTTGAGGTACAAATCGAAGGATAGTTGCCATGACAGTGGACTTTGCGGAAGGGCTTGCGCAGTTCAATAGCAATAGCAAGAATTCTGCGACGCGTCTATTCTCCAAATGTCGCGGTCAATAAACGCCAAGCGCAGGAAGAAGAGCCAGCCTCGCCAGCCTTGCGGCCTCGCCAAGTCACGAGCGCTTGGCGGCGAAGGAAGGCTGCGGGATTGGCACACTGGGGGCCGCGCTGGCAGATTGTGCCTGGCGTCTTGTTCGTTCTGGTTCATTTCATTGATAGAGACTCCGTCCTACAGTAGGTATCGAGGGCTAAACTCATATTTATATCATAGGTATCGTTTGTTTGTCTTTCCAAATTCCGTCCGTCGTCTACCACCAGTCGCCTTGATCTTTCATAGCTGCTGCGACCTTGGTGAAGCCAGCGATGTTGCTGCCGGCCACCAAGCTGGGGAATTCATCTTCCTTCGGGGTGACATATGTCTTGGCGGTCTGCAATCCGTTCTCGAAGCAGTTCTTCATGATGAGCTTCAGTTTCTCGTCCACCTCTTCGGCGGTCCATTTGATGCGGGCCGAGTTCTGAGCCATCTCAAGCCCTGAAACTGCCACACCACCTGCGTTGGCAGCCTTTCCAGGGGCGTACCAGACCCATTTCTCCTTCTTGAAGTTTCGATGTGCCTCAAAGGCGTCGATCGCATCTTTTGTGCATCCCATGTTGCTTCCTTCGGCCACAAACTTGCATCCAGCTGCGATGAGACCTTCGGCTTCCTCACCAGACACTTCGTTTTGCGTCGCCGAGGGGAGGGCCACATCGACCTGACCCACGTGTAGCCACGGTCGCGCACCGTCGATGTATTTGACCTTGCTGCTGAATGCGGAGGTGTGGGCGACCTCGGAAAGCTGTTTCCGGTCCACCTTGAGTTTCGCAATGATCTCGATCATCTCTGGGTCAATACCCTGAGGGGTGGTGGCGATGATGGCACCTTGACTGTCACTCAGGGACAAGACAGTCCCTCCTAGTTCGATCACTTTCAGGGCAGCATACTGGGCCACATTTCCAGAGCCCGAGATAGTGACCTTCTTGCCGGAGAATGATTCGGTGCCACCAGAGGCATATTTGATCATGTGCTCAACGTACTAGCAACAGTCAGCCAGACTCTCCCCGCCGCGATGGAGGAAATCTCACATAGACGACACCATACCCGGTGGCTTCTGGTCGGATGAGAGAGCCGCCCCAGCTGCCTACAATTTGTCAGGATTTGTGTTTTCTTGAAGAGTGTGCAGTCCAAACTTGCCTCCTTTTCCAGTCAAAACACCTTCCCACAGCTTGGTCTGTTTCTTGTATTGTCCAAAGAGCCAACCGATCTCTCGCCCAGACACACCGATGTCGCCCGCTGTCCGCATGATCAGCCTACCGAATCGAGCAAGTGGTCGCGTGGGGCTTACCAGGAACATCAGTGTCTGCGCCAATATGCTTTCCGAGCTCGCTCATGAAGGCACAGCAGAATCGGCGGATCTCATTGTCTGATTTACCCTTGGGGTCAAAATCCGCACCGCCCTTTCCACCTCCCATGTTCAGTCCCGTGAGCGCATTTTTGAAGATCTGCTCGAACCCCAGAAACTTCAGGACAGAAAGGTTCACAGTGGGATGAAATCGCAGGCCGCCTTTGTAAGGACCAAGCGCCGAGTTGAATTGTACGCGGTAGCCGCGGTTCACCTGGAGTTGGCCCTTGTCGTCTTCCCACACCACTCGAAATTGGATGATTCGTTCGGGGATGGAGCAGACCTTGAGGGCTGTCTTGTACTCTGGGTTCTTCTCAAAAAGCGACGAGTTTTCGAGACTAGAAACAAGCTCTTTATATGCTTGCTCAAACTCGGGCTCGGACGCAAGGTTGGTCATGGTGTCAGGTCAGGATGAAGCGACCAGGACTTAGGGAACAGTGAACTGAGACCGGAACTTGATGAAAAGTTGGTGTTGGGGGTGGAAAGAAAAGTGGGAGAGGAGGAAGGGAAAACGGTCACAATATAACGGCCAGCACTGAGTCTTCAACAAGTTGCAGGTCGGTCTGGATTGATCTCTTTCTGTAGTCTACAACCACAGCTCATCACCTTGGCAGCAGAAAAAAAAATCTATCAGTACGTCAGTTCGAAAGGTGACGACATCCACACCCTTTGCGCAGCCATGATGCATGTGCAGCTAGCAGGGCCAGCATTCTGCTCTAGCTTATCTGAGGTCCCAGGAACAAGGAGGTCTCGAATCCAGCGTATCGACTACTGTTCTGTCAAAGCTGATGTTGACAAAATTTTGTAAAGGCTGAGAGTGAGCGCGTCGATTGGTTCGATAAGGGAGGGCATGCTCGTTGATAGAGCTGCAGTGGGGACTGGGGAGGGGACTAGGGGGCACCTCAAGGGGCCCCAATGGGTAGAGGCTAGCAGGGACGTAGAGGCCTGGCACCATGGGCACAGTGGGTAGCCTTCGGAGCTGGTGACAATGACGAACCTGCAGACTCAGTGATGGTCGCCTTGCAGCGCCCTGGCTGCCGGGGGCTGCTGGGCCCAAATTCTATCCACGCGCCTTATCGAGACCCCTCGTCCTTCCGCCCACTGGGCAGTGGAGTGCAAGTATTGAGCGGCTGGTCCTGCTTATTCCGTCCAGACGTTGCTCGATCCGATGTCGCTGCATCGCTTGCTTTCCCCCCCCAAAAGCTTCTTCTTTGCAGCAACCCTAACCCATCCGAGTCCAGTGTCAGTGCCTCAGAAGCAATGCCCCTCGCTAAAACTGGCCGCTGCAGGTGGGAGCAATTTTTCTTTCTCTCGCTAAGCACATGAATGAGCGATTCGGGTGTACCCGAGCTCGAGCTCTAGAGCCTGCTGACGAGGAGGAAAACCCATCCCACCAGATCCCGCGTTATAGAACAGAAACCCCTGTCCATCATGAAGATTTTTCTCCACGAAGTCGGGCCACACGGCTGGCAGTGGGACACGTGAAACAGAAAATTCTTCCTCGACTTCCTCCCCATCCCTGCTTCTGGGAGCCAAAATTCCCTCCGGAGATGTCTGGGTATCAACTCCAAAGGCGAAGCGGCACGATGCACCGGAGTGGAGAGGGTTGACACATACCCGGAGGGGGCCACATCGCCCCGGAGCCTGGACCTCCCACAGTTGAGTCATACAATCCGATTGCCTTGTGTGCCAAATACCAGGACCCCAGAAGCAATGGCTGTTCAAACAAGGACCGAGACCAACCTTTCAAGCATTGTAGCCCGGCTTGACGATTGACTGGGTGCATTGCCATTTGCTCGATAGCTTGTGCACTTTTACCCTTCGCCGAATAGACATAACCTCGCCGTGTTCCAAATGGCCAAAGCAGCAGCCAGCTTTTCCATAACTCCAGTCCGACTTCCAGACGACTTGACAGATACCATTTCCCTCTTTTATGCGTATGCAGGGTCGTTAGGCTTCGACCTAGCTTTCCAAAATTTTGACAATGAAATGGCGGGGATGCCGGGGAAGTATTCCCCTCCGCAAGGAGAATTGCTTTTGGCCCGGAATGAGGCTGGGGTCGCCATTGGGTGTGTGGGACTGCGTCCTCTCCCCTCTGCTGGAGTGACAGGCAAGGTCTGTGAGATGAAGCGCCTCTACGTCACGCCAGCAGGGCGAGGCACTGGGGTCGGCAAGGCCCTGGCCTCCACCATCATTGACGCAGCAGAGAAGCTCGGGTATGATGAAATGAGATTGGACACCCTTCCGAGCATGGCCACAGCATTGAGGATGTACCGACACTTCGGGTTTGAAAACATTGCCGCATATTATGAGACACCTCTGGAAGGGACTCATTTTCTCAGCCTGAAGCTGCCGAGGCAGGCAAAAGAATGAACCCGACCCCAAAAGAGGAACAGTTGATGGACAAAAATGACCAGGTCGGCGCTAGCACCTCGATTGACGAATATCATCGAAAACTCGGCACCAAGCATGACGACAGATGGCATCGAATGCATCATCACAGTGCATTTGGATGTTTCTGTTCCCATTTCTTCACTGCGTTGAGAGCGGCTGTGATTTTCAGGCCCAGTCGGGCATCAAGCTCGTACTTCTCCCAGCCTTTCGCCTTTTCCAGGTGGTGTTTGGCTTCTTGAACCAATTTTGCATCATGAGCGAGGTCGAGTGGAGGTAACTTCTCCGTGGGCTCCCCAAGGAACGTGGCCCCGTGTTGCTGAGTGTACGCTGTCCGCTGCATCCACAGATTAACCGCCATTTCATGATGCGCGGTTGGAGCCATCCAGTCGTCCTTGTTCGAACCCCTGAACTCATGGGCCCCTTGAGCCAACAACTTTCTTTTCAGCAGAGTCTTGGATTCCTCGTGCCGGCGGAGATTTCGGAGGATGATGGCTTTGAGGACATCAAGAATCGCGTACTCATCGACATCTTCCTTACTCCAGTTGGGTGTGCTTTCAGACCATGCAAGATTGTCCAAAGATTTTTGCAGCTGCGATTCGTTCATCTTCTTGAAACCGTTCCAGAGAAATATCATCTCGTCGAGTGGACTCACACCGATTGCATCAACGAAACTGCAGTTCCACCGAGAAGCACGTTCTTCCCACTTCGAAATCTTGCGCACCACGAAGATGTCGAAGGGCAGTTGCCTACCCATCATCTTCTTCTTTCCGACTTTGGTTGGCGCTGTTTTGAACAGTTCTTCGGCGAGCTTGGCATGCTTTTCTCTATCCTTGCTGGAGAGAGTTTCATCATGGCGGTAGAAGCAAAGGTGGGCGGCTCCTGCAATGTAGTAGTACAAAGCGCGAGACCACGCGTTGAGGTCCACGCACGCGAGGATGGAGTCTGCACACAGTTGGTACCTGTGGGCGTGCATAGCGCTCAAACTCTTTTCAAACATATGCAGCGCTTCGATCTGCTTTAGTTGGCTCTTGCCAGGAGAAGCGAGAATGGCCAAGGCTTGATCAAGGTTTCGTTTCGAGGCTGCTGTCCTTGCTTCCTCCACAACCCAGAGATTGCTGTTGGGATATCTCTTCCTCATGTCGACCAGGAGTGCCTCCAAGCGTTTCGTAGGATACGCTTCGACATCGTCCGGTTTGGAGGGATCCACGTCGGCAACGATATCGCAAAAACCGACCAGGCCATTGTACCAACCAAACAAGATTAAGCCCGCCATCCCACCATTAATGTTGGGAAACCTACTTGCCTGCCATAACATCCGAATGCCTCGTTCTCGATCACCGCGGAATCCGACGATGTACAGAAGTTTGCTGAACGCTGGGGGAATGATGGAGATGAGCAGCGCCAATAGCCCAGACATGAGGTTCGTGCCCGAGTGGATGAAAACGTCGAGCGAGTTGCTAAAAACCTCCGATTCGGGCCCTTCTGTGAGCATTCCCAGTGTTACTGTGGTCGACCGGCTGAGCACGCCTTCTGGAGGCAGTTCATTCATTTTTTCAATTTCCAGATCCAATTCCGTCGTATGGTCCGATTCCACTTCCACCTCCAAGCGGCCGTGGTATTCGTCTGTGACCGCGTTCGTCTCGTCTGCCTCATGGAATTCATCGTCAGAAACGCTATCTGGCGTAGCATCAACGGCTTCCGCATTCCTGAGGGCAGATGGATGTGCAGGCTGGATTTGGTGGTGAGGCAGGGGTTCTGAAGCAGCAGGGCCCGACTTTCCAGAGGTGGATGAGTGCAAGCTGTCAGTGGACTGATCTCTCGAAGCTGACAGACTGCTCGTCGACCGAGTGCGGTTGAAGTTGATTTCCATCTGCACGAGGCTGTCAAGGGTAATATATGCTTTGCGGAGTTTATAGAACCCTCGCAGAGACTCGGTCAGACTCTCATTGAGCACGCCAACCACGGCAGACATGATCTGGGCCTCTGCCTGGCACAATGCAAATTCCGAGCCTCTCTCGTAGATGGTGGACTGGAAAGCACGCGAGTCGTGCTGGGCGCGCGCGTGACTGGCTGAAGCACTCGATTCGGCCTCATAGAGCGTTTCCGAAGCCTCCTTCATGAATTCTTGCTCGAATCCCAATGCTGCCTTCATGAAGGCCAGCGTGCCTTTGGCAAGCTTGTGGAACGAGGAGTTGCCGTCGGCGAGGCCCGCCTCAGCACCCTTGATGTCGTCATCCATGACTCGGTCTACGGCTCGCATAGCAGTCTCGAGGTTTTGAGACTCCTCGAGCGAGTCGAGGCTGTGTGTTGAAGCATTGATCGAGGGACGGCCGCGGTCGAACCATCGTCCGACTCTGTGCATGCTGAAGTCGAGAGGAGGGGGGAGTAAGGGCGAAGAACCTCTAAAGCGCTGACTGGTTAAACCAAGGGATCTAAGAAACGGGGGGCAAAGTTGGCCACAGCAATATCTCAACACATCATATTGGAAGATATCAAGTACTTCAAGCAGATAGAGGACAAGATACCTCCCAATATGAAGCACTCAAGAGAAAGAGGAAGAAAGGGGTGATAAAGAGAAGACGTACAAGGAGGGAGATAGATTTCAGCCTAAGAATGAGGATGAGGATCGAGCTTACTTTGTTTCCGGCCCCCGCGTGCTGGCTGCAAAAGAAAGTACCAACGGGCATATACTACGGAGATGGGTTCGTTGTGCAATTGAGCTGAGGTGTTTTGCCTTCAAGAGGATCAAATGATGACGAACATTCAGGCAGGATCTGTGGAGTTTGCGTGTTATGCCCGTCTGAGGCCGCCGTGCTGCGGCTGCGCCATCGCATGCCCTGCTGCATTTGTGCCTGTTTGTGCCTGTTACAAAGGCTTGTCTTTGGCCACTAGTAGCGTCCTGGCTATCCGAGCCCGCAACGGTCCAGAGCTGGCTAATCACAGGGCCGCACGACTCCCCCAGCAGGCGCAGGCTGAGAGATCGCTCTTCAAAGCACACCTCACTACTACTACCGACTGGCACGGGCCACAAAGTACATCAGCATTCCTCATTCGTTAATTTTTTTGGCCTGTACACAGTGACGACTCGAAGCAATTCCCTCATCGCACCAAACCAAGGCTGAATCTCCCTTGCTAGAGAAAGAGTCTGCATTTATTTCCGACCACAGGTTGCCCTACTTCCAGAAGGGAGAAGTTGTTTGGCTGCTTTTGGCCACCGCGATTCGCCGCAAGAGACTACCTACGTACTTGACCCGCAGCCTGCGCTCACCTTCCAACAACACCATGTCCTCGTCCGGCTCCTCCAACGCACCAACGGCGAAGATGCAACCGACGCAGAAGACCGAAGTCGATGCCGCCCAAGCATCCAAGACAGCCTCGAATCCAGCCCCGGCCATGCTCGAGGAAGACGACGAGTTTGAGGATTTTCCGGTCGAAGGTACGAAACGCGCAGACAAAATGCAACAGAACGGGGTCCATGTTGACATAATATCGAACAGACTGGTCGCAGGAAGACGCAGAAGTACCCGGCGGGACTACTCATCTCTGGGAAGAGAGCTGGGACGATGATGACGAGAACGAAGATTTCAGCAAGCAACTGAAGTGAGTCCCGGACAACACTGTGCCATCACCACTGCAATTTTACGAGGCTGATTTTGTCACACAGGGAGGAGCTGAAGAAAGTCGAATCAAGCAAATAGAGCTTGTTGTGCGAGAGCAGTGCATTGCATGGCGTTCTGGTATCATGGACCGAGGGCATCAATGGTTAAAGATACGGCATGTTCCCTTCTAGCAGTTCGTGGGAGGAGAAAAAACTATCATACAACAATGGACTGTCTTTGTTTTGCATTGCCCTCAGAGGTTCGGTCTCGCAGTACCGCTTGCTTCGATACCAATCAATCGTGCGCGTCGTCGATCATGGAGGATGTAGACTACTTACTAGACAGGTTGACCACGCCTGGCAGAGCTTTGCCCTCCAGCAGTTCCAGGCTTGCACCACCGCCCGTGGACACATGGCTCAATTTGTCCTCCACCCCATACTTGGCTGCGACAGTTGCTGTGTCACCTCCACCAATGATGACAATCTTCCCAGACTGGGCTGCTTTGACGCAGGCATCCAAGGTCTGTTTGGTGCCATTGGCGAACTTGTCGAATTCAAAAACTCCCGGAGGACCGTTCCACAGGATCGTCTGCGCCTCATCGATGGCTTGCTTATACAGTTCGATGCTCTTTTCGCCGCAGTCGAGACCCATCCATCCATCGGGGATGCCTTCAGCATCCGTCGCGGTGCCAGTCTGGGCATCCTTGTCAAATTTGTCTGCAGTGATATAGTCGCAGGGTAGGACGATCTTGACGTTGTTTTTCTTGGCCTTTTCCACCAGCTCGGCACATTTTTCGCTTCCGGCTTGATCGAACAAGCTGTTGCCGATCTTAACACCCTCCAGAGTCTTCTTGAACGTGAAAGCCATGCCGCCACAAATGATCAGGATGTTGACCTTGCCGAGCAAGTTGTCGATCAACTGGATCTTGTCCGAAACCTTGGCACCGCCGAGGATGGCGAGGAATGGCCGCTTGGGGTTCTCAAGAGCTTGAGCAAAATAGTCGAGTTCTTTCTTCATCAAGAACCCAGATGCCTTCTCAGGTAGCTCTACTCCGACCATGGAGCTGTGGGCTCGGTGAGCGGTCCCAAAGGCGTCGTTGATGTACACATCACCCAACGCGGTCAGACCCTTCCGGAAGTTGGCAACAGCGGTTTTGTCGGCTTTGACTTTGTTGCCGTCCTTGTCCTTGGAGCTCCCTTCTTCCTCGGCGTGGAAACGCAGGTTTTCGAGCAGGATGACTTGGCCACCACTGGCTTTGTTGACAACCTCTTCCACCTCAGGACCAACGCAGTCGTCGGTGAATATGACACTCTTGCCTAGAAGCTTCTCGAGCTCGGGGACGACCGGCTTCAAGCTATATTTGGGGTTCTTCTTCCCGTCCGGGCGACCGAGGTGGGACATGAGGATGACGGCTTTGGCTCCATGTTCGATGGCGTATTTGATGGTAGGTAGAGCGCCCACTATTCTCTGGTTGTTGGTGACCTTTTTGTCGGCGTCAAGCGGGACATTGAAGTCGACCTGAAACCGGTCAGCAAGAACAGGACGATGGCATGTGAACCAGACATACTCGGATCAAGACACGCTTGTCCTTGAGGTCGATGTCGGTGATCGCGAGCTTGTTAGACAGAGACATGTTGAAATAGGCCGGGTAACAATGAGGCAACAGAAAGAAGCGCTGCTCAATGTGAGAAGGGAAGAGAGAGAAAAATATGAACTTTGGTTGAGCTACGGAACTGTGCACAGAAAAACGACTGACCTGTTGAACTTATTGGCACTTGTCGGAGGGGTCAAGTCGGGTTGGGCTCAATACAACGGAACTGGTGGGGTGATTGGAAAAATACAGGCTCGCAGGTGCATCGGCAACCGACGTCACAGGCTGCTTGACTTGAGGCCGTTTGGGGGGGTTAACTTGTTAGCAAGCAGCATCTCAGCCATCGCTCGCTCTCGCCTAGTATGCTTGTTCAAGGGCCTGCATGAGATTTGAAGCTTTTGCTGCTTCGCCGAGAAAATGGGTGTTTTGCATGCCTCATATGTGCCAGTCCAGCTTGCACATGCACCTTGCACATGAAGGCAGCCGTCGCGGGACCGGAGGACTTGTGCTGACGACTCTGCTCCTAGCCACCCCCTCGTCGATATTTATACGGAAGAGAGAAATGGGAATCCCATCTGCGACCACAACAATATCTTTTCCTCTCCATTTGCTCTAATCCAATCCCAGGTATAAATCAGATCAGGTGGATGGGCAAGATGGGCCATCGTGGGCTGGTGTCGATGCTGACTGGCGGGGAAGATGGTCATGCGGACTTCCGACACTCCGGCGAGCAGACCCTGGAAACGCAGGACGTATCGAGGCTCAGTTCCTGTGTAGGCGTAGCTCTGGCATCTGGTGAGCCTGGTGAGCCTAGCGAGCCCTTTCCTTCCAGGCCTGGCCCATGGCCCCCTTAGTGTTTGCTGTCAACCACCAACCTCACACTTTCGTTCACTTTGTTGCGCACAGCATCTAACGACCTTTGACGGATAATAGCCAGAACCTTGATTGCCAGTAGCACAAGACACCCCCTCGTCACTGCGTCCCTCGCTCTTTCAGCACTGTCGCGACATATCCAAACGACTGGCGCTTTGTCCGCCGGAGCCTGCGCCCTAGTTAAGACCCTGGCGTCACGGACGTCCCTCACTTCAACTCGTTGACCTCATCTTCCCACAATATTCCAGACCTCTCATCTCGTCCATTTTCGCACCTCCTCTCCGACTTCCTCCTCCTCACAATGCTGGAAACCTCGAGACGGAAGTCGTTGGCGTGGTTGAACGGCACTTATGTATATGGCAGAATCGTGCGTCAACCTCCTTTGATTCCTGAAATTCCACAGCCTTTGTTTTCCGTGCTCGAAGCTGACATTCTCCTGTTCTTCAACAGCCATTATTACACACTATCCTTTTCCTCGTCGAGTTATCAATGGCTGCCCGACTCATCACCAAATTCAACTCCTACTATGCCCAGAAACCTGTTCTCACTACCATGATCACGAATGCGGTATGTGGATAAACCTGTAGCGGTTGGATGATGGCTGAAGGCGGAACAGATTCTTGGTGGCATTGCAGATACGGTGGCACAATCAATAACTGCAGTTCGAAAGAGACAGGCCATGCTGTCGACCACGACTGATTCGAGTTACCTCATCTCTTCCGGGGTCGAGCTCGAGGACCTAAACGAAAAGCCCGCAAGATTGTCGCCTGGTCTCTCTCCTCGAAGCAGCGGACCTCAACCTTTCGACTTTGAACGTTTGACTCGATTCATGTCTTACGGCTTCTTGATGGCTCCAATCCAGTTCCTTTGGTTTGGTCGACTCACGAAATGGTTCCCTATTACCCCCAAGAGTGGCACTGTTCCAGCACTGAAGAGAGTGGCCATGGATCAATTGATCTTCGCACCGTTTGGCCTGTGCTGTTTCTTCACATTCATGACGGTGGCCGAAGGAGGTGGAAAGAAGGAGGTTGCGACCAAGTTCAAGGACGTTTATCTGCCCACCCTGAGAGCCAATTACATCCTCTGGCCGGCCGTACAGATCCTCAACTTCCGGGTCATGCCCCTTCGATTCCAGATTCCGTTCGTGAGCACCGTGGGAATCGCCTGGACAGCCTACCTCAGCTTGACCAATTCGAGCGACGATGAAGCACAAGCTCTCCAGTGACCACGGTCATGCCTTCCAACATCCATCAGTGACTAGATACCCATGATCAGCATCAGCGGCGTTTTGAGGTGGAACAATGATTCATAAATTGTACATGGTCGGAGCGCAAGCCCATGGAGCATCAATCTATTCTCGTCGTTTTCATCATCTCGGTGGGAAGACTTCCCGCCTTTCCTTGCTCAGCACAGGACACTTGTAAAGGCCTGCTTTGCTTTAGCTTATGCCCTTCAGACAACGTACTCAACAAATACAGAAGCCAGGGTGAACGAGAGGTCACTGTACTTCCAGCTTCGGCATCTTATGATTATGTACGTAGTCTCATCGCCCACCGTTATCCCCCTACGGTATCCCTCAAGCAATTGCCTAAACCGGCGCTGCATTTTCTATCTTTCCCTCACCGGGATGTGTCTGTTCGCTAGAGCAGGAGGAGCTGGTCGCTGATCGGGAATGGCTGGACAAGGCTGCGGCTGACAGCCTTGTGTGAGCCAGACACACTAGGCTATCCTGGTTATGATTGGCCCAAGGCTGGGCTTGCCGTTGTCCTTGATGCCGAACCACATCTCTCTCTTCTTTCTCTTATCCCGCCTCCTCCCCAACAATCCTAACCCCCTGTTTCTTGTTTTAACTTACCGTAGGGCAAAGAGACGGATGCACGCTGACAGAATGGCGTACCCTCCGGTAGGATCGGGCGGTGAAGCAGTTCAACCACTCCTTTGGAAACCTAACATTTTTGGGCTTCCAAATGCAAAATCCAAACTCTTCGGAGCATGCTGGTACTCGCAAATTTTACTGTCGTGCTATACAAGCTCCTTCAAAGTCTATCATGCCTTCCATATGTATCACCTTGCAAGCGTCACTGTCACTAATGGTCCGCTCCCCAACGTTTCGAAGTTTCTTCCGCTTTTCGCTGGTTTTCTCAAAGACCATCTCCCTAGCGCAACGCTGGTTCGTCGGATCGAATCTCAGTATGTTGGAACAAAAGCGTTACTAGGTCCTCTAACCAAAGTCTATATCCTGGGCAGGCACTTATGTCAGTATGAAAAAAGCCTGCAGCGTCCCTGCGGCAGAGGAATTGCGAAATCCCCTAGCAATTCCTCGACCTTGACCTTGGATACCTCCTCAACCGCAATCAACTTTACGTGGTGCTCTCTGCAAAGGTTACCGTTATGAAACTCCCTCTGATTGTCTACAGTGTCCTGCTGGTCGCCGTCTGCACAACATATCCCTTCTGTTTTGCACAAGCGGCGACTGTTATCACCTCGATACTGACGACGGAAACCATCATTACCAACCTATACACATCACTACTGGCCGGGACGGTCGCCCAAACGCCCGTCACTGTGACCCATGTTATACCAGCGCTGGTAGGGCCAGCGTCTCCGACGGCCGCTTATCCTCTACCCTACCCTCAACCAGCCCAGCCTGGTGGACAGGTCGTCTCTGGTGGGCTCGGTCTGCCAAACCCGTTTGATGACATAGGAGGCATTGTTGGCGGCGTAACTGGCGCTGTTGGCAATATTGTGAATGGTGGAGCTGGAGTCGCTGGTCAAGTGGTCGGCACTGCTGGCGATATTGTTAAAGGTGCCGCTGGAGGGAACTATCCAGCACCGTTACCAGTGCCGGTGCCTATCCCAGGAACACCAGGAGTTCCAGCGGTGCCGGTGCCTATCCCAGCAGCACCGGGAGTTCCAGGGGTACCAGGAATACCGGGAGCACCAGTCATACCAGGGATTCCAGCCGCTCCAGGGGTACCAAATGTGGCGGCAATTCCAGCAGTCCCTGGAGTCGCAGGGGGCGCTGTGATTATTCCTACACCTGTCCCTACCCCAATGCCACCGCCAGTCGCTCCAGGGACGTTAGTACCGACATTTACCAGTCTTGGAGGACAAATCCTTGGCCCTGCTATAACTGTTCCTTCAGAGTCACTGGCGATTCCTAGTGCCGGGTCTATCGCCAGTTTTGTAGCTGAATCTCCTTCAATACCTCCAGTGAGCCTTTCCTTCACAAACAGACCAACAAATGCTCCATCGATGTCATTGGGACCAAGGCCGGCGCCTCCAACTTCGAAGGTTATAACCCCAAGTTCGGATTCATCTTCAACGACCGCTTCCAGTCCAGTCTCCAGTACATCAGGACCAGCAATTGTTTCTTACTTGACAGAAACTCTCACGAAGCCAGGAACTCTCAACGTCCAGGTCCATGGGACGGTGACGCATGTTTTTCGAGGCAGTTCGTTCTTGTCGCTGGTCTCGTCACGGTCGTCTTCGCAGCCTTTATCGCACTCCTCATCACATACCTCGCCACAAGCTTTGCCAACACCAAGGGGATCCGTCTTGGTCGGTCCCTCAGATTCTCGGCCCCGAATGACCCGCACATTTGATCCTACCCTTCCTGTACCGACGCATAGCTGTCCACGAGATGCTATCGTAGCTCTAGCACACTATCGTGACTATTGCAATGGCCCTGGGGCTGACCTGTCGGCTCAGCGGAGATACTGTGTGGGAGAGCCCAAAATCGAGTCGTGTTGTGGGCTATGGACTCCAGCATCTGATGGAACGGATGCAAGATATGAAACTGTTCGTCTCCGAAAGATCCTTGAGTCACCAGACCCGAAAGCCCCCTTGGTGTCCCGGCCGTTTGAATGGAATCTGCAGGAGGTTAAAGATGATGCGGGTAACATTCTCCACCGTGAGGTACGTCGTTGACTGTCCCATGTGCTCTTCCCTGTGGACTTCCTCCCCTAGGGTTGTTCAAATTCGATGGCATCGCCTCCAATCCCGCCACACATAACTTGTGGCAGCCATGACTGTGTCCTCAAGGCGGATGCCCAACGTCTTCAGCATATCTTGACCTTTGAGAATTGCTAAAAAAAAAAAGAGACAATCATTCAACCAAAAGAATCCACTGACAATGATTGAAGGTGATCAAACAACTACCAGACGAGTTCAATTTAGAACCCAGGTCCTGTCGCGTATGGAGAACTACCAATGACCAATTCGCCTTTTACATGCAGAATCTTGACAATTTCGGTGTCTACGATGTTGACGAGACCGGGCGTTCAATTGGTACCATAGACTTCTGGGAATGGGAACCAGAAGGGCGTTGGCCGCCTTATGAAGAGCATCGCAAATGGAGAACCATCGGGGTCAAACCCAAGACAGAAAAACCGAAGCCGGGCAAAGGGAGCGACGCACAGCCAGGCCCTCCGCCAACCCTGGACGACTTGATGGCCGACTACGACAAGCGCAGAGAGTGGTTTAAGGAAAGGTTTAGAGAAAGTGAACTGCACCTTCACGGTGTAAAGGACAAGACAGGCGAAGGATGCTCTAAGCGCCTCTCACCAGGCAACTTCGCGTCCCGGATCGAGAAGTTTGGCATGCGCACTGACGCCTTGAATGACCATTTGCCTCCTTGGCCCTCGAAAGAGGTGTGGCAGCACAAAAGAGACCGGGAGTTGGCTCGTCTGGTCTGGAAAGATTTCTTCACTCCCCTCAATGTTTGTGCCGGAACCTTGGAAGGTCGCCTGCCTTCGAGACCGCAACGTTCCGAGTACGTCAGCGAACAGAAGTGGATGACCTCTGAGAAGAACTGGATAAATCTCTTCACTGACGAACCGGCCGAGGAATACAGAGGCACCATTCCGACGCCTGACCGCCCGACATGCCCAAGGGCGGCCATGAAGAAACTTGCCCAACTTGGAAAGCACCTGAAAGACGTGGAGGGCGTGCCGAAGGAGGACGAGAAATGGGCTTTGCTGGATACCTATGCGTCCGAGCTGCTGGAGAAAAGGATGTGCCGGGACCAAATCCTCGTGGTCCTGGCCAAGCCCAGCAGGAAGGCGTACTCGAGCCTCCGGGAATGGTGGTCCGACCGGCGCAAATGGAACAAGTACATTGCCAGTCTCGAAAAGGGAGAGGATGTCCCGCTCCCGAAACTGGACATTGACTCCGTCGGAAAGAAACAGCCTGCGCGAGACCAACCGGCAGAGGGAGAACATGACCGCGCGAAGGATCAGCACACCACGAAAGGCAAACTTCGCGGCAAGGACTTTCCGCGGACGAGACTCGATACCATCCCCGAAGCTGGGGCGTCGGATGAAGGCGAGGAGCGTGCCGGCGGAGACGACTCCGCAAGAGATGAAGGAGAAGGAGGCGTCCAGGACCACGAGATTGATGACCACGGCGTGCTGGACACCATCCCGGAGCGCGACGAGATTGAAGACAACGCGCCCTCCGAAGACAGCACTGCTGGTCCTGGAAGCAGGAGGCGGGGCAGAAATAGGCAGGGCGCGGATCACATCAAGAGGTCCTTCAGTGCATGAAGAGCTCGAGGCGAGATCGAGGTTGAAGAGGCGGCCTCCTTTGTTCCAATTATTCTCGATTACTCCAAGTATCACAATCGTGGCCACCCCCCTGATCGAGTTCTGCGCTCGGGAAGGGACTGTTGTCTGGAATTCTCCCGTGAAGATGGTTCTCCCCGATTGATGGAAGCTCAGTCTTGATGCAATGATCAATAGCCATCGCGTAGTTGTGCAGTTCATTTTTCTTGCTCCAGCCACGAGCCAAACTTGTCCAATCTGCCCCCTTCGTCTGCTTCTTCCTCGTCCTCGTCCTCGTCAAAGCTGACCTTCTTATCGCTCGATTTCTTAAACTTCTCGCGACCAGTCGCAATGTACGCCTCCAGTTGTCTCTCATCGAACCATCTTCCATTCATCAGCTGTCCTCCAAGTTAGCATCGACCGTGGAAAGGGGGGGCCCAGCACCACATACCTTGACGCAGGCGGCAGCAGCCTGTGCGTTGGAGAATCGGACACTTGCAACGCCTTCTGCTTCCTTGTCGAAGAGAACCACGTTTGTGACTTCGCCGAGCTTTGCGCATTCTTCGCGGATGTCTTCTTTGATTTCGAGCATCGCCGCAGGGTCCTCCTGGTTTCCTGTCAGTCTTTGCCATCGCTAAGCCTGCTGCGGAAGCGCGGCTTACCTTTAGCTCCTGCAGTGTGAACATATACTTCAGGATAACGACCTTGTCCCACTTCGAGCTTGTCTCCTGAAGTGCCTGCGGGTCATCGTCGTCCCAATCCATGAGTTTCCTGCACGCCCGATCAGCATGAAGTCCCATGATTGCCTCGGTGGAGCATACGCCTGCATCTTCTGTGTCCGCTGAATGACCTTCTTTTGCTCCCTCTTGCTTGTTTTCGCCGGGATGTCTTGTTGACTCTTGTATGAGAAATCTGCTGCTTGGACTCGCATCTTGCCCATGGGTCCTTCTGTCCCCAACCGAAAGTCTGTGTCGTCGAGCATCTGCACCGCGAGATTGACCGATTCGGGTCGGAAGTAGACCACAAGCGCGTCGCCCTTGAACTGTCCCTTGTCGTCCTCGTACATTTTGATTCGTGGCTTGCCGGAGTCGATCTCTTCTGCGATGACGCCGCACTTGGAGAAGACGTGCTCGATCTCTTCTTGGTCGGCGTCGAGCGGTATCGAGGTCACGTAAACGGCCGTATTGACTCGAGCCTTCTTGGACTTGTTGCCAGACTGCTCAAGCCTCGATTAGTATTGCCGTTGATATACCTCGAGGGGTCAGATCCACGTACCTCATCGCCGTTTGGTTGTTTCCGTTTCTTCTTCTGTGATGTAGTTGCCGCATCCTCGTCGACCCCTGCAACCTTGTAGATCTCGCCTTGTTGGTCCAAGAGTGACTGGTCCAGCTACAACGAAGACACACGACATGGAGCAGGTTAGAATCTGTTGCTTACACCGTAGTGCAAGAATGTTGTGCGGAAATCATGGAGGGCGCGATATAATTTTTTTTTTCTCGGAGGTTTCTCATGTTTGCGAATTTTAGCCTACCACTGGAATCCATCTTTTCAGAGCAGTGTCCCATTCGAACTCGTTGCCCTCTTCGGTCTCGAGGATGAATTTGCTGTCGAGTTTCGACCAAGAGATTCGGGGATCAGCGTCGAATGAGGACGGGTCGAGGGGCAGACCGGTCTGTACGCCCTCTGTCGAAGGACGATCCTCGTCGGCCATGTTGGCGCGGGTTTGCGTGCAGTATATCCTGATTCCAAGCAGCGTACGCAGCAGGCCGGGCAATGATGCAGTCCAAGTTGTGACAAAAGCAGCAAACACGCCAAGTCCGAGTTTCAGCCTTGCCGGGAAATGGCAGCCTTGCCACCCCTAACTATCTCTCAAAGTTAAGCCTACTCAATGCACTCACAAATCAATATATGTGGATCCGACAAGAGATGGGTTAAGAAGACAGACGGTTCCAGTGATGGGTATCCAGACAGCCCGTGAGTCGCAAGGGGACACCGAGACTCGTTATGACATATTCTACGGCATGCGACCAATGCTTCTAGTTTTGCAGCCGACGAAACCTGTTCGACAGAGATTTTGTTGACGGATATTATTTCTGCTAGCAGCAGTGCAGACCCGACCGCTCTATGAGCTTCCTAGGTCGGAACTTTGAGTCCACAGAATAAAACATATAAAGATTATTTTGCTATCAACTCATTGCCTCCGTCGCGCTCATACCCGTGTCGTCCAGTCATAAACACGTAAGGAAAATGTCAATGAAAGCCCTGTGATATCTCTAGACAATCCATCGCAGAGAATGGGAGCGGTTTTCAAGTCCTCTGGCCACTCAGGCACCGTATTATATCGTGCGATTCCCCTGCTCCCCTATATCGATATCCTCTCCGGAAACGCTTCGTGAAGCTCTCGGCCTGTTTGGGAGAGCGGATTGATCCTCACCGTCTGGTGATGGCAGCGATGAAGCGCTGCTGACATCAGAGGCCTTGCGCTCATGCGCAGGTCTCGAGTCCCGCCGGAGATCAATTGGTGAAATCGCTCTGTCAAAGCCCGTGGTGTGCTCATTCCCCAGTGCCATTTCGCCCTCGGGAATGGGTGCAAAACCAGAGCTTGCGATGCCTACTGACGTGGTGTTTGGTGATGCAGGCGCGTTGGAATCTCCTGATTGTGAGACTGAAGAGCTGCCCATTGCCCTACCTTGGCCACCGCTGACGAAACTAGGCGGGTACATGGTCATGTTACGAATATCATAGTTGATGTCGTCAGGGCGGGTGATTCGAGAAGAGCCATGAACCTCGTGAACTTCGGTGTCTGGACCCTCGACCGGGCCATCGTATTCAGCTCTAGGTGATCGCACAGGTGTAGATGATGACCAGCGCTCCTGGTTACTTCCTGGATCACTCCTGACAAAGTAGCCCCCTTCAAGCTCGTGAGGCGCAATTTGTGCCATCGATGGTGGAGAGTGAGGATGGTCCACCTCAGTGACGGATGACTCGGTTCCAACGTCTTTGCCAGGCGCTCCTGAAGATGTCGACCGCAACCACGACATGATACCACTCTTCCTGTTGTTCGCTTCGGATACCTCTTGCTTTTGTTGGCGGTCTTTTCTTGCCCTCCGGCAGCAGAAGAATATGAGGCCGGCAAAAAAGGCAACACCAACCACAACGGGGATGGTGACAGCAACTGGGACGACCCAGCCCCTGTCGTGATGCGGTGATGGGGTCGGAGTGTTCGTGGCAGTGTTCGTTGACGTCGTGGTGGTGGTTGCATTGTAAGGGGCCCAGGTTCTGATCAGGTCCTTGTTGTACGCCTGAGCGAACCAATTGGAGACCTGCGAAGACATGCCGCTCGCGGTCGGGGTCGCGGAAATGACGCTGACTACGGTCGGAGCGGGCTTGTAGTCATCATGAACAGCGGGATCGTATTTACCTGTCCAGCTGAGGTCGTTCAGATTGAAGACGTCGACGCTGTTGTTGCTGTCCAATCCGGCTCCATAATCTCCCGTACCGCCAATAACAATCATTTGGTCGGGGTATGGAGACACGCAGACATGGCCCTGTCTTCTGGTCCCATCAACGTTTGCCCTGATCCATGTGAAGGAAGGCACGCTCAAAATCCACACATCACCATTCGAGAGGCCTCCGTTGCTGTCCCAACCTCCGTAGACAAAGATTTCATGGTGAGAATAGTCGGCGCTGGATGCGACAACAGTGCAGAATTGTGCCAGCGGACCATCTGGTATTGCAGATCCTGGACTAAGCTTCTGGGTACTCCATGTGCTAGAGCCGATATCGTACACCGGAAATTCGGTCAAAAAGCTCTTCGCCACCGTGATGTCGGTTGCGTTGTCAGTCTTGAGATACCCGTTCAAATCTGCAGGATAGACGACACCCCCAATCGCAATTAGGAGTCCTTGTGTTGAGGCAGGAATCCAGACAAGAGCCCCTTCGGATCGCAGAGTGATGTCGCTGAGTGTCAGGTCCTCTCGCGACCAGTCCGCGTGGCCTTGAAGGCTGGTGTCAACCTTGATGAGCCATGGGGAATAGTCCTTTGGTGGGTCGAAATAGGAGAAGGCCGTGCCATCTGCATTGTATTTGCCGCTGAAGTAGAAGCTGAGGTTCTCACTCGGAGCATTAGCGCCAGCGCCGTTTGTTATGTCTTTAATGAAACTCCCACTCTGGGGGGAGTATGCAACATTGGGCACGCCTGCCACGATGTTCGAATCCGGGGGAATATCGTACAGAGGGTCGTTCACTGTGCGGTCTGTGATAGTGTCTCCAGAAGTGTAGTACATGCCCCTTGAGAAAGTGTCAACTTCATGGCGCAACAAAGTAGGAGGCAAGGAAGTTACCCGTAAGCGTAAAACTCATCATAGTCGGCGAACATATATCCATCAAGGTAGTAATTGCTGATGGGTCCCTCATTGATCGATTGGAATACGGCGGGGTTGGCCTTGGTGGTATCAAACGCGTCATGCATGCTGAGTTTGTACAAAAAGCCCTCGGACGAGGTGGAGGATTCCAACGAATTCCACGTGCCATTGACATAGATTCCAGTTTGCATATAACCACCTTCGAGATATACATTGTCTCTGATCAGAGCAGCTCTTGGTCTGTCCCAGAGACCTATGTTGGCAGAGTTGTGGTCACAGAAAGCGAAGCCAAAGAGGGTAAGTACCCACGCGCTGCATTGTAGTAGGGACAACATGATTGCTGTATCGATTTGAAACTGACCTCGAGGGGGTAGAGTTCAAAATCGAACCACGAGGCTCAGGTCGTCCCTCAGGCTATAGATACGGCCTTCCATCGGCTCCAAGGAAGGTGAAGGTGCCAGTCAGAGCCTCCCACTACTACCATACATGAACGGCTCAGATGATCGTGGTCCCTGCGGCAATGGCACGTCGGCTAGAAGAGTCTAGTTTGTGGCGAAGAGGTCGGAGAGACAGCGTCCTCGGGCTCTTTTCCGCCATTGAGGGCCTCCTCGACCAGCCATCCACAAATATCTCAGAAGAGTGATGATCCAGACTACGATTGACAAGGGTGCTGATGGTCGTGCATGAGTGCTGGTTGCACTCTGGCCCAAGAAGGGCGAGGATAGCAAGCGAAGTCCCCACAGCCAGCAGCAAGAAAGAAAAATAACAAAAAGACGGGAGGTCGGGCGCAAGAATGAGCCTGCCTGATTGGGGAAGCGTGCAAAGCGATGCAAGGGTTTCTGGGAGCAAGCAAGGATGCTCACTGCATGCACTGAGCCCAAGGGCCGTGGCCTCGAAAGAGCGGGCAGCAAAGGAAGGCTGGGGCAAGCTAAGCCCCTCGGTCGAGCTGCAGCTGGCGTTGGTGCTTTCACCAGAAAAAGATAGCTTTAACTGAGACGCGTAACAATATAGCCCCCACGGATTGGTCAAGAGGAGTATGCTCCGGGCCGTAATCGATGACAAAGACAGAAGGACAACCATAATTGGAGAGATAGAGAGTAGTCGTACCGCAGGATAGAGCTCAGCCTCATCACGACTCAGAAGGTCAGCGGCAATGGGAGTGGCATCTGTCAAATCCTTCACATCGAGTCCTTCTCGGTGGTCTACCTCTTGTGCGCCATCAGGAAAGTCATCTTTTCTGTTGTATTATTTCCCTCCTCTTGTGAGAACCCTGGAATCGAGCGAGCAATCCTTTGCTGACAAGGAATGGGGAGGGCGATGGGGTGAGGTGACGGGTTTCCTGTTCGGTCTGTGGGTTGCATCCACACTGGTATGTGGTTCAAGGACGGTTTGATGCTGAGTTTGATGTGCGCTGTTCATTGCCAGTGTGGGCTGCGAATAGTGTTGGAGCCCCCGCACGGGACGGCGCAGGGCGGCAACACCAAAACGCTGCCGGCTGCAGGAATTCAAGCCTAATCATTCGCTGTCAAGCTTCACGTGCCGTGACTTGCCGATCTTGGGGTCTGGGCAGCTTCTGCGCCCGGAGCTGAGACGCCCATCACCTAGCACCGAGAGCTTTAGGCGGGAGGCCTCGTATTTTAGTGAGCTCTTGCGTCCACCATGCCGCCACCGAGCTCCCCGATGCGCAGGCCTGATGAGTAGTCGTAGCCTTTCCGGAACCACCTAGCGAGTTGGCTATTACCTCACCCTCACGAGCCTCCACTTGACCATGGCGGCTTCACCAAGCAACCCTCTTTGGTGGCGTCCCCCGAAGACCAGGTCCCATCATCAGGCTGACAACTCTAAATCTTGTCGGCATCCTTTCGACTTCGACGGAAAGGCCAACGAAGGACGGAGTATTCCGCATCCATCTCAGCTCATCGCCAAAGGGAAGATGAAGGGTTGACTTCGTCTACGTTCACACTGCCCACGATGCCCAGATGCTGTGTTCAAGCAAACCGCCGTGCAGGGACGGGAGGTAGCTATGCGTCCTTCTCGCACCTCGCCTCTCGGTGCAGCCGTACAGAAAGAGTTGGGCCAATACTATCACACCAACAAGCCGAGAGGCTTGCATTGTGCATGGGTCTGGGGCAATGACTGCTCCAGCCGACCCTACCAATGCCGACAGTGTCTCTGAGAAAAATCCCGCTTTGCTTCTCACACCACCGGCGTCACTGGTCTGCTTTTTTTCTCCGCATCCATACTGTACCAGGAATTCTCAGCCTCATCCCAACCACCTTCTCGACCCTCCGAGTGGATCTGTCCCGCGAGCCATCTTCAAGACAGTCAAGGCGCCTCTCTTCGGCATTTGTCCGTTTCTCAAATGGATACGTCTGAGTTTAAGGCTTAGATCAATTGGTAACCATGTCCGTTGTGATCGGGGGATATTCTCTTGGGTCCGATTTCTTGGGTCACGGTTCACAGCCGCGTCCGCTTTTGTGCTGCGATCAATGTGAGCAGATTCGAAAATCCGCCCCTACGACTCCCTGCTCCGCTTCTGACGCAAGCTAAGAATATGAAAGAACAGGGGGAAACCCATCTCTGTGCTCGATAGCCTCTACCGGTCGTCCCAGCCCTTCTCTTCGCCCGGCGGACCTAGGGCGCCGAGGCGTGAAGACTGTGGCTTCCTCCAAGAATCATGGTCACTCATCGATTGGCGGCCTTTGAGGTCCAACTCCTCGTCATTCGCTGGGACAAAGCAGGTTTGATCCCCGTCCCGCAGTCAGTGGCTGCCTCGAGACAATACTCGCGACCGGGGTGGTGAAAATAGTTCATTGTACTTTGTACACGTGCACCACCACGGCCCAACGCTGGCCCGCTCGACCATGCCCGATATGCAAGCCATTGATCTGACGGGACTAGGTAGCATCGCTTCCGTTGAGACACCGCTGATTGTGGTAGCCATGACGCGAGAGTGAATAGGAACAGGACAGGACCTGCAATCCTCATATATCAGACATGGTATGGATCATCTCCCCAGATTTCCTCCCATCTCTCTCCCTCTAGAGACTGCATCCCCCTTCCTGTCGCTATTCATTCACTCGTTGTACATTCGTTCAACTCCAATATGGACATGATGAGGCTGAAGCTTGTCGGCCTTGCCGCCTCTCTTCTTGTCACCTTGATTCAGGCTGGGGACACCGGAGACAGCGGCTGGGGCTCAAGCTCCTGTGCTACTGTCTACTCTACCGTGTGGTCGGTGTCGACAGAATATGTGCCGACCACAACGACCGAAGAGAAGACAGTTTACTCCACCGAGACCGACTATGTGACCATCACGACCACCGACACAGTCTATATCACCGACACAACCACCCAAATATCGGTCCAGCCAACAACCATCGTGGATGTCACCACTGAGACAGACGTCGAATCCACCACTATTGTCAGCCCTACCACCATTGTTGAAATCTCCACCGTCGTCAGCGTCCAAGCAACCACTATCACAGACATAGTCCCTACCACCATCATTAGTGTGAGTGCAACAACAGAGACAGTCTCGACGTACCCAGGGCTCGTTACGTGTACCTCGAGGATCGTCAACCCCACTTATACACCCAAGGCTGCCTTGCCCACCAACTACCTTTGGGGATGTGCTCCTGGCACCATCTGTACTCCTCCACAGATTGGCTGCAACTGGGAACAAAACCCCCCTGCTGATACATACGTCTGCGCTCCGGAGGAATGCAAACCTGTTCCCGAGCTCTTCTTGCCGGCAAACCTCAGCTCCCTCTGGCCCAACCCGACTGACAGCACCTGCGCTTGGGACGAAGCACCCCAAGGGTACTTCCACCTCAACCCACAGCACTTTGGACTCAGCTTCGCCATCTTCGATGTCTACGGCCAGCCCCTTTGCCCGGCTCCAACCACGACATCCACTTGGGCCGACTGGGTTCAGTCTACTCCTCCACCCAAGCCCACATCTACGTGGGCTCCCAAGATGCCCAGACGTGGATTGATGGCAAATCCAATCGCTGAGATTGTGAGCCGACAGAACTTCCTTAGCGCTCCAGCACAGTGTTACCGCATCTATGATGCTGCAAGTCAAGTTGGCCAATCGGTCGGCCTGGTCTATGACCTGCTCTGCCCCACCGGCACGCAATTCCAGGACGCCCTCACACAGTGTCGCGCATGCTCTCAACAATATGCTAGCAGTGCGACAGGCACGGATACCTTCCCAGAGCTCCAGAACTACTTCCAATATTGCCAGACCCATACATCGTAAAGAATAGGACTACATCTCACAGGCACCGTGGATTCAGCCTTGCCGACTCAACCACGACACGCCATCGGCGGTCTTCAACGGGTCGTTGAATCTCGACAACGCAGACCTGGATTGGCTCATGATGTCGTGGTTGAATTTTATTGCCACGCCTTGCAATAAAATGGTTGCGAGGCACGGTCGGGCCGCTATAGAGCATCAGGAACTGTGAAGCAACTCTTTTCATTGTTGTATATACCCCTTTCCTACACTATCTCCTCCCAAAGTTGCTATTTTTGTTGCCGGGCAAGCTTCGCGAATTTGACACAAAAGCATTTCAAAGGGGGTTTGTTTGGCCCCGATGAGACTCAATGACCTGGTTGATGTGGAAAGACAGAAAGAAAGAAACGACGTCACTCCTTCACGATGGACCATGCGCACAACTCATATAATGATAATACAAATGGCGAAAAGTCATTGCAGTAAAAGCCTCTTCTCTCTTTTTGACCTGTCTCATCCTCCAAGAACGTAGAATGGTAGGGTGCCTCAAGCTGGGCAGGAGAGTTGTGGGCGTCGCTGTACGGGTAGACGCATCGGCCGGCAGCAGACATCGCCCACGGTGGCCATACAAATTTCACGCGTCTTGAATCTTTCCAATCAGTTGAAGATTGCCCTCGAGGCTTCTCGACGCGTCCTCGGTATCTCGTAACTTGCTTGCAGAATGACGAGCGCGGCAAAGAGTACAAGGTGCCTAGATGCCCGGTAGGCTGCCTATATGCATGCCCGCAACCTCTCCGGGGGCACGGGGGCTGTATACTCTATTGCCTAGGACCTCTTGCTGGTAGGAACGTTATGGAGGGGGGCAACCGCGATGACATCCTTCATTTCAGGCTGTACGAGAGGTCCATATGAGAAGGACGTCAAGGGGCATGTCCTGAGCTACGGCTGTTGACCGAGTATAAGACCAAACAACGAGCAGGCGCAAACAATCTGCGCGATTCCGACGTACATAGAAAGACAGCTAACAACAACCCGGGACAAAGATTGGACGCTGCTTCTTATAATCTCCAGGGAACTTGTGATGGGTTTTGATTAACAGTGTCGAGGATAATTTTAATGAGCTAACTCAAAAAGATGAAGGAAACTCTTATCTATTCAATACAAGAGATGGTCGGTGAATGGGAGCCATCTGTAGAGCTGTGGGTACTGTTTGTCACGTCTTTGAAAATCTATCATCTCCTCCCACCGTCCTCCTCGTTCATGGTGAATGGGGTACATTTGCCGGCTTCTCTGGGTGCTCGCCATCGGAGCTTGGGGCTTCTCGGTGGGCAGGAGTGTCCTGTTCGAGACCATTGACCACGTCTCGGGACAACTCGACATACTGTATAAAGAAGTCAGCTACTGCAATCTGTACAGATTCGGCACGAAAAACTCACGTCGTATGCAAATTCGCCAATCTCGGTCTCGTCCATACCCATGATCTCTTCTTGTTCAGAGGCGCGAAGATGCAGGCCTGGGATGAAGTTGAGGACGAACAAGATGATGCAGCTGAGGACGAAGGAATACGCCATTCCAGTGACACCGTCGCAGAGCTGGTAAGCCAATTGGATCCAGTGGTGATTGAGCCAACCACCAGGGATCTCGCTGAATCCGTCCAGATGAGCGATGTAGTCCGCGGCGAAGAACCCCGTCAAAAGATCTCCGACAAGGCCGCCGATGCCGTGGATGGCAAAGATATCGAGGGAGTCGTCGATGTGGAGGAGGAACTTGAGCTTGGTGGCATAGTTGCAAGCAGCGCCACCCACAACACCGAAAACGACAGCAGCCCACGCCGGAACGAAACCACTGCCTGGAGTAATGGCGACCAAGCCTGCGATGACACCGCTGCAGAAGCCGACGGTAGACCATTTGCGTTCCAAGCGGTAGTCAAGAATGCACCAGGTGAGGCCACCGACGCTCGCTGCCAAGTTGGTGACGACCGCAGCCATGATGGCACGGATATTGGCAGACAAAGCGGAACCAGCATTGAACCCGAACCACCTGAGGAGCAATTAGTAGAGCTCGGAAAAAGCGCGAACAGACCACGTACCCGACCCAAAGGAAGACAGTGCCAATAACAATGTGTGTCACGTTGTGTGGGCGATAGTTCAGCTCGTGAGTACCGTGGCCACGACGCTTTCCCAACATGAGAGAGTAGGCCAGAGCAGCAGCACCGGAGGAAATATGGACAGGGGTACCGCCCGCGAAATCAAGACCACCCATCTTAAAGACCCAGCCGGACGAATTCCAGGTCCAGCAGGCAATAGGGTCGTAGACGACGGTCGCCCAGATGAAGGAGAAAACCATGGCGGGCAGCATTCGTCCACGTTCGGCAGCGGCGCCGATAGCGAGGGCGACGGTGATCGCAGCGAACATTCCTTGGTACACGGCGAACATGAGGTCGGGGATCTTGCTTGATCCGACCGAGGGAGCACCCAAGACATTGCGGAAGCCAAAGTTTTCGAGATCGCCAATGAATTTGCCGGCCGTGTGGGAGAAGGTCAGGGAGTAACCCCAGAAGAACCACTGAAAGGAGATCAAGGCTGTGGCTGCGACAGACAGCCAGATGAGTGACAGGGCGGACTTCCGTCGCGCAAGGCCAGAGTAGAAGAAGCTGTGATTCGCTCGTCAGCATCAATCGGCCACCGCCGAACTCGACGGGAGCAGCGCGCGTACCCAACACCAGGAATCATGAGCAACACCAAGGCTGTGGCCGTGATCATCCAGGCGATGTCGCCGGCATTGTAATAGACATTGAGATCCTCCGTGAGAGAATCCCCACCGGTCATCGACGTTCCTGCAGCGGCGAGATGGTGTTAGCTGGGACATTTCTCGACGCGCCTAGGCAACGATCTGCCTCGTGGAGGACAAGGAAAACGCATCGTACCATTGTAGACGTCCAGCGGAACGTAGGGAAGTGATCCCAAATCGTCAGTCGACATCTTGACCGAGTGACTGCTCTACAAGATGTAGGGTGGCGGCCGAATCTCAGGGGCTCGAAGCGTGTAGGAGAGTGTATGCAAACATCAACAATTGAATGGCGATGGAGGCAGAAATCCCTGTGACAATGCGCACCCAAAAGTCGACACCAGGGAAGAGAACAAGGCACAGTGTCGAGAGGTCAAAGGGAAGTCGGAACTGGAGGGAAAGGGAGGGATTGAAAACGAAATTGACTCTGGCAAAAGGAACGAATATAGCAGCACAGGGAACGAGAGCGTGTGGTGAAGTGCCCTGCGTGCCACCATGTTGACCTGATGGTGTCACCTGCAGGGCTTGGGTCAGGCTTCGGGCGGCTCTTGGCACGTACTTTGGGTGATACGCCCAGCAGAGTTCGCCGGACAGCGCCCGTCGAGCCCCGCGAGCCCCTGACCCAGACCGGACGGGTGGCGGTGATAGGCTCGATAGGGCTTGATAGAGACCCCGGGAAGAGCCGGGCTAAGGCCCTGACCAGACGCCACCCAGCGAGCGAGGGAGATTCAATGATGATAGTACTAATAGTGGTGACAAAGGCGCTCAGGCTCGCCCGTGGGCTGATTCAACTCTGTGCAAATGGTTTGTTGTTCCAGGCACATCAGCCAAGAGGCTACGCTGTGGCCATCACTGCATGCCTAGAAACGCAAAGAAAGACGCTCGCCTTTCAATTCCAGTCCCCATCGACAGCGGGGTTGCTCCTACGATTCCTTCACTTCCCCTTCCCGTCTTACTCAGAGCACTGGCACTTCCAAGTTGTCGCAGGCTGCTGGCAATGTGAACGTCTTCTCGTCGTGTCCATCATTGACACCCCTCAACGATCCCCTGCTCGTGTCCGTGTTCAGCCCAACGGTCCAAGATATCCGGGCTTCAAGGCTGCCTCGTGCTTCTCGGCTACTAGTTGTCGCTAAAAATTGAAGGTTGCATAAGCCCCAAGCTCCGACTTCGCCAGGCACATTACACAAATCTGGGCGAGATAAGCAACAGACTGTCCATTGGCTCATACCCAAATCGAGGCTTGGGGCCGCCATGGCGACTCTCAGCCCATCTCCACACAGATAACGATTTGGACGTTTCTGGCACTGTTTCATCTCCTTCGGCTGCTGGTGTTGCCGTGCCACACCTCCAACTCTGGACGGAGTACCTGCGGACCAACTCACCACCACGCTGTTCTTACGAGCGGGGTTGACACATCCAGCAGTGTCGTTGACCTACAAGTACTCGTAAAAAGTTATTTTGCGAGTCAGGAACGGATCCATACCTGCCGTGACATTCACCTGATGCGTATGCTGACCGAGATGGTGGTGGCATCTGTGTGTCTTTGGGATGCACCGATGTCATCCAGCAATTACTCCATCCCTCGCTTACAAGTAGGTTCATGGCCGGATGCGACGGCCTGCCAAACTTCATCTGCTCTGGAGTCTCTGGAAGTGGTGGCCAAGCACATTTAGCGGAGAGGAGGCACTTGACAAGACAGCGAACGGAACTCGGCTTCTGCGTCGACGTCCTGGAGACGTATCCTACCTGTCCATCGTTGGCAACACAGCTCACTTACCGATCGCAGCCAAGAAATGCAAAGCAAATATGCAATTCCATCCATCATAGCCAAGAAGGCTGCTGCAACTCGCAAGCCTGAGCATCGCGCGGGGTGTTGCAAATGGTCTGCGAGCCTAGATACTTGGCCGCAGTAAGACCTCGAGTAGGCTCCTTGTTCACATACCATTCCGAGCTCCGTGCGAGGTGCGCTGATCCGCTGTCTTTCCCTCGTCTGGGCACCGAACGGTCGGTTGTTCTCTGTTTGGTATCGGTCTTGCTATGTAGAGCCTGTTGTGTTGCACTCTGGCCATCCACTGGCTTCCCAAGACGACCGACGCATATTGGTCTGATGACCCTCTTCCTGTCGAGCCTTGCTGCGAAGGTGGACTCGCTCAAAACCGACTTGTTGAAATGTACTTGCCTGCGAGCAGGTCGGGGGATTGGAGGTCGCTTCTTTTCGAAGTGGTGGCAGTGGGTAGAGTCTGCTAACGCGAGCACTTGCGGCGTTCCTTCGACTGCATGGGAAAACACTGTTTTGCTTGGGGAATCATCGGTGAGCGGACGACGAGTTTTCTCCCAGGTAGACATGTGCGAAACGGTACCAATTACTTGTACTTCGTGACACTGAGGAGGACAAATTGTCTAGTAGCATAAATGTGATGAGTTGAGTATCGCATGGCATCACAGTGTTGTGGCTTGGGACACCCAGACGCAACATCGTCGGGTTAGGTCTGTTATGGTAAAGGATCGGTGACCGAGTTGGAAAAAATCGTGACTTGGTCAATAGGAGATTTAACACAGCATGTCAAGGGCGCCAAAACGCTTCAGGAGAGCGATCTCGCCATCCTGCCAGGTTTTTGTGTCAATTGAAGTGGGATGGGCGAATAGTGGGCGGGTAGTAAAGCAGGCTGCCAGCTTGATTTCCTCGTTTTCTATGCTCGGATCACAGATCCAGGCAATCAACCATCCTCCATCGGCGACTCATCGATGGGGAGGCGACAACGGGAGGCACGGCACCGGACACCATCGTGAGACGCGTGCCCGTGGAGATTGGCGTCGACGTGATACTGGGCCTCATTTTTTTTTTGTCATTATCCTGCTCTGAAGTTGCCCGAAATCCCTCTTATTTCTATCGATATTGCCCTTGCAACCCCCTTTAATGCAGCGGGATAGAGTTTCAAGAGGAACTCTTCTCCGCAGCAGGGGACAGCCAGTTGGCACTCATTGCAGCCATGCCTCAGTCAGCAGCAAGCCAACCAATTCCAGTCCCAGTTGGAGTTGTTCATCAGCCACACATTGCGGCCGCCACGAGTGCCAGTGCTCCTCTTCCCGCAACACCCGACTTGCAGCCAGTATCGCTACATCCAACGCTCTCCCAACCAGTCCAGAGTCAGCCTCAAGTCGTCGCTCCCTCACCTGTGCATCCCGTCACACTCTCGAGATTCGGACCCCGTGCTCCCAAGACTGAAGGGCAACGCCTCGAAGAAGGCCGCTTGCCCCTCGTCATGGAGCATGAAGAGATGCCAATGCATCGCCCAAGCGGCAACTCTTCGTCTGGCTCGGACGAAGATGCCATCCCGCCCTCTGCCTACGCATACCCTACTGCTTCGTACGACAACCCCGATGGCCCTGTAACGTACACTCCTACCTCCTCCATCTCAGCGTATACGCCCTCGACCGGCTTCTCCTCTGGACTATCCTCCTGGGGCTCATATGGACCCCGACCAAGAGGCGGAAGCGGAGGACCCCAGAACATGGACCGATCTTTTTCGGAAAGCGCCCAGAGTGCGATCGCAGACCTGCGAGGGACGAGGCCTGGGGCTCCTCTCCGGACCCCCTCAAACACCTACGCACCTCCGCGAAGGCCGCCTCAATTTCTATCCCTCAATTCTAAGAGAATGCATTCGTCAAATACCATGCGGAGCACGCGGAGGGACCCGAATGCCCAGTACAAGGCGCAGGAGAAGGCCTATGTCCAGCGAGTCCGGCAACAACCACAAGATTGGCTTGATAATGATCCTCGGACTCCCAGCATCGGGTACAGTACGGATGACGAGACTGACGATGAATCGCCCTCCGGCGAACACGCGTTCGACGACCCGTACGACCCCGAGACACTAATGTTTCTGGGCAACGAGGAGAATCTCCAGCCGACAGAGGAGGAACTGCGGAATTCCGAGAACAGAGAGCGCCTCGAGTGGCATTCGATGCTGGCTTCTGTGCTTAAAGGTGACGTCGTCAAGCAGGAGAAACAGAGGTTGATTGGCACAACCGAGCAAAAGAGCAAGGTCGAATTGGGTGCCGAGATCTGGCTGGGTGTCAGAGCAAAGTATTACGGTCGGCCGTTGCAGATGCAGAAGAAGCTCATAGAGGAAGGCCGCTCACATATCGGCCCCATCATTGAACAAATTATCGCCTTTGAAATCAAGGGCGAGACGGTGGTGGGCAAATCGCCGCTGGAACAGGTTGAGGAGGCAGTGGCAAATATCGAGAAGTGCGAATGGCTGTATCCGTCCCGGAGGGAACTCGAAGCTGCCCAGAGCAGGGCTGCCTCTGATGCTTTCAAACAAAGCTGCGACGCCATCATCTCCTGGCACAATATCACACAATCCATCAACACCGAACTGGCCGTCCTTCAGGCCTGGGTCGGGAATTCCGACTTGGATTTCACCCGGCAAAAACGTCGGTCTAGCAGCGATGGCGATCTCTCGGACGAATCATCGTTCATCGACCGGATCCTGAAGGAGGATGGCCTGAAGTCGCTTCAGGGTGACAAGAGCATGTTCCTGGCGATTAGCGAGGTCATCACGAAGGCCAAGAGCACTCTGATCGAGAACGCGGAGGCCTTTGCCGCCCGCCACCTTCCTCCTTACATCGAAGAGCTTTTGACTCTAATCAACTTCCCTTCAAGGTTAATCCAGGAGATTATCCGTATGCGGTTGTCTTACGCGAAGAAGATGAAGGAGTCAGCGCAGCAGTCCGTAATGATCATTGACCAGATGATTGCACAGTTTCAGATCCTCATGCGGCTCGCCTGCCTGATCAAGCAAGAATACCTCACAATGGCGCATCCTGAACCAGGATGGGACTTGCCTCCTTGTATCGACGAAAATTTCGACAAGGTCATTGTGGAAGCTCTCAAGTTCTATTTTAAGATGCTGAACTGGAAGTTGGGTGCGAACAAGAACACATTCCGCGAGGCTGAGATTCTCGAACAGGAATGGGGCTTTTCAAACGAGATAGGACGTCAACTTGAGGGTGGCGATATCGAGGTCGCCGAGCAGTTCAGTTCCCTAACAGCCAAGTCGCTACTTCGCCTCACTGGTTCATTCGAGCGAGAGCTTCGAAGCAAACCGGACGAGAGTCAGCAGGAAATGGAGAAACGCTACAAGGCGATTTTGGATTCTGTCCGTGTTCGACAACGGAAACTGTTCAGATTTTCGCGGATTTTGCGGCAAAGGTTCGAGAACGCGACCGAGTTCAATGTGGGAATGGGGGCAGAGCAGCTCCAGGCATTTGCCGAAGCTCTTGTCTTGTCTGGACACTTCCTCGTGGAGCCGAGCATAAACACTCCGAATGGGATTCACTTTGTCGCTTCAGCCTCCCTTTGGAACAGGCCGAAGGAGGTCCAGTCGATGCTGGGCACATCATTCCATGAGGATGATGCGGCGGAAGACCCCTCAAACCCTTACATCCTGATCATCAGACCGGAGGATGACATGACTTGGGAGGGACCTCGAATGGAGCTCGACACTTTGGAATTGCCTACTGACGTGAGACTGGGTAGACTCCGTCTCGTGGCTGACGGATCATCGCTTCGGCTTCAAGGTGCGCGAATGGAATTCGCTAATGCTATTGGTAAAGAGTTGGACGTGGTCATCGAACAACGAGCCAACTTGTCTCGGGTGAATCTTGAGCTTGGGAAAATCAAGAAGACAACCTTCAAACTGTCCAATACGATCATGGAAAGTGTGGAGGTGATTCGGTCGCAGAATGGTGGGATCGCCAGTCCAGAGTTGGTGCAGTCTTGTTTCGCCTTCGCAACTGAATTTGGGAAACGATCTCTGACGTACATGGATGCCAATCGACGCATGATGAACAACATGAAACTGACTCGACTTGCTCTGGACTGGGTCAGCTTTATTTGCGACGATTGTGATGCGGCTGACCGAAGGACTTTCAAGTGGGCAGTGGTTGCATTGGAGTTTGCGATGGCCATGACGCGCGGCAGAAACATTCTGGACATCTCGGACGAGGACTACAAACGTATTAGGATTAAGGTGGCGGGCTGCATGTCTGTGTTGATCTCTCACTTCGACATTATGGGTGCGAGATCGACCTTGGCTGCGCAGCAAGAGAAATCGCGAATGGAGGCGTTGACGGGCATGAACAAGCGACTTGACTACAACAAGCTGCGCAACGACGAGGACTGTCGTAATGAAATGTGCCAGCAGAGACTGACAGAGCTGAATGCAATCGACGAGGTTCGCGAGGAACGAGGCACAAAGACCACTCTTGGGCGGGTGTTGGAGGGATCAAACGAAGCCGACCGGTCGCTCACGTTCCTCTCTTCGTCTGCAACTAATATCACCATGAGATGGCAACAAGGCCAATTTGTCGGCGGAGGCACTTTTGGCTCGGTGTATGCGGCCCTCAATCTCGATACAGGGACTTTGATGGCTGTCAAAGAGATTCGTCTGCAAGACCCGCAGCTGATTCCCACCATCGTCAAGCAGATTGGCGACGAGATGGGTGTTTTGGCCGTTCTCGATCATCCCAACATTGTGTCCTACTACGGCATCGAAGTCCATCGCGACAAGGTATACATTTTCATGGAATATTGCTCTGGTGGTTCAGTGGCCGGCCTTCTCGAACATGGACGGATTGAAGACGAGACCGTCATCATGGTCTACGCGCTGCAGATGCTGGAAGGATTGGCTTATCTGCATTCGGCACATATTGTGCACCGGGACATCAAACCAGAGAACGTTCTCCTGGATCACAATGGTGTCATCAAATACGTCGATTTCGGAGCGGCAAAGATCATCGCACGACAAGGACAAACAATGATGGCTCCAGAGGCACCACAGCGCGCCAACGCCGAGCCTGGCCAGCTTCCACGGCAGCCGCAGAAAACCATGACGGGAACACCCATGTACATGTCACCTGAAGTCATTCGCGGAGACGGCCCAGCAACCTCGCGCTTCTCGGGAGCCGCCGATATTTGGTCATTGGGATGTGTGATTTTGGAGATGGCCACTGGCCGTCGCCCTTGGTCGACGTTGGATAATGAATGGGCCATCATGTACAACATTGCTCAGGGGAATCCGCCGCAGTTGCCCACCGAAGACCAACTGAGTCCGACGGGGATTGACTTCTTGAAGAAGTGCTTCGAACGAGATCCAGCAAAGAGGAGCTCGGCAGCGGAGTTGTTGCAGCATCCTTGGATCGTGGAGATTCGGCGCATGGTGGTGGATGATCCAGATGCGCAGACGCCCAGGAGTGAGAGCAGCGGAGGCGTGTCTCTTCCCAGCCGCCAAAATTCGACAGCGTCGTGAGAAGAGGGGTCCCGACAGCTTCATGAACGCAGTATATAATCTATTAATACCTAAGGAAACGTTGTACGGCCGAACAGGTGTCAGTCGCAGCCCCTTTTGGCTGATTGTTCTCCATCTTACGTGATAGGCCCGTGTTTCGTGTTTTTCTCGTACATTGAGCCGGTTCATTTACTCGGGCAGGGATGCGGTTCCTGGGCTCTGATGAACTGCAGGGTCAATGCAGCTGGAGTCGAGATCGGTTGGTGTGGCACAATGCACAACACGGCTAGCCGCGCCGAAACAGGGAACCCTGACGTTGACGTTGCCGGACTCATCGGCTTCGTGGATGGAAATGGAAAACAAGACTCCATCGGGGTTTGTGGGTTGTGCCTGGCTTCTTACCTGCGTATCCATGTGTTCCGAGTCTTCCATCCTCCATTTACTTGGGTGCCGGTGAGCGGATACCCGGTATCGTTTTGCAGACCACTCCTCCATTCATTCATTTTTATTTTATTGTTGGCCAGGGCCGCCCTACCTCTGTTCCACCCTCATTATGCACGCCCGCTGCCTCCGCAATGGCCAGTGTTGACGTTTCCAGTAATGCCCCGTCCGATCCCTTCTCTGATCGAGCCGCAATCCAAGACGAACGCGAGACGGTCGCAGAGTCCACGCTGGGCGTCGGTCGCAATGCCACGCTGACCCTCGGCACTGACGCCGTCATTGTTCTCGGTTCGTTCGTCCTCTGATCGCGCGGGGGACATTTCTGACAGCTTCGCAGATGAAGGTCTCCGCATGAGCGAAGGATTTGATTGCTTTGGGCTCTTTTCTCAGAGTAGGTCTTGAGAACGAGAACTGGGGAGTGCTGGACGACTGACTTCGAGGACCAGGAACTACCAACACCCGATCCATTCCTTACTTTAATGTCCTATGGGCGGAAATCGTAAAGAGCGAACTCACCATTCACTACGCAAAACCGACCTCCAAGTCCGCAAATTCCCCCGTGCGCGTTGCATACATCAACTATACCCTCGAAAATTCTACGGCGATACTGGAGAAGGCAGAAAGATGGGTTGAGCGTCTGTTACGACGGGCCTATGGCCAAGCTCAACGCAACAAAAGGATAAAGGTTCTGATAAACCCGTTTGGAGGGAAGGGCAAAGCAGTTAAAGAATACAGTAAAGAGATCGAACCTATATTTGCGGCAGCGCGATGCGAAGTCGACGCCGAGCAAACAACGCATCGTGGCCACGCGGCCGAGATTGCTCAGAACTTGGACATTAATGCATTCGACGTGATTGCAAGCGTCTCCGGAGACGGACTGCCCCATGAATGTATCAACGGCCTTGCAAGGAAACCGAACGCGGCCGAGGCCCTCAGAAAAGTGGCAGTCGTTCAACTTCCCTGCGGTAGTGGAAATGGTATGGCGTGGAATTTGACCGGGACAGGCGAGTGCAGCACGGCCGCTTTGTGCATTGTGAAAGGTGTACGGACTCCACTGGATCTCGTCAGCATCACACAGGGAGATACCAGGACGCTCTCGTTCCTGTCGCAGTCGCTCGGGATAGTGGCAGAAAGTGACCTGGGAACAGAGAATCTTCGATGGATGGGCGATGCCCGGTTCTACTTTGGCTTTCTCGTCCGGCTCCTGGGTAAGACGCTTTATCCTTGCGACATCGCCGTGAAGACGGAGATTGAGGATAAGCAAGAGATCAAGAGGCACTACGCCCAGTACATGGCCAAAAGGACGACCCAGGCCCCGATCTCTTATTCTGATCTGGACGGTCCGTTGGATGTATCCAAAAGTCTTGGACTCCCGCCGCTAAAGTATGGCACAATCAATGACCCTCTGCCCACCGACGCGGGCTGGACTCCCCTAACCTTTTACCCCAACCTGGGCAACTTCTACTGCGGCAATATGACGATGATGGCACCGGATGCGCCCTTCTTCCCTGCTTCCCTCCCGTCAGACGGTCTGCTCGATCTGGTCACCATCGACGGCGACATCCCGCGACGGAAAGCGGTCGACCTCCTACTTTCTGTTCCCAAGGGTACCTTTTTCGACAAGGAATGCGTGCGCGTCAGGAAAGTCAGCGCTCTCCGTGTGATTCCGCGGTATGGGACGCTGGCGGATTCCGCGGGCGAGAACGACCAGCGACCCAACAAGCCGGACCGGGCGGCCGGCCAGACAGAGACTGGCAAGCACGAAGATCGAGATGCTGGCCATTTCTCCGTCGATGGAGAGAAGATGCCCTTTGAACCTTTTCAGCTGGAAGTTCATAGGGGTTTGGGCACCGTCTTGAGTCGGCGCGTAGGGGTCTATGAAGCGATTGGGCCGAAGGGCTGGGAAGAGATCGATGTCGGTGCCCCTACCACTGCCAATCCACGGTCCCAATGAAGGTGAGCTGGATCGACGGATGCATCAATACAGGAATCCGCCACCAAACATGGTGGTCCGTACCAGAGAGGGAATGAGGATTCCGCCGCCATCATCCGACTAATTCGCCCATCCTGAGACCGTGGTCAGCCTTGCTTCGGAGGCTGGTTGTACCGTCGCTATCGGGATGTGGTTTCTTCTGTTTGCGACGGGTCTTGGTCTACAATAGCAACGAACAGCATTGGAAAACGAAACAACAAAAAACAGCAAAGCTGGCGCACAAGGCGCAGCAAAATGGTGCCATCATAAAAAGAGATACCCATATACGCACGCAACTCTGCCGATTTTTCTCGCGAGCATTCAACACCGAGTGGGGGTGTAGGGGGTGGGTGGTTGTATAGTATCTCTTGCTCTCGCTCTTGTTTTTAGAGGACATAGCGAATATTATAGATGCGGATGATTCTCCAGGTTTTGGAAATTGCAGAATTGCTTCCGCGGACTTTGGATTGGTGTTCTATACCTATGTAGTTCCAAGTAGACAAATCGTACGATGCTGGAGAGATTTTTCTCTATACCGTCCAAATTCCACCCCAGGCCTTGCATGACATGTACGTATGAATGTATGGGGGAGAGAGTCACCCGCCTTATGGAATTTTGCAATGTCCCAACCCAACCAAAACGAGTCGTGAGCGCGGAAAGGAAAGAAGAACAGCATAACATAGCATGTCATAACATCACATAGGTAGGTAGGTAGGTACTTAGGTAGGAGGTATTCAAACACATACATTTCAGAAACGCACAGGAACCCCTATTGGATGAATGGATGGATGGATGGATGCATGGATGGTTTGGGGGCGGGGTTTTCACAATTTGCTCCGCAGATCTTTCCGCTCGTCCTTCCTGAACAGGGTCTTGGAGTCCGGGTACGGGTCGAAGACGACGCTGTTGAGCGGGTTCAGCTCGCTCGCGCGGTGGAACATGTCCTCGTAGACGTTGCCGTCGTACCGGCCCAGGGACGAGTCGAGCTGCCAGTCGGAGAACTTCCACGCGTCGACCAGGCGGACCGCGTGCGGGCGGATCTCGCCGAGCAGCGTCATGACCGTCTTGGTGCGGGCCAGCGTGATCTGCCGCACCGTCACGGCCGCGGACGAGTAGAACTCCGAGGCCTCGCGCTCGAGCGTGTGCAGCGCGTACAGCCGGAACAGCTTGTGCAGGAGCGCCACCGTCTCGCCGTCCAGCTGCTGCTGCGTGCCCGGGTCGCGCAGCGCGTCGTGGAAGTTCTTGACGATCATGTACTGCGCGTGCGCGGTCGACAGGCGCCAGAAGTCCACCAGCAGCGAGTTCCAGGACTGCTTGTCCTCGTCGCGGTGGCGGAGGGCCTCGAAGGTCAGGAAGGAAACGCGCCACGCGAACGCCGCGACCAGGTCTTCGTCGTTGCCGATCACGTCGAACGCACAGCCAATGTCGCGGCGGCGGATGAAGTCGCCCAGGATCCGCGTGGTGTCGTTCTTGGGCGCCTTGCCCTGCAGCACGCTCCGGGCGGACTTCAAGAGGTACCGGGAGACTTGCTGCGTGAGCATGTAGTTGTCGCCTTCCCACGTCACCGTGGGGAGGTAGTCGGCGTACCAGGTGCCGATACCGGAGAAGGACGAGTACCCGTGGCCGCCGCAGGCACGGCGGCAGACTTCCAGGCCTTCGGCGGCGGTGGTAGAGCCATAGGCTTTCAGCGCACAGCTGGTGGAGTGCAGGTCGGCCAGAAGATCGGTGCCTGGATTGAGCTCCTCGGGTCCTGGCCCCCGAGTCGAGTCGGACAGTTTGCCGGCGTCCCCGGCGCCCATGCGTTTCTGGTTTTCCTGATACAGTCGGATCATGCTCTTGCCCGTGAAGTGGAGGGCGTAGGTAGCTGCGAGCAGTGGAAGCAGTCGAATCTGGACCATGGTGTAGTTGAGGACTTGGTTTTCGCCGGGCTCGTGGACGTCGCGATCTTGGAATTGTCGTCGTACGGCGCAGTAACGAGTGGCAATGGTGACGCCACGGGCAAGGGTAGAGCCGGCTTGCAGCACAATAGTGCTTCGAACAAAGGTGAGGGTGCCGTAGACGAGAGAAGGATTTGAGGGTCGGACGTATTTGTTGCTATTGGGGTCGACCCGGGAGAAGCGAGCCAGCATGTTGACGTGAGGAATCTTGACGTTCTTGAACAGCAGGAAGCCATTGTCCATCGTGTTATACCCAAATTTCGGGCCAATATCGCCAACATGGACGCCAGGCAAAGGCTCGTGGGTCTTCATATCTCTAACTTGGACGACAAATGGATGAGGACCGTAGGGTTTTCCGTCGATAAAGAGCTGGGCCATGACAATGGCATAGTTGGCGGTTCTCCCGAGCGACCCGATCCACCATTTCGAGGCAGTGAGATAAGGCGAGTTAATGATGAAAGTCTTGTCGTCGGAGTTCCAGGTAGCAGTGGTTTCCAATCCTCTAACATTCGAGCCATGACCGAGTTCAGTCTGAGCATAGCAGCCGATGATCTTATAGGCCTCCGCTTTCTCCAGGAAGAGCTTGTGCTGTTCTGGAGTACCTTGCTCACGGAGGGTGACGATGAACATGCTCGAATGCAGGCCGTAAGGTGTAGGTTCGCTAATGAGGTCACTGGCGGTCTGATACTCATCTCTTGTCCATTTGTGTTTGACCTGCAACTGTTGCAGTCTCTTGCCCCTCGCCAACGCAGCTTCTATCCGGCTGGTTCTCCCTCGAAAGTAGTTCTGTGATTTGTCGAAAACGGGGTCGGCTTGCAGAATCTTGAGTATGTGTTCATTCCTTTCGAGGATTTCGCGCGTAAACATGAAGTCGGCGAGCTGGTTGACATTGAGATTGGATTTGGCTCTTTCTTGTGAGAGCAGCTCAGAACCCTGAGGGCCGGAGGGCTTGAGGGCCTTGACCCATTCTGGATTTGTAGGCATTTTGGGGCGACTGCGGAGGATCCGGAAAGCAGCAAGAGAGAAGTGAAAGAACGGAAGAATCCAGTCTCGATGGACGTTAAAGGCCCAGAGAATAGGCAGTGTTGGTATTTAAGCTGCTCGGTGCCGTGAACCAGCAAGTGTAATAATCATCGCAGGCCGAAATTGTCTTGTGTCGTGATCGGAACGGTTCGCCAGGTGTGGAAAAGGTCACGCCCTGTGCACAGATGCCTCGGTTCAATCGACGGTGGCCTTTACTCTTTCGAGGATTAGTGAGCCCCGCGAATCTCGACCTTCGTGCGTAACGCACGTCTGCGGCGTATGCTTCGGCAATCCAGCTCCATTCTCATTCATTGAGTGCGACCGGCGACCGGCATTACCGAGAGGCTGTCCCTCCTGTCATGTTGATGGATATATTGAGCTTGGTTCGCCACCTCCACGCCCGGGCATACTCGGATTCCAGGCTCTCCATTTGCTGTCAAGAGCTCCATGAAAAATCCGTCGAAGAAAACCATCCACTGCAAGCTCCAACAATTGGAATTCTGCCTCGGTCGACGAGACAAGCCTCGACACAGGCGTCTGTCGCGTGTCGGGTATTGACTCAGTGACTATCGGTCGCCGTCAGAGCACCGGGCTCATATAGCTTGGATCTGCCGAACCACGACCGCTTTCAGGAGCTGGGTGTGATCAATGGGTCCAATTTGGTCGGTCAGAGCACGGAGCGTTGCGAAAGAATGGCAGCTAGACAGGAATGACTCCCGGGGTTTGAGACGGATCACACACAGTCAATGATATGAATGCACGAAAGAATTCGTTATTCGCAGGGATGAAGATGTTTGAATTGATGAGGATTTCTTCCCAGCTACTCTGGTCTCTCACTATCTAGCGGTGACATCTTCACCTAGTTCTTCTCTTCAATTGTATGTGGCTGAGGCTCGCTAATCGAGATCTCCTCGATATCCTTCTGCGCAACAACGAAGCCTTCGGGCAGCAAGTTGAGTTCATCTTCCTGTTGATCAAGGGACCAGAATTGCCAGATGAACAAGCAGCCACCCACAAAGGCAACAACAGCAAAAACCCCGTAGTTCCAGATCAGCAAGGGATCGCCCGAGAGACGGTTCAAAGCCTCTGCGATGGCAGCCGAAATGGCATTGGTGAAGAGAGCAATAGCCTGAACCAAAGACCGCATGTTCTTGGGCGCCTTGGAGTATGCGTACTCCAGGGACGTGATTGAGGCGAAGATCTCGGAGAGGGCAATGAGAACATAGCAGCCTGTCTGGATCCAGACGTTGAGTGGCGCCGGGTTGACGGTACCATCATCATTGAAGCAGCTGTTGGCCTGGTATCCGCAAGGTGATCTCTTGTAGATGTAATATTGGACGACTGCAGCCCATACCATGGCTGCCGCTGCAAGCCAAAAGCCAGCCGTGATCTTCTTGAGCGCAGTGAAGTTAAAGCCGAGTTTTCGAAGACCAGGATACAGGAATGAGTCGCAGAGAGGGATGAAGATGATGAGGGCGAAGGGGTCAAGGTTGTTGACAACACTACGTGAAAACTCTCGTCAGCATGTGTCCAGAAGCAGCCGGGAGGAGGCGAGGATGAACTTACTCGTTGGGCACACCATTCAGCTGCATGGTACCGGCTTGAGCAGTGAAGTTGTTGGTCAGTTGACCATACGCAAGCCAGTAGAGTGGATAATAGCAGAAGACGGCACAGGCGGCAAAGCCACGGCGGACTTCATCAACCCAAGCATCGTCGAACGTCATCCACAAGGGTCGTTGAGAGGGTTGGATGTTGGACGGCTTAACCGCTTCCCAGATCGAGCCGTTGCTAGTCCGCTTCCACATGGTGACAGGGTTGAAAGACCAACGACCCTTCATTCCGTAGAAGAGGCAGCGGAAGGCTTTGGTGACGACGGAGCCTGCCGGGGGTCTTTGTTGGTATCGCTTGCGTCCCCACCACATGACAAAGGGTGTCGTCAAGAATGCCACGAGAGGGAGCAGGAACGAGAGCCAGAATCCGACATATTTCTCGGCGTAGACCTGGATAGCACGGTAAGCTTTGAACAGTGGACACGCTTCATAGGAAAGGAGCATACCATGCCAATTTGGCCAACGAGCGCGCCAATGTTGATGAAGAGGTAGAAGTAGTGATAGATTCTGCTCTGCGTGATGATGGGATCGACAATCACGCGTTCTCCGGAAGGGAGGGTCTTGACGAAGGCTCGGGTGACGTCGATTTGCTCGACGATCAATGGAGAGATGTTGGGCTTGAAGCTACCAGTCCCAAATCCCATGATGATCAAACCGAGCATGAAGACGGCATAGCAGGCAGTCGTGTTGGTGATGACGGGAGGGATAGCGGAGATGACCAGGATAATGTGACCGATGATGGCAATGGCAATAGAGACACAGATGGTCTTGTATCTTCCCCAGTGTTCGTCGGCGACTGTTCTCGAGTTAGTATCAACGTGCGGAAAGCTGATGTTGACACCGTCACAGGCAAACTTACTATAAGCACCAAGGAGGGGAACGCAGTAGACCCAGAAGGTGTTGAAGGTATTGATGCCGTTGGCAGTCTCAGGGCCTTGACCAAGAGCCCCGGATATGCCCTGGTCGGAGCCACCACCGGCTCCAGTATTGTGGTGAGATCCTGGCGGGCCATCGGGGGCAGGAAGTGGAAGCGAGTGGTTCACAAAGTTGGAGTCTAGGTAGCATGCTGATCAGTGGTCTGGAAATGCAGCAACTTGGATTGGAGACGTACAAACAACTTGAGTTCCATAGTAGGAGAAACGCTCGCAGAGCTCCACGAAGGCGACGGTGTAGACGGCCCAGGGAATGGGGGCGGCGACTCTGCGAAGAGCATTGGGCCCATGAAGCTCCTCTTGCGTGGGCACATTGTCATATTCCGAGTCGCGGCGAGCGAACTGCACGACCTCATTCTTGGAGACGGAGACGCGGCGACCATAGTCGGCGTCCAGGTGCTCCAGACCACCGGCCTGAATAGTCTCGGGGTTGTCAACAGGCATGATGTGCGATGGGCTTGAGCGAGAAGTGAAGGAAGAAGGAGAGGAAGGATGAGCTTCTGATCAGCCATCTTGGGCCATGAAAGGGCTTTATAGCTCCTGCCACATGTTCAAGTGCCATCGCCCAAACCGGCAGGAGCGAAGGGCGATATGGCGGACAGGCACGTAGCATCCTGTGGCATCCTGTGGCATCCTGTAGCATCCATCCGATGCATGCGCTTATCGACGGCGACATGATGGGCAGTTCTGGGCATTCAGATCCTCCCAGCGACCTGTGGCAGCCATTGGCCGGAGTCTGGACGAGTTCATCTCAGGTTACATTCTCCCCCGTAATTGATATGGCGACAGCGAGGTTTTTCCCTCCATGATTTGAGAGCGCAGGCTTGGCAACGGCGGGCCAAGATCCCAATGCAGGGCTTGTCTGGCTTGATGCTGTCAAGCTTCGTTGGCGAGTGTCGGAGCTGCTAGGCTTGTCTGGGGGAAGCGTCCGAGCCGGGCTTCAGATCGTTGCAATGATCGACCAAGGAACCCGGGCATGCTGAGTGGCGGCATGTCTAGCTCGCTGCCCCAGAACAAATTCCTTCCAAACTCTCTTTCCGACTTCATTCGTCGGCCCCGACCGATTGCAACATCCTTGAGCCAGTGTTACGTTGTGATAAGTCCAGCCAGCTGCCACCGCTGCCACCGCTGCCTCCTCTTCTTCCTCCGCCCATTGTTATTGTCTGTCGCTCGCTTTATCACTTGGCAACGCCAGGGATGCAAATCCTTGGTCCCCGGATTCCCGAGCCACTGCCGTTCTCATTATCGGGCGGCATTTCCTCTCCAATCCTTGCCTTGTAAGGCAGTCGTCCTCCCGACTCTGAGCGTCAGCCAAGCCTCGTATCAGGAGAAGAATTTTCGTGGGCAAAAGCAAGGATCGGGGGATGTCTGCATGCTGTGAGGCGAATCCAGAGGCGAGAGGGATTTGCTTCGGGCCTCGAAGAGCTCCACGATCTCAGCCAACTTCACCCTCCCTTCCTCTTTGTGTCTGGGGAACAAGCCCCGGCAGCTGCGGAGATGGAATGACAAGTCGTCGCGTGAGCATCAGCAAGCGAATGACAATGCGAGTGCCGGGCGGCGACTTCGTTCTGGAAGAACGGGGTGGGGGAGTCTAGAAGCAACAAAGAGCAAGGTATATGCCCCGGTATGCCCTCAGTGGATACTAATCCAAGTCTCCACAGAGTCTGACAGGGGGGCTGGGAAATCAGTGTTGCCGGTAGAATTCCTGCAGCTCAAGCGCAAAAGGATATGCCACACAGTTCTCACCAGGGCCAAGCAGTGGCATCTCAGTCGTTCCCATTGCGCCGATTGAGAACCGAGTAATGAGATATTTCGGTTCGTGTCAGATGGGCCTCGGTGCGAGATCAAAAATCCGTCAGTCTAGGTCAGCCCTGCCATGTTAAAAGGTTGGTGGCGTTCAGATGGAGCCTCAAACCAGGCAGGATGAAAGAGAGATGTGGCACCAGTTTGGATCAAAGCGCGACGTCTGAACGCTGGGCATTCATCGTGGCTCTCAGTGCCAGGCCCTAAAAGCTATTGCTTCTTATCCCCTGCCCCCTCGACACTTTTATAGATCTCGTCCTGTCCCAACCCAAGATCCCCTTAGGGTCAGGGTCAGGGTTATTCTAACTGCGCTTTTCAACTAACATGCCAGCCAAAGATCTCTATGGAGATTAGCATTGGTCGATGAATCTGCTGCTCCCTCATCTGTGCGTGCTCAATCTAAGTCCACATAGCGAAACAGACGAACATGCGCAGATGGATCAAGAATGATGTCACCTCTTTTCAAGCTCTTTCCGTCTTCATCTCATTATGACCGTACTGAAAAATCTCGTGTGCTCAGGGAATGAAGTTGGAGAAGGAGATGGACCAAGCTCGGGCTCTGCTCGATACATTGGATTGGGTCAGGTTTTCGATGGTACAAGGAACTGTTCTGAGCACTAGCCAAAGAATTCTCTTCCAGTTACTCGCACTTACACGCGCCAGCTGAGAACCTGGATCCCGTCTGTAACATCTGAGATCATGTTGGCTTCACCTTGTTTTTGGGGTCAACATTGCTGCTGAGAAACGGGTGGAACCTGACTGGCGACCTGGCAGGCCGCCAGATCAGGAAGTGGTGCTGGTGTTGTGCGAATCTACTCCGTTGCCCCCTCTTTGGACGTGGATGGTATTCGCAGCAAGGGTTTGAACTGCAGCTTGCTGCCGCGTCTATTCTTCCATCTGTTCGGCGATAAACTGATGAAACCTTTCGGGCCAGTCGATGTATGTCAAGTGGCAGCGCACGGGACACGCCACAGGCAGGGCGGATGCATTCAAGTAATTAGGCATGTGTCCAGGACCAAAAGTAGTAGTCTGCATGCCGCTGACAGAGAGTCCTGGCTAAACCAGAGTATGCTTCCACTGTCTTCTTGAATTGGGCCCAGAGTCCAGATTTTCCCGTCTCAGAAAAGCCTCTAAGATAGAACTGTAGGCTTGGCTGGAGGTCGTACTCCGGATGGACCAAATCGAGCCAGTATTGGAAAATCGCTTTCGCAGTATCCGTATCCGTGGCTCCGATCAAATTCACAATATGCGTTGTGGAGTGCTCGATCTTCTGTGGGTGATTGAAGGACGGTGGCATTAATCACCCTCCAGATGCCGACCCTGGAGATGTTCCGGGAGTTCATCTTCGTTCGCCCAGGAATCCAGCCCCTCCTCCTCGTGACGATAATGTGGCGGCGAAACATCAACTACTCTTTCAACCTGAGCCGCCACAGTGTGGAGCTGGTCCAGAGCTTTCAGACTTTGGAATATCTCCAGGTGTTAGCACTTGGGAATAGAGTGCGTCTATCGTCAACCTCTTCCCCTCCTCGCCCAGATCTGCTCAGATGCACATAAAGTCTCGGGTCGACGATGACCAGCAAGGTACGTAGAGCGAATGCCCGACGTCGAGGCGTGGGCTCTGATTCGGTGTTGATTTGGATAAAACGATAAACAAGATTGATATTCTCCGTTCACCAAGTTCCAAGCAGGCAGCGTCCAGCACCACCTTTGACTGCAAGGTCTCTCAACATACGCACGTACGATGGAATTATTCGGCATATCGACCAGAAGACGGGCTGCGAAGTGCATCGCCTTCGACTGGCTCACCGCACGAAGTTGGCTTGATCTGTCACTAGCTGTCCATCAACGAAGACTGCTCTTTATAGAGCTCTTCCTCTGGCATATCAACGGATAACCGCTGTTTAGAGTGCTATGCAGTGGGGTTTGGGGAAATACAGGTAAGAAATTTATTTGAATACACTTGGTATTCAGCGAGCTTCAAATTTCAACGAGCGTTTGTATTCCCTGTGTCCTATTCTGCAGCGCTTACTGGAACACTGCAATGGATATAATTCTGAGCGACAGTGCCTCTCCGTCACTGTCCATACGCGTCTCGTGCTACTGACTGTAATCAACAGTCGTTTCTCAAAATCGAAAACCACGGCTTTCATGCCCGCCCCCTGAGTATGCCGTGCCGACAAGGACGGACGTATCCGCAGTATAAAGCTTTGTGAGTGATGCTTTGCGCCTGATATCGCGAACGTCCGTGCTTAGGTCGCGAAAACCGGAAACGGAGAGACGGGATCGTGGGCAGTTGTAACACCGGCAGCGGCAGCCCCTCTCTTCACGGGAGAAGCGACATCGTGGGATTCGTCGTCCGCTTCGGCCCCGTAAACGGCGTAGATTCCCGCGCTGCCCATGTCATCGCCCCTTGGATTGACAGCCTGTCGACCATCCCGCTTGATCATGTTCTTGGCAGTAGGGCCGCCACCGCTTCCATCGGCAGACCGCGCAGACGCATGTGCGAATGTAGGTGGCGACAGAGCATCGCCTTCGCCCCCGCGTTTGGAGATGTAATTGATGGCCAGATCGCCGGCTTCTTCACTGGCAATTCTGGTTGGCAGGCGACCGTCATCACGTTTGAAGATGTAACTTGCGTCCAGTTCCGCAGGAGCCGGTGCACTCGCAACAGCAAGTGGCGTAAGGGCGTCTTCGCGTCTGTAAACAGTATTTCCGGCCATGCTCCCGGTAGATGACGTGTAGAAGGGCAAATTGTAAACCGCATCGCCGTCAGTTGCACGCTTAGCGGCGGCGGCCGCAAATGGAGTTGTGCCGAGTGCTTTGGCGACGGGAGTAGCATCATTGGAGGACGAGAGGTCTTGCTCTTGAGCCTCGCCAGCAAGTTGAGCTGGAGCCAACGGGGCGGCGAGTGTTTGAGAGAAAAGAATGCCAGCAAGGGCGGAGAGGAAGATTTCGGTCTTCATTCTGGAATGGAGCTTGAGTCTGCGGAAAGGTCGTTTTGGTGGAAGAGGTTGGTGGTGGGAGGGACTGGATGATGATCTTGTGCCGTTGTCTGTAAAAGTAGATGAGAGATGGTGCTTGAAATGGAGGAGGACGTCTCTCCTTATATGCTTGATTTCTTTCAAACCCCCAGCTCTCGATATGCAATGGTTTGTATATCGTTCATGTTGGAAGTGCCAAGTCATTGTCGTGCCATTCGCAAGGGGGGTTGACGAGTCGTTGTGGAGCTCGCATGAAGATTGCGAACCTTATAGCATAACTTCCCAGCTATTGAATATACGCAAATACAGTTGAGTTGTTGTGAAGTTCCTTGAAAGGCGAAATGCGCAGCCAACGTGCGGTTTAACACGTCCACCCAGCGAGGTGAGTGGCATAGTCTCAGCCTCGTTCGCGTAACCTCAGCCAATCGACAAGACTCCAAGCGCCAAGAATACCCCGGATTGCCAAGGGCCCATGCGACCTCTGGGGTTGCTCCACCGATTGCGTAGTCTCCTCGCATGGAGCCTCAGCTGACATTTACCCTATTATCCGCAAGTCACGTTGCATTATCTCTTCGCCTTCAATGAGTCTAGAACATTGTCTTCGGCCTTGGTCCAGTCGCTTTTTATCGACTTGCTTGTGATAGATCCGCGGACACTCCAACGAGTGGCTGTGCGAGGCAATAATGTGCATCTGCCAATTGGACTGTAAAAGCGAAGGAAGTTGAGATGGGCTGACCGTGCGGCACCTTCATTTTATCAGCACCAGGAGGACGGGAGAGGGGAAATCGGGGCTTGTATCGCAGACTGCGTGCCGTGTGTACGTCTACGTCGAGTTTCTGGACCCTTCTTGACCGATGATCACGACACGAGGATGAAGCCGGACGAGTTCCTCCTGGACCTACCATTTCCTTTGGACGATCAATTCACTCCATTCTTGTATCCGGAGGAGGGTACGAAACAGAAAATTCAAGCAGGGTTCAGATCGAGTCTAGTGTGCGCCTATGTTGTCTTGGGCTTCATTGTCAAAGTCGGGAATGCCTTACAGTCTACAGTCAAATACCCAGAGGAGAAAGGCGGCCCATATGCTGTCAGCCTAGAAGTATTCCATCAATTCCATTGTATGGTGAGCGTGCTCGTTGTTGGCTTGCCAATAGCAGATTTTGTAACAAATGGACCGGAATCTTCTGCGGAGGGCGACCTATTTCGAATACTACGCCGATAAAGGGACCATGTTCAAAACAACACCTCACATGATTCGGGAGCACCTTGGTAAGACAAGGTGGAGATCCCACCAAAGAGCGGCGCTAAGGGCACGTACAGACCATTGTATCGACATGTTCCGCATCAGTCTCCAATGCACCAGCGACCTGAACACCTAATAACTTTCAGTGTCTCAACGCATGAGTTTCCCAAGGCAGGACAAATATCTGACTTTTACGCCAACGACAGATGCAGAAACTTTGAGCAAGTCCTCGAATGGTACAATGAGTGTCAGATTTCTTTTGACTAGGCGAGCACTGGGAAGGTGCCAGATGCTTCATGCAAATGACCACATCTCTCTGACAGAGCAAGCAATAGTTGCCATCGGAGGATTAGGATATCTATCTAACTGTGACAAGTCTCAAGAGCCCGCACATAGCAATACATAGCTCCTGACAAATACGGTGCGATCCATACGGTGCTCTTCACTCCGTCTTCCCTCTTCTTTTCTCCTCGCCGCCAGCTCCGAGAGAATCCTGAGCTGGATTGCCTGACAGGGCGTCAGGTTCCAGCTGAATGGATGCGGTGACAAGGACAAAGAGGCGGTGGCAAGGATTGAAGCTGCAAGAAACGACAGAATAGAGTTTCGACTGTTCTTGCGAGTACAACGCGTCCGAGTTAAAGTTGGGGTATTCTTCAATCTACCAATGTGGTACTCCACGTACCACAGCTGCGGGTGGATGTGATGAGGGCCAGAATGCTATGGGTATACACCAACAACTCTAAATATATTGGCGCAGATATTTGCCTTGCGTATCTCTCGGTGGGCTAGGTTACAACGAAACAAACATGTGGCTAACCGACTTGGGTACCCAGGGGAGAAGCTGACGAGTATAAAGGATTGCAGTTATGACTTGGCAATCTGCTTGAAATTGACTCAAAGATATATTGACAGTCAAGAAAGTACTTAGGAACCAGGAGGCGACACAACCGACTGTCCTGAGCGAGCAGTCATCCACCTATTGAAGTCGGCCGGCTACGATCCCTCAGTATGACCTCGAGCGGCGAATCAAACCACCATCAGCGCACCAGTGACCGCGACATCCCGCCCGAGGCTTCCCAGCATACAGCCCGTCAACAAAGCCCGATGGACAACTACGACGACGACGTCGAGTCCCTGTACACTTTGCGGGAAATGCTGTCAATCCAAGACCAACCCACCTGCAACGGAACAGCCTGCCCCTTTCGGGGTTCCGTCAACACCTCGACCGAGACGGTCATGTCGGAGCCGCCTCCCGTTGGAGTTTTGAAGGTGTCGAGACTTTCTCGATGCTGGCGGGGCATCAAGCGCAGATTACCGCGAAGACAAAGGAAAATGAGCACGGATGGAGTGAAAGGGGTCTCGTTGAATCTTTGACCACTGGGGTAATCAAAAGCGCCATAAGCGCCGCCGTGAAAAAGAAACAATATCCCGACATATCTTCCGACTTTGCCCTACTTCTGCGTCTGCTCTGCTTCTTGAATCAGCTTTCTCAGGGTGTCGGCGCTCTTGAGCAAGAGACCCTCCTCCTCTCGATTCAGTGGGATCTTGAGGGATCTGACGATCCCGCGTCGTCCGAGGACCACCGGCAGGCTCAAGCAGCATCCCAGGTCGTCGACCCAGTGAGAAATCGGACGGACGTTTCGCTGGTCGAATAGAATCGACTTGCAGATGGCCGCACTCAAGGCGCCGATCCCGTAGGCGGTAGCCCCTTTGGCCTCGATGATCTTTGCCGCTTTGTCTTTCGTCTCCGTCGCGACGGCTTTGCGGTCAATCGACGTGCCTGGCAGAAGACATTGGTCCAACGGCACGGCACCGATAGTAACGCAAGACCAAGCAACCTGTGGTGTATCGTCAGCTGGTCGAACCCGACCCGTTCGTTTGCCCCCCTTTGATGTTCCTTACCATCTGCGATTCTCCATGTTCACCGAGCACGTAAGCGTCGACACTGCCAGCGTCGACGCCGAGCTTGGCGGCCAAGATGCCCCTCAGCCGGGCGCTGTCGAGGAAGGTCCCGCTCCCGATGATCTGGCCTTGCGGGAGCCCGGAGAACTTCTGGCAGAAGTAGGTCAATATGTCCACGGGATTTGCCACGAGCAGAATGACCGTGTCCTCGCGGAACGGCTTCATGTCGTCCGTCGCAGACTTGAGAATGGCCAGGTTCCGACCGAGCAGATCGGTCCTTGATTCGCCTGGAAAGGATCGCATTCAGTGAGACGTCTCCGCGCGGCCGTATAGGCCAGTGGGCGAACTCACCATGTCTCTGTTTCGCACCGGCGCTGATGACGACGATATCGCATTGTCCCGCCTCCTTGTGGGTTGCGGACCGAATCCTCACGCCGCCGCCACTACAGGGAGATCAGTCGGCCGTCGAGCCCCGCGCATCATCAGTAATAACACACCCAACGGCACCGTGGTAAGTGGTGGTATCCTCGAGGTCTTTGACCTGTGCGTCTCGTTGCTTGGTGTTGGGGTCCACCAGCAGAATCTCGCTTGCGACGGGATTCAGGATCAGGCAGAGTGCTATTGCGGAGCCCACGCTCCCCGCGCCGAGGATTGCAATCCGCGATCGGTCGGTCGCCACTTCGGGGTCCATGGGGGTGGGTTCCATGTCGGGCGTGTTTTGATCAAGAGTCAGCTCGCGGATGAGGATTGTTCCCAAACAGCGAAAGGGAGAAGCAAATGAAGATGACGCTGGAAGAGGAAGGGACTCAAGGCTGCCACTCTATATGGGGCAATTTGAGGATCATTTGAGTGGCGGAGACGAATTGGCGCGGTGGAAGTGGGATGATGTCGTCGTTTGGGCTTGGTCACTCTGGATGGACTTATGGCGTCCAACCAATCGAGATCCTACCACTGATTGTAGCATGTGCAACGAGGGGTAATCGACTCCTTTGTAAGATAGCGGCCACGTGCACGTTTTTGGCCAGCGCAGTGCTTGGTGATTCCTATTACCCTACTCATTGGTCTCAAACACGGTACGTTAGATCCCTTGGATCTCAGGAACAAACAGGTCGACGCATAACAATTCGAAATACACGCAAACCCTAGATTTTCGAGCATTGATAAGAGATGGGAAAGCCTGCGTCGACCCTTGGAGTCTCTAGACTCCCTTTCAACCACGAGCCAGCTACGTTTTCCTCCTTCCACAAAACCATCACTACTGGGCACTTCTCTTCTGGAGTGTGTGGAAGGCTTTTGCTCTCAATATTGGTCCTTGCGCCCAGCTCCCATCTTGATTCCTTCGTGACAGCCAAGGCAGGAGACGTGAATTTATCACAAACACTTCCACATTTACATTTGCTTGATGGGTGGCAGCTTCGTTCCACATCCATTGCAGAACTTGTCACCGACCTTGCACTGGGTGCCGCAGGTGGAGCAGAACAGGACGTCGACTCCAGCGTATGTGGGCGGACCACCTCCTCCTTGTTGTTGTGGTTGTTGCTGGGGGTATTGTTGCTCAGCTTTGGCCCGGGCCTTTTCTCTTTCTTCGAGCTCGACCTCCAGCCTCATCCGTTCTTTCTCGTTCTGCAGTTCCTTCTCCCGCCTCTTGTCCTCCTCCGCGCGTCTCTGCTCGTCCTCCCTTCGCTGGGCGTCCTGGGCTGCCTGCCGCCTCTGGAACTCGTATTCCATGGCCTGCTGACGTTCCGCCTCGGCCTGCATGCCACGCCGTGCTCCAGCCCTCGATGCCCCATAGACTACTGCTGCACCTAGAAGCGGGCGACGTCTGAACATTTCTGCCAAATGAACCCTATTGGAAATATCCTAATGCCTTCAACTTGATGAATGCTCTGGCAGAGGACGAAAATGGGATCTTTGCTCAGGGAGTTCGAGACCCTCACTCGAAGAAGCGCTACCACGGATGTTGGTGGCAGGAATTTTCGTATACTTGGCTGGGAGTCGGGGGTGTAGGGTGAAGCGTAGATGTATTAGGATTCCGAGCACCAGTTGCGGGTGGAAAGGGTAGAGAATTCGTTACAAAGTCCAGGTGGTTAATTGAAAAGCGAGGCTCATCGACTGGTTTTATCTCCCAGTCCTTTCCTTTACCTTCAGCTGAAGCCGAACGAAGTCAGTTGGGGAAGCTACATAGAGCAGTTCTAGCCCGGCTAAGCCATGAGAAAACACCAGTGGCATGACTTGAAGGCTGTGACCTTGCTCGGGACATCCGAGAGGGTGTGATCCAAACGAGCTGTGCGGGATGAGGGTTGGTCGAGGGGTTTGCAAAAGGTTACTTGGGGCAGCTGAAGAGCGACTTGGAGGCGAGGGACTCTCGGAAAGTTTCTTTTCGCTTACGCCCCCTCAAGTACGTGTGCCGACAGCTTGCATTGTAAACCGTGCTCCAAGCCATCTGACAATCAATAAGGTTCATGTATCAGACGGGTTTGCCTGGGTGTGGGTGGACTGCCAATGTTCCTCCATCTGGAAGGGGTGGCCGGGGTTTCGGGTAGAGCTACAGTGCTGCATTTCCATAGCCGTGCGACAGACCCTGGAGCATTCGGTAGCCAAATCGAACAGAAATCCGGGCCAGCCACAAGCCATCTCTTCCGCGGACAGAAAATCTCTGCAGGCCCTGAAGGAAAATGTGCACGTTATAGACATCGTCTCATGGGCCTGCACGGTTGATGCATAGGGCTTCAACTGTCAGTCTGTCGAAGGTAACAACCGAGTCACCCGTGCTGTCTGCATGATGAATCATCGCTAGATTCCTTCCAACCATAGACAAATCCGAATTCGCGAGCCATGTATGTCGAACTCTTGCCTGGACACTGCGCAGATTTCGAGGGCGAACTTGTCGGAACTATGTAGCAAGATCTTCAGAGATACGGGTCATCGATCTTGTAAGGAAACTGCATTATTCCGATGCTGAAGTGGCTGCAAGATGCAGAAAGGCTTTCTGGATTTTGTCGAAGTTGTTGTCTCCTTGCATGAGATCAGCCGCGGACCTGAAGACGAGGCGTGGATGTTCTCTCTTCTGGGCTCCGCGGACCAAAGCCTCCAACAAAAGGAAGCACATCCTGATCAAGTCTGCAGTTCGGTGCGACTTGCTTGCGAAGAGTCAGGGGTCGAACTCGCGGACTTGCCGGCTGTGAAGCAGAAAGACCTCGGAAAGTGTGGTTTTTGCGACTGCACTGCCCATGGATAGTCAACTTAGCTTCGAGCCATACCTTCTGATGTGGCTCACCATATGCTTGAATCCATGTGATCAGGCGCGTGCAGTTCAGAGAGGCAGCGATTCCCGACGGCGATTCATGTCGGCCGATGCCATCTCAGGAACCTGGCCAATGCGAACGGCCCTGGTGCTCGCATGGCGACCAAACTCACCATTTCGCCATCGGCCAGTAAGATCTGATTCCCAGGACTTCTTTTCAACCGCCGGAAGAGAGCGGGGAGGTGGGCGGAGATGTTTGGGGAGAGATGGATCTGCCAAGGAAACCTTGGATTTCCGGGCAATAGATGTCTTGCCATTGGAGGAAGAGCAACATTTCGCCTTGCTGTATTCTCGCAAGTCTCGGAATAGGCCGGCGCGCTGAAAAAAGTGGGCAAAACGTTGTGCCATTCCTGAAGCATCCATTCTTTGTTGCCTTACTTATCCTTGCATGGTATGAATTGACCGTTCATCAGGCCAGGCAATCCACCTTGGAATCCAAGGCGGAGCTCAACGCAGGACCTTGTCAAATGATAAAGACAGGCATGACCTCTGGGAGAACCTCGGTCCACCTTCTCTCCGATTGGACCTTCCAAAACTCCTGCAAGGCTGCCAGCGCAGTCGGAATGTTGTGGAATCTAGTGCGCGAGAATACCTCTTGCAGTCGCATTGTGAAGAACTCGCGATGTTCCAGTGTCGAGCTTTCCGCTGCAGCAATAAAATACACCCACACGAGCGTATGATGCCCCGGAGTAGCCGGAGGGATTCGTTCACACAAGCGTTTGAGGCGTTCGAGATCCGCGATAGTCTCATCGTGAGGTGGGCCGCTTGTGACACGTTTCAAGTATAGGTTGCAGGCCATATGGATGGCGGACTTATACATTCCGATCTGAGGCGCAAGCATAGGGTGGAAAATGGCTGCGTTGGAAATGAAGTCAAAGTACGCGGCAGGTCGGGTGGTCAGAGTCAAAGCGCCGGAGCTCTCTCCTAGGAGAGGTTGGGCAAACAGCGTCATCATGCGAGTCTGTTCCGTCAGAAATGAGTGCATCACGCTGTCTCGGCCGTCTCTCGTGTTTGCATCGGCGAGGTGTTGAAGGATCTTGAACAAGTAGGGGAGATTGGTACCGCCGGTGATCGTTTCGCCGGTCAATAGGATGATTATCGTGGTCCAAGCGGAGATGTCGACTAGATCGGCTTGAGTGGATGTGCGCAAGCGAAGCTCAGAAATGATGGATTGGAATCCGGCTTCAGCACGAGACTGCAAACCTGGCCGTTGATGCGCGAGGTGGTGCATGGCGACGACGCACACTGCAGATCTGACCAGCGGATCTTCAAATGCAAGTGGAAGAATGAGATCACGGTAACCATTGAATTTGCCGTCCAGGACCACCATCACCGGTGCAATCGTTGAAGAAAAGTGCGCAAATAATTCTCGATATTGCGGACCGATGAGCTGGAGGGATGTTGGAATCTCATCGTGGCAGGCTCCATCTTGATGGATCGAGTCACACGAGGCGCAGACTATGGGTTCGAGCGATAAATCTGACGAGTGCCCTGCAAATGCCCCCGCGAATGGAAGAGGCTCGGCTCCGTGTGTAGTATCATGTTGGAACGTTGCCAAGCTATTGTCTCCGCCTGAGAGCAGTTCGATGTCCTCGAAGTCGTGGGATACCGACACGGGGCTGAGTCGATCGGCAGTCGAAGTGGTCGTGCCATCTGGCCACAGTAGAACGGGGGCTGTTGTTTGCTCGGGTCGTCTTTGAATATTTGCGGTCGGGTCGATGGGGATTGTGCGCCCTGCAAATCTACCACGGGAAGCTATCCCATCATTAAACCTATATCGGATTCCGTAGCCGGGACAGTCCAGGCCCTTGCGCAAGCACTTGTTGCATTTTGGACGGGATTGATCGCACTTGATACGTCGCTGCGAGCAATTGTGGCATCCTACTTACTCCCTCAGCGCGGATGTCGCGTTGGGCAAACGTGGCGAACTCACCGGTCAGCTCCTTCGGCATTTTATCTGTGCACATCAAGTGGCATCGCAGTGCCTTGATTGAGAGGCATGTCGAGGCAGGGCTTTATGCGGCGAGACTGATGGGAGGCCAGGGTACTGCGATGGAATCGAGGAGAACGTTTGATGGCAAGGAATCTAGATGGTCTGAGGTGTTGATCGAGGCCCACGCCACCAGCCGCCGATGTCTTGGCCGAGATTTTCTTGGCTGCGCCTCAATTACATGGTACGCCACACTCAGCGAGTCAACCTACTCAGCCTTATACCTCTCGTCCGCGAAGACATGGCTTGCATTGTGACGCGAAAGGGGGCAATATCGAAAGCTATATAGAGATACAAATATGTCATTTCTACGGCATCGAAGATTTCAGACTATCCAGTTGTCATCTGTCATAGCCGGCTTGTTCTCGAACCCGGTCGCAGCTCCTGTCGGACCGTCAAGGCTGCCTCAGTTCCCGATTGAATGGCACCATCGATAAAACTCCTCCATCCTCCAGCAGCCCAATCCGAGTTAGCAAACAGTACGGGTCCTTGCCGCTTCCTGAGAGCCTCAAGGTATTGCACCTCCATACCCGGTCTGTACCACACCCTGGACACCGTTAGAAATGTGGTGTAACTTGAAGAGCAGTCTCCTTACCAGGCTCCTTTGGCAAATTCATCCTTGGACCAGTTGTGAAATACCTGAAGTGCAATTTTGTCAGCCAGGTTGGTCTCAGATTCTGCAATGCTTCGCACTCACCAGACGGTCAATTTCCATGGGGCCAAACTCTTTTATGGCCCCCAGAGTCTGGTTGATGTCCTCATCTGCATGCATGTGGTTTGCATCACATCCAAAAAAGACACAATGAGTTTTTCCTGCGGGAGTTGTTCCATCTGCCACTCCGATAACGAGTTTGTTGTGGGGGTAGGTGACGCCGCTCCAAGACCTCATTTCTGGGTCTTTGACATCCGCGTGGACCTTGACACACTGATTGACATGCTTTAAGGCGGCAGCCTCGCGCTTCGCTTGATCCAAGGGTGGATTGAACTCGATCTGCTCGAGTACATTCAGTGGGGCCGTGCAAATGAGCTTTTTGGCCAAGAAAATTTGACCGTCCTTGGTCCGGATTTCCACCAGCCCTTTTGATGAGTCGATACGGGCAACCGGCGTATTGAAGGAGTATGAGAGGTTGCCGCTCGCCAGAGCCTCTTCAAAGAAGCGTTTCGCAAAGCCGGATTGGCCGCATTTCAGCTTGAAGACAATGATGGTGTCCAGAAGCGTTTTGTAGTCGTAATTGGCAGCAGCCCACCAGCGGAGAAAGTCAAGAAATGCCGAGTTTTCCGTCGTTCCGCCACTGCAAAGGAGCACAAAGGCTTCTACAGCGTGCCTCTCGTCGCTGGAGAGATCGTGGCTGATTTGGGCGATTCTCTCTGCGACGGACAGGTTTGCATATTTCAACACGTCTTTATTCCAGTATGCGTTGAATGGGAATGGCATCACGGTCCTACCAAGGTTACCGTCGACGTTGACGAACTTCTCAACGGCCCGAGCGAAAAGAGAGTCCTGAATCTGGTCAGCCATCAAGCAAGAATAACAACTGTGCTAACTAACCTCTTCCTCGTGACTCATGTTCCTGTCACCAGATGCTGTCTTGAAGGTGAAGAAGTTGTGCTTCTTGCTGTAGTCGGTGGAGTGCACGAGTTGGTCTTTCATGCCATATCTCGACAGTTCACGATACACATGTGGCTGAAACCAGTGAACCCATGTGCCTCCCATTTCATAGGGGTACCCGTCAATCTCGGATGACCAGGTTCGGCCACCGATTCTGTCTCGTCCCTCTAACAGCAGCGTCTTCAAGCCTGGTTTGTGGTCAGCCGAAGTAAAGACCAATGCAACCTGTCAGCTCAGGGAAACTGACCGCTGGTTGACGTATCTCTGGCCGCTGTAAGGCCTGTATACCCTGCGCCAATAACAATCACATCAAACACGTCTTTGGGATGCTGGATCAGCTGTGACGGCTCGATCACTGCAATGGAAGGGATACCGGCTTGGAGCCCGGTGCCGGGAGTCCAATGCCAACCTTCTCGTGACCTTTGCATGTTTGCTTCGTGTTTGTGATACCGTCTCGGGTGACTGTTTCTGAGAGCTGGAGAAAGACTTTTTATCCTTGTGAAGGAGGTCGAAACGTGGAAATAAATAGGCTTTGAGGCCGACCGTGCGAAATTCCGCCACAACCCTGCTCCATCGTTTTAGGCAACAGAGAAGGGACTCTGTTACGCTTTTCGATGATAAACAGATCAAGATGCAGGCCTTTGATAAACATATCATCGTCCTGAGACCTTTATTGGTTTGGGTTGGGTGGCAAATCATGAGGACTTTCCTCCGAGCTTCCCCTTCTGAGAAATAAAGTTTAGCTCGGCGCATGTACCAAGACGCTTGTCTAACACGGTTAGACCACTCACTTAACATTCCCCTTTTGGACAGCCAAGTCTGGGGTGCAGGGTGGGTGGGTCGACGGGCCCATTCCGCTGCTCTCCATTATCGCATTCGAGTCCTCGTCCATATGTCTATTAAAGCGTCTGAAGGTCATGACTCTCGGTGTAGACCTGGTCAACTCTCTTGTCCCACCCACTGCATCCTGCGACTCTGATCAACTGCTAGTACAAAGGACCGACAAGATGAGCTCTGTTGAGAAAATGAAGGCTGCGACTCAGGCATATGGAACCCAACCTTTCAACCAGCTTGAACAGGGTATGCACACAACTTGCTTTTCGCCGGTGATGTCTCTGTGGCTCCTTCTATGCAATCCATCATATATATATGACTGACATGGCGCTCGTATCATGGCAGTTGAGACTCAACATCAAGGGACGTTCCGAACGGTCGAGCTCTCCACCTTGGGTCTCCGGCAAGAGACCCAGCGGGACATCGGACCTCTCGATACCATCTGTGTCGGTTGGAATATCTGCAACAGTTGGGCCGGAGTGGCAGCGACTTTGGCTTTGACAATTGCTCAAGGTGGCTCAGTGACGCTCATTTATGGGGTTGTCGTCTGTTTCATTATGGTTGGGTGCAGCGGATTGACCATGGGAGAGCTTGCTTCGGTCTACCCGACCGCTGGAGGACAGTAGGTCATGTCGCCTTCCTGTTCAAGACGAAGAGGACCATAACCTGTTGCCAGGTATCATTGGACATCTATTTTAGCTCCCCCAAAGGCGAGCCGGTTCTTGGTATGCTGTTTTCAGGTTCGCCAAACCCAGCAAATGTCCCCTGCTGACTGTACGGACAGAGCTATGCATGTGGTATCACCAACGCCTACGCTTGGATTGCCACCACGGCTGGCATCGCCATCATTGTTCCGCAAGTTATCCTGGCCATGGTCATCCATTACCAACCTGACTACGTGCCTCAAACCTGGCATTATTTCCTCCTTTATCAGGCTGTCAACTTCCTGGTTTGCATGCACAACATCTTCTCGCTGAAAAAGACCATGTGGGTCAATGACGTCTCATGTCAGTAACAGTCTCTGCGGCCTACACGTACTTAGCTAACCTCCGCGATAGTCGTTGTCACTCTGACTGGCTTCGTCACGATCATCGTTACCTGCCTCGCCCGAGCACCCACGAAGCAGAGCAGCGAGTTTGTCTGGACGAATTTCGTAAACGAAAGTGGCTGGCCGGCTGGTATCAGTTTCCTGACTGGCCTGGTGTCACCTAACTACATGTACGCCGGGATTGACGGCGCAATCCATCTGGCGGAAGAATGCAAGCAGGCCGAGAAGGTCGTGCCCAGGGCTCTCGTCAGCACTTTAACCATTGGCTTCATCACAAGCTTCATGTTCGCGGTGTCGATGACATACTGCATTACGGATTTTGACGCCGTGCTTAGCACACCTACTGGGTGAGTATGCCCGGCCATGCACAGGGCGATTGCTAATGCAGGATAGTTTTCCCATCTACGAGATCTGGCTACAGGCGACCCGATCCAGCACCGCAGCCACAATCTTCATGGCCATTCTCCTCACAGCCGCCACGGTAGCCCTCATCGCCGTTCAGCAAACGGCCTCACGCCTGACCTGGTCTCTCGCACGAGATAAAGCTTTGATCTGGTCCGGATTCATCGGCCACGTCCACCCATCCCTGCAAGTTCCGGTTTGGGCGCTCCTGGCCAACAATACCATTGTCTTTATCATCGGCTTCATCTTCTTGGGATCTTCGACCGCCTTCAATGCCTTCATCGGGACGGGCCTTATCCTACAACAAGCAACGTATGCCATCCCGGCAGCCCTGTTGGTGTATCGAAGGCGGTCTTCGATGTACCTACCCATCAACAGGCCATTCAAGCTATTCAGCCCGTTCGGCTGGACGGTCAACCTCTGCACGATTGCGTTCGCTATCGTGGTCCTGATCTTCTACGACTTCCCCGTTGTCATCCCCGTGAGCGGTTCAAACATGAGTGAGTTTTACCATACACTTGCAGGCTTCGAGTCGAGATTGCGGACTAACTTGGCGCAGACTATACATCTGCTGTAATCGGGGTTATGGCCTTATTTGCTGTCATTAATTGGATCCTATATGCTGGGAAGTCATACCACGGCCCAAGGTTGGACTAAAAGAAACAAGTGCCTCAGTGATGCTGGTGGTGGCTGTCCGCAAACACGGCATTAAAGGGGTTGGGAACGAAAATTACATAACGTGCTTGGAACGATCTCCATTAGAAGGAGAAATGGCTTCGCAGTTTAGCACTCTCCTCGGTTGATGCTTGTGCATTGAGTGTAATGACAATTAGCTCGCATATATGGGAGCGGCCAGAGAAAACTCTGGCCACCTGCCATCATATAGGTTGCTCTGAAGCAAGATCTCTTCCTGACCTACTGCTCTCGCGAAGTCAATCCAGATTTTCAACGAGTGATCAGACCTAGTTCCAAGTCGTCTATCCAGCTTCCAAAAGGATCCAAGTCGCTGAAGAATGGGTTGCTCTGCCCAGCCCCGAGATCTTGCGGATCCGATGGTTGGTAGTCATCAACCAGATTGATGGAGACCGAGCTTGAGTGCAGCGATGGTAGTGGAGGAAGAGCTTCCGTCGCGGAAGCATGCTGTTCCAAGAGCTGGTACTGCCTGCAGAGCTCGGGACCAAAATCCTCAACAAAGGGGGCCAGCCTTCCAACATCACAGTCGGGTACAGCACCCAGGCTTGAACTCCGCAGTGTGAGCCTCTTCATCTCTGCCAAAGCGGCCAGGGCACCCTCTGCGGAACCCCATTTCTTCTTCAACTCTGTCAGGGATGATTGGATGATGGACAATGATTCTTCGGCGGTCGAAACGAGAGAGCTGTACCGGAAGGCCAAGACCTGGGCGAGACCGGCTGCAAAAGCGTAAAAGGTAAATACCGGCCCGCAGTGACAGAGCTCGCCTCTGTTCAGGAGATCCTCGAATATTCCTGCCACAAAAGAGGACGCCACGAATGACATACGGATGGACTGCTTTCGCGAAGCCGAATGTCGAGCCAAGATAAACAGAAACACAAAATAGGGGATCAGGAGCTGCCTTCCTTCGAAATTGTAGGGTCCCAGCGTTTTCGGTGATCCTTGAAAGAGTTGAAATTCCACCGGCAAACTTTTGATCCAGCGGTAAAGGGCATTCTCTAAGGAGGTCTGTATTCTCTCGGTCATAGTCTTCCGCCGAATGTTTTCGGTTAGATCTGCGAGAAGACGAATCATACCAGAAAATGCCATGAACAGGCGCGCTTTTGTGTCTGTACTCGGAAAATCGTGAGTGGTTAGAGGGAGGACGTCACTGTCGTCTAGGTTGATTGTCCTAGGTCGCCCCGTCCCTATAGATATAACATCATCGCGACACTGCCAGTGTTCAACAAGCGGCAAGGGCATATCGATGCGACAAACACTTACCACAATTGACCACCATAGCCTGCGACGCAGGGACCTGTCCTTTTGCGTGGCGGGCTCCTTGTGAAGTCCGATTTGGTACGCCAATCCAGCCGAGATGCGCACCCAAAACCCACTCGTGCTAGTTGAGATGTGCTCTGGGCCTGTCGGATTGTACCATTGAAGCAATGTAACAGCGATGATGGAGGTAAGGGCGTCTCTTTCGTGACCCAAGATGAACAGCAACCTCGCTTTCCGGTAGAAATCCTCGGCGGAAGCCGATAGAATATCGCTCGATGCGACCCTGCTACCGGCCAGAAGTACGGCGTTTAGTAAGAGAGGCGAGGTCCCATTGGCCTGGAGTTCTTCCACCTCCGGAGGCTCCAGGACAGGAGTCCACGGAGAACAATACTTGAAGTAGCTGTCGATGAGACTGGCGAGTACAGACCTCCGCGGTAACTCGAATGCGTTTTGCAGTCGCAGTAGTTCAGAGTCCGTCTGGGAGAGTCGCGAAGTGTCACTCTGGACCTGCGCCATTTCCTCGCGAAACCTGATGTCGTCGCTCCCAATGTAGTCACTTCTGCCCACGTGGCTTTCCGTCGTTGCCACATATTCAGGCGATTCGATGCTTTCTCTGTGAGATCTGTCTGCCAGTTTCTCTGCTGCTACCCCGATATCCGCGCTCCCCCACTGCGTTTCAGACCGGTCGAATGGGATTTGGATTTGGTTGTGTGCCACAGTAAAGGGCTGGAAATTCCGCCCCGGTGTTGGCGCTGATGCTTCATCGCCATGGCGCTCGGTAGAATCTTCCTGGCTCTGTGGGCTTGTGTGGCTTGTTGATAAGTATCGGGGACGCTTTCTTTGATGTGGTTTGCATGGAAGGCCTGCCAATCTGCAATTGGTACATGGTTGATGGCACGAGCTGAAGTCACATTTGATCTGAATGATTCTGTCATCAGTTTACGCAGCCAAACACCTTCTAGCGTTGTGTATCTACTACCTTTCTTCGATGGCATATGTCACATGCTTTCTTGATCCTGGTGGACGCTGACATCTGTGTCGCGTTTGTCTCGGAGCACGAAGCTGATGTAGAGAAGACGTTCAAGTGCCGAAGCCGACATTATCTCCTCCAAGCTCCCCTCCCCAGTGTGGGGTTTCGGCATTACGAGCCGAGACAATACGAGGTACACATTTGTTCAAGTTTCGCCCTCAAATGTCTTGGCTGGAATCAAAACTTATGAGATGTCGTCTCCTTTTTCAAACTGTACGTCGCTGGTAGAATCGGAAGTTACGCCGTGCTACGTAAAAACTGAAGAAGTAGCGAGTTGCATCGTGTAGAGCTGGAGATACTGCCGAAGGACGTTTGTCTAATAGATTCCTGCCGGTAATTCCCAACCACTTCAAGAAAACCTACAAACGCCTGGGTCTCGAGTGTTGAGACTAGTATGAGAGACCCATTTGGGGCACATTTACATGGAGAGGAGCAGGATATTTGAATATAGATTGACCAAAGCTACCCCTCGCTGCGATGGCAAGCCTTTCCGCCTCTATATCGCCATCGACTTGGCCACAAAAGATAGCCGCGACTAAATCATGTGGTTTATCGCGAGACAGCAAAGCGATAGAAAGAGGACAGTGTCTATTCATCGTAGCCGAAGATTTCAAGATGCCGTAAGAAAAATCTATAGTCTCGGCACGCTCTTATAGCCTTGCGCGCTCTTGTGGTTCGAGATGGTAGAAATGCTGGAATGCTTGCAGACACCCTGGATTGATCACAGTGGAACTTATCGTCCGTGGCATCTTCCCGGTAGAAATGACCTCTTTGACAAGAGTCTCGACCTTCTTTCCATTTGAAGTCATCGGAATCTCCCTCACTTCGACCACAAACCGTGGAACGTGCCTGGCGCTGAGGGACTTGCGGATAGTGTCCTTCAGTAGTCGCTCCAAATGGTTGGTAAATGGGTGGCCAGCACGCATGACGACGAAAAGAAACACAGACTCGTCAAAGTCAAGACCATGCCTCTTTCGACCAACGCAAAGGGTGGTGGCGATCGTGCTTAAGAAAGGAGCCGCTTCCGTGATGGAGTAGATCTCTGCGGAGCCAAATCGTATGCCTTGTGGGTTAAGAACGCCGTCACTATCCAAGTCAGTATTATGAAACTTAGTAGAGAGCGTATAATGTACCTTCTCCCATGCACTATCCACCCCTTGGTGGCAGGGTTGACACTCGCCCAATCATGCTGCGCCCAACAGGGGAACGAGTATCGACTGAAATACGATGCTCGGTACTTTTCGCCTTTTGTATCGCCCCACATGTAGACAGGCATCGATGGGAATGGTTTTCGGCAGACAAATTCTCCCGCTTCGCCACTGTGCTTGATAGAACGACCATCAACCGGATCTGCTATATCGACATCGTGTCCGAGGATGGGCATTTGGATTTCTCCTGGGAAAAGCGGACCAGCAGGATCGGTTCCACACCAGGAAGTCACCAAGTCCGTCCCTCCAGTCACACTTGTAAGATGCACGCCGGAGGGAAAGACTTTGTAAAACCAGTAATACTGGTCTGAAGCAAGATGAGAGCCTCCGGTCTGCACCATTCGCAGACTCGAAAGATCGTAATCGGCCTTGGGCAGACACCTTGTCGATTCCAGCTCTTTGAGGTACTTTGGCGAGGCGCCCCAGTAGTTCACTCTAAACTTTTCGACAATTTCAAGCATGCGCTGAGGCTCTGGCCAGGTAGGAGACCCGTCATAGAGGATGAGAGTAGTCCCCATGGCTAAGTGGCCGACCATAATGTTCCAGAGGACCCACGACGTACTCGAGTACTGGAAGACAACTTCTCCCGGCTTCAGGGAATTGTGAAGCTTTCCGATCTTCTTATGCTGTATGATAGCCGCGTGACTATGCACAAGGCATTTCGGGGGACCCGAGGTCCCGCTGGAGTATAGAATGTAAAGAGGTGTTGTGAACGGGAGCCTGGCAAATTCTAGTTCGTCCCCGTCTTTCGACCTGTTCAAGAAGTCTGATAGCGGCTGGAACGTCGTCGTAGGTCCCGTGGGTACGACAAATAGCTCTGGGTTTGGTTTGAGTAGCTTCAGTATGGCAGAAATCTTGGCAGCATTGGACCGCTGTTGACCTTTGTAGGTGCAGTGGCTATCGGCGAACAGTATAGATGGTTGTACTTGTTGTAGTCGAGATATACATCCCTGAAAGAGTTAGAATCGCCCCAAGGCTCTTTTCGCAGGGTCGTACCTCAAGCCCAAGATCCGGAGCAATCGAAGTAAAGATGGCCCCAATGCTCGCCGAGCCAAGGAGCAAGGCAACGGACCAGACTGAGGTAGATATCAGAGCAGCCACTCTATCACCTCTTTGAACCCCACTTCTGACGAGAGCGCTCCTGATTCTTCGCACATTTTCTCGCAACATTGACCATGTCCAGACCTCACCATTGAGGTGTTGACTTTCCCTCAACCCGATCAGAGCAGGGCTCCGGTCGTCAACCAGTGGTTGGGTCAGCACGTTTTCCGCGTAGTTGATCGATGCTCCTTCGAAGAATGGCGGGATCTCCGATATAGGAATGGCTGGGTTGTAAGCATGCTTTATTCCAGGAGGTAACGCAGGTATCAAGCCCACACAGTCCCAGAGATCAATCCAGAAAGCCTGGGGGTCTGTCACGCTCCATTCCTGCAGTTCGTGAGAGTCTTTCAACTGGAGATTGAATTTCTTGTTGATATGCGCTCTGTAAATGTTCATGGGTATCTCACTGGCAGGAATTGTCGGCTTCCAGATTGGTGTAAGTTGCGTTGCCTGGTATTGAAATTCATGTTGGGAAGGCAAGACATTGTTCACTCTAGAAGCAGCCATCTTGATAGTCACCGGAGCTTTCAGTGACCAACAAACATAGAGCTAAGTTTCTTCACTGGCAATATTTCAACTCAGAGCCGATATGAGAAGTCATGCAGTGTTTGAAGCATTGATGTTTATGCTCGGGTACGCCTCCATCAGCTACTTACCTTTCGCCGTTTTACGCCGAGTAACGGCCATACAGGGAAAAAGGTCTCTTTCTCCAAAGGCTCAAGTAGATGTCTGTCCATGTGACGTGACCCTCCAAACGCCGAGAACAGATCGCGCGCTAGGCTTTCAACGGCGCCGTTCGGCACCTCGGGATGCTGCGCAGAATGCAAAGGGAGCATTTAATGTGGGCAAACAACCTCCAACTCTGCGAATGAACGGTTGGACCATCACCGGCAAGATTGAAAGTATGTCTCCTCTCAAGCCTTCCACCGTAGACAGTGGCTTTGTCTTAGCTCCGCCTGCTCTGGAGAATCCTTTCACGTCGGACGAGTCGTATAAACGGGTTCTCGAATGGTACCTCCCACCGCATGTCCTCGAGGTCGTCAATCATCGTCTCACCAAGTTTGCGGAGGAGGCCATCTCACCAGAGATCAATGAATTGATATCAAACGCCGAGTCGCAGCAGCCATACGTCAAGACTCATAATGTGTGGGGTGCTCGTTACCCATATGATCGGTTGGTCACCAGCCACGGGTGGAAGGAATTGGGAAAATGGGGGTCGAAAAATGGGTAAGCCGTCGTCCAAGTATCTCGATGACACGGCCTGATGGGCAACAGAGTGATAGCACTCGGCTACGAAGAAGAATTCAAAGAGTATCGGAGGCTCGTCCAACATGCATTGTAAGTCTTGTCTTATACTCTGCCTGCTAAGGAAATCACTAACAACGCCGTAGTAACTATACGTTCTCTGCCTCGTCCGCGGTATACTCATGCCCAGTTTCAATGACTAGCGGAGCTGCACGGCTCGTGTCGAAACAGTTGAGCTCAGTGCCTGCCGATCATCCGTTTCACGAGATTTATCGTCTACTCATCGCGCGAGAAGGGAATTGGATCTCGTCTCAGTGGATGACCGAGAGACCAGGTGGCAGCGATGTGCAGAACTCTGAGACCGTCGCCGTGTATTCTCCGCTGCCCAACAAGACAGGGCGCTACGGGAGCATTGAAGAAGGAGACTACCTTGTGTCCGGGTTCAAGTTCTTTTCCTCTGCTACCGACTGCGACATGGCTCTTATTCTCGCCAAAACAGAATCCGGTCAGCTCAGTCTCTTTGTCGCGCCAACCAGAAGGACTGTGGATATAGACGGGAAAAGACAGCAGGTCACAAACGGTGTCCGCATTCATCGTCTCAAGAACAAAATGGGCACCAAAGAACTTCCGACGGCCGAATTGGAACTCAACAACGTGAGAGCACATCTTATCGGTCCCTTAGACCGCGGAATCGCTACCATCGCACTTCTTCTGAATGTCACCAGAACCCACAATTTTATTACCGCCCTGTCCTGCTGGCGTCGGGGCATGGCTATCGCGAAAAGCTTCGCCAAAATCCGAACCACGATCGATCAGCCGTTGTGGACGTTTCCTATGCACCTCCGAATGCTGGCGAACATGGAAGTGAAGCACCGAGGCGCTCTCCAACTAGCATTCTTCACCACCGCACTGCTGAGTTTCGCTGACAATGGGTTCCCACCTGAGCATATTCAACGAAAGGGCTACGTGCCCCTGCCATCTCCCGGGGAGCAGACCGAGATCATCCTGAGGACTCTGACTGCGACGGCCAAGGCTGTGATCTGCAAGACTGGCACCCTTTCGCTGCAGGAATGTCAGGAGGCCATGGGCGGCGTCGGATATATGGATGAGCCCGACGAGCCGGAGTTCAATATCTCGCGCCTCATGCGTGACACAGCAGCTAACATGACATGGGAGGGCACCACCAACGTGTTGAGCAGTGAGGTGGTCAGGCATCTTCTGAACAAGAACGGACGACATCTATCTGCTTTCGGCGCTTGGATGGACAAGGCGATTTCGCGAGTTGAAGATGCCGAGCTGAGAAGGAGGCTCGGCCGGGCTTGGAGCGAATATTTCCAGATCCTGGACGGAAAGCGTGATGACTTGGTCTCTGCTCTCGCCATGGGCCGGCAGTTGATGTTCACCCTCGCGTGGCTTGTGGCGGGCGTGTTGCTTGCGCTTGACGCAACAAGAGACGCGAATCCGACCGCAATGGAGATCGCGCGACGCTGGATCCTCGAAGGCGAAGGAAACATAGGCGATTTCCATCTTTCGAACGTGGTCAAAGCGTCGGAGCGTGAGTTGGCGGTCAGTGATAGGGACAAGATCAACTGGGACTGCCGAATAGTCTGGGAAGTCGACCTGCCTGAAGGTTCTGCGATAGGCTATCGGGCACAAGATAGATATACATCGCGCCCTAAACTTTAGGTATACTATGGACCCCCGAGCCCTGACAGCGTTGGCTCATTGGTTTCCGAGCAGCACGTTAGTAACGCCGGATAGAGCAAAAAATAGCCTTGACGTCTCCTGAAACTGCAGCCTGGCCACGCAGCATCGTGTTTACCGGGAACTACAACGTGACTTGAGAGTGTGTTCCTCACCTTTTGCTCTTTAATTCGCGGACTTTTCCCCGACCGTGTCCATTGGAGGTCGTCTTCGTTGCAGAAGCACGATTGGAAAGCCTGTATTTCTCAGTGACAGCTGTGTGAAGTAGAAAGGACAACAGATGTTCCTCGGCGCCTTGCTCGGAGCAGCTGCCTGCCCCTTGCTTCACCATTTTCAGGTCTTCGATCCGAACACTCTCTGAATTTGGACATCCGGAATCAAGGAGAGTCGTTTTGAGTGAGTCGACTTCCCGTCTCTTTAGTGGTGGTCCGCATTTCAGGGACGGGGCCGGTACGGTAACCACTGTGTGGCCTTCGCTGGCTGTAGCGCATTCAATCTGCCCTGAGAACCCAAGTCTCTTCGTGGTGATGATGCTTGGTCCTGGTCAACTCTCGTGAGGAAGAGTGCGTTTGCCATCTCTGGCTCCGCCTGCAAGATGCTCGGAGCTCGAGACTGCGCTCGGCCGGATCTCTGCTCGAGGCTTCTTCCATTATTCTGCACCAGTACCGAACCCTCGTGCGAGCGACCACCCTGTGAGTCTAACGGCCTGGAGGGCGGCACCCTCGGGGCAGTAGTGGATGTTATGAAATTGTCTTGTACAAGTGTACTGTGATGTGCGTGAGAGAAGGAGGGAAGGGAAGGACGTAAGTGAGAACGGGACAGTTGTTGTCACCTCGTTGATTTTCTTGGCTGGAGAATTGCTGCCACACGAACAGATTTGATTCTTCACTGTCCGGTCCTATCTCCAGCCCAATAGCGCACCTCAATCTCTCAGAACCAAGTCGAGCTCACGTTTCCCCACAGTCTTATCTGGCTCTGGCGAGATCCACGGCAAGCGGCAGCCATGAGACATTCCGTCAATGTGAGATCCATCCGAATGCGCAACCCCGGGAATAGTCTTACAGCTTTGCAGTTGACAGACCTACCGATGGCTCGTCTTGCCAAATGCACAATATGTCAACGCTAGCTTTGAGATCTCCTACCCACAACCCAAGATGACCGAGATAAGCCTCCACAAATTCAACGCCCGGGCGGCACTTTCTTCTCCTGTGACGACAGCGGTGTACCTACTCTGTCCATTTAGGCCAATATCAATATGTTCGGTATATGTCTGCCCATCAACAGTGCCAAAAAGTCTTCCGATATAATTTGATGTGAGCCTTCGGGGGCGAAGAAGACCACACGAAGGCGACGATGTTGCACAAATATGGTGAGCCCGTTCAAAATCCTCCTGTCAATCCTGGTTTGGAAATGCACGCCCTATGGGTGCTGTGATTCTGGACAAGTCAGCACCAGGGCAATATTCCTAAAGTTAGACGATACCATGTTGTTCCATGCGAGTTTACCGTCACAACGAAAGCTGTGGCGCAAAGGGCATTCTGGGCGTCAGTCAACAAAATGATGGCTCCTGGCATTTCCCAACCAAGGGGATCAGCAATCGAAAAGGATACTCATTGTTTGACAAAGACTTTCGCTCGGCATATCTAGCGACTGCGGCATACGAAGGCCTCAGCTCGAGACTTGTACCTGGAGACCTTGCAATTAGAGTCTCTCGAGTGGAATTTCCGAACACAGGTGGGTTATACATCAACCACGTTTACGATTCATTGCCGACTGTCGGCACGTCCCGCAACGGAGAGGCGGGACTGCAAATTGAATTGTCAGGATGTCGATTCCGTATTGCTCAAACTCTGCACATTGAAGGATTGATGCGGAGTGTGGATCGCGACTTCCATTTCAAGCGAACTGTGAGAGTTTACCGTGTTGCAAAATAAGAAGCCATGGCTAGTTTCGCATCCCTTTTGCTTCTGCCTTCGTACCTGGTATCTGTTCTGATGAAGTTCGAGATACCGAGTAGATCTCGGTCAATAAGGGGGAAAAGGGGGCCTCCAGCTCAAGTGAGCTTTTCCATTTTGGTTAGCCGTTGCCGAGCCTCGGCTGAAAACACCTGTCGTCGCGATTCAACTTCATTGTACGTCGTCTTCTTGAAGATTTTGGATTTCAGGTGGTTCAGGAATTAGAGTGATAGACTTCGCAAGGAGCATAACGATGGCGACCACTCTGGCGGAACAAATCGGTGTCGAAGAAACCGGTCCGGATGAGTTTATCTCACTGTTTCCACCCGCTCGAGGAGGGAATCAACTGCCAATTGCGTACGGTGGATGTACAATAGGCGTTGGTGTCCACGCTGCATTTCGCACTGTGAAGCCCGGCTACAATCTCTATTCAGTCCTCGGACACTTTCTTGGGCCATCAAGGACAGATCAAAGGTTGACATGTCGAGTCCAGCGGTTGCGAGACACGAGAACATTCGCGACTCGGAGGGTGGAAATATCCCAGAGCCTTCCGAACGGAGAACAGCGGCTCTGTATGACGCTGCAGGCTGACTTCCACGTCAGTGAACCAGCAATGATGGAATACTCAGCGCCCCCAGAGACTCGATACAGCGACGTCAGTCAATGCCCGTCGGTGGACAAAATAGCCGAAGAGCTTGTGTCGAAAGGCTACATCACCGAAGAAGCTGCCCGTTCTTATCGCACTGCCACCTCCATCTTACTCACATTCTTCGAAAATCGATTCTGTCCCGAGGGAATCTGGGGGCAGACTCTCGGTGGATTGGCAAAGCAAATCCGAACGACACAAGATCACCTGCCAATCACCTCCAAAACCTCTGGGGATTGGTTTCGAGCAACGCAGCCTCTGTCCTCGACAGCCGAACACCTAGCAGCTCTGGCGTTCATGATGGATGCTGGACCGTCTTTCATGCCGCTGATACACAACAATAAAGGTATGCATGATGCTGGTGCTGCCTCAACGCTGGATTTCGCTCTCAGGATATTTGTAAACGATGTCGATACAACGCGCTGGCATCTCCGAGAGCGGATGACCCGGACTGCCGGAGTTGGACGGAATTATGCGGAGTCGAGGCTATGGGACCAGAATGGCAGGATGGTGGCTTCCATGACACAGCAGTGCATCCTGCGACCCAAGCCTAACCCGAGCGCTTCGTTATAGACCATCCTCACCCGCCCTGTCGCGCCTCGACGTGGAGCTGAAGCGCAAATTTCCACGTGTCATTGGAAGCATAGAGCCGAACACAAGTGGATCGACCACCAACCCCCAGTATTTGAAGCCGGAGACAACTGGCCGCATGTTCTCTTGACTTGACGGATAGACTAGAGATAAGAAGGAGACATTACGAAGAGGCTTATTAACGGGTTGGCTTGAAATCTCGGTTGAGGGTTTCTTATTCGTGCTCAGACATAGTCTGTCCCTTTCCGGGAGCTCGGTATAATGCGATGAGAAAGCAATCGACCTTGTCGGTACCGCCATTGGACAAGCGGTACAAATGGCTCGACTCAATTTGGCTTACCGCCCAGGCAGATAGTCTCAAGACAGTAACCTTTCCGTGCTTTGACAACAGGCATAACAAATGCAATGCAGGAGGAATTGCGTATCCATGGATGCCTGCCGCAGGGGCGCCGAGCCAGAAAAGGAATGTCATCCTGATTGCTCTTAGTTTGGCCAAGAGAGGATCCATTCATGCCATAGCTACAGAGTGATAAGAGTTCCCATCCAGCCTTTGCGCTGACTAATTACCAAAGTCAATTGTGATCGAGAATCAGGATTGTAAATTTAAAGGATATTGTTCTCGCACCGACGACGAAGAATTGTGTTTATACCGTTTGTCAATTCGCAACTAAACTTCGGTCACTCCAACTCGTTGACCTATAGCCAAATCAGTGGTCTCCAGGATGTCGTCGCTCCAGTACTATGCCTACAAAGGCGTCGGCCAGCAAAACAAGGAGAAGTACCGCTACAGCCAGGCGGTAAGGGTTGGCGATCGGATCGAATGCGCTGGCCAAGGTACAGAGCCCGGTTTCGGCACCCAGAGAGTTGTGTGTGTGTGTGCTTGCTTGCTGACTTCGTTCGCTAGGTGGTTGGCACCCCGAGACCGGGGTCATCAACACGGAGATCAATGCTCAAATAGACCAAGCCTTTGCCAACGTGGACCTCAACCTCAAAGACGCGGGCGGGAAGGGCTGGTCTCAGGTCTTCCGCGTCAACTCGTACCATGTGCCCCTCAACGACGAAGCGCTGGGCGCGATGGTGCGCAACTTTGCCAAGTGGATGCCGGACCATCAGCCGATCTGGACGTGTGTTGGTGTAACGCGGCTCGGCATGGACGATATGCGGGTCGAGATTGAAGTGGTGGCTCTGGATAAGTAGGACGCCCACGGGCCTACACTTGCCTTCAGCAAATAAATAGGCAGCGTTACGTGCGGATGGTGTTATACTGTTCAATGAACTGGGGCGATTGTCGTGATGCTATTTAACCACCCACATAAAACATTTGGCAAGTGAATTTCAGAACAAAGAGGGGCTGAAGGGGCAATGTGCATTGCTTGTCGTTAGCTCTCACGCAAAAACATACTTGTTAGTCCACAAGCACCGAAAATGATTGTTGCGGTTGCATTTTCTTCTTTGCGCTGTGCCGGCTAGTAAGAGTAGTCCATAAGTATGCCAAGAGGATTGTTCTCTATGGACAGGGAAGAACCTGATGGTCTAGGAACTAGCCTGGAGCTCATGAGTGTGCAGTCTTGGAGTATCGCATGGGACTAGCGAGGGCATACTTTATATTGCACCTATCTTACTTTCGTCCCTCCAAGCTCCTGTTAGAATTCTCCTTCGCACACCCAATATTGGGACCAAAAGTGCGTCAGCACACTGCCATCTTCAGGAATATCAAGATCGGGGCCAAAATGCACAAAGACGTCCATTCCCACATCACTGTACATCAACCGTCCCGCCTGACTATTTTGACATTGATCCCGGTCTGCTTGTTGAACCAAAAGTTATGGGTCTTCCACTCCTTCTTTGGCGCGACCAATTCAAGCCGGTACCGTCGCAGCATGTTAGGAAGCATCTTGTGGATCTCGGTAAGCGAGATCTAGAGCAAATCGCGTCAGCAAATCCACACGTACAGGGAGCACCAATGGATATCCACTTACATTTTTCCCAACACATGTGCGTGGACCACCACCAAACTGAAGCATGTAGCGATCCATTTGCTCCGCGCCTGGCTGGAACCACCGGTCGGGATTCCACTGTTCGGCATCTTTGCCAAAAATGCTCTGATCGAAATGTAGAACGGCGGCGTTGACTCCGACGCGGCTGCCGGGGGCAAAGTATCGGCCCGCGATCGTCTTCCCAGAGTCTGGCACATGCCTGGGCATGGACATACCCACGCTCGGATGCATCCTCATGCCCTCTTTACAGCACGCCTTGAAATACGGAAGTTGCATCGCTTCACTGTAACGGACGGGATCACTCAGCTTGCCTTCTTTATCGGCCATGTCGATCTCGTCCATCAGCTTGTCGTACGTGTCGGGCGATTTCATCAGGTGATACAGAATGGAACGCATAGCTATCGCTGTGGTATCTGAGCCGGCGAAGATCGACACCCAAGCTTCTGTCGTGATGTCGAGGATGGTGAATTCTGGCTTGCTCGTGCTGATGTTGAAAAGCTTGTCTAAGAGATCGGACCTGAGCATGAGATATAATGAGCTTCCTACTCCTGTCGCATCGACGAAAATCAGCAACCCTACTCACCGCTTGACTTGTCCTTCCCTCATCATGTCCTCGCGCTTTCGCACCGCATTCCTCGCAGCCACCACAATACTGTTGAAGCACACTAGTGCTTCATGGAGCGAGGGGAGAAGATGCCCAAGGACTTGGAGAGGTCGGACGTAGGAAGGAAGGACGCAAGCAGTTGCCACGGCAGGGAGAAGGATGTCGAGTGAATTGATGTAGCCACCGTAGTCATGGGAGTTTTGCATGAACCCAAATGCCTGGCCGAAGAACAGCTCCCCGATGACGTCGAAGGCGTACATCTGGAGCCATTGTCCAAGGTCTATGGTCTCGCCCGATCTGGCAAAGGCCTCAAGCCGAGCCATGAATGTGGCCGTGCAAGCATCGATGTATTGTTCCGACTCCAGAATGCTGGACAGGGAGTATAGATTGTTGACGAATCGGCGTTTGTGCGCATGGATCTTTTCGTCTCTCTGGGTGAAGAGATCCTTGGTCGGCGATATGTAACTGTCAAAGGGAGTGTAGAAGTCGGTCTTGGTAAAGCCCGCGTTGACTGCGTATATGATCTTCACAGCCTCAGGGTCTGATATTGAGACTTCGTTCGGAGCAATGCGGACGATAGGGCCTGGTCCACGTCAGTTTGCTTGCGTCTAGTGTGTGAACCCAAATCCAACTTACCATATTGACGATGCAATTCTCTTTGGGCTATATCAAGGTTGCCTTTCAACACCTGTCCAGCAAGCCAAAGCCTCGAGACCTTGGCCCAAAAGGGTCCCGGGACATCAGCGTAATGATGAAAATAGAGCGAATACACCACAGAGCCCAGCCAGGCAATGACCGGCAGAGCCGCGATCAAAGTCCAGTTGGTCAAGTATGAAGTGCAAGTTGAGATATGTTCGACAATCATCGTTGCAGATGTTGGCTCTAGAGGCATCTCGGGCATGGGCAGTAGCTGGTTGTTAATAAAGTCTCTGATACCCCATCCAAACTGGTCTCTTACCCACACTCTCCGACGCCATATACACAGCTGGCTTGCAAGCACTCCTGTTCCAGACCAAACTAGCAATACCCCGGAATTCCCCCCCCGCCGCCCCCCTCTTCCCCTTGCCTCCCCGTTCCCATGTCCTAATGTTCTGGGGCACCCATCTGGGGGTAGAGAGGCCCGTATAGACATCGGCAGGGCTAACACCTCCACCGCCAATTGTTCCTACTAGCTCCGATACGCGATGTGACAAAACCACCGGCAGGAAGTAGCAAAACGTACAGGTTTCGACTCTCATCCGTTTAGGACGACTTTCGATCGAATACCCAGAAGCTCAGTATTATTACTGGCTCTCGATTAGATTGGACCGATGCTACAATAATCACGGCCCTTTGCCGTTTTGACTATAATAAATACGTTGGGAAGTATGATAATACAGAGTACTTTGACATGTTGACAATACTAGCAAATACTAGTACTGTATTAATACTGTTTGATGCCTCGGGTATCGATACCAGGGGCTCCGTTCACCAAGAGTCTAACTAACCCCAGATTTCTAGAACCCCACTTCACCTCTCCCAGGCGGAGAGGAACTCGACCTGGTCCTTTACCATGTTCTTTCGAGCATCATGGCTTCGAGTCCGATTGACAAGTCTTGCCCAAAAGCGCAGCAACCGGAGACCTATCGCTGCGAAGTCTGCTGGAGATCCTACAAACGACAGGCCCATCTGCGCCGCCACGCCGCATCTCATCACAATGAACGTCGTCATCGCTGTCACATATGCAACAGCACCTTCCAACGCAGTGATGTGCTGAAGCGGCACCTGCAATCCTGCACCGCCAACCCGAGCAGCCCTACCTCTCCAGCTTCCAGGCGACGGTCGTGCGATCGATGCGTCAGGCTGAAAAAGGGTTGCGACTCCCAAAAGCCCTGCCAAAACTGCCAGAAGAGGGGGGTCGAGTGTTGTTACTCTTTCCGAGCTAACCTGGGGGAATCCGAAGCACCGCTTGTGCCGCAGGAGGCTGTGCAACTTACCTTCAACACCGACGAATCTCCATTCTGCTCTGCCCTGCAGACAACCGAGTGGGGAACTTCAGAGCAAACTTCGTTCGAAGACTTGACCGCCTTCACTTTTGAAGACTTGACCGATTGCGGCCTGCTGGACTATGCGGGAATCGGTTGGGAGGACTTTCTGAACCTGAGCGAGGAAGCTCATCAGATTAACGAGGACGTCACCGGCCACATCGATGGCGGCCAGAAATGCTTCGTATTCCTGGACGAGTTCACGAGCCGAACGGGCTTTATATCCTCGTTTGACTGTGGCAGCCCGGCGTTGAGAGCGCAAGTCGTGGCCCAGTTCCTGCAGCTCGACACTATCGCGAATGGCGCAGACGAGAGCGTGGTCGCGACCCGTGGCTTTGGCAATTCGAGCCGGCCAGAATGGTCCCCCTCCGGCGTGCCACAAGGAGCCAGCCTCTACTCTCCGGCGAATGCAGCCGCCTCGTTGTCCAGTGCGTGGCTATCTGACCCGCTCTGCTGGACCGTGCACCAGGTTGTCGTTCTCATCAAAGAGACCTGCATTGTGAAGCCGCGGAACAGCACCGTCACCCTGACGTGGTCTGCCGTCTCGGAGAATGCCTGCCTGCAGTTCTTCTCGCCCTTCCATATCCGAAAGTTCCTCGAGCTGTACTGGGCTAGCTGGCATCCCAACATCTCTTTCATCCACCGACCGACCTTTGACCCTGTCTCGTGCCGGACGATCCTCCTGATGTCAATGGTGTTGATTGGTGAGTGCCTGATGCTAACGTCTACATTGCGGTTGGCGCGCTTACGCTGCCAGGTGCGTGTCTGTCACCCGATTCGGCAGACAGCGAAGCCGCGAGGATCTGGTTCAACTGCGTGGAGGAAGCGGCTTTCATGGACATCGATTTCAGCGGCGATCTGCCTTCCTCGTCCCATGGTCTCCCGTTCGACCCCGTGTTGAACAGGCCACGGCTTCAGGCCCTCCAGGCGGCTTACAACGTCTGCCTCTACCAGAACTGGGAGGGCACCGACGCCAGCAAAAGGCGCATCCGACGCTATCGATTCAGCACGGTTCTCTCGGTGAGTTTCCCAACACACATATCAGCGCCGAAAACTAACCGACTGGCCTGTTTACAGGCGGCCCGAGACATTGGCATGTCCAATGCGAGGCACTCGGTTCATGGTCTACCGAGGAACAATTTTGACTGGGCACAGTTCGTGGCCAGGGAAGAGCTGGTTCGGTATGTGCCTCATCCCTCTTGGGGCATTACCATCAATGTGACACTGGAACTGACTAACGGACACTGTACAGCACGTTTCTTTGGATCGGGCTATTCGACGTCGCCTTTGTCATGTTCAACAACCTCCCCCCTCGGATCATGGTCAAGGAATCCATGTACAATCTGGCCTGTCCCGAGGCGTGCTTCCAGGCCCCCACGGCCGAGGAATGCGCCGCCCAGATCCGGCTGTGGATGAGCGGGGCGGACGCCATCTCCCAAACGACGTTCTGCGCCGCCGTCGAGACGCTCGGGACCGAGACCTTGTCGCGCGAAAAGCGTCGCGAACTGGCCTATCTGGGGCCCCTCAATCTGTTTGCGCTGACATGCTGTGAGTAATTCCACCTGTTTCGACACAACAGGAGTATTACATGGCAACGGGTTGCTAAAATATAGGCTGTGCCCCAGCGATCCATACGCTGGTCTTCCAGTACCGCAACTCGTTCGGCGCCGAGGGTCAGCTCACGTTTATCCAAAGCGCCCTGAACAACTGGCGGCACATCTGGAAGATCTACGCGGACGAATTCTCCCACTCCGCGCCGCACGCGATGGTCACGTACGACAGGATGACCATCGAGACCATGTGGAAGCGCGTGGGTTTCGTGCGCCACGCCCCCGAGTTCTGGCTGCTCACGAGCGTGGTGGTGGGCAGGATCAACTCGCAGAGCCAGATGCACAAGCCGCGCCATGGCGGCGAGCCGGGCACGACGATGCTGAGCGCGTCCGCCGCGCCTGAGCCGATCTTGCAGAGTTACGACCAGACCAGCATGCAGCAGGTCAATGAGCTGATTGCGGAGTTCAAGAAGGTCATGATTCACTGATCGGTGCAAGTGGTATTGATCCAGACAATGCTGGTACTATTCAATGCTGGTACTATTCAATGCTGGTACTATTCAATGCTGGTACTATTCAATGCTGGTGCCATCCAGCCCTGGCGACCCCGGATCATCAGTGATGCCTCCGACACCACGATGGCGTCTGAACCCACCCCCTCCTCCGACTCTCTCCGCGAGACCCATAACCCTCTCCGACAGCCACAATTACGTCACGACGCATCGGCGCCACCACCCCGCGCAGCATTGTATTGTATCGTAGATACGCCGGGCATGTCAAACCCTCGAACCAGACGTTGGGGGGGTTACGTTTGGGGCCTGCCTAGGTAATAGTCGGCATGTCCAGTCCAAGAATCGTCCAAACTCGTACCCTAGCCAAAGTGATCGATTGGGCATTTACTAGCGGCCGTGCATGCAGGCAGGCTTGAGACAGGACATTACATATTTCTTGAGTTATATCAACGCGACTCCAGTCGCCACGGACGGACATGTCTCTCAATGCAGTTACAATTATCGAGGCGCCGGCGTGCATTGCGTTCGGCCGGGGCCAATCCCATCGTTACGAGGCGTTCTGTTCAACAATTTTTATATGCTTTTCGCCTTGATGGGAGGAACCCGCTCGGGAACACTTCAACCTGGGACGGTCCCCAGCCCATCCGTCGGCTTTCCGTGAAGTACATATATATATATATATACCCTCTACCAACCCCCGCGCCTCTGCGCACTGGGCTTGCTGCCCTCGCCGTCGGCCGGGATGCTCCTGAGATCCTCGATGTGGGCGTTGAGGAAGTAGCCTCGCAACTGTTCGCTCGTCAAGTCCTTGGCCCCGCTGATGCGCCCTTTGCAGCTCCGCGTCCCGCAGTGGCACTGGAACGGCTGGTCCATCTCCCACTCGGTGCTGGGGTAGAAGAAGGTCAGCACGTCGCCGGGCGCCACGCCCCTGGGGTTGCCGTTTTCGTCCCGGCGCGCCGCGACCCGGACTTCGATCACGGGCTCCTCGGAGTCCGGCACGACGTGGAACTCCAGGCTCGGCTCGCAGCTGTGGTTGATGTACAGGAAGTCGCAGTTCAGCTCGACGTGCTTGTTCTCCGACACCTGCACGCTGGACCAGCGCTTGTGGTCCGCGAACGTCAGCGGCGGGCTGGTGAGCCGGGCCATCAGTGCCCCCGGTGGGAGAGTGGTGGTAGATACGCTGTAGGAGCTGAAGTCGCCCGGTCGGTACACCACCTGGATGACGGAGGGATGGGTTGGTTGTCGTGAAGATGAGGCTGAGGTGGCCGGGGCGCCCTCTTCTGAAGCCATTGCTACGTCTGTGAATTCGAGCGTTGCGACCTGGGTTAGAGACGATCAAGCGGGAGAGGGTGCGAAGGAACGAAGAAGCTGGGCTGAACCGGGTTGTTGTTCACCTGAAAAGAGAGAGAGAGCTGTGGATTTCTTGTGTTTCCTGTGACCGGCAGCGAGTGGAGAGCACCAAGACGCCGGCCAACGCCTCGCATGCATATCAGAACAGCACCATGAAGGCAAACTTTTTTCACAGCCGACCGTTCGCAGAATCCGTCTCGCCCTTCTCGTCATCCGAAATCATGTGCGCTGTAGGGCCGTGAAGCTCTCTTGGGGGCCCCGAGATGCCCAGCTGCAGTGAGACTAGCCCAAGTTTCTTTACCCTCCGAGGCGTTGCTTCAACCTCGGCGGGTGTGAGCCTCAGCCACCTATCACCTCCAGCTCCGAGAGGTTTTTAGCCGGCGACTCCCTTTCATCGTACCCCACATGTTCTGTGGTGTGGAGTTGGCCTTCGCGTCTTCACACGAGGTTGTGGCTGGGCGTCAGAGTCTGGCGCGCGACCGTTGTGGCCCAGTTGATCGCTGTCCTGGGCGCACATGTGCCTTTCGTCCGCAGCCGGGCCCACGGGAGCAGAACTCCCAGTGCCGAAACTGAGCATCTCGAACCCAACCTAGGTGACAAGTGACAAAGGGGGAAAATTTTTCTTTCTGGCCCAGCAGCAGTGCTTGTTGTTGTGCAAACCAGAACTCGCCGGCAACTGGCTCCGAATCATCCCGCTTCGGAGCAGCTACTGTACTCTAGGCGATCGAAGACCAACCGGACCTCAGCCGAAGTTGTTGTCGAGCTGCCGTATGCGAAGAGCCCCCAGGGCAAAGGAGGCGGTTCTCAGGGCTGCGATTTGCTGCACAAGGTGTTGCCAGTGCATTAGTGCGGCTATTGACCAACTTGCTGAGCCGCCAACATTTGCCAGTGCGGTTGCTGCGATGTTTGAACGCTCCATTTGATATTGCTTCTGCGCTGCCGTCCTATCCAAGGGTATTTATTCCAAACACATCATCCTCATGACAAACGCAAACCATCGCACCAGGTGTATTGTATCTATGTTCCACAGGGGAGGTTTGTGGCGCGGCGCAGACGGAAGAAGATGCCTCCCCGTGGGACCGATGGAGGACCTCCATTTTCCACATCTTCGTGGATGCTTGTCGCCTCCGCCCCGGAAAGAGAGCTTTCGACGCTTTGCACATCGGGCGACGCTTCTATTGCTCCGTTATAGCCTGCCCCGCCTCCAATTGAAGCCACACGAGCTATCTGGGCCCAAAAGTTGAGTGACCGGTACAGCTGCATGAGATATCCGGACGAATAGTAGATCAACCCCCCCGACACCGTAAAGATCATGATCATGTACACGAACGAGGCAAAATTCGGGCTCCGGAAAGGGATAATCTCTTTCTGCATGGAAAGAAACCCTACCGAAAGTGCGATTGGCGAGATGAAGATCTGAAACATTAGAAGCCTTTCTCTGCCGTGTGGGGGTTCTTCGTTGACTTACCATAGCGGTCACCGACAGTTGTGCCAACTCATTCTGGCAATTACTGACTTGGATCGCCTTGCCTTGTTGGAGAGATTTCAGCTGTATGTTAGAGAACTTGTGAGTACAAGGCAAGTTTGGAGTCAAGGTGTATACGCCTTCTCTGTGATAAGACCCATATCGTGCATGAAAGGGACCAACTTACATTGTCAGCAAAGCCATCACAGCTCTTTTCCAGGGACTTAAGCTTCCTCTTCAACTGCCTGTATTCCTTCAGAAATTGTGCTTCGGCGCGCAGCAAAGCAGGTGTCCTGGCCAATGCCGCGGTCCTTTCGAAGTCAGATGCGTGGTCCCGACAGAACGTCTCACAAGCCTCAACAGTGTCGAGTAGCATGCGCAGCATCTTGCTTGTGAGACTCTTGACTCGGAGAACGAAACTTTCGGCCCGTCGGACGTTTTCCTCATGCTCTTGGGTTGCTTTCCGAGATATCTTTCCGTGTGACTCTAGCAAGGCGTTGTGACTCTTTCCGACAGGTTAGTAAGAAGCACTTTGTAAATGAAAGAGTCCCATTGAACATTCATTTGCGGCTCCTTCAAGGCTTGTTTGCATACCCGACTTCGGCAAAGGCCACAACATTGTGTTTCTTGAGATTTGCAGCATCCGAAGGAGGATCTCTCATCAAACAAGGAAGGAAAGACCACCCACCTGTGCGTAGTTTTCAATACCCGCTCTGAACATTTCCACCAGTATTCGCCATTCTCTAGAGACCTCTTCCAGGCGAACTTTCAACACCTCGAGAAAGTACACTCTGGGGTCATGGAACTGATTATCGCTGATCAATCTGCCGTTTCTGAAGGGATCCTTGCGACTTCCTTCGGGGAGTGGCTCTTCTTGATATTTTGACTCGGTGGTATTTTCCGATTCGAAGAAAGAATCGGCAAAGCAGTAGGCGGTCCACGTCCAATCTTTCGGGGCAATTATGATGCAAGAGATTACAGCCTCATATAGAAAGATGGACGATTCATAATCATTCCAACCCAGGAAGGAGACGTCTTGCGATTTTCTCAGATGACTCCTGTCCTTATGTTGGCGCTGGCCACTCTGTTGGACACTTGACTTCTGACAGACGTAATATGGCAGGTGGAACGCCATATGTAATACGCAAGGTCCTTCTGGCCCCTGTTCTGGTAAGCACGTGCTATTGAACTTTCCACTGGGAGACTCACCGTGGTTTCCCAACCAAAGAATGGTTCAAAGATGAGGTGTTTGTACATGCCCTCGATGAGAGATGGGGCTTGGTATATGGAGGCGGTACGGAGGAGGGCGTAGATATACGAGGGGTTCAGATTGGGGATGAATCTGACAGTAGTTAGCGATGGAGCCCTGTATACAGTCTGGTTAAGGTGAGATTTCAGTACATTGATCGACGTTCTGCATCCAGTTCGTCTTGAGGCTTTGCGTCTTGGTCTGAGGGGATCGAAGCCTGATTTGTTGCGCCGGCCGACGTTTGGCGAACAGACGACGCCTGTGAATTGTCGAAGGCGCTGGGAAAGCGCTGAATAGGTCAGCATCAAACATTGTCTCTACAGATATCGCCGGATGGAAAGAGCCCAGAAATCTTACTGGTTTGCTCAAACGGTCCAAGAGAAGGGCGGGACTTAAGCGACCCGTGTCGGGCTTTGAACGGGGGACTCCTCCGTTTGTGCTCCGGTCATATATCCATGCACTTTGGCGCCGAGCCTCATCCGTTGCGGCTGCCCGAACCGAGGCAAGGTCCGTCCCTAGGCAAAAGCCGTCAAGCGCGTCTACCATAAAAAGGCAACCATCGGGCTGCAAGCAGTCATGGATTTGGCGAATGATGGTTTGCTCTTGGGCGTCCTGGTCGGAATCAGCCTCACCAGGTTGGCTCTGAGTTTCCTCTCCCTCATCTTCTTCTTCTTCTTCTTCTTCTTCTTCTTCCTCCTCGTCGTCGTCCCCCTCTTCCTCTGCAACTTCTCTAGTATTCGGCCAGTCAAGGATTGGTAGGTTCTCGGTTTTCAAACTGAAGTGGATGTCTGCTCTGCCAGAGAACTGTGGCGTCCATTCACTCATGATGCTGGTGACGAAGAGACCTGGAACAATTTCATGGAACGACCAAAAAGCAGTAGAAAAGGCATCCTGTGCATGGTTCGAGGACGAAATGGGGATATAAAGCCTTCCCGCGGTAAGTTGTACTTTTTCTGAATTGGCTACCTATTTGACAGCGCTTCCCAGTAGAGGACATTGTGGCCGACCACGATGCGAACACGCAGTACTTGGGCGCTGTCGTGGTCTTCTCGTCGATAGGCGACCCGGTGCGCGTGACCTCCTTCGAAGAAAAGCGATGGAAGCTGGCTCGCTGTGTTACCCTCCGCCCGTCTCCCACCTGTTGTCTCATTTGTTCACTTTCTGAGTGGTACAGTATTGGCAGCGTGGCTGCGAGCAATTTGGGCAATTGCTGGTCTTGATATTGATCGGGGCGTGGCCGCACTTGCACTGCCATTCATTAGCCTGGACGGTTGCCTTCTTGCGGGATGGATGAGGTCCAACTTACGCATTGCCACACAAAAACGGTGACTTTCTTTTTTCCCTTTGGCGGCAGTTCCCTCTGGCCGCGGCTCGATATGTCTTTCCAAGCAGATGCCGGCGGCTCTTTCCACCGTCGCAGATCCTCGCATGGAATGGTCGCAGTTGATCGCCGCGAGATTGTCGAGGCTGTCGTGTAACCGGTTGCAGGAGCCGTGTTGCAATTGGTAGCTTTGCCTTGGGCAGCATTGGTGCGTGATTGGGCTCTATTGCGAAGGATCGCGACTGGATGTTCTGGAGGGGAAAAGGCATTGCAGCAGTAATATTCGGAAATGGCTAGATTCAGGCCCAGCGGGACTAGCACCGCCAACCAGTAAAGTCCTAGAACTCTCTCCACCAGAATCCTGTCAGCCCGCCGCGACAATCTCAAAGACGTCTCTTCCCCTCGCATGCCGAAAGAACCCCCCTAAATTCGATGTACTATGAAATACAGCCATCTGCAATGGTTTGGGAGACTGCTTCAATATATCCTGCCATCCTTTGTGGGGCCAACGTGATCTAACCTGGCTAGCCTTCCTAGTCGGATTAGAGCAAAAAAACCCTTAGACCAACCTCTGCATTCAGTGAGACAGTTGTCGCCATCATTTGGCATGTAGCTCCTCCCAGCCACGTCGGCCAACGGAAGCTCGCACGGGGAGCCTGACTAGCGCTCAGCCGCAGGTCGGGGAAATCACTAGCCTAGGCGGCGGATCCGAGATTCAAGCCTACTTGGGTAACCGCATAGCATATCTAATAGATAAAGGTCACTGGCCAGTGCGGAAATTGGGCAAGCAATTTAATATTCGGACCGAGAAGTGTTGAACCTCCTTCGCCCTCCAAGTGAGCCCCTTGCTTCGTTATATTAGCTCGGCTGGGCTGGTTGTGCTGCCGGAGTGCTGCCTCGTTGCATAATTAAGTCGCTCGCCGGTAACCCTATGCGACGAAGAAGGGAAAGTCGAACAAGGCTGAAACCACGTCCCAGTCTCGAGCAAAGGTCGGTGGGACCTTTCAAGGGTTTGCCCCTTCAATATGCCTATATTAGCTATGCTGATAAACTTCTTGATTCCGGCACGAGTGTTTTATTGAGCGCCTGGCACAGAAGTGGGTGATCGATTTCATATTACGAGTCGTTCAGACGCAACCAACAAGTGGCAGCGATGTTTCGAACTTGGCCACGCCTGCCCACTTTCTTTGTTTTGGAATTGCCAACAGAACACGAGGTCCTACCCACTGTCACGAGAAGTTCCATCATCATCGGAATGGCAAGCATACCTAGCCCTGTAAAGCAACAGCAAACCCCAAATACGCTCACTGCAAACAGCAGGTTTTCAAATCTTCAGCTTCTCTCCCTCCTCGCTCCCGCTCGTCGTGCTGTCTCTCACGTCGCTCTTGAACCCGCCTCTCTCGGCCGCGCCCGCTCCAGCCATCGCCTCCGCAGCACTGACACTGTCACCGTCCTTGCCGTCGAGAGTCATCCCAGGTGCACCAGCGGGAACGGTGTTATGCTCGACGTCCTCATACGGCCGCCAGAAGTCCTTTTTGCCCTTGGCTGCACGCGTGACCCACGGTGGGAGGATCCCACCCTCGATCTTGTACGTCCAGGGGTCCTTGTACTCCTTGTCAGCTGGCCTGATGCGGCCGCCGGAGACCTTCTCAACAATCCACACAAAGGTGTTGAGCACGATGTAGCTGATGATGCCCGCGATAAGGCCGTACGCGATGCTGTATGTGAATGGCATAATGGCGATTGTCAGGAATGCAGGAATCGCATCGCCAATATAGCGCCAGTTGATGTCCTTGGCGGCTTTGGCCCTGTAACAGACGATCGTCAGTCGAAGCAGGGGGGGAAGCCTGGGGAGGTGTTGACTTACATGAGCGATCCAACGATAATCAGAACACACCCCGTAGCGTAAGGCGGGATTGATGCAAAGATTGGTGCAAAGAAGATGGAGATGAAGAAGCACAGTCCGGTGGTGATTGCCGTTAGACCAGTGCCTCCGCCTTCTGAGATACCGGCACCGCTTTCGATACTGTTGCATCGTTAGCATTAATGTCGTTGGAGGGAAACCTGATGCTTCGGTTTGGGTACTCACTATGCAGTGACAGGTGGTGTTCCAAAGAGTGCACCAATGGAAATACCAAAAGCGTCAACAAGGTATGCCACTGCAGAGCCTTCGAAATCTTGAGTCTTCTCATCTATGGCGCCGCAGAAACGAGCCATGGAGTACAGTGTGCCGGTGCAGTCAAGGATATCAACGTAGAGGAAGGTGATGAAGGCCAGGCCGAACTGTCCTCCATACCCCGAGATATTCCACTCCTGCACCGTCAAGATCTTCTCAATGGGATGGAAAGTGACGACCTTCTTGAAGAAATCGAACATGCTGTCGCCAAGTTCCGTGTACGGGAAATAGGTGACAGGCGTGCCTCTGGGCCAGGAGATGATGCTGACCAACAAGATGCCGAAGATGATTGCGCCCTTGACTCGGAACATCATGAGCATGACGGTGAAGAAGCCGCCGCAAAAGATACCAATCCACATGGTGGGACTTCGCATTTTCTCGGACGAAGGACACAACCCCATCTCGTCCTGGAATTCAGCTTTGCAACCAGCCAGTTCGAGCGGAGTAGCTTGGGCGCCGACAACGGCACCGATACCAGCGCTGTACGTCAAACCGATGAGAGTCAGGTATAGTCCGATGCCCACGCCTGTGGCGAGTTTGATCGACGCGGGGATCGCTCGAGCAAGCCATTGACGCAAACCAAGAATTGTCAGTCCGACAAAGACGAAGCCTTCGACAAAAACTGCAGTGACTGCAACCTGATATGGCACGAGACCCGATCCGTGGTATCCAACGACAGTATAAGCGAACTGCAGGCTGTCAGATCACTGCCAGGGAAGCGCAGGTTGCCGCACCGAGAGGCACACAAGGGCACATCTCTATGGACGCGGTAGGGAGCTTACATAGGCATTCAAACCCATACCCGGTGCCAGGGCGATTGGCATGTTGGCAAAAAGACCCATGCAGAAAGTCGTCAAGGCAGAGATGGCAGCTGTTGCCGTGACCAAATCTCGCTGAACGCCAGCCACGCAGATCATGTAGTCTGGGTCACTGTCGCATAGATCAGGACTATCAGGCGGACACACACAGGTGCCGCCGGACTGGGACACAATTGTTGCATTGACGCTGATGATGTAGGCCATGGCGAAGAAGGTTGCCAACCCAGCTCGGATTTCGGTGAAGAAATAAGTCCCCTTTCGTTCCCGGCGGTGGCCCGAGCCATCGAGCCGGAAGCGTTTGCCCACGAAGGAGCGCGCAACCGCCATGTTGGCATTGTGAATCCACTCGTTGAAACCCATTCTTTCGACTCCGCAAGGGTTGCTGACACAAAGGAAGAATAGAGAAGGCAAAAGGCAGACAAGGTCAGATCGAACATCCACCTACCTGGGGTTCATCGAGGTTGTTATAACGTGGTGATGCTAGGCATCTCCAATGTCCACGCCCAGCTTGGAATCTCCCTTGGCAGTGACGCTGATAAGAATCTCCGCACACTGTGAATGGGTATTTGTGTGATTGCAGTCGCACCCGAGGAACGATTCTCAGTGGCTCGGAGACTCGCTGCAGTCCATCAGCCAAGACGATGGGCGGGTTCCGCTTGACCTGATGGCGTTCAGTCGGACTTGGCAAGACTTCTTGACAGTCGACCCTTGATAACTGCGTGCATGATTGTTGGTCGAGTCGCCCTGAGGGCTGTTCGGCGAGCGGCGATGCACTGGGGCCATCAAGATCCAGCCTTGAATGATCTTCCTTTTGGCGAGGGACTCAATCTGATATCGAGGAGTTCCTCCAGCAGCCGAATGCCAAGACCTCCCGGACGCCGCCGACAACCTGGATGTGACCGGTACGAGGACTCCCTGGCGGAGCATCGAGCCTGTGACAGTGTAGTGGACTTCCGGTCTGAGTTGGAGATGGCTTAAAATGCTGGCATAGATCGAGGTCCCGCTCTACCTTGGCCTCGTGGTGTCTTTGCTGATGAATCGTGTCGTGTTGTTGATCTAACCTGGTCTGCAGCCCTGCAGAATCTGGCTGTCTCATGTGGAGCCAGACTCGCCTCCCGGCAGAAGCAACTTCGAAGGCTTGATTTATGCCGAGGTAGACACCAATGAAGACGCCCAGATGGATGTCTGGTGACAAGACCTTAGACTTGAGGCACAATTAACGTTGACCAGGTAGGTTTTAGGGGAAGTGAAAGAACCAATAAGACTAGACGCGCGCAGGCGAAGCCCGGAACCTCCGCGAGCCAGTCATTGCGGTTCCTTGCCATCTTACAGAAAGGTCACCAGAAAGACCCAAGACATCATGCCTTCGTGGGCTATTCCCGACATGCCATGAACCAGTGGTTAATTGCTGCTGAACAACCTCCAACACCTATTGCGAGTCAATTTGCCGCAGTGGTGTGCTGAATCTCACATCTTGGACGTGGTGGAAGATGCTATTGCAATTCTACAGAGGTATATCCATTGATGAACCCGTACTGGGCGGACTAGCGCCAAAGCTCGCCTGATCAAGGTGTCATCATACGCCGGCCGCACCAGTTATCGTGCAGATAATATACGTAAACAGGTCAGAGGTCAGCAGGCTGTATATCATTGAAGGTTCACAAAAATCCCGCCATCTGTGAAAGTGGCCACGTTATCAAAGGAGTTCATATCGTCCCAGATAAAAAGGTCACTTACCAACCAATAGCTGGGCACCAGTCTAGAGCTCGTGAGCAACCGAATCAGATTCATTAGATCAAGGCAGAAACTTGCTTACCACATACTGCGACAAATCACTGGCAAGGAACACTGCCGGACCAGCAATCTGGGGATCTCGTCAGCATCGCGGATCGAGGAGTCTGCTCTACAATCCCACATACGTCTGCTGGAAGACCAACCCTTTTGAGACATGTTCGGCGCTCAACCTCTTTCCATTTCTCATTGCACGCCAGATCGGACTTGTTCAACTGCGTCCTGATCGTCCCGGGAAGCAAAGCGTTGCATCGAATTCCGTACGGTCCGAGGGCAACGGCGGATGATTGCATCAAGTTGAGCACGGCAGCTTTGGTTGGCGTATAATGCACAAGGCCGCCGCTCCCCGTGAGAGCAGAAACGCTAGATATTCCAATAATCGAGCCTCCGGTCCCTTGCGCCTGCATGATCCGGCCCGCGGCACGGACGGTGTAATAAGTTCCCAACACGTTGACTTGGACGTGGCTCTGGATGTAGTCGTCCGGGGTCGACAAGAACTCGTGGAACTGAGCAACCCCGGCATTGGCAACCACAATGTCCAGACGACCGAACTGCTGCGCGGTGCGGACCAAGAACGCCTCCGCCACATCTGGTTCTGAGATGTCCCCGGCGTAAAAGAACAGCGGGAACTCCTCCTGGCTGTTATCGTTGCCTACTTGCTTGCACAACGAGCGTTGGTCTTTCTGAAATGCCACTCAACCGTTAGTATCAGATGGCCGTCTGCAGCACTGTCATGAGAGGCTGCCGCTGTGTTACCCTCTCGGAAAAGCTGTCGGGTGCTCACCTCTTCAGCTGGTAGACCGAGATGATTGACGGAAACTTTTGCTCCTTGCCTGGCGAACTCGACGGCTATTGCCCTCCCGATGCCTGTAAGGCCGCCAGTGATAGCAGCTACCTTCCCCTCAAGAAGTCTCGCCATTATCGTGGTTGAGCGAGACCTGCATCTTCCGCGACAGTCCCTTCCCTTTTCTGTTTCTTTTAATGAGCGTCGCTCACATTTGTTCCGAGACGAAGATAAGCGGGCTACACCTCTTGGAGGTTCCTGCAATGAGAAAGTGTTTCGAATTCTCTTCCCAGGGAGGCTACCTCACGCCAGCCTGCCCGAATCGCGTACCGGAAATATGCAGATGAGAATTGCTGGCTTCGTAGCCCGAGGGACGCCGAAAATTGCCGACCTTGGTTTAGCTTGGATCTACAGAACTGTGCGCTCGGCAGAGCAGGGGAAAATGCGGGGATCCGGGGAAGGGGGCAATTGAAGGTCATATGCTCACGCAGTACCATTCGTCAAGACTCTATCGCCTCTGCCTAACTAGGTGCCTTTAGGGGTATCTCACGACTCTAGATAGGAGCGCTAAGGGTGGTTGGGCAAAGGTTAGGGATAAGGCTTCTCTCCAACAGGGGTCTAGTCACCAGCGACAACCGTCCAGCCGATGTCAATCTCCGTTCTTGATATAATATGTCATCCTTCCCTAGCGCGCAAGGCTTGTTGCACGTCTCCGTTTGATCGCTTCGCTTCATCTGCAGCCGAACGAGGTACTTCGGCCCTCGCTCATTCATCCTAAGGGCTCAAGGTTCCTTATGTGACTCCCGGCTCGGTCAAGATGAGACCGAAGTATATCCTTCGTCTCCTTCACAACTAGGTATAAAGGATCGCTTCTGAGCTCTCATGTCCTTTCCTGTGATGGTGCCATGTGAATATCGTATGTGCTGATCCTCAACTTATATCGACATTCTCGTCGCTGCAGTCCAACCGACTTTGTCCACCATGTCTGCCCCGATCTACTATGAGAAAGACGCCACGCTTGACTTGCTCGACGGGAAGACGGTTGTTTTCATCGGGTACGGTAACCAAGGACGTGCCCAGTGCCTCAACCTCAGAGATGTCAGTGACTCTAGTTCATCATTCTAAGCATTTCTTCCATTCTAAATCCCTTGATAGACCGTCTCACAGCACCAATTCCAGCAACCGCCCAAGATATTGGCATCCAGCCTCAACGACAAGTACGCAGCGACATGCCGTGACGACGGCGTCGACTTCACCACCGATTTCCGGGATGCTGCGTCCCGGGCGAACGTGCTCTTCCTTTTAATCCCGGACCAATTCCAGCCAGACCTTTTCAACCACCAGCTGGCGCCCGTGCTCCAAAAGGACGCTGTCGTCGTCGTCGCCAGCGGATACAACTACTTTTACAAGAAGCTGAAGATCGACCCCACCCAGGACGTCGTCATGGTCGCTCCTCGCATGATCGGCACCAGCGTCCGCTCGCTGTTCGTCAAGGGCCAGGGGTTTCCGTGCTTCGTCTCCGCCGAGCAGGACGGCACGGGCCAGGCGCACGAGTGGAGCCTCACGCTGGCCAAGGGCATCGGCGCGCTGCGGAAGGGGGCCATCGGATCGAGCTGCCGCGAGGAAACCCTGATCGACCTGTTCGCCGAGCAGGCGCTCTTCCCCACCGTCATCACGGTATTCGAGCAGGCGTACACCGTGCTGAAGAGGCTGGGGTGCAGCGACGAGGCGCTGTGCTTCGAGCTGTTCCTGTCCAAGGAGCCGGCCGAGATCTTTGAGAAGATGGCCGACGACGGCTTCGTCCGGCAGCTCGTCCACCATTCCACCGTGAGCCAGTACGGGCAGCTGAAAGGGGCGCTGAACTTCCCACAGGACATCTTGCGGCCACTGGTCAAGGAGTTCATTCGCGTGGCCGAACAGCGGGTTCTCAGTGGCAAGTTCGCGGAAGAATTCACCTCCTTGGAAGAGGGGACTACCAACGGCGTGCAGGCCGAGCTTGATAGACTATACAAACAGGCCGAACAGAGCGACTTGGCCAAGGGCGAGGCCAAGGTCCGGTCGAGGCTTGGATTGTGAGCCTTCGAGGGGGCTGATATACTTTAGCTGTCGGATTTGGAGAGCAGATGTAGATTGTTGCCACAAAGACATTGAGTTTCAACGATGACTACCTTACAAAGAAGTGAATATGGTTACGTTACCTAAAATGCAACTAGAGGGAGGCCGACACACATGCGATTTGCTCATGCATGGGGCTGCGGGTTCAGCCTAATTTACATCAAGCACACCATATCCAGCTGAGGTGGGGATAGAAACTCAGCATTTGCAAGGTCGATCACAGGTAGACAAAAAGCAGATAATCGAGACATATATTACATACATTAAATGATTATGTGCAGCCTTGTCCACATTTGTCACTACCTTATAATGACGTGCCCGTGCCTCTTTTATATTAGAACTCATTAGGATCAGAGGGACAGCAAAGAAGACTTGTGATTCTTTCGATTGCCTGCGCCGTGTGTGTTCGAGGGTGTGTTATGGTCGCCTACTCGACCGCGTACTAGAGTCATTTCATTCCCCCTTGTCTCACATGCTGCATCTGTTCTCCTAAATCTTCTTGCGAGTATTGCCCTCCTCGCGCTCCCTGCAACAACACGGTGCTCGATCACCATCACTGCGATATACTTTCGAGGTGCTGGCTCGAAGTACTTTGTGTCATAACCTTGGCATCTCCGACAAAATGCTCCGCTCGGCCGGTAACGGCACCTGTTTCGAGGTTGTGTGGACGCTTCATCATGCTTCTGAAACCTGGCAGTGTACGGCCATTCTTTCCAACAACAACAAGACGATCGCAATCTCCAAAGTACATGTAGTCGATTTCTTCGAGCGTTCGACCGGAGGTCTCTGGATAAAACAACCAGACCACGACCGCCATGGCGAGATTGATGACGAAGAAAATCATGTAGGTCTTCCATCGGATGTTCGAGATACTGATGGGCGTGATCTGGACGATCATGTAGTTGAAGATCCAGTCCGCCGCGGTGGCTATGGCTGCTGAGTGCGTACGATGCCTGAGCGGCATGAACTCAGCAGGGTAAAGCCAAGGTCTGCTTATTGTCAGAGGACATTGACTGGTACATGGGTTGGTGAGGATTGTGCTTACATTGCCAGCCAACCAACGGCAAAGATAGCCTCGTATGCGAAGAAGAAGAACAGGGACGCTTTTGCCTTTGCGGGCGTCACATTCCTCTGTAGCAATCCAGCCTGTGGTGTGGTCAGTACAAGACATCATATTGAATGCGAGTTCACCCACGCAAAGAAAACAGACAGCTTGTAGTACTGCACCAACAATCAATGGTCTCCGACGGCCCATCTGGTCCAAGAAAAACACTTGCGAAAAAGAGAAGACCCAATACGTGACAGCGATCCCGGCTGCAACATATAGAGCCTCTTTGTAGCTGAAGCCCATATCGGTCGTCAGGGTGTGAGGCGCATAGTAGACGAGGACGTTGACTGTTTCTCTTGTCAGAAACGGAGACACAGCGGGTGTGGGCTTCCAAATCTTCTGCCACAGGTTTTTGTGAATACTTACTACCGCTCAGCTGCTGCATAGCCTGGATGCCAATCACCAGGATGTACCGTCGGCGGATCTTCAGGGGACCATTTTGGAAGATTTCTGTGATGGTCCAGGGTCCGCCCTCATTCTCGATCACCAGAGCCTCGTCAATCAACCTCTTCTGTTCAAGGACGGCAGGGAAGTCACACGGCGTGTTCTTTCCGTGTAGCTGCGCCAGGATGTCTACGGCCTCTTCGTGCCTGCCATGTTTGATAAGCCACCGCGGAGATTCTGGAAGAAACTTTGTCCATATTAACTGCAATATGATAAAGACGCCTTGGAAAGCGATGGGCAATCGCCACTGAACCGGGCCTGATGTGTAAGACAGGCCGATATTGAAGTAGTAGGCAATGATGATCCCGAAGGCAATCAGGTTGCCGGCAATTGACACATCGCGGCCACGGCGTTTTGCTGGAAGCAGTTCACAGAGCCATAGAGGTGTTGTGGCGGTGTTAAAGCCATTGCCGATACCGCTTTAAGCGATCAGTAGTCATCTGAGGCTTGAGCAGAGATCTTGCTTACCATATAACTCGTCCTACGATCATCTGTGGGACTCCAAAAGACGAAGCCTGCAATGCGGCACCAATGAACATGGTAACAGCACCAATGTAGAGGCATTTCTTGCGTCCCAAAGACTCTCCGCAGATAAACACAGCGATAGCTCCGGCACAGCACCCAATTCTGGGATTTGGTCAGCCGGACGATGATTGTTTGCAAGCGGGCGCCTCACTCGTATATGGCGTTGATAGTACCCAGGAGACTCGAAGATGGGTGGTTGAATTGATCAAGAAACTCTTCTGCGGCATTCAGGCCCTGGTCCTCTTTATCAGTCATATCCGTAGGTCCTACGAGGACAAGAACTCACTCCAAGAACACCTTGGTCATAGCCGAACAGAAGGAATCCAATGGAACCAGCAATGGCAATCTGCACAGCCAACAGTCGCCCTTGTGCCCCGGCAAAATATCTTCTTCGAGGTATCGTGGCATAATTCAACTGCGGTTGCGGAGAACCGCTCCTAGGAGTTCCTTCCGAGGTAGTAATCTTCTCGTCGCTGGCCATCTTGCAATGAAGACGGAGTGTTTGGTCTTTGGTCTGGAGTGAGCTGGATGATTTGGCATATATCTACATCAGTGACGATCATGTCACATTTATACGCCTCTCACGCTTTCGACCTTGGGAGTCTCAGACGGTACACTTAACTGTGTCACAGGCACTAAATTTGAAAAGTACGCCGAAAACTTCCGAAAACAGTATAGAGATGCTCGTGGCATCGGTTCATCTCTCCACGACCAGATGCGGAGAGTCTGGGGTGCGTCCCTTAGCCCCCGGACAATGAGCGGGGTACAATGCACGATCACAGCAACTCTGATAAAACGCTTGCCTCCCTTCCCTCGACAGACCGAGTCGTGCGGCAGAAATCACTCAACACAGTAAATCTCGACGCAGATGGAAGATCAATGCCGAAACCTCGCCGGACTGGTTGGTACGGGACTATCACGCTGTGATGAATGAGAGAACATCCCACTGACCAGCTTAGTGTCGCCTGCCGTGAGCGACATTTACGATGCAAGTGCACGCCCATTCTCCCCATCGCCTTTACCTGCATACCCACCACCGAGTACTAGTGCCTGGCTGGGTTTCGAGGTCTAACACTACACCTCCTAGGCGACCATGCGGTTCCTCGCTGCGCCAACTGCGCCAACTCCAAGACTCCACGGACATGTATCTATGGTGGTCTGAAATTAAGACACAGCAAGTATTCTAAAGCGAGAAGCGGGCGAACCCAGTCCCCGGGACACACCACCTTGCATCCCGTAAGTCCTGGTAAGGAATCTCGCTCAGGTTCATTATCCCTTGGCGTCTCATTCCTCAGATACTCGTCTCATTCAAGACTAACGTTCAGCCAGCAAATGGTTCAGAGTCTTGGCCTGCAGAAGGCTTCATTGAGGCAATTCAATCCGCACAAGGTCCCGGTACAGTTGTCGACTCAAGCTCGAACCAAGCCCCTGCACCAGACCCCTATGGGACCCCGACCGCAGGGACGGTGGACAATAGTCCTTCAACATTCTTTAGGCATGAGCTACCGCCAGGAGATCATGTCCAATTAACAGTCGACCCGAGCAGTGAGACTCAAGGTGTCAATGCCAGCGACACGGAATGCTCTCTTTTCCAATTCTACAAAAGCTATGCAGGGGTCTGGGTAAGTCCCGAGCAATTTCATTCCCCCAGCTTATCGAATCACGGTTGTCGACGGCTAATCGGCGTGCTTAGCTTGACATTGTCACTGCAGAGCGTCATCTCAGTCAAACTGTTCCGAGGCAGGCGGTGACGAGCCCAGTGCTATACTATGCTTGTCTTTCCTACGCCTCGAATATCATGAACGCAAAGGAAGAGCTGGACGAGACGGTCAAGGAACAGTACCACAGCAAAGTCATCCATATTCTCATTGACTCACTCTCCTTATCGCCTAACCCGGCATATGACTCCAATCTATTGGCCACAGTGGTCATTCTCCGCATGTCGGAACAATTTTGCGAGATTGATAAAGACGTGCGCCATCATCTTGCCGGCGCGTCTTCATTATTCACGTTGCGAGGAACCATGCACAGGTGGTCGGTGCACGACACCGATCTTGCAGGGACATCGTTTTGGATATACCTTCGCGAGAGCCTCCGACTGTGCTTTCTCAACGAGGAGATATGCCAGTTCGATTTGGACCTGATTGAAAAGGAATCTGTGTTTCTTGCCACTTCCGAGGAGGCCTGGACTAACCGGATCACCTACATCTTGGCTTTGGTGTGTAATTTCGCTTTTGGGAAGCAGACGACAGCCCAGACAGTGCCGGACGCGGCAGAATTGAGGAAATCCATCGATCTATGGGCGAGCAAGGTCCCAGCGTCGTTTCGCCCTTGGAGTTTTAGAGAGGGCAAGACCGCTCCTTTTCCGACGATTCATTTCCTAAGCACATGGCATGGTAAGCAATCATCCCTTTGAAGCTGTATCTTTGGCCCTTACGGAATGCTGATACCGATGATGATTAAGAGGTGGCATGGCAGCATTACTATACCGCAAAGATCATGTTGGCCGTGCAAGGACTCCAGGTGCATGAAAGCACTAGTATTCTGGAGCTGAATCGATACACCGAACACCAGATTCTCGGGCCGACGAGGAAGCTTTGTGGTATTTGTCTGGCCACGAAAGAGGTCGGCTCACAAATCAATGGCAGCCACTTGGTATCGTGGTGCGGACAGTTTTTCACGGGCAAGCAGGAGCAGAGACAGCTCGTCGATTGGCTGGAACGGACAATGCTCGCGTCCAAGTGGCCCAACAGAACCTGTATCGAGCGTCTGCAGCAGATATGGAGCGGGGTGCGGTTGAAGTGGGCAGACGCACCCATCTAAACAGTATCTTACTTAGAAGCCGCCCATTTTGTACATTACAGGACAATCACTCGCAGCTAACCACATGCTAAGTCGAGATAGCCCAGCGCGGGCTAGGACGCCCTGCTATATTTCGGAATTTGGGTGGACACCGTCGCCCCCTCAGAGATGCAGTTTCCGCGGGGCGTTGACCCGTCGAAAATTGCCATATTAGGAAATCGATATGTGGTTCCCTAGGTCTAGATAGTAGGCCACAGTCCAGTCTTGCCTCTATCAACAAGGAGCGAGCGACTCGAACGAAGCTGCTTGTGCGTCATTCAAGTACTCAATCTCCCACTCCTTTTGCGTTGCGAGTCAACCTCGAACAAACATATGAATATATGCTTTCAGGTTCTTCCTTCTGAGAATCATCCTGTGTTGGGAAGAGAATAAACAACATTGTCCGGACTCGACGACAATGCACGTTGTTGGTGGGTGCTTCACCCTGCGGTGTCGTGGCCATGCTAATAGTCTCCGTGAAGCACTGATCCTTACAGCACTGGCAGCCTTCGCGCTAGGTTTGCCGATATGGTTCTTGATACAGTGGCTGTCAGATCCGCGGAAACTTCGACGATTCCCTACGCCATCTGTTGCGGCTCTGACGCCGTTCTGGCTCATGTATCATAGCTCCTGCGGACGAAGATACGCCGCCGTTGACGAGGCACATCGCAAGTTGGGCCCCGTCGTGCGCATCTCGTCAAACCACGTCTCCTTCGCCAGTCCCCAGGCCTTCAAGGAGATCTACAATTACGGGAGCAAGATCGTCAAGGACGACTTTTACGAAACCATCGCGGCGGGCAATCCCTCGATGGCTCAAACGTCAAGCAAACTCGAGCACGCTACCAAGAGACGGAATCTCTCCCATGTGTTCGCCGCTAGACACATTACGGAGATGGAGCCACGCGTCATGCGTGTCGTGGAGAAGCTTTGCAGGAACATCACAGCGAAGTCTCAGGGGCGGCGGATTAGTGATGAAGACCACTACCAGTGCGTTGACGGGGCATTTGATCTCCGTCCGTGGCTGAACATGGCCTCCTTCGACGCCATCACGTCGATGTTCTGGTCCCATGAATACGGGTTCCTGGACCGGGGAAACGACACGTGCCTGACGGAGTCGGCATCGGGCTCCATCACGCAGGTCAACGCCATGGACACCTACCATTCTGCGGTCCACTTCAATGCGTGGCTGGCACATCTGCCGGAACGGTGGTACAAGCTCGGACGTCGGATCTTCCAGTACAGCCACGGGCAGCTGGCCGGCGACCACTTCAGCGGCATGGCGAGATATCTGGTCAACGAACGACTGCGGTCACGGCCTGCCGAGCCGGACCTTTTCAGTCCTCTGCCACTCGAGGCGAGCGAGAAAAGGCCAGTGCCCATGACGTTCGACCAAGTCCACGCCGAATGCACGACGATGCTGGACGCTGGGAACGATACGACACAGACCTCGCTCACGAATTGTATGTATCAGCTCGCTCGCCGGCCCGACAAGCAAACGAAACTGCGCAGGGCGCTGTTACAGGCGCTGCCGCCCTCGAAGCGCCCCGTGGTGAGCTACGAAGACCTGCAAGGCATCGAATACCTCCGAGCCTGCTTGGACGAGTCGTTCCGCGTCCGCACACCGCTGGGCTTCGGCCTTCCTCGCAAAGTCGTCGAGCAGGGCGTGGTCATCTCAGGCCACGACATCTGTCCCGGCACAACGGTCAGCGCCCCTCTCTATTCCCTGCATCTGAACGAAGCGCTGTTCCGGAACGCCAGAGAGTTCATCCCCGAGCGCTGGCTGCCGAACGAGAGCGACCCGTCATTCCACACCTCGGACGAGGAGCGCCAAAATCTTAAAGACTACGTTCTTCCGTTCAGTCTGGGGTCCAGGGCGTGCATTGGCCGCAATTTGGCGTACATGGAGCTGAGCATCGTCATTGCCGCGCTGGTCATGTCTTTCGAGTGGCAATTGGCCCGCCCGGATGAGGAGATGGTGACCATTGAGAGGTTTAACAGCAACCCCAAGGAGCTGTTCGTTAGAGCCCAGAAGTTGGATTTGGCTTGACGAAAATTGGCCGGCTCAACGATTCAAACAGCCCTCCGGTCCCGTTCTTGTGCACTTTCGGGTCTGTATGCACTCTTATTGAGACTCAATATCCTAATACCTTCCGCAGATGGTGCCCCGAAATCGGTCTAGCAAGCTGTGTCGGTCAGCCGCTCCTAGGTCCTAGTGTAGGTTATTAGGAATTCCTGGAGTCTCCAGAGTTTGCAACGTCCTGCAAGTCTGTGGCCGAAAGCCTTCGCAGGAATCTCTAAATCAAACACATTTACATAAGAGGGAGACTGTCCGCACCTATGTTCTCGCCGGGATGTGGCGAGCCAATATAAACTTCAAATATTTGATCGTTTGAGGAGAAGAGACTAGTAGAAGGGAAGTCCGCAGGAGAGATATCTCCTGTTGTTAGGATCCCTGTAGGAATGTGACGTCGTTCTGGTTTGAGGTCTCGGAAGATGTTCAATAGTCCAGTGCGTGGGAGACTGGAAGGATAAATGTAAGTAAAGGCGATTTGAGCGGTAATAAAGCATTTGAAGCATTCTTCGAAAAGGAAAGTAAGATGCGCCGCCTCTTTGAGACCAATTCGTAAATGGAACATGATCACAGGTGCCGTCCTCAATCAAGATAACATTCGCCGAGATCAACTGCTCTGTGGATGCGTTCGCATGATGCACAACCAAGCCCCCTTGCAAAATGTCCGTGAATCCGCTTCAGAGATCTCCAGGCCCCGTCCCTTTCCTACCCGTGATGAACCAGCAGAATGTATAAAGATGCCGATGTCGGTCGTTAAACTCTTTTCTTACGTTTTTAAGCATGATCTGGACTTCGGCTTCTGACCAGCCAAGTGCTCGCGTCAGATACCCAAGGGTGACGGCTTCGACTGCTTCGTTCATCTGTGCTTGGAGATATAATCCTATCTGACGCAGTTTCGCGTCTTTTGGCCATGTGCCTATGGGGGTCTGGGTCCCATCATGTCAGTCGGGCCATGAAAACCATATTTCGTGCTGGTGGTGGAGAACGTAAGGCTGATTTTGGAGTTTCTCAAGCCGCGTGGACGGGCAGTCTCAGTCACTTACCTTGATTACTTGCGTCCGAACGTCGACAAACCCGGCTTCTTCGAGGTGCGCTTTAAATCGGGATGCATAATTCAGGCGTCGGCTAAGTGCGACACTGCCATCGTCGATCAGTTTCTGCCATGTGGCAATGGCAGAGTCTGGCGACAAGCCCCCAGGCAGCTGGGAGTAGAACCAGACTTCGAATTCCTGGACCTCGAGCCAGCCGCCGGGCTCGAGATGAGCCAATGCTTGCTTGTACATTTTGGACCAGTCTCCGATGCTGCCGGACATGCTACGCTGGTGAATGTAGTCGAATCTGCGACTGGATGGGTAGGCCCATTCTTGCTCCAAGTCGTCGATCATGAAGGAGCAATTTGGAGCAACCCTGTCGGATTTTCAGTCAGACATGGATTCTTCAAATTTTGACCTAATTTAACAATATGGCATACATTTGCGGCTGAATGGGACTCATATCAACCCCTGGGACAGTCAGTCACGAAATTAGGCCCAGGCTTATGGGCGATGACCTTACCGAGGACGGTTGCCGAAGGATACTCGCTGGAACCACATCAGTATATGGCACACGCTGATAAACTCAAAAAGGCACAAGAAGCATACTCGGCAAAGTCTAGCGCCCAGAGTCCCGTTCCGGTCCCGATGTCCAGCACTCGCTGTGGGTTCCCGATTGGGGCGACGTGTAGCCGGCCATCTAGTACGAGGCGATAAATATGGTGAAGCATATCTAATCGCTCTTGCTCTTGCTCGTCGTTGGGCTGGGGCAGGTTAGCATCCTCCACGTCTATCGGGTGGGAAGCTCGCACAAAAATGTAAGATCTGTCGTCAATTTGCTGATACCTTCTACCATTCTATTCCGTGTCGTCAGTGAGACCATAGCACCACAGCTCTGCATTGAGGACTTGCCTCGTATCTGCATCCAAATTAGCACATCCAAAACGGTTCGTTATACAGATGTCAACTTGCACGTAATTCAGCACAGACGAACGAAGCGTTGTTGTGATTGAAGCTGCGTCGCTGCAGCACCATCAGCTCCAGTGCAACGACATCTCCCGAGTGCGCGGACATACCTTCCCCCATATCCTGAATCGTCATCATCTGCGCCGTCTTCGGCTATCTGTCCGCCACTTGAGCACTCGCACTGGTGTGTCCGCCTTCGCTAACTTGCCTGGGCATCAATGTGCGCAGCCTCCTCCATGGGTGCGAGCTCGCCAGATTCTGATCCTGAGCGTAAGTGCAGGTCAAACACATCACAAGAAGCCTCCAAATGGATAGCGCTTGAAGGAAGAATTGCCGACTTTACGAGATACCGACGTTGGTGCTGTTCGCGAGGTCTTAGCTAGTGTGGAGGGGATCAGAAGCACCAAATACAAAGACTGGGTGGTTCAACGCGCCTCACCTGTTCACGTACAAGTAGGTATGTGACTGGTTGGACTGGGGAGAGCGGACACGACGTGCGTCTGGAAGTCGCCTGAGCGCACCGATAGCCAATGCTCGTTGGATGAAAGTTAACTATCTGGGCTTGCGGAGGAAGCCTAGCGCCCGCAGTGGGCTTGGTTAACGGACGTTTATTAGCCAAGTAGAACCTGGCTTAAGCTGAAGAAGCCTAGCAGCTGCAGCGGAGCTTCTTGGACGACTTTTAGTGGCTTACTAGCCCGGGGAGAGTGATAAGTCTGCCAGCGGGCAATTCCTATCTGTCTTAGCACAGACCCATTTGCGGCCAGCTGCGTCTTTCTTCCGTTCCCGACTTGTATACTTGCATGCATATAGACTGCCGACCACGTGTCTGGCTCTCCCCTCCTCACCGCCCTGCATTTCTCCGTTCCCCCCCTCAAGCGATGGCAGCTTATCTGTCTTGAGTAGGTACATTTACGGCCATGGCCCAGCGGCAAGATTAATCTCGCAAAACAACGATCAGCAGGCTAAACCATTTGTTCACAGTGCAACCAGAGACAGGTGCCATGGCCTGGCTTCAAGGCCCGAGTGCCTCCCCTGCTGAATTGGTGTACGTGTTTGGACCCGTCCTGGCAGCGACATATCTCTTTGCCCTGGCGACCTGGCGCCTGTATCTCTGCCCTGCAGCGGACATCCCTGGACCGACACTGGCCAAGCTCACGTACTGGTAAGAGACCAGTGTTCACAGACATTCCAGTCGTTCCATTATTAGTCCCCAGTCTCTCAAGCCGACTCACCACGTAGGTACGAGTTCTACTACGATGTCGTCCTCGGCGGCCAATATATCTGGAAGATCCGAGCCATGCACGAGCAATACGGCCCAATCGTGCGTATCAACCCCGAGGAAGTCCATATCCAGGACCCGGACTTCTACGACCAAGTGTACGCGGGATCGACGCACAAGCGGAACAAATGGACCTTTTTCACAAACCAGAGCGGCCTGCCGCAGTCGGCATTTGGTACACCAGACCACAATCTCCACCGCATGCGCAGGGCGGCGTTGAACCCCTACTTCTCCAAGGCCAAGGTGCGCATCCTCCAGCCTCGCATCGAGTCTCGTCTGGACAATCTGCTGGCTCGGTTCCGCCAATTTCGCGAGTCTGGGGATCCCATGACGGTGTCACTGGCTTATGCCGCCCTCACGAACGGTTGGTCGGTCCGTGCCGCTCAGTGCTAGAACCGTGGCTAACGAACGAGGCGGCGCAGACGTCGTCATGGAGTATGCATTTGGGCGCAGTGACAATCGCCTGTTGGCCCCCGACTTCGACCCCAGCTTCAAAGAGGCCGGTGAGGCCGGGGCCAAGCTGGGTCATTTTGTCAAACAGATGCCGTGGGTGTTGACCCTGATGAAAATACTTCCCGACTCGGTGCAGATTGCTTTGAATCCCGTTATGGCAAGCTATATCAATCTCAACAAGGTATGGATTTCCCAGAAAGCCCAGACCGTGTCGTCCCTTCCGTGTCAAATGCCCACCGAGGATGCTAATGAACAACCTAATAGGATATCATCCGCCACGTCTCCGAGATCTATTCACATCGCGGCGATGCCCAGAATAAGTACGGCTCGCAAACCACCATCTTCCATGCCATCCTACAGGGCGATTTGCCCGAGAATGAGAAGTCGCCCGATCGCCTTTGGCAGGACGGGCAGGTCGTGGTGATTGCTGGCACACTGACAACCGCCGCGGCGCTCTCGGAGATCACGTACCATCTGCTTCGACAGCCCGGCGAACTCAAGGCTCTCAAGGATGAGCTGACAGATGCCATGCTCGACCCGGTAGCGCTCCCGGACATGGCGAAGCTAGAGCAACTCCCCTACCTCACGGCCGTTATCAAAGAAGGCCTCCGTCTCAGCAGCGGCATCAGCACCCGCCTGCAGCGCATCGCCCCTGACGAGACCCTCTTCTACCGCGCCACGCTCCCGGACGGCAAGAAGAAACTCGCCGCCCGGGACAAGACATATACCCTCCGTCCGGGCATCCCCCTCTCCATGACCGGCCTGCTCATCCACCACTCACCGACGTATTTCGACGAGCCCATGGCGTTCCGGCCGCAACGATGGATCGACGACCCTACCCTCGACAGATATCTTGTCCCCTTCTCGCGCGGTACCCGCGCCTGCGTCGGCATCAACCTGGCCTACGCCGAGCTGTATCTCACCGTGGCGGCCGTATTTAGACAGTACGGGAGCCGCGAGGTCCGCTTTCCCGACGACCAGGGATTCCTGGAGCTGTACGATACGAGCTACAAGGACCTCGAGATCATCGGCGACGGAGTAACTCCGTTGTATCGGCCAGATAGTAATGGAGTCAGGATCCTAGTGCATGCAGCATGACCTTTATTCCGGACGTCGTGCGGATAGATGTCCGCCTTATTCAATTGGGGTAGCAATATCGAGAGTCCACACTAGCCAGGATCCCCATTTCTGCCGTGATCGTCTCCATAGTCACGTAGGCTATTGACTCCAAACGTGGCTACGAGACGCTACGAAGCTACCAGGTGTTCATCTTCATTCCCCAAGGCTAGCATGCTTTTCTCCCCCTTTGTCCAACCCGCCCACTGGCCAAGTAGCATGTCCTACAAACTTCTGATACCCCAATGATGCCATGTGAAAATCCACGACGGTGTTAGAATGCCGGTACATCTTTGCTCCCCACACCAACCAGGATCCTTTGATTCGTCCATCTTCTGCTTAGTGGTGCCGAGGGTCGTGGTTCCTGAGCCGATGCGGGGAAACAAACCTCTGGGATAGAACAAACATGGAGAACCTGCCACGCCTGCGCCGTGAAGAAGACAATCTTCTTGTATTTCCCCAGCAGTTGCTTTCAAGAACTATGTCTCACGATCTCGACATCTCGTCCATCTGCGCCGAGATCGCTCGGTCCTACTCGCCCTGCGACGTGTCCGACGCGCTGCTGAAACTCCACGTCCCCTCGGCGGGCTTTCTGCGCGACATCTCGCCCATCCCCGCGCGCAATGGCTCCCGCGTCCGCCTCGTGGCGCCCATCAGCACGGTGCTCTTTGTCGACAACGCCCACACGCCAGGCGCGCAGTACGACGGCCTGATCGTACCGCCCGAGTCCAACATCCCGCACGATAAACACTTCTCCGACATCGCCCCCGCCGGCTCCGTGGTCCTCATGCAGCAGCCCGCGCACCAGATCGCCGCTCTGCTGGGGGACATCGTGGCCACGCGCTACAAAGTGCGGGGCGTCCGGGGCTGCTTCATCGACGGCCGGTCGCGGGACGTCGTGGGCTGCGGCGAGCTGTGCCAGGACGGGACCTTCCAATGCTGGTCCAAGGCGCTCTCGAGCCCCGGCACGAGTCTGCAGGGGAAGCCGTGGGCGGTGGACGTGCCGATCAAGATCGGGGATGTGGTCGTCGAGGCCGGAGACGTGCTGGTGGCGGACGAGGCGGAGATGGTCTGTTGTGTGATTCCGCGGGCCAGGTTGAACGAGGTCGTGGCGCTCCTGCCCGTGCATAAAGAGGCGGACGACGGATTGTTGGAGGATGTCAAGGGTGGAATGGGATTCAAGGAGGCGATCAAACGGTGGCCCAAGCATTATAGCAATCATTGATGAGATGCCGGCCGACAGTCGGAGAGTCCTACCCAGTATCTTGCAAAGAGTGTGCGCTTCTCAGTCGACCAATCTCCATTCCACGGACTTTGATCACTATCTCTGCGTCTGGGGAGCGATCCAGAGGAGGATTCAACTCTTAAAGACAGCTTCGTTTACGCTTCCGGCTGCGTGAAGCAGACAGCCTCGGGGATGGGAGTTATAGTTGCAGCACCGGCTTGTCGTGACAACGTTCCATTCAACTTGGAAGAAAGCGGTGAGTTCGACCAGTCCGTACCATTTCTACTCCTCGAGGTCAACAGCCACTATTATCAGGAGTTGTTCCCCAGGCACAATACAGAAGCCAAGTATCACAGCTTCAGATACGTGACTACTCGGACCTTGCGCCTTCTATACCTAGATTGTACTATTGGGGATATACAACCGAGGAGCCCATTTAGCTGGCATGATAGAACAAGTCACTAACTCTCAGATAAGTTTTGTGAATCCTTCCAAGCATGAGGCGAGATGGCGGCACTCTTCACGATTGTATCAAGACACGCAGGTCCCGTTCCTTTCATTACCAACCATGCGAGCTATTGTCAGATGCCTTACTCTCTGGCGAAGTAGTCAAACTAGATTGGACTCTGGTAGATCCCGGTTTCTAAGCTTGTACTTGTTGAACATTCACAGCTTGCTTAGGACGTTTTCTGAGCAGTTTATCGGCGAAGCATTCAATTTCATCTTCATTGTCTCAGTTACCTAGGTATCCAGCTGTAAGTTCATAATCTGTCAGTCTCCCAACAACAGCCTCTTGTTACTCCCTCACACATTTCAGTTCACGCATCGTACCTCCAGCCACCGATGCCACAATGTTATGGACTCGTTAACTATTCCAGCAAGAGACTTAACGCTGGTATCGTCAAGCAAATCAAAAGCTCGTATACGTGGATTGGGCGTTTGTCGGAAACAATAGCAGCTTTCGGCAGCCCGATACCTATTCGTGGTCCTACAATTCCCAGGTTGGCCCATCAATCTGTGTTCGTGAACTATTATCATTAAACACATCAAAATCCGGCAATGAGGCCCTAAGGCTCACGCTTTTGGACTCTTCTGTCCTCCGCCGCACCAGCATCGTTGCTCGCCGTCCCTCTCCACCTGTACCACGACATCCATTTTCCGCTGCCGCAAATACATCGAGACTCGCTCCCTGACGTCTTCTAGATCTGCATTCTGCGAGGCGATGATGTGGATCACACCCAAGACCGTGGGATCGGAATTTTCGCCGTCACACTTCTTGCCGTCACTGTCTTTATGAGAGTGAGAGTGAGAATGCGAGTGGTCGTCAGATGTATGGGCATGGCCATGATGGTGATGACCGGGTTCCTTCTTGATATCTTCGAGCCAGAATTTCGGTACCGTGTAGCCTACCACGCCGCGAATCTCGGCCACACCACTGAGAATGTCTCGAAGGTTGTATTCAATGTCGGAGTTGAGTGACAAGAGGAGGGTCTTCGTCGTCGTGGTGACCAGAGGGATGGTGGACGCAAAGATAAGAACGGCAATGATACATGACGCAAGGGGATCAAACCCACTCCATCCGGTCCAGCGGACAAGAAGGGTCGATCCCACGACCGCCAGAGAGCCAAGGGCGTCGGCCATGATGTGAAGATATATGCCTTGCATGTTCTCTCCGCCATGGTGATGGTCGCTTGCTGCGCCCTGTTTGTTTTTCATGGGTGAAGCCGAAGCGGTCATGGGAGCTTCGACCATTTCGTGGTGGCTGTGATCATGTTTGCCCTCATGATCGTGATCATGGTCATGATGGGCATGACCATGGCTGTGACTCCCATGATCATGGCCATGCCCATGTCCGTGATCGTGAGCGCCATGAAATGCAAAAATGCCGACCAGGTTCACAAACAAACCGATGGTGCTGACCACTAGGAGCTCCGCAGTTCGACTGACATCGGCACCAGAAAACAATCGTTCAATCGCTTCATACACAATCTCGATGCTGATGAGCATCAAGAAAATGCCGTTACCCAACCCTGCCAGGGTGTCAATCTTCCCGTACCCGTACGGAAACTTGAGACTGGGAGGCCATTTGCTCATGACCGCAGCGCACACCCCGACCAGCAGGGCCACACAGTCGAAGAACATATGGATGCTGTCACTGATCAGGCCCAAAGAACCCGTGAGTATGCCATATGTTGACTGGACCAACATAAAGCAGAGGTTCAATATCATGAAATAAAATATCCGCCGGGACTCGTCATCTTCCAGAATCCCATGTAGTAATGAGTAGCTCTCGGTCGAGTGCAGCAAAAACTGGGTGGGTTTAGAGAAATTCCTGTTGAATGTCGGCCGCCTGGTTGCGCCCGGCGACGAGTATGCGGTCTTCTCTGTATCCCTTCTCTTTGGCAGAAACTGTGTACCTGAAGAGTCTTCGGACGGAGCAGGGCTGACATGTCGATGTTCGTGAAAATGGGTGTTCACAGGAGGTAAGCGGTTGACGTTCATGGCAGCCTCATTCTGCTCAATGATGGATTCGGAGGGAATCCGTGTCAAGGGAAAGGGCGCTGTGAGGCGGCTTCCCGTCCGACTTCGTTGATGGGAGCGTGTGTTCAAGCTCGAATTCGAATGTAGAGGAGAGTGGGAGTGCGAGTGCGAGTGGGAAGGACCATGAGGATGCCCATGCTTGCAGTTGTCGGCAGTTGCAATAGGCAGGGTGAAGGTGGCGCTCATGGTCCTTTCAGATGGTGCTGAAGGTCGAGGGGACACTTTGGTGTAAGCTCAACATCCACCTTCACTGTAGCTACCACAGGAAAGACTCGAAAGAGGTGGTGCTACAGATGTTGCTATCTTCTGAGCAGAGGGCCGTTGACGCGACTAAGCTGGCTTTGATTTCTCGATAGGCGCAGGCGGGGGGAGGAGAGAATTGGTCTGGGGAAAGAGATTACAAGGATAGCTGGGTATACATTTCTTGTCTAGTCTGCTGCCCCTGGCCAACGATGTCAGTGGGCAGCAATAGCAACAGCGGTGGCAGCAGGAGCAGCATATTTCAAGGGGTAACAAACTCACAAGGGGTGGAGAGGCGCATCCCGTCCAATGCACTTTTTGCATCTCGCATCTCGGCATGCAACTTCTCTTGCACCCATGATTGGTTGATGGGGGCGCAGGCAGTCGGTGCGCATCTCCTCTTCCATGCCCCTTTTTTCTGGCCTCTTCACGCCTCCTCAAGCCTCTTCCCACAGTGCCACCCTTCGAGTCTAAACCACTTCCATCAATCTGACCACCCTGGACAATCTGACTGGTCGACGTCATTCACTTTTCACTTTCGGTGCTTCTGAGCAAGACGAAAGCAGCGAAAGAAGCAGCGAAACCTCCCAGGAGGATGCTACTGACGGTCTTGGTGGCCATCTCCACCCTTGTCACCATCCTGCTACTGCTGTTGCCTTCTCCGAGGCATGCTGCTGATCAACAATGTTCGGTCCAAGTCGTGGTGCTGGGCGACCTGGGCCGCAGTCCGCGGATGCAATATCATGCTTTGAGCATCGCGACCCATGGTGGCAGAGTCCAGCTTGTTGGGTACAGAGGTGAGGAATATAGCTGCTCGGGATAGCCAGTTCTTGTACCGCTCTAATTCTGTGTCTCCCAGAAACTGATCCATTGCCCGACCTGGTCGCCCATCCCGGTGTCACGATCGTTCCGTTGACACCGGCTCCACGATGGCTCCAAACCCGCAACAAGCTATTGTTTCTTTTATTTGGACCGCTGAAAGCCCTTCTGCAGACATGGACGCTTTGGAACACTCTGGGCTACGCTACTGCTCCCTGTCAATGGATGCTTGTCCAGGTATATCTTTCCTGCTTCATTGTTCCTGGCTTATGCTAATGAATTCTCTGCAGAACCCGCCCTCAATACCTACCTTATTGGTTGTTACTATTGTCTGTTTCTTTCGTCGAACCCGGCTCATCGTGGACTGGCATAATTTTGGGTATTCCATTCTGGCTCTGAAGCTCGGCGCAAGCCACCCTCTGGTCCGGATATCCAAGCTGTATGAACTCAGTCTGGCAAGGGCAGCGACTGCAAATTTTACTGTCACAGATGCCATGGCTCGGGTTCTGAAGTCGGATTACAAGATCACTGCTCCCATTTTGACACTGCATGACCGGCCAGCAGACTTGTACCAGCCTCTTACAGCTTCAAAGCGAGTCGCCTTCTTGCAGCGTTATCCCCTCATTCGAGAGCAATTCAATGCTATTGTAGAGGCAAAGGTCAGGTTGCTCGTGTCTTCAACCTCTTGGACGGCTGACGAAGATTTCGGCCTGCTCCTGGATGCCCTTTGTAGCTACTCTGCCAGCGCCACCTCTTCTCATCCCCAGCTTCCAGAACTTGTCGTTGTGATCACAGGTAAAGGTCCTCAAAAGCAATATTATCTCGACAAGATTCTAGAGCTGCGGTCAGCACAAGCTCTGGAAATGGTGCGCATTTATACCGATTGGCTTAGCTTCGAGGACTACGCTCTTCTCTTGGGCTCTGCAGATCTCGGTGTGTCCCTACATACCAGCAGCAGCGGGGTTGACCTGCCCATGAAGGTAGTTGATATGTTTGGTGCTGGTCTTCCTGTGGCAGGCTGGAGCAGATTTGCGGCATGGGTGGAGCTAGTGACGGAAAACGTCAATGGCAAAGGCTTCGGCAGCTCAGAAGAATTGGCCGACATTCTTCGTGCGTTGTTTGATCCCGGGTCACAACAACTCACACGGTTAAAGCAAGGAGCTATAAAGGAGAGTCAACGTCGATGGGGCTCCGAGTGGGATCCTGTGGCTGGCAAGCTTTTTGGTCTTGCAGACTGATCCCATCATCCTCCGAGATTGAAACATGATGAGTCTTATTGAGATGCAATCCTTGGATACCAACCGCCTCGGCCCCTTTTGTCGTTGATGCAACTATACCCCGAGCCGCTGAATGAGAGACACAGTTGCTGTCTCGATCTACAACGAACGACGTATGGAAAGCCAAGGGCATCCAGCGAACGCCTTGAGAGCGGACGCAAAATGCAAATGCCACAGCTTTGAATCTCTTTAGAGATCTTGTTCTGGATTGGCCCATCAGTCTATATTTGATGGTTCGGACGGCGACGGAGATCAGCACGGCAGTACGTTTTCATTTTCACACAATCCTATCACATACAGAAATCATCCGAGATACCCGAGCGACAATAAAGCCAAGACACCAAGGCGAATGCTGCAACTGGCATGACGAGTGGATGCACGCATTTATGCCCATCCTGATCATTAAACTCAGGGTATTATGTCGTTTGGTCCCGTGGAAGTTGTCAGCCATGTCTATTCCGCTCCCGCTCTGCATTGCCAAGGGGAACGGAGGAGTCCACCATGATCACTTCCGATAAGAGTCGTCGTCAGCCCCCTGCTAAGGACCAGGCCATTCCGGACTTTTGGTGGTTCGATTACATTTTTTAACGCGGAAAATCATTCATTGCGTGAGGCCATTGCTTCCTCGAAGAGTAGGCTAGCTTACTTCGATCCCGTCTGCTCAGAAAATCTGACGCCACAGAGTCTGGTCCTACATCATGGGAGATCTTACGGCGGTAAGTTTCTGGAGAAACGATTTGGCGCGAGTGCCAGACATACTTCTATATCTTGGCCGTCACCCTATGTGCCCCCCGCATTGCGGGTTATTGTCGTTACTTCTCATCTCCTCGCTCAGCATCGCTATTGAGGAACAAGAACTAAGCTGATGGCGTCAATCCTCCAGCACGCGCGACGAGTGGCATTCGACAGCCACAAGGGTGATCATATCTCAAGCCATGCCGTCAGAAAGCTATCACGATCGGCGCCATTGTCCCTATTCATTGACGCATTGGAAGCAGATGGGTGTGTGATCGTCAAGGACTTTACCGACAAAGCCACGCTTGAGAAGGCGGACTGGGAGGTACGGCCGTGGCTTGACCAACAGGCAAACGGGGTGAAAGTAGGAGGCAAGTTCTCCTCAACCATACAAAACTACCACTCTTCTCTATCTAACTAGCTTCCAGCACTTCAAGGCAAAACAAGGACGGTAACCAGACTCATTGGGAAAAGCGAAACGGTACGGGAGAAGTTCTTTGCCGACCCGCTGTATCAAGCTTTGTGCGAACATTTTCTGGCACTTGAGACGACCCATTATTACGGCAACAAACCCGTTACGACAACCAGTCACCCGCTTCTCTCAATCTCAATTGCATTTGATATCCCTCCGGGAACTTCTGCGCAGGGTCTTCACCGCGACGACAAGAACCACCATGCTCGCCATAGCCATGCCGACAAGTACGCAAAGGGTCGCGACATGCTATTAGGACTGTTTGTCCCAGCATGTGACACAATCAAGGCCAACGGTGCCACAAGAGTCGTCCCTGGCAGCCATCTATGGGGCGATGAGATGCCTGACTTTGGTGCCGACGGAACCCGTGGAGTTGTCGACGCAGAGATGCGCATGGGCGAGGCGTTCATCATGCTGGGCAGTCTTTATCACGGAGGTGGATCGTATGAAAAGCCGCTGGGGACAACAAAAGACGGTGCTAGAGAAAGCAGGACGGTTTATGCCATGTTCTCATGCACTGGCGTGCATCGGCAGGAAGAGATATCATTTCTGTCATATTCGATCGACGAGGTCAAAACCTACTCAAAGATTGTGCAGGAACGTCTGGGATGGAAGCAGAGCGAGCCAAACTTAGGCTGGGTCGACCTGAAGAGCCCAGAGTTCCTGTTGGCGCAATGAACGACGCAACTGTGCCTCTTCATCAATCATCAAAACTCGGAGCAAGCACGGTACAGCTGAACCTGACGTCCCCGCTACCTGCCGCCTCCTCACGTTTGAGGAATGGAAGGGGCCCCAAACCGAGCGCTTTGTCACTCAATACATCCTCATCTTTCTCGAGCATACCACGATCGACCGGCCCTTTTCTTCTTCCTTCCAACTCCCACAAATGTCCGTCCTTGCCCTTGACAAATGCGATGAAAGCATGGCCGGGATCTTCACCCAGTGGGGGTGCTGTGCTGTCACCGGACTGGGCGGCTGCGGCGTGAGCAATTTCCAGCATTTCTGAGTCGTGAAGGAACTGAGCTCGCTCAGCGGGTTTAAGTGGAGTTGTATCTTTGACCAATTTCTCGAGGTCACTCCCTTCTTGGATGAAGTCGGCTGCCGTCCCATTGGTGGTGCAATGGAGGAGGCCGATGAGGCCACAGGCATGGTGAATTGTTTGGTGGTAGAACATGACGGGCTCTCCGGGGCCTGAGCCATCGTAGTCTGCTTCGGCCTCATTGGTTTTGCCATAGTGGGCTTCAGCGGTTGTTGTAACTGGGTAGGTGAACAGGAGAGCGCTGGCCGGTCGAGGTAAGAAGGCCACCAAGTCGGGGTCAGTCAAGCTGTATGCATCGTGGAAAGAGAGTGCTGGAGACAGCCCCAGTCGATGGGCCAATTTGGTCATGACTCTGGGGTTGTTCTCTGTGAATATAAGACAACGTGGATCAGCATGTTGCTCACACAATCTTGGGCTCGGGATTGAGTTCACCAAGCGGAATGAAGGTCTTCTGAGCAGACATCTTGGGGTTGTAGACGCAATTAGTACTCTTCTGTTCGTTCGTCTAATGAATCCGGCTGTCTTGAAGCAAATGTGAAGTTCGTGACTCGAAGGTGAAGTTCTGGAGAAAGCCAGCATTCAAAGCGAAAGGCAGCCTTGCGTGACGTACTCAGTGGGATGGACCCCAAGGCTGAATTTGGAGTCCCTCCTCGACGCGGAGAAATTGGCCCTGCGGTACCTTTATCGCGTCACACCATGTCCGATATTCACGCTCCCCATTGCGTGACTACGTCGTCGACTGATATATCACCCTTGTGAATTGACGACAAGCCAAGTTTGCGCTCGAGCATGCGGTTCAAACAATAACACTTTCCCCTTAATATTGGTCCTATGCGAGCCATCCTGCCTGGGCGACCTCAATCCAAGCGACAGGCCCTTTGCACCGCGCAGTGGTGTGGCCTGCGTCTGGTCGTGAGTTGTCTTGTTTTCTGCTACTGTCAGCTACAATCTTGACAAGGTGTTTAGGCATATATCTCCGGCAATGCCGCCGTCATCCTCAGCGGCCCTCGATCGATCCTCCAGACCATCTACGTCGACACCGTCGATTCCCTCACTGCGATAACCATCGAAGAGACTACTGGTCGGATAGCACTGTGCGATGCAAACCATGTCTATATCTACAGACCTGTCGGTCGCGATGAGGGTGTGCTGAGATGGACTCAGGTCCACGAGTTGAAGAATCCTGCTGAACTGCGGGTGGAATCTTTGTCCTGGGGATCTTCTCAGGAACTCTTGCTTGGTGGTTCGAGGCTTGTCCTGTGGTTTATACCTGAATCTGGTTCCCCTGTCATCGCTTGGAACCAGCCGCTGGCGTATCCCACAGCACTCGCATACCTTTCTCCCGACAGTAGCTTGGTCGCCTCAGTGGGCCAGTATGACCGACTCGTGAAGATATGGAGACGGCTTTCGTATGAAGTTGAGGGCACCAGATTCGATGTTTCCTATCTACCACATCCGGCTGCGGTCACAAATTTGCACTGGCGGAAACCATGGCACGAGGAACAGAACCTGGACAACCTTCTCTACACGTTTTGCTCCGACAATCACATCCGCGCCTGGACCACCTTCGATCCCCACGCCCTGACCGTTCTACAACTGGTCGGCGAGATCAACATGAACGCCTCGATCCAGCCACGGAGGCTGAGTGCCAATTCCATCAGTACCAGACGATATGCCTTCATCATTGACAGCCGTGACTTTTCGACGGCCACAGAAAAGGCGGTCCAGAGCTCTACTACCAAAACAGCGGACCATGCCCTTGAGCATCTCATCGAGATTGCCAATCGAAGCCCAGAGATCTGCGTCGTCCTGGACAGTCTGGGCCACATGTCTGTGTGGGGATTAGAGAATGCCGGGTACAAGAACAGAATGCCTCCTTCGGTGTTTCACATTTCACATGTCGACGGCATGAATATCCATGTTCCACAACTCAGCGACCCGTTGGAAGATTATGTACAATTCTGTATCTTCGCTGGTGGCGCAACTCCGTCATCGTTGTCAATCCTCCTCCACTCTTTTGCGGGTGACATTGATTGGTATGACAGCCAAATCACGCATCTCTTTGATACAGCCGCGAGGCGAGATAGGGCCGAACTGATTTCAACACTGGCGGGACACGGTACGCCAGTTCGACGAATCGTCCGAAATGTAGTTGGCAACGTCGTCTTGTCCAGTACAGACGACGGCAACACCAGCATCTGGCAGCACGAAGGAACTCTATCCAGGGCTCCTCTCTTGCGAAGGAGTTCGTTCAACGTCAACATTGAGATCAAAGACGCGGTGATCTTGTCTCGCGGGCGATATGCGGCAATTCTGAGTAGCCATGGTCTCGAACTATGGGATATTCGCGAAGCAAAAGCCAAAAGGCTTGGTGTCTGGACTCCCGAGGGGAATCGTTTCCCAGAGCGCATTACGCAAAGTCGAATCGCCAGCGAACGAGAACTGACCAGTCGGGTTATCGTGGGGTATTACGCGGACGGGACTGTTGAAGCCTGGGAACTGCTCCTTCCAGCAAAAGAACCCGGTGCAACAAACGGTTATCGCGAGATGATACGATCATTAGGGGATGTCCGGCTGCACGCGCACAATCGGTACAACGCCTTGATTTCTGTTTGTGACAACATGAGCACCAACAACCGACCGGCTGATCCACGTGAGATCAACGCTCTAGGCTTTGCTGCAGCACTTGCCAAGGAAGGCACCTTGGAGATGGTCAGGTCTCAGGAAGAACCAGATTCTACAAAGCCACACCTCATATCTGGCGCTTTGATCGAGACCAACATTCGTCAGCCGCGAGCGATCAGTGCAAGCGGGTATGGTAAGATCGTTGTTGTCAATGATGACAGCACCATGCTCAGCATATGGGACGGCAAGACCGGCTCGTGGGAGTACGACCATGAGCTCGATGGGACTGACACCGTGCATACATTTGCGTGGGCCGTCTCACCACAAGGTTTGGCCTTGGTTGCAGTCTGCTTTGACTACCACATCGTCATTCTAGGCCAGGTCCGATACGCCTACCCAGGTCGTGAATCGGCATGGGTAGATTTGCGGCACATCAGAATAAGGGACTATACCACCCACTCAATTGGAGACCTATGCTGGCTGAGAAGCGGCGATCTCGTCGTGGGAGCCGGCATTCAGCTTTTCGTCTTCAAGGGATACGCGAGTAGCCACCACAATGAGTCTGCCAAGCCACTTCGAGATGTGCGAGCAAAGATGCGAAATAAAGAAACTTTCGCCCTGATGGCAATGCTGAACGCCTTGGTTCCCGTTTTCCATCCGACATTTCTCGCCCTACTTACATGCATCGGAGCGGTGAAGGCCGCCAAGAACGTGTTCAATCACCTTCATCGGGATCTGAAGTACTTCAGTGAAGGGGATGAGTTGTCCAGCCTCCTCAACATCCGGCCTGACAGAATCACAAGTGCCGCGAACAAGAGCCAGCCGGTTGACAAGCCATTCTATACCATGAACGGTGATCTGAATGGGGACACCGAGAACCCCCGGCTTTCAGATTACGCAGAAAGTCTTGATGGTAACTTGCGACGGTATAGACTGTGGCAGCTGACGAACGATGAACAAACTAAACTAGTGGAACAGGTGGAAGTGGTCTCAGAGATAGAGAAGCACGAGGAGTCAGTCGATGCCAACGGTCAGCGCTATCTTCAGGCACTTTACACATGCGGCGAGAAAGGTGTTCCATGGAGTGCAATTGCATTCGCCTCGCTGAGCACCTCCCAGGAAGTTCTTGTTGACCTGGTTACTCGCTGGTATGGTGGTAAACTCACCTGGGAAGCAGCGCACAAGTCGGGACTATTTTGCTGGCTCTCTGATGTGGAAGCCCTTCGGCAGCAGATGGAGAATGTTGGTCGAACCGAGTTTACAAGGAACGAAGACCGCAACCCAGTGGATTGTTCCCTATATTATCTTTCCCTTCGAAAAAAGTCCGTCCTCTTGGGGCTCTGGAGAACGTCGATCGGGGTTAGAGAAAAAGAAAACACCATGAAGCTGTTGGCTAACAACTTCGACGACCCGAGATGGAAAGCCAGCGCGCTGAAGAACGCATATGCCTTGCTTAGCAAGCGACGTTTTCACTACGCGGCTGCCTTCTTCTTGCTTGCGGACAGTCCCTGGGACGCGATCAATGTCTGCATACATCAGCTACAAGATTTGCAGCTCGCCATTGCCATTGCAAGGGTATACGAGAGTGAAAGCAGCAAACAATCCTCTACTTTAACTCGGTTATTGGAACAGACCATTCTCCCCTTGGCCGTTGACAGCGAGCAAGGACGGTGGATGGCGAGTTGGGCGTATGCGGCAATCCTTGATCACAAGGACGTGGCCATCCAGGTCCTCGTACATCCTGTGCACAAAATCGTGGGCAAGCCCCTACTCGACGGATACGAGGAGACAGGAATGGTTGGATCACTCAGCTACGCCGCCAACGACCCTCTTCTGGCCCTACTGTACACCCAACTTCGGGCCCAGCTGGCGAAGCGAAATGAATGGCGCAGCGAGGTCCTCAGCGCAAGAGATGAATGGAGTTTCGTCATGCGCTGCGTGAGGCAGTATCTCCATATGGGGTGCGACGTTCTAGCACTGTCCCTCGTCAGAGACTGGGAGTTTATCGCTGAAAGCCCAGCCAAGCAAACCGTCAAAGCGACCGTGGACGAAGTTCCCCTACCACCCAGCCCGGGCCTCCAGCGCCGAAAGACATTCTACGATCTCGAGAAGGAAGAAGACGAGGAGAATATCCCGCAGGCAGAGAAGAAGAAGGAGCAGCAGAAGAAAAAGCCGATGCCGACCATGTTCGAGGAGCCGAGCGCGGACAGTCTACTCGATAGTTTTGGATTCTGATGATGTTGGTTCCGAAGAGGTGATGGGAATCAATGGCTGTTTTATCATTTAGACCTTTGTCGTCGGCAGTTTCTTGTCGTTTGTGATTGTGGCGTTTGGTGTCATCTATGTATGCCCACGGAGAGAACTCTGGATCTTGCTCAAGGGAAAGACAAGAGGAGCACGCCGACTAACAGTCGTCAAAGATCGCGTGGCTTTCAATGAGCCGGACAAGCGAGCCTTCCCGACATATAGACTGTCCGTATGTGATCTCTATCAAGCCGAATAGCCGAGATATATTTTCTTCTCGGTCGTTAGTGTTCCCACCAAAAGCCACTTGGACATTATGCATCTCGACATACATAGTAGACGTCTCTTCAACCCCATGGGGATCATTGCCCCGGTTTTCTACTCTCTGTGCATTACCAGGTGCTTTGACCGTGACCATGGATTTCCCAAAACAAATCGAAGTTGGGCAGGTCGAAGACGTGGCCGATCTGGAGTCTTCCACCGAGAAACACTCAGATCTGATCAACCCCGTCGTCGACGTTCAGCATGAGGACGAGAAGATCTCCTGGCGACTTGCCCTTGCGTTCATCGTAAGCTTGACTTCATCTGCGAACATGCGAGGAAAGGCCTAACGTCCGAGCAGGCCTTGGTATTTCAGGTGATCTGCTATGAGACGACACTTCTCATTCCCTCGACCATTTTGAGCTACATTGAAGCGGACCTCGGGCCTGACCCTTCGTATACCTGGATTGCGAATTCGTGGTCCCTTTGCGCGGCCATCATTGTCAGTATTGCTGGCCGCCTGGGCGACATCTTTGGCCGGCGATACTTCATGCTATGCGGTAGCACCCTGGCCTTTATTGGAACAATCAGTATGTACCACGATGGGTAGATTGCCCTGCGTGTCTCTTCTACGACACTTCTGCTGACCATTTTCTTTGTCGGCCCCCCAGTTGGTGCCACGGGAAAGAGTATTCCCCAAATGATTGTCAGCGGCATCTTCTTCGGCATCGCGGCGGGAATCCAGGAAACTTACTATGCATGCCTGATGGAACTGGTGCCCTACAAGAAAAGGACCTTCTTTATTGGTAAATTTGCAATGGCTATGAGTGTGACTCCCACAGCCAGCTGACATATGTGTGCTAGGTCTGGGATGCGTCTGCGGTCTGCCAGCTTTGGTGTCTCCCCTGATCGCTTACGGTATCATGGATCACTCTGCTCTGGGCTGGAAAGCCTGCTACTGGTACATGTGCGCTGTCGCTGCCGTTGCCTTCTTGCTCCTCTTCTTCTTCTACCAGCCTCCGAACTTCGAGAACAAGTATCACGGCACAAAACACCGGCTGGAGCTTGCCAAGGAGATCGACTACGTTGGGCTGCTTCTCTTCACGTCTGCCGGGATTCTCTTCCTCGTTGGACTCAACTTCGGCGGTCGTCGTTATCCCTGGAAGTCGCCACAGACGTTGGCTCCACTGGTACTAGGGCTCGTCCTCTGGGTAGCGTTCGGCGCGTGGGAGAACTGGACGAATTCGAAGCTCCCTCTGATGCCCCCTCGATTGTTTCGCAATGTTCGCTCGTAAGCATGATGCACGGAAAAGCAGATGTACTGATACTCACCGTACTACCAGGTTCGTGGTGGTTCTCGTAGTATCCTTTGTGAGCGGGATGTTCTACTACAGCCTGCCGGTGCTCTGGCCTCAGGAGACTGCACTTCTTTTCGTTCCTGCCAATGCCACCATACTGCGCGGCGTCTACGCAACAATCACGAATCTGGGGACTTGGGGTAAGCCATCCAACACGAATCGTGATTTTTTTTGGGAGACTGATCTTCGCCTTACCAGTTGCTGGCATCTCCATCGTCCTGATATTCTCGCGCCTGAACCATGAGCGATGGCAAATTGTCTTTTGCCTCGTCATTCAAATCGCCCTAACCGGCTCTCTTGCGTCGCTGGGCGTCAACGACAACGCACAAGCGGTTGCCACCGTCTTCATCCTCTCGTGCTTCGTTAACCAGCCCTTGTTCCTTTCCTTCCCCATTATTTCGCTAGCTCTAGAGGATCAGGCTGATATGTAAGTAAAGGCTTTCCGTCTTATCCGGCTATTGCGTCACACACGACTGATCTATCTTGCTTCAGTGGTGTCGCATCAGGAGTGCTATCCACCATTCGCCTCATGGGAGGGGCGATCGGGGTGGCCATCTACAGCACGATCCTTTCAAACGCCTATTCCGGTCGGCTGGTTCGAAACATCAATGAAGTCGTGGCCGCCACAGGATTTCCGAAGTCGGAGACTGCGTTACTAGTCACAGCTGCCGTTGCGAACACTGCCAAAGCCTACAAGACGGTACCTCACATCACCAACGAGGTTATAAGCCTGTGTGAACTTGCGGTCAAGAAGGGCTACGTGTATGCCACTGGTGTGGTATGGCTGACTGCCGTTGGATTTGGCGGGCTGGCGGTTATATGTGCCTGTTTCATCAGGAGCACGCCGCAGTCTCAGAAGACAGGGGCAAGGGCTGTAAAGCTGTTGAACGAGCAGTCGACCGTGAACGACACAGGTGAATGAACAGCAGCATATGTACGAGCAGTTGTAGCACTGTCAGGACATGAGGGCGCGACCCTCTTCATGCAAGGCATCGTTTGGACGTCGTTGAGAGGGCCGGTCGCGTAGGTTTCTTCGCCGTCCGAAGAAAAGCAATTTGGCTAGATATTTATGAAATACCGCTTCGTGATCGAAACACAGCCCATCCAGGAAGACATCATAGGCCAATCCCGGCCGCTCTCCCCCTTTTCAATCGCTCACCCAAATGCATTCGAAGATATCTCTCAAGAGACTAAGGATCGGATCACCATATTCGATGGCAAAATGGATTTTTCAGTACTGCCGAAGCCGCCTCCATATCGTCCGGCATGCTGCTGGTGAGAACCCGACGAGGCAACAAGGCTGTGACCGAGGTAGCGCTCGGTTTTACAACAACGAAGTGATGGTCCACGACGGGGGCCATGAATCAATCCGTGACGAGTCCACGAAACCCTTTTGCCGAGTTGGCCGGGATGGAGGGCAACGTGCCGGCTGCGACAGCCCTCGTCTGCAACCAGAGCGATTGCCGTGTCCCAAGTATGGTACATACAGTATAAGTAGTTGGTTGGAAGGCCCTCACACTATCCCTGTTGCAGCAGATCCAGGAACCAACTAATTACCTCCTTCGTTACTTATTTCTCCGTCCAACACTTCGCCGCCTCGACAATGTCCCCAGGAAGACTACAAGGTCTTCAGATCCCGGAGTCCACCGTGGCTATTACCACGAAAATCATCGACCTGACGACCATCTCCGGCTCCTCGGCCAACAACCTGTACCACCCGCCGATTCCTGGCGTCGAGCGCGTCAGACCCGTGCCCTCGCTGTCGTTCCTCCTCGAACACCCTTCTGGTCAAAGGCTGTTGTTCGATCTCGGCGTCCCGAAAGATCTCACCGTGCTCGGACCAGAGGTTGCCGATCGGCTGAAGAAGGTTGGTCATCGTATCGAAGTGGAGAAAGACGTGGCGGAAGTGCTCGAGGAGAACAACATTAGGCGAGACGAGGTTAACGCGGTGATTTGGAGGTGCGTTTAGGGAGGTGCACGCCGCCATGTCTCCAAACACGAGGCTGATGGTCAGGTCGCAGTCACACTCATTGGGATCACAAGGGCGATGTGGCTCTGTTTCCCCCAACGACCACACTAGTCCTCGGCCCTGGCGCACAGGAAACCTTTTTGGGCCCTGGCGGAGGCAACTCGGGAGTCGGGGGCATCAATGAGAGGGACGTCAAGTAAGCGGTTTCGTTTTCTATCCATCGCAGGGAGCGACTTCGGCTAAAACGGACGGCATGTAGAGGCAGAAAGATCCACGAGCTCAACTTTCAAGGCCCCGGGTCTTTGGAGATCGGCAGCTTTCGCGCCTTTGACTATTTCCTCGACGGCTCGCTCTACCTCCTCGACACGCCGGGACACAGCGTCGGCCACCTGTGTGCTCTGGTTAGAACGACCGCAGACCCCGCCACGTTCCTCTTCTTGGGCGGCGACTGTGCGCACCACTGCGCCGAATTCAGACCCTCAGCACCGCTTCCCCTGCCGGCCTCGATCCTGCCCAACCCTCTGCCGTCAATGGACCGGGCGGTGCCTTTCTGCCCCGGATCGTGTTTCGAGGACCTGAACGCCTCCCGAGGCCGACCCCCCAAGGGACCGCTGTGGCAACCAAAATGGGGGGCTGACCTGGAGGAAGCCATCCGTACCATCGGCAGGATGCAGGAGTTCGACGGCGACGACAACGTGCTGGTACTGCTCGCGCACGATTCCTGCGTGAGGCATGTAGAAATGCCTTTCTTCCCCGAGGCGGTGAATGACTGGAAGGCGCGCGGGCTGGGGAGGGATCTCAAATGGGAATGGATAGCTGATATAGAGAAGGGCCTCCCTGCGAGGAAGTAGTTGGTCCTTTTACAATATGCATAGACAAAGTCCCTACCGTTCGTGGAGAGATGACATGCGAGATGATCATTTCCCCCTCGGTGGGAATTAGACGATACAACGAAGCCCACAATACTATCCTGCGCACTTCCCCAACGGAGAACGATCATCTCATTGTCCTGGTGCGCGAGATGCTATTTGCGTTGTTGGTCCTCGTTAAACAGCATTCTCCTCACCCTTGGAGAATGGGCCTTGTCAGGATTAATGGGGTTGTTATACCATAATGCCGATGCCTCGGCTCCTCATCCTTGGACCGAGATAATAAAGGAGTCGTGAGACAACTTGCAGTCAGTGATGGCATTGAGAATCAATCCTTATCTCTGCGAACGCTAGCGGGCTTCTGGGTGTGTGCCGACCAAGCGGTCTGTCCGAAGAGCCTCGACACATGAACGACGTCCGCGCGGCCGACGGCGTCCCATCTCCCGGTGGACGCGGTCGACGACGAGCCAAAATCGCCTGCCGCAACTGCAACTCGAGGAAGGTTCGTTGCAATGTTGCTGCTGTTGGACGGCCATGTGCGAACTGCTCGCTAGACCGTGTCGAGTGTCAGGTGGTCCCTCGCAAGAAAAGAGGGTAAGCGGTATTCACCTTGTCTGGGAGACTGATGCGAATTCATGGATATAGTGCCAACAATGCCGGAGACAACTCTGACTTGGCACCCGCGAGGTCTGAGATGCTCCCTCACCTGCACCCGACCGGTGCCGATGGATCTACTCCACAGCGCGAAGACGAGTGTGAGGTCCTGAATCGCGCTTCCAAAGGGAGCGCATTTCTTGCGCCTTCACAGGGCAGCCCGTGGCCAATAAACCGTGCAGCCCTGTCATATACAGGTAGAGAAGATCCCCCAACCCGGGAAATACCTCCTAACTTCGAACAGGCGACGACGGCGAAACAGCTGGATCGTTGGGGGAGCTGCTCAAGCCTGTGGATTCGGCGCAGACGTTCATCTTCGAAACGTACTTGGTTCCAGGCTATGCTGCGAAGAAGACGCCGCCGGAGGAACTTGAGTTCCTGCGAGTCAAAGGCGCCTTCTCTATCCCCCCTAAAGATGTCTGTGACAAAGCAGTGATCGCTTTCTTTCGCAATGCGCACCCTCTCCTTCCTGTTCTCGACGCAAAGTCCTTTTTGGACCAGTACTCCCGGCGTGGCTGCGAAGGCGTCAGTCTCATCCTGTTATGGAGCATTCTCCACGTCGCCGCCAGTGTGAGACCTGATCTCACCTGCTTTCATCCTTCGCCGTCTAACACTGCAAAAAATAGTTCCTGCCCATGGAAACGGTAAGAAAGTCCGGGTTTCAGACGAAAAAGGCCATGAAGCTCGCAATGTACCAGCATGTCAAGGTTCGTACGCTCGAGTGGATGCGCAGGGTGACATGAAATCAGTCTAACCGCCACTCCAAAGCTGCTTTACGACAACAACCAGGAGACCGACCACTTCGCATTGGTGCAGGCCGTTATCATTCTGGGATACTGGCACCCAGACAGCCAGGACCGGTTTGAGGCCTGGCACTGGACGGGAATCGCGATCTCAATGGCTCAGAGCATGGGATTACATCGCTCCGCCTTCGGTGAGAGGCCGCGAGGTCCCCTACCGGCCGACAAGATACGTTTGGCCCGGCGAATCTGGTGGTCTTGCGTGGTCCGAGACCGATGGCTTGCCTTCATCAAAGGGCGGCCGATGAGGATTGATTTGGAGGACTGCGACACGCCCTTGCCAAGTCCCTCCGACGTCGCTGAAGACCTGGATGCGGTTCCTCGCCTTGTAAAGGAGAAGTGCATCGTTTATTCGTCGAACGTCGTTGGCGAGCTATGGAGCAGCTTCGCGAGGTTAAGCATCTTGTTGGGCAGAATTTTGAGGCTACATTCGAAGAATCTGGGACGAGTTGACGCCGCAGAACTCGAGAAATACGAGGCTGAACTGCAAGAATATGCAGCCCTGGCCACGATTGGGCAGTCATCGAATCCGTATGAGCAGCTCTTCGCTTGCCAGGTTCGACTTCATCACGAGTCATTTCTCCCCATTCCCTTCCCTCCCACGACAGCCTTTGCTGACGTATACATAGAGCCATCACAATCATGCTGTTCCGCCCGTTTGTCCTGTCTCGCCCCAAGGATCCCGTGGATGCGGTGCAGTCGTCGCACAGGACCAAAGCAGCCCAGAAAACGCGAGCTGCTGCAAACAACATGAACGCCATTCTGGAGCAAATCATGAACTTGGACCTGGTCGATGCTATAAGTCCCGCAATGTGGGTATCTAGTCTGTCCAACCACTCCAAAGCTGAGCCGTCATCTAGCATCAGCCCCTTGGTCCTGGCCATGCAGATCCATCTGCTGGACTGTACGTCCAGTACTCGTTCGATCTCGCGCCTTGGGCACCACAGGTTGCAGCTGTGTATGATCTTCCAGGCGGAGCTGAAAGACACCTACTGGGGTGCCGACGGAGCCTTCCAGATGTTCGAACGCGCGCAAGAGAAGCTGCTGAAGACGGCCGATCGAGCGGGCAAACAGAATCCCTCCACCGCCTTGCCGAATCCCGAGTCGGCGCAACCGCCTACGACTTTGACACCGACGTCCAACGACCTCAGTCAGAGCGAGATGATGCCCTCGGTCGATGACATCCTGGCTTTCGACTTCGCCTTTACCGGGTCGCAAGACTGTTTCATGAATGGCATTGACTATCAGTGAGTTTCTCGGCCCGAAGCCCTCTCGTGGCTTGGACGTCCACGGATCAGAGCTAACCAAGCCATCCCGAACCCGACAGAAACGACGGGTCTGACCTGCTGAATTCTTTTTTGGGCCTGGAAGAATTCAACGAATTTGTCGAGACCAGTCAGGCGGCGTCTACTGCGTGAGACGGTCGTGTCTGCACCCGCCTATTCGAAACAACAACAACAAAAACAAATCTGTATGAGAGAATAATCTGGACTTGAATGAGGGGATCTCTCGTCGTGCCGTTTTGTGAGGATGGATATCACGGTCGGCCGCTGATCTACAAAGTGTACAAGCAAAATTCCCCGGTGGAAAAAAAAAACGGCGTTCTCATGCTGAAATAGCTGTGCCTAGTAACAGGATATGCTAATGCTTATAAGAAAATGGCGCTCGAACTGCTGACTAACAGCCTCTTGTGAGCCACATGGTTCAACTTCATCTGGACTGGGTCGGAGAACTCTCGCGTCGTTCAGTCTACTGGCTCCCTTCGACAACCCTCCGCGAAGGGGTGTTGCCTATAATGAATACTGCCGAGGTCAAATAGAGCAGGATCGAGCCGAGCCCGAATTGCCGGCCACTCTGATTGGTTTGAAGTCAACGACCTCCATGCCGCGATGTTTGGTGTGCTCATTGCTCAACGCGGACGCCGTGCAGGGTCAGGCTGCGCAGATGGCGAACTTCCAAGCACATTCCGACGAAACCCGCCCCGGAGACCGCGTCGAGGCTGACTCCCAAGCAACGAACGTCTGATGCCACCTACAGCTTGACCGTGGACTGTGGCGGAGTAGCGTTGTCCGAGCAGCGAGCGATATGGTAAGGCTGGCCCGACAGCGCTTGATTTTCTGCAACTTACGTACCGCTCACTGATTCGGGCCAGCGCTGCTATATAGTAAATAGAGAGAGAAGCCTCTGCTTCTGCTGTTAACTGGATGCGCTCCTTCATCCGTGTATCTCCTGCTGCCCATGACCACGACCTTGAGAGCCGAGCTGTCGGAGCTGTTCCACCAGTATCACGGGGACCTCCAGCGACCCCCGCTCCGTCGCGGCCTTGCGGCGTTCGTAGCTGCCGTCGAACGGCATGCGCACGCGCCCTTCGCCCCCGGGCAGCGTCTGGGCGGAGCGGAGAAACTCGCCGTACTCTTCGGCCTCCCTCTTCACCTCGTCGAGCGGCCGCAGCACGGCCGGGTCGAACATCAAGGCCAGGAAGCCGAAGCCGCTCAGGGTCGCCGGCACCGCGCTGCTGCCGGCCGCCATGCCCAAGAGCTGGACCATGACCGCGAGGCCGCTCCCCTTATGGCCACCCCACACCGTCATCGCGCCCTCGAGAGCGGCGGCCGGGTCGGTCGCTGATAATACCGCCATCGCCATGGACGATCGATTAGCCTGGTTTCTCGGAACGTCTCAAATCGGCCGTCAAACGGGCCATACGTACTCGGCCGGCCATCCTTGCCGTACGCGGCGCCCTCCGGCAACGCGATCCCCAGTCTCTGCGCCCGCACGATCTGCGCGTGCATGACGTTGCTCGTCCCGACGTCCCAGATGACGGGCCGGTCGACGCGGGCGGTCGGGAACCCGATGCAGACGGGGTTCGTGCCGAAGCGGGCCTCGACGGCGCCCTGGGGGGCGACCAGCGGCGACGTGTTCGACGCCAGCACGCACACCAGGTCCTGCCGCGTCGCCATCTCGGCGTAGTGCGCCAGGTTGCCGCTGTACCAGAAGTTGTGCGCGCCCACGACCGCGACGCCGGACGTCTTGGCCTTGGCGATCGCCAGCTCCGTCGCCCGGTGCGCGACCATGTACCCCACGGCGTCGTGGCCGTCCAGCCGGACGAACGCCGCGCCCTCCCGGACCACCTCAATGTCCTGGGAAGATCGGGGCTGCGAACCCTGGAGCTGTTCGATGATGCTGAGCGCCCGCGCCAGGCCCGCGAAAGGACCGCCTCGGAGCTCCGCGTCGACCAGATGCTCGGTGATCATAGCCGCATCGCCGGCGGAGTATCCGGCCTTTTCGAGAGCTGTCTGGCAGATCTGGGACGCCTCTGAGATTGAGAGCCGGACCACGGCCACGTCCTCGGCCGAGTGCTCCATATTTGAGAAGAAGGGGGTACTAAGTGTTGCCGGGACTGAATAGCTAAAAGGCGACTTAACATGCGAGGCAGTGAGAGTGGTAGGTAAACCTATGATCTATCGCCCATTTGGAACCGGTATATATCCTGCTTGGAACGTCACTCCGTCTAGTAGTACCGGCTCATCGGTTGTTTCCGGTACTTCTGTTAATCCATTGTTCTCACACCTCCGCGATCAACCTGATGGGTACAGATCACAGAGACCTACGTTAAGGGTCCATTACGCTTTCAACTCCAGCTGTAGAACTTACGTCTGCCATGAAGAAGCCAGTCTGGGTTCTTACGACGGTCGACTGATTTAGAAGACTCAAGGACATGATTTTCTGTCCCTTGCCGAACCACAGTTTGCGACGATGTGTGAATCACATAACTACTTATTTTCCTTCCTATTTATTTCACGTGGCAGGTCGTTCTGGCCTGCCGTTCTCAATTGCGCGTCCATCCTCCTCTGAAAAGAGCTTATACAGGCTCCTGTACTCCTTTCCCTGACACAACGGACTATCTGATGGCGGAGGTAGAAGGGTCAGCAAATATTTCCGAAAAACAAATGATTTCTGCACGTACTGGCCGCACGCTTCCAAATATCTCTCATAACATCCGCCATCACAGACTTGGCATTTACTTGAGACATCAGATCGACAGTCATCTCTGTGCTCTCAATAGCCAGGTCGAACCCTGGACCCCCGTCAGGGCCGCCTTTGAAATCTCGACTGGCTGATGACGTGGGTTGCACTCCCTTGATGGGAGACATATGCAATGAATTCCAACACATGCCACTGCTAGCGTTGATGACATCTGGGATTGTCAGTCAGAGGACCAGCGGCGACAAACGTCGAGAGCACAAGCAGCTCTAGGCACTTCTCACCAGTGAGGACCTTGGGATCAAGACCAAATCGGACGCCAGTATTCATTCCTTCGTAAGGTCAGCTGAGGTTACTGCAGGGTTGGGTCTGGGTGTTGAGGGGACTGCTCGAAAGTACCTTCGCACAAAGCCACATAGCTAATGGATGCAATGTAGTTGTTGATGATCTTAGCTGCGAGCCCAGCGCCGGGAGGTCCACAGTGATAGATATGGTTGCCGTCCGAAAAGGTCAGAACGATTGGTCGCACTCGATCGAAAAGTTCCTTCGAGCCGCCGATCATAGCACTCAGTTCACCTCTCTTAGCAAACTCCATACCGCCCGAAACCGGACAGTCGACAAAATCCCCAAACCCGGAGCCGACGATTTGTTTGGCGACCTTCAACGAACTCTGGACGTCCATGGTAGAAGTGTCGATGACCAGCTTGGATCCATCGCCGACTTTGGCCGCCACGATACTCGTGGATGGATCGGTGAACACTTGCACAATCGGCTTGCCAGGAGGCAACGAGGTGATGATGATATTCTGGTTTGACACACCATCAGCACACGACGTGCTCGGGTAGCGCAGCCTGACCAATAAATCGAAGTATCCCTCCTCGACGGACTTACACATTGTTCAGCAACTTCCTTGGGCGACGAGGCAGCCTCCGTAGTACCAAGCAGCCGAGCCTGCTCGAGGAAGTCTTCCACACGCGCTTTGTTGACATCACACACGACTAGCTTTGACGCAGCTGGCATTTTGGCCCGGAGGTTGAGGGCCATGGGAAACCCCATTCTTCCAATACCAATGAAGCCGTAGGTCTCCCTCTGCATCGCCTGAGGCTCTTCATTTTGAGATGCTGATGGCATTGCTTTTGGATGGGAAACAATCTCGACGCGTAAGAGCTCGTTTCTACTTACGAAATACAATTGATCTCACCGCTTTGTTGATATATTTGTTGCATCGTGTGCCACTGCTAGTAGACGCACCGGTTTCATCTTCGATGTGAGTACCGAGACCGAATCGATATCCGCGGAAGAATCGGGCAGAAGTCAGCCGAGCTCATCGACCTTGGATCAGGTTGCAACTTCGTCAGGGAGGCTACAACCTGGAAGATCAACGCAGCTTGGATCAACAGCATACCCAACAACCCGGCTAGCATAGTTACGGCCATTCGGCAGTTCGGTAGTTCGGCTGTCCAATGCTGAAAGATGTGTGAGATCAGGTCTCTTCCACAAACACCTGACGGATGGGCCGGCCGTTTCATATTTTTCAAGACAAGGGTGTCTCTTCCATGAGACAGCAATGCTCACTCTGTGTTACGGTATCTCCAGATCTCCGAATTCGTGGATATTGACCGTTTGCTCTCTAACAGAACCTCCACGCTAGTAGCCCTTCAAAATGTCGGACCTTTGGCATGAGTACCGCGACCACTTGACCGGTGGTTGGAAATGCATCTCATACGAAATTTATGACGGACCGTCACCGAGTGCAAAGCTTGTGGCACGACCCCATGGGAACAATCCAATGGGGAGAAGTTACCTCAGCCGCAACGGGTATCTGGCAGCCCACCTAGCGACGCCAGATCGGATGAAATACTCCGAGTCAGACGTGCCATGGGCCAAACGAAGTGACGCTGAAATCGCGAATGTGGCTCGCGGGCTGAGCATGTACTGCGGGTATATGGAGCTATTCAAAGACGACAAGGGTCTGTTTTGGAAGACAAAGGTGGAAATCGCCAGTGATCCTACCCGAGTCGGAGGGTTCCAAACGCGCAGAGTAGAATTTTTGGAAGAAAATGGTGAGGCTTTCAAGGTCCTCAGGCCCGTTGATCCGATTGTGCTCGAGGTGAGTGACCGAAACTTTTCTTCTCTTGATCTTCCTAACCGACGCCCAGGATGGAACTCAGGCTTGGGCGGTGGTGAAGTGGCAGAGAGTGGAATCTGCGTAGAAGTTGAGATGAAGGGGAAAACTGTGCTGTGAGGCTTGCCGGGGGACGAGGTCCTTCCGTCCTTCAACTTGAGCAGCGTCTGAACCAGGTCGAAGCCGTTGCATGTCGAGATACGTAAACCATGGTGGATAGTTGTCAAGAGACTTGGTCGATGCTTTCACATGACGGGAGTGACATAGGAAATGATGGAAGCTTGTCGACCACCAGGGGTAAGAAGGAAATGCTGAAGGTTATGGTTGACCGAACGAGACAGACTTACATGTCGCAAGCAGTACCAGAGGGATATTATGAGGCAGTCCCAGGGTAAATACGGGAAACTGGTCAAATTGAAGGCATTCCAACAGAATCCTAGAGGCGTGCCCCGGTTCCAGAATAGTCAAAAAGCACGCCATATTTCTCGTGGACAACTCCTCTCTTGAGCGTATCCACGCACAGTGGAGCACGGGGAAGTCTGCAGAGGCATGCTCGAGCATGACAGTTTGTGAGCGACGCAGTGTGGTGACCGCTGCGATCCGGCGCATTAACGACTGCAAGCATCGAGAACGGGTCGATCTAAATGCCGCACCAAGGGAGCCCATGTTTACCGAAGGAGGCTTCCGTGTGCATCTGCGCCGCGGCTGGATCTGGAATTCGGACATGGTCGTGCAGAAGGGGAAGTTGCGTGTAGTCAGTATAAGGTAGGTGTGATATCGGTGAGTGCGAGAGAGTTGGCGAGTAGAGTGGGACTGCTCACCTTCAATTCCTGGTGAGCCCGCCGCATCATCTTTTTCCAAATCATTGGGGGGCTTAGATGCGCTTGTGCGGTTGTGGCGCTGACTCGGGCTCTGCACACGCTGGATCAGGAAAGTGTGTGGGAACTCAATCTAGAAACACCGTCACACTAGCACATTACACGAATGACGCTCGCTTGGTTAGTTTGAGAAATCGACCAGAACGCAGTGGAGGTGAGGGCTCTTCACGGCCATGATGCCATCAAGCTGCTGCTCACCATGTTTCGGAGTACACACCTATATATGTGTGCCATCTCACTTGGAGACCCGACTACAACCCGAAAGCATTCATCAGAGTCGCAACGCTTAATCTCCCGGTCTTCTGAACTTTTACTCGGTCAACAACACTGAAGCCGATATGTCGCTGCCCAGTGAGTTTATGTGGCTTCTATTGAAGTATCTCTCAACTGATAAAATGGACAACAGCAGAAACCCCCCTCTCTCAAATACTTCCTGTGACAGCCACGTTTGCTCCAGGTACATCTCACCCATCATCCATGCACAATGAGTCCACTGGCTAACGAGGACCATTAGCATTCGCTGCTTACTACGCCCTACTCAACCTTCGTGTGAGCGCAGTCCGTGTGTCGTGCAATACCATGATGGGAACCGAGACCGCAGACAAGAGTCAATCCACCACCTCAAAACCCGACCCCAGCAAGCCATCAACAGGACCCGACTACAACAAGGATCTTCTCGTCAGTACCCGTTGCCACGCCAACTTCGTCGAGAATGTGCCCTTTGCTCTCCTTGTTGCGTCCTTTGTTGAGATGAATGGTGGAAACACACTGGCACTGACGGGTTCACTGGCTGCGCTGCTGTTTTTCAGGATTGCGCATGTAGAGTTCGGTTTGAGGGCGAAAGACTCGATGGGCTGGGGGAGACCGGTTGGCTACTTTGGAACCCTGGGTTTCGTGGTTGGGATGAGTTCTTATGCAGCTTGGTTGGTGAGGAGTTATTGGAGAGCATAGAGTGATAAGCTCATCGGGAGCTGGGATTTCTGTTGTCAAATCGTATATTGATGGAGGCCAGTCTGCTTGTCGTCGTGTAAATGGAAGGTGGAAAGAGCAACTTCCCATGTTCTGACCTGACAGGCTCAACTCAGGCTCTCTTCTTTCCTTTCCAGTTCAACCACTCGTCCTCCCACTCGAACCGCATGCCTTTCGCTTCATGGCATACCCGCAGAACACGTTCGCTCCTTCAAGGTCCTTATCGAATCCCGACATATCGCTATCATCCTTTCGATCCATATCCAGCACCCTCTTTTCACCCCCACCTCTTCCGGCACCGCCCAAGCCGCGGAAAAGGCCTGAGCCCACGTCTGAGCCATCCTCTGCATTCCTTTGTACCGTCTGCTGGACTGGGCAAAACTCGTTGCCACATACCTTTGGCCTGGAAGGTCGCATTGTATGTGCCGATTGTTGGACATGGATATACAACATGAGTATCTGTTGGCGCTGTGGAGAGGTCGTGTTTCGAAAGACTGACGCGGTGAATTTCGGATGGTGCTAGTGGCATTGGAGTTGCTTCTCTTGCCTCATCTGCGCAGTATGGCAGAGATGGACACGCCCATGGCTGCCAGAACCCGCTGACGGCCCATCAGTCTCCTCTGCGCCCTCCTCCCTACCTTGATTGCAACTGTGAACCGCACAGGCATGGCATGATGGTCAAGGACCCGCCAGTCTGTTCCCGTTGTATCGACCAGCCAGAATCCATCACGAAGCTTGAGCAACATGTTAGAGCTCCGAGGAAAGGCTCAGACAGCGTCACGCCTCCCAAAGGACTATTGGATGGAGCATCCTCGAGAATATCATTGACGGACCCGCTGAATCCAAGCGCCAACAAGCTCGGGCCTGCAAATCAAAGACATCGAATGCATCCCACATGGATGACTCTTCTGCCTTCGTACAGACAGTCAGAATCAATTCCACCATATCATCCATGGTCAATTCAGCACGAAAGTCCACTGCAGAAGCAAGGCACAACATCTTCCACGCCATTCGCAACGCCTCCACAGGCTGCTGGGGTTCCGGAAGCGGTATCTCGTTCGAAAATTTCACATCTGTCTGAAGCAGATTTGTCGGGACGCCTGCCCATACCATCGCAGAAGTCAATGAATGCCTCCCACCTTCACTCGGTCGATCATCCTTCCGCAGAGCCCTCGAACTATCAAGAACTCCAAATCCCAACTTTGACACAATCAAGTGCCTCCCCTTCTCAGCGTTTAGCCACGCCACCATCAGGTGACGCCAGTAGATCGCGATCCTCCTCCAAAAGTCGTATCCGACGCAGCTTCTCAACCACAAAAGCGATAAATCCTTTTCGAAGATCTTCCACCGCAAAGTCTTTTCTCGCCCCTGCCGGATCATGCGGTCCAGCACAAAAGCATACTCCACTGCCTTCTCAAGACATTGCCCCGGCAAGAACTCCCTTCTTCAAAGAGCTTTCGGGTTTCTTTACCTCGCGTTCCAAGGCTGGAAATTTCGTCTTCCCAAGCCGTGTCATTCCCGCCAGCACGAGAGTCGACGAGAACGGAAGCAGCTCATTCGATAGGAGTGTTCTGGACCGAGCATGTGAGAGATGTGGTGTGGACGTGTCTGATTGGGGGGCAAGGCGCGAGTCGGGTGCACATAGTCGCGAGGGTGAGAATGAGCGAGGTCGTATGGATCGGATTTGCGAGACTTGCAAGGCCGCTGGTACAGTGCCCAGAGCGATGCCCGGAGCATGGGACTGAGAGGCCGTTGTCGGTCTGTGCTCAAAGAATCTCTTCATTCGTACTTCACCGAAAGCGCTCGAGCAGAATATCAGCAAAAAGAAATCACACTGCGCAAAAACATGCTATCTAGTAGCGCGTGATCGCGATACACAGAGGGAGACAGCTGCGAGAATCTCCTCCGTACTGGAGCCAGCGGTCTAGTGAATATTGCCAGGAACACGACATAAGAAGATGAAGGTAAAGACAACTGTAGACAGTGCGAGGCGGAGGTAAGCCCTCCATCTCGGTTTCCTTATTAATGTCTGAAATTTTTGACGCCGAGAAACACCAAAGCTGTAACTTTTGACATATAGGGTCGGGATCGACCTGCAGTCGATACCCATTCGTGAAGCAAACAATCTCCGTGTGGTCCAAAACCCGTAGAAGGTATTATAGCTCAAATCGGACCTTCTAGCTATGGTTGTGGCTGGCATCTGAGCGACCAACTAGATATTTTGATTAATCTCGAGATCGGATACCACATGATGCGACATGTGACCTAAGGAAGAGCACAATTCCGCGTCTCAGAGGTCTTGATGACAAAGCCTTGCTGTTCTTGGCCTGTGTCCAGCCTTGTGGTAGACTCAAGTTATATCCACCGCGCGATAGGCCGACAGAACGCTGGTAGTAGACATGGCGGGAAAACTAGGAATGAATATATCCAAAATCGACTAGGTGAGGCGTGAGGCCTGAACGTGGTGGCGGTATTCTGTGCCATTCAGAAGGCTCTCGATTCCAGTCCCGAAAAGGAAATTTGAAAAGGTCCATGGGCGATCTGATTGAACGTAGAGTCATTTGGGGGATTTCAATACTTTTGGGGATGCAGCCATTTAATCACCCCACCACCTCACCCCAGGAGGAGCCTGACGGACATCATGAAGATCGTTTCTCGTAAGCATCCAGCCATCAGAATCTGGTAGGTATATCTGCGGCGTGTTGAATCGCTTGATTTCGCTCCGCATCCGCCGGTGTCCAACCCAGGTTTGGCAGTGTTTGTAATTTCGCGACCTGTGGCCGGTCGTCAGGACGGTCTGATCGCCTTGTTGTGTGACCTGCCAATACATGGTGTCAATGTCGACAAAGGATGGGGCTGCAGCGATGGATAGCAGTTGTAAGGAGTGGCACTCTCCGCGCAATTGATCGAAGATGCGGACCGCCTGAGTGTCGGAGACCGGAACGCAATGTTGCACCCTCCCCTCGGTGCGCAGGCTGGAGCTGGCTATGAAGGGTGGGAATAGGCGGAGGAATCGCAAGTGCTGGAACTTGGCGAGTGCGTTCAGAAAAGCATATTGTTCCACATGCACATCCACCCCGGGGATTGCTGTAGGGTGCCACAAATGCTCGATATAGCCTATGTCCAACTCCAGCCGCTCAAGTTTGGGTGCCAGTTTCGCCGCCGTCATAATGTCAGTGGAGCTACGCTGGCTCTGCTTGCTGTAGACCGACGACCAAGAATCCTCACAATGCAGCCGGAGGCGGCGAAGCTTGGGGCCCACAAGATCTGTTATGGGGATGTGGTTGCATATCCCATCGACTTCCAGCTCTCGCAACTCTGACATCTGTGTGAAGTCGATTGCGAAAGCGTTACGCAGATCATCTTCAAACAATAAGACGGGAGGTTCTCCATAGCTACATCCTGGATGATAGTCCCGTGGGTGATTCGCACGGATGCGCAAGGCCTGGAGATGGAGGAGCCGAGGAGCACTCAGATACATGAAATCGTTGATGGGCACAGTTAAACCCCATTCAATGGAGAGTCTCTGAAGATTCGCCCACGGAATCACGGATGAAATCAAACTTTCTGGCGACCGGGGAGGGAAGGTGAAGGCTCGTGTGATATTCAATCGTAGCTCGGTCCATGAGGGGCCCTCCTTTATATGTGGCGTCTCCGACTCATCTGCACTCGAGTGTCGCAGCAGCCAGTCTATGTGTAGATCTACAGCAGTGGCTTTTGCTATCGCATCGTAGGTGGATTGATCGGGCTCAGGGTATTTGAAGGGAGGTGCACCGAACGCGCCCAGGGCGAGCTGATGGCGCTGAGCAAGAGAAACCATAGCAGTGGTGGCTTGAATCAGGTCTGGCCAGGGCGAAGATGTGTAGAGATGGTCAATGATAACTTCATATCGCTGATCATGCGGAAGCATTTTTATCACCTCGTATGCTGCAGCCGCAGAGCAGTCCAGTCTGGGACACCATTAGCTTCATACACGATTTGAAGCCGGTAAGCAAAAAAGGTCACGCCCGATAAGTTTTTTGAAAAGACAAACCCCTATCGCAAGTACATACCTGATACGGTGAAGCCGATGCATGAACGGCAGACTGTCACGAATTTCGCCAAGGTCAGAGTAATAATGCTCGCGACTATCTGCAGAGGCCGCGTTGTCCGGAGATTTAAAATCTGGTATTTCCAGCGGGCGTTGTACATGCAGTGTGTGGACATAGCCAAGGAGATGGTGATCATCGAGGAGGCAACGAAGAAGCTCGTGTTTCCGTTGGTCCAGTCGATCACGGACAACGTGGGACACGGTTCCGAACAGGAAGGGCAATGCCGATTTTCGAAAGTGGCGTGCAACGAGAGAAAAGGGTAAAAGCGAGCTCAATTGCCGGCAACTACTCTCATAGAGCAGCTCAGCGATTAAATCTATGACCTCTGACGGGAGTTGGACTTTTGCTTTTGTCGCGTGCCAGGGGTCCGCGATAGAATAAGGCAGCCTCATGGACTTGAGTGCCAACATGTTCGCCGCCTGCAGGCTTGAGAGTTCATCCAGGCGGGAGACTCAGATGTCGTACCAGATGGTCCAGATTCAGCTTGAGCGGGATTCTTGGTCGAATGAACATCAGATGATGAATGAATCGAAGGTGGTGGAGGAGTAGGGTCGAAGTTCTCCAGCCTCCTTGATGGCTTGGGCTGAGCGTCACCACGTGAAAGAGGAGGGGAAGTCTGGCCGGATTATCGTTTCGCCGGAGCGCGGGGCCAGCCATGTAGAACCCGAAGCGACCAGCAATTCAGAGCGTCGCGCATTCCTCGCAGCCAGTTTCGCGAGATCAAGAGAGATCCAGAGCGGGACGTGGTCGCTATGCCCACGCTCTAATGCAGAATCCAGAATGTCAGTCCCGGTGACAACGCCCGGGTCATCCACCAAGGCGTGGCTGATAATGATCAGGTCCACTCGATCACAGCTCGCGCCCCAAGCACTTCCACGCGGGTAATACGTGAACTTCTTGGTGTTTCCGTGAGTGTGCCTGAAGATATCGATTCCACGCATGCCATTGGGTTCGTCGAAAAACTTGGAATTGAAGTCAGCTCGGTTCCTTACATGTTGCAGAGGTGACGTTCGTAGATTTGGGTGGCCGTCAATTCGGGATCTAGCGACGTTCATGTCGCCAATCAAGATGACATGGTGGCCCTCTGCCTCGTGTTGGAGGACCTCTTCCAGCATGTGTTGATGAAAACGCAACTTGTGGTCATGTCGGGTACCGGAGATCTGACCCGTTACAGGATCCCGATAGGGAATAGAAGTTCCGTTGACCCAGTAGCCGTTGACGATGACCAGGCCGACCTCGTGTTCATGTATCAAAACTCGACCTTCGAGGTCCCATTCTGGCCGCCGGGTGACACGAACGCCCGAGGCGAAGTCGTCTCTGAGGAAAGAAGCAACCCCATGGACTTTGCCGCCGAATCCAGTAGCATTGTACTGGTCTCTGGGAAGAGAGAAATGTACCGTGTACGTAGGTTCTCCAGCAGCGTGGCCGTGATTGGCAGCCTGATGCAGCTGTCTTTGGGTTCCGACGTCTTTGGAGCTCACTTTGACTTCTTGTAGACATAGCAGCTGAGGCCACTGATGGCGTTTCAAAAATGATCGCAGCGGGGACAGGGAACCAGGGCCGAAGGACAGGGGCGTCTGAAGCAGTGGACCGACGCCATTGACATTCCAACTGAAAATTCGAAGCTGGCCTAGATGTGCAGGCCATGTGCTGGCCACGTGTGCATCTTCCTCAGCTGTGTGTGAAACTTTCCTCCTCAACGCAGGCGGACTGATGGACCTGCCGGTGCTACTGAGGGATCTCTTTGCAGCGGCGGACATGGGCACCGGATGGGTCGCTCGATAGCTTCTCTTTTCGCGCTGATATGGCTAGGTAGCCTCGAGTCTTCCGTGAGATATTCGCTGCCGATGCAGGTGTGCATTGACAGGCCGTATTTGCCGACACAAGGCGACGTCATGAAGGAGACACCAGTCCACTGCAGTCTGGCAAGCCCACATTAGTATCACCGGGTTTCCAATAGGGCGAAATAAGCTGCTTGACACACCCTCTGCTCTCTGAAAGCAACTAGAGCGCCCTCACCATCTGCGGACCGAACCGTTCAGGATGGGTTCATCACCTGTGACGCAGCGACTTGAGTGGTGAGCTGAGCTGCTTCGGGATTCAGGGCCTCCAGTCACTGACCCTTTAGGCAGCCCCAGACACAGCCAGAGGCCGGCCCCGTCAACTCCTCAATTGCGCTTGACAGTTGATCTGCAAGGTTTCTTGTCTCGTTTAGGCAGGAGAGCGACGCAGCCTTCTTCCGGCAAAGCTCCGAGTCGCCAGCTTGGGGTTCAGGATGGGGCTCTGGCGGTAGGTTCGTTGGTGGGGTGGGTGATGGACATGGTCGAAGGGGAAAATAGGAGGCGCGCTGTCGAGGCTCCAAGCATCCCCAAACGGTCAAGCAATTCTCAGATAATATATTGCGGCTCGACTCTGCCTCAGTCGCATTTGTCGCTGACCATTATCTCACAGGCGTTCTGCTTCATTTGATCACACGAGCTCGCCCATTCGTGCTCTCTGACGTGAGCATTGAAGGACTTCATTGAGCTCCAAAAGAGTCGAAACGCGGCACGCGTGGACCTATATCGGCTGCCATTGAAAGTCTATCAAGGCTCGCTCTATCGGAGTTGAGCACTCGTGGCAGGTTTCCTATCAGTCGAACAGTTCCTCCTACGCCTACCTGTTTCTCTCTAGGTCAGTTAAATACCTCTTCGAGGTCGATAGTGTTCTGATCTGTACAGACTTCCTCATATCTCGAGCCCAACGGCCGCCGCCGCTGCTTCCAACCCCATCTGTTTACCTACCACCTTATCAGCCATGGCCCCTCAGCCAGAGCTCTATCCTACCCTCCACCGAGTACGCGATCTCGAGACTGCAGGCATCGAGGACCTGCAACAGATTATTCAGACATTCCCCGCCATCGACAACCATGCCCATAATATGCTCACCGAGGAAAACGCCTATGGCAGTGCGGAATATCCTTTTGAGTGTATCACCTCAGAAGCACAAGGACATGCTCTGACGGATCATGTCCATACGAGCCTTGCTCACATGCGCGGCGTCAAACACCTGGCAGAATTCTACCAGTGCCCGGAAACACTGCAGGATGTCAAGGCTGCCCGGTATGAGTGGGTGCGCAGAGACTACCCGGGTCTGATCAAGAAATGCTTCGAAGGAACACATGCGATCATGATGGATGATGGACTGTCGCCCGAGATCATCCATTCATTCAAGTGGCATAGACAGTTCGTTCCCACTGTGTCACGGATCGTAAGGATCGAGGCGGTTGCGTCAGAGCTGCTTGAACATCTCGCTCACGCAGCGGGCTTTATGAGGGTCGGCCTCGATGCTGACTGGGACATCAGCCAGACCGAGAGTTTCTTGGTGCGCTTCAACACCGTCTTCAGAAACCAGATCCGCACCCTGGCCAACGATCCAGATGTCCGGGGCTTCAAGTCAGTCATCTGCTATCGTTCGGGTCTGGACATCGGCCTGGAGAGCAGGAAGAACTTCCGCCCTCATCAGTCCCTGACCGAATCATCCCTCTTACAATCTTTCCATGACTTCCTGCAGAAGGCAGTCCGCGATCACAAGTACCGCATCCAGCAAAAGGAGGTCAATGACTTCCTGGTTGTCGCAGTCTGTGACGTGCTGGAAAAGCTTGTAGACACGGATGGTGAGAACCTGCCCTTCCAGTTTCACACCGGTCTCGGCGACACAGATATCGACTTGGTCAAGGCAAATCCAGCGTATATGCAGCCTTTGATCGAAGCTTTCCCCCAGGTCGACTTTGTCATCCTCCATTCATCGTATCCGTACACGAGGGAAGCAGGTTACCTCGCAGCCAACTATTCCAACGCTTGGCTCGATATCGGAGAAGCATTTCCGATGCTCTCTCGCGATGGCGAGGAGTCTGTTTTACGACAGGCCCTCGAGTTGACACCAAGCTCTAAGATCCTGTGGAGCACAGATGGACACTTCTATCCCGAAACATACTGGCTCGCCAACAAGCACTTCAGAGAAGCGCTTGAGAGATTGCTTACTTCCTATATTGCAGCGGGTGACGTTACCGTTGCCCAGGCCATCGACATTGCTGTCGATATTATGTTCTGGAACTCAAATTTACTCTACAAGCTTGACGAAGAGCGTAAATACCCCGAGCTGCTCCGAGCTTGTGGCAGAGAAGCTGTAGACAGTATGCGTACGCTTGTGAATGGTGGTTCCAAAGCTCCATCTTTCAAGTCATATGCAAGCACGGCTGTCGCTGCTCCTGCTGGAGGTGCATCGTCATCAGCGGCTGCTGCTGCTGTAGCACGACCGGGTGCGTCTTTGAACGCGGCGTCATCGACGAGCCTTTCGCTGCCCCTCCGCTCCGGGAGTGCGAGTGCGCCGTCCGGCCAAAACTCCACTGCCATCCTCGCGCAAAATGTGACGGTTTTCGATGCCTTTTTGCAAACAAATCCGGGCATCAAGTATATGTGGGTTCAATATCTGGACTATACCGGCACTCTTCGTAATCGTATGATGACCGTCCAACAATTCAAAAAGCAGCTGTCAACCGGAAAACCGCTCTGCTGTACGACTGCTCTGACACGGCTGATGCAGGACGACTATCCTGCAACCGGATGCTCGGCTACTGGCCAATTTCTCATGATTCCAGACCTGTCGACCCTCTCATTGAACAAGGGTATCTCATCTCCGTCCGCCACCGTTCAGACATGGTGGATGGCGGACTCGGAGCAAGTTCCCCTCGTTGAGCACTACGACCGCTGTCCTCGCTGGCTTCTGCAATCTCAAGCTGACGCTCTTAAGTCAGAATTCAACATCTCCATGCTGGTCGGCTTCGAACTCGAGATCATTTTCATGAGGCCAGTGCTGAATGAAAACAAGTCCGACTTTGTGGAATTTGAGCCGTTGCACATGGTTCATTCGTGGTCTAACATGACGTGGCAACAGATCGACATGTTACCGATCATTGAAGAAATCGTGGAGAACCTGGGCGACCTCGACATTCACCTTTCGCAATTCCATTCCGAGGCCGCACCGGGACAGTGGGAGTTTCCCTTGCCAGCTTTTGAACCCGTGAAGGCTGTTGATGTCTTGTTCAAAGCCAAAGATGTGATTCGCAATGTCGCCAAGAAGCACGGCCTGAAAGCAACGTGCTATCCGCGTCCCTATGCATTCAGCCCGGGCAGTGCCAATCATGCCCACTTCAGCATCAACGGACCCGGTGACACGGTTGAAAAGTATGAAGCACCTTTCCTCGCCGGGGTTCTGGAACATCTACCAGCATTGATAGCGTTCTTGCTACCCTTTGAAGAGTCATATCAACGCGTCAACGCCGGGATCTGGGCAGGCGGAGAGTACGTGTGTTGGGGAACACAAAACAAGGAGGTCCCACTACGAAAATGTGGACCTGGACATTTCGAACTCAAGACTGTGGATGGCATGGGCAACTCTTACTTGTCCATGGCAGCCCTGCTGGCGTCAGGACTCCATGGTCTGCGCCAAGATCTCAAACTCGAGCACAAGGATTGCACGGGTGACCCGACTGGGATCGGCGAGGAGGAGAGGCAGAAACTTGGCATTACAACACAACTGCCCAACACTTTGGAGAAAAGTCTCAAAGCATTGGACCGTGACAAAGTCCTTCGACGTGCCCTTGGGTATGCGGTGGTTGACGATTATCTTGCCGTCTCGGAGAGTCTGATGGCCAAGTTGAGGGGCTTTGGCGATGAGAAGAGACGAGTGTGGCTGATGGCGCGGTACTGATGCGGGTTCTCGGCGTGTGTGACGAGCCTGGCCGTGAAGGCCATTGATACTATCGTTGTTGATTGCAATACCAAAGCAAGGCATACCCACTCGCCAGGTTGTGGTTACAACAAGCAAGGAGATGATGTCGCGGATGAATCGCCCGCTGTGACCGGGAGACGTAGCAGTGTCTTGATTGAGAAAGACAATCCAACCATGGACACTGCCACCCGTGGGAGGCTTGAATGAATTGGAGATGGATGGTCCCTTGCTTAGATTTGGGGGGGGCGAGGGTTGGGCTTGGTGGGGTCTACTGAAGTAAGGAGCTAGGAGCGCAGGTATACCCGGGCGTGGTCCAGGTGGGAACTCTTATCGATTTGGGAGCAAGGGGGAAATGCGAGGGAGATGGTTAGACAGAGAGATCGCTAATCGCTATGGAATAATGCAGTTCGGCCAGCGGCTCGCCTTGTTTACTTTCTTTTTCTGTTGGCATGCGTCGTGTATTGTATCTACGTAGCGCAGCGATGGTGCAGCGCAGGAAGACAGCGAGGTGTGGAAAGAAACGATGTCGTGTACAGTAGGTGCTCTGGAAGGAGGAAGAGGGAAAGGGGGTCTGAACAATCGGCGTGGTCTCAAGAGTACTCGTACGGCAGTATAGGCCAAGGTAAGGAGTAGAGATGAGTCCCTCGGATCGCAGTACGAACACAAGGATAGAGAGTACCAGGTCCATAGACCAGAGACAAGCCCGGTTGACCGATTAATGAGATTGGTCTATATAATTACCCCCGCGGTGATATTGCCTTCAGGTGCGCCTGCGTGGATTAAGGATCCGCCATGAGCCTATTATCTATCCTGTCCGCGCCCTGGCAAGGGGGCCCTGGTCCAAGAGAGGTTTATGCAAGCCGTGCCGTGGGCTACTGTAGGACTCCTCGCCCTGCGCTGCGTGCGCTGTTCTATGTATGTATGACATTCGCCAAGCGACTTCGACGTGTTTTTCTTCCTTTGTTTCATGCTCACGGACGAGGCAGTCGTGAGCATCCGTGAATGGATCCCAGAGGTCCGAGGATACCAGCGCAGAGCAGACGGAAAAAGAGCAGATCCGATATCCAACGTCCCACATACTACTCTTCCGGGATTTTCTCCGCCTGTTGTTGATGCGATATTCGACGTTCATGAGCCCTCCTCAATCTGCCCGGCCCACTCGGCGGGCTGGTCGAGCCCCGGCGCGCTCACCAAGCTGCCCTTGGCGGCGTCCTCGATGTTCTGGCCGCACTGGACCTTCCAGTTCTTGGGCACGTAGCCGTCGGCGACGCGCTTGAAGGCCTCGAATGTGCACAGGGACGCGTCGCCGCGGTAGTTGTTCCCAGGCTGCGCGCAGGCGGGGATCTTCATCACGCGGTCGTTGTACCGGATCCGCACGTAGTAGCCATCCAGGCGGCGCTTCTGGGACTCGGAGAGTTCCGAGTGAGGCGTCCGCGCTATGAGGTCCTTGGGAGGCACGGAGGGGGATATGGTGGAGGAGCGGGACAGGGAGGGCGTGGAGAGAGGGCTCAAAGACGAGGTGGCCGAGGTGTTCGATGAGGGGTCTCTTGAGTTGGCGTCAGTCGATGAGGACGGGGATCGAAGGCCCAGGAAGGACGCGAAGAATCCCGGTTTCGACACCTGATCGCCCTGCTGTGGCTGGCTCTTGGGTTCTGTGCTCGCCGGTGTGGTTGGCGTAAGGAAGTCTGCGTCGGAAGGATGTCCCTTGGCCGCGTCTCCGTGGTCTTTCTCCTTAAAAAGTTCGAATGCGATGTGACTCGTGTAAGGCGGCCATTTCTCCCCTCCAAACGCCCCCAAGCTCGTCAAGATGCCCGCCAGCGTGGTATCGTGACACCCACTCAACGCAAACCGGATCCCTGTCTCCCCACCTCGACCCATCCCCAACCGTCCATTCTCCCCTCCGATCTCGTTGATTGAGAGGCCCGCGCCCTCGATCTTGGAGGTCATCCGCTCGACGACGTCGCCTATCAGGCCCCCTATGCCTAACATCCGATACTCGCGGTTCTCATTGTACCCCGAAAACCACTCCTCGACGCCGATCCGCTCGATGATCTCGCGGGCGCGGGAGTCGTAGAATTCCTTGGGGAGACGAGTTTCGGGCCCGTGCGCGAGGGTCGAGTTGATGGTGTCCATGATCCCCGAGAGACGGGGGTGCGAGTCGACCGCAATCTTCTTGTCACTGCTCTCGGGCATCCATTTCCCGATCAGTCTCGTCAGGTACTTCATGTCGTCGGAGTCGTTCCATCTGTCGGCCGTGCGCTGGGCGAAGGCCCTGCTCAACTGCGCAAACCTTCGACAGTTGCCGTCGTTTGGAAAGAGGGTTTCGTCCGCGGGGGTGCGTGTCACGATCGTCGGCGCTGGGAATGCGGCCGTGCGCGACGTCAAGGGATACATGCCCCAGAACGTCTGCTGCACCGATTCCAACGCGCGGGGTAGAGGGGTGGAGCGCAGGTAGATCAGGTCGGCGTTGGCGATGAGGGAGGGCATGAAGTGCAGTTGGTCCACATACAGGGTGCGCAGGCGCGTCCCCAGGGTGTATGTCGTTTGGCGACCTGGGTCGGTGAGCTCGCCGAGTTGACTGTATCATGACAACAGAACCAATGAGTACAGAGATCGTCTCAAGTGAGAAATCGGTAGGCAATTGTCCATACCAGACCCCGTCAACCTCTCCCTTGGGCCCAGCCGCGATGACCGGCCCATCGTCCTCGCCAAACCTCTCGAGTCTTCTCCGCCATTGTAGAGAGTTCCACTGTGCCACATCTTGCGGGGTCATGGCGACGGAGCGCAGTCGTTGCGCCGCACTACAGTAGGGCCAGTATGCTGGCAAGCCTGCCTTTTCTCCCGGCGGTCAGCACATGCCACCAGCCTTGCGAACAACACACCGACACTGGAGCAAAATGTACGGTTTGTTTATGGAGGGACTCACATTTCCAAATCTGGCTGACACGGGAGCGCGTTCTCCATGGCGGAGGAGGACCTGGACCAGTCGCAGTTCTAGGTCTTTGGGGTAGAGTCTGTCGAGCTCTTCCTGCGTGTACGGTGGGCGGAATTGGATCGACGTCATTTTGGAGGGACTACACTGTGTGTAGAGGGAAATTTAGGACTATCATAGGAACGGAAGAGAAAAAGATATCATCTTGAACCAAGACGTATTTAGGAGCGGTCGAAGCGTTGGGCTTTGAAGGGGTGGGGAGGCTAGTTCAGTCGGTGTATCAATCTCGGCGTCATGGCGGTTCGAGGTCAATCGACGCCGAAGCTCACCTCGCGCCGCTTTTAAACACCACACCACCCCGTCATCTTTCCCTCACGTTCACTCACCCACGACCCTCTCTCCCCCTCCTCCTCGACGACCGCTTCTACCGCTCGCAATGCGCACGACGTTGCAAACATTGGACTGGGCTTGGCGGGAGAAAAGCTTCTTCCTGCGACCGACAGCTCAGTACGGTTTCTCACTTCCCGGCAGTGTACAGGGTTCCAGGCCACAGAACATGCGATAATAATCCAGTTTGGCCAGAATGGCGGCTGACGACAAGACCGGCCTCTGCACCTTCATCGAGGGATCGACCCCGGAACATGAGGCGATCGAAGTGTCCAAGCCCGACTTTCACCCCAGCAGAACGTCTTGAGTGTGAGTCGACACTCTTGTTTAGATGATGGCGCGCCCGTTGCATTTACCCCGGACAACAATGTCCGTGCGTTCCTCTTCCCAGCCAAACGTCCCTGATCCATTTCCTGGTCTTGTGATGCTGCGGGCTGCGGGTCAAGGCTTAACGACGAGAAACGACCAACCTGGCCACTGTTGACAGCGATCCCGTCAAGTTGGAAGGAAGGCAAGGGTCAACCCCTTCGTGTGGGTGATTCCGGCAAGCCTGGAGAGCAAAACGACAATTTGCAGGTGTGGCATCGCAAATCAGTGCAGAAGACACCCTCTCGACTGCGGCGTTTGGCTTCGATCGTCTGAAGCGGGATGGGCACACACGTCCAATGACACTGAGGAACTGAATTTGGCTGGCTCTGGGGACGACCAAAAGGCGTCGAGATTGCAGGGGGACCGGCCAGCTTCTGGGAGAATTTTGGGGGGTCAAGCTCCGTCTACAAGTTCCAACTCGACGGGTGGAGTACGTCTTTTCTATATTACCCACGACCCCGTGGTGAAGGCATCAATCATCACTCATGGCACCAGAGACTGGGCCGACTACGAGGCTACCGCTCACAAGTTCACACGCGCGCCGGCGGGAGTGGCTATTAGGGTCCGCGGACTCAATCAAGATGCTATGCGGTCATGTTCCTCTGGGGTGATCACATAGCACTGGTCAAAGCACGGGATGAGAAGCGCTTCGAAGTGACGGGCATACCTTTCGAGTGGGAGCAGGACATTCCTTATTGAGGTCAAGCTCAGGGCCACAAGGCAACGCCATCAGTTGGGGATGTTGTGTTTATAGTAACAGATGACGAGGACCAGGGCGGCGACATCGGCTCGTCGTCACAGACGGCAAGCTCTCCCGTCCGCGGCCAACATCGTCATCGGGCCTATTCGAGATATTTAGTGTCTTCGTACATGGCAAAATCTCCATCTACAGCTTTCCGACCTCGTATGGCCTGTTTTCCCGCCAGCACTGTGCAATCTCCCCCCTGGTACACACCCACACGTCCTGTTTCGCGGCCACGTACTCACAGAACCGCTTCAGCTCGGCAAACCGGCCGGGCTTGCCGACGATTCTGCAATGCAGGCCGACCGTCATCATCTTCGGCTTCCCCTGCTGGCCCTCCTCATACAGCACGTCAAAGGCATTCTTCAAGTACGTGAAGAAATCTCCCGGCCCACCAAAGCCCGTCGGCGTGTGGAACTTGAAGTCATTCACGTCGTACGAGTACGGCACCATCAGCATGCCGACACAGTTTTCCTTGCTGCGCTTCCCCTCGGCCACCATGGCCTGCTCCACGGGCACGTCAACCCAGTAGGGGATGTCATCGCCGTAGCTATCACTCTGCCACAGTAGCGGCAGGCCCATCTCGTCGTAGACGTCCCAGACCAGCGCCCGGCTCCGGCTCGACAGCCGCCCGTAGTACCAGCCGACGGGATACTCGCCCGTGACGGCCTTCAGGCTCTCGAGGCCCTTCCGGATCATCTCCTTCTCCTGCTCGGCGGGCATATCCTCATAATTCACCCACCGATAACAGTGGCTCGCGACCTCCGCTCCGCTCCGCACCGTCCGCCTCGCGACCTCCGGGTTCGCCTCCACCGCCTTCCCCACCGCGTACAGCGTCCACTTGAACTTGAGCCGTTCAAACAGCGCCATGATCCGCCACACGCCCACGCGCGATCCGTACTCGTAGTCGCTCTCGACGTTGACGGCGCGCTGCTGTTGCCGCGGCGGGTACCGGCCCGCCGACTCCCAGAGCGCCGCCTCGGACGTCGGGTCGCCGTTCAGCACGCTGTTCTCGCCGCCTTCCTCATAGTTGATCACGAACGAGAGCGCCAGTTTCGCGTTGTTGGGCCATGGCGCGGCGGGTGGGTCGGGCCCGTAGCCGACCAGGTCACGGGGGAAGTCGTAGTGGGAGTCCCATTTGTAGGGTGCTATGTCGGGCATGGTGGTGGCGATATGGTTGTTGTTGTTGGCGGTGGTGCTGCTAAGTGGTAGATGAGGGCGTCAGGGAGGTGAGAAAGGGAGATAAGATAGGTACTGTATGTTCTTGGGCCTGGTCTGGCAAGCTCCTCAAGGCTGGCAGACGGCTGTGTGGTCTTGGCCTGTACTTGCGGTATTTCCCCTTTATGTGGAATGCTTCAGCGGCCCCATTTCATATCGTATTGTCACTTCTGATTATCAAGCCCGCGGTGAGTGACCTCGGGTACCCCGCTGCGTGACGACGTCTCGCAGGAGATATTGCTTGCCCGAAGGCGGCTCACCACGATGGACGACAATCGTAGGATTCGCCAACCTGACATCTCCAATACCGGTACAAGCATGTCTGGAGTTCTCCGCCCTGTCATGGATCTAGATAACATAAGAGTAGCTCGGTGATTTCCTGTTACGGCACGGACGATGTTTCTCGTGGCCGCTCAGTTGGAGATCCCCGTTGGAGGCGGCGCACGGCAAGTCGCGCAAGTACGAACTTTGTAATGACGGACCATCATTCCTCGCAAGGTGAGTAGTCTGTATAGCCACGAGCTCGTTCATCGAACGGCACCCAATAGAATCGGTCGCGTTCGTACTTGGTAAGCGCCTTGCCGTGTTTCAGGCGAGACACGAGATCAGGGTTGGACGTGAAGTAGCGGCCGATACTGATCGCATCGCCCGCGCCCGACTCGACCACTCCCCAAACATTCGTGTCGTTGTAACCGCCTGAGACGAAGAATGGGGTCGCTCCCATGATTCTGCGGAAAGGCTCGAGGCTGATGCCATCTCCGAGGGATTTCAAATATGAGTCTTTGGTGGCAGGGTCGATGATCTGCTCGAATCGTGGCTCGATGAAATGGATGTACGACAAGGCTGGTATCCTCTGCTTGAGACCTTGGCATAGATGAGACCAGATTTCCATTCTCTGCTCGCCATATGACTGCAGGAAGAGACCGAAGGGCGATAAACGGAGAGCAACGTTGTCTCCTCCCACTGCCTCCGCCAAAGCCTCCATGAGCTCCAGGGGAAATCGGCAGTACCCACCCACGGTGCCACCGTATTCATCTGTCCGCTTGTTGATGTTGGTGCTGAGAAACTGCTCAACCAGATATCCATTGCCACCGTGGACCTCGATGCCGTCAAAGCCACATTCAAAGACAGCACGCTTGGCTGCGTCCACGTAAGCTCCTATAGTTCGCTTGATGTCTTCGTGGGTCATCTCCTTTGGCGGATGATCGCTCATTTGGATGCCTTCTCCGCGACCTGGTGCACCGCTGTCATCGTCAGGAGGAGCGTAGCGCGACTTGTGATCTCCCTCGAATGAGGTAGCACTGGGGCACAGTGCGGGCGCGCCAGTGAAATGAGGCAAGCACGATCTTCCTGCGTGCCAGAGTTGAGCGTAGATGTAGCCACCCTTGTCATGCACGGCATCGACGACCGCTTTCCAGCCGGGTACCTGTTCGGGGAGAAACAATCCCGGCGCACAGGGGGAAGCTGACGCTTCCACCGTAGGATAGATGCCTTCTGTAATGATGAGGCCGCCGGGGGTGGTTCGTTGGGCGTAGTAGGTAGCACCAAGCTCATCATGACCCCAGGCACGGTTGGGTTTGCTGACGTATAAAGGAACCCCACGATTCCGGGTCATTGGCGCCATGACAACACGATGGGAGAGTTGGATACGGCCATTGGCAATGGACAGCGGCGTGAAGAGGGCTGAGTTACCACGATCATGCGAGTGAAGACTCGGTGGTTCTCTTGTGTCCGTCAAAACTGCTGTATTTTCCAGGCTCACAACGGCATCTGCGGGGGCTGTCGCCGCAACTGGGGGAACTGGAGGAGCAGGAGCGGCGGCCATATTCTGACGGACGAACAGAACGAGACTAAAAGTGACCTCTATCTAGGAACTCACTTGGTTGATATAATAACGGATGGAGATGACAGACATTGGCCGAGCCTCGCCCCTGTATTGAGAGGAATGAATGAATGACTTGGCAAGCTGCATCCGGCTATGTAGGTACATGTAGTATTACGTGCCCCAGAATGTGTTTGGTCATTACAAAGCCCCCCACTGCTATCTGTTCAGACGGTCTTACGGTCGGTCATGCGCGATGTCCTGGCCTGTAGGGAAACTTGGCCCTAAAATGCTTCGCAATGTCGCGTCTTGTGGCTACCCAGACGCCTTCGTGCTCCTGGATGTATTTCATGAAGTTCCGCAAGGCTTCCGAACGGCCCGGCTTGCCAACTATGCGGCTGTGCATCGGGATGTTCATCATCTTGCCCCCTTCGCGATATAGCATGTCGAATGTGGCCTTCAGATACTTCTCATACATGTCGCTCCCCACGAAGCCTGTTGGGAAGGTCAGCCAGCTACAATCTGCCGATCAAGGGACTGAGAAAGCTTACCTGGACTCATATGAAACTTTCCGTCTGCCGACGGGTCAGTGCTGTCCTCTGCTTGGGTTACTGTTATGTTGGGGGAGACTTACCATTGCAATCATAGTTGTAGGGGATAATGAGCATACCCTTCTTCTGCTCGTCCGGAAGGTCTTTCTCTGCGGGTAGATCAGTCCAGTATGGCACGTCGTCATTGTACGCCTCCGAATTCCAAAGCATCTCGCTGCCAGCCTCCCTGAATGCCTCGGGGAAGAGTGCTTTCGTATTGGGGGTTCCCCGTCCGTAGTAGGCACCGACAGGCATCTCCCCGGACACATCCTTGAGAGCCTTCAAGCTCTGAACGATATAGTCCTTCTCCCTCTGGAGATCGTAGTCCCATATGTCAAGCCAGCGAAGGCCGTGCGTTGCCATCTCGTGGCCATCCCTCACACAAGCCTTGGCGAACGTCGGGTTGAGTTGCATCGCTTGAGCAACCGCGTACGTCGTCCACTGGTAGCCGAACTCCTTGAAGAGACGCAAAAGCCGCCAGGCGCCAACACGACTCCCGTATTCATACTCGGATTCCGCGTTGACATAGGGGGCGCCTTCCTTGAAGCCCCCTGATGCTCCTTTCTCCCATAGGTATGGCTCGGAATGCCCGTCGCCGTTATGATAGGTGCGCTCCGCTCCCTCTCTGCAGCAGCTGTGAGCATGATGACTCCAGCGCACAGATTCCACCTACTCATAATTCAGCACAAAGGACACGGCGATGCGGGCTCCATTTGGCCACTGGGGATCGAACGAGTCCTCGCCATAACCTGAGCACCATCAGAGACACATGGTATAATAAGCCCTTGGGCTGGGCGACTTACCCTCCAAGTCTCTCGGTATGTCGTATTTGGGATCGAGGTTGACCATGATGGCTTGTGGCTTGGAAGATTTTGACACAATGGTGTTCGTTTCCAACTCTGCTCGCCTGTGCTCCTGAGCTGAATAGCCAATTCAGCCACCTGATCTCCAAGTGCGAGATTCTTCAAGGCGCACGGGATCAAAATGGTTTCCATCCCACCGAGGCCGTCATCACCACGACGTACAAGTATGTAATGAAATTCGGGTTCGGTATCACGGCGAAACCATACAAGGGAATCTCCGTGGAGCTCCACCAATCCATCCCATGCTGCTCTTTCCCCTTGCAACATGCATCTCATCTCCAAATCCGTCTTATCACCGCTCACAATAATAATAATAACGTTCGTGATCCTGGCTGGCAGGCCTTTATCTGTCAGCTACAGCCACAACCGGCCAGTATCGTGGCTATCATAGTGGCTTCACCCCACGAACATCTTGTGAGCCACGACAATGTCTGTTTTTTCACTCGATGTGTCCAAGGATAATCCGGTGACTACGGACGACCTTGACCGGGCATGTGAAATTCTCGGAGTCTCTATCAAAAATGAGGAAAAGGCAGAGTATGTCAATCTCTTGGCTGTATACCACGATTCTATGGCCAAGTTGATGGCAGTCGAAGGTAACATTGATGTCTGTCCACGAAAATGGCGACAGCTAGCTGACTTGATAATAATAATAATTCTAGACTACATCCCACAGGTTGACCATGAGAGGTTCGAAAGGAGGAATGTTCGTTTTCCTGAGCCTGCTGACAACCCCTACGGAGCGTGGGCTTGGAGGTGTGAGATCTCCGATAAGACTCCCAATCCAAAGGCACTCCTTCATGGCAAGACGGTGGCACTGAAGGACTGCATTGCGGTCGAGGGCGTTCCAATGCTGCTGGGCACGAACTTCTTTTCCGACTATACTCCGAGCACTGATGCGGCCATTGTCACTCGTATGTTGAAACAAGGCGCGACCATCTTGGGCAAGTCGGTTTGTGAAAACCTGTGTCATTCGGCGACATCACATACAGCATCGACGGGACTCGTGCATAATCCATACGCAAAGGGGTATGCTTCTGGAGGTTCCTCGTCCGGCTCCGCAGTCTTGGTCTCTCTTGGCCCTGAGAATGGAGGCGTGGATTACGCCATAGGGGCAGATCAAGGCGGGAGCATTAGGGTCCCTGCGGCGTGGTGCGGTATCGTTGGATTGAAGCCAACCTTTGGTCTCATCCCCTGGACTGGCGCTGGCAGTAACGAGCCTACGAATGACCACATGGGACCGATGACACGCGACGTCCTCAGCAATGCCCGGCTGCTCAAGGCTATAGCAGGGACAGACTTTGTGGATGATCGGTCATACGGTGCTCCGGCACCGGACAAGATTCCTGCCTATCATGAAATTCTGATCGGGCAGCAAAAGCCTCAAGACCTAACAGGTATGAAGATCGGGATTCTGGTCGAGGGTCTCCGCACCCCTGCGCTCGATCCCCGGGTTAAGGAGTTGTTCCTCGCTGCGGCGGACAGGTTTCGAAGCTTAGGTGCAGAAGTGGAAGAAGTGTCCGTCCCTACACATGCGACGGCGAGTGCGGTATGGACCGGCATCTCGAAGTTGGGAGGCTATGTGAACAAGACACTGGCGCTGGGAGGCCGCAGAGGCTATCAACTCAACGATCTCAATCAGAAGCTATGGCCGATGACTCAGGACAAATGGGACAATGCCATCCCATCGACGAAAAACATCTACCTGAACGGCGTCTATGCCCAGGACATGCAGAAATTCCCGGGCTTGTTTGGTAAAGCAACAAATCTCTCCATCAAGGCGCGTCATGGCTACGATGCAGCGCTCGGTGACTGGTCGTCAATATCGACCTTTGTCACCGACTCCAAACTCGAAGAAATGAAGCAGCGGCAGAAGACATTCGACGTCTTGATCTTACCAACATTGCCATTCGTTGCCAAATCACACCCTGAGCTCGGCGAATCAGGGGCAATAGGCAATCCCTTGTTGCAGCTGCAGAAACAAGTCGGTCTGACCGGAAACACAGCTCCTTTCAATCAGACCGGCCACCCAGCCCTGGCCATGCCTGTCGGGATGCTTGAGCCTACCGAGGGACCCCTGGCGGGAACTCCAACCAAACTGCCCGTCAGCATGCAGATTGTCGGCAAATGGTGGGACGAGTTGACCGTGCTCCGAGTAGCATACGCGTGGGAGACTGCTGCTGGAGGTCCAAACGCCTGGAAAGAGTTCTAGACCACTCCCCTCGCTTTCAAAAGTTCCGTGCGCTCGAGTATCTTCGGCAGATGAACTGCACGAACGATGGGCTCGTCAGCACGAACGCCCCTCCTTCCAGCCAGGCAGCCAGCCCGCTTGAGCCTGAAACGATGTACATAGGCCTGGCACTAAACAGCGACCGTATCAGCAAGCCTCTCGGGAATTCCCACATTGGGAAGGTCCATCTCCACTTTGTCGAGGCGACTCTCCGTGCATTATCACTGTTTTGGCGGGGGTGGTCAAGCGTCTCTCAATGCCTCGACCGTCGCGCATATCCAGAACTCATGGTCTTATCATACCTTTTCTCTGCCTTACCTGTATAAATACCGCGCCTAAGAACCATATCGCCGGGGCCCGGTTGTCGTCTTACACTATCCGCCTTGACGTCCTCGCCGCAATCTCGCTGTGCAACGATGGACACCAAACAGGACCCCGAAAAGATCCAGACCATTCCCAGCCGCGACAGCGAAGAAATCATCAAGGAGTCCGTTGCGGAGCATGAAGTCTTCCAGATCACCGAGGATGGCGTCGACTTTCGAACCGTCACTTGGCCACGCGCTGCCATCGTTTTTCTAAAGATCCTCTTCGCTACCGGCGTCCTGAGCATTCCGGCCGCTATGTACGAGATCGGGGCCGTCGGTGGTGCTCTGGTTCTGCTTGGGTTCGGTATGCTGAACTGCTATGTCGGCAAGATCCAGGGCGATTTCCGAAACAAGCACCCTAGTTGCCATTCCGTTGCGGACATGGTGGGAGTCATGGCCGGCCCTCTGGCGAAAGAGCTCATCGGCGGGCTCTACATCATTGCCTGGGTCCTGTGTGCCGGCGCGGGCATCAACGGCACCAGCGTCGCATTCAACGCACTCTCCGACCACGGTGCCTGCACCGTCTGGTTCTCCTTCGTTTCTATGATCATCGTCGCGTTGTCGGCCTCGGTTCGCACCTTCCAAAACCTCGGCTGGGTCGGATGGGCTGGCTTCATCTCGATCTATGTCGCCGTCTTTATCCTCGTCGTTGCCGTCACCCAAGTTGACCGCCCAGCTGCAGCCCCCAGTTCGGGGCCGTACGGTAAGCTCCATCACAGCCTCTACCCTACTTATTAACCAACGACACCCGCGCGATTGAAAGAATGCTAAGATCTCGTCAATTGCAGACCTAGGATACCGCGCGATCGGCAGCACTTCGTTTCACGGCGGCATAGTCGCCACCACCACTATCTTCGTCTCCTCAGCCGGCACCTCCGCCTTCATCCCCGTCATCGCAGAGATGCGCCGCCCCCAAGACTTCAACAAGGCCCTCTACGTGTGCATGTCCTTCGTGACCGCCTCTTACATTACTTTCGCCTCGGTCATCTATGCCTGGTGCGGTGTCTGGATCACGGCGCCGGCGCTGGGCTCCGCGGGGCCGACCATCAAGAAGGTCACCTACGGCATCGGCCTGGTCGGGCTGATCGTGTCGGGCGCCTTCTACAACCACGTGGCCGCCAAATACCTGTTCGTGCGCCTCCTGCGCCGCTCCAAGCACCTCCAGTCCAACTCGCTCGTGCACTGGTCCACCTGGCTGGGCTGCACGTTCGGGCTCGCCGCCATCGCCTTCATCCTGGCCCAGGCCATACCCGTGTTCAACTACCTCGTCGCCATCACGGGGAGCTTCTGCTTCGCACCCCTCGCGCTGATGGTGCCCGCGTGGATCTGGATGTACGACCACCCGCACTACCGCCGGGGCAGCATCCTGCAACAGGCCTGGTACGCCGCCCACATCCTGCTGATGCTGTTTGGCGCCTTCCTGTGCGTCGGCGGCACCTACGGCACCATCCAAAGCATCATCGATGCGTATAAAAGCGGTACCATTGGTGAGTCCTCTCCCCCCCTTTTTTTGGGCTTTCCACCCCATGTTACTCGGTGATATAGTCGCGCTAACATGCATCCAGGTGGTGCATTTTCGTGTCAGGACAATTCGGGGACTGTGCTGGGGCACTAAGCGGGCTGTGTTCAAATAGTTTGATTCGAATGAACGTAAGGATGCTGGGCCGATGTGGGCTGTGCTTTGAGGGGTACTGTGCAGTGCAGTGCCAGTATCATTTCAACGAACCCTCATTCTTTGAAAAAGGTTTTGTTTTTCCCTTTGAGAATGATAAGATGCGAGCCAGAACCACGAAAGCTACAGTACCCATTGTCTCGGTTCTGCCATGGTATGTAACCCTTGTTCGATAATGGATTTGTAGCCTTGGCTTCCCGCGCCACATCTGCTTGTGACCGTCTCTGGGTGGCACCAGAGTCGAATATTCAAGCGGATATCTACCCGGCTCTAGTCCCTATAGTACACCTTCACATGCCTGTAGCAAAGCTGGTGTCTTTCAAGCCCGATTGTCACCGTCCAATCGCATCTTCCCACGTCTGCGCACCCGGGTTGTGAGGGAAAAGGGTGTTGTGAAAAAGATGATCTTATTGATTCATAATCCGCGACAATCATGCAAGTAAGTGTGCTGTCAATGCACCATCGCCAGCGAAGGCTGGAAGAGGTTGAGAGAAGACGCCAAGTTGTACCCCACCATCCGCACTCTGTGCCGAGAGTTTGTTTAGCCCAGCCCCAGGCAGTTTAGGCTTTATTTCAATGTATAGAGTAAACTGTGTGCAGACATTAGATCAGACCACTGCGCTAAAGAAAACTTTGCAAGAGGTCGGAATGACAACTAACAACTCCAATATAGCCCTCCTGATCGACGGGGACAATGTCTCGCCCAAAATCATCGCTGGCCTCATGGCTGAGATCGCCAACTATGGCGCTGCCAGCGTGAGACGAATTTACGGCGACTGGACGAATCCGTCCTTGAAGGGCTGGAAAGGATGCCTGCTAAACCACTCGATCACGCCAATGCAACAATTTGCGTATACGACCGGAAAGAACTCCACTGACGGCGCCATGATAATCGACGCCATGGACCTACTATATACGGGTCGCTTCTCTGCCTTCTGTATCGTTTCCAGCGACAGCGACTTCACGCGCCTTGCAACCCGCATCCGCGAGCAGGGCGTGACCGTCTATGGCTTTGGAGAGCGCAAGACCAATACCGCCTTTATTGCTGCCTGCCACGAATTCATATACTTTGACGTCCTTCACGTAGAGCCCGAGGAGTCGCTTGCTGCACCTCAATCAACGCGGACAGCCATGGCGCCGGTTCTGGCTCGCACACAGCTGACTCCGAGACCTCTAGATCCGGCGGCACTCCAGGGGTTGACATTGGCGGTGACCAATGCACCGATCTACAGCGACAATTGGGCCAACCTAGCCGACGTCGGCAGCTATCTGAGCAAAATCTCACCTGATTTGCGTCCACGCAACTACGGATATGAGCGTCTTCGAGACTTTGCGGAAGCGTCTGGAATCGTGGAATGGAAGTGGAAGAACATGGGCGACAAGCCTCCGCTTGTCCTCGTCCGCCTCAAAAGAGGTGCCCGGAGCCAGGACGGGCAACTGCTCGACATCGGGCCGGATCAGGTCAGATAGTGAGGTATCTATGGGCGTCGTTGCTACTTGCCAAGCTCAGTGGAATGAATCTGCCTTGCCAAGCTCCACCCAGACAGACTCGACACGTTGGACGGCGAAGCAGGGCGCAAACGTCTCATCTTCTACTGTGTAGACCGTCTGCTTTGATCAAGCGAATCCAATGGCTAGGCTGCGCTCTGCGGCTGCCGATCACAGCCTGGAACTTAGCGAATAATGTATCGCACGAGCGGGACAGTGGCCCCCAAACGGCCCCGTCAACGTTGAAGAACTCAATTGGAGGGCTGAAAGTTGGGCTAACGTCTAGCCCCAGTGCTGGGCATACAAAGCTTGACCTTGAGGTTTGATTCTTCTGCTTCGCGCCTTTCAGCCCTGTCCTCGCTTTCGTCTACTGTTGGTATGTTCGGAGAGATTCTTCCCAGCGACATGTATATTTCGCTACTGATTGACAGCGTTGACGGCTGTCTGGCATGTACACTGGATTTGCTTCCATGACATCTTGCTGGTATCGTCTGTGGGAATGGATAGCCGTGGGAAACCACTGCCGCGGCGGAAGCCTGTGCCCACGCATCCAGCTATTCGATTTGATGACTTTGACCTGCGGCCACTAAATCCTGCGTATCTAGAACATACGGGCACGAAGATACATCCTGCAGAACCTAGTGCAACGCAAAAGCCTGGCCTGGATGCGCGTGGTCGCCACGTCGAAATCCCACCTCATCATGCCTCTGCAATACAATTTTGGACGCCGTTCTTCCGCAGGCGCGTAGTCCTTGGAGGCTTTGCTGCCCTCTTTGTCGGCTTGATGATTGTCTTGGCCGCGCTTTATGGCTACTCTCAAGTGCATCAAGGCCTGAGCTCCGCCAATCAGAACAACTATTACCTTTGGACATACGGGCCAACAGCAGGTCAGCTTCAATCTCATGTCCTTTGGTATACCATGTTGACTTCGCCGCAGCATTCACCCCTATTGCCGCCTTCTGGGGTCAAGTTGTCTACCGAACACTGCAACTCGCGCCATGGGAGGCAATGGCTGCTCGACCTCAACCGGCTACAAAGAGTGTGAGCCTCGACTACATCTCTCCAATAAGCTTGGTAGCTCTCTACAAAGCAGCGAAAAACTTGCACTATCCTGTGTGTCTTGTACTTCTCAGCTCTCTTCTCCTCACAGGCATCACTGTAGTCTCTACAGGTCTGTTCTCCCTACAATACGCCGAGATAGTCACCCAAGGGGCTACACTGTCAACAACGAACAAATTTGACATCGCCAACTTCGATTGGTCTACCACAGATGCACGTCCAGCTGCAATTGTGTACGCTGCATTGGACCTCGGACTTGCATATCCTTCCGGGACGACGGCGCAATACGCTGTTCAGGATATCTTCAAAACTGGAGGTGAGAACATGCACCGTTCCTAGAAGACTCTTCTGGACTACACATACTAATTATTATGGTAGGTTCTGACGTAACTTTGGAGGCTACTGTCGACAGTTTCTCGGCATATTTGGAATGCGAACCTGCAAGTCTGACTGTCGTTAACGTCAGCGAGCTTGCTCTTGAAGCCCACCTGTTTCATTCCTCGGCATTCTTCACCTTCAACTTTACAAGTTCTTCCTGCACGGCCACCAACGAGACTCTTATCCTCCCGGTGTCATTCGATCTCAACACACCATATAATGTGACGAGTGACTTCATCTGGGGGTTTGGTCATCTGATCGATTGCATACAGGAAAGTCAGAGTCGAGTCCTTGTATCAGTAGGTACATGCCGCGCCGATGTGATCTGGAATGGAACGGATGCCGATGGTCAATCAAACCTTCTATTGCCTTGGAATCAGATGTTCAAAGTCATCAACTCCACCAATGTCTTCTGTACACCCAAGTACGAAATACTGCCAGCAAGAGTAAGCAAAATATCAAACTCGACTTCACCTGAGATCCTTGGAAGCATTACACCCCTAGGTCGAGGCACGAGTCTCCCTGGAAAGGGTATGGACATAGCTCGCGCTGTGTTTCAGTCTATCAACCAAAACACAAATTTGATTGAACCAATCACGTATGTGAATGGCACGGATTACACCAGCGATTTTGGAGAGTATGGGACCGAGGACACTCTGTTTGCGATCCTGGAGCGAGAAAATCCATTCTATGGTGACGTAATAGCCGCCGACGAGTTTTGGCTTCAATCCAATAACTTGGTACGCGAGACAAACGTCGTGTATGGATCTATTGCAGCTCAGGTGGCGGCTCAGAAGCTCCTCGTGGCGTCCACTGGAGATGTCATCGGCAAAGTGACATCGAATGAGCCACGTTTATTCGTGCGGACTTTTTCCTTTGCTTTGATGGAAGCGGGTCTGGGTCTAATCTCCCTGCTTGCGACATACCTCTCATTGAGGGTCCCAAAATCAATTTTGCGTCAAGATCCCGGGCCTATTGCTGGTATGGCTGCCATTTTGAGTAAGAGCCCGGACCTTATGGAGCTTGTTAGCAACACCGCGACGCAGCCCAGCACCGTGACGAATGCTCTGCTCCTAGATCATACGTACTATACTGATATGCAGCATGGCACCCCAAGAACCGGTGGCATTTGTGTCTCTAAGGGTTCTGCTCGTGGTGATCAAGTCAAAATGGCAGAACCGGAACCCAGAAACACGTCGATGACGTGGTGGCAGCCATTGATTCTCCGCAGATGGTCACAACCATTGGTTGTTTTGATACCTCTGATTTATGCTGCGATCTTGGAGATCCTCCTTAGAGTCAGTGAATCGAACGACGGCTTGCTCGGGATCGATAACAATTCATGGGTCCACTACGGCTGGACTTATATACCCGCTCTGCTGATGGTGTGCGTTCAAATGCTATACGCATCTGCCAGCTTCAGCATCAGGCTACTCAGTCCCTACTTCATGCTGCACCGTGGCTCAGCTCCAGCACCCATCAGTGTCACGGACCATGCAATCTCGAGAACACCCATACACGAGCTATTCGTCTCTGCTCGGCGAGGCCAAAAAGCTGTCGTTGTTATCACTGTCGCCATATTGCTCGCACCCTTGCTTACGATTGCCGTCTCTGGTCTATACAACCCTGAGACTTACGTGCAAAATGTAGGAGTGCGAGTGTTGACTGGCTGGAATTTCAACGCGGCGCACTTTTACCCAAATTCTACTCTGGTCCAGAACGTATTCGATCACATGAACGAATCCAATCCCGCTGATGTTACAATGGAGTCTTTGGGCATGCTAACGACGGATCTAATAGTCACAGCCAATCTGTCTTACCCAAAGTGGTCTTACGAAGAACTTGCTCTACCTGTCATTGAGGTCACGAGCAGGGACCATGATAATCAAATTGTTTCCTCTCAAGGTACTTCTTTCGAGGTTTCCTTACCGGCTGTTCGAGGCGCGCTTAACTGCACGATAATTGAGCGTCAGAACGTCGAAATCACCTACGCAACCTGGAATTCTTCCTTCACCACTTGCACATACAATTCTACCACCGACATCCAAATATGCCCCGCTGCGTACAATTTCACCTACGGGGCTGGCATGGCCGGAAATCGGGCTTGCCTCAACTCCCAGTCTGGCACGGACGGGTGCCGCGTTGCAATCTTCAGCACAAACACCTCCCAAGAACTCGGCGGTTGCACATTCCCCAAGGAAGTGGTCTTTTTGCCAAATGGTACCACGGACGCCCAAGGGTTTGGGTACTTCGCACCCCTCTACACAACACTGTACGGACAGAGCCAGACCTACTGTCCGCTTTATGGCGGGATGGTCGGCTCCACCACCTCCACCGAAGTCGAAGATTACACCTGGTTCGTGTGTGCAACAACCGTCCAACGCGTCACGGCACACGCAACGTTCACCCTACCCAACTACGACATAACCCAAGCCTCGGCCGACGAAACCACCGCCTCCCCCATCTCAGGCAACGCCACCATGGAAATAAACAACCTCCCCACCGTCTTCACCGGCGCCAACGCCGCTCTCCTCTCCGACGGCTCCGTCGGCTCCCCAACCGACGCCAACACGCTGCTGACCTTCTACGACACCCCGACCGGCCAGAATCTCGATAACTTCGTCTCGAGCCTCGTCCACGGCACCCACGGCGTCCCCCTCGCCCAGCTAATCGGCACCGCGAACCACCCGCGCCTGCTGGCTGCCGTCGAACACCTCTGGCGCGTGATCTACGCGCAGACCTTCCGCACCAGCGCCTGGTACCTCTCCGCCAACGCGCGCGATGTGGCGGCGTGGACGCCCGCCGAGCCGCTGGGCGCGACGGTCGTGGATCCCCGTGCACTGCGGTTGAGGCAGAGTGTGCTGGCGACGCGCATCTTGCAGGGTATTCTGGCGGCTGTGGCGGTCTGTGGAGCGCTGGCGTTTTGGCTTATCGGGTCGCGGAGGCTGTTGCCGCGTAGTCCGTCGTGTATTGCTGTTGTGGCGGGCCTGTTGGCGGGGAGCGAGATGCTGGGTATGGCGGGTGAGGGTGGGGAGAAGGGGGAGCGTGATGGGAATCGGTGGGAGGGCTATTTCTTTAGTCTGGGGTGGTGGGAATCGGTGGGCGGTGTGAGGAGGTTTGGTGTTGATGTTGGGAAGGCGGAGAAGATGGGCTAGTGCTCGCTCTCAGCTTGAGCGTCGCTTTTAAGCCCTGCGCAAGCTGGTTTGTCTTGATAGAAATATCTCGCTCCTGGCACTTCAGTCTCCACTGGAGGTGACGAGGCCGAGAACGACAGCAGATGCTTTTTTTTTGAGCGACCAGGAGGCCGAGCATCCACCAAGACAGAAGCGCGACCTCTCTAACATATTCCGCGGTGGTAGGTCTCACTATGCCGCTCTATGTGTCCGTGTGTCCGTTATTCTTGAGACCCGCGCTTCCGGTTCCTTAGAAGCGAGCCTCCTTCTGGGTTCAACCCATCACAGGATTAGAGCCCGAACGAGAGCCTCCCTAGTAGGCGAGGGAACGTCGTAAGAGCGGGCTAGAGTCGTAAGGGAGTAGAAGGGAGTAGAGGGGAAGGCAGAAAGAGAGGGAGAGAGTAGAATTCCAGAGGACCTGAATACTCGGATGCAATCACCAAATGTGTAAGCAAGTTTCACCTTCGGGATCCGGCAATGGAATCACTTCTCGAAACGTCGTTGGCCCGTCGTCCGTGCGAAATGAAGGCAGAGAAGATTCAAGCTGAACCACCCATGACCCATTCTTACAGAAACTATGATGATTGGTAGTGAATGGCCAATCAAAAGGGGATTTTCAGCTGCGGGATTGGAGGACAGGCTCGAACAGGGCACAGCCTAGATGTGTTACTCCCGACTTGATGTTTTGGCCCCATCATTCAGCCTTGAAATACCGAAAAGGGGAGTTGGTTATACCTACGAGAAACCCCACTGCCGAATTCGGAAAGATTTGTGACAACGCCCACGAACGCAGTACTTCGAATTCAAGATGCGGTGATAAGTCACCATGCATATATATATGCCCATACCATCCGCTCTGCTTGAGAAAGCGAGAGAGAACAAATTGACATTCGATATCTATTTCGCGAAGCAAGCAGCATTTCCAATCCCTATCCCCCCGGACCGTCCCGTTCAACCGAGCCTCGGAAAGATGAATATCAAAAGGTTCCACCTCCTGAATATCCCGCTCTTGCTAGTCAACGTCGCGAACTGCTTGACCGTTACATGTGACACCGGTGGCAACTTGGTCCTGACATCCGACTACGAAGTCCTCTCCAACGACATCCTGAGCAACAACTTCAATCCTCCCCTTTCCGATCCCATCAAGCTCGGTCCCACACAAGAACAACCGTTTCCGAGAATTGGAACCGCGGGAGCTTGCCTCCACAACGACTTCCTGTTCCGAAGCGCCAGCATCGCCCTGAGCGACGTGCAGGCCGCAGCGGCGGCGATCTTTTCTCAATGCTTCTTGGTTCCCGGGTTGACGGTAGCAACTGGCGGACAGGCTACTCTGACTTCGAACGATGGCAGTGGGATCACTGTCATTTTCGAGGTCGGGCCGCCTGCTCTGATATGTTAAGTGGCGCTAGACCTGAATGTGTCCAGGGTTGAAAGAGGAGGCGTAGGTGACGCTGCAAGATCGGACAGTTTCGAAATCAGCTTTTTGATTAGTGAAAACACGAGCAAGAGACATGTACATAACTTGAGCAACATCGTGACTCTGCACACCTTTCCGCACGTTGTCCCCGTCTTCACCGCAGTGGCATAGATGGTAATAACACAGATAGCTTATGAACAATGTGAAGTAAAAGCTTCCCTCTGACAACCCGAGCGTCAATCGTCTTGGTAATACACACGCCCTCGGGAAAGAGCGCAACGACATTCGACTTGCAGGTGTGATTAGTTCTTCGAGCTGTGGACCGTACCGCGTGCCCTTGGCAAATCCTCTCAGGAACGTGTCGACCATATTACGATAGATCAGGACGGGTTCATGGATAAAGCACCAAGGTGCGCCACGCATCAACGACGAGTGGTCATGGCGGTTATGACGGTTAGGACATAGATGGGGGGAGGGTGGTATGTTGCTCCACACCCGCAGGCTGGCTCCTGAACCTGCTATGGGAATAAGTAGAAAGTCAAAAGAACATGTACCCGGGGCTGTGTGAGTGGTCTCTAACATGACCATGTCTGTCTGTGACAAGTCATTACACCTTTACGTAGCCTTGCCAAGGCGACGGTGACGGACCGACGTTGTATACGGCCAGTCAGCCAGCCCCGCAGCCTAGGCGGGATGATCGCACTAGGGCTAAGGCAGACGACCACCCAATAGCCAAACACAGAATAGCACTGGCATGAATGGTAGGGCAGCGTCACCTTGGTCTGGAAGAAGGCTCCTCTTGGCGCGCATCTCCATGCAGCTCCGGGGCAGCTTCGGCTGCGGTGCCATGCCTGGGGTTTGATACGCGAGCGAACCTCGAATCAACAAAGCATGCGGCATCAATTGTCAGTCATTCTACATAAAAGATTCGGAAAGCAGCAGGCAAGGGTATCTGTATCCTGATTCTCTAGCCCAAAGCCCATTAACGTCGTCACAACTCGGCGCTCGCTTTCATATATGTAAATCATTCATTCTTCGGCCCACGCCCTGGGTCTCATCAATGGGGCTCACGGGGTTGCTGCCGTAGGCACCGCCCGACGGGTACGATGACCTCCCATTCAGCGCCGTCGCAGAAGAAGGCGGAGTACCTCCATGCATGGTGAGATGATCTGCCGATGACTCTTGTCGGTGGATGTAGCTCGGCGTTGGTTGGTACCCTGCACTGTAAGGCCCAGGCCGATCGCTCGGCAACTCTTGTGGATACTGGTGCACGGAATATTGCTGCGGAGGATGGGGCGAGGGGGTGTTTTGAGCTCTGTCAAACAGCGCATTCGATCTCGGCTGTGGTGGTGGAGCTCCATACCCGTCGTCGGCAAATGGGTTCTCGGCTACCCCGTAGTCGGCACTGGATGAATAGGCGTGCGATTGTGGGCGGACCCGGGTCGGGACAGGAGGAGGCTGATCAGGCGCGGAGTAGGCAGAGGAAAAGGCGGCGGCATTGGAGAAATCATAGGGGTTCTGGTTCGTTGGTGGCGGTGGATTTGGCGGTGCTCCTACTTTGCTGGGAGGAGGCCCAGGCGGCGGCGCATATAGCTCTTCCTCCTCTCTCCGGAGTGGACTCACCGGCGTAGGGATCGTGTTTTGTCGACGCGGAGGTGAGGAAGAGAACGGTCCGTGGTCAGGCGGCACTGACTGAGGCTGAGAGGTCTGAGCGTAGACATTTTGACCAGGGACGTGCTGCTGAGGCGCGAACATAGGATTCTGTTGAGGCTCTGGTTGCGGTTGAGGGCTAGGTGTTGCCAACCCCGTGGCTTTCCGAGCTTGCAGGACCGCTCTCTGATGTTTCGACATGGCGATGTTCAGCTGATCATTCGTCTCGATCAGTGTGAGCGTCGTGTCAGGGTCTGGCGCCGGATTCTGGGCATTCAGGTATGACTGGATGCTCCTCTGCATCGTCTTAGCTCGATCCGCAAACTCTTTGACCAGGTCATTCGCCAACAACTCCGCCTGAGGGGTGGACTGGACAGTCTGGACAAGCAGTCGAGCCGTCGTCTTTGCTTCTTCGATCCGTCCGGCCAACTCTTCGGGGGGTGGAAGTATGTCCCGGCGTCTAGACTGTTGCTGGTGGTAATGGCCGGCGTAGGCGCCAGGGGTTTGGTGCTGCTGTGGGGACGATGATCAGCTTTCGTTCGCGGAATAGACATAGAGACATTGTATCTTACCTGAGGGCGAAGAGCGTTTCGCTTTCCCTTCTCCTTCTTCCACATCTCCATCAGCGGCCCAAGGCTATCATTTCCAGGCGCTTTCTCGAATTCAAAGTAGTCCAACGTCTCCCTGAGTATCTGCTGCACGCTGGTGTCCTTTCCTTCCCGCAGCAGCTCTTTCACCGTCGCGACAAACTTGTGGTCGAAGTTTTGAGTGAAGGCGTGGGCGGGATTGTCGGTCAGGATGCGGGTGAGCATGACGGCGTTGTACTGCGCAAATCCTCTTTGGTAGTGATCTTTGCTCAGGTATCGTCGAATGGTCGCAGCCGCCTCCTTCGCCGCCGTAGGGCTCGACTCGGCGGCATCGACAATGGCTGGCAGGTGGAGGTATTCTTCGCCGGCGGTATCAGAATTGGGGGCGCCTGATTCGCAGAACGCTGTCTGGACACGGGCTTTTAGCTGGCGATAGACGACAAGATGGAAGCTGTAGAACTCACGACTTCGCGCACCACGACAGCCTCGGGCGAGTCGCCTTGTGGCAGAACAAAAGTGGTGCTGCTCCCATTCCGCTCGGGACCTGGCGCAACCATCTCGTCAGCCTCAGTAGAACGGGACATGGTGGGGGTTATCGCGCATACTCGAGCTTTTCTTCTTGATGTTTCCCAGGAACTTCTTCATCGCGGCGGTTGACCTCTGACTTCCACCGTTTGATCCTCGTCGCTCGTCGGGTCTGCACTGCGGTGTGCGAATATGGGATGCGACAGGATGGAGGACTCGTAGGTCAGCGTGCGGCAACAGGCGGCGTGAAGTATTATGCTTTTGTGGCCCAATATGCAGGCTGGATTATGGGTATGCAGGAAGTGGTTGGGGCAGCACGGGCAAGGGACAAATGGCCGATCTCCCGCAGAAGCAACTACTGCACGGCGCCGGGGTTTCGTCTTCCGCAGCTCGGGAGCAAATCTCGAAAGCCTGGAGGCTGTGTGGAGAAGTTGAAGCAAGGGACAGAGAAGATGTGAGATCTGATGAGAGAGATGGTTTAGTACTTGAGGCTGCGATGCATCTCGCGTCTGCTGGGGTCTTGTAAGATGGCGAAAGCTTTGCCGGCCGCGTCTCTCTGCCACTCTCGCACCCACGACTCAGCCTTAAGACGAGCAGAATGAATGAGAATCTTTGCCCGGTCAGCCGCGCACTTTGGCTTCTTGGAAGCTTGGGGCTTGCACAACCTCTTCGTCAGCAACCGTCTTCCGATTCCGAGCGACGCGATCTACCACAGGCATTTCCATTGCCAGAACAGCGTGGATATTGGGCAGCGATGCATCCCTCGTCACCCGCAGCTCCTGGATTCCCCCAGCTACACGCCGCATTCTTCCATCCCACCACCCAATACATCTTGCGCGGCACGGTGCAAGTGGAACGAGGCTGTGTCACTGAATGCACATCATCTGGTTGCCCCCAAGAGCCTAGAAAGTCTGTATCCCGGAACTCCTCCACCATCTCTACCTTCTATACGTAAGCATCACATCGTCATTCTCGCCACCCGTTGGCCACTCGCAACGACCCACCGATAGAGTGCGAGGTGACAAGTACTTGTAGATCTAAGAGGAGACCAAGGAATCTAGGTGTTTGCAACAAGAATTGTACTCGTAATAGCCATCTATGTTTGCGACAGTCCCTCCCCACCATCAGCGCCAGGCCGAAGCATTCAATACTATCCAGGCGCCTGAGCAAAGCACATGTTTTCCTTTGCTCGTTCTCTACCTCTCCAAGCTACCACGTAAAGCTCTCCTCATTCAACTCCAAATTACCCTGGTGTATCCTGCTCCTCACTGCCGCCCGCACCTCGTCTGCCAGCGCTCCCGGCCCACAAACACTTACCATTACAGCACCAACTCTCACCGGAATCACCTCATCTAGCACAGCTCCGGGATCAACTCTGCCCTGAACAATCTGCATGGTGGGCTTGCTCTTGCTGTGGTTGATCGCTCTCGTCGGTTTACTCACATGCACTCGGATCATGAGAACGTCTCGCCGGCCTTCCATGTGTAGAATCTCGTTCATCCACGGCTTCACCCACTCCATGGACTCGGTGTCGCGGATCGACCAGACAAGCACAATCTTTCGGGTGGCCACGGTTTGCGACCGTGCCCCTGCTAGGAGGTGTCGGATCTGAATGAGATGATGGGTGATGCCACCGCCTCCAGCAAACATGACAACCGTACCGTAACTGACAAGCGAGTCATGTCCGGCATATGGGCCTTCAAGAAACCCCCGTAGTTCAAGCTTGCATCCGGGAGCAGCGCGAGCCTTCCTGTAGAGTTGTCTCGTCATGCCAGTTCGTGCGACCATGATCAGCGAGACAGTCGTGGGTGCCTTTGATGGTGAATGGAAAACTGATTGCCTCTCCAAAGAGTTCGGGCTTGATGGTCTTTGCAATTCAAAATTGTGGCCACAGACGGGAGGCTCAGACTCGACATTCGTCCATGCAACGGAGAATGGATGTGACATCCAAAGCGAGATCGATGGGAGGTATGCATACATGTGACTGCCGGGCCGGATCGTGATGCGCCGCGGTAGTTGAAAGGTGACACGGCATGCATCACCTGGTAACGCCTCCACGACAGTAGTTGTGGTCCCGCCTGATCGGGAGTAGTTAAGATATGCAATGCTGCCCAAGCGCCAAATTCTCTCAATGAACAAAAGCAATACAGCCGTCAAGATGGAAGGATAGGCGGGCAGATGCATGATGTCCAGATGGACATATACCCCGAGCAGGGCCAAAAAAGCCAGGCTTTGGTGAAGGTGAAGAAATGTTTCGTAGAAGGCATGTCGAATGGGTGACAACGAATGCAACGGCAACAACACTATCGCAATCAATCCTAAAAGGCCGTAATCGAGGAAAGGAGCGCCATGAAAGATTCTGATTGTTGCTTGGTTCCCCTTAGCCAGCTTGTAGGCAGCCAGCCACGCGAAGAAATGAATGGCTGATAAAGCGGCCACAAGCCTGCCGATCCAGCGATGGAAGAGGTTGAATGTGTCGAAGCTGACCCTCAGGAGCGGGATTGCGAGGTTGTTTCTGCCCGCGAGCACAATAAGAGGGATGAGGTTGACGGTGGCCAAGATGCCGCTGCGTCCGCGTAGCTCCGCGTACAGCGCCCCCTTCTGTGGATTGCCCCAATCGAGCAGGAGACAGTAGATCAAGTTGGTGATGGCATAAATGATGAGGAGCAGAGAGTGGATACGGCTGGGCAGGGTGCCGTAGTTGACCGCACCAGACAGCTGGAACTCGCGATTGTGTCGTTTCTTCCAGAGTGGAGCATAGATGATATGCTTCTTCAGCCAGCTCCAGATTCTGAAGTGATCCACACCATAGTAGTTTTGTTGGCAATGCTTTTCTGTAGTCATACAATAGATGTTCCGGATGTAGGATACAAACAACTGTGATAATCGCAAAGCAAACACAATTGTGAGTGCGGCGATGATAGAAAGCCACAGCATTCTGACCAATTGAGCATCCATTTCCAGGTTGACTCCGTTTAAGCCGGTGTAGAATGGAGAGACGGTGGGGGGATTGCCACCAGTCACCACAAGGTTGGAAAAAGTGACAGTGGGCTTGGTGCTGTTGAAAGCGCTTCGGGCAGCTTGGAGACTCATGTTGCCATCCGCTAGATCCCGTCTGGAGTGATGGCCCCGATGCGGGTTGATTTGGTCATTTGCATAGTTCCGCAGTAGGTGCGAGGCAGTGTCAAGCACGTTGGAAAGTGAACGGCCGATTTTGTCCATTTTGTTTCGGTCTGATCTGGTTCGAAGAGATGGGTTCAGGTTTCGAGATGGATGTTTGTATCGTGCCTGGGGGGTGAGCAGACGATATGGGACTTTTGTCTCGAGTCAATGAATTCCGTGAAAGAGAACTTAGCAGTCGTCTCTCAACTCCTTCAAAGAGGGTGTAACAAAGCAGTTCTTTGAACTTCAACAATTACGTTGTCTCGAAGAATGAAACCACCACGGGAAAGGCACAAAGAGCGGACAAAAGGAAATCACCTGGTTTTGTATACTCATGACCATGATGTCTCAATCGCTGACACCCGTTGACGATTGAATAACTGCCTCAATAACACTGACGTTCACATGACTTTTGGCGCCACTGGCTGCAGTAGTCTGGCCTATCGCTCAATAACACAGACTGATTGAGCGTTATTGAGGCGTGCCAGGCAGGTCTCCCGAGACATGCTGCTTCTGACCCTCTTTCACCGTTTAAGTCAGGAGGGAACGTGTTGAGGCATGTTTCGTAGGACGAGCGACGAAAGGACAGGATGATGGTAGCTAATTGCGGTGGTCCCAATCTGCCAAATTAATTCGTGGGTTCATCCCTAGAGATTTTTTCACCCTGCTGACAGAGACAACTGGCCTGATAACTCATGAGGCGATCACTGGAACATGTCAGAGTCAGAAGCATGGCAGAGGTACCGGTAGAATCGCCTGGCCTGGGAAAAGTCACTGTAGCAGGTTGTGGCGGAGCAAATAGCTTCTGCCGTACAACAACCCATGTCGTGAAGTTGTGTACTGATGCTCAGCAGCCTTCAGAGAGGCTGGAACCGCCGAGACAGAAACAAATGAGCTCAATGCCGTTTGCAGTTGGTATATGTGGTCAAGATGGAGGAAAAGGTGCAAGGAGCTGCGGCAAACTTGCCAAATGTTTCTAATGACGAGAAAATTCTGGCCATTGGTGTGTCATTTCAACATCCTCTCTGCCCTGGCTTTTGCCCTCTCTTTGCGCCGTGACGTGAAGTGAACGAGAATACATCATCTTGCGGTCTAATCAAACCCCCTCGGATGGTCTAGACAAAGATAAAATTGAGCAGCTAACCTCTTCTGTTGTTTCTCCGTCACCGTCCCATCCACCCTCCATCGATGGTCAAGATTTCACCACTCACGTACCGACTCGCGTCGCTGGCCAAAAACACCACGGCGCCCTTGAAGTCCTCCGGCGTCCCCCATCGTCCCGCGGGGATCCTCTCGAGAATCTGCCTCGCTCGAGTCTCATTTGCGATCAATGCCTCATTCATGTCCGTATCGATGTACCCCGGCGCAATGGCGTTGACGCTGATCCCCTCCTTCGCCCACTCGTTGCTAAGCGCTTTCGTGAGTTGAGCCACGCCGCCCTTGGACGCCGCGTACGCTGGCACGGTGATGCCGCCCTGGAAGGTCAAGAGAGAGGCTACATTGATGATTGCTCCCCGTGACTGTGACGGTGAGGTGGGGGCAGGTTTGGACAAGAGATAGGCGCCGAAGTCGCGGCATAACGTAAATACCGTTGTAAGGTTGACTTGTAGCACCACGTTCCAGTCATCCAGAGGAAACTGGTGGGCAGGATGTCGTTTTTGAATCCCTGCGCAAGTGATCAGGATGTGCATATCATGGCCGGCCTTCACCAAGTCCGGGATGGTCTTGGAGACGGACGTCTGGTCGGACAGATCAGCTGTGACTATCGTGGCCTTTCTTCCCAGTTGTTGGATTTTGTTGTATGTGTCCTTGTTTTTTTCGTCGCGCTATTTCAGCCCGTCGTAGTCAGCATGAATTCACAGATGAGGCGGACTTCGAAACCAAGGCCGCAGTCTACTCCGCAACCATCAGGTTTCTGCCTCACCTGGATGAGAATGATATCTGCACCAGCTTCAGCCAGAGCGATAGCCATGGCTGCCCCAATGCCTCGACTGCCGCCTGTCACCACGGCGGTTTTGCCAGCAAGCGAGAACATCTTCGTTAGCGCTTCCATTTTGTTTGTGGGTTTACAGCAAGTCAGGATCAAAATGCGCTGGTTCTGCTGTTCCACAGGATCTCTTCCCACGACTTTCTCAGCAGGAACCGGATCTAGAGAATCTGCCTCGCTTTTGAAGGATGCAGAATCCTTCTCGATGCGACTTTCCCTCTCCCAGCGCCTGGGGCTTCACTGAGACAAAACTAGTAATTCACGGCGACACGGCCGGCTTTTCAGAATCATAGTCGATCGGCAAATGAAGCTAGCTAGATCAATTGCCGACATGAGGGGCAGATGGCTGATTTCCCCTGACTCTTCCCCAGCCTTGTCCGGCATCGGCGAGAACGACGATAGTCACCGGCGCGGGGAGAACTGGTACGGCTACGACTGGAGAGGATAATAATTTCATACTTGTCTTATTGATACGTCTATCATCATGGCCCTCTTGGCTCACCCGCATCTTGTCCGCCTGGCAGTCTGCTCAACATTTCGTATGACGCGCTCGATCACAACAAGATCGAAACTGCTGTCGCCTCTGGGTCCATCACATCATAGGGCTTCGTCTGATCGTCCATGTCTCTGCTGTTCTTCTTGAATACATCTGCCAACTGCATCAGATCCGCATACAGCTGTGCAGCTGCAGTCGCAAGCTGGGTCTGGTTGTTCAGCGTAGCGAGCTTGGCCGTAGAGAGGGCAAAATTGAGCATGTTCTGTTCCTCGGCCACTCGGTAGCTGAGGAGATAGGGGACGTGGGAGGCCAGAAGCCATTCACGCGGATGCTCGATCGGATACGCGGCAAGCAAGTCTTTCTCCTCATATGCCTTGAGATCGTCGAGATTCTTTGGCAACGTTGAGAATAGAGCCGAGGGCTTGCTGATAACGAATGTCTGGTAGTAACTCTGAAGATAATTGATGGCGGTGTGTTGAGGTGAAGCGATATGAATGCACATTGTGACGGCGTCGACGAGGGCTTCAAAAGTTTTGATGGCGGGAAAGGACTTCAACTGGCCACCATCGTCACCCTGCATCTCCTTTGTCCATTTATCAATCTGCTCGTCTTTCTCCACCTGTTCATCCGATTGGATGTCAGTAGCAAGAACCGCCGAGACGAACTTGCGGAGCGTCTGCCACATGAGAATCATGTTCCGGGCATAGGCATAGTTGTGAAACTTCGGGTTACTGGCCAGTTCACTAGGGGGGAAGCCTCTCGCCGTGAGATCGTTTGGCACGTATTTTCCGGTCCAGTCGAAGCGATTGTACGCATCCTTGATGAAAGAATAAAGCTGGGGATCCGTGACACCCACTATCTTGACGATAATGTTCGGAACGAGGGTAGCCCGAGCTGCCGCATTGACTGACAAGGTTTTGAACCAATGAGGTTGAAGAAGGCGATACACCGGGTGATCCGTCGAAAAGGCGCGATGAGCTGCAACAATGGTGACCTCTTCCACCAGATGGGTATTGACCAGGTGCACCGTGACTTCGTGTCTCAGCCAGTCAGAGACCTGGGCGCATGTCTTTGCATACCGCCATGGCCAGTCGTCTTTGGACTCTGAGGCGGACGGGGTGGATCGCCTGTTGAATATGACCACAGAGTCCGCAAGGCTGCCCTTGTAGTCAACGACTATCGCCAGTGGATGAAAAACGCCTGCGTCTGTGAGTTGAAAGAGAGTCACAGTAGCGCACAAACGTCTCATTCCGTCATTTGAAATCAAGTCTGCGTGCTGCTCTGCCCCGACAGCGGATCGGAAGTAACTACAATCTTGGACGTAGAAGGATTCGGGGTTCCCACTCGACAGAAGACTATAGATTTCGGTGTTTGACTGGGCGGCATCGGTAAAGCCCTTGAGCCATTCGGGCGATGCCTGTTGAATGGTGGTTGGGTTGGTGCCCACGAATTGCTGTTGAGCAAATACGGCATCAGTCCACCAGTCAGAACGATTGCCAATATTCTCCTCGTCAAAAACATCTTCCTTGTTACTGTGGAGCTCGTTGTTGCGGGCCTCAATAGCATCAACTGTGGCACCCTCCGGATGGTCGTGGATGAAGTCAAGGATAGTGTCCGGAATGAGGGTACCGACGAGAGTTCCGGTATCAAGAAGCCTCATGAAGTCAAAAATCTTGAGCAAGTTAACCTGGTCCACTTTTGGAATGACGTCCAGATGCGGTGGATAGTTGTCACTTCCTGGCTTCTGAAAGGTGTAGAGCTCCGTTGGCTTGACAGCGAGGCCCAATGGGACACTGGTCTCAAATCCAGCTACGTCGAAGAAGGATTCGAATCTGTGTTCATTCAGCATTCCTGCCACTTGAGCAGATATGGGGGTCTCTCGAGATACCTTGTTTCAATGCGCTTCATTATTTGAGTCAAGGCCAGCTTGGTTCCTCGATAGGTACCAGCCTGGAGCGGAGGAGGCTTCCCGACATCTTTTGGAGGGGTGATCTTTCTATCTGTGTCGGCAGCAGAGATATCTCGTGGTACAATCGATTGTTGCAGCAGCTCTGAGGTAAATGCTCCCTCGTCCCAGCCAGACTTCAGCGGAATGGCAGTGACAGACTTGACCGGTGGTTGAACGCTCCCCATAGTGGATGCTGATAAAGACTTCTTCTTAGGGATGCAGGATAGAGATTGAAAGAAATGCTGAATTCTCTGTAGGCTTCGGTGGACGAGGTCTTTAAATGCATCTCGAGTGCAGGTGAACGGAGGTCTGTAAGGTTGGTGCCGCTCTGTTCTAGACCTGGAGATGGACAGACAGGACTGTGAGGGTCGAGAAGGAGGAGCAGAGGCACTGAGTCCGACTTGAGAATTGAGTGAAGCCACAGACTCTGCAGGCGAAACGTTCGTGTTGGACGAGTCCAGCCGCAGCTGAGGCTGCACCTGCGATTGGTCCATTTGGCTGCAGGGGATGTGCAAGCGGCTTCAGCGCAGGCCTGGACACGAACTTTACACGAACTTCTCGCCCTGTGTCAGCTCCACAAACTCTTGTCGCCTCACCAATATGGCGAAATCGGTGTGCTGGACTGAAGCATGGCCAGTCAAGATTGCAAGGTTGAGTGTCACAACGCTTCTGACTTTCCCATTAGACTTTGCTGTCTGTGCTTTCCACATGTCAACTGATCGACCCTTCCGCAGGCTCTCGACCGTGAACGACCTCCGACCTCAAACCAGCAGTTACTACTGTGCGAACTCTTCTCCCTTACTTCGTGCTTCTACATGCTGCGGCTGAGGTGACAGGAGACGTGCTTACAGGTGCCTGTGTAACAACGGCAATCAGGCACCCACCCTCCAGGGGACGGACAGTTGCAGACGAAGAGCTGGGCTTTTTCGTCGACGCACCATCAACAGAGCCAATCTCAGTTGAATGATACTTGCCTGCCCGCCCTCACAGTCTCTTGCTCTTGCTCGATGCTCGCCAACGTTGACGGAATCGGGACAGCCTGCTGAGGCCCCTCGTGTCCCAGGACGGTAGAGTGAGAATCACGAAGAGTTTCGATAGTTTCCGTTCAGGATGAAAGCCTCGTTTTCGGATGTCATCTTGGCGAACATGCTACTTCACACCGGCCAAGAGACTGGACAGGGTCCATCACACCTCTTCCAAGCTTGGAGACTTGGTGTTTAATTTCCTCGGGTGGCACAGAACGCCTTGCTTGACGTACCCTCCTCCCAAGGCTGGTACAACTCGGTAAGTGGTCAACTGGATGACGCTTTCATATGTAACTCCTTGAACAAGAAGCACCCATGACATTCGGCATTAACAACAGTCTCTACCAATTGGTGTACTTCGACGTGAGTATATGCTTCAGCCTGAAGGAGTAGGAGGGGTTGCGTCCAACTTTTCTGCAGTCTCTATCCTCCCCCCAGCCTTATGAGATTTGCCTGAACCCAAAACTAGGCATCCAAGACCTGGCGTCTCGTATCAGGATCAGCCCTCCTTGGCCTTGCGGCAACCCTGTTTCTCAATGGTCCTGGAATACGACGGTGTGAGTGGCACCAGGCACTGGACCGCCAACAACCTGACAGTTTGTCAATTCGAATTGCTAGCAGCCCCGTTATTGAACCCCTATAAAGGCTGCTCATCATGGCCTTTCTACTGGGCCAGCAACCTGATTTCTCGTCTTACTTTCAAATTCCGGCCTGTGACTCTCACACATTCCCTTACAACCCAAACAAGACGCCATGCCTATCCCACACTACGGCGTATGGAAAGGCTTCCCCGTTTCGTACCAAGTTGATGGACCGCACGACCGCACTCCTCATATCAATCTATCCTTCAAAGATGACAAGAATGGAACCATCGAGCGGAAGGCAGCAATCAATGTCAAGTCGCAGGGCCACCCAAACGAACTTGTCTATTGGTTCGACCATAATTTCTCCCACCCTCTCACCCAGGACCTCGCACGTTTAGACTACGGCTTCCACGCCATTGGGTCCCGTGACCGTGACACACGCGACCTTGCACTCGACTATACCCGGACTCGCAGCCTGCTCCGAATCCCCGATGGGAGAATCTTGCCATTTCTCGAAGACGGGCCTGACAATGACATCCTCGATCAACTCCGACCTATCCTCGACGAGGCTATCAGTAACGAGGCAGAAATCTACTTGTACGGCTCGTCCTTCGGCTCTGGCATTCATGACGTCCATATGAACCAAGGAAGTGTCGGGTTTGACAACGGCGTGCGACAAGACGGAGCATTCTTTCTGCAATTCCCGGATCTCCATTGGGAAGCGGTGTTTCTGGCCTTCGCTTCGCAGCAGATTCCAACCGATGACCGAAATGGGCAGCCAACGCCTGACAGCACATCGCTGCAGAGAATCATCGGAAATCAAGGGCGCGCTCGTCTCTGAAGGGTGATCCCACGGATCATAGGACTTGACAGATGGGCTTCTAATGGATGGAATCTATAGGTGACCAGCGGAAAGTTTCGAATAAACAATTGCCAAAGGGTTGAGACTGTATCTAAATTGAAATATATCAACAGTGGTGCGCGCTTATCGAATCTTTGATCAATGTTCCATGATGCCGAATCTCCAGACATCCTGTAACATCCTTGTCATTCGCACGTAGCCACTTGGCCCTGCGGGCGATCCAAGATTATCGTGTTTGAATCAGTCTCTTATGTTTCAGACTTCCCCAAAGTCTCCAACATGGCTTGAGAGGGCGCCTTCGTCGCCGGGAGGCACACCTTGCTTTCTTCAGCCGTGATTCAGCAAGTGAGGGGGATGAGCAGACGAATCTCACTGAACATCTCTGAAGTTCTTTCTGATCCAATACTTACCAGAATCCTGTATCCTCTTCGGGGTAGCTGGCGTTATTGAGCCACTGCGCCAAAAACCAATGCAACGAGGCTGCCACCTGGAGAGGACAAGGCTGATGAGATTCTGCCGCCCACCTCTTGTCATTCATGTGACTTGAGACCCACTCACCAGTGCTTCGATGATATATTTTATTGTCGTCAAATTTCTGTCGCCGAGGGGACTGAAGAGCGGAACCGAGGCAGGCTTTCCGGCAGTAACCACTTGAACCCCTTCCAGTATTCGACCGACTTTCTCATACTCAGTGAGAATGCGTGCGTCGGAGACACGGTTTAAGGAGGTGTCCCCCTTCCAGTATCCAGCCTCCTTTCTCATTGAGATAGCGCTGGAGAGACGGGCCCTAGTTGCTGCCATCTAAAAAACCCACCTTCGTGGAGGGGTTTCTTGGGTCGAGGCTCGCCTTGAACTAAGTTTTTGCCTTTTTGTTGGATGCTGGATGAATTTTTTTGATTTTTTTGGTGTGTGTGCGTGTATGTGTTCGTAGGTTTAGTTCCCTTTCTGAGATGAAGTAAAGGAAGTGAAGTGGTGGTGGAAAAGGTGCGGTAGCGGCGGCAAACGCAGTTGTGCCTGATGAATGAATGTCAGACCCAGATCCAAGACCTTCACGAAACAAACTCTTTCAATCCATGATCCCTATAAACCTTGTCTCTCAGTACCGAAACAAGTTGAAGCCTCTGATTCCTTTCCCTTCCGTGTCCGAGCCTGAAACGTGGATCTCGGCAGCGGCGAGAGAGACAGTCGCAAAGAGAGTCAAGGCAAGTCTCAGTGAATAACGCACCTCGCTGCCTGCGCATCGAAGCTCTCCTCTGACGGTGAATATATAACGCGCAGCATTTAACTGACATTCCTTCTCCCTCAACAGCAGCAACACTCTGAGGATCATTCTTCGTCCAATACTATCATAATGTTCGAATTCTGCCGCAAGACCGGCCGCAACTTGTCCACCAACAATGAGCTCCCCCTTCCTATCGTCAAACAGAAAACTGCCTCGGGCAAATCTCTCCTCAAAGCACCTCATGCACGACATCAGTATGGTCGACACGCTGTAAACATCGCTTCGAAGGCCGCATGCCGTCGTCGCTCCAATCGCCTCGTGTCTGAATGGTCAGGAGTCGGAACAGCGGTGCTGTTGGCACAAGTAGAGGAGATTTTCAAGCGGCTATCCGTGGCCCCAGTCGACAATCCTCCAAACTCGGTCACGCCACACGGCTTTGTTGAACAAGGCTGTCCTGCGACGCTCTCTTCTTCACCGATCCCACAGCCCCGGAAGTTTCTCGTGCCAAAAGGTTCGGCTCGAGGGTCTTCCACCTTGGTGATTCCATTCCTCCACTTCCCCGCCGAAATTCGACTCCAAATCTACAGCAATTTTCTCTTCACCACCCCCGAGAAAGTATGGCAGCCGTGCGATCGAAAGGAGCAACACGAGAGATTGCTTATCAAGGTATCAAGAAAGAATCTCAGACGTGTATGCCACCAGATCAGTGGAGAATGGGACCCGCTCTTTTTCTCGAACACAACCATTACCGCGAGAAACCTGCATTCTGACTGGGACTCGCTCTCCGTGCCCAGCATAGGACAAAACAGACCCTTGACGAACTTTGCGGATATGTGGCACAAAGGCGCTGAAATGATTTACAATCTTCCCCAAACGCGCCCCATGGGATCTGAATTGCTTCGACAAAGCTTTCTCGAGAGGCAGCCTCATTACAAACTGAATCGCATTCGAAGGCTACAGTATGTTATCAGCGGTTCCTCTGTGGATTCCATGGACTTGGAAGACTTGAAATCCTTTGCACGAGTCATACAGGGCACCGGAGAGGAAGCTTTGCAGTGGCTTGAAGAGGTTGCGATTTGCTACAGACCTCTAAACCTTGTGGGGGGCTACGTGACGGTGGACAATGTGTGGGGGAAATGCAGTGAGTGGTCCAACAAATGGGACAAGGTTAAATCCCTTTTCCAGCCAGGAGACGAACTTGGGTGTTTTAGAGAATGGGCCATCATACGACGCATATGTTTCGACAAGAAACTCGTTCCTAGCTATCGCACCGCATTCAATCCAGGCGTGAAGGTCTACGAACTCCAATTAGTCTTTCGCAAGTCGCAGCAACCTACAGCAGCAGTGAATTCGGAATGGATGGAGCTTCCTGGCGATAGAGCGATGGACCTCTCGGGATGGACTGTTAGTGCTTGAAGGAGAATGGTCTGTGGGAAGGAAGAATGGGACTGGGTTAGGGAGGTCGAACGGCGTGGGAGGATAGATTCCAGCAGGTTCGTGAGCCGCTTTACCGCAGAGCAAGTCTCTAGCAGGAGGTGAAGTATTTCTCAGTTATCAGTTCGGCGACGAGAGAGCCCATAGAGCAATGAAGTGAAATTCTTCAACTCCAGTCCACGCACTGGCAATGAGCATCCGTATTTACTCCACGAAAACCATTTCCTTCACCGACTTGAGCGACAAGTGAGAGAAAGGTCAGTCTAGCAAGACGCAGTATTTGCACGATAGAGTGGTTTGAAGAAGAAACTGCTGAAGTAGTGAATTTCTTCTAACTAACATTAACTTTAGTACTCCTCCCTACAACCACCAACTGTTGGACTATCTCGCCCTCTCCCACCTTTCATCTTCTCGTCAACTCCTCAACCTTTGCCCCTTTTCTCACACCTACACTTTAATACTCAGTTCACGGTCCTATATCCTCGAAGCCCCCAACTCGACAGCCTCTCGAACTTCTTTTCCCTGCGTCACCTCGAAGCGCACTCACATCGTAATAATCAGTGCTGAGACAAAATGCCCAAAGTCGAGAAATCCACTCCTCCGAAAGGTCGCACCAGGGGTGGTCCTTACGAACGGAGGGAAGCAGCGACAGAAACAACGACAACCAAAAAGCCGTCGCAGGAGAAGAAGCCCTCGTCACTGGCGCGGGAGACACCAACTGATCTGTCTGAGGGGGAGGGCCAGAAGAAACCACTTTTATTCCTCGATCTGCCGACTGAGATCCGCCTCAAAGTTTACGAAAACTTCACCTCCATCCCGCCGAAAACAGACGATAAGGAAGGGAAGCTGGAGAGGTCCAACGTTATTCGAACCAGGCATTCCCTCCAGCTCACATGCCGCCAGATCAACCGGGAATTCTTGCCTCTCTTCTACGCTACGACTACTATCATCGTGCGGGGCGTTTCGATGGTTCCTGTCAGGGGACCGCCCGAGCAAAGGAATGGTCTGAGACGCATCCCTAGCGAATTTGAACTCGGATTTCTTAAACCTTCTCTTCTCGGCGTCCCTTCACCGAGCAAGTTGACCAGAATCCGTAGGCTGATTTACGAGATCCTGTGGGACTTATTTGAGCCTCGAGGACAGAGGGTCGACTCACTGTTCCCCGTTCTCGAGCGTTATGCAAAAGCTCTCGAGTCTTTGGAGGAAGTCGTCCTGATCGGCCTGCCGTATCCGAACGACACAGATTACGCCGATGATAAGAATCAGTGGGAACCAATTTGGAGCCGGGTCAGCGATCGAGTTCAAGGTAGAAGCTGGACGAAGCTGGAATGTCACTTCTTCAATCGACTTCGTCCACATGGGTACGACAGAACTTGGTCGAGTATCCGACGGATGCATTTTGAGTATTCTTCGAGGATGGTCAGATCCCGCGACTGGGTCGATGAGGTCCAGCTCGTCTTCCGCAAAGGAGTGAAACCTCTGGCACAGCCAAAGGATGGATGGGTCGAGCTCCCAGGCAGAACCCCGAGTGTGTGATTACTTATCAGTGGTCAAGTAAAATCATGCAATATCCAATCGCGTCTTCCTCCGGGGTGAGGAAGCAGCAGGAGAGACATGAGCAGTCAAATGTCCAAGAGATGGAAATCAAGCGAATGAAAACAATACTCAAGAGTATTATGGCAAGGAGCAAGGAGAATGATCGAACGCGCGCGCGGAAGCCATTGGAGACCTGCTCGTGTCTGTATGCAGAACATGGAACGTGACATGCAATTCAACATTGGTGAGCAGCGCTTGATGTGGCTGAGGGTATCGAGCATATTGGAAAGACTCACAGGAAAAACCGGGCTCGACTAGCGACATGTGGAGCTGACTGTGTTCGGGACAAAATGAGTAATGGCCCATGGGTATTTGCTCCGAGAGTAATAGGTTCAGAGATATTTCAATGAATGACCCGATCAGAATCTCAGCAGATCTGCCCATTCACACGTGTTCATCTCCCCAGGTCCTGAACGGGGGGGTTCGTTGTAGATTTCGACGCTGGCTTCCCTCCATCAGCTGTGCCGCGAGCAGACACCCTCCTTCGTTTCCACCAACCCTGCGCTATCAGAGATGGTCTGCGAAGGCGAGGGTCTTTCAGAAAGTCACGGAGAGTCTCTGGACATTAGACCTCCTTCGATCGTCCGGTCACTCGAGAGAAGACATCGTGGATGGACGATTTCCATTGAAGACTGAGCTGAGAATTGTGTTCATTCATATAGAGTAGATTCAAGCGGGCACACTTCCTCATGCGCGCCACATTATACCAGACCGTGAGAGGGGAGCGTTCCTCATATCGTCATCGCCAGAATAGACTGTCGCCCCTTGTAGGCAGTGTTATACAAGTCCTCCCGAAAGGGACATAAGGGAAGGCGTCATTTGACAATGCAATGCGCCTAGAGAGCCCAGCCATAATTGCTGGGAAGAATCCACAATCACTGCCCTTTCACCAAATGCGGTAACCCGTAGGAAATCAGAAGCCTTCCCAGCCAGGCTGTCCTCCCAGCCCGGTCCAGTCCCAGTGGCGCACGTGGCCGCCCAGCGCCTCCTGGCCGGGCACGATGATGTCCATCTGCGGACCGAACAGGCTGAACGCATCCTGCATGCCATTACTATACAGCGGGCTCTGGTTCGGAAATCCCAGCCGGGTCGGCGTAATTGTCGATGTTGGCATGGGATGCTCGTCGATTTCGGGGCCTGTAAACACGCTCGGCGGGGGGTCGGTGTCAGCATTCCGTGCATGCGGCGCCATTTGCGCCAACGAGTTTCTGACGGAGGAGACCACTCTTGGCAGGACCAAGATATCGTCAGATTGCTCAAAGCCGGAAGCCGCTTCACACGCCTCCCACGCCTGAAGGATCAACTTGGTGAAGAGCCGGAAAAAGGGACTGTCTTCTCGAAACTGGTGCCCGAACCAGGCGTCGTAGTTGTCGCTCATGGCTTCCCAGGCTGGCCCGGCCTGCTTGCCCGTCGGCCGGCTGCGCAAGTCCTGCACGATCTGGATGTAGGCAGGGAACGGGAAGTAGAGGTGGTTCAGCCAGCGGAAGCCCTTGGTCAGCGGCGAGCCCATGGCCTTGGTATCGCACTCAAGCACCCTGAGCGCGTGCGAAGTAGCGGTGTCTCGCTGTGCGTCCGTCTGCCGCGCAGACGAGCTCGAACATCGTGAATGGTGCTCTAGGAGGCGATATTTGGCGAGGTGCGAACGGGCCGTCCAGATCGTCATGAAGTGCAGCGGGTGCTCTGGGTCACAGTGTTGGAGGTACTGGTCCTCAATTATCTCCTCAAGCTTGGCCAGCTCGGTGCCATCTCCTTCAAATCTGCCTCGGGGAGGGTCGGTATTGGTCTTCAATGCCGGAGTAGTGAAGTCGAGATGGAAGGAAGAGTGGCGGACCACTTCACCCAGCTCACAGCGCACGACAGCAAAAAGCGCTTCGGTGGTATTTCCTTGCATCGCTGGCGGTTTCTTCGTCTCCGGCCGTAGGTCGGAATCATTCACATTGAGAGGAACCCTGCAATCCCAAGTCGGATCTAGCGTTATGGGCTTGGAGTTGGAGGTCTCGCTGATGCGCGAGTCAAAAAGAACCAGCGACCACCACAATCGTCGACGCATTTCCGCCTCGAGCGTAGTGTGTCTTGTCAATGCCGACTCGCTGTGAATGCCCATGCGTTGGGCAATGCGAATTGCCACGGCCAGCATGGATGACAGAGACTGAGGAACTGTGTTGGGTCTGATGGAGATCTGACATTGTCAAAAAGGAAGAAAGAACTTTGGCTATTGGCCACACTTACTAGGTAGAGATATAATGCGGTCAAGCACTCACGATCGTTGGTCCGTAAGAAGGAGCAATTGAGCAAAGCCTGCTGGCAGCCGTGTTGATATCTTATCAAAAGATCTTCTTTTGAAGCGCCCAACTGCCTTTGACAATCTTCCGCCGCAAGGCTGAGAAGCGAGGTGCAGTAGATGCCGAACATCAGGGCTTCCAAAGTGGGACTGATGTTGGATACATTGCCAACAGCTTCGATGATGCGTCCCTGCAGGGTGGGAGTGTGTGTCACCTTGAGCAGCGGATTTACGTTGTCCAGGTAAATCTGCCAAAGCCTGAAAATCTGAACAGGATCGGGATGTAAATTGGAGAGGTCAACCTTTGGTCCACTGGTGCCAAACAAAAGGTTGTTGTCATTTACAGCTGATTGATCCCATGCTTGCTTCACAGCAGTTTCAAGCTCATCTTCACGCGAGGAAGCGCTGTCACTATCTGGTTCCCGATACTGTTGCAGCAGTCAGCAGAGCTCGCAACTAAGGTCGGTAGTTGTACCCCCTGGCTCATGACATGCCATACGTTTCTGGCAGAATTAGTCACCTGGCATCAACTCCTTGGAAGCAGCATACTTTACTCTATAACTTCTTCCGGACCTGTGGGTGGTCGATGGAGTTGGCATGTCTGAGTGCATGGATTCGGGATGTTCGCCATCCGAGTCAAACCCACTCTCCATATTGGAAGGCCCTTTCTCCCCGGCCGTATCCCTATGGAGTGGTTCGAATGGGACATTGTTCTGACGGAGCAAATCTTCGTACTTGCGAATGCGTTCCAGCAGGTCTCGCTGGGGGATTCTTCGTGCCCGCCGACGCTGGACTACAGATCCAGGAACACATTGCGCTCGAGACCTGACACAATTCGCGCAAGGGAAGATGCGATCGCATTTCACCTTTCGCTGCTGGCAGAGAACGCAGGCAAGCACCCGCTGCGGCTTCGAGGCTTGGGACGATGATGAAGCTGCGGCTGGGGATATACCGGAGATGCTGTGGTCCAGAGGTTGTAGCGCGGTCGACATGATGGGCGATGCGCCATCTAGGAAGAAAGCAAAGCCAGCGTCTTGAAGACTTCAATTGTCCAAGAGAAGAGACGTCGATCAACCATGTGTGCCTGGAACAACAACTATCCAATCAGCGGCTGCACAGACCGCTGTCATGTGATGGGCCCACCTCGGATTTTCTAATTTTCCGAATGAGCATATCAATCTAACTTCTGCCAGGCTGTGCAACTTCCCGAGTTGAAGAGTTTCTTGTTGCTTGACGTTGGCAGGGCATTATGAAGCGGCCGTCTCTGGGACTTGTCCTTCCAAGGGGTGTTTTGACCTGCTGATCCTTTCTTACTCTTCAACTTCTTCTACGGGACGTGAATTACCTGGCTGGACAAGGACAAAGCAAACAGATATTGCTAACTGCCATTCTTGAACGCCGTCTCTATCGTCTGCGGCAGGCTGCTGAAGGATCCACTCCGGCAATGACGTTGGGACAAAGAGAGCTGCTACAGCATCAAGCAAACTTGATGACACGTCCAAATGCTTTGGGGCAGGTCAATTCGACCGTGGAAAGGTATAAGTATGCGGCATGCTCTCAGTGTTGGACTTTCCCCCGCAAGAAAACAGCAGCGACAACTTCTCTAGTCAAGCAGATCAGACCAACGGTCCATCTACAGCGACATTACCAAGTTCCGTTCAACCACCCATAATCAACAACTTCTTCCCTTTCACCAATTATCAACAGTAGACAACATGCCAAATTCCATACCCGACGAAGTCCAACAAGACCTTGAGAGGATGGGACGCCTTATGGTCGAGACCTTCGACTTCGCAATCGAGTCAGGCTTTTTGACCAACCTTTTCACGGAGGCTCGCCGCAGACTCGTGGAAGGGATGCCTGCCTGCGATACGGCTGGGTCGACCGACACCGTGCCAGGTGGAAACACTCAAGCTGGCCTAGATGGTAAGAGTGACGCTGCTGTTGCGAATGAGCACGCTGACGGGGTCTCAGGCAGTACTACTCAAGCTGGGGCTGCGGTTGAGGCTGGTGCCACGACCTCTGCTCCTCCCGCTCACGGTGAACGCGACATTGACCGCCTCGAAAGAGAAGTCAGAGAGAATCTCCGTCGTGCCCGTGCCAGTCAAGCCGAGATCTTGCATGGCGGCCCTTCGCGTCGTGGGCGTGGTGGCAGACACAGAGGCCGTCGTGGGTGAGCCATACGCCCTCGAAGCACCTTGCTGGATATCAGATATCGTGGAAAGTTGGTTCAAATACAAACACTCAAGGCTCGATGTTCGAGGTGGCTGGGATATTGTTTCATGTCTCCTTGGATAGGGATTAGCAATACGAGCGAGGAATGTGTGGATGGCCAGTATTGGGTAAGAATGTGCGGTTTCCGTCGCTCGGAGGAGAACAGAGAAGTTGATCTGCTTGAGTAGGGATGTTGATTGGTACGGAGTTCTGATATTGGTGATGGTAGGACAGTGCTGAAAGAAGCATAAAGCTCAAGCCAGCAAAAGAATAAACTCCAATCGCTCTCACTTCTATTTTCTCAATCTTCCTTCTATTCCCACTCCTTTTCGCATGAATCCCTTCTCCTGTACAAATCCGCCAGCCGCTACAGACTGACAGCTGGTGTAATTGGCTCTCCCGGTAAATGGCAGCACCGCCATGCTTGCCCTTTCCAACAATGCTTGCCCTTTCCAACAATGCCTGCGTTTCGCACATAGGACTACGTTTCTTTGTCGAGCCGCTTGAAGGCGGCGTGTTGCCTTTGTTCATTTCCTCAAAAACTTTTTGTTGCCGATATCTTCTTTGTCAACTGTGATCATACCGACAAAGCCTCAAAGGAAGCGGCAGGTACAGCCACAGCAACTGCTGCGTAGTCTTCGAAGCCCCCTGCTCAGGTGTGTTTCATCGACCCTCAAAGAATCAGCACAAGATGTGAGACACAGTGGCAGATGTCTCAGTTTTCAATGCGATTGTCATCGCCTGACGGGCCTCGAAGCAGTTGTCTTCCATCGAACAGCCCTCTTTGCAACGATGCTGGAAGGGCATAAATACCTCCGTACTTCGACCTTCGTTTCACACCTGGCATCATCTACCATAAAAACAAGCTCCTTCGCAAACAACAACTCCACCATCTCAAAACTGACAAGCTTCTAGGCCATTGAAGGTTTCTTGAGTCCTCTTACTAATCCAAGCAGCACCCCCAACCACTACAGCTCAAAATGTCGCCCAGACTGTTGCGTACCATCAAGATGGCCCGCAAACTGTCCAAGCACAAGTATTTCCTGATCTGCCCTACCGAGTTTGACCTTGCTCCTCCCCATCACGACCACGACCCCAACGTCGACATTGAAATGACAGCTGGACTTGACGACGACTTCGACTATGATGATATGGAAGACTGCCGCCCTAGCAGCGCTTACACGTCCGACGATTCCAAGACCCAGCTGCTCTCCGCACTCGAGATAGACCTACCCCGCTGGACGTGGAAGAACACGGTCAAGTTCTGGATGTGGCAGGCCAGAGCCAATGTGACTTATGCGATCGAGAGCTACAGGATCAACAAGGCCTTTGGCCCCGAGTTCGACTACTGATGTCTACGTGGAGTAGGTAAGTGGATGAAGACCAATGGGGACGAGTGATCCAGGTCTGTCTGCCTGTAGAGCAGCAGTTCGAAAATGCTTGACCATGAGATCCTTGGGCGGTAGGTTTCGGCTTGGTGTGATTTTGGTCGAAGAGGACAAGGGATCCCAGGTAAGTTGTTGCAAAGTTCATCCACGCTAGAATGCAAGTATAAGGACAGCATATGAATACATCTAAAACAAAGATACATTTTCTACTGACGCTTTGATCTTTTCTTTCTCTCGTTTTGGTACGCTTCGATCATGGTCTCTCCTGTCTCGGGTTCAACAATCGGCGAGAAATGGGGGAGGAAACAACTAGCTAATCCCATGGCTGCTTCTCCTGATCGATCAGGTCGCGGAGTAGATGTCTAGAGAACCAGGTAGGAGGCATACTGAACTGTGGAGCCTGTGGAGGGGAAGATGGCGAGACAGTCGCTCAAAGCCTCGTTTATCTCACGAGGCTGTGACCTCCTGGATTTGGCATCTCAAGCCAAAATTGTCCCAGCCGCCGTCTGACCTCTCGCATCGCCAAACGCGAACCACGTATCTCTTGGTATGCGAACGAGAGGGATGCAGGATATAACAGTCGACAAGCCAAGTTACCCTCAAAATGTGACTTCCTTTTCTATGCCAGAAACTCCGCGCTATGTATATCTCATCTCCAGCTCTTCTATATGCAGTGTCTATTTCCCCCAAAAATGCCATGTCCTGTTCGTCCATTCATCATACCCGATCAAACATCTTTTCATCGTCCTTCTCCCTGTTCCCTTCTGTTGCTATGTCGCCGTTCTCAACCCTCAACCTTTCCTCCCTCTCTTGTTCTTCGTCCTCTGCAGCTTCCCTGGCTTTAATGTCCTTCAGCTCCTTGCAAAACTTACTGTTATCCCGGATCCGGTCACCAAATTTGATAAATGCAAAGGGTATAAAACACATTCCCAAACTGAGGAACGCAAGCAAGCTGCACGCCCAGGCGATGCCCAAGTGGGAGAACATGCTCTGTGCAGCCAGTGGCAAGAGCGCACCAAACACACTTCGACTGGTACTGGTGATACCCTGTGCGCTGGCTGCAAATGTTTCGTAAGCGTCGGTAAGGTAATTGAGCAGGGCCATGAAGATGAGTAAGAATGCTGCTCCAAAGATGATTCCTGAGGCGACCGGTGCGAGCCAATAGGTGCCGGGTTTTGCACTCCACCCAATCCAGAATAGAGAGACCACGTAGAGCGGCCCTCCAATGCAAGCCAGCGGCAGTCGCCTATACTCTTCCTGTTGTGCCCATTTTGCTTGCCGTTTCTGCGCCTTGGCCAGATATGAGTCCCACCAAAGATATATAGGTGCCGCGAGGAGTGATCCAAGTCCAATGGGAATAAATGCGAGACCAGCAAGTCCGTATGACCATTTGTACACAGAGTCTGGCCCCTGGAAAATGATAGGGTATGCTTCGAAATACAGGTAAAAGATTGCGTACGCCAGAGAGCAGTATGCTGCCACACACATGACAATGACTTCCTGGAACAGCATGCGATACGGTCGGGTCATGACAACGGTGACGACGTGACGCAACGTCTTCTTCTGAAGATCTGTTTTGGCGACGATCTCCGGATCACCTGTTTCTTTGCGAAGTCTTGCTGCTTTGCGACTCAGGAGGACTGGGGTGTACGTCTCTGGCATAAAGACAATAAACGGAATGGTTGCCACCGCCAGCAGTGTGCCTACGGCAAATACCCATCGCCACGAGGTGTTCTCTGCGATGAACCCAGAAATGGCGGGTGCTATGACGGGACCAAACGTTGTCGCAACCATGAACCAAGCCATCGCCAGACCACGCTCTCTTGGATCGTTATAGACATCGGCGTATAATCCTCCCGTAATTGCAACTGGCCCAGAAAACCCCACCCCACACATAAAGCGGAAGAATAGGAGACAAGGCCAGTTAGGTGCCACTGCGCAGGCCATGCTAAACAGGGTAGACATGAGGAAAAATGATAGGATGACTCGTTGTCGACCATTATTCTCAGACAGAGGGCCACAAAGCGTTGGCCCAACCACGTAGCCCGCCAGGAAGCATGATATTGGTAATGGGAGCTGAATTTCCTGTGTGACGCCAAAATGCTTTGCAATGAAAGTGATTGCTCCGCTCGGTAATGACGAGGAGATGGTGCTATTCATAACAGTTATGATGCCAGTGAAAAAGATGTATATCTTCTTTCTCCGCGGCCAATTGTAGGGATTCTCCGGGTCACTCGAGCTGAACGATATGATCTTCCTCGAGTCTTTTCTCTTCTTGGGCTCGTCGTCTGGCGCCACGCTGGGAGCTCGCCCGCTCGTGAGGGTATCTTGAGAAGCATCGCATCGGTCGAGATCGCGGCGGCCGGCTTGAGTACCTGTTAAACGTCAGAGTGCTGCATTTGTAGACACATGCAAAAGGGGAGGATACCTGGTAAGGACTGCGGTGCAACAGTGGTATTCACCGACTTCTGGTTTTCATTGTGAGCACCAAGACCCATGGTCGGGTCTGTCTACCAAAGGTAGTCAAGTCGAAGTGCGAAGGAAGGGTACAACCAGCACGCAACAGAAAAAAAGGAGACGGGAAAAGGAGCGATCATGGGAGCAAGCGTATGAAGACACCAGCCTTTCCGGGAGACGGAAAATGGGCGACATTGCAGTGTGCCTATGCGGCTAGATGAGGGGGTTCGATTAAAAAAGTATTCCAGTATGCATGACGGTGGGAGGAACGGATCCAAGCTAGTCGCGGGGCGCGTTTACGGCCAATCCGCGGCGGCCAAGGAGAGAGGGAGTGTATATTGATAAGCCATTGATCATGAGAATGAAGCTCGCGACAATGAAAGACTGCGAGATCGGTTATGACGGCAGAGAAAGTGGAAGCAGGTGGTGCAGGGAGATCTCCAATTCCCATCAAGTCGAGTGTAAGCGGTGGAATGGAAGCCGAGCGACGCAGGGGTATCATTAGTAGCATCATGTGATGCCTAGTCTATCTGAGGCAAGGCTCACGCCAACATTCTGCGCTAGTGATGCTGCGGCTGTTAACGACACAAAGATCGCGCCCTTTGACCATCTTGACCCCCTACACTACTCGTGTATACTATGCCATTAGAGCAACATGTACGAGCAGAGACCATAAATGCTAGTACAATTGGTTCAACCTGCCGAACTGTCCCTCAGCGCTGTCCCAGCAATCGACCTCAAGTACGCGCACGCCCTTTGACAAATAAAACCTCACTTGCAAGCACAAGGCTGTGACACATTCATTTGCGTTCTCTCCTTGACGACCTCATCAGCCCATCGAGCGGGAATGTCCCCGCTTTCCCGTCGCTCACCGTCGTCCGTACTCTTCCGCCTCTGCCCATTTCCACTGAGGACGGCGGAAAGCTCGTGCCGGGTCTCAGCATGCCCACTGCCTGGCTTGGCTAGAACGTGTTGCTGATGGCTGCCAATCCTACTGGCATGTTCATGCGCCAAGTCGCGATACCGCTCCTCATACGCTAGTCTCTTCTTCTCGCGCTGTAGTTCTTTGTGTTCGTGGAGTTTCTGTCGGAGAAGAACAACGCCGGCGACGAGGAGATATGCCATTCTTACTCGCCCTGGCAAGGTATTGCTATTTGGCGATAGAAGAGTGTGTGGGATAGCAAGCCAAAGGTTAGTAATGGAGACAGCTATGAAGATCTGGAAAAGTGAAGTTGCAAATTGGATCTGCGCGCCGAGGGCAGTCCAGAGTGTAGCAGGGCCGGGGGATCCTGGGACCATTCAGACAAGGATAAGTAGATGGACCATGTCTTTTAACATGCTGGATTCGACTTTCGGCAGAATTCTCGGATGGCCAACCGTTGACACAGCAAAAGGCGTATTCGCGTATAAGGCATTGACCGCTTACGGATTGGGCTGCGTAGACGGGTACGCGCTGCTTGATTTGAGGAAAGTCTGATACATTTGAAATTCCACCAGTCCTGGTAGCAGGACTAAATGCGAGTCGCCGAACGCCTCTGCTCAATTCTGAAATATTGTACAATGCCACAATAGTCGTACAGATTCGTTAAATCCTGCTTGTGTTTGATATGCTGTCCACCTCGTGCCCTAGATTCAACGCATCCCTGCAAGGACCAGGTCCATCAAGGCAAAGTCCTCCAAGGGTCAAGTTAAATCTGCATCTGCAGGGGCGGAAGCTCGGCTTGCCAATCGTTGGGCAGCCGGACGGATTTGCAAGTCACGCCTGTAGCGTTGCCCAGAGCAAGCACAGCTGCATCGTGTCAAGGTGTATGGGAAATAGTCCATGTATTTCTCCGAGGGGCAGTCACGCTCCACGTCAACTGACTTGTTGTTAGAAAGAGATGAGAGAAACGAAAATCAGCCAGAAGAGTAGTGCTCCGGGTCCAATATGAGAGCCATGGTGACTTACCCAAAGCACATGAATCTCTTCCAGCCCTTGGCTCCCTCCAATTTTCGGTTCATTCGTAGATCGGCAAATCTCTCACCACGCGGTCCCATCACACGATCGAATTCGTTGGCTGGGGGACTCGAAATTGGTGCGAGAGTGGGCTTCTGTCTGGAATTGACCACGGCAGCGTAGACATGAAGTTTGGTGACGGGGTTCTTTTCACTGTCACTCCAGAACGGCAGGTCAGGCTGTATGGTAGGGCTGTCTTCATCTATGGCACCGAGAAGTCGTGACGGCGGTGTTAAACGGCGGGGGCGAGTGCCCAAGCCGCTGTACATGGATGGCGGAGTTGCAACTGTTAGCGAGGAAGGTGAAGGTGGTGGTGAAGAGGAATCTGGAACTGGTGAGATGAGAGTGCTTGTAGATGACAACGCGCTTTCGACCGAGTCGGGTGGTGAAGGGGATCGAGAGGCCGATCGACCGTCGGTCTGGCGATAGCGGGCAGCCATTTTGGTTTCTCCTGGAGAGAAGTGATGACTATGGCGAAGATCCGAGGCTGGGAAATTTGATGGAAACCTCGCTTGGTGGTGGTTGCCGAAGAAGCGACAGTGCTATAGAGGAGTGGCGCGGTGGGAGAGCGCACCGCAGTCGTATTGACATATGATCCTGGTGGCAGTGACTTCTACCCGGTAACAGCCTGCAAGACACGATGTGAACTCCAACCAGTCCTCCAGCGGCCAGCCGAGAGATATCAAGTACCTATATCATCCGTCAGTAACGACATCAAGCAGAGGGAAACTCTAGAAGGCGACACAGGACGCAGGCTGGTTCAAAAAGCCACCGAGCTACACCGTACGGGGCTTGTCGAACGGAGCATGTCATCTCATCATGATGATTGACCCTCCACTGACGGCGGTGTCGTCGATCACTCGCTTGAGGGGAGCTGGTGGTGGTGTTGGCACTGGTGGTGCTGGCACATTTCGTCGCTCGTCTGCGCCTAAAAGCGCCATCTGGCCGTCCGGGGGCCTTGATTGGGCCCTGCAGCTGTCGCTAAGCCCGGAATCTAGGGGTTACAGGAGCCAAGAGACCCCGGAACTGCGGTAGTGGCCCAGGGGATGGGCCTTTCGTGGCCCTTGCACCCCCAACAACCCCCCCAACAGCCCCTCCCAAGCCCCCGAAGTCCCCGAACTGACCGTTGTCTGCCCGCTAAGCCCGCCAAACAGCAGCCACCGACCCCCAATCGGGGAAACAATGGGCGCATCTAAACTCAATTCGACCCTGGAGCTGCCTGAAAGGATCCGACTTTTGACAATGGCTGGTGTCAATGACGCCGATGGCTTGATATGCAGGGTCACATTTCTCAAAGGATGTTCAACCAGCTCCGTCCACACAAGCAGCTTCTGACATGCTAGATTGGGCATGTGAAGACTGTGTTACGAGTAAGAATGGCAATCCCTCTCTGAATGCCGTTCAAGCAAACAGGTTGCGAGTGTGATCAACGAGAACAGCAGCTTCTGGTCACGGGAATTCATCGGTTAAAAGTAAATCCGGGCCGCTACCGGAATCCCCATTTCGGTCCAACCCGCGCCGCGGCACCTGCACAGAGTCGTTATCGCAAATGCTCGCTTCGGTTCTCGTTACTGTGATGGTATAAGCATTCTTACCCATATGGAATCGCAAGAACCCAACACAATAGCACACCTGCCTAGAAGGCTCCCTGCACACTCACTGTCGCCAAAATGGCGCGCCCACGACGAGCGTCTGCCGCGTCAGACCTTAGTTCCGTACCGGACCAGAACCAGGTACTTGCGCGCTCTCCAATACTTTCCCAGACCATTTACATAGCTGGGCGGCCTGTAGTAACAAGCTGCCTTTAGGAATTAGGAAGCATGTACGACTACCTGGCAAAAATCGTCCTCCTTGGCCCCAGCGGCACCGGCAAATCCTGCCTCCTGCACCGTTTCGTGAAGAACGAATGGCGCGTCCTCTCTTCTCAGACCATTGGCGTCGAGTTCTCCTCGAAGATCATAAAGATTGGCACACCCCCCAATCGCTCGAAACGAATCAAGTTACAGCTGTGGGACACGGCAGGCACGGAGCGATTTCGAAGCGTGAGTCGGAGTTACTACAGGGGGGCAGCAGGCGCAGTCCTGGTGTACGACGTTGCGAGTATGGCCAGTTTTCAGGCGTTGCCGACTTTCCTGAGTGACGCACGGGCACTGGCGAGTCCGCAGTTGACGGTGATTTTGGCGGGCAACAAGTCAGATCTGGCAGACGAGTCGCTACAGGCACAGGGCCAATCCGGTCAAAATCACGGGAGGACGCAGGCGGTGCACATGAACGGAAGCGCCCACCACCATCGCATACAGAGGGAGGATGAATCCAGCACCCCAGCCGCATCGAGCGCGTCAAGTCGACAGTCATATTTCCCCTACGATTCGGGAGGCGGAAGCGTCACCGACTCGGTGAAAACGACATCCAGTCGCTCTCGCGGGGACAGCATGAATCTTTCCAAATGGACAGCCACCCAATCCGCCGAAGGCCGCGAGGTGAGCGCCGAAACCGCCTCACGATGGGCTTCGAAAGTCCACATTCCCGTCACAATGGAGGTCTCGGCCCTCACTGGTGAAAATGTTGATGCATTGTTTTACCGGCTGGCGGCCATGATCCTGACCAAGATCGAGCTGGGAGAAATTGATCCGGATGATCCGGCAAGCGGTATCCAGTACGGTGACGGTGCTGTGGGAGCTGACGGAGACAGTATTACCACAGATGGAGGCACTGTGAGGAGGCGGAAGGGAGGACGGGGTGGCACGGTACGGAACGGAGTGCTCACCAGTCTCGGGGAGTGGGAAGACGTATTTCGCAGACCGGCCTCGAGGGCAGGAAGAGGACGGTGCTGTTGACGAAGAGTTTGAAGGATATGTTGTTGTTCTTTTGCGACGGGCCACGATTATGAGATGTTCTTCTCTCTCCCTCTCTGTCTTTTTCTTTCTGCCCCAGCAAGAAGCGCGTTTTGGAAAGAACGAAAAGCAAGCACTACGCGAGCAAGCGAGCAAGCAAGCGATGCATACAGCTTTGTTGGGTTCACTTTGGGCGAGTCTATGTACGGGTTATACAGTTCTCTTGGTTGTCACTACTTGTGTTGCACGATCAGGCATGCGGATGCCCTGGGATGTTCTACTCTTCTGCAACGCGGGCATCCCGACTAATGTCTAATATGTTGGATCCTTTTTACCATCGCATCTGCGGGCTTTCTACTGTATACCCCGAGTACTTCCCTTTCTTGTCTGCTATTCCGCGAATCCAGGCGTTCGTCCTTGAAGACATCGCCACCATGCGCACATCAATTCAGACGTCCCTCCCCCAATCGGGCGGATAGGCCGTGTGTCTAAGGGATGGATTGGCAAGGGTAAGAAGAAGCTGGCGCTCATGGAAAACTGTCAGGTCCAAAGCAATACGACCATGAGGCACTCAAGTCAGAAACGTGATCATACTCGTGCATCTGATCTGAGATAGTGTTCCAATACCGTAAGTTGTAGCCCTGTGTGGATGGAATGCCTTGTGGCAGCTTCATATGTATGTCATAGCCTTATCAGCCTCCTCTGACATCTACCTCTCGCGCCTCTTCAAACCCTTCCTGACCCCGTCCACTGCCCCCATCCCCTGTCTCGACTTTCGGCCCGATTTTCTCACACAGCTCGACGAACTCGACCTGCCCTATGAGATTCTGCGCCGCGCTCAACGCCTTCATGATCACGAGCTGGTTCCGCTCGGTCGTGGCAGCACGGAAACTCCTCACCAGGAATTCACTCAACATCTCCACAGTCCAATCATCCGGGATGTCTCTCAGAATCCGCAGAGGGTCAAAAAACGTGGCGAATTTCCCGAGAAGGTGGGATGTGCGTTCAAGGCGGTCTTCAATGTCGGAGATGGAGAGGAACTCGTGCAAGAGGAATGTGAATAGTTCGATCTGGCTCGTTCGGGAGGGCAAGGTGGAAGGGTCAATGGGATAGGATGAGGGGGCAGAGGGGCTGCCGAAGTAGCAATATCGTGTGGCCGTGTCGTAGTCGCCCAATCCGTGGGTTAACAGGCGGAGGGCTTCTTTGTGACGGCCTTGGCGGGCATCGAGGATAACTGATTCTGAGACAAGGTAGGAGGAGAAGGGTGCCATGCGCTCCAGGACCATGGAGACCGAGTAAGTCAAATCGTTCCCAGCGTCATTTGTACCCGTCGTTGCGTATGCGCCAGTTCCAAGAAGCTGGAGGAGACGAAGGCGTGACTGCCACCATGGCTCTTGAGGGGCGTTTTGGTGGATGAAATCCAGGTAGGTCGGCTTAGGCGACTCAAGCGCTCGGTAGGTCGAATAGCTTTCTGCTAGCGACGAACGGGCAGATTCGGACTTTTCCAAAACGGTGAGGACCGAGTCGAGGTAATAGCCGATCAGGTCGTCGGCGTACTGGCCGAGATGTTTGCCGAAGACGAGGTGTTCCAGGTACTGCTGGACTGCTCCTGGCGCTTGTTCTTTGAGAAGCTCGACCACTTCTTGAGGTCTGAACTTGACCCGTGCAGCGTCATCTGTGAAGATTTGGACAGCGAGTTCTGGATTCCGCTGTGCAAGCCACAGAGTATAGCTCTGAACGAGGTCGGCATCTCGAATGACTGTCAGGTAGCGGCGCAGCTGACCTTCCACATAGCCAATATTCGAACTGTAATCCACATCCTTCTCTCCGTCTATGATCCGCTTCCACGTCGCAAGGACATCCTGAGCTTGCTTCCTACTCTGGTAGAGCCGGCTTAGGACGTATAGTCGATTGTACCGTTCCAGAAGCAGGGTCGCACGATCAAAATCGCCCTTCCACTGATCGACGACATTGTGCAATTTAGCTCGCACTGATCTCTGGGCAGGGCTATCTGTCGGCAACGCCTGGTCCAAATAGAGCAACACATGAAGAAGCGCCGCATCAACGGAATCAAAGACATGTTTGTCATCTGCAATGCTCCCATACCCGCGCTTCTCTTGCCACAGCATCAAGAAATGTCTCATCATCATCCAGAACTCAGTCGGAGCATCCTCAAAATTAGAAACGGGCGATTGACGGTCCTGCAGGAGCTCTGCCATGCCTTGGTGAAGCCAGATACCTTCCGGCCCGTACAAGACCTCTGACGAGAGTGGAGGTAAAAGGAGAAGCACGATCCGCGGATCCAATCCTCCATCATGTAGTGTATTTTCAATGGCCCGGAATATGTCTTGAAGGGCAGAGGCACCCGGAAGCTGTGTCTCCAAATGCAAAAACAGTATCAGACTAGCCTTTTGCCTGATATAGTTTAACGTAAGGAATTCTGTTTCGTCCTTCGGTTCGCGACCGTGTATACTGGCCAAGAAGCCAAAGATTTGACCAGGGATTACATTGGCAGGCTGACCGTCAACCATATACTGCATCAGGCGATACTCGAGCTGCGAAATCAAAGGATTCTGCAAGATCATGAGAAGATCTTGTCCGTGCCAGACCAAGTTCCTCGTGAAAGCTCGCCCGAGGCGACGGGCAAGCTTTTCTTCTTCGACAGCACGCTTCCTCACGAGTTCATTCGACGGTTCCACGGGCGTGCTCAAGGATTGGCTGTCGAACAGAGCGCGCTCTTGCTCCACCTGTTCCATGGCCGATTGTGTCCTCGGGTCACTCTCGCGTTGGGTGCTTTCTCGGTGATTCAATGACTTGATGGAAAGTGGCGCCAGTTGCAGGAGTTCTCCGGGGGTTTTGAAGAAATGGTTATGCGTACTTAGCGTGTGGTGCAAGCCAGCGGGAGCATTCTCGAATCTGCTTGATGGCAGTGCGACACAAGTGCGAGGGTGAGCCAGTTCAGATGCATTCTCGACCAGCTGTATTTCCAACTTTCTCTCTGTCATGCCTTCCTGAACTTTTCGCAAAAGAGCAAAGATGATTTTGCCTTCATCTTCCGAGCGTGGGGCACCTTCATTTTCTGGTACAACGAAGTTGTCCACGAGCAGATCTTCGGGATAACTCTCAAAGTCAATCGTCCCTCGAACAACATCACCATCCAGATTCACAAACATACCAACACCAGGCTCGGATTCTGTGGTGCCAGTTGTTAGCATGAATTCCGTCGGAAAAGGCGAGAGGATGTGCGGCTTGAGACGCTTGTCAGAATGCTTGCTGTTAATGCCAGCGGCTGATCTGGAGGGGAGTGCCTCGGTTGACGCACGGGGGCGCGCTCTTGGACGTGCGCTCCCGTCAGCACTTCCGTCGGGGCCTGGTATGTTGGTAGATGGTGATGCGGGTCGGCCTGAACCAGCTGATGTCGTGTCCGGAGGCATTAGATAGGGAGACTCCTGACGCCCGTGAGGACTCTCCTTCCTGTCCTCCGTAGAGCCGATCAGGTTTCCCATGCTTGTGCTTCGGCCATGACCCGCTGCTTCTACAGGTGGGGGAGACCGTGCTGGAGACCTCCCCCCATTATCGGCCGGAACATCATCATCGGTGGGCTGCGACGAGATGGGAAACAGCGGGATCTTCTGCTGGTGTTCGACCTCTAGGAGTGCATAACTCGTGTCATCAGCCACGCATGCGATAGTCTCTCTTCTGCTCGATCTCAAACAGCCGGGATATTCGATGTTATTTCTGATTGCTCGCAGCTTTTCACCCACTCGGACCAAAATGATTCTTCGCGAGTTTGCAATCATCACCACAGGCCCCTCCGGATTCTCTTTGTCTTCATTTTCGTCGATGCCACCAATCCACTGGACCCCAGTGGGTTCCCTGTTAGGAAATGCCGGACTAAATTCTGGAAGTGAGTAGAACGAGACCACGCCGTTGCACAATACGCAGGCTTTCAGAGGTCCAGGCAGGACAAGGATCTGCTGGATGCCTGGTGCATTTGGCGAGTCGGTTGATACGGCATGGCCGCTGGGTTGAAGTCGGGAGGCTAGAATGAAGGTCGAAGCAGCATTTTCGTCGTCCTGTTCAGAAGGGATCGAGACTAGATGCAGGATTTCGGCCGCAGACGTTCCGATGTATAAATTGTTGTCTGAAGGATCGTGAGAGGCATGCGGGAGGTGTAGGGTATACAGCCTCACCTACTCCAATATTCTACACAAGTTATCGATACTTCTGCTTCACCGTCGTCCGCCGCCAGCGGAATGTCCTCGAGCACGGCACGAAGGACATATGGACCTGGTTCGGACGCGGCCAGCTTCTGTCGCTTTGCAGGGCGTTGGTCATATGGGTTGGCTTCATCCATTGGACGCATCAGGTTTCAGGGATATTGAGGGAGAACATCCATAGCTGCGAGCAGTCTGGCAAGCTTGTGTTGAACAATAGGTACGGTGTCGGCCTGCCTCGTTACTCTTCGTGAGGTCGAATCGTGGTTATGAGTGGAAGCGGAGCAATGCGGCCCAAGCGCAGTTACTGCGGGATATTCGGTTTCGAGGTGCAGTCTCGGGGTCAACCCCAAGGCCAGATCTTCCGTCTCGTCGTCGCTACTGTTGACGCGTTCGTCGTTAATTCGAAGGCTCCTATAGGCTCAGACCACTTTATTTGCTCCATCGACAGAGGTCTGCCGACTTACTACTGCTGATGGAGTCTCCAAGTCGGCGGAATTTCAAACTGGAGGATCAGTGAATCCACACCCCTATTGACGGTATGGATGCAATAGTGGTATCAGAGGTCAATGCCCCTCGGGCGGAGGATGGTGACTCCCATCCTGAAGGTATACTCGAGCGGCCGCCTGGTGAAGCAGAAAACAAATTCCAAAAGGCAATCGCAGCATGGCGGAGTAAGTTCATGTCCATCACCTGGTGTCCACACAGCGGGCTAACTCATCAGATATCGATCTTTCCTCGTTGATGGCCCAACTAGATTCCACGGCCTCGGAAATTGTCGCCCAGCAGAGGGACGCGTTGCTCGAACGGAAGGAGCTCGCCCAGAAGACGAAAGACTTTCGAAAATTGGAGGATGCGGCGAAGTTGACTGAATATAAGACTCTCTTGAAATGTTTGTGTACCCTCCTGCAGGAAACGGATCCGAAACTAATCGCTTGCAGCGTATCAAACTTTCATTGACCTGATCACTGGCCATGGCAAGACTTCCTCGTCCGCATTCCTCCAACTATACCAGTCGTTGTCCGAGGCTCCGGATCCATTTCCTCTCCTCGAAGCTTCAGTCGACTCTCTAGTTGCCTCCGAGGACACGGTGCCCAAGCTCACTACTGAGAATCACCAACTGCTCGCTAGGGTCAGTAAATTGACTGCTCAGCTCGAAGAAACGGAAAGAAAGTTGCAAGACGAAAGCAAGGCCAGGAAAGCTGCTGAGGCCGGAACAGGTACCCTGGTGCAAGAGGTCGAAGCCAAATGGGAAAATGTCTTGGAGGAGAAACAAAACAACTGGGCCGCAAAGGAGCGCTTTCTGGAAGACAAGGTCGAAAATCAAGACAGGCTACTCAAAGAGTTGAAAGCCAGCTACGAAGTGTCTCAGCGACTTCAAGATGGGTCGGCTGAAGCAGCATCATCTAAAGCTGCCGCTGCAGAGCTGGAGATGATGACCTACGAACTTGAAAAAACAACTGCACGTCTGGCCGAAATTGAAGCGAGGAATGAACAGCTTCGAGTCGACCTTGCTCGAGCCACTTCTCAGAGCGTTGAAAATCACAATATTGAAGACGATCCTTCCTTTTTACGCCTGCAGTCCGAAAACTCTTCCCTCCTTCGAAAAATTGAGGCCGCAAGGTTCGAGAGAGAAACAGAAAAGAGAGATTGGGACAACAAGCTGCGTCAAGCCGATAGACAGCGGTCTCAACTCGCAAATGAGAACGAGGAGCTGCGAACGAAGGTTAATAAATGGTCCGATTACGAAGATCTGAGACGGGAACTGGATACTCTTCGGTCAATTGAACTGTCAATTGGCGACGATGAAGACGGGGACGAGGCTGTTGTGGACGGATCGGTGGACAACAGTGCGAAGCAATCTTTGGAAAAGCTGCTCCTCGCACGTAACAAAAAGCTGACCAACGAACTGACTTTGCTGCGAGTCTCACACCAAGACCTCCAGCGCCAGCTTGAAGATCTTCAAGAAGAGCTATCCCGGACGAATGCCGAATTGGAGAAGTCCCAGAAGCTTTCTTCGACCCTGGAGAACGACCTCATACGCGTGCAGGAGGAGGCGGCCAACGTACTTCCCTCTTCGGGCATGTCTGTGGCCGGGACTTATGTGTCTCGGCTTCCGACGGGCTCTCTGCGGAGAGGAAGGGCGTCACCCACATCCTCAATCATTTCGGGCTACGACATGCAGCCGAGAACCAATACCTTGGAGTCACTGCGAGCGGGAGATGCGCTTGGCGGAGGATCTGGCATTTTGCCGATGATCCAGGCTCAGAGAGATCGGTTCAAGCAGAAGAACCAACAACTTGAGGAAGAGCTATCCAAAACTTACGCTACGGTCACCTCCCTGCGTCAAGAAGTCGCCTCGCTTCAGAAGGATAACTTGAACCTGTACGAAAAAACACGATATATCTCCGCGTACAATCGGGGCCCAACCACATCTTCAGCTTACTCCGCGACACCAGGACACACCGCGATCCATGTGGATGACACTACGACCGGCCGCTGGAAGTCCCAATACGAGGCCAATATTTCTCCTTTCGCCGCCTTTCGTGGCCGAGAAGCTACTCGTGCTTACAAACGCATGAGCTTCCCAGAAAGAATAGTATTTTCGCTGACGAGGGTCGTTCTCGCTACCAGGACTTCGCGCAACCTCTTTGCCGGTTATTGTCTTGCGCTCCACATGCTGGTTTTCGTGATGCTCTACTGGATGGGCACTGCAGATGTTGATCGAAATGTTGTCCATCTGGGCGAAGCAGCAGTCGCCGCAGCGGCGGGCGGCGCAGGACTTGGATCACCTGAGTCCCACGACCCTGACTGGCATCAGCAGGAGTTCGGATAACTTCTGGTGAGCAAAGTCGCTTTGCTAGAGGCTCTTCTTTGTTCCTACGGCGGGTTTCCAAGGACTCCGGCTTCTTTTTTCGTCGGACGGAGTATCCTGTTGCTTCTCAGAGGTCGTTCCATTTCTATCATCTCGCTGCCTTTCTTTAGAGATGAGATAATGGCACGCTCCACACGGGTCTGTCACGCGTGCGCCTTCTAGGAGGCTTTGATGCAATGGAGTCTGTCTTAAAGCCAGGGCACTCCTCCCTTGACTATACAACATTATTTACAACTCCAGGGTGACAACAAATTAGAATCCTCCAATTTCAAATCCAAGGATTACGGTCATTCGGGCAGCCGGCCGTTTCTGGGGCGGCTACACGCCAACTAATATTTATGCGGGATCCATCGAAGTGAGCACTAGATCGCAGGAGGCAGGGTATCGCCGCGGATGATAGAAGGACTGGCTGCGACTTTCTACTAGTAGTACGACCAAGACTCCAGCACCGTAAACGTTGCCTGAAACGACTCCAAGAGGCAAAGTCGAGGCTGACGGGAATGATCTATCGACGTTGTCAAGTAAGCGCAGAAGACGGGCAACGTGGCATACGCACGCAACTCCATGCGAGCCACGGATCTTCCTTGTCTCTGTACAGAATCTCCAGAAACCACGCTGGCTCCCACAGTCAGCTTGATGATGCCTCACGGAATCCAAGAGACCTGTTTTGCGCTCCGTGGGCAATCCTTTCGGGGACAACTAGGATCCAGCTCTCCAAGACATCGCCTGCCCATGCTGCACAGTATTGGTAATTGCGCCCATTTACGTCTGATGGCATGTTTCCGTACTTAGCACTGAAGAACATCATCCTACCTAGCGGAGCAATTCGTCTGCGCCGTCGCCACTGCACACGCGTGGTGCAAGGACAGTCTACGCGGCAACTTGACAGATGACAGTGTCATAGTTGTGTTGGTGGAAGCGCCTCAGAGACTTGCTTGCTCTCGCCCAAGCTGCCTACGCATGGTTATAAGCCCCAAGACAAGCGCCAACACGGATTCGATTGGATGCCGTGTCTGGAAACGTGAAACGAACACCAAACGCCGGAAAGGGGATGTCTGGGCGCGGACAAAGAAGACAACGACTCGGAGAGCGACTTGGACGCCTCCTCGACAAGGCGTATCCGCTTTGCGGGCTGCATATGCACGTCATCCAGCGCCCAGTGGACCAAACACTCTGGGATTGGCCTCTGGGATGGAGGGCTGGCGGCAGGCCGGCGGCAAGGAAATGACCAGAAGAACATCCGAGGACGCCTGAAGGAAGCCGATAGGAAGACGGAGCTTGGGTGTCGGAGGCCAACAAGCGGCCAGCCGACCAGCATATCGAATGCTTGCTCGCCAGGGCATCCTGGGTCCCAGCCTAACCAAGAGGGCACAAGAGGCTCCAAATTCCCTGGTCCTCTGCTGCCGTAGGCGCCAATTGCCCATCTATTATTACACCGGACCCTCGTCGATCAGACACGCAGCCGACAAATCTCCCTTGCCGCCTCTTGCATCTCTCATGCGGCCAAGAAGCCTCCACCGTGGCTGGCGAGCCAATTGCAGGGGCAAGGACCTCAAGATAGAAACACTGCCTTCTCGACCGCGATCCACCGTCAGAATAGCAACCATCCTATCCGTGGTCGGTATACCAGTCCACTTTACAAGTTGATATAATGCGGCGGCTGGTCTCGACAATGGCCTCTGATTTCTTGGGTTCCTCATATACAGTCTTTCTTCTCAGTCTCAACGGCTTCTTCCAGCATCTCATTAATCAGTGTGAATCTTTCGTTGCAGTCCCAACAGCATCTGCGGGCCAGAAAATTCCCTTCATTAATATCAATCACGACTTTCTTTTACCAAAATGAAGTACTCGATACTCCTCGCCTCATTGGCGCCTACGATGATGGCCGCACCACTCACTCGCGATACGTTTGAATGGACGCCAACATTAGCTGGTTACTTCGACGTTGTCTTTCAATACATGCAACAAGCTAAACAACCTGGCCAACCATCGCCAACTTGTGATCTGTCAAAAGCTGCTATGCCGATCGCACCGTCACCACTACCGAGTCCGGCGGGTTTGGTTCTTGAACATGTTGCCGTAGGCAGAGGTGTTCAGGTACGAGTTCTTGTCTCCATTTCCTAGCCAACGACATGCTGACATTACATTGAATAGAACTATACGTGCGCCAATGCCACGGCCACTCCTGCAGCAGTCGGAGCTGTTGCAAGATTCTACAATGCCTCGTGTGTGGCTGCCGACTATCCAGATCTCCTCGGTCTGATCCCCAACCTGGCATTACAATACCCTCTGCCAGCCGATCCATCTGCTCCTCTTGCACCCTCGGAGCTTCAGCTTTCATCTCATCACTTCTTTTCCAATACCACCACTCCGGTTTTTACTTTTGACACTCCCGAGTCCCCCGACTTCGGCACTATCTTTGCACAGAAAGTGCACTCCTCCGATGCACCGGCCAATGCAGTCCCCGGCATCAGCGGTACTGGCAACGGTGCAGTCCCCTGGCTATACCTGACATCCCGATCCGATACTGAAAGCGAAATCAAGGCCGTCTACCGCTTGAGCACGGCGGGTGGACAGCCACCGGAGACATGTGCAGACATGCCTGCGGCTTTCAGCGTGGACTACTCGGCGACGTATTGGTTCTACAAGTAGGAGAGTAATGTGCTGTCGAGACTGATTGTGTTTTCACTTTGCACGGCGTTGGGGTCATGTACATAGCATTTCTGGGGGCACTAATGCCCATAGTGGGCGGTATTCTTCATGGATATTAAGATTTTGCGAAGCTGTCGGGTAGTTCATATTGCTGGAATATATACCCCCAGATACATCTGAGAAAATGGCAACGCTTCCCCACGGGATGATATTACAGTTATGCTCTTCATCCTCACCACCGTCCATCATGGAAAGCGGAATGGAATGAAGTTTTTCCGTAATTGATCCGAACTACACATCATTGCGGCTATCGTGTCTCATTCCCTCACTTCTCTCCAGCGAAAAGAGCAGCCATCACATCTACTACCATTGTGCAAGTTAGCGCTCGCGATGAATGAGCAGGCTTCTTCGATCAATCTCCGTGCACCATTCGGGCCTCTCTGCCAACAGACGCTCTCGCCTCGTCGCCTATCCATCTGAAAATGCTCCCCAGTGTACACCGTGAAGTTCCGGTTCACGTCGCGATTGCTGGCTGGCAGACCTTCGAGAACCAAGGATCCCAACATACCTTGTCTATGCCTGAGCATTCGCCGCCCCTCCCTTTCTTCCAATTTTCCCGGGTTGACATAAACTTCGTGTCGAGCCTGGTCGAAAGCCTAAGAAGGTGGACGGTACTCCACTCACAAGATCTTGAGAATCTGGCGGACGCTGAGGTTCAGCGTGCTTTATAACGGCATATATGCTTTCTCACGACGGCTCGCTCAGGCTCAGGCGACCAGCCTGACGCCAAACACTGCTATACTCTTGCTCTTGAGGTCTATGTGCATCATCCGGTTCGATTGCAGATACTCTACCGTCGACCTAACGTGTCAAGTTCCGAAGGCTAGCAGACATTCTCTGCGTTCCGACACGCAACCATGTGCACTGCAAACCTTGCCGCGTGAAGGCTTCTGCGAGGGGTTTGATTGGGGAGACTTTATTCACGCTCGAGCCTGTTTACCCCGTTGCCAGATCAGTCATCACGATATCTCCAGTATCCGAACGCGATGCTGCTGATCCAAGGCTGGATAGTCAAACGACCCAGTCGACGGAAAGCCTCTTTCAGAGAATCCAACCAATAACCAGTTGGATGAGGTATATGGGATGGTACTCCTTTGCTCAATCATGGCAGTGACCAAACTTGGTGAGACTTCGTGTGTATGGTAGGTCTTGAAAGAACCTTTTCCACCGCTTCTCCTTTGCCCAACAATACAGTCTTGGTACAGAGGTGTATGAACCATTTCCCGGGCTTCCTCCCTTCGAGTATAAATTGCCACAATGCCGCCCCTCTCCTATGTCTGCTGTCCATAGACCCAAAATACCAACACACACACGGCACGCTCGACGGCAGGCAGTATACAACTCAGCACAGTCTAGCTACATTCGCTCTCCCAGCAGCAAATCCTACAGCACACTCGTTCTCTACAGATCCGGATGCACCAACGGACACAAATAGCTCGGCACACCACTCATTTTGGACAAATCGTTCGAATTCATCCTCAATCTTACGAAATCCACAGTTATCGACGCATATTTGTCACATCTATGCGACATGGCTATCCTCAGTCCAGAATATGGAAAGATGTATGGTCAATACAAACAAGCTACAGACAACGTTCTGTCCTGGATCAGGACTCTCTACAACCGACCGAGCACAATTCCCCTGAATAATCATCTCCAGTTGGCCGTTTCAGCTGTTCGAGACGGAATCCAAATGCCCGACAACATTCTCGAAAATCTCACAACAGCAATCGACCTACGAAGCAAAACTACGGAGTTGCACAGACAAAGTGGCACATCGGATCACGGGCACGACCACATGATCACAGTTCTTCAAACAATCTCAACAATATTCTCTCCTTCGAGACTAGCAACACCAGAACCGACTTCTGCATGTGCTACACTTCCAGCACCCACTCCTTATTGGCAGGAGCACCTCACACCTCGACCTCTTACTCCGCCTCATCAGGGGTGTTTACCACCATTTCCTTTTCAACAAGAGTGGTACCCTCCCTCGTTTTGTGAATATGATCACATCTATCAATATCAACAACACTGCTACGGGGACTTCTACTCGCCTCTTCCCCCTCCTCCACTACTGCCACCGCCAGGCCTGTATCCGATTTGGGGGCTCCCTCAGCATCAATATCCTCATGTCAACCCAGCCATCACCATGAGCACTCACAACATGAATATGCCGGCTTCTATGTTTGAGCGTGCCCCTGGCTATTGATTCAGAATCTCAGATGTTTCCCATACAACCAATTCACCACGAACCCAGTCAGCAATAGATTCAGCCATCAAAACCGCCGTGTCTATCAGATGTTCATCCTATTTGTCAGAAATATACGTCAGTTACAACAAAGCCAAAATGGCAAACCCTCTAGCAATAACTCAACACATACCACGACGACATCGAGACTGAGTACATTTGATCAAATCAACCACAACTACCGCCGCCGCAATTGCATCAACAGTTCCCACACGAAGGACACAATTACAATCCTCGTGCCGGTTTACACCTTTGGAAAGATCCAACAAAGTATGAGTTAGTGCCGGTCCGACAACGCTTATAATTATTGACCGTCTCCAGTCTATTCAGAACAAGCCTCAGCACGCAGCAGACACGAACGCGCGGGTGGTTGGAGAAAGGGAGGAGCCAGTCACAAAAAGCTACAAGTCAACGCGAGCTGCTAAGACGTACAACTCCGCGCGTCGCTTGAAGTGCGCCTATGCGCATTGAACGGTCAAGTCTTTGGAATGGGATTTGACGTATGGATCTAAAAACGACAACGAAGAACTCGATGAGCGAGTCATATGTTTTCATAGTTGACTCAAAGCATCCACTCAGGAAGGTTTGGAAAATCGGTCCTGCGGGACTTTGGAAAGAGGAGGACGCCCTGCGTCAGAGAGGCACCTTCTCGCGGTGCAGGGTGTGAGTAGCAGTTTTCTAATTCGTCTAGAGACTGCGAAACCAAGACCTCTCATTTTTGCTTTAAGGTTCTGGCCGCCATGTGACGGTGATGCGAGGCAGTTTGGGTAAGAGATATTGCTGCTGCACGTTGGTGTTCAGGGGGAATAAGCGAGACAAGTTCCTCTACAACACAGCGGGTGGAAGCTTCCGAGTGTGACAAAGATAATTAGCCCTCAGTGCCTAGCCGCTGCCCTCTTGACTCCAGGTGAGGCTGAAAACCAGAGATTCTCCTCCAAGCAGTAAGCCCATGTGACAGATACCATGCAAGTTTCCGCAACTTCTCAGCCCGTGGCGCCCAATGGACTGCTGGCAAGTGGTTCCATTCAGCCTAATGAGCAACACCCGGCGGTGGCTGTACATTGCACAAGGCATCGCCCTGCTGCTCTGGGCTTTTTTCGATTCAAGACCTCACTTTCTCCCTGCGAGCCATTCCTACTTGGCTCACTCTTCACCTGCTGTTGAGCAATGTCGGAAGTCTTGTATACGTTACTTGGTCAGGTGACTTCAGGATTGGACAAGCAGAGCTCTAATACTCCTACGACCAGCACTTGTGAATCCCTTCGCTATGCCTCAAAAGACTCAGCTCTCCGCCGATGCCTACACTGTTGGAATTATCTACGTCAAGTCTCTTGAAATGAATGCAATCACTGCGATGCTGGACGAACACCACGAACAAGAATGAAGGATCGGTATAAGCGTCCCCCCATTCGCGATCGGTTATTCCGAGCAGACTGTGACCACGAAAAAGATAGCAACTGCATTGACCACAATGATGATTGTGAAGTGCAACGGCCTGATCGCGACCCTCCAGATGAGATCCAGATCCACTATAGCACGATCCTATCAGGCGACTTGGTCATGAAGTCTGCAAAGAAGCGAGACGAGCGAGCTCAGCAAGAGATTTTACAATTCACTCTGTTTCGAGATGGAAGCCGCTGGATTGATGGATGTCTTCCCCTGCCTGGTTGTCCGCGGCATTTGCGCTTATTCGGATTCTCACAAGAGCACAGAGTGGCAAGAATATGCAGCGGCAACGGCCGCTGCTTATGCTCGAGAAGTTCTTCTTGTGATGGCTCCAAGAGTCGTTCAGGGGCTCGCAGAATCAAACCGTGGTCAGTCAATTTGATATTCCTGAAGCTAATATCTCCCGTCCACAGCCACGAAGATGACGGGTGAGCAATTTGTGCACTATCATCTTTCCCTTGGCAACAAATTCTTCGTTACGTCCCTGGGCATTCGGAGATCCACCGAGCTGCGGACTATCTGAAAGGCCAATTGATTCTGTAGTGGGCTGGCGCTGTAGCATGCGCTGACAATTGATGCAACTAGGTCGACTCGAGTCATTTGACGAGCGTAGCTACAGTGGTAGGCGATACCTCCAAAGCCCCTACATCTCTGCTTACAGAAATTCCACAGATTTTCTGAAAATGCTCTCCTTCACTGAGATGAAAGTTCGCCAGGAACAGGTCGACCCTGCATATAAAGCCACCTACAGGTGGGTGCGGACATCCACCGAGTATCTATCTTGGAAAGCTTCGGACCCGGGAAAGCTCCTCATTAAAGGAAAAGCTGGCTGTGGAAAGTCTACGTTGATGAAACATTTGCTGGATACCGAAGAGGCGGAAAGACCTCCCGACACCAACTTCGTCGTCTGCGGGTTCTTCTTCAACGGTAGAGGAGTTTCAATGGAGAAACGTCTTGATGGAATGCTGCGAACCATTCTACACCAGATTCTCTCTCAAAATCCTCTCGTCTTTCAGTGTCTCGAACCATTCTACCTCAAGATGAAAGCGGCAAGGGGATCTCAGGTACGGTCGGTGGAATGGACAAAGGAAACCCTGGAGAAGATGCTCAAGGAGGTAATGCATTTCCCTGAATTTCGAGCGTTAATCTTCATAGATGCTCTCGACGAGGGTGAAGGGTTTCTGGCGCCCGACGTGTTTGAACTTTTGGAAGAGCAGTTGCAGACAAGCCAGGACCAGTCGACGGCAGCTATACGGATTTGCCTGTCAAGCCGGCCTGATAATTTCACCGACCACAAATCAACATGGACCACGATTGATCTTGGCCGATGCAATTTTGAGGGCATCAAGGCATACGCACATGCCAAGCTCAGCGATACTGCGAATCAGTGCTCTAATACAGGATTATATCCCTGGTAACAGAGCTGACGGATGATATTTTGCGCAGAGCCAACGGCGTATTCTTGTGGGTCAAGCTCGTCATCGATCAACTGAGAGAAGCCATGGTTGATTGGGAAGAAGTATCCCAAATCCGAGCAATACTTTGTGCCACGCCAACTGATCTCTACGACGTCTTTCGAGGAATGTTGAACAAGGTCAAAGCTCAGCATTGCTCCGCAATGCAGTTCATATTGCATGTCATTTTGGTAGCAGAAAGACCTCTGTCCATTGGGGAGCTGATAGGACTCGTGGAGTCGCGGTCATTATCATCGTCGAAGCCCTCCGACAACCCATATTGCGACACAACACCTGCCAGGTCCAAATCTACAGAGCAGATGAGAGTCTGGATTCAAAATCGATGTCGTGGACTTGTCGAAGTCACCGAGCCAGTCGACAAAAATAATTGGCGGTACATACACAATAAATGGGCAACAGAAGTACAATTTATTCACCAGTCCATCAAGGACTTTCTCGGAGCCAATCTTCTTCTGGTCGACCAGAACAACTATCCATCGTCGAGCAGCGAAGCAAGGGGTCATGAGCTCATGTTCGAATGCTGCCTGGCGTACCTTGAACAGCCAAAGATCTTATCCCTCCAAGACGGTCTTGTCCCTTCCGGTCAGGACGATCGGCGAATGTCTGAAGAAGATATTGTAGCGAAATACCCACTGTTATTTTACTCGCCCTTCTGGATCAAGCATCTCACGAGATTCCTTGAAATTTGTCCTGAATATGGAGACAAGCAACAACTTGAGCGAGCCAAACAAGTCTTCACCAAGTGGTGGGCATTCCCATACTATGGAGGCGCACATAAAACCTCTACAGGTCTTTACGTAAGAGAATATGACAGAGAGTACGGTTACAACCCAAGAAACTACTCGAGCCTCATGTCATTTTCTGCCTATTATGGCTGCATTGGGTTGTTTAAAAGCCTCCTGGGCTGCTGCGGATTGCGTGCAGAGAGACAATCCCTTGGTGAATTGTTGCTGATTGCATGCAGTTTGCAGAGCCGGAATTGGCGTTGGGCCGGCGGAACGCCTTTCGGCTCTGAGGACACTGTATGGCGAGCTAAGGAGCAGATAGCTAGCCTGTTGCTCGATGAGGGTGCTGATGTCAATTTTCAGCTGCCTGACTCCGAAGATTACGCCTTTGGATCGCCTTTGATTGCCGCTTGTTATCACGGGGATACTAGACTTGTGTCCACATTGATCAAGCATGGTGCCGACGTGAACATGAGAGTTGAAAATGGAGTCTGCAAATCTCCTTTGATTGCAGCCTGTGACAGTAGAAGTGTCCCTGTGGCTGCGCTGTTAGTTGACCATGGAGCGCTGGTTAATGTTCACCTTGGGGTTGGGGGAACTCCCCTCGCCGACGCTGTTTGGACAGGGAATCAAAATATGGTAGAGTTCCTGATCGGAAAGGGGGCAAATCTCAACCCGCCTCGCGAATGGTGCAATTATGGGTCTCCACTGATTATTGCAGCAAAACGGGGAGACGTGGAGATGGTCAAGTTACTCGTTTCTCGCGGCGCAGATGTCAATCTTCAATGGAAATACAGGTTCGGCTCTCCTCTGATCGCGGCAGCTGCGTATAAGAAGCTGGAAACAGTGGAATACTTGGTCAAGGCAGGTGCAGATGTTGATCTGCTTCCTGAGTTTGGCAGTCATGGCTCAGCCTTGGCTTGTGCTTGTGCCGGTTCCGGAAACAAAGGAATGGCCGAGTGGCTCGTTACAAATGGCGCCAATATCAATCTGGAGCTCAAGAGTGGAGAATACCGATCAGCATTAGCTGCTGCAGCGGCGCAGGGTCATGTGGGTGTTGTCAGGATGCTCGTTGACCGTGGGGCCGAGATCAATTTGACGCTTCGCACAGGACCACACAGATCTGCCCTGGCAGAGGTGGCCTCCTCATACAAGAGTGGAATCAAGCGGCGTATAAAGGTGATGGAGTTCTTGATCGCGAAGGGTGCTTTTGTCGACGTGGTGCTGTGCGAGAATAAGTTTGGCGCTACATTCCTTCGGGTGTTGAAGGGTTTCCAACAGCGCAACGTTGAAGTCGGCACGAGCAGCCAGGGAAACCGGTCGGTGGATGACCTCTTGCTTGAGAACAAAAAGATACTCCATCCCTGGAATTGGATGGACTTGAAGGCATTAGGGCCTTCAGGAGTATTAGATGACGATGGACCGGAAGACGCAGAGGGATGGCAAGAAAAAGTCGAGAGCTTTGCCTTGGAAGAGTTGTTCCTATTGGAAAAGGACTGAGAAGCTCCTCGACTTTGCCCCTCGCTTCGAGCCTGCAGCTGTGTTAACCAGGATTTGCAAAGCTTGCCAAAACGAGATCGATCATGGTCGCACTGGAGATTGAAAGAAGCTGTCGAGTCTGCTTTTGTCGTGTGAAGGACTATACTAGCATATCATATACAGCTGACTCGATGAGGCAAGCAGTGGCTTTTCTGTCCTCCGTCTCCAACAAGTAGAGGCTCTATGCGAGTGCCGGTGTCTCATCCTTGCATACAGCATGTAGCAACATTCCGCTAGCGACTTTCATATGGCAGCAAAGAACCTGGATGTTGGCGCGAAGGTAGGAACTATTTGCCCTGGGCGAGCATCCATCCCCGATCATGGAGTTCCGCCCGATATCATGGTGGGATTCACATCAGGCTTAGGCCACCCGTATCCGAGAAATTACTGCATTTGGACGCAGATGGCCTCGTCATATATGTTACGTTACGGGCCAGGCCTTTGAGAGACTCGCTGATGTCGCAGCTGCGTTGTTCTGACATATAAGAAACAAGAATCCAGGACAGGAGGCCTGAAGGCCTGATCTATGTGACTACAGGCTGGTGTTTCGACAAATATTTATACTTGATCGCCAGCTCGAGAGTGGCTGTCATGACTGCTGGACAGTAATCTTCAGCTGCAAATCTCAAACATGTATCTCCAGAGATCCCCGTCTGGTGCCGCTGTGGTGCCCAATGTTATTGGAGGCGAGGTTGTGTCTTTGCCCGAATCCCAGAACTTCCCCGTCGTTCAAGGCTCGACCGGTGACACCATCCACTACGCCCAGAGCGCGACCGTCGACGTCGGAATCAACGCTGTCGAAACCGCGGCTGAGGCGTTCAAGACGTGGAGGAAGACTCCGCTCGCCCAGCGCCGGGCGATATTGGACAAGGTCGCCGACATCCTGGACACCAAAGCGGAAGAGTTGGCAAAGAGGGAGATCCCCGAGACCAGTTGTGACCCGCACTGGCCAGAGTTCGAGGTGACCTGGGCGTCGAAGTTTGTGAGAGAGACGTCGGCCCATGTTTCGACCGTGTGCGGGAGCATTCCCGACTCCGAGATACCGGGAACGACGTCGTTGGTGTTTCGAGAACCCGTTGGCGTCGTCCTGACCATCATACCGTAAGTACATTCCACTCCTTGAGCAGCCCGCACTCTCTGACCAACCCGGTGGCAGATGGAACGCTCCAACTATTCTAGCCTGCCGTGGTATCGCGGCTGCCCTTGCCGCTGGCTGTACCGTGGTGTTCAAGGCGTCTGAACTGTGTCCGTGGACCCACCAGCTGGTGCTCGAGGTCTTCGCCGAAGCAGGACTACCAGCCGGAGCACTGAACAAGATCCAGTGCTCCCGTGCTGACGGCCCTGCCGTCACCGAAGCCATCATCAGCCACCCGGCCCTGCGAAAGGTCGAATTCATCGGCAGTGCCGCGGTCGGGAGGATTATAGGGAGCGTGGCGGCCAAGCATCTCAAGCCTGTCTTGATGGAGCTGGGGGATCAAAGCCCGACCATTGTGCTGGAAGACGCCGATTTGAAGGCTGCCGTGCAGAATTGCCTGCAGGCAAGTATGTCCCTCCTCTCCTGTCCCATCACGCATGTCTCAACGTGTGTTAGCGATCGCCCACCACGGCCAGATCTGTTTCGGCACCGAGCGAATCATCGTCCACGAGAAGGTGGCCCGGGAATTCACCCAATTGCTGGTTGAAGCCGCGAAATCCGTACCCTCAGCTGGCCACGCCATCACCGTGGAGGGAGCAAAACACGCCCACGACATCCTCGAAGCGGCCGTGGCCGACGGCGCCAAGTTCCTCGTCGGCAGCGCCAAATACACGGGGCGCACCTCACTTGAACCCTCGATCTTGACGGGCGTGGATCCCAAGTCTCGGCTCTCCCGCGAGGAGTCGTTCGCGCCGTCCGCGAGCTTGTACGTGGTCAAGAGCGACGAGGAGGCCCTGGCCCTGGCGAACGACACCCCCTACGGCCTGTCCGCCTCGGTCTTTACGAGGAACCACGCCAAAGGACTCGCCCTGGCCAGGGACTTGGAATTCGGCCAGGTCCAGATCAACTCCCACACCATGTCCATCAACGGTAAGAAAGTCCTTTCACGTCCATGTTGAAGATGGCCACTGACAGCCGATGAAGTCGCCGCGCCACAGACGGGGTTCAAGGGCAGCGGATGGGGAAGCAACGGTGCCGCTTATGGCATTGGGGAGTTTCTGTTCAGCAAGCACGTTTCGCTCGCTCCGTAATTAATCTTGAAGGAGCCATGTGGACGACCGAGGTCGGTGCGAGAGCCCGCGCGGTCGAAGCAGCGGATCAAATGGACCTCGCATAAGGAACCACAAGGCACACTGACTGGCGCCCTGCTAAGAGAAGTAAAGACCTGAACACCAGTTTTAGAGCAAAAACGCAACGTTGAGCATGTCGTGAGTGGAGAGGCCCCTTTTCTGGCATCCCGATTCGGGGCTGGTGGGCTCAGGGGCGGTTGAGGTTCGAATACGAGTACTCCGTAGAGCGCCATCCTTCCTAAATGGGTCTAAACCTGTTGGCTCTGGGGTCCACAGCCTTGCGCCGCATGGCGTTGTTCGATGCGAGATCCAGTGGTCTTGTTCACCCTTGCGTATTGAGCTCGCCATGAGAAGAGATACGCTCACTTACTCGTATTAGTGTACAGTTGCGCTTCCTAAATTGGTGGTCCGGACCATCCAGTGTCCCGAGACTGACGAAGAATAGCCAGCCTTCGAGCAATGATTATATCCATATCCCCTCCGTCTCAATAGCTGGAGGATGTGCCTCGAGACTCCCATCAGCCAGCCCAGAGGCCAATAACGAAGAGTGCTGGCAGCACCTCTGCTAGGGGTACGAAAAAGCCCAAGAGCAAATAAGACGCAGTCCTCGAGGACTCGCTACAGCAGTAGTTCTCCGACTGCGGGTTTGGATCATGACCACCAGACGAGCAGGACAATGCCTCTGCCCGCCCCCCCCCCCCCCCCCCCCACCCCCCCCCCCCCCCCCACCCCCCAACTGCATCTAGCTCTCACAGCACTTCGATAAGTATCTATACTACGTCTAGCTCGCATACTTCTTCAACTGATGCCTAAACAGCATCCAGCACGCCTAATCTCTCGACAGGTGCACATCCTACGTCCAGTGCTCCCGATACTACCTCAACGACTATCCATCCAGCCTCGACAAGTACCAATACCACAACAGCCGATGGCACATCAAGTATCAGCACCTCTTCAAGGACGACCTTATCATCGAGCAGCAGATCCATTGCGTCGGCTGGGGGGTTGAGTTCTGGCGCCAGCCCTTCATCGTCCTCTATCTCTTCGTCTCCCCCCAGCAACCATCTCGATGTCTACTGGCCCAACGACATCAAGCACTAGCATCACGTCTACTTGATTACCAGTCAGTCTACGTCGTCATTGAGCACCTCGCTCTCGTAGCTTGATATCTTTTCTTCGTCTGGACAAGCTTTTGGATTGGTTCCTTTGTGGGCCGGTATCCATTTATTTCCCTCTTCCATCCTGTTTGGCGACACAGCCACAGAGAAACTACCCGTAGGTCTCTAGCCAGATAAGCCACAGGGACGAACAGGGATGATGCACCGCCACCACATCTTCAACCACTCCGAAGACACAGAATGCTAAAATGACATCATGTTGCATGTCCCCCACGCGTCCTTCAAGCGAGAACAAGGTACATGCCAGGCTTTGGAAGGGTCGATGATCTCTGCAGAGCGCGATGATGAGGCTCACTAGGGCCTGCCTGGCAACCCAACCGTGGTGTGTCTCCGACAATCCTGCAATGGGGGAAGATACCCTCGTATCTTTTCACCCTCACCTTCGTCCGGACTGATCTACCTCTTTGACGCGTGGACGTTTCTACACTCACGCCTGTCTACTGTCCTAATTATCCTAAGCTGATATGATTGCGTGCCTGGGATCGACACCGAGTTGACCAAGAATTGGAAAGATAAAACCTGGCTGGCGCAGCTCGGGCATCGTTCTGATATACCAGCTCCGTAACCCAGCCAGGAGCGTTGTTTGTGCGCCTTGGATCGCGGCTTCCCAAACCCCCAACAAACGAGTCCAGAGATTGCGAAAAGTTCCATTGACCTTCCCCAGCTGAGAGCGTTCCAAGGCCTAGACACAAGGGAAGCAAACAGTATTATTAGACTCACACCTTCAGCCCACCAACCTGGACCCCTCCACGACCTCTGGTGCCGGGGTGCGCAGATATACCCTGGGAAACCCACCTAGAGCCAGTCTTGATACAACTTCCATCTCATCTCGGGGCAAGATAACGGAGGCGCATCTATTTAGGCACGACTTTGAGCGAATATTATCAGTCCGATCGCGTGGAGACGTCCAAGGAACCACCACCCACCGTCATCTCTAGCTCTACAAGCCTTTACGGACGAGAGGGATCATCGATAAGGCCAGAACGCAGGGGGAGAGTGAGTGCATGCACAAGGGGGTATTCGCTGTTGCCATCACTTTCCAGCTATTAGCTATGGCCCGAGACCGGTGTGCAAACGGGAAGAAGCACCCCAAGATGTCCAGCCCACGAGACCATGTCCAATTCCACACGACGTCGTCCCACGCACCATTCCCGCTCTCCGCCCTCGTCGCCGTCGTCGTTCTCCTCCTCCTCCTCTCCACCGTCCAACTCGCCGCCGCGGCCGCTGCGGGGGACGTCCCCCTGCTCCCCCTGCGCGTGACCAACAACTGCAAAGAACCTATCTGGCCAGCCATCCTGACGCAGTCCGGCACCGGCCCCGCGAGCTCGGGCTTCCTGCTCGCCCCCGGTGCCACGAACCCGCAGACCGTCGGGCTCGACTGGAAGGGCCGCGTGTGGGCGCGCACGAACTGCAGTTTCCCCACGACGGGGTCGGGGTCGGGGTCCGCGCCGGCCCCGGCGAGCGGGCAGGGAGGCAGTCCGTGCCAGACCGGGGACTGCGGGATGTTTTTGGAGTGTCAGGGTGCGGTGAGTGCCTTCTGCTGCTATTCCTTCACACATTGCAGGAGTGAACGGGGGAGGATATTAGTCGAGGGAGAGTCGGATATTGTAGGAGACTTTTGCTGAGTGGGATATTTTTGCTGATTTGGATATCATGCTCTGCTTCAGGGTCAAGCACCAGCAACACTGGCCGAGTTCACCATGTCGTCCGACACCAACCAGTGCTTCTACGACATCTCGCTGGTCGACGGCTACAACATCCCCATGGGCATCATCTCCTTGCTCAGCCAGACCGGCGACGCAAACCTGACCGATATCCCTCCCAACCTGACCAACCCCGTCTGCATCGGCACCTCGTCCCTTCTCGCCCCCGTGGGTGACGCCCCGGACGCCGACTTTGGCTCAAATTCCACGTACCCCCTCCCGCTCGACCAGGCCGTGACTTCGTCCTTCGTGCAGGATTGGTGCCCGTGGCCGCTGCAACTCACTCCGCCCACCAAGCCGGGCGACGGCGTCTATCCTTACCCCGATGACAACATCCAACGACCCATCTTCAACCCCTGCCTCAGCGCCTGTGCAAAGTGGAACAAAGCTAAGTACTGCTGTACTGGTAATCACGGTACGCCCGCCACCTGCTCCCCGAGCCTCTACTCGCAGCAAGCGAAGAAGCTGTGTCCCGATGCATACAGCTATGCCTATGACGACCAGACCTCCACCTTCATCATTCCCCAGGGCGGAGGATTCGAAGTCGTGTTTTGTCCTGCGGGCCGGAGCACCAAGATCCTCGCCACGTTTGGGGACCAATTGAGGCAGTTGGCACAGACGGGACATGCAACGAGGGATATCATCTCGTTGGCGCAGAATGTCTCCTATATCAGGGAGAAGAGTGCTGCTGACCGGGTCACCGTGCCGAGCACTCTGTGGGTTGTCTTGGTGGGATTGCTGCTCTCTTGGGTTGGAGGATTTTGAGTTTCGCGCCGAGTAAGAAGCGGAGAGTGCCTGCGTGCACTGGCTGCGCAGGAGTTGGGTCTCGGTCTCAGCATCGGATCCTGTCGCATTGTCGATGATACCCTTTGAACGCAGCAAGTGGAATTTATTGTTTTCAGTCATGGCGATCCACCCACCCCCCTTTCTCACCCCTTCTCATCCCCTTTACTGTTCCAACTCCATCCCAGCGTCTTGTGGTCCATCTCGTAGCTCTTGTTCTGCCACTGCAGGGTGGTCACGCCGGGGATGATGGCCGAGCACGATCCGGGCCACGGGGCCTCCTCGCCGCCGTACAGTACGGCCCACAAGAGCCTCAGGTCGCGCGTCGGGAGCTTCTGCATGAGCACCTTGGTGGCGGCGACCTGGATCTGCTTCTTGCGGTCCTGGTCGTCCTGCGCGAAGACCAGCGCTTGGTGTTCGCTCAGGTAGCTGTCATGCTTGACCGGGTGCGCTTTCCAGCGGCCCGACGGGGTCAGCGTCGACAGTCGTGGAATCGCCGGCGCGGCGGGTTGGGAGGGCGCAGCTTGCCCGTCGGTTGGAGCTGGAGCTGGCGCTGAAGCTGGCGCTGGAGCTGGCGCTGGAGCTGGCGCTTGAGTTTTGGGTCGAGCTGGAGCTGGAGGTTGAGATTTGGGTTGAGTTGGAGCTGGCGCTGGAGCTTTGGGTTGAGCTTTGGGTTGATCCTCAACTTGCGACTGAAGCTGAGCTTGGCCTCGAGCTTGAGCTGTGACTGGGGCTTGAGCGTTAACCACTGAGTTGCCTTCACCTGGGGCGTCACATTGACACGGAATTTGAGATGGATGCCTCCCTTCGGCCTTCAGCTGGGCTTGTTCCGCCGACCAGGCTCGAATTTCCGTCCGAAGTTGAGCAAGAGACTCGATCCGAGCCTGGAATTTGGCCTGTTCTTCGGGGTCTGGTTCAACTCGACCGTGACGCTCAGCCTGAACCTCAGCCTTGATTTCAGCCAAGGCCCGCTCTGCTTTCTCCACCTCGTCTACGATAAGCGTGTAATCGAATGTTTCGGGGTCGAAGTTTTCGAGATCGAAGGTCTTGAGGTCAAAGGTTTGTGGCTCTTTGCGAGTATGTTCTGCGTTCGAAGGGGCCTGACCCGAAGGTCCAGATGATGTGGTTCCTTCCTGTTGCTGCTGTTTTGGAGGTTTGTTCTTCGGCAGATCGATGCTCTTGTCCACTTTTTCCAGTGACTTCTTTGCAGCAGAGCCTGAGGTGGAGTTCGTAGACGATGAGGGTTTGCCATTGACAAGTTCCACTTCACTCTTACTTGCACCAGCACCAGCGTCGGTAACCGAACTCGCACCCGCAGTAGCACCTGGGATGGCGCTGCTTGGATTTGCGACACTTGCTTGTTTTGCCCTTGCCTTCAGCCGCATTGGAGTGAAGTAATTTTCCAGCGCCCTCCAAATATCTGACGCGATCTCAATCGGCTCGGCGATCTTCCATGCTTCACTCCCGGGCACCAAAGTTGACAGGATCAGAGCTTTCGCGCGGGCATTCTTCGTCCAAAAGTCATCCGTGAGGCTCGGCGTCGGGAGGGTCAGAGGGATGTAGGGAGTTGTTTCTTCGACAGCTGCAGCGGGTGCAGAGGGCGCCGCCTTGGCCGGACCAGGCGGTTGAGCAGGACTCTTGCCCTTGGAGGCATTAGGCTTGGATTTCTTGTTTGGCATGATGTCTGTGTTTGTTGTGCGGTGGGAATCTTTTGCGGTTCTTCAAGGCAAGGAGGTGGCCTTTGCTTGAATCCCCCCAGTGTCCTGGCATAGTTGATGTCACAGCGACTGAGCGGATCACTACGACAGCGCTGAACAAGAAGTATGGTCCATTTAATGTGCACAAAGGCGACGTGTGGGAGTCTTGAATATGCGCTCATGGGGAAAATACTTGGACGAAGAACAGTGCGGTGGTGCAAAGAAGCAAAGAGTGCATTTCACTTCACGACTTCTTCCCTCCCTCTGCCTATGTCTGATATTTGAGACAAACCACCCACAGACAATGCCAAACTTATCTTGTAGTGAAGCCTCTGACGATGCTACACTGTCCATGCTTGCGCTACGAGCTCGGTCGCGCCCTTTTGTCATCGATTTAGAGCGTGTATTTGAATCCCTCCTGCCCCTCGATTGGCTTCTCTAGAGTCCCAGCATCGACCTGTCCATTCTTCTTCCAGAAATACAGCGTGGTGCAGCAGACAGAGCCCAGGATCCAGAGCTGCAGCGCTGCAGTAGTCCACAACCCGCTTCTATAGGTCGGAGCCTCGTTCTGGGAGAAGGCCGTGGATGCGATGATGCCGCCAATAGCTCCGAACCCGATCTGAAGAGCGCTGCCTACGCTGCGCTTGGACTGCATCCGAATGTTGTTGGACTGATATGCGAGGATAGCTGGGATATTTCCCTGGCATCCAGCGATACCAAGGAAGATTCCGAAATATCGGACACCGTCAGAACCGTGATAGGCGGTGATCATGAGCCCCGTGATGACGATAAGTGCCTGAGTTACAATCACAGGGGCACGCTTGTGGTATTTATCGCCGATCCAGGCGAATGTCAAAGCACTGATCACCGCAGCGCCAACTGGAGGCGCCGATAGTAAATTAGCGATCCCGGCCGTGTATCCCATCCCCTGCCACAGGTTAGCTCAGGCTTCCTTCGACAAGTGTCAGCGCAACGTTTACCTGAATGATGACTGGTGTGAAGTATGCAAATGCATAAGCTGGCATGGTCGTCGACATGAACATTGTCGCACTGGCAAGAGTTAGCCGAGGAGACAGGAGACAGCGTGAATTGGTCCACATACAAGGCCCAGAGTTTCCAGTCTTTGAGATGGTAGCAGAACTTTGCCCATGTCAGAGGATCGGGGATGGCATCTTTCCGGTCATTCTCAATCCGTCGCACGATGAAGGAAGCTTGCTCGTGCGTTAAAAGACCCATTTTTTCCGCCTTGTCTGGGAAGTCAACAATAATGAACCATGCAATGGTGGCAACGACCACCGTCATTAAACCTTCAATGATCTGTTTTCCATCAGCCGTGAGAACACATCAGAGACTTATAGTCTTACAAAGATCCATTGCCACCCGCGCAGGCCGCCGACGCCTTCCATCTGCATCAGGCCATACGCAAGGATATTCGAGAAACCGCCGACGAGAACTGACAGAATATAGAAGAAAGCAAGACTGCAAACATTAAGCCTTTACGATTTCAACCAGGTTCCCAGACACATACCGCTTTTGAACCTCATATCGCACATACCAGCAACTGATCAAGTACACACATCCAGGAAAGAAGCCTCACAAGCACTGCGTTAGTTCGCTCCAAATATCGATGAAGTCTTTCCTTACCTGCTTCGAACAGACCCAGCAACGTGCGGCAGACGGCGAGAGCCTCATACGACTTGACGAATCCCTATGCCTGCGTAAGCCACAGAAGACACCGACAAGGCTGAAGGATGTCTTCTACTTGGCCTATCATGACGCATCCCCAAGAAAAGGCGATGAATGAGAGCCAATTGGCGCTTCCTACCCGGCGAAGGACGATATTCGACGGCAGCTGTTATGCGTTCAGTTCGGAAGTTTGAGAGACACGTGAGGAATCGTTACCTCGAACAAGAAGTATGGGGGGAAGAACACCACCAAGATGACAGTATATCGGTTTCCAATCTCCAAATCAAGGTCCTCTCCCATGCCGGCGACCCGTGCATTCGAGACCTGGTCAAGTTAATCTTGACGGCATTCCAGAGAAAAGTCTGGGATTTATACATTGACACGATCAATGAGGGCAATTGAGTACAGAGCCCCCAGAATTGGAAGCAGTCGCCAATCAATCTTCCGAATCAACTTGTTCTCCGCATGTCTGTCGTACTCCAGTTGGTCTTCATCCAGACTTTGTGGCTGCTCGCGTGCACTCAGATCCGACAACTGGCCGATCGAGTCATTGTATTTCTGGTCTGTGGACGACATGATGTCTCGAGATATGTCTTCCAATCTCGAATTTGTCTTGGTTTGAAGTCTGCTGGCCTTCAATCGTATGCTTTCACCTTCAGCTTGAGTGAAGCTCTTGCAGGAGCTGGAACTTGGAAGGTCGGAGTCTTATGGTTCTTGCTCCATCACCTCTGCCCAGGCATGGCAGACTGGGGTGAGGAATGAATTCCTCGTCCAAGACCCTTGGCTGTTCTTGTCAGGCGCTCTCATGTCCTTTCCGACCATGTTGTACGGTTTACCCCTCTTCCTGGCAGCTTGGCCCTCATCATTTAGATGAGTTGCCGCGTTATTGCCAAGCACCAACGCTGGCATTTGCTGATGCGTTCCTGGACATGCCGATGTTGTCGCAATACAACAGTTCTCATGCCTCGGTGCTGTGAGGCAGGTTAACGAGCTTTCTCGGTATATTTCCGTACGTGCGACTTTCCAATACCCGTATTCCGGGTTAGCAACAGAGACCGCATTTGAAAGACTGCGATGGCCAATAGGAGCGCTACCCTTGCAGAATCCGGGGATAGCGCTCTGCGTCTTTAAAGTTCAGTCGAGGCGCTCTTGAAGCTGGGACCAATAGCTGTCAAGCCCTCCGTGTCAACATTCCAACAAATGGTACAGGGCAATGCCCGGGTACTTTCGGTCAGATTTGGAGGTATACATTCAAAATGTTAGGATACGATTGCCAAAACGACACAATCGATTCACGAGCGTGCGAGAAGGACAGGGGATTAGATATGATAGCATCTACAGCGTTTCTTTGGCAAGAAGAGGAACTGCTCTTCTGCTGATCTGTCACCAAGCGGACCAGGAGAAATGCCGGTGGCGATCCTTGAACTCCTCTACCCCGAGGGTATCACCGTCCAACCTCGCCTAGTCAGATAAACTGGACTGTTATTTTTCTTGCGTGATCAAATCCGCGGCTTGGGCAGCAATGGCATAGGTCGCGACCTGAAGGTGTCCACAAATTGGCAGCGGAATCACGCTTGCATCCACGACTCGCAAACCGCTGACGCCCTTGACTCGCAGCTCGGTATCCACTACAGAGCCCATGCTGGCTGTCCCCGCAGCATGGAAGAAAGTGCGAGCTTCGGATCGCACCCGAGCGTCAATTGCTGCATCAGAAGACTCAGAGGTCAAAGCTTCGAGCGGAGGCGGAGGGGTCTCGGACTCGATCATGTCGGACATGGAGCTGACGGCTTTGAGCAAGCGGCGAATACCATAACGCATGATAGTGCGGTCGACATTGGTTGCGTTGTAGTTAGGATCGATGACCGGAGGGTCTAACGCTGAGGCCGAAGATATGCTGATCCAGCCACGGGACGTGGGAGACATAGCCCCAAGCACGGCGCCCATATGTGTTCCGTCGAATGGAACATGCAGGTTGGTGATAGGTTGGCCGCCAGGGGCGTATATTATGATTGATTCAAGGTGCGCTGACCGAGGATCGAGAAGAGACACGGCATACTCGTCTTCACCCCGAGAGGGATCGCCGGCCGTGTCTTTCTTCACAGCCTCCTCCAAGATGGGCCTTGGGACGTTCTCAGTCACGATCCAGTCCCCTGGAAGGCCAAATTGGTATACTGGGTCCCCCCAAGGACCAGCTGCTCCTCCCATGGCAAGACCCAACGAAGGGTCTTTGAGTCGAAAAGCAAAGCCGACAAGGAGGTGATCGTGGAAGTTCTGGCCAACCCCAGGCAAGTCGAGTTGTGGTGGAATGGTTACTTTCTTCAATTCTGCAGCTGAACCAATCCCACTCAACATGAGGAGCTGTGGCGTGCGAAAAGCCCCTGCCGAGAGGATGACCTCTTTTGATGCCAGAAAATGTCTCCCGTCGTGAAGTTGGACTCCTGTCGCGGTAAGCATTCCTTGTCTTTCCTCAAGAAGGACCCTCTGCGCCGCTGTTTCCGTCATGACTTTGGTGTCTCTCAAGTCGAATGCTGAGCTCGTCAGCTGCCTTTTCCCGTCCTTCCAGTTCTCAATCAACTCGCCGACACCTAGGGGATTGCCGCTGTTGGCGTTCTCGATTTTGTCCAGTCCGAGGTCAAGCCATGCTTTCAAGACTTCGTCTCTCAAGGGATACTTGCGGTTAGGGCTGCTCTTCGACACCGTCACAACCGAGATATGGTCCTTTTCGGTCCTCTCGAAATAAGGCAAGAGGCCATCATAACTCCATCTTGCGTCTCCCACCAGTTTACCCCAGCGGTCGTAGTCGACTTTCGATCCACGAGTCCAGGTGGCATAGTTGGTTGCGCTACCGCCACCCAGAGCCTTCCCACCGGCTTCATATAGAGACCGATCGTTGAGGTGCGGTTGAGGCACGGTCTTATAGTTCCAGTCAATGTCCGATCCGTGTGCACCAAAGCAGGCCAAGGGAGCCTGGGTTAGTGGATGAGCCGACACATCAGCGCCAGCTTCAATCAACAGCACCGAAGGCGTTGATTTTGATTTTGACAGGAGAGAGGCGAGCGTACAGCCGGCAATGCCGCCGCCTACTATAATGTAGTCAAAGGTGCCCTCAGCAGCAGCCATTCAGAAGGCTTGGAGAGCAGTGGAGAAATGGAGGAATCGGATTTTCGAAGTGTTTTCAGTCTTCGGCGCAACCTGTCTAGACTTCAGGCAAGGAAAGAAGCGGCGAGAGTGAGGTTGGGATTTCCTGCCGATGTCCGGACGGGCGTCCTTATAAAACCTCCCCGACTGGTGTCCCTTTACTTCCGCCAACTGGAGCGTTGGAGTCGACAACGTTGGATTCGGGAACAGAGGTCTTGAGGCAACCCATGCACGAGATGAATAATGCTTCGACCCCCCGGTTTCTCCTGGCCACCCACACAGCTGTCTGGGGATCGCTGGGTGGCCCGACCTTGTTCTAAACGAGTAGGCATGAATTGCCGATTTGATGAGCATGCTCTGGCTGGAAAAGGGCAAGCTGAATCGAACAAGTTTCGATATTTTCGGATAGTTCCAGGACCTAGGACGCCTCCACCTCCCAATCCAGGCTGTTTGTGCTGTATCTGAACGACCCGGGATTTCCGTCCGTGCAAAGGCAAAGTCTGAGTTTTAGGGCTCAGTAGGTGGCAGGCTGAGCAGGCTGAGGCTAAGCTCCCACCATCAGTTGCTGATCTTCTCTTGGGCGGCTTCTGTGACGTATCGTCTATCATGTGCAAGTCCCAGTCCACTCCGGGGCACAGGTGCTCGCATCCTCCAAAAGGCCAGAACCGATCCGTTACCGCTCGTCCTGACCAAAGGTCTCGCGAATCGTCGCAAGCATTTTTACCGTGGAGAACCCGGGCCAGTCAGGCAAGAGTTACTAAGCAGACCTGTCGCTTTTGGGCTTGAACACATTCCGTGGGCATTCCCAAGCATATGAGAAGGCTCCTTTCTCCATCCCCCTGGTCACCTCGACGCTGGAAGAGGCGGCTTGCCACCGTGGGATCGAAGGCCACAATGACCGGACTGGCGAACACCAACTAGCTGCATTATTAATCAGAACTGGCGAAGTCCAGTTCGTGCCGGCCACTCAAGTGCCAGTCGCCGGATCTCTCAAATGGATACGCCGGTGTGGTGTTTCGAACTTCTGCAGGTACCGCGGGATCAGCGAATGGGAGCAAAATCTCTCGGAGGTTCTAACGACACATTGAGACAGCCAAGAACTCGGTGCTGCAATGGCTAGCTCGACAGTTTTGTCCCTCTTGCCACGAGTCAAGCCAAACATCTCAGGACCCTTGAAGCCCAGCCTTGCTCGCGCCAGATCCATCTGTATCCGCGTCCACGCTGGCGCATCTTGCGACCCCGCCGGTAATCGCCACAATCTCGGGGCGAAGAAGCAACGCTAAGCTTGGTTAACGATGCTTGTCGGGTGAATGCTGGCTATCATGTAACAGTGTGATCTCGGGCGAGGAGGCTATTGGGCACCCCTCGGTCAAAATAGAACGCACTATCGGGGGTTGCACAATGAGACGCCTCTGTCGATACGTTTGCTATCTATTAAGGGATGTCCCTATGATCCCCATCCGAACCCTTACCTGCGTTGCAAAAGCTTCAAGCAAGGAGACTCAATGGCCCCTCAGCAACATTATCTCTGGGTCAGTGTGGGCTCAAAGGGAAGAGTTGGGAGTTCAGACCGACAAAACAGCACCATCAAGTCACACTGTGCGCAGTACTATCACAAAATCAATCGGCAGAAATTACGGACTGCGTTGGTCGACCTGGCAGTACCTGAGCCCACTTCAACCGAATCGTTCAGACCGTCACCGGCTTCATCTATATCATCTGAAGAGGAGGGAGAAGTGACCGTTAGCCCCAACCGACAAGGGGCCAGAAGGCTTCCCGCAGGGGAATCAAATCAGCAGATCAAAGCGCAAACAGAGCTGAAGACCGAAAGCAAGTCACGGATTAGAAAAAGGAAGCCACAAGAATGGCGAAGAGTCCGATGCCATAGATTTAGAAAGGTATCTATGCTCCATGTCTACAAGTCGTGTCTTGATGCCAGGGTAACACTTGAAAACTAACATGCGTCAGCAATCTTACGAGCGAGCGCCTAAGCCCGATGCTTGCGACACTCAACAAGAGGTTCCGCAGCGCTTGTCTGCAGAAACAGATTCCAACTCATATGCGACGCTCAGATCTTGTACGTTTGAAGGGAGAGGCACAACACTTCTTGCTGGCTACGAATTTAAGACGTTGTAAAGTCGCGATTGTCTGACTTGCTCGAGCAGTGTATACCTCGTGGCTTCCACACCTACACCCAGATGAGAATCCCGATCTCAGCACACAGGACCTCGATTTTGATGCAGGGCTCGGAGACCCCTTGACACTCTGTGTTAAGCTGACAGCCTTTTTCTCCCGAGCTGCATTCTTCTCAAGTTCCTCGCGTCGAAGCACGATTGCCAACAACGAGCCGTTCCCTATTCAACGAGCATTATACCTCTACAAACTTTCTGCAATTCAAATGATTCGATCAAGACTGAGCGAGAACCCGCAGAGCCCGGACCAGAACATCTTCTTGGGTATTGTAACTCTCGCAGGCTGCGAGTTCATGGCCAACAACCCAGAAGAAGGTAGATTACATCTTGAGGCTTGCTTAGAGATCGCGCACGCTCGTGGAGGTCTTTGTACGTTGTCCAGTCTTGAATTGGAGCTCGTGTGCCTAGCGGAATTCGACATTGCTGCTCTATTAGGGAAGGCGCCTTGTGCTCCTCTCCAAGAGATGGAAGCGGCTGTATATTCGAACATCTCCAAAGAGCGAATAGTGCCAGCTTGGGCGGAATCTGACCTGGCAAAATTAGACTGCTTGTGCACGGAAGAAGCTTCGCAGACCCGCCAGGGCCTTGCATGCTTGCTGCAGTCGACACATGGGCTCAACGGTTCGAAGTCTTCGAAATCACGCGCACGGAGCCAGGACAATCTCGTCCTGCGTGGTCTCTTTGCGGGCTTCTTGCTATGCTCCAACCAACCATATACGACCCCGTTGTACCTGACCGAGGACATCGGCCTCTACGAACCGTTACGAGTGGCTGGCATGCTCGTAGTTGCGGCCACATGCCTGAAAAACACGCCAAAGGACCACCTACTCGACCGCCTCACCACGGATCTGGCACTACAGCTGCAGCTGATGCCGTTGCCCTTCTACGGTCCGCGGCCTGTGGCCTCCGCCATGCTGTGGATCTACTTTGTGGGCGCCCACGGGTCTCCTGCGCCCCAAAAACGGCTGTTCTTCCAGCAGGGGGTCGCGCATGTGGCTCGCCTAATGGGCCTGGAGACCTGGGAGGAGGTTCGCGAACAGTTGAGGCGGTTCCCCTACGTCGATGGCGAGTTCGACGGCCCGTGCGAGGAGATTTGGAACTCGGCTATGATCTTGTCGAGCTTGACGGCACGGCCATGACCCCATCAGGCTGGTCCTGCATGGGGGTTTCGAGGTTCATTTTCTTTGAGCGTCCTTGACGTCCTGTATCGAATAGATTTCTAGACTCTCGGATGCCCTCTTTCCAACCCTACATTTGCTTTTCGCTCCATAAATGATCCCCTTTCGGCCATTAATCTCATCGACACAGGCTCCTATAGTATACCACCTTAGCCCGTACCTCTCTACATAAGTCACAGAGACAATGTGTCTCGAAGATAGCACCACGATGTTCTTGACGCATCTACCAGAGATCAAAGAACCGTGCGCGGGTTCAATACAATCACTCCACCCATTCACTCGAAGAGGCATTACTCCCTACCTCGTACAGACCAGGGCACAAAGATCGCATGCTACGCACCACCGATCTCCCCAACACCCTCCCTCTCCCTTTTCCTCGCTATGTCCAACGAGAAGCACCCACGGGCAGCATTGTCGCGGTGGTTCAGTCATCAAGGAAGATAATGACACTATTCCGACTTCAGCAAACGCACGGTCCGTCTGGTTGGTGGACTCCGGAACGAGGCTTCCGGGTTTAGCACGGGGGCTGAGGGTTGTTGGAATGGAGTATAGCCCCCCTTACCGAGTACCAGGAGTCCTAGTCGCGCTACACAGCGCACAGGCTAGTGCTGGACCCTGGCCTCTCTTTTACCAGGTACTTGTACTTGCAGTCAGCCCTGACCGGTGACCGGTTCCGGCGACCGGAGGATACCTCCTGGGTGACCACAACTCAGTACAGACTTGTTAGTTAGTAGTAGGAGTAGGAGGAGGAGTTGGTGGCCCTGGCACTGGCCCTGGCACAGCCCCCGGACGGTGCAGTCCATTATCATTCGGCGAGCCCGCACCGCACCGTAGTACCTCGCACTCGGATATCCGGCTCGGTTTTCGTTCTCGTTCTCCAGCCCCTCGAGAATATGTATCCAGACTAATTCGTGTGCGACGTAGCATGCAGGGCCACCATGGCAATGCTGAGATATCCTGCATTCCGCGAGCGCTTTCTCTGCCTGATTACAGTCAATCATAGTGTATTCGATGAGGGTAGTACTACAAGTACAAATAGAAAGTATACTACGCTGCCATCTACATCTACTTAGGCTAGGCTGTCAGGACGACCCAGCTGAGCGTGCAGGAAGGAGGCTTTAGCCTAGGATCTGCCATGACTCTGTGATGTGTGAACAGGGGGGGGGGGGCGCTGGGCTGCAGAATTCTGAAACCCACTGCCTGACGCTCTCTAGAGCTCTGTCGAAGAGCATTGGAGGCTTGGCCGCACTGTCAGTCGCGGGTATGACTACTCGATTGTCTTAGTTGGCACGGGGTTTTCAGCCTCGTCGCGGCCCCTCCAAGTCAAGTCAGCCAGAACACCCCGACCCTTATGCGCTGTGTCAGCCTAGAAGTTTTATAGATGTGGCCAGTGAATTACAGAATGATCCCTTGAGTTCGCCTAACCGCATGCTAATCTAATGCGCCACCTTAGAAATCGACTCGCCGCCTCTGGCTCTGCCATCCTCAGACCCCGATTGTCCTGCTGGTGGCCCTTTGTCTTGGAGCACAGCAACATGCTACTACCGAGTCCCAGCTCACTCATGGAAGCCGAGCCATCACTCGCTGGATGCAAACCTCCTTGGCTTCCTTCTTAATCTCCTCGCTGGCATTGGGCTTGAGCTTCATCCCCTTGGCGTCGGTCCCGCTGTCCACGGGAACCTCGGCCAGGAGCTTGAAGCTCAGCCGCTCGTACGCGCGGATGCCCTGCGCGGTCGTCGTGTCGAGGATCACCGGGCGGTCGGGGAACTCGGCGAAGTGCTGCTCGATCTGGTGGGCCAGCAGGGCCGACGCGTAGCGCTTCCCGGCGTACTTGGGGTTGCTCGCGATCATCTGGACGAAGGCACAGTCCTCCTCCTTGATCCCGCGCGGCGGCAGGTCCGGCAGCGTCCTGGTCCACATCTTGTGGATGTTCTCCTCGAAGACGAACTGGATGCGGTAGAAGCCCGTCAGGCCGTAGTGCCACGGCAGCATCAGGCCCAGGAAGCCCGCCTGCCACAGCTTGAGGAGGTCGAAGGCGCCCATCCGCTTCTTGGGCGGCAGCCAGAGCAGGATGGCGCCTATGTCGGGTTGGGTGGTGGTGGTGGTCGTCGTCGTCGCGGTGCCATCATCGGACGCGTTGACTTCGGCGACCAGAACCAGGCCGCCGAGCAGCCTCGTCACCTTGATTAGACTTCGGTAGAAGCGGACGCGGGTCTTCTGAAGGCTGTTCATGTGCGGTTTGCTGGTGGGCGTGCCGATCATCACGGGCTCCAGCGGTCGCGATATGCCCTGGAACCAATTGTGGTTCCTGCGCAGCGTCAGCGGGCTTGGTCCATGCCGCGCCACCCAGCACGCCAAGAGCCAGAGGTATCACTGTCAACTTACCAGAGTGGAAGGAATGCATTGCAGAGTATCCTCGAGAGCATGTCGTCCTCTTCTGGCGGTGCGGGCCGGAATATAGGGGTCGCCTCTCTATCGGGGGCGGCCGACGTGTCCTCAGCCTGGTTCGCCGCCATGTTTCGAGCGTTACGATAGGCGGCGATAGAGTAGGGAGTTCCTTGAGCAGTTGGAAAGTAAGAAGAGAGGCGAGAGCACTCTTATTGAGAAGTCGTGAGACGATGGTCTCGAGATAACTAGGCCGCCAGGTACTAAGTTCTTTGCGGACACCGGGGGACGAGCGACATTCCAATTGGCGGAAGCAGCTAAACGAGAAAAATACGATATACGACCACAACACTTCAAAACCCAGGAGAAATTCCGAGTCGCTTGTTTTCCTAACAACTTGGCCGTCGGTCTGGAAGAACCAGCTGTTACAGCACTTGCGAGGCACTGCAGGTACGAGGTATACGAAATACCGGCGACGACACCAAAAGTGCCGTTGGCATGGGCACAAGAATAGGTGGTTCGCGCAGATCGGAGCATATGCCTTGTAAGACCTCAGCTGGAAGGAATCAGGGTCGTGATGGGAACCAAGATGGGGTTTAGCCTCCACCAGGCGAAGAGAGTCTCGTTCATCTCTCCCAGACCGTCAATATTCTAGTTAATTTTGCCCCGAGGCAATGATGCAGCTTTGGGCTTGGCCGAGTCTCCAAGCGCGCTCAAGTATGGGGAACCGCGTGCTTGACTTCTTGTCGTGGCCCTGGCTCTTATCCCAAACAGGTGCGGACTCATCGTGCAGAAAACAGTCTGCGCAGATGCCTCCCACTTGCTAGTCGCTGGAGGTGAGGTATGATGCTTGACAGACTGATTATCCGCGTGCACACCATCGGTTTTGACAGCCTGGAATCGATCAACACTCGTATTCTTTTCGGTGATGTGCACCATGCGAATCAGTGACAAGTCCTGGCTGTCTTCGCCTGATCATACTCCTCCAGCAAAGGAATCCAGCGATCTCATCCGTGAGGACGACGTTGTCCTAGTCGAATCAATGATGGAGCTATCCCTCACCGTCGCGGTGTATTTGGCACCATTCGGCTGATTTGTGATGCATGCTGAATTTGTAAGTGAGCCGCTGCTCCGCCTCCCTGAACGTGAAGGAAACGCCAGGACATTCGACCGCGCGTTCTGTTGCAGCAATCTCGAAACGGTACAAACGACATGACGTTGAAGCTTGGTTCTTGGTTCGACAAGGCTCCCGATTCCCTTGACTGTCGCCTGCGCTAGGATCCCAGGAATCAAGCCGACACTGGGCCTTTCACACGCACGAAGTGAGCCAGAGCCAAATCTCATCCATCCTTGACAAACACTATCCTTCTCTTGCGGACACACTTAGACCCTACATGGCCAGGGCCGAGTAGAATAACCACCTGATGTCTAACGTGGGATAGCGTCGTGCAACTCAGCTTCGTCGATTACATCCAGCACACAACCAGTGTTGAGCTTGGCCTCGCATCGAATGAGGCATTTCGCGTGAGACACGGCTGGTTCGAGCGCAAGGTATCGAGGAGAGGACACGATCAAGTCTGCAAGGAAGACACGTCGAGTGTCAAGAAAAACGTTGTCAATTGGAGGGGAGGGGGCACAGAGGAAATGCCCGTAGGCGTGACAGCCCCTACAATGACGCCTGGAAGCACCAATAAGCCGTCGCTCCGGGCATAAGCATAGGGCGGCATCATCCTCTTACCAAAACAGGTGGAGCTCGGAACGGCTTTTGCTCACCTTGGCCTCCCGAGCCAAACTGTCAGGGTTCAACGATTCGAGTCGACAAACGCAGGCAGCGAGAAGGTCATACTCATCAACCCTTCATCTTCTCCGGGATCCAAGCCGGCCAGCTGCAAGGCAGAGCCCTTTCACTCCCTGTTCAATTCTCGCCTGTCGTTCAGATACCCTTGATGTTTTGGATTCTCTCTTGCTCCTCCTAGACGTCCACGCGATCTCGTCCCAATCCAAGACCGTTCTCACCTTCGTCATCTCTCCACTGCCTCCGCAACCATGAAAACGCCAGTTTACTCCCTCTTGCCGCTCCTCCTGTCGCTATCACATCTAGCCGCCTCTGTATCAATAGACTGCCAACATATCCGGGTCGACGGCAAGAAGTTTGACCTATCGAAGCTCGCGGGTCGTCATTCCGTCAATGTCCACGACACCTCTAGACCACCTGCGGAATATAACACCACATGGACGATTGACCTTTGTGCGCCATTAAAGAAGCTTGAGGGCATAAGAGACCAAGATCAATGTCCGCATGGAACACGAGGTAAGTTTCAGAGTCCAAGCTGGTAGACCGGGGACGAACAAGACTCGGGCCCAGTGAATACGAGCTCGTTTAACAATTTGCGGACAGTATGCGGCGTCGTCAGATCCTGGAACCCTGCCGACGACCCGGAGAAGAAACACGTCGAAGTCGAGAACGTGATTCCTGTCGCAGGAAACTTCGAGTCCAGCACGGGTGCAAGTCTAGACCCCAAGGTGTCGAGACTGAAAGCGCAGGATGCGAACTCGGACGGCCTCCAGATTGAATTCAACGGTGGCAACTACAACCACATGAAGCAAAAAGCCGTGGTCCAGTTAACATGCGACAAGGACCGGACGGGCAACGAAGAGAAGAGGAAGCGAAGCCTGAAGCAGAAGCGCGACGGCGAGGATTCCGAAAAAGACAAGGACAAGGACAAGGACGAACAACCAAGCACGCCCAGCCTGACATTCGTGAGCTACGGCCAGGTCGAAGGAAAGGATAAGATGGAGGTTCTCAGACTCAATTGGCGGACAAAGTACGCCTGCGAGGACTACGCCGACAGCGACGAGGCGAGGAAGAGCGGTTGGGGTTTCTTCACCTGGTTTATTCTGATGTATGTGCTCTTCTATGCCTTCCGGCACTTTCGTCTTCCGTTGTTCATCCCGACGTGGTACCTGTACTGACCGAATGGCTACAACAGCGCCTTCTTGGGCATCGCCGCCTACCTCATTTTCGGCTCGTGGCTGAACTACAACCGCTACGGCGCTCGTGGCTGGGACCTGCTGCCGCACGGGGACACGATTCGCGACATCCCCTACCTCTTCAAAGACTGGTCCAGGAAAGTGATTGACACCGTGTCAGGAGGAGGCTCTAGAGGCGGGTATAGTGCTGTATAATCAAGATAGTCTTTTTTTGTTAAACCTTGGTCGGGTTTTGGAGGCTTTTTGCCCAGGCCCTTCTGTCTATGGGAGCACTGCCAGTTTTTATGGCTATGTGTGAGGCTCCATCAAATCGGGGACCTGAAATAGGGGACTGAGAACACCTCTGTAGAAATAAGCGAAAGACTGGGTACGGAACTTGAGGGAGAAGGGCCTCTCTCGCATAGCGCGGCGCATGAATTTGGAGAGTTTTTAATATGTATTCCTTCAGTACCTAGCCTGGAGTCGATTCGTCAAACGCTTCGACTTTCCCCAGAGTCATGCGCATCTAGCCTCCGTAACCCTGATACTCTCGCGAAGATTCTTTCGGTCCGGCCATAAAGGGATCACTCTTTGACGCTGAGCCGGAAGCTTTACAACAGCTGGTCTTCGCCGGGGACGATGTCCCCGAATTTCTTTGCCGAACCATGACTTCTAGCGACGATGCCATAGGCCGGGAAGTACTGTGTGGGGAAGACACAATTCAGCGGTTTTCTTCTGGGAGAAAGGTTGCACATCCAGAGAGGAAGTGAATGCGGGTATAAGTGTGCACACCGCAGAGTGGTGGTGGAGGAGTATTGAACACGTACCTTGTCCAGGAATGGAAGCACCTCGGCCGTGCCAGGCGTGTTGCGCCAGTCTTTCATCAAGAACATGGCGATGCCGAACATGCCAGTCTAGGTGGGCGCCGGGGACAGTCAGCCTTGAAGGGGGATTGAGAGAAACATGTTCGAACGGATCTTGAGGCATAGGCCGACATCTTGGCTATCGCCTTGGGCTGGCTTACCAAGTGCACACCGGCATTCTCCATCCTCCGATTCGCATCCTCGGCCAGCTTGGGCGTCGCCGTCCCGCTGGCTTCAGTGTTCGCCCACACCGAGTAGCCCGCCTCTCTCAGACTCAGCGCCAGAAACATGGTGCACACCTCCGTCACGATGCCCCCTAGGATGACCTGTTTGCGCCCCGTCGCTTCCACGGCCTTGCGGAAATCCGGATTGTCCCAGGCGTTGACCTCGCCGTTTCTCCTGATAAAGGGGGCGTTCGGGTACATGTCCGTGATTTCCTTGGGGAGCGGTCCGTTGGGTCCGGTCTCGGCGGAGGTCGTCAGGATGGTCGGCAGGTCGAAGAGCTTGCCCAGTTCGGCGTGCGCCAGAACATTGTTGCGGAACTCGGCCGTGGTGTAGTCCTTGACGAGTTGAAGAAGGCCCAGTTGGTGGTCAACGATCAGGAGGATGGCCTTGTCTTTGTCGAGACGTTCGAACTTGTAGGGCGGTTGTTGGTAGGCCATGACTGCTGTGTATTAAGATCCGTGTACAAGAACGTGAGACTCTTGGATGAGAGGCTGAGATGTTAGGTATGGTAGACGACTCGAAGTCTCGACCTAGTAAAGACAATCCATTAGGGAGGCAGAGGTGTGGCGGAATATATAACATGTTCTCCATTTGCTTCTTCTTGCTTAACGCCGCATACAGTAATCACGTTGCTTTCCGAGTGCTCGTCAAATATTGGGTACATGTTGGGCAGTTCAGAATCTGGCACATGGTCAACGGCATCAAGCGCGCGAGGCTCGACGAAAAGGGCGATTGGCTTCCCATTTGAGGCTAGAATCAAGGCTTCATGACTAAGGGCTGGCGGCTTTTGCACGACACATAGCGGAGCTCTGATGTGGTAAGCTTGGAGTAAGTGGTGGGTGCTGTTCAAGCAAATGAAGCCTCATCGAGCGCTTGACTGATGGAGATTTGTGCCTGTTTCATAGTCTGTGTGTTGGTGGCCGCATACGTAAGTACTGGGCGCTGAGTAACCAGTGGCTTAAGGGGATAACAACGACATGCCCGTGGGCAGTTGGGTTGGAAGTTAGTCTGCATATGAAGCTGCAAGCCGTGTGCGTATCATTACTGAGTGGCTTGAGTCAATAGTCAACACTGTGGTGAGAGGCGTAGAACCGTAGATGGAGGAAAAGTGAGAACGTGAGTGCGTCGCAGAGAGTCTAGAGACCGCAACTGCGGTTAAGAGCTTGATACGCCGCCGTAATAAATAGTGTTCTGCGGACCATAGTGTCATCTGCCGCGTCATGTGTTGAGACACCAACCAAGCGTGCCATGGCATCGATTCGACTTCGTGGATCATGGCACATGGATCAAACCTTGGGACTAAAACGACGCAACCCAAATCTTTCGACTACTTTCTCGAGTGTACCTCCAACAAACTAATTCAGGGTGTTGGCATCGAGCCATAACCTGCCACCTTCACCATGCTATCCAGAAGAGTTGTAAGTCCCAATAATCCCACGGTGTAACCACGCTTCAAGGGTTGGCCCCACGAGACATCCCTATTACTTCCTTCTTTCTGTGTCCGGACGGGTAAGTTTCTAACTTTGGCCAAAAAAAGCTTTCGAAAGAAGAAGAATCAGAGTCCACAGACGCCGAAGTCACAAAGGAAGACCAGGAAAAGATCAATACCTTTTCCAGATTGCATAATCGGAGTAAGGCCCTGGAGGAGGAGTTGGGCTCGAAACAAGTAAGTCGGGATTTGCGCTTATTCTCTTGAGCTGTTGTTGTGAATGGACGTCGTTGGGACGACAGGAGAGGCTGTGGTTCAAAAAACATGGCTCAAGAATAGGCTGGACATCTTCTAGCCACCATGGCTGTTTTCATCCCAGCATCCTCCCCCTGCATCCAGACATGTCCAATCCACTCACTCATATCCTACAGAAAGAGAAAGAAGACCTCGAAGAACTGTCCACCGAACTGGAGCTCGCCGATGAGGACTCGTTAATCCCGTAAGCTTGGCCCCGTTTCCGTCCCTTTCCTACCCCGTACCACATCGAGAGTCTCTCTTGCCTCGTTCTCCATACGTATCGTCCTCTCCGTTTCCGCCTCCCACTGACACGAAAACCCCAGGTACAAGATCGGCGACTCGTTCATGCACGTCCCGCTAGGCGAGGCGCAGGAACTGCTGGCGACGCAGACGACGGAAATCGAAGGCGAGGTGTCGACGCTCGAGGAGGAACTGGAGACCATCAGGGAGCAGATCCGCGGCTTGAAGGCGCATCTCTACGCTCGGTTCGGCAAGGGGATCAATCTTGAAGCCTAAGGGTGTCATTCCCACCAAGTATGGGCTGGCCCGTGAGAGACAGGGGGTAGGAATCTAGCCGTGGTTACTCAAAATAATCAGTGGCGAGTTTCGTGAGATGAAAAGGTGATCCGGACGGCGTGTGCTCATGTTGGGCCTACAGAGTCTCGTGGGTAAGTGGATGAGTGAGTACACCATGTGGCTATTCACTGGAGCTGCCGCGAGAGTCGTGGCCGACGGCCCGACGGCGTGACGCCTCGATCCTGGAGAGAACCGCGACTGCGATTGAAGAGGGAACGCGTGAAAGAAAGCGGATCATCATGCTCGGTTCCAAGGTCCAGAACGGAAGCGACGGATTTGCTCTCTCCAGATCCAGAGGCCTGTCTATACCACTATACATTCCGATACCGTGCCGGGGTGAAGATAGTACAGAAAACAATCAAAAGAAGACAGTCGTACCGTCCACCGCCCAAAATCATCGTCAAAACTCACCCGTTAACGGCCAGAGCGCACTCGAAAACAGCAGTAATATCCTACAACTTACTGTCCGTGGGGTTCTGAACCAGCCTAACCACGCCCTCCTGGGTACACGTCGCGATCAACACCCCGTCCTTGCTCCAGATTCTCTGCATGACCAAACCTCTCCCGTCGCCGGCCCATGGACTATCCATCTCCGTCAACATCCACTCATCCGCCCTGAACGCCCGCGGGTTGTGGAAAAATATCGTGTGGTCCAAGCTCACCATCATGCCGATGCGGCGGTCGTCTCTCTTGGTCAAGGCCATTTCGGCGTGCTCCTCTTCTTCCTCCTTGGCAATGTCTTCGAGGTACTTTCGCATCTCCTTCTTCTCTTCTTCTGAGCCCCGGAAGGTACTCAGTGTGCGTTCGATGTTGCGGCGGTTGGCGAAGCGTTGTAGAGTATGCACCCGCGCCACCGTGCCGATAAAGTATGAATCACTCATGTAGGCCAGCGCGCTCAAATGGGCTTGGTGGTTGTCGCCAGGCCGGTTCGCCCGCTGGCCGGACTGCAATTCCTCTTCGCGGACGTTTGGGGGACAGTCGGAGATGCGGCCGCGCGCGCGGATCCATTGTCGCAATTTGCGCTCCGACGGCGGTCCACTGCGGTTGGTGATGGGGATGCGCACCGATTCAAACGGCCGGTCGTCGAAGCTCACGTTCTGGCGGTCCGAGTCTGCGTCCGGCGGGGGGACGACGTCCGTGGGCATTCGGGTCGCATGCTGGACCGTCTCTTTGCCGCCGGAACCCTCCTTCATAAAACTCAACGTCGTGGTGAAGATACATTTTCCTCTCTGGCGCGCTTGCACGGTCCGTGTGATGAAGCTCTTCCCGTCCCGGACTCTCTCCACGTGGTATAGAATAGGGATCTCGCTGTTGCCGGCAAGCACGAAGTAACAGTGCATGCTATGGACGGTGAAATCGGGCGGGATCGTGGCTTGTGCGGCGGAGAGGCATTGGGCAATGGCCGCGCCGCCGTAGATTCCCCTTGCGCCAGGAGGGTGCCAGAGTGGCCGGGCGTTGGTGTAGATGTCGGGACCGATGTCAATGAGGGGGAGGAGGGAGAGGACGTTTTCGATGGGGGAGTGATGCGGGAGGGATTTCGGAGGCTTGATGAGCGTTGCGTGTTTGGACATTGTTGCAGGAAGATGTCAACGGGGAAAAATTGTTGGGGCTATGGCAATCAGATACCTCTCTGTCTGCACCTCAAGTCAACGTCGATATGACGGGAGCAGGCAGGTAAGAAGGCTGGGTGGGCTGACGATGGACGACCGCTGCTGTTAATATGGTCTTCGGAGCTTGTGCTTATCGTTGTATCGTTGCCTCAGTCGGATGATGCTAGTATAACCGCAGTCGACAAATCGTTCAATCTCGGTTGGTCTGCAAGATCTCGGAACAACATCAGGAGTGCGCTTCGGTCAATTTGCATCTGATGGCAGCATGAGAAGTCGAGGGCGTTGGTTCGGCCGAAGAAATCATTGGTCGAAGTCGCCAAACAGCCGAGGCTCGTCGCAACGGCGAGCCCGTCCAGGCACTCGGCACGGATAGGAAAAGCCAGGCCATGGGTCTAGACGGCGGACAGCGCATGTGGTATTATCGAAACAAAGCATAGACAACCTACACCAGCAACCTAGTTCGGATGGCCATGTAAATATCCACCGGATTGATCCAATAGCCCCCAATATGTCCCGGCCCATTGCCCCGGAGGTAGACGTACATTTACATTTGAATGTTGGCAGAAACACCATATATGCCAAAAGATCCATACATCAGACCGAGACGCCTCGCTAAAGTCCAGATTTCTTTTTGGCAACTTTACATCATAACCTATGCATACCTCGTCGACCCTTTCCAGACCGGGTTTGGAGAATAAGAAAAAGTCTGAGACTGTGATGACCCGGGGGTGTGCGGCCAGGTACCATGTTCGGTTCCTGGCGTCAGCAGGATTGACGATCTCTCGATCTCTTCCCGCCGCCGCTCTCGAAGATCCCTGGAAGCTCCGCTCTCAGCAGTCGGGCTTCGATCTCTTGACAGCTTGTTTAATATCTGCCATTTGTTGGTGGTGGTGGGGAGACTGCCGCTTCGGGGTCGCGTGTCAGGCTGGACCACTTCCAATCCGTCAGATATCGTGTCGTCGCCTGGCAAGTTGATATGGTAGGTGCTCTGAGAATTCCGGTGATTGGGCGACTCTGCCGAGTCTCGAGTGAGCAACAGTCGTAGAAGTTGCCGACGCTGTGCCTCGTCCTCGGGTATGTTGTTTGCAGTCCAGGGTGTCATAGGTATCAGTTCTGTGGTGGAGGCAGCATCGCCATAGCTGACATAGGAACTTCTATCCCATCTTTGAACATGTTGTCTTCTCTGCCTGTCCAACTCTTTAATTTTGCTTAACTTTCTGTAGGTGATGTAACTGAGGACTCCGGACCCTACCGTGGTGGCACATGCGATCACCAATGGTACATAGATATAAACCTGAGTTGGAATAGGAAACGTTTTGTGGAGAGCATGGTTCATGACCGTAACGAAGACGCCCAAAAAAGAAGAGGTCAAGATCGGGAGCAAAACGGCGTCGAAGAGAAAAAGTAGGCTGCGACTGAAATATGCGACTGCTGTGATGGCGCCGTAGCCGACAATGAGGAGCACTGCGGCGAGAACCGTCAGAAAAGTGCGTGATACTTTGATATTATCTTCGGCAGAGGTGAAGACGAGTGAGAATACAATGTAGCCGCCTAGAGCGAGCCATGAGGCAGTGATGGCGATGGTTCTGAAGTACCACGGCAAGGCATCGCGTTCCGTGTAAAGATCGAAAAGGGTCTCTCGCATTCGCTGGTAGTTGCGTTGCATCCTCTTCATGAGAACCGGCAGGGCAAGTCTCGAGGCATCCAGAAGAGAATCGTTGGGTTAAGAGAGCTGGGGAGCATGCAAGTGTGCTTCGGGACGCTCAGCTGGTTGACTGTGGCTGCTCAGACGGGCACTGGACTGCTGAGGCTAGGACGCCTGGAACGCAAGGAGGAAGAGTGGACTGGTCAATCAACCAAGCATTACGGAGTACTGAAAGATATCTCAAGGAAGAAACTGTATGAAGGTCGGCAGCAATAATAGGAAGAGAATGTGCTGACGCCGAGAGCGTGGTGAGCAGGAATGAGACATCATTATTGCGCCTGCGCTCAAAAGCAACGCAATCCAGGTCGTATCGCATGGAGGCGTCAGGGCGCGAAAGTCAATTATTGCTCCAGAGCCGTGCGCCCACTAGCCGGGACATGCGGTAAGGCTGGGGGGTGGCCAAGGTGGGTCGGGATCAGCTGAAAATGGGGGAGACATCGCTGGCTTGTTATAGGCGGGAGAGTGCCTATGGTTAAGAATACCGGGCCCTGACGACGCGACAATGGGCCCTAAAATAAATCTCGTAGGGCTGGCAGGAACCCATACCCACCTAGGTAGATATCCGCCTGAGTACCCGGGGCTGCCCATTGTTTACGAGAGCGGGTGTCACCACGCCTTTATTCCAGCTGACACGTGCGACAATCCCACCATCATTCGCAGAAGACATCTATCCACTGCCGACTTGTATGCCACATCTCCATACCTGGTCGAGACCTCTGCGCCATGGTTTCATTATCTCATCATCTTGTCTTCTGAGTGCCATTCACCCGTGTGGCTCGACGTAGCAGCTCGTCATTGACGTATGCACTGTATGTCCCTCTTAACCCAAGCACAAATCCAATCGCCAACGAAACTCTCAACACCAAATGTGTCGCCGCCCAGCTGACCCATCCATTGTCCTCTCCGATCAATACCGGCCAGTTGTCCCAGGAGCAAAAGATGCAAAACAACTGCAATGCCACAACCCAGTGCTCGATTCGGGTCTGGACCCATTTGGGGATCATGGCGGGCGGTGTGTATAGGGAGCTGGGATGAGTTTCTGTCAGAAACGAGTTGAGCATCCGGAAAAAGATTTCCTTTTGACCGTCCTCAGGCACCGTCCATTCACGGACCACGAGGTCTTCTTGCTCCTCATCTCCTGCAATCCGGCGCCATTCATGCACTGTATATCTCGGTACTTCGATTGCGCCATCCTCCGCTCTATAGACCGCGCATCGATTCCCAAGTCTGACAAATGCGCGTCCTCGCAAGATCTGAAGGAATTCGGTATGAGTCTCGTGCCAGTGTGGACCAGAAGTCCAAGTAGATGAAACAGGCACAGTGATGGTCACACTGTCAGCCCTTGAAAGATCATAGGTGACGGCCGCAGGAGCTGTCCTTTTAAACACTGTGATGTGGGATGTCTGTTTTCTTGGGATCGCCATCATTTGCTCAGCAGTGTGTATCTGCCACAACCCCAGTGGTCAAAGCCATGACCGATCTCTTATAATTGCTTCTAGCAGACTGTTGAGAGGCTGACAAAAGCAAATACGGGCACAATTCCGCCGCGCGACCTCCCGAGCTCACCTACTGACGAAGATCAATTCCAGATTAGCACAACATATGTCGAATACCGAAAGCCAAAATCTACTGATGGAAAGTGGTCTGGGCAGATTCTGGCATGATATACATCCACGATCGAAAGTTGGCATAATCCCTGTGGCGAGAACTGAGGAAACAGCCTCACCACCCTTTTCAGGAGGACGAATCTGCCTACGCTTCGCCTTCGAAGGCGATTCCAACCCCTAGCGCATTGGGGGCCAGCCACGTGAAGCATTCCGATTCAGTGCGAACCCTTGGCGTGGCCGACAGAGGACGAAAGCCATTGGTAGCGCCCGCAGGACTAGCACAAAGCAACGCCCCATTGCAGAAACGGACTCGGAGTCCCATTGTCCACGCCTCGCTTCCTGCGCCCAAATTCTGTGTATGAATCATTTGATTGGGTTTCTACAGCCACTGTCTCAATGCTTGCCTAGAGACGCCTCGACGCATCATGGCCGTTTGGGCCTTTCCCCCATGGTCCCCCTGGCGGATGTCACATCAAAACCTCTATTATCCATGCCTACTGCCCAAAAGGTTGCCGACCTCTGATTCTCTGCATCTAGATCTCATGTTTTCTGGGTTATCCTGATGACTTTGGCTTAACCGCCCAATGCTGGCACACAAGTCTGCAAGGATTCGACAACTGTCAGGCGGGCTTTATGTTGAGGAGCCGCCTCTTCAGCGGATCGGTCTTCAGCCTCGTTTCCGCGTCGAAACCATCAGTCAACAAGACAAGGCCTTTGCCGAATCTGTCCTCAAGAAAGAAGCATCGGCTGCCAGAGGGTCTCAGCCTCTCCTTCGAAGAGTAAAATCAAAGTTGAGCCGGCCGGATAAGGCTGTGACTTCGAATGCGCTATATAATCATGTTCAGGCAAACGGTTCCGCCGAAGTTGCCCAGATTTACGTTGACAGACTGTTCCTCGATGCCGCACAGTCGAATCTACAACTACTGTTTCCAGATGTTCTACTTGTCACTGCTGTGAAGAATGCAAACACCAATCTTGTCCGACTCCTTGCTCCTTTCACCGCGATTGAGGGAGTCAATGCAGTTCTTGAATATGCCGTCCTCAGTCAGAACCTGCATGTCGTCGCAGCTTTGTTGGAGTATGGCGCGGATCCGAACTGTTTGAATCACGCCTGTTTACTTCGACTGGCTGAAACCGACCTTCAACTTCTTCAGCTCATCCTTCGCGCTCCGAGGCAGCTATGGTACGAGACTTTCTGCAATCTGTGTGCCGCTGCTATCCGAAATGGACTGTCAAATGCTGTCAACGTCATCCTTCGCAGCATCGCTGACTATCCAATATTCCGCGACTCGGCTCCTCCGTGGAATCGAGACAGTCTTCTCGGTGCAGCAATCTGTTGCCCTGACAAGAGTATGTTTTTCTGTATTGCCACGGCTACGTCTGCATGGCCCTTGAAGGATAATCGCCTGTTTTTGCATGTGTTGGACTCTACGGCGACAGATCGCTTGCAGGCTAAAGACATGGTGGAGGTTTTACTCTGCCTGAGTGGTATGTCGCCAACATTTCACTCGAGTCCAGAGATTGAATCCTTTTACTGCCGGTGTGTACAAGAACAACTTGAGGATATACTACGGCTCATGGGATCCTACGGCGTTCCTGTCCCGGCGGAGACTCTTCTTCTCGCATGTCAAAATCATGACGAAAAGGTCCTCGACGTCCTCCTTGCCGGTCCTATTCAAGGAGAAGAGCGGGTGGTTGCTCGCACCTTGCACTTACGGGGCACAATACAAAGGGATATGCGTCAGAAGATCCTCAGGCGTCTCCTTGCGAGGGGAGCTAATGGGGTGTGGAAGCATAAGGAACTCGTCACGGCGGTTTCGCTTCAGCAAGTCCAATGGGTCGAATCACTCATCAACGCAAATGCTTCAGTGGACTACCACAATGGCGCCGCCCTTCTCAAAGCTGTTTCATTGGGGCACGTTCTCATTGTTCAAAGACTTCTATCTCGTCCTGTATCTCTCGAGAGCTTGCAAGCTGCCTTTCCAAGCATCAGTCAACTCGAAACTTTGCCCCGACGACTGCTCACGAAGCTTTTTATCAGTCGAGGACTCTCCGGTAAATGTCTCGATGATGCTCTGAATAGGGAACTTTGCAACTATTCATACCACAGAGATCCTGAGTTAGTCGACATATTGATCACGTCGGGCGCTTGCTGTAATGATGTTTCCCTCACAGTCATCTTTGAACACAAAGATGCCCCGATCTTCGACAAAATAGGCCTCTCCAAAACAGTCCTCCATGAATCTGTTACGGGATGGTTCAAAAGCTGGCACCGCGTGCTCCTCCTTCACATTGAACGGAAAGACGAATATTCGCTCGCGGCCTCTTCGTGCCTCAAGTTAGTGTTCAACAAACTAGACGTGGCCGAAACCCTCTGTGATGCTCATGAAGGCAATCGACGACTTGAATGCTTTCACCAGTTTCTGGAACATGGTGCAGTGGACGTAGATCTACTATCAGCATGGCTGAATTGGGCACAGCAAATGGACAGCAACACATTAACCGAGATTGTGCTAACAGCAGCTTGTTTCTGCGATCTCAGTAGACTCTATTTGATCGTACGATCCAAGCCACTGACCAGTCCGTCCCCCATACCTTTGGCAAACTACATCGGAAAGCTTGAGCGGGATTCTCAATCGAAGACAACAGATATGTTCTCATCCGTCCAACTACCCCCACTTCCGCAGGACGCCCTCAAGTTCTCAGATACAAGGAGCGTCGAAAACTTGAAGGTCGTCTTTCGCCAATATTTTCGGGATTCCTATGAGACTCATCTTGCAACGAGACTCCTCCAGAGGCACCTAGAGCATTGCAGCGAAGCCATCAATGAAGGTGAAATCTGGCCGCTCCTTACCCTACAATTTCTTCTATCCCAGCCTATTGAAGTTACACTGCCAGAATTCCGCTCCTGTTTGTACATGACCATCGCTTCTCAGCAGTGGCTCGTTCTTGAGCTGCTTCTTGATCGGCAACTACCCCAAGAGATGGTTGCTAGCTTCTTCCTAGTCGACACGTCTCTACTTGCACCTCGTGCGATCCAAGTGCTTCTTGAATCACAAGCAATGGCAGGGATGGACGATGAATTCTTCTCTGGGCCCGTACAGCGCACTTTCAACCATGCATGCCATGCACAAGACCGGGAAATGGCTATTCTCCTATGCTCTAAGTCTCGCTGCAAACTTCGCCTCGGAGATGTATTGTTGCCTCTGCGACAAGCAATTGATGCCTCGGACCTCCGCTATATTTCCACTATGATCAGCGCAACATCTTTTTCGAATGATGACCTTGAGATACTTTGGAAGCATATTACTCAACAATGTCAAAGCGCCAACTTCCTCGCACTTATGGAGATATTGCTCAAAGCGGGCGCTGATGGCATTTCGATTGGCGTCACTTTGGTGGAAGCCGTGGAAAGAGATAATGAGTCTCTTGTCGTGTTCATTCTAGCACAATGGCAACGTACACGGTGCCTGCAGTATCGCGCAGAGTTTGACTACAGAGGACGCCAGCCAGTCAACCCAACACCAGAACTTGGATTTGACGCCGAGTACTTTTCAGCACTTGCCCGCGCCCTTACGGTTGCTATTCGTTTAGACCGAGCACCCCTTTGTCGGCATCTTTGCACAGCAGGAGCTCCCCTTGTTTGTCAAGGACAATCACTAATTGAGCTTGCAGTGATCCTAGGAAGCCACAGCGCCCTCGTAGAGATGATCACATACTCGAAAACGTGTCCTGGCATGGATGGGGCTGTTAGCTTCGCTCTACTTCAGGTGGTGGTGCACCACCGGGAAAGCTGGGTGCAAGGGCTAGTACATCAAGGTGGATCAATCGAAGCGTACGACTTCGAGGGCCTGAAAATTGCGGCGGGATTTGATCATCCCGGTATGTTGGCAACGCTTCTGTCCCATACCGGGTCACTACCTGGATTTCACGCAGTGTGCCAAACACTTCAAGGTCGTCTTACCGCGAACGAGGGCGATCTGGTAAGCATTTGCGCCATGTTCGAGCAACTCCATGAAGTAGGCTTCCAGGACAAGGAGTGGTACAACGAAGCTCTTTTCGCACTGTTGGCAATCCGATCTGCCAACTCAGATCATGTCGGAATCTTGATCAACTGCGGAGCGTCTATCGAGTACAGAAGTGGAGAAGGCATGATACAGCTTTGGAGACAAGGTAATGTACGACTCTTCCCGGGCCTCATTCGCCACTGCAACCAGCAGTCTATAAGAACACGACTATTCAGTGAGGCATATGCCGATTATCTGCAACAAGAACAAGATCGTTTCAGCCTTCCAGCCACTGATACGCTGCTTATTCTGAGTGCCCTCCTTGACATGGATATACCTCAGGACGCGCGTGATATGGCGCTAGATACAATTTCCAGGGCTTGCCACCATAAGCTCAAGCCTGGTCCAATCCTTCGACTGTTGCTGGAAAAAGGGGCTCGTTTCATTAACGGGGCTGGAGTGTCACTCTATCAGGTCTGTCGCCTCGACGATCCCCAAATCACCTCCCTAGTTATCGACAGTCGTCCGCATATCCGAACTCGTTTACTAGCTCTCCACCGCCTCTTCTTCAACCAAGGAATAGGATTCTCGAGTACCGCAGGGGAAGAAGCTGGCCAAGAGCCTAATCCATCAGACCAGGCTTGCCTATACAACATCTATTTTTCTGCGTCGACAGCGCAGAATCTCGACTTAGACGCCTCAGATGTTGTCAACTTGATAGGTTCAATGCTGAATCCGAAGATTGCAACTACGGGGACTAGCTTGATGTTCACGTTTTTCTTCATGCTAGGAGGTCTTCACTTGCTGTCGTCCCAGCCTTGTTCAGATGGCGATCGCACTGATGTGGAGCAAATGTTTGTTGCCGCCATCATGAACTCAGAACTCAAAGAACTAGATGATCGGATCGAGTTCCTGCTCAGGGTCATGCAGGTTGACGCCCCCTCCTTGGTGGGCCTTGCTGCAGAGCCGCCTGGCCTCGCCTTGAGAAAGAGTTCGCTGAACACGCTATTATTATTATCACTGGAGCGCAAGAAGTTTGACTTGGCCAGTACACTCATGGAGGCTGGGGCCGACGCGAATGCAAGAGATGAAGAAGGTCGGTCTGCACTGTTCCTGGCGACATTCGGGAAGTCTCTAGATACAATGAAGGCCTTGATCTGGAATGGTGCCGAAGTAGACGATGGAAGTCTGCACATTTCGACTTGCTGGCAGCATCATGAAGCAATGCAGCTACTTCTCGAGGCAGGCCACGAACCAGGCTATGGTTCCGAACATTTCTTTAGAGCTACGCCGCTCGAAGCTTTCTTACGGTTCAGGGAATCGGGATCAGCACCTGACCTTTTCGACATGACACTGGCGGTGCTGCTGTGCGATGCCGAGGTCCCGATAAGCTTCTGGACGAGCGAGCCCAATCTATTGTCTCTGGCTCTGATGGGTTCATGGCCATATCAGATGTTCAACGCGCTGCTGTGTTATCTACCTCCGGAAGTGGTTGCATTGCCTCTTATTCGCCGAGACCGCTTCATGTTCTCAATCCTCAGCCTTGTCGAAAGAGGAGAGGAAATCGAGTTATCCGACGTCGAGCGGGTGGAGCTATCTACGCGTCTAGAAACATTGGGGTTCGAGCGAACTTTTTATGCTCTTGAGGGAGATCAACCCGAAGACGCCATCAACGTGCCAGAACACCTCGATATCCCCGAAGTGAAGGCGCGCCGTCGTGCTTGGAGAGAAAAAGACTGTGCTGTTTGTGCGGAAAAGCCTCCAGATCGAAACGCGATTCATGCAGCGTTGTCCTTGTCATGTGAGGAGAACCATGGGTGGGAGGACGACATTATCTGTACCGACTGCCTACGAGGACATCTTGAGTCGCAGATGTTCCCACAGGGAGGCGATAAATTTCCCTCAGCCAAAGTCAAATGCTGGGCTGCCAATTGCTCAGAAACGCTCAACCACTCGGTGCTCCAAGTCCTTGCGGACCGTAAACGATTCGCCATCTACGACGCTGCTCTTGCTCAAATGCTCCTCAGCGGCGGGGAAAATATGGCCAAATGTGCGAAGCGCAACTGTACCGGTGCGACATGGCTAGGAGACGAAGACAAGAACACGACCATTTTCACCTGTGATGTGTGCGGTGAGTTTACCTGTATACAGTGCAATCAGCTGTACGACAACCATAGAGACGAGCCATGCCCCCAGGGCGAAGAGGCAAAAGGCATCGAAAGACGGAGGGAAGAGGAGGCGGCTACAGCAGCCCTGCTGGCAAAGGGGAAGAAGTGTCCGCAATGCAAGCTGCCCTTCGAGAGGATTGAAGGCTGTGATCATATTGTATGTGGCAGAGACGCGCACTCGAGCGCGAGAGGTCGTGAGTTTGTCCCGTAATCCCATTTCTTTGCTTCTTCTTCCCGTTGACTGCAAGAGCTACTGCTGACTTGTATCTCTTGCCTCTAGTTGGCTGTGGATTTGAATTTTGCTATATCTGTGGCGCCGATTACAATGCCATTCGCAGGCAAGGGAATACGGCACATGCCAGGAGATGTGATCACTATGCATGATTTATGTGGCAAAGACAGACGAGACGCTGTGTGGTTTCTTAATTGCAGAAACGCAGAGATGAGACTTTCCATGTTATAATTGTGATAGACTATACTAGAAGACCATGACTGACTTGCCCTTGTATCGTGTAGTAAACCTATTCGGTCCTTAGGCGATAACTGCTTGATCATGAGCCATGCGGTCGTAGAACTTCTGGACATAGTCGCCGTTCTCGTCGAGAAAGCTCCGAGATTGCTCCCAAATGCTATTGATCTGGGCACGTTTCCCCTCACTACGGACAGTGATTTTGCACCTGAACATTCACCAAAGTTAGCTGATCAGCTTAGCTCTCTTTGTCAAAGTCCCAAATCTCGAAGATGGGATTCTGTTGCGGATAGAACGCTTACTTGAAGGGAACAGGCGAGGTGATGAATCCTGGTTGGAAATCATCTTGCCCAGGCACCTCACCAGCAACGCTTTCGAAATCGAACGCCCAAAGGAGTCTTGACATGGCAATGAACAGGCCTCGATCCGCGACGTGGGTGCCGGGACAGATGCGACGACCAGCACCGAAGGTGAAATGGTCGCGCTTGGAAGCATCTGCTTGGATGGCCGACTCCATTGTACCCCGAGAATCCTCGATGTGGCGCATAGGGTCGAATTTCCGAGGGTTTTCAACCCGATTGTTCAAGGCCCATACCTGAGCTTCGGTTATTCTCTGCAGAAAAGACAAGGGCCGAGACTGACGAACGTTATTGACCAGCCCGGCGCCCGCTGGGATGATATATCCCAGATACATGTCGTCTTTGGTCACCGCGTGGGGCATACCTCCGGTGATGGTTGGTGGATAGACTAGATACACTGGTTAGTAGAGTGGCTTGTGGGAGTCTTTAGTCAACCTCATGCTTACACCGCAAAGTCTCCTTCATTACACTGCGCGTGTACCCAAGAGCGTGCCAGTCAGACCATTGAGGGAGTCTGTCGCCTCCCACCACACCGTCAATCTCTTCCTGGGCTCTTTTCTGGCACTCAGGGTAGAGAATCATGGCCTGTGTTCGACATTAGTGTCGTAGTACAGCGAGGTGTGCGTGTCGCGGACCTTGACAAAAAACCAAAGGGTGTTGAATTGCGTGTCACTGTCTCTGCGTCAGTGGGTTTCCGGCTTCGTGCGACAGGCTTGCAGCGCACCTGGCGCCGGCCCATGCGTGGCCGGCATTGAACTTGAGCTCCTTCTCGGACAGGAAGTCGGCCTTCACGGTGTTTGTGACGATCATGTCTCTGCAGAAACCTACAATAGACATTAGAAATTCCACATGATCGAGGCAGTAGTATAGCGAAGGAAGTATCGTGGAAGCCACGTACTGGGCCTCACATGGCCCGACTCAATTCTGTGTCGACAGATCTGGTATTGCTCGTCCCACAGATCGGACTCCACATGTTGCAATCTCTCGACCTCTTTCAAGAAAGCTATTGCCCCAGCGGGTAGCCGTCGGAGTATGAAGCGAAGGAACGGCCACCAGTCGGTAACGGCCAACCCCATCCCAGCTCGAACCTGACCTGCCGTCCACTTTTGTATTTTCATTAGCCATGGAAGCAACCGGAGACGTTGGTGCTTTCTCTCCTCACCTCGAATAATGTTCTCGCGGCCCTTTTCTCTTCGATGGATCTTATGCGCATCCCATAAGCAATTGTATATCCCACACTAGTCGTGTAGCGCTTGAGGTGGTCTTCGAATTTGTCAGGGCTGCTCAGCAAGTCCTGTAGGAGCTGCGTTGACTCGAAGGACTTGTCTCTCGTAGGTTAGCTTACGACCGAAGGACGGCTATCGCGGTTGTCCAAGGCGTGGGTTACCTGATACGGGACATAGATGTCTGCTTGTTGACCGTTGAGATTCCGATGATACATTCTCCGCTGCCGTCTCCAGGTCTCATCGTTGCTAAATGCCAGTGTCAAAGAAACCCATGACGGCTTCGCAAGGCGCAACCTTTACCTCCGCATCAAAATCTGGTTGTGGCCTCCAAACTCACTCAAAAACATGTCCATCCTCGCGGATGTATTTTGGCTCCTTCTGTCCAGCAGTTCCTTGACGGCCATTTCATCATTCAGGAGGATCAACGTTTGAGACCCGAGCTTCAGGCTGACGACCGGTCCATCTGGGCCCGGTGAGTTACGACAATCCAATGGTGAGAGAAGTGAGCGTGGGGTCCTGACATTGGTCCGCCCATTCTTTGAATTTCTCATGCAAGATACCATTCTGGGGGAACTGATGGAGGTTCCCAATAAGCGGCAAGGTCGGAGGTCCTGCGTGTCGACTTCAGTCAGTTGACTCCTTGTAGCGTCAGGGGATTCGACGGGCAGCTGTACCCGGGGGATATCCCTTGGGCCGCCGCCCATACCGGAGCACTCTGATAATCGATACAACACCAAGGATGGCGAGCGCGAGCCAGTAAAGTCCCATTGTGCACGAGGCCTATTGCAAAACAAGAGTCGATCACTCCATATGTTAAGTGTAGCGCCCAGAGGTGGTAATGAATAGGACGGCCAAGTTGAAAACCTGATGGACGTCGAACACGAAACCACGAAGGTGTGATGGCCGTCCCTCTCCAGAGCCCTGATATCCGAATTCCGCATTTGTTTCCTCGTACACAAGGATTCGGAGCTCCGGGGAGTGGTTATGCCGGCAGCTTCTATGCCCCAGGAGTGAACCAGCTTCAGCGTTGACCTGCATTGCCCGCATGTCGGCGAAATGCTACACACCTTGATTGAAGATCTCCTCTCGTTGAAACCGTCAGTCTGAATAACGACCAATATCTTTACCAGACTCAGTGAGCCCACAGTTATGGATCTAAAAATACCTTGGCAGATTATTATATCTGATTGGCCTGTTACCAAAGATTCTTTGTGCCGACTTTGCATAACTAGTCGGATTCGATGGTGCGACGATGACATCGAGTACAAACACAATAACAGGCCTGAGCACAAGCAGTATGGGGTGAACTGGTGGATATAATCTTGAATAACGAATGTAATCTTCCATCACTACATGTCGATTTCCATCGCTCAAGCTCTGAATGCCAGAAACTCCTCAATGCTCCGAGGTTCTGTCCACGGCCTGTCCTTGTCCATCAGCTCGGTCATCGCTGCGAGGCAGTCGCGTGCTGTACGAAGCTTTTTAACTTCTCTCACAGTTGCAAGGATCGTGCGACCCATCGCATAGTTTCCAGAGCTCCAGATCTGGCCGGTATATGTGTTCTCCTCACTTGCGAGAGCGAGAAGTGGCGGGATATTGGACTCGCCGGTGAAGGTGCTCTTGAAGCCCTCCTGCTGGTCCGGCGGTAGATCTTGGATCACGTCTAGGACCATGCGTGAATAGGCTGACGGTCCGATTGTATTCACGAGGATGTTGTGTGGCTGTCCCTCCAGAGCTAGCGTTTTGGTAACCCCCAGCATGGCACCGCGGGACAGCACATACCCGGTACTGGAAGGCATGCCAAAGACGGAGTCGGAGGTGAAATTGATGATGCGCCCGTACTTCTGCTTCTGCATATGTGGCCAGGCGTAATGACAGAGTGCTATCGCGCCGAGCGCGTTGACCTCAAACACTCGTCTGATATCTTCGGGCTCCTGAGCCTCTACGGGGCCGTATGTGATGATCCCTGCGTTGTTGACGATGATATCAAGACGCTTGAATCGTTCAATTGCCAGCGCAACTATTTTGTCCGCATCTCTGGCCACGTCGTGCGTATCTGCCACGGCGGAGAGTCCTTGGGCCACAATTTCAGCCACCACCTGCGCAGCTGGAGCGCTTGACGAGCCCTGCCCTGCCGTGGAGCAACCGTAGTCGTTGGCGATTACGTTGGCGCCGGCTTTGGCAAATGCGACACATAGCGGTTTGCCTATGCTGCCACCAGCACCGGTCACGATGACTGTTCGATTCGCGAACGAGGGGTCTTTGGAGGCCTCGGCCATCTTTGGCGTCGGTGATTATTGCTCAAGATTTTGGATAGCTCAGTCCATCCAGGCACAGCGCCTATGTTTCCAGGTATAGAAATGGTCGACAATCTGTTTCCCTCCTCACGGAGAGCTACGTCGAAGATGCCGGTTCTTTGTTGGTCCCCGGAACCCGTACCTGCGTTCGCCGGAGGATTGGACACAGCTTCCCGTTCTCCGAGTTTACTTCGTTTACTAATTTGGGCCGGCAAGAATGCTCTGCGTACCCTGTTTTGAAGTTGGTGTCATGAAAAATTGTCGAATCTGACAACTGCTATTTTACGATGGCAACACTTCTTGCTTGTTTCATGGAGATCCTCGACTTCAGTCGTCTCCGCGGGGCGCGATTTCCCCCATCAACCGTTGAATGGCAACATGTCACTACCGTTTCAAGATAAAGTTGCCTTCGTGACTGGAGGCGCATCTGGGATCGGTTTTGCCATAGCTCGAAAACTTGCGGAACTTGGCGCCAAAGTGGCTATTGGCGATGTCAATCTCGCCTCAGCAATTGAGGCAGCTGCGTCTGTGGGCAAGTCTTGTCTGGCGGTGGGAGTGGATGTGGCAGACGAACGTTCTGTCCGAGATGCAATCTCCCAGGTCGAGGATCGGTTTGGAGGACTCCATTTGGCTGCCAACTGTGCTGGTGTTCAATTGCCTGTAGGTCCGATTGCCGACCTCGGCGCAAGCAACATAGCAAAGACCTTGGATATCAATCTAAAGGGCATGATATACTGCCTGAAACACGAGGTCACTCTCATGAAGAAGAATGGGGGACTAGGAGGCGCGATCGTCAACATTGCAAGCGCGGCCGCATCACAGCCTCTCGCTTACAACGGACCTTATTCGGCGTCGAAAGCCGGCGTGGTTGCAATCACCAAGTCGGCGGCCGCTGAGGTCGCTCCAGATCACATCAGGATCAACTCGATCTCTCCAGGCTACATCGACACACCCATGATGCGGCGGGTGAATATCGACACCGACTTTGCGGCCGCGAGGACACCGATTGGAAGATGCGGCGAGCCAGAGGATGTCGCCGACCTGGCAACATTCCTTTTGAATGATGGAGCCAAGCAAATTCACGGTATCGACGTTCCCATTGACGGGGGTATGCTCCTCGGCCAGATGGTGAAGCCGCCAGGTTACTAGCAAAATTGTCGAGAGATCTTCCGAGCTTGAAGCTCAGGGTTGATTGCAGAGGTCTATTGTGACTCGTCAAGCCGCTGGCGCATGTGCGGTGCGAAACGAGGGTGACAATGGATGAGGAGCTGATTCGAGCGCCAAATACACACACTAGATCTTCCATGATGTTTCTGTCCACCTTCGGCTGCAGTGCGACAAACCTTTACCTTCCAGATGAAAGCAAGCTTGCGAATCATGATGATCCTGTAGTTTGAACCTTGGACTGGCAGACCATTATTAGACTTCTATTGGCCAGCCACGAACTAACTTCTTTTGGTACGAGCTGTGGAGACCCCGCCTGCAAAAAGCGGAGAATATCTGAATTTCGGGGAGAAGCACAATAAAACCCCGGACACGAACATCAATTCCGGGAGGGAAACGATCAAGTCCGGCCAGATTAAGACACTTGATCAGACGTACCTCGGATGTCGATTGACATTGCTGCAGACTTCGAGCGCGTTAGGGTTATCTCAGCCGCTCACGCCGTGTGAAAAGCGGACGGCGACTGATTCGGGATGAAACCATGGCTCATTGCTGGATTAGAATTTTGAGAACTTCCTTGTTGATATATGTATATCGCAAGGTATGTGATCCGTGCGTGGCCAAAGTCAGATCTCCCATCCCATAGCAACACAAAGGAGAGAATACCGAGCTTATCAGACAGAATGGATACCCTCGAGAAGCATGAAGTGCAGAACACTCACGAGCACGTAGAAGTCGATGAGACCCTGGACAGGGTGTCATCCACAGCTCTCGGAGACAACCTACCCAGGCATTATTACAGAAGCCCACAATTTATTGGGTCTTTTCTTGTGCGTCACCCTGAGGCGATCCTCGTCAAGAAGAGTGCCCGCTGACTACCTTGCAACAGTCGATGGCCATCTCGTACCAAGGAGCATTCCTGGGCTATGTTATGGCAGCAAATGTGATTACAATCATCAATCAAGATCTAGGTATCATTACCTCGGTGAACTCTCAGAGATGTGCACATAGTAATCGACATTTCTTCACAGGCCCTGCTCCAGACTACATATGGATTCTTCTCGTTTACGTCCTATGCCAGACCGTCACCTTCACTCTCTCTGGCCGATTTGGGGACATTTTCGGGCGGCGCTGGATCTTCATTGGCGCCAATGCTCTCGCCTTCATCGGCTATATGGTCAACGGTCGAGCCAAGAAGATTAATACCCTGATTGGGGGGGTAAATTTTGCACCTCATGTGTGTCGACTTCAATTTGCTGACCATGGCCCATTCTGCAGAGCGCCATAGCAGGCGTTGGAACCGGAATCCAGCAGACTATGCCCGTCATCTTTGGGGAGATGGTGCCGAACCGCAACCGGAACACGACGCTCGGACTCCTGTTCGCACTGTTGGCTCCCCTCTCTACCATCGGACCCGGACTAGGTATGTTTTGGAGCTTCTCGTGGTCTGCAGAACGCAAGTTGACAGTATTTTATCCTAGCTCGGGTGATGGTGGACAATGCTTCGTGGCGCTGGGTGTACTACTTCAGCGCCATGATGTCGGGAATAGCTGGCCTGCTTCAGCTATTCTTCTACTTCCCTCCAAACTTCCGCCAGCTTCATACCGCCTTGTCTAAGCGTGCGGCTGTGATGAACCTTGATTTCGGAGGCGTCGTAATATTCGCTGGCAGCGCGACGTCGATTATCCTGGGCATTTCGTGGGGTGGACAGAAATATCGTAAGTTCGACGGTGCCCCTACAAGATTTTCGTCCGTGGTATTCACTCTTTTCGATCAGCGTGGCATTCCGGTGAGGTTATATCCACAATCGTGGTCGGAGGGGTTGGTCTTATCCTGTTTGTCTTGTGGGGTAAGTTTTGTTCTTCTGAGTTCGTCTCGGTGAGGAGTGATTGACTAAAGCTCGGTCAGAACGATTTGCTCCTTTGAAGGAACCGTTGATGTCCCTCTACCTGTTCCGAAACCGGAACTATGTGGCTTTGACGGTCGTCGCCAGCGTTGGGTCTATGATATTCTACGCACTAAACATCGTCTACCCGCAACAGATTGCCGCCGTTTATGGAAAGTCTGTTCAAACTACCGGCTGGATGAGTGTAAGGAGATCTCCAGACATGCCCACGTACGCAAACTGACCGTGCACCAGTGTACTTTGGTGGCGGGCGCGGTCTTCGGCCAGTTTCTCGGAGCGCTCTCGAAATGGACCCATAAGTGGGTGCCCTTGAAATGGCAGCTGGTCATCGTCTGCGTCTTGTTCACAATATTCACCGGCGGCATGGGCGCTGTTTCGAAACAGAATCAGGGCCGCGCCATCGTGTTCAGCCTCATCTCCAGCACCATGATTGGATACATGGAGGTCCTTACCTTGGCCGGCGCCCCTCTTATGGTGAAGCCGGAGGACATTGGCTTGGCGAATGGTGTCGAATATACCTTGAGAAGTGGCTGTTCGGTCCTTGCAGGTGAGTTTCGGCTCGTTCAGCCATTTTGATCATGCTTGTGATCGCTGACGGTTGCGGTGAATAGACTCGGTCTTTGTGACAATTGTGAGTATTGGGCTCAAAATTTTCGAGGAAACTTGGTGATGCTAACGTCTTGTAGCTACAAAACAGATTAGCGTCCGATCTCAAGAAATGGGTTGTTCCAGCCATTGTAAAAGCAGGGCTCCCGGCAACGTCGGTCGTCAGCTTCCTAACGGCACTCTCGGGGGGGAACCTCGCTGCACTCGAGAGAGTTCCCGGCGTGACGCCAGCGGTTTTACAGGCAGCGACCACCACGGCACTTCGCTCTTACGAGGACGCATTTCGACTCATCTATCTGGTGAGCATTGCTTTTGGCGGTTGCGCAATCATTGCAGCCTTGCTGCTGGACTCGAAGAAGATGGCCGAGTGCATGACGCCGGATGTTGCGCGTAAATTGCAACATGTCCACCCATACAACAATGAATCTCCCAATCAAATGGAGAAGCGTGGCATACCAGGGAGTGACAATGAAGCTTGATCACCCTTACATATTGGGAGCCGAGCTGTGTATTTGTGAGCAGGGTGGTGGGCGTGTCAGTACAACATATTGCGCAAAGCAAATCTTGAGTTAAGGCAATGGAGGGAATGAGGATGGTTGTATAGCAATATAACGTTCGCCTCGCGCATTCTGTCAGAGCAAGCACCCTTGTGTGATAGGCCAGGGGGCGAGAGTACGTTATTCAAGTCAATGTCGACTGTCTTGGGCGTGGCCTGTCTTTCAAATGAACTTCTGAAGAATCGACCGCTCGAAGTCATCTCCTGGGGAGGTCTACCTTTGCCTTCGTCGGGCTCAGGCCATCAATCATTTTGCGTCCAAGTGACTCCTATGCGCGTATTCTTGTCCTTGGGTTAGCTCTTGATGATTAGGCAGGGAATATGCCTAATAGACGACAAAATCCTTGCTTGTTTTACGGTCTGAATAGCAAACCATCTTGTATTCAAATCTATTGTACCGGGGAATATCAGTCAGCTGGTGGATGGTAGTGCTATCTATTTTGACACAGCCAGCCCTGAAACCCGAGTACATTCTCGAATTTCTTTGCGTGGAGTGGAAGATTCAGCCAATTTCATCTTGTCGTTGAAGTATTTCCAACACATTCTTTGACCAAAAACATCCTGATTGATTCTCTGTCGAGGAAATTCATTTCATCCTTTATTATCTTCTCCCGAGCCTCTGGAGTCGACGCATCGGCCTGGAACTTCGCAAAGTCCTCCTCGGTCTCAAACCACGCCTCGGTGACCACGTCGCAGACGCTTGATGATAGGCTGTCCAGATTATTGAAGGTCGAATCGGGTTTGACGTAGTTGCGCACGTATCGCGATATGGACGGCGTGACGCTCAAGACCAGTGGGACGTGGTGCTTTTCGTAGTATTCTTCAAAATCTTGCATTGATGTCCCTGGCTTTCGTTTCAAAAATGCCACAAGCTTTACCGCGGGCACCGATGCAGGAGACATGGTTAATACTTCAGGGTATAGGAAGAAATACTCTCAGCAATTGCAAAGAGGCTGCATTAAATTTTGTTGTGGTAAGGTGTTCAGATTTGGCGTCCAGTTTAAAAACTTTCCTCAGTGCTACACTCCGCCTGATTCTAACCCTAAGCGAATCCTGTGTGGACCACAGACTGTTCACATATTCTATTGCCAGATTCTAAACTCAGACTCGCCGAATATCTGCGCTCGGCCTTGCCGGTCCAAACGCCGGACCACTTCTGTCCCGCGTGACATGCGTGAATTACTCGCCGTCAGCTGGTACCAGGAGCCACAGACCGCCTGGATTTAGCAAGGGAAGAGAGCTGCCTTGTCGCTCATAAGAGACTGAGTCTCCTATCATTGTACTCCCCATACCTGAAGGCCTCGTCTCTTTTACGTGCCGTGTGAAGTCAGATGCCGTGAAGAGTGCAGCTTGTGAGTGAGTCCTCCATGGTTCAGTCACTGGGTAGCTCAAGAGCAGGACCGGGCCAAATACACGTGGACCACAAATCCGTCAAAGTCTTCTTTGTATTTGACTCTGTTTCACACCTGGTGGTGAGCATCTCACCTTTAATGTCTCGTGTCACCGTTAACTAGATATGTTGTCTGTTTGTTCTCTGATAAGTACCACCCTACGTTGCTGGGTATCAAACACGCAAATACTCGTAGCTCAAGACCTCGAGACCTCTCAACACACGAAAGAATTGTGCGAAAGCTGCCATTGATTTGAGACAATCCTGGAGCCGGTGGCTTTTCGGCGGTGAGATTGCAGATTTCTGCTCATTGCTCGCGATATACCCGCTAGATCAACAGCTCCTGTGCCGATCGACGAAGACGTGGTCTTTTCCGGCAAAGCATAGCATAGATTGCGGCCGCATAAAACCGCTATTCTCATCATTTCTGATCTCCAGCATTGCATTGCGATAGACGTCGTTGGTGGTTGAGATGCGTTCATCGAAGAGCATTGTGGCACAGATGTCGTACGGCGATTTGTCGATTCCGAAGTCCTCTGACAGTCTCCCCAGTCCACGGGGCTGGATCTGGTGATTTTGTACGTAGACCACCAAGCCCATCGCTGCAGCCCAGCGTTTTGTCAATGCTGAATGGCAACGGCCCCAATATTCGACGCTCTCCGTACCCTTCGCCGCCTTAGCAAAAGCTACCGCTCTGACAAGGTGGTTGTACTTCGAAGCGACGAGAGTGTCTGAATTGCTAGGGCAAACAAATGGCCTCTCTTCGACCATGGAGACGTGACACTGGGAAAGGTTCAGATGCTTCTGTATGATCTCGTTCAACGCCTGCCATGCCTGCCGGCCATTGGGTGAGTCGTAATTCTCCAAGAATTCGTCGATTGTACCGTCAAAATAGAACTCGTCAACAATATCAAATGGAGGGCCAGGCTGCACGAGGTTCGCGCGGGTCGAGCGGAGTGAGTTATCCAGGTCGCCTGCAGTCCGAAATATTTGAACATATTTGGCCAAGTTGAGCGGTGTCTGGAGCGATGCAACGAAGGGCCCATAGTCCTCTCGCCAGATTTTCTGGAAATCGTCTGTTGTGATCCCTCCCTTCTGACGAAGTGCCCAGATCAACTTTACCGTCATCGCTACCGCCGCGCCCCTATTTTATATATAGATATAAGGTGCCAGACCGAACGGTAAGAGCTGGTGACATGTACACTGATATTTTTAATGGCCTGATTCCTATCTTTTTTTTGGAAGACTGATTTTCCTTAAGTGAGACCTAATCAGGGTCGGCTGGAAGCAGTCTAGCAAAAAATCCATTGGCCTGTGTTGAAAGACCGTTGCAGGTGTAAGCCGAGTAGATCTTTCCGGCGAGTTGACCATCCAGTGTCAAAGTTTGTTTTCGACTCTATCAAGACAAACAGTCTACGATCGGAACTGCCTGGTCTGAGTACCATCAGCCTAAACGGCAAATCACGTCTCTTGCAGAGCTCGTAAGGCTCTTCGAGACCGAGCACACCGCAGAGTCTGCATGAGGCCGAAAATACGACCAACAATGTCGAAAACTGCTCCTTTACATAGTGATGACTCGATCTGATTTGCACCGGCACCAGCCCAGAGCGTTGAAACTTGTGTACGAAAGATAGGCTACGCTGCCGTTCAAGACAATGCTTTCTTCAAGCCAGCCATGCTTTCCTTCATGAAGCCCTCATAGATCGGGACCATTTCGGCGATGCCGGTCGGGCTGATCTCTTCTGCATCTGCAATCCAAGTAACCTTGGTCTTTCCCTCCCCGGCGCTTTCGAGTTTCCAGTTGCCGAATCCGCCCTTCATGGGAAGGACCGGGCTGTCCTTGATGCGATAGGAAATGTAATGGGTGTCATTGTCGAGGACTTCGAGGGTCTCTTGTTGCACTCCGGCCATGGACATGATGGTTCGAACGGTTCCGACACCCTGGCCGTTGATCGTGCACCACTGGATGGACGGCATCCAGGCTTGTATCGCGCCGAAGCTGGACAGCAAACTCCACACATGCTCCACGGGGTGGTCGAAAATGTCTTCCTCGACACGGATCACCGTTCTCGCCATTTTGGTCCGATGTGCTGAATGGCCTGAAGGTCTAGAATGATTGGATCACACCAGATGTGCGATCTATGGTTTGGGCTTATCGACTTTGGCCACACACCAGATGGGAGTTGTGGGCTGAGACTTTATTGACAGAGGCGATAGGTCGAACTTCCGTCGATGTACAAGACAACACAGGCATGGAATATGATAATACCTATAACTGTGCCCTTTTAACTCGGGGTATCGGCATTGGGATTGCCTTGCTCCGGATATTATACCTGAGCCAGCTCCGAAGCCGAGTATCCTCGTAACAATCCTCGTATACCATCTCGGAGTTTGAGAGGCCGAGATACCTGGGAAACCCGTAGCAGGCAGTAATTCTCGTGTCGTAGAACGGCGACTGAACATGGAGAATAGGTCTTGAGCAATGCTTTGCGTTCTTCAACCTATTATCTCCACCACAGATTCGCCGCCATGAAAACCGGTGGCCACCAGCTAAAAATTCATTCCTCAGCTTTTGCAACCTGAAATTCAGCGACCAGAGTGTGATCCCGGGTTGCAAAGTACCAATACACAGGTTTCTATACGCAGAAGCGAGAGTTCATTCCTTCGGAACCTGGTACTCGGAAAAGACGCTTTTTTCCGCCTTGGCAAATTCGTCCATTATCGTTGCTTTCTTCGAATCGGACCGGACTTTGATGCTGCATTCGAAAGGAAGAGGGACCACAATTATGCCGTCTCCGTAGCCTTTCTCACTCAGGTCCACTTCTACAGGCTTGCCTTGTGCATCGAGAGCTGGTGAGATGTCGAAGGCCCAAAGGATTTTGGCAACTGCCACAAACAATGCCCGCTCCGCTACATGAATGCCGGGACACAGCCGACGGCCAGTTCCGTAGGCGTAGTGATCGCGTTCGTTGTAATTGGCGGCATGAGAGTAGTCGTCAGCGAGGCCAGGCTTGTTGACGAAATTATCCAGATTCAAGGTCTCGGGATCGGGGAATCTCGAAGGATCGCGGTGCAGCCCATAGATATTGACTATTATATCGCTGCCCTTGGGGAGCAGCTGTCCGTCAAGCCATACATCTATCCGAGTAGTCAGGGTTTGTTCGTCTCGCACTCTTCTCAAGGGCTCACTTACCTTCGGCGAGGGCATGCGGAAAACCCATTGGTGCAATCGGTCGCAGCCGAAGGCTCTCTTTGATGACGGCGTTGACCAGAGGAAGGCGACTGAAATCCGCAAAGGTAGGAGAGCGGTCGTCGCCTACGACTGAGTCGATCTGATCCTGGATTCTCTTTGCCACCTCAGGATATTTGATCATAAAGTGGATGAACACATTGAGAGAGCCAGCAATCGTGTCAGAACCTGCCTCCATCAGCAGACCAGCCATAAAGTATAGCTGATGCCAATTCCACCCCAGTTGGTTTTGCTGTTCAATGAGCCGGTCAGCGAAACTGTTGCGTGAGCCTTCCTTCTGGCGGCGCTTGACAACCGTGTCCAGATACCCAGCGTACAGCGCATTGATTTCTCGCTTTGTATCTGCGACTTGATTTCTCCAGTTGTTCCATAGTCGCTGTGGAAAGTAGCTGAGAAAAGGGAAGAGCTCCACCGGTGGCACGGTTCCTGGTTGCAGCAGTGTCGTTGTCTTGCTGAGCACCTTCTCAATGTTGACCATATGCTTAACCTTCGTATGTGGCGTTCGAATTCCGTATCCTTCAGAATTATTAGGAGGTTTGTGCTCGAAGCGAGACAGTCTCTTGATCAACCTACCAATGCTCATCACAAAGCTGTTACCGAATCTCTTGGTGTGTTTTAAAAAGTCAGCGGGATCCAGGCAAAGATCTCTCAACAACTGAGCGGCTTCCGCCTCCATCAGTGGCATATGCTCCTTCTCGACTACCGAGGCCATGAAGTTTTGGTGCAGAAATTTGCGTGCAATTCTGAATTGAGGGTTACTGGCTTGCATCAACAAGATCTCGTCATGCTCATAAAGGATCTTTTCCATGATGGAATAAGGCCGATTGCTCGAAACGGAGCTCTTCTTGTCCATCAACTCCTTCACGAGACGTCGATCTGTGAGGACAAATGCATATTTTGTTGCAAACTTGACGGAGTAAAGCCCCCCGTATTGCTTTGCCCATTCTGCAAATCTATCATGGCCAGAAATTAGCTGGAGAATGCCCCGAAGAAGAGGTGAGGTGGAGCTACTTTAGATATGCTCTGTCTCGAGGGATCTGATGGAGATTTCCAATGATTGGTAATGTAGGGGGCCCTGCTCTGGTCAATTCTGGGTTCGGAAATGGATGTCATCGAGACCGAACCGTGAGGGATGTCCTTGCTCCGCCGACCGCTTGATAGGGCAATGTAAGTAAGCAAAGTGAGAATCAGAGAACTTCCAACAGCGATGAGGATGAGGACATTCTTTGGAAGTGCAGCGGTGTCCAGCATAAGGAAGACTGTGCCTTTCATGATGGAAAGGTCAACAAAAACAAAAAGAAACTGACACAGGCAGACAACCATGGACGAAAAATCTAGCCATGATAAATCAGGCAAGCAATGTTCCGCACAGAACAAATGGTGAGATAATCCGAACGAAATAGGGATGGTCGGTTATTTCGGAGTTCAGCTTGTGGCAGCATCACATGCTTTGCAGTGCCTTACCGATATAGCCAGACAGGGTCAAGTTCGACTTGAAATAAGATCATTCTGAGAAAAGTAGGACAACATCCTATATACGTAATACTCAAGTCAACACAAGTGCGCCATGTCGGATCTATTACAGGGCGTTGCTTTGATATCAGGAGCCGGCTCCGGTATGCTCACTCAGGGGACCACGAAAATAGCTGACTTCTGGAATCACAGGTATCGGACAGGCAACTAGTCTTGCATTTGTCCGGCATGGCATTACTCAGCTTGCGCTCCTGGACATCGACCCTGCCGGGATGGCAGCAACTAGGAAGCTGATTTTCGAATTAAACAACCAGGTAGAAGTACTTGAATTAGAGGCCGACCTCTCCAACGACAAGGCAATTGTGGATGCCATCCAGGCAGTTGTCAACAGATTTGGGCAGATCGACATAGCCGTGAACAACGTTGGCATCGGCGGTTCCATGTGTGCCACATCGGAGATGAGTGTGGACGACTATCGCAAAGTTGTCGACATCGATCTGGTTGGTCTCTGGGTAGCGCAGAGAGAGGAAATCAGGCAAATGCTACGACAAGACCCACGAGGGCCGTGGTAATAACTGACCTTTGAGTTACAACCCCTGGCTCTAAATCTATCTTGCAGCCCTGAAATCCGAAGCCGAGGTGTGATTGTGAATTTATCTTCCACGTACGGGCACGTTGCCCCCTCTGCTACGACACCAGTCCCACCCTATGTCGCGTGGTGAGTCAGTCCTCCTGGTGAATGCTTTTAGCTCCATTCTGTTACATACATCATGAGTACGATCAACTAAACCTTACTTGTTGTGATGTTTAGCAAGCATGGGGTATTGGGCATGACGAAAGTGGTAAGTTGGTGTTCAACCTTATGCTCATCATCCAACTCACGCATTTCAGGACGCCAATTCCTACGCAAAGGACGGTATACGCATCAATGCCATTTGCCCAGGGTAAGTTCATTCAATGTTGTCCGGGTCAGCCAAATAGGGCTCGATGATGAATTGTAAAAAAGGTTCGTAAATACCCCAGCCTTGAAGGCGGCCGTTCAGGAAGAAGGTGTCATGCGGGACGAGTTGAAGAAGGTTCCAATGGGCCGGTTTGCGGAACCTTCGGAGATAGCTGAGGCCATCTCATTCCTGGTGTCCCCAATGAGTAGCTATATGTCTGGCGCAAGCTTGATTGTAGACGGGTTAGTGTTAACGGTCCTTCACGATGTTCCTAAATCCAATGGCTAACTCGAATGCAGTGGTTTTACAAGCCAATGACCTCGAATATCAAGTTGATCGCGGCCCGGGTTCACCCGTCTACTCTCGAATCGTCAAGTAACATCGCCTTTCTGGAGTTGTATTGCCATGCCAGACTGCATTCACGAATGGCTTCGAGCCTCGAAATCTCATAACAAGAGTTGGCAGAGGTGGACAAAATTGCCAGCTGACCTTGTCCAGATTGGCTCTGCATATTTCCAGACTCGGAGCAGGCTGGGAGAGCGGCTTAGATTTCTATTTGTGTGATCGGGACACTTTACATAAAACATGACCTCCCTACAGGAATCAACGAATATTTGGTCCCGATCCTACTGGAACGTACGGGAAGATTGCCATTCTATGAACAATTAGTGGATGTTTTTGCGCGGAACTGTAAATTGTCCAGCTCACCATTCCAGAGCTCCCGTTTTAACTGCTCTTTCGACAAGGTCTATGCCACAACGGATCTATGTGTCTGTAACAAATCAGACGGGAGAGGTCAGCCAGTTCAAAAAGAAGTTGTGACCCTGTCGAATGCTTTCATCCCCGCGCGGGCCGAATAAATCGCTCGCTTACAACTTCGCCCGTGCTCCGAAAAGGCGGTTCGGGCTGAAAATTGACCTGACAAACGCCTCTCACCTGGAGACTGGAGTCCCAGCCGCTATGTCGTATACATCCACAGACTCTCTCTCTATTCCTTTCTCCCTCTCTTGATCTCTTAATCTCTCGCTCTCTCGCGTCTAGCTGATCCGATGGCTTTTTAAATACTGAATGAGAGCATCGCCGCTTTTTGCGTCATTGTGATGCCCTATTACACTCAACATATTGAGAATTGAATCTTATTCGACCAGATCCCATGGATCTTTCGAAACTTTGAAGTATGCCGACGATATCTAGAACGAAAGTCGTACCTATCATAAACTGCATGGCCGGAGTCCTCTCAAAAAGCTCAAGTTCTGCGGGCCATTTCTATAGATATCCCTCAGTGCGCAGATACTTCGCGACCATAGAGGTAAGAGGACTTTGATTTACGATGACAAAGAATTGTATATGGGCTGGCCATATGTGTTACGGCCAATCATATCGTGAAAATGTATATTGTCTTGGAAAGCTAAAATCTGAACCAGGAGCCTGGTTTTGACGACACCTATGATGTAGTCGTCGTCGGCTCAGGAGCTGCAGGGCTCACAGCGGCCTTCACAGCAGCTTTCGGTACAAACAATCGCGTCCTTGTCGCAGAAAAGACCGGCTACTACGGCGGAACAACGGCATTTTCAGGGGGTGGACTATGGGTCCCAGGAAACCCCAAGATGTCAGAGCTAGGGATCGTTGATTCTCGCGAACGTATTCAGACTTACCTACAAGAAATACTGGGTCCGAGCTATCAAGAAGACCTAATTTCGGCCTTTCTGGACTCGGCTCCTACGATGGTAGCCTGGATGGAAGAAAATTCGGCCGTGCGGTTTGTGGGCACCCTGGCCCCGGATTATCACATGGATCGCAAAGGCTCAGAGTACGGGCGGACCATCATGACCAAGTCATACGACGGCCGGGGGCTCGGGCCACTAATCAAGCAAGTTCGGTATCCTCTTCAAGGCATGTGTGCTTTTGGGTCTATGCAAACAGATCTAAGCGAGCTCAACACGTGGAAAAGACCGCTGGCAAACTGGAGAAATTTCAGCTTCTGTGCCAAAAGCCTCGCGAGGTACGCGTCAGACTTGGTGCGGTACGGAAAAGGCACTGCGTTGTTCAACGGGAATGCGCTGGTCGGTCGGCTGTTGGAATCAGTCAAACGAGAAGGAGTCGATCTATGGAGCGATGCTACAGCACTCGAGCCGATAGGGGGAAATGGACAAGTTGACGGCCTCGTTATACAAAAGAACCACACCAACATCCGCGTGCGAGCCAGGAAAGCTGTGCTGTTAGCAAGCGGGGGATTCAGCCGCTCGGTCGAGTGGAGCCGCAAGTACCTGCCTAACGCCGACTGGTCAGCTGGTTGTCGTGGAAATCAAGGAGACGGTCTTCGTATCGGTATTGCATTGGGAGGCAGTCTCCCTCCGCGGAACGAGGACAATGCTCTGTGGTCTCCGATCTCTCAACTCATCCCGAAGAGAGGGCCCGTCCGAAACTTCCCCCATCTTGCCCTGGATCGGTCTAAGCCAGGCTGTATCATCGTTGATGGCGATGGTCAACGGTTCGCGAATGAGTCGGCCCCATATCAGCCATTTGGGCGCAATACACATGCTGCAGGAGTTCGCAAAGAGTATTTAGTGGGTGACAGGACCTTCCTTCGGCGCTATGGTATGGGTATGGCCCTTCCGGCACCGTACGCCATTGGCCACTTACTGCGGAAGAATTATCTATTACAGGCCCAAACGGTTCCCGAACTGGCTCAAAGGATAGGTATGGCCCCGGCGAAGCTGGCTAGCACGGTTGATCGATTTAATCAATTTGCACGCGCCGGCAGAGATGATGACTTCCATCGCGGTGAATCCATTTATGACCAAAGCTACGGAGATCCGCATGTCAAACCGAATCCCTGTCTTGCCCCGCTGGAGAAGCCACCATTCTACGCCCTGCCACTCTATCCCGGCAACGTGTCGACTCTGTATGGTCTCAGAACAAATCACAATGCTCAAGTGCTCAACTCTGACGGCAATCCCGTACGTGGTCTGTATGCGCTGGGCGCGGACCAAAACTCCATTATGAAAGGGCTCTACCCTGGGGGTGGGAGTACACTTGGACCGGGAATGGTTTTCAGTTATCGAGCCGGTCTCCATTTGTCAGGTCGGCTTTAGTAATATCTGAATTTGATGTTGCACCCACTCTTTACAGCCTGGTAGCTGCCCTCCAGAATATGCATTGTACGTCCACTTACCTGTAGACCAGCTTAAGAGTGATATCGAAATCCGTCCGGGTGTTTCTTCAGGCTGGTGCTCCCGAACATTCTGGGAAAACCTTGGTTCTTAGATTCCCCGGAAAATAATGGCGAGAGACTGCAAGACTAACCGGGCTTTTCGGCCCTTACCTGTTCGAGGAACCTTGGATGCCGTATTTTGATGACATGTCCAAAAATTGCATGGTATATACGTACGTCCACCCTCTATCTCTAACCTTGCCACTACGAGCTTGAATACTTCGCTTGCCACATAGAAAATTGCAAGTTCGGCCTCCTCCGACAGTCATGTCGTTCATCCCAATCCCAGACCCCGAGGATAGGATCGTCAAGATCACTGCCTTCTGCTACAAGAAGCCGGGCATCTCCTGGGAGGAGTTCATCAAGCACTGGCGGACCACGCACGTGGAAAAATTCACGCGGAACCCAAAAGCCGCCTCCCGGTTGATCGGATACGTACAAGTATTTGATGCCCAGAAGTTTCAAGCAGAATGATTCTAATCCTACACGATGTAGTGCCACAGAGATGAAGAGGCCAGCCGCCAGATGGGGCCTGTGCCACTGGCCGATTATGACGGCTATGCTGAGTTCTACGTCAAAACCATCGAGGACTGGATAGAGATCGCGTCGGAACCACAGCATCTTTCCGAGACAATGCCCGACATGGATTACTTTTGCGATCCCGCACGAATGACCTTGCTGATCACCAATTACGAACCCCGTTTTGGGGCAGTCCCTCCACTGAAGAAATAGCTGTTTGGGCACGGACGGAACTGGGTCTTCAAGTCTGCTGTCATCAGTACGAGCTGGTACCATATGATCCTGGTGTATCCTATGTACGTGATATTGGACTCCAGGCGATCTCGATACCTACATTACTTTGTGCCCTTGCGGCGAGAGATGCATTCGAATAATTATATTGCATACCGTTTCGCAGCTTATCCGCGATTTCACCGGTCATTATTCCAAGGGGCCACCAAAATCGAGCTGATCCGATTTCGTTCGGACGTGCCACGATGACGGTCCGGCTTGCCGAAGACTCTAAACGAATGGGCCGGGCGAAAATGTATAGTCTAACACCGCTAGTAGGAAACATGCCAAGAAGGATAATAATACTTTGATCCATGCAATACTAGCCAATACTGGTATTATAGTAGCCCGTTTCGGTACCCGAGGTACTAAAAACCACCCTATTTGGGAGCCGATCCCGAGGTGACTACGAAGATCCCGCAAAGGAGAGAGTGCCAGGGCTGCCCGTAAATGCGAAAACAAGGCGCTGGCTCCGGGACGGGATCCGCAGTTCCCGAAGACTCCTCACGGTCTGTGCTGGGGCGTACCAAGATCCCGAATGCTTTATTCCGCTCGAGGTAGACGAGGCATAAGGGGTCTCTCTGAGGAGCTATCTTGAAATAGTGGACCAGGATCTGGGAGCCTTCCACTATCTTCTGGGAAATGGCCTCACCTGGAAGCTCTGCACAGTGGGAAAGACTTTCCCAGAGTGCATCTTGGGATGCAAGGAGCCTCCAGTGTACGCTTGGGAGAGAAGGTGCGATCTCGGCCTCGACAGTATAGCTCTGAGTGGGTCATCGTTCTGCTTGGTTCTACTGTCGACTGGACTAACCTCCTTCATGGCGCTTCTACATGGACGTCATTGAACTAAGCAAAATCCTTAAAACTCAGCATGCAGGTTCAACGACCGTGGGGATACATAGAATTGTGGATGTTGCTAAGCCAGTGCACTAGTCACAGAATAGGCGCTGTTCGCGGCTGCGGCTACCACCTTTTGCAGGACAATGTGGACTGGACTCCATCGCTTTGAAGTGATTCTCGAGCATGCTCATCCTATTGTTGCTGCACGCGAAGGAGGGCTATCTGTTGTAGGGTCGTGGCCGAGTCTCAGGCGGTGAATGCGAAGAGGAAAGGCAGCCCCGCTTCACAAGGTAGCTAGCTCTTTGCTCGGCGTCTATCGAGAAATGGTGGATGGCGGCGGCCGTCCGACTTGGCCGCTTTGAAGACCCGGCGCATCCCAGGTCCCCCCGTCGTTTCAACGTTGCGAATCGAATTTTTTTTGGGTTATCATTCAAATTACAGACTACCATTCCCTTTTCCTTTTGCCTCATCTGAAAGCCCCGAAATGATTCGGGCTCTCTCTCTCTCTCTCTCCAGAGATTAGTTCGGATGACATGCATCGGGGAGATTGAGACTGCTCTTACCACTTCCGACCTCCCCTTTCCGGGATTGACTTTGGTCCTAACCAACCTTGGTGATTTGTTCGTCGACTTCGAAGATGTCATGACCCTTGGCCAGATCTTGCTCATTCATCTGGTGAATGTCGACGGTAGCAATCTCGTCACCGAAAAGCTTGGGTATTTCCTCGAGAGGGATATTTTTCGTCTATAGCGAAGAGAACCCCACGGTGTTAGCAATGCTAGTTGTAGCGAGGAGGAGAGGAGGGGGTAGGACGCAGGAAGAACAAACCTCCGGATAAATGAAAAAGACCACAATGAAGCAGACAATACAGTTCGCCACAAAGACCATGTAGAACTTCCACCCAATGTGTTCGAATCCGATAGGCGCCGTCTGCGTCCACAGGATGGTTGAGGCATAGGAGAAAGCGAAGGAAATACCACATCCCAGCGCGCGAATATGATTTGGCCAGATTTCGGCGGTAAAGACCCACGACGCGGCATCGATGAAGGTTCCATATATCTGTTTTGGTTAGCGAGTTCACCAGCGATAGAGGGAGGGATGCTTCATACAAAGGCAAAGAAGTAGAGGAAGAAGATCCCTCCGCAAGCGTAGCTTGTGTTGCCGGTTTGGACAAAATACTTGGTAAGCGCCCCCTCTCCAGATAGCGCAATGCCCAAGAAGAAAGAACCGATGACTGTGAAATACGTCAGCTTAGGGGCTCAATCATAGCGCGAGGTAGTGGTCAACTCACGAAACATCCGCTTTCTTCCCAAACGGTCAATCAAGAACGGAGCAACTGCGTTAAATGGGATCGTAACAGAGATCCATCCGGCGGATAACAAGAGTGCATCACCTCCCGTATAGCCGAGTGAGTTGTACAAGAGCACACTATAGTTATTGATGACCAGGATGCCCATGCCATTGGCACTCCATAAGATAAAGCAGGAGAAGAAGAGACGCTTTAGGTTGGACTTCTTCGTTACCACCGACCATTTCCCCTCCGCTTTTCTCAGTCTAGCATCAAGCTCACGCTGCTTTTTAATCTCGGTAGCTTCGAGCTGTGCAAAGTGTTCGGTGTCAGGACTATTTTTGTCGGGGTGCAGTTTGGCTAGGAGCCGGACGCCTTCGGCATCACGGTCATGCTCGATCACTGGGAGGTCGCAGAGACGTCAACATACAGATGATTCATCAACGAGGGGGGCCAGACCGACTTACACCAACGGGGCGATTCAGGCAGATAGAATGACACTGGCACCATCACCACAGCCAAGAGACAGCCAATGGAGATGGGAAATCGAAATCCGAACGTGCCAAGGGCCTTCGATTGGGCGAAGTATGCGCCGTAGCCGATCCAGGATGAGCAGGAGTATCCCAGAGCAGAGAAGACTCCTCCTTGGGCGACCAGGAAGCCGCGGAAGGACGGGGGCGAAATCTCAGCCTGGTAGACGGGAATGGTGGAAAACAAGGATCCGCTTCCGAAGCCAGTGATGACACGGGCGACCTGGTACATAGGTACGTTCGTCACTCCGGTTTGTAGGGCGCTTCCTATGATGAGGAAAAAGAGCGACGCCCATATCGTCTTCTTACGCCCGTACTTGTCGCCGACGGCAGTGAGTATGGCGCAGCTCACAAATGCACCTAGAAAGTAGATGGCATTGGAGGTCGAAATCACCGTCGTCGTGTGAGAAGATGTGGGATCCAGGCCAAGAGTCGAATAGAAGGTCGGTTGACCCAACGTGCTAGAGATGATGGCTAAAAGTGGTCAACACCTTGATCGACTGTGTTTGTCGTCACTCTGCAACACGTACCATTGTTGTAGGCGGCTGTGAAGATGCCGAATCCCGCCAGCCAGATCAACCGCAGGTTATACCAACTCCAATTCTCTTGGATATCCTCCATATTGTTGCAGGTTGCGGTTGTTGGTCCCGATTGGAGTGTCCTTTTTTTCCTGGGCCTTGTCAAGTGGCTGTTAAAGAAACAGTCAGAGAAAGTGACAGAAAGAGAGCTATTGTCTGCAGGTCATGTCGATCTGACTGGGCGGGATCGCGACCATAATATCAGTCTTGAGGAGAGCATACCCACCGTCCCTCGGGGTTAGATAGGGAGGGGGAATAGCCTTGTCTAGGCAGATTACCAAGGCAACCCTACCGTACCCTCGGGTTTCTACTGCATGACTTGGGTGTCACATGCCGAGGGCAGGAACATGAGCCGGTATATAAGGTGTTGTCCTCAAAATGCAGCCGGACCGAGTTTCTGGTCCCCAGCAAGTCCACGTGTGCTTTGGCGGGGACCCCGAGAACGGCCACGGCTGCATCCGTACAGGGGTACCATTTCGGCTATCAGTCTTCCTGGTGAAAAGATCCCAAGTCCTGAAGTAGCCTCGAAGTCAAGATAGAGCTAAAGAGGAGAAGCGACCAAGAACTTGGCGACACCTGCGCCCTGCCTCGGATATCGACGTCCCCGGACGGTACGGCTACTCCGCAATAACCCCATGGGGAAGCCGCCTCAGATATAGAGAAATGCTTAAGGTCTATAATAGATTTAGTTTCACTAATCAGATCGCTCCATTCACGGGTGACCGAGTGACCACCGACTGACTGCAGTAATGATTGCTGACTGCAGTCCTGGCATCGCTGCTTCTTAGAGGTCAAACTGAGAATTGAGATCCTTCTCATACAAACGACTAACCATCCTGGACGGAGAAACTTCATACAACCAAAAATTCCTGAACAACATCTTCCAACAGTAGACTGGTGAGATCTGGGCTCAGACTGTGAACTTGGTATTGCTAAACTGGCAGAAGATGTCCATCCAGTCCCTCGGCTGGCCAGCCTCGGGTGGGCTGCTACTACTATACTGGGGTAGTATGGGGTCCGAGGTCCGGGGAACTGGGGCGTAAGTATTTACATTCAGAAAAACTCCTTCCCTTCAAGCACCCATTTCTAAGCATAAGACAGGTCAGTGCGGTATCTTCTAGTGGACCGCTGCTCTCTACAACATTCTTTGCAGAGTCATTCAAAATAAAATGGACCACAAACTCGACCCCGAAGCTGCGGAGGTGAGGGAAGTCGGGAGCAAGCTGGAGCTGGAGCTCGTTGATACGGACCCTGACGCCATCCTCGCCGTCGACATTCAAAACAAGAACGCCGTGAAAGGTGACGATTCCGATGGCAAGGTTGACTGGAACTGGAAGCAGCGCATTGCTGTTTTCTTCCTCATTTGGCTGTATACAGGTCAGTATCGAGACACAGAGGGGCTTAAAATGAACACCTCGAGATATTAACACCTTTCAAAATAGGCTCTCAAATTCCCGCCTACTTTATCGGTGGGCCCTTGAGCTACATATCGGCCGACCTGAGCGGCACAGTTGCTGCGGGATGGCTGCCGGTCACGTACGGTTTATCCGCTGCCGCCGTGATCCCAATGTGTGGATATTTCCAAGATATGATAGGTCGCCGCTACGTGTGTCTTGCCGGAAACGTTGCGCTGCTGGTTGGCTGCCTCATCATGGCATTGGCACACTCGTTCAGCGTGGGCATTGTCGCGATGTCGATTTGTGGTGTTGGTGCCGCCATTGGGGAAATGACCGCGCTGGCTGGGTAGGTTTCTCTGAGAAAGTGTCAAGGAAGGAGTACTGACGAAACTACTTCTTAGCACGTCTGAACTTGTGCCCGTGAAACGCCGTCCTGTCTATGTGGCCCTGTTGACAATCATGACTGTTCCATTCTACCCCTATGTCATGGAATCGCAGTTATTGGCTAGAGACGTCAGCTGGCGCTGGGGGCTTTGGATATGTTTGTAAGTTACCATTAGATGTGATATATGGCCATCTGCCCCTGAAGCTGACAATCATGACCAAAAGCATCTGGAACGCGATGAGCTTCGTTGCCCTGTTGTTCACCTACTTCCCCAGGTCACAGACCCGAGCCCACACCAAGGATTTGAGACAACTCTTAACGAAAATCGACTATCTTGGCCTTTTCACGTCCTTTGCAGGATTGGTTCTTCTGTAAGTTCCATCTCATTTTCCGTCCGAGGGCCAAAGCTTATCAGTGGTAGTCTTGTCGCTCTCGAGGCTGGAGGCTACAGCTACCCCTGGAAAAGCGCCCGTGTCATCTGCCCGCTTATTATTGGCGTGCTTTTAATCGCTGCTTTTGTTGTATGGGAGTGGAAGTTTGCTCGATTCCCAATGGTCCCTGGTGCACTCTTCAAAGGACAAAAGCTCGTCACTGTTGGGTATCTCATCGCAACAGTCGCAGGTATTCTCGACCCATTCATGTTTTAATGCTGCCGTGCCTAATAACTTGGCCGCTAGGCATGAACTTCGCTGCTCTGCTCAACCTCCTCCCTACTGAATGGGCTGGCGTTTGGGACCCTGATCCAGTCCAGGCAGGTATTAAGGGCCTGATCGCTTCCTTTGGTGTCGTCACAGGGGCAGTCTCCGGCAATCTAATTCTCCCCAGGGCAGGACGCTGGACCCGGGAATTGATGATATTCTATGTTGTCCTAATGAGTAAGATATCTTCATTTCGCCCCTTGAGAGGCGTTTTCATGCTGAAAGTCACAGCTGCATTCCAAGGTGCGTTCTCCATCGCAAGGCCAGATAATGCCGCAGTTGCGGTTACCCTTGCTGCAATTGGCTGCATTGGAGTGGGAGGCGTTATCACTCCATCAGCCACCCTCGCCATGATGGCGTGTCCCGATTCACTGCTCGCAACTTGTGTTGCGCTCTCACTGGCGATCCGGACAGCGACTGGCAGCATCGGCTATGCCATCTACTTTAACGTCCTTGAGAACAAACTCAAAACCACGCTGCCGACGAGGGTCGCGGAATTTGCTATCGCAGCCGGACTTCCAGCCTCTGAGGGCGCAACCTTTGCAGGCGTATACCTTGCGACGCCGCAGAACGCGACCAGTGTACCTGGTGTTACGGCCAAAGTTCTCCAGGCAGCTGTGATAGGCGTCAGATGGGGCTATTCCGACGCTTTCAAATACGTTTGGTATACCAGTATCCCCTTTGGAGTCCTGGCACTTATTGCGGCTTGCTTCGTACCGAAGTTGGAGAAGCATATCACCAACAGAATTGCTGCAAAGATTGAGTAAAAGAGAAGGACAGGCGAATATCAGAAGGCGTCCCCCGTGTCATGGTCTGCCCCCACTACCGGGAGTTTAAGATTTTCTGTCAGTACCTATCACTTTTTGTGTTCCTGTCTCCATGAGGCTGTGAAGGGAAGTGAGCAGCGCCGGGAGACTCATAAGCCGTCAGTAGGGGGTTTAGTGCTCCTCAATCCCTGTTACGGTGGGTTGGACAATGACCCCGTTTGTTGGACCGCAATGTTCATGATAGAAAGGACGAGAGACTCGCAGTCCAGCACCACTCCATTACGCCAGACCTCGTCGTGGTGTGCTCCCTCTCATAAGCGGGCGACAGTAGCTGCGTTAAGCAAGGGTTCCAGGCAAGCCTCGGGCTGATGTTTTTGTTTATTCGGTTGTCGAGAAGTTTTGACCCTCCTCCACGCATTTTACCCCATGGAACCTTGAAACGCGAGACGGGGAACGAGCGAAGCATTTGACGACTCAGTTCGCGGCTGGGGGCTATCATGTCAACATGGCAATAGTTTACAGACTATCCAGTGCGCGAGAGCAGTGTAGGGCCGGGGCGTATGAAGTGGCTATATCATTGAAACTGTCTTTTGAACTATCATTGTCTGAAGTCTTTGTCCTGGGAGTTGAACCAATGACGTGGGTGGGCGAAGATGTGATGGAACCAATTTGATGCCTACCACGTGCTGCTCCTCTGTCAGAAACGGGCCCCGATGCTGGAAATTCTGTGTTTTAGGCATCTAGAATTCCCTGAAGACGCCACTTCTTCGTAAGTTCCCCCTGTTTTTCCACGTCGAGCCCTCGAATCTTACTGAAATCGGGACCATACTGCGGCCAGTATCCACGCCCACCAGCGAAGTAGATGTCTGTTCTTTGGCGCTCTGAGCGCTCGATATCCTTACCTTCCCACGCATCTCGTGGTCGATACTGATCTCGTGGCTGGAGTCGTAACTCATCGCACTTGTCCCGTAGATACAGCATTGAGGCATCGTCGAAGTCCCACATAACATATCCGCAAAGCCACAAATTCCAATCGTCGGTGTTGAAGACACTCGTAAGAAGAGACTGTCCCCAGTGAGCTTCCAACCAAGTGATTGATGGACCCAAATCCGATGAGTCTCGCCCTTTTTCAAATAATGGATATCGCTCCGCTAAATGTAGGGCCTCCTGCCGGGGTGTGAGTTCATCGTAGCACCCTAGTAACTCGTCGTCGTCGCCGTCTTGGTTGACAGCGAGATATCTCAACGCAGATGGCCATCGATCAGAGGCTATGCCAACACAATCCTCAAGCCGCATTACCGTTATCCTCTCTTCGTAAGACTTCGAGCCAGCAACTGCACGGAGAAAGGGCAGGCCGTTGGTGAGCTATCAATGATGTACCATCAGTCGATTGTCAATGCGAAGGCCTCACAAGATGAAATTCAAACCATACCATTTCTTGAATGGGCGGTGACTGATCTGCATCCTCGTCCCAATCGACCGGGAGCTCTCCCCATTCGACGTCATGAGCAGCAAGATCTTCGAAAGCTGCAGTTGTGAAGAGTTAGTATCCAGGACACCAGGTCATTAGATGCATACCTTCGGCAACAGATCGTTCCAGAAAGATATATACGCAGATTAACTGCTCATTTACCCAAGGAGAGAATTCATTGAAAAACTGGCTGTCTGATTGATCCGCAAGGGCCAGGCTGCCTTCTTTTCTACAGAACAATGTGCACATGATTTGGTATCGAAAGAACGCTCTCTCGACATGCAACTGCTCGCGAGTCGTAATCTTGTTGGAACGCTGAATTCCAAGGCATTTTGTCAGCCGGGGAATCGTTTTATCCTTGAAAAGCGCTGTGAGGTCGTGAACTGCTTTGTAAGTCCTTTCGAGAAAATGATACTCGGGTAGGGACAAAGTATGAACTGCCGATCTGGTCTCCGATTGACTGCCAACGCGGCGTGCTAGCTGCTGCAAAATTCGACTGACTGCAGTCTCACCTTCTGGCACGGTATGGGTGGTCTCTAGTAAGCAGAGAGCATATGGCATTGTCAGTTCCGGGATATGACGAGTGATGATCTTCGACGCAGTCGTATGGAAGTTTTCTCTCAATGCGTTATGAAAGATTCGATTACTCAGAACCGCATGTCGAAGCTCCTCGAAAGTGTCTAGGTGACCAAGAATGTTGGCAACCACGGTCAGAGGAAGGTTAAGCAGTAAGCCAGATTCCCGAGACGTCATGATGATCTGAAGTTTCTTTGTACCCGCCACAGCCGTGGTTCCTTCACGATACTGTGCAGTCAACAGGCGAGTCAATGACAGATTTCAATAGGAAAGACTAATCTGTCAAGTTGGGAACCGGAGTCAGAAGGTGTATGGTAGTGGGGACGAGTGCAACTGAGGTTCAAGGCTTGGTCAGGAAGGTTAGTCGAGTCACGTGTGTAAATAAGGAGGAGCTGTGACTGACGAGGTTGCCAAGGCAATGTAATGACTGTGACGCTAGTCCCTGGAAGGCCTTCGTAAACTACTAGAAGATACTTGTATAGTCAGACGGTCCCCAGGACCCACGTAGAATTCACAATGTTCCTCCATTGAGTCACAGAGCAATTCCACATGTAGGAATACAACTAAGCAACCTTTTCGATATGGGAGGAGAGTGTGACGAATACGCAGCATACGACAAGTTATGTCTGCCTAGTGCCAAGTCTTTGGAATACCCCTGTTATCTCGCTTGCCGGTCGCCAGCCGAGGATATCTCTGCCCAACCCTGCTGTCTTCCAATGGGAAGCCTCCTGCTAGACTGCACCGTTTGACCGGGCGTCAGTTTACACAGCGTCAGCCGCATGAGCGCCCAGCGCACGAGGATAGACGGCTCATTCGGAACCGTAATGACAAGACTTCGGCCGAGAACAGAGATTGTATTTCGAGTTCAGCAGCAGCGCTCACTAGCTGTCCCTACGACGAAGGATATCATTATAGCCTGACAGAATTCCCCCCTTGAGCTTAGGAGAGATGAAATGCTCAACTACGCCATTCGAATCTCCCACTGAGTCAATATGTGCCGGAGCTCTTGGTCGACGCGGGACATGAAACAGGACAAGGTCAAGATGCAGTGCCAATCACTGGCAACCCCCTTGTCAACTTCAGATACGAAGCCGACGCCTCGTTTTGCGGGTAGATTCTAACCAATCACGTCGTGCCCCGTGGTACACGAGCACACTTCACAAGGCGAGAGCACGCTATGGCGCGGCCAGAAGACACGAAAGTCTTCATAATGGCGGCCGGGCTTCGCGAAGTCCACTTTCTGGCATTATGTCTGATACTGCGGGTACTCTGAAGATGTCTGCTTCCTCTAGGTACCAAAATCAGGTGGATGCCAATGGTATCTTCAAAGAGGGCTCGGAGTTACGCAGAGATTATGACTCTTACAAGGCTCGAGGGACTGAATCAAAGAAGTCACGTACAGCATACGATTCCAAAGCTAAGGAATTGGACAGAGCAGGTGAATTACCAAAGGCCAAAGTCGTAAGAAAAACTTCGTCGAGCAGCACTGGTCCAGGTAGGCCATCACTAACTCCATTCATTACACTTTTCTGGCTATCATATTAGTTTAACAGTAATCGCAGTTTCCCAACCAAGAATACTGCCTACTCCTAACCCTCGCGGCACTTCTGAGTCCGGCGTTCTTCAAGGGCGAGCCTTTCATTCCCAAGATCATGATCAACTCAGGGTTTTGGCTAATAAGGCAGGCTGGGATGCCAACCAGTAAGGCGCACATGTCTTCACGGCTCTAATTTCGAGTTTCGTTCTCCATCCGAGACCTGTACATCATCTGGCAGAGCCCAACACTGATGCTGTGCTGAACAGAGAAGCCTCCGAACGAACAGGCTTCAACGTCGAGCACAAAGAGTTTTGGACAACAGTGGTTGGGAACAATTCCTTGCAGAGGCATGAGACCGAAAGTTCGAGCCGGGGACAATCAGCAAACGGAATGTTCGAAAAGTCAGCAATCCATCGAAAATACGGAACGGAGCCCCTGCCCACGCCAGCCCTTCGCAACCCACCCCTTGTGTTGCCACAAAGGTACACGCCCAAGCCGCCTCCAGCTCCAGTTCGACAACGATGCTTGTCGGGGCCTAGTACGGCAGAAGAGACCAAAGCCGCAGAGGCTCGATGGTCAGGGGCTCGATGGTCAGAGGCTAGAAGGTCGGAGCCTGGTACGGCAGAAGAGACCAGGCCTCAAAAGCCAGTTGGTCAGAGCAGCAATGGGCTATATGATCATAGCCACAAGGGCTAGAGGAGCAAGGGCGCAATGCCTCAAGTGAAATGTATTGGTATTGTGCTGGGGTACAAGAGCTGTCTCATACAGAGGGAGTAAGGCTGGGCAAGGCTGAGCTAGTGGCATGGAGCGAGACAGAGACAGAGGTTTTGGCGAGTTGGGCGACATGCCCAGCGGAGGCGTGACACAGAGAGACAGTCACGGAGCAGAATCAATTGAAGTTCGAATCTTCAACAGTCCCTTCTGCAGTGTTACGCGCTCGATTCCGTGCCCTACTATTTTCTGTGTGTTCTCTGACTACGTCCGTGAAAATGATCGCCCAATTACCAGAGGGGTCAACAAGGCCGTACTTCATAAAGGTCAGGATTACAAGCCGTACCAGGTACCCCAAAGTTGATGATGTACTACAGGTCGTACCGAATGATTATCCCGGAAAGCACCTGTGCGAAGGGGAGTACGAGTCGCTCAAATCCATGCATGAAGTGGTTGCCTCGTTCATTCCAAAGGCGTATGGTTGGGGACATCTCAAGAACGGTCCAGGATGTTTCTTTCTCGCTGCAGTTGCGGGCGATGCTCCTTCCTTCGAACGAAGTCCCCCGGTCGGTCCACACGTCGACAAGAGATTCATACTGCGCGAGTGGCTATTGGCGGGCTGGGAGATGCCAATAGGCGAGATGCCAATAGGCGAGATGTTTGATCTGAAGAAGTTGAGTGAGAAGTGCAAGAAACTGGGGAGATGTTCTTTCTTCGTAAGCAGCATGCCACTGAAGGTGAGGAACACTGCCGTCATTTATTGTCCATGCCCGGCCCCCAAGCTTACCGTCAAGACACGGTTTATTGACGCCTGAACATCCACAGGTGCCCGGAGAAGTTGCTAGCCCGCCGAATGCGGTGGCGATATTCTAGACCGTCTCGACGACATCGATATCAAGCAGGCCAACGAATTTTACGCCGATGTGCTCCTTCGCTGCGATCACCCATATACAGAAACCCAGAGGCACAAAGTTGAATGGAGGCTATCGTTCTCTAAGTTGATCACAGGGATGTTGTTCTTCCACATACGACAGATGTTGATGTCTAAACAGACCGGATTGCACCTGCTGCATAATGTTCCGTCGGCTGGGCTGGACGGTATGCAAGGTGTCTAATCTACCTTTTTTGGCCGCTCAGAGATGTATCTAAGGAGGCTATAACGATAACCACGTTCTATGACTGCATTGCACCCATCTTTTCCAACTTGTATTCCTCCAGCTGGGTGGTCAACTTTTCAGTAGCCGCGAATTGGTGCACGTCGCGTTGCCTTGGAGCTTCATCGACACCTATTCGAGCTGCTGCTTGCCGTCCAGTGACAAGAGACAATATCTCTTCTGCTCTCTCGCCGTTGGGAGCTTCATCACCGCGCCAAGCGACATGGCCATCTGCTCGGACCAACACAAAACGCTTTTGCCAGACTGTCTGGGCGTTTTCTTCGCCTCGAAGGACCACACGCTTAATGGGCACATTCAGAGCATCTGCAGCTGCCAGGAGAGCACCAGATTCTCCGTCCTCCTCGCCTTCGGGGTCACTGAACTGAAAAAGGGTCCAATATTTCCCGTAAAGGTCGAATATCGAGGTTCCATCCCCGAGAAAGACGTGAGGTGCGCGCGAACCGATAAACGTGCTAGGGGCATACCGCCCTGGACTCCATTCAGGTTCGACTGCATCGCCCTCCTGTTTCGACGGATACACGCACGACCGATGCCGAATGTCCATTTCAATACCCCAGTCTGTGTTTTCGCCGTTGTTCGCTCGATAGTGCTCAACTATATTGTTTCTGATTTCATGCCCTCTGTCGGAATCCTCAAGCACTTCTCTAGGCTTGGCTCCGAGCAGGCGAGAAAGCGCGAGGTGCGTTTCCATGTGTATCCCGGATCTTTGGATGCTTTGCAGGGCCACGGGGCGTCGTTCCTCTTCGTAAGAATCGAGAAGACCGAGCCCGGCATGTCCATTGATGACGGCAGCTAACTTCCAACCAATGTCAAAGGCGTCGCCAACCCCCTTGTAAGAAAATCAGCGTGGGAGCAATGATCAAGCCTACACAGCAATAAAAAGAACTCACCATGTTCATGCCATACCCCCCAGTGGGGATATTCTGATGTGCGGCATCTCCGGCGAGGAACACCTTGCCCATCTGGCTGCGATACTGCCTCGCAACTGCGATACTATGTCGATAGGTGGAGCTGACCAGTACCTCGTCGATTTGGAACTCGTAGGGGCTTCCCATGCCCGCCAGGGCTTTGTAGGCCGCCTCGTGCGGCCCAATTTGGGTATGGTCCACTCCTAGCGGCAGCAGCAAATGCGTTGTAAAGACGTACTCGTCGTCTTGACAGATCGCTGCACCGCTTAAGCCCTCCTCGCCGTAGACGAAAAGATGCCAGAAACGGCCGTGCTTGTGTAACTTCTCGAGGTCCCGGGATCGGAAGTGGACCAAGAGCACATATCCGGGGCTTCGAATTGTCAGCGGGAAGAGACCCGATCAGGCACGAGACGAGACCAAACCTACACCGGCCCTCCGTCGAGAGCGATACTCATATCTCGTCGCACACGGCTCGATGCGCCATCACACCCGACCAAGTATTTCGTGAACATCTTGACCGTTTTGCCACTTTGGATGCGGACGGCATCAACATGGACACCCTCCACGGTCTCCGCGGCCCTTTCGACTTTCCAGCCGAACCTGCAATCTATTAGGGGATTGCGGTCGCACCGGTCCTTCAAGTAGCTCTCAAATATGGCCTGCGAAATCCTTTGCCACGGCTCTTGCGGCATGCTGCCATCGTTGCGTTCTCTGAACTGTGCCCTCAACTCCACGTTGGACGGAAATTCCCACGACGTTGTCGGGGCCGGCTCACCCAGTCCCGGGGTGATATACACATTGTAGGGTGTCGTCTGAGGTACACCTGGTGGCAAGGAATATCATCAGCTCTGGCAACGAACACGAATAGGAAGAATACATACCAAGGTTCCTGACGTCGTCGGAGATTCCAAGCCGCCTCAATAATTCCATGGACCGTATGTTGGTAAGATCCATCTTCGGCCATCTGTGCACCGATCAGTACCATTTTGTAGGGGGGATCCGTGGACGCTGACTTTGTGGTCGTCTCGTTCCGTTCCAGCACAATGCTTTTCAAGCCATAGTGTGCCAGTACTGATGCTACGAGAAGGCCAACGGGCCCTCCCCCGGCGATCAAGATGGTCCTGTCGTCAAGGGTTTCCACAACCTCTTCCCCGTTGGCGTGGAGATTGCTCGATTCCGGAGACGGGGCGTCCATGGATGTCCACACACCCACAATTTCAACGAGAAGCTGCCTTGACGAACTCGGCTGAGGTGCCCACAGCTTTGCGGCTCTAGGGGGATGAGAGACAGGTGATTGACCAGAAGAGCAGTAACTACATACTCACCTTTCTGGGCAAAGACTGCTCAAGGAATTGAAGTCAGGAATGCGACTGAATACATTTCGGGCCGGTCAATTTTGGACGGTCGACTTCCATTCGCCCAACCAGGGAGTGAAGTGGTTCTGCGGGCCGAGAATTCAATTGAGACGCGCAGCTGTTGGAATCCTGTTAAAGCTCCCCTCTACAGGTATGGCTATCCTTGGTACGTACATACATAGGAGAAGTGCGGCTTCTGGCTCAGATATCAACGTTCCCATAGTTTCAGGACCTACGCGGAGTTATATGGTGAGCACTGAGCTTCAAAATTACGCACACCGAGATGGCTCTAGCAAATACCATCTGGCCACCCGATCTTCCGGTGCCGCTTGCACTGAGAGACTGGCTTGAGCATCTTTTCACGACGGTTGACTCGAAGAGCCCTGGCTCTGGAGAACAACTAGCAGCACTGTACGCTCCCGACGCCACTGTCTTTGGCATGCACGGCAAAGCCGAAGGATCCGAAGGTCAGCAAGCTTGTTACTTCCAAAGTCATCATCCAATAGGACTAATTCTCCGGCTCGAAGCCATCAAGCAAAGCCGGGAAACCGCTTGGGACACCATCAGCTCCCGCAAGCACGAGGTACTGCAGGTCTATCCAGGCAAGCAGGACTACAGTGATCTGGTGCTCATTGGCCGGCTCACTGCGGGACTCAAGAACGGCAACGAAGTGGTGACCGAGTTCATTGCACAGATTCACTTTCAAGGAGATACCTCGACGAACCCGAAAGGTACTCTGTACAAGGTCTGGGGTGTAAGTTGATCCATTGTCGTTCCCAATAATGGAATGTCTCCAGAGTAGCATTGACAGAAGACAAAGGATAGTGCCCCTTGGATAAAGGCAATGCAGGCCTGAGGCCAGGAGGAGTGTTGATCAGATCCAAGAAGTGCAATGGAGAGCAAATGCAAATACTGTCACTTAGTCAAGTCGATGCTGGACAGTCTCGATGCTGGCTCTATCCAAATTACCACTCAAGTGGATTGTACCCTCAAGCACTCAGAGTTGTTGGGCCGTTGGCTTTTTCTGGGTGTTGAGCTCATCTCTGGTCTTGTTGTCCTCGTCCTGCATCCTCAGATGCTCCCCCGCGTCTTGACTGCAAGTGAAATCGGCCTTTTGAGTCGCGATGTTGGCTGGAAACGAGACGTGTTCCTGGATCCACTTCCAGACCCCTTCTCTTTTCCGCAGAAGACCGGTATAGCGGAACTTGAAGTCAAAGTTATGTCCATCTGTGCTGACGCCGTAGTAATGCTCGGGAGGAGTGTCAGTGGGAGCTTCTCAGAACCCAATGCCGACTGGACCAACCTGTTCCATGTTGCAAAACCCAAAGTCCGGAGCAGTCGCAATGATTTCCATGTCTTTGTAACCGATGTGAGACTTTGCGAAGTATGCTAAAAGGAGATTCACGCCGTCAAAACTGTCTGTCGCGTTGTTTCAGCTTGCTCCATGAAGTTACTCACGCCCAATATGGTAAAAGTGATCCACGAACGCGCCGCCTTGGATTGTTAGTAGTGTAGTGCAAAGAGACACCGAAAAGCCTGCAAGGCGACATACGTGGAATGAGGCCCATCAAGTCATAGTACAAGACTTGCGCACCGTCGTAGAATTCGGCGCCTTCTTCTGGGTTTGTCGCGAATCTATTGTCGTTAAATTCCATCCAATTTCGATAATGCTCGAAAATCTCTTCTTCTTCCTTCCTCAGTTCCGGTTTGTGGTAGGCACTCAGAGGAAAGGGCAAAGTTGAGTGCAGGTTATCGAGAGTCGTCAGGTCATCCTGGGTAGACAGCAAGATGCCAGATTAGCCCCACGATCCTTGAACACGCAGATCTCGTACCAAATAATGCCATTCCGAGCGACCCTTCTTACTTTTCACGTCGTCAAACATTGATACCTGTGATGCTGGGGAATTGGGATGATTCCAGTCCACTTTGTGATATTTCAAGGCAGAAAAACCTGATGCTTGCCGGCGGTAGTTGTCGTGATCTGACCTGTTCTGGTGACTACGATATTTGGTTTCGGGTCTCGGATTTTAACCACCGCTTGAGGCTCCGGGCTAAACGCTCCGCTCCGGGCGTAACAGCATGATTGTTAGGCACAAATTATTTACTTTCATGGTTAAGGTGGAGATGATCAAACCCCTCGAAATGCCTCGATATTGCCTTGTGTAGCCGAGCCATGAATCCGCATTCGAGGGCCAAGATGATGAATGCAGAAGCGCCGCCAGAGCGGATATGCCCCCTAATACCACCGGATATTCTAAATCTGTCGTTTAGCAGTCGCTCTGTCGCCGGATCAGAGGCCGAACCCTAGACATACTGAAACAGGTGTCTCCCAGCCCGGACCCGCTTTCTCTTCTATACGTAGGCAGGTGCCGCTTACTGTTTGTAGGGTAGCCAACCCTCTCTACCCGGTACTAGGACCAACCTCCCGCAAATGGGGCGGTATTGTGGACAGGAAATTGACAAATGAAGATGCACGGTGAGCCTCTTTCTTGTTGTGGCCCAAGATTACCGCCTTCAAATTTGGGCATACCCAGGTACAGCAACTTATTTCCACGCCGAAACAAGCTGTTCGCTCCGGCCAGAAAGGTGAACATTGCCGAAAACGAGGATAAGTAACTAATATTGTTGCTCGAGCTCTTTTTGCAGGGTCGAATAACAAGGACTACTGGATCCAACCACTGCTACCAATAGGAGCAGTAAGCCCTGACACCATCAATTACCAAATATGGGCAGATTTGACGGAAAAGTCGCTTTCGTCACTGGCGGTGCCTCTGGCATGGGCCTTGCCACCGTGGAACTGTTGGCACAAGAAGGCGCAAAGGTCGTTATGGGGGATATTCAGTGGGAGCTGGCGGAGAAGAACGCGAAGTCACTGGGTGACTCCGTGCTCCCATTCCACCTGAACCAAGGAGATTCGAAGTCGGTTGAGGAAGCCATCAAGTTTACGGAAGAAAAGTTCGGGGGCCTTGATTTGGCGGTCAATGCAGCTGGAATCCAGGGCCCTTTGGGATCGCTCGAAGACCTGCAGCCTCAGGACTTCCAGAACGTCATCGCAGTCAACTTGACCGGGATCGCATACTGCCTAAAGTATGAAGTCGCGGCGATGAAGAGGCGAGGGGGAGGCTCCATCGTCAACATCTCCAGTATATGCGGGCTCCGAGCAACGCCATATCTGGGCATCTACTCGGCGTCGAAGGCAGGTTGCATCAGTCTAACCTCGACCGCGGCTGTGGAGGCTGGACCTGATCATGTCCGGGTCAACGTGATATGCCCGGGCTACGTGGACACACCTCTGCTGGATGCTAGGATTGATCGAGCGTGGGCGGCGTCAATAACACCCACTCGGAGATGCGGCGTGCCACGAGACATCGCAGATGTGACGGCGTTCTTACTCTCCGACGCCGCGAAACAAGTCAACGGCGTGACGGTTCCAGTCGATGGCGGTTTGATTGCCGGACATGCAGTGAAGCCTCTAGGGTTTTAGTCTAACCTCCTCAGCCCTCGCCAATCACACATCTCCCACCGAATTCTTTTCCACTGGTGGTGACGTTTTTGTGCAGTGGCACTCCTTTCTGTAGGTATTTCAGATGGTCTTCCAGAGTTAACGCGCCGCTTGTGGCCTCTCGATATAGCGTGAGCTTGGTCTACCTCTCCCAGGCATTTACCATGGTCTCACTCAATCAAGGTCATGCGCAAGGGGCGTCAGACGGCTCCAAGTGAATATATCGCTTTCGTGGTGAAAAGGCGAGCTCTGGGTGAAATGGAGCTTGATTTCGGATCCAATGTCCCCTTTCTGACTTTAGAATTTTGCCCGAATGAGTATATCCGTCCCAGGCTCAGTTTCCTCCAAAACCGAGAACGGCAGCTTCCGAGAGGGAAAGAGTAGTAGCAAAGTGGATACGGTCATCCGTTGACCTCTACCCGAAACGGTAGATGTGCCTGACCCACCCCCGAGGCCGTAGACGCTGGAATCGAGCGACTATCCTTTTCCGGCGACTAGATTAAGAGGCTTAGAGGATTCCAAAGCTCTCAGTAGCACTCATTTCCGGGCAGCGCCCCCTTTCTCATTATATGATAGGGCCTTGTCGTTTGGTTAGACGTTCGGATCCGCAACGTCTGGTCATATACGCGATATCTATTGTTAAAAGAGGCCTATTCTCGAAAGGCCTGGTGAATTCAATTGTGGTGCTGTCTTCCGTGGATTCTTTTCCTCTGCGGTCTCATATTGCTGATCCTTCATGACATCTGGATAGCAATCTTGCCGGCTCAATTCGAGATATGGGCCCATTTCCAGGGCCTCCCCATGGGAGAATAGACTGGTAGGTTAAGTTGTACTCAACGGGCTGATCTCTGTGGAGGACTGTGTTGCCAGTGTCAATCGATCTTCGAGTACAAGGTTTACTTTACCGCGCAAATGCTGTATAGTCTTGTCTAATGTTTCTTGCTTGTGGGGCAGAGTAGAGCAGTCGCCATGGGATTTGCTGAGCCCTTTCGCACTCCGCAATGTCATTTCTGCGCCAGGTTGGGGCTTTTCACTGCTGCAGACGGCTGCAGACGAAACGGTTTAGGCCACTTCCAGGACTGCTTCGGTATATTTGAGTTGCAATACCTAGATATTGTCTGTCTCCTAGTCATGTACACCACTTGGAACAATTATCCAGTACACATCCATCGGGTCAAGTGGCATCCAGTGCGTCGCTCATGACTGATTTTCTCTTGCCGCCGATTCCTCCATCCACTCCATCGCCTTCTTCGCGAAGAGCGTATCGAGATAGAACCTTGCCGCAGATATCTTGCCGTCTTGAATCTCAAAGAGCCAATGGTAGTAATTATTGTACGAGTTACCATTGACATTCATATTTGAGCTCGCCTCGAGTGCTAGGCGATTCTCGTCCGCAGTAATGCCTTCCACTTTTACCGACAGGTCTGTGATCCGGGACTCATGGTACACCCAATCACGAAAGCCCTTCTTGTCAAGCGTCCCGGCCAGACGCGGCAGCATGCCTTTCTGCGCCATCGTGGTAAAGCTGGCATCGTCGTGGAAAAGATCGAAGAATGGGTCAACATCTCCACCCTTGGGGACGGACCATGTCTCGCAGATTTTGTAGGCGAGTTTGCGGTTGTACTCGATCTTCTCGAGCCTGTCTGAAGCTAAACTACCCATGACTTTCGATGGGTTGGACTTGGAGATAACTGTCTGTCTGCAGGTGTACGGTTGGAAGCCCGACGCGGGGCCAGGAGATGGGCTAGCTGCTAGCTTGGTGTTGAAACAGGAATTGGACAAGCCAGCCCCTTGTCCTCCTTATAGGTAGCATAACTCCAAAAACTTCCCAGAGAAAGCCGATATTCCGACCTATCGAGTGCTAGTTCGCAAACGATCAGCCGCCCGCGAGATTTAATAGCCGGCTAATTAAGGCAAGTGCCCGAGTCAAATCGCCGAAGGAGACTGTTGTTGTTTGCGGTCTGTAAATCAAAACCTCCCTCACCGTGAAACGCAGAAAGAACAAGGACGAGTGCTACAAGGAACCTACGCTGGGACCTGGAGTATGGATGTCCTCAGCTGCGCTACGATAACGGCGGGAGAAGTCTATTTGCTCAAAAACTTCCATCAACTTGATCCGACAGCTGTGATTTTGTTAATCCTTTGTCTGGCACAGTATTTTGTTCTGAAATTCTACAGAATCTATATTGTGCCGAGATATCTCTCTCCTTTGCGCCACCTGCCTGGGCCCACGGTCAGTGTTTGCCATGTCGACCTAGGGACTTTCTTGGTGGCCTAACTTCCCTACGCAGAATGATCATTTCTTGATTGGCCAGGCGTACAACTTCTTCAATTCAGGCCCAGCTGAGGCGCATCTGTCCTGGATGAGACAGTTCCCGGATGCTCCAGTAATTCGCTTCCTCAGTGTCGGCAACAGTGAAGGGATCTTATTGAATAGTGTGAAAGCCACGAGAGATGTCCTTCAAACTCAATGCTACAAATTCGTCAAGCCCAGCTTTATGAGGCGCGTTCTTGGTGAGATCATTGGGACCGGTCTCTTTTTCGAGGAGGGAGAGGCACATAAAAGGCAGAGGAGACTGCTCACCGGTACGTCTTCAAGCTCTACGTTCAGGTACAGGGACTCACCAAGATCTCCCGCTATAGTACCATTCTCATATGGTACCATAAAGGGGCTGCTGCCTTTTTTCGACACAAAGGCACAAGAATTAGCTTCTTTGATCGAAACGCTCGCGGACAGTAGACCCAACGACCTTATCGAAGGTATGCTGTAAAGATGATCGATCAAGCTTGTCCTCGTCGCTAAGCGAACCCAGTGAGTTCTCTGTTTTCGAAGACGGCGCTCGACATCATCGGGCTGGCTTGTTTAGGAATCCAAATGAACAATCTGTCCTCGCCTTCCGAGTTCGCCATGGCCTACGAAAAGGTCTTTGAGAATACTGCATGGTCCGCGATCATGAGCGCTCTCAACATCTACCTTCCTATCCGCTCTTTGATCCCCATCAAGACAAATAGAGACTACCTGAACGCAAATGCAACGATCAGGCGGCTATTGCGACAACATATTCGACAGCGAAAAGTTGAATTGGAGGGGCAGGACAAAGAGTCTTCCAATGGTAAGGATGTTTTGTCGATCATGATCAAGGAAAGAGGCACAGGAGCAGAAATCTGGGACGAAGACGAGATGTTAGGTCATGTAAGCCCTTCTGTTTTCCATCCTTTCTCGTTATGATTCAGACTTACACTGATATAGTTGCTCAACTTCATGGCTGCCGGTAAGTTCAGTGCAAGCGGTTATCAGCTTTCCCTAGACTGACGGGCAAGTCTAAAAGGCCACGAAACGAGTGCGGGGAGTCTCACGTTGGCCTTGTATGTTCTGGCCCACCATCCAGAAATCCAAGCCCGGCTCCGCAAGGAGATTCTGGAGCACTACCCGCCCAACGCTCAATTGGATGCTGCGGGGATTGAAAAGTCCACATATCTGAGGAATTTCACGAGCGAACTCTTTCGTTATTATGCCCCTGGTATGCAGAGCCGGTCTCGATGGCGCGTTGGCCTTTAGACTAACTTGTTATTCTCTCCAGGGATTATTGCCCATAGAGAGGCGGCAGAAGACGTCGTCGTTGACGGCGTGCTTGTGCCCCAAGGCACTCTGGTCCACATAGTCCCCGCCGTCATCCACCATAATCCCAGAATCTGGGGGACAACGGTCGAAGACTTTAATCCCGATCGATGGGAGATTGGCCTCCCTGAAGAAGCGCAAGATTCTTATGCATGGGGCTCCTTCCTGAACGGACCTCGCGTCTGCATTGGCAAGTCGTTTGCAATACTCGAATTCAAGACAATCATGATCCACCTATTGAGGACCTTTACTTTCAACGATCCAGCAAATGTCCCTTTAAAGTTCGAAAGGGGGGCAGTCAGTCTGAGACCAGAGGGTGGCATGCACTTGAAGATCGAGCGACTGAGTTCAGAGTCAAAGGGGTTTGAGAAGTAATGGAATGACCTTGGTGCTACTGAGCACAGCCTCGCATGGGTTCTTCCAAATCAAAGGAATTCCTTCTTCTCTCCTCGGACCACTTATGGCAACACGAAGGTCCTCGAAACGCCCAAGGCACTGTTTGTCGAAGCTGAAAGACTCCAGGAACAACACTTCTATCGACACGACATCGGCGTTCAGATACCGGTGAGGAGTTTGGCACTCGTCCGTGCCCGCGTGGGTCTCTGTCTCTCGGGATTTGCCCGGTGGGCCAACCAAATAAGAAGGCCCCTCTGAGAGGACCCATGGTTTCTCTGATATGCAGCTCTTCATGTCGGTCAGAGTCACAATTGCTGTCCATCTGGATCGGCAAGGAGGGGTTTAATTCAGGATGAAAGTAGAGTGCACCATCACTAACGAGCGGCACAACCTGCACGATCTCCGGAATGGCTGACTCGACCGACTCGACTTGGTGACCAGGGTTGGCAGGTTAAGTGAGGTTGTGGACAAGCACTCGGATTTCCCAAAGGGTTCGGAATTATGCTCAACGCCGGCCTTTGCCATCCTGATGATAGGTAGTCGTCCACTCCACCCGTGAGAGATGAGCAAAGAATTATTCAGTAACATACATCCTCCCTCAAAGAAAGACCAATACCGCATCGTTAATACGAATGGCTGTCAAATTGCTGGTCGCAACATGCAGATAACAGGTAGGTTCCTGGATCCAGAAGTCCTTTGCCATAAGATTCATGACCAAGGACAGCTGCATGACTCGGTTAGGCCCAAGCGACTCATCGACTGCAGGGACCTGGCTAATAATCGTGGGCGTGTCTGACTGCATGACTCTCCTAGCGTCAATCCCCGCGTCCCCGCTTCCCCGGATCCCGGAAGGGCTCAGAGGCCACAAGTTACACAGCAGCTGCTTGCACCCCCGCTCCCTTCTCTGGGTTCTCATCTTCTCCTGCAGCTGCAGCTACTTCGTTACAGGTCTCGATTAATTTTGAACTGCACCAAGCCGACATCTCCTGGTACTTGTCTCTGTCAATATTCCTCCATTCTCAGACGAAGAGACTGCCCCCAATGCATTTTGAAGTCTTGAGTATGAATCCTGAAAAGGAAAATCCGCTGCCGAAACCCACGAGGGCAAAGCGCTCGATCGCCTGCAATTTCTGCAGGATGAAAAAGGTTCGCTGTAAGCCGCCCTTGCCATGCTCGGAAAAGTACCTTCGTTCTTGCTAACAGCGCACAGGCAATGGCGGCATCCCCTGCAGCAACTGCTTGGATCATGGAGAAGTATGCGTTTCAGCCTCAAGAAGGCGTGCTCGTCTCAACAACAAGGATGCGGCGAACAGAGACATGGCACAGCGCTTGGCGCGAGTCGAAGCATTACTTCAGGCCGCTGAATCCGAGCGTGCCAACTCTCCCCAGATGCCCGAGTTTCTGCGCCCGCTCGACGTCGCATTCCAAAGAACTACCAATGTAGTCGAGGATGCCGATCTTGCTCCTAGAGAATCGTCTACAGCGTCCCCTCACAGTCAATTTTTGGCGCAGACTTTCAATAAGGCAGGGAGGGAGGAGAGCCTGTCCGTACCCAATCTGACCTCTCCGACCAACGTTGGTGAGCGACTGGTCCCGAATATCGAATGCGGAAACACTTGTACTGTCCAGCCATCTGCGTCCCACCGTGAAACATCAATCCCTGATATGGACTTCACTCAGGACAGCACTATGGCGCTACGTCCAATGAACGTATCAGAGGCTCCAGAGGCTTTGATTCCAGATCAGATTGGTGTCCTTCAGCCAGATATACCTCCACCAGACTATCAAACCAATCCAATGGTCTCGTCAAACAGCAGTCCAAGCGAGAAACAGGAAGTTAATAGCGTCTATTCTTGCGAGAGCGTAAGTCGCTACTGGTTACGCTACTGGTGGTCTGAGGCTAAATTGTCGTACAGTCAAACTGGGAGTATCATGGTGTGTTACAATACCGACAAATGCGATATCACCCACGGCTAACCTGTGATCAGGACCGAGATCATTTCTCTCGATCTGTTCGAAACCTGGTATCCAGTGGGTTTCTCAGAAGATTGGAACTTCCACTTTCCATGATGCGGCTGGTACTTTGACACGAGACGTCACTCGCCGACTCAAGATCGAGAAAAAATTGTCGAAGGAACGAACGCCGGAACCACCTGCGTCTGTTGCGTGGAAATATGCCCAAGGTAGGGACAGTGACTCTGAAGTTGCCGAAAAGCTTGCTCACGCAATCGGCTAGCCTACTTCGAAAGGGCACCCGATGCCGTCTTTGGAGTGGTTGACAAGAGCTGGTTTAATGCTCGGCTTCAGAACCAACTCAACAACCCCGGTATTGACGAGGATCCGGCCTGGTACGCTCTGCGCAATGCCGTCTATGCCGTTGGATGCCGTCTTGAGCTGTCAAGGCGAGCCAATTTCCGTGAGGCTTATCGAACTGCGTGGTCCTACTTCGAAAATGCTCTGGCGGTACACACGGAACTACTCTACTTCCGCACTTCCCTTCTCGCTGTGCAAGCTCTTACTGTCATGGTAAGCACCCGCATTTGGCAAGTGCTACAATCAAGCCGTCTCACAAGCTCTTCTAGGCGTACTATACAGAATGTATTGGAAGTCCTTGTCTGGAATATATGCTCGTCACCAATGCGGCTCGGCTGGCATACTCGAAAGGTCTTCACCGCCAGCCCGTTCCCTCTTGGGATCTCAGCTCGTCGGAACAATGTCATAGAAATTGGCTCTTCTGGGCAATTTACTGTCTTGAAAAGAACTGTTGCTGTCGTGCAGGACGTCCTTCGGTTGGTGAATGCTTGCGGTGTCTTTCGCTTCCATCCGGCATGCGCTGACCATCGTGCGTAGGCTATCAACGATGACGAGATTAGCTGTCAAATTCCGACGGTCGCCCCTGCTGGGGCTCCTGCGAGTATACAGTATCCCACCAGTCTTGTCAAGCTGGCCCAGATGACTTCTCGTGTTGCGAGAGTATTCTCAAACGTCCAGAACTGGAATAAATCGCCCGATGTCTTGGCTGATACGGTGGAAAAATTGCACGCGCAGCACGTCGAGACCGAAAAATCTCTCCAGGATTTAGTCAACCCAGAAATCCCACTTGAGAACGCCAACCTACCGTTACATATGAGTCTTCAACAGGCGTGCTTCGTTCGGCTCACGTACTTTAACACTACTCTAGATATCCACACTGCTCTCACAAATCCATGGTCACACCTGAGACAGCATCCAACAATCCACGCCCAGGTTCAGAAGTCGACGGAGATTGTGGCGCGAACGGTTCGCGCGACGATGCTCACCACTCAATCCATCCGCATCGACGCTAGTACTCCAGTTCTGTAAGTCCTGCCTGTCACTCGCACCGCGGCCTGATAGTTCCTGTTTCAGCATCTGACATGGCGAAGGCTGGCGTTCCAGACGCCGATATACGCATTCATCAACCTTTTCATCCACATCCTGCAGAACCCCGATCTACCCACCGTTCCGACCGACCTCGCTCTGTTGGAAGTCGGGGCGGGGCACTTTGCTCGTCTCGAGTTCGCGACGGAGTCCGAAGTCCCGATTGTCTTTGCAAAGGAGGTCGCCGCTCTGGCGCGACAGGCCGTCAAAAACCACAAGGCCTTTCCGCAGCCGTCCTTTGGTCAGCCCACCGATTATAACGAATTTGGCGTTATTCAGGAGAAAAACGTTGTACGGTCAGGCGAAGCGGAACGCGACACGATAGGAAGCCCATTGGACAGCGTGAGTATCATTCTCTGCCCTTGAAACGCGTGGCTGATGACGTTTGGCATTTACAGAGCTATTCAAATATGTTCGATTTCGAGCTGGATCACTGGACAACCTTCCTGCCGCTCCACGACCCTTGACGGCCTCGGGTCGGACTATAAAGACGAAATATTTGACTTGTACGAAAATAGCCTCTGAGGTTTTTTGACCGGGGATCAATGACGAAAACGTCACTTCCATGTAGAGGTCCAATGTAACATTATGGATATTGAAGCCTTGTTTCGAAATCGACATTTCTGCCTCCGTGGAAAGTCCCAGTCCATCTGAGACCGGCCCTTGCGGCCTTACCCATTCCTCGATATCGTGGTGCTGACTATAGCTCTATGCCAGCGTAGGAAGTCCACGTGGGCCAATCTCAACCCTTTTCTTCAAGACTTTCTCGCTCACCCCCTTTCTCAACCCCTCAATCAGCTCCTCCGGGTCGACGTCCGTACCTATGGGGTTCTCGTCGTAGTACTTTGAACGCATAAAGTCCGTGGCTTCGTTGGGGGAGTCGAAGTTGTCCGTCTGTGTCTCGATCATGTTCCCGTCGGGGTCGCGGTAGTAGATGGACGTGGTTGGCCCGTGGTTGACGGGCCACAGGGGCTCCATGCCCTTCTGCTTGCGCTGGCGATACGCCAGGAGCAGGTCTTCCAGCGTGTTGAAGGTGAACGCGATGTGCTCCAGGCCGCACGTGCCGGCGTCCTTCGCCTTGGTCCCGGGAACGGCGGCGATGGCCACCCGGTGGTGCTCGTCGTCGTACGTCAGAAACGCCAGAAAGTCGTTCTGGTAGATGACGTCGGCGCCCAGAAAGTCCTGGTAGAAGTTCACCATGGCCTCGAAGTTGTTCGTGCGGAGAACGACGTGCGCCAGCTTGCTGGGCGAGATGACCCTGGCGGCCGGTTTGTCAAAGTCAGCCACCATCTTTCGCTTACCGACGGCCGCGTGGAATCAATGAGAGTCTGGATTGAAATTTCCAATGCTGGTGAAATCGTCGTGCTCTTGAAGCCTGCAAGCAAACTGCACCAGTGGCAGAGGAGCTGAGAGGTTTGCGTGACTTCTCGATGATTAGTCGCTGACAGTTCGCAGTCAAGGGCCGACAATACTACCTGAGCGAGATTGTCTACCGCTTCGCAATGATCAGAGACTCTTGGGAGCATTTCCCTTTGGGTCGGAACGGTCAAATTTGGCAGGCAACGGCCCGGCCCGAACGAATGTGGTTAGAGAGAAAGAATTATGGAGTACCTTAAATGGGCTCCATTTCTATTGCAAGGAGTATGCGCTAGCCTTGCGAGTATTTTCAAAGCGGGGATTCATCCAAGGCTTTTGTGTTTTATCTTGGGTTGGCATGCCTGGCCGTCTCCTGCATACATTCACTATATCAGAAGCAACATCCTACAAAATACCTAGCAGCTCGCCGAGAAGCACAGCTCGCTCCATGACAACAAAATTGCACTTGAGCTCTGAAAAGATAATGACACGAGCGCTGGCAGTTCTATTATAGCAGCCATGGTCGAGATACCAAACTTCAGTTCTCTGTTCCGCCTCGACGGCAAAGTCGCCTTGATCACTGGTGGTAGGTCACAGCTCTGGATTGAGAAAGGAAACGCTAATGTCGTCTAATGGCAGGATCGAGGGGTATTGGGCTCTACATCGCCGCCGCTTTCCTCCAAGCGGGTGCGCTGAAAGTGGTCCTTACAGCCCGAAAAGAAGCAATGCTCAAAGACGCCATAGCTCAGCTCAACGCTATCTCCGACATCGCAGGCCGGGCGAGTTATATCGTCGCAAACCTAAGCAGTATGGATGGGATCGACACGCTGCTTCAGGACCTGAAGAAGGAGTTGCCCAATGGGAAACTCCACATCCTCGTCAACAATGCCGGGGCCAGTTGGGGCGGGCCATTCGAAGACTTCGAGGACTGGAAGTATCAGAAGATCTTTGATGTCAACGTCCGAGCTGTCTTCAATGTGACCCGAAAGTATGCATTTGTCATCCACCCGAGTGAGATGCTTTTCAGAACGTATAAAAAGCTATGGTATTTCGCCAGTACTAATAGCCTTGAAATATAGGATGATACCTTTTCTTGCCGCAGGAGGCACATATGACGATCCCGCCAGGGTCATCATCGTGAGCTCGGTCGGTGGCATTGCCGTTCTCCACGTCGGTGCCTCGGGCGCGATTGCCTACAATGCGTCAAAAGCTGCGGCACACCACTTGGGGAGGAATCTTGCGATGGAACTCGTGGCAAAGAACATAACTACGAATGTTATTGCGCCTGGGTGGTTTCCCACACGGCTGGCGAACCCGGCGATCGAGGCGTTTGGTGGCGAAGCAGAAGCGGCGCGAGACAACCCCATGGGCCGCCTAGGGATCCCCGGCGATATTGCTGGTGTGGCAATTTATCTATGCTCACCCGCCGGCAGCTACGTGAATGGCCAGGACATCACCGTCGACGGCGGAAAGAGACTTATGGCCGGCAACATGGCATCGCACTTCTCGGACGCAAGAAGGAAGAGCAAGATCTGAGGAAGTGGCTGACGATTGGCAGTTCTTCTTATCGAGAACCGAAGTAGTGAGCTGCTCGAGTAAGGGATTCGGATTTTATGAAGCCCACGGAGAAGTATTGTTACATTCTCAATGTTTCGACCTGTCTCTTTGACCTATATACTTGGAAAGAGCATACATGCTTCCTGCGTGAGAAATCAACAGTCATGACGTGTGTATGTAGAAACTTTCCTTCCTGATGAAATCCCACTTTCCCGGTCTGAAGGGGCCAAGATCATTGAATGATACTGGCACATTTCCCGTCGGAGGAAGTCGGAGGATATTTTTATATATCAGAAACTGCGACGTAAAGATGAAGGAGTCAGTCGAGCGCTAGAGCGCAGTCTTCGCGTCAAGTGTCAACTGTTGGGTAGTCGACAAAGGCAAGGGGTCTATATGACAGCAACAAATAGTCAGTAACCGATCTATTGCGTCTACATGTTCCATGACTCATTCCTCTCGACGTTTACCAGTCGTACAGCACTGGTAGCTTGTAAGAGACAAACTAAACTACGGGGACTGCAGAAAGGAGAGTTTGATGGGCGAGGTCTTCCCAAGTTGGACCGGGCCGTTCGGAGGTCGAAGGGCATGGCGAGTCCGACTTCCAGGACCTCGTACGAAAAAGATATCGGCAGTATAATGGTCCCCAATGTAGTCTGCTTGCGAGATGGAACCAGTAGGTCCTTCTCCTGGCTCGCCAGAAGCATGGACGATTACCGAGAGTACGCACGAATTTTCAACACTGGGAATGATGAGCTGCTTGTATCCACATTCTTCTCCTTCCCTTTTACCTTCACGACGCCCTTTGAGGACAAGACATACCAAACAAAGGAGGAATTTCTGAGTGCACTTAATTTCGTACACGTCCTTCTCCAGTTCTCAAGCCGTTTGACTGACGTCCCGGGTCTAGTATCATCGTGTGAGAGAATGTATTCAGCCGCGAGAGATCCTTCGCGGCCAACAGAAGCTCTTTGTGGACCTCGTCATCGTTTTCCACTCTTGCGTCGAATGGCTTGATTTCGCCTACGGCCCGGTTCAACCGGGCGACATGAGAACCGTGAGCCATAGTTCCTCGTGACTCGCGACGGTTACAGTCAAGTGATGACAAAAACGACAGACACGAGCCTTTGTGCTCTACACTTTGAACGAGCACAGCCGCATTGTCCATGTCGAGGAGATGTACGGCACCGCCGCAAATCTCTCCCCACCCATTCGACGTCTCGGGGGAAGCGACACTCAGCGAGCGGCCGTCGACGCTCTCATTGCCGGGTTCAATGCTGGGCGATTTGAGGCGGTCGGTGAGTACTATACGGAGGATGCCGTGGTGGAATATCCTCCTGCTCAGATTTTTACCGGTCGAAAGCAAATCGTGGATGGTTTCAAGGAAACAGCAAAGGCCATGAAAGTGACATTTGAGATCTTGAGGGTAATCTGTGACGACGCAAGCATCTGCTTGACCTTGTTGGAGAGTTTCGATGCCGTCGCCGACGCGCCTTCCTTCGCGGCGAAGATGGTGAACCAGGGTGGACCAACGTCCAGAAAAATACTCATCCTGATTGATCTTGAGCACGGGTTGATCTCAAGGTCAAAATCCATTTTGGTTAACTGATCGTAGGCGGGACAGGATTACGAGTGGCTCTTCGGCAACGAGGTTTTGATAAGCCGCCCAGGTTTCTGATTTCCGAGAGAAGGTTCGCGGGGCTGTGTACAAGAAGAATGAAGAGCAATGACATGCGCGACAAGAAAGATGCATGTCTTGGGGCACGATACGAGGTGTGGCCTTGTCCTGACCTCGCGCTCATATTTGTTGTGTCAGTCCTTGGAAGGTCGGAAGAATGTATCCTCCAACTGCACGAACTTGTAGCTTATAGATTTTGCAAAGTCTTCACATCCTACCTGAACTGGATACGCAATTCAAACCACGACACAAGGCTAAGGCAATTGTTCCAATGCAATTCATAAGTTCATGCTCAGATATGTTAACTCTGTAATTGGCTTAGGGCTTGTTTGGCGAAAAGCAAAGACAAGTCACAATATAGTCCGCATGGTCTCCACTAGGGGCCATCCTGATACACTGACCGTCCTGGCAGCTGAGGAAGCGTTCCACAGAAAGACCACAGCATTTCGGTAGAGGCCGGCACTGAAAGGGCGACCGAGAACGAACGGCATGGGGAGTCAACTCCTCTCCGGTATTTGGAGCGCCGAAGAAGCCGTCCCGCTCGCCAACGCGCACTGGATGCGTTCAGAAATGATCTTTCGCCTAACCCGCTTCAGGTCGCTCCATCAAGTTTATCGACGACCTTAGGTCAGGTTCTGGATTGCTCATTTACTTCCACTCAGCCACTCTTGTTCCTGCACAACTTGTCAAACAGGCGGTAGAGGCGACATGTACCATTGAGATGGCAGTCAACAACAAAGTTGAAACCAATGGCCCTGGTTCCCGGGGCAAGATTCTCGTCGTGGGTGCTGGCTATGGTGGGTTGGCGACCGCGATTGAACTCAAACGGAAAGGATTTGATGTCGAGATCGTGGAGGCTGCTAAGCAGTTGACGACTCAGGGTCAGCCAAATGTCCTCAATGTACTGAGATAGTCCAGCAGGTTGGACACCGGCTCTAACTATTCTCACAGGCGACATCATCCAAGTCGGCTCCAATGCCTCGCGCGTCATGTCGAAATGGGGGAACCTGCTGGAACAGGCCGTGGCGGAATCTGCCCAGCCAGCGCGCATGACACTATTCGACAAGTCGGGGAAGAAACTCCTGGAGGCGCCATTGCCCACAGAATTCGGCGGATATCCGGTCTTGTACTCGAATCGTGGGCTCTTGCAGCGGTTGATTCTCGAAGAAGCGAAAACCATAGGCATTGGGTTCCGCTTCGGCAAGCGCGTCAAGTCCTACTTCGAAGAGGACGACTGTGCAGGAGTCGAGATGGATGGCGAGCGGCTTGTCGCCGACGCGGTCATCGCAGCTGATGGAATCCACAGTGCTGCCCGGAAACATGTCATCGGCATCCATCAACATCCACGCACCAGCGGGTTCGCGGTCTTCCGCACTTGCTTCCCGTTGGAGCGTTTGGCCGGCAATCCCTTGACCAAGCCGTTCACTGAGTTGAAAGAAGACCTGTTCCACGTTTGGCTCGGATCCGACGTGCACGCCATTTTGTTCATTACAGTCGCCACTCAATCGGTAGTTATTTTCTGCACTCATAAGGTGAGCTCGAAGCCGACATCAGCAAGGAAACCAAGTATTGTCTTCAAGGTGCATGGCTGACTCCTGCGCAGGATACATATGAGGTGGAAGAATCCTGGACGAATCCCGGCAACCTTCAGGACATGCTGGGCGTCGTCGAGGGCTGGGATCCGATCATTTCCGCCGCCATGAAGGCTATACCACCAGAGAAGCTGATCGATTGGAAACTTCTCTGGCGTGATCCCATCCGACAGTGGGTGTCCCGGACTGGTCGCATCACGTTGGTCGGCGACGCTGCCCATCCTCATCTGCCAACTTCGGGGCAAGGGGCCGCCCAAGCGATTGAAGATGCGGCGACTATCGGCGCACTGCTCGACAAATTGGGGAAAGACGGCGCTCCCGACGCTTTCCGAGCGTTTGAAAAGCTCAGGTAGGTGCTTGTCCTCTTTGTTCGCACAAAGCCCGCATCATACTCACACAGTCGTCGCTACAGATACGAGAGAACAAGTCTCACACAGCGAATGGGCTGGGAAACGAGACACCGTTGGCACCAAACCGACTGGGAGGCCGTCGCGGCGAATCCAGAGTTCTTGAAAATGCCCCAACCTATGTGGTTGTACACGTTTGACGCGGAGAAATACGCGTACGACCGGTGCGACGAAGCGGTAGAGAGCGTGAGGAAGGGAACACCGTTCGTGTCCACGAACACTCCAGAAGGCCATGTGCACGAAGACTGGACGGTGGAGATGATGATGTCGTTGGAGCGTGAGCAGGCAAAGGAGCACTTTTACCGAGTCGCGAACAGATAGGCGACGAGCGCGTACCGAAATGAAAAAGATCAGACCTGCCTGCAGAACACATTATGAGCGGCGTTCATTCATTGCTACGCTTGAACCAGAGAGCCAAAGGTATACGAGAAGTAATGGTGGACAATGACCCATCCAGGAGAAACCTCCTACATTGACGGCAGATATATAAGCTTCGGTATAACAAATCTCTGACGTATCGTTTAGGACAAGCCATATCATCACACATAATATCAAAACTTTCGACCTTGCTATCTGGTTCACCGATATATAGCCTCGGATACTATCTCCCTTGGGAGGCAAAGGACATCTTACGGCACGTCAGTCCTGGAAAACATATATGATGGCAACTTTCCATCTCAGACTGTCTGATCGCTCGGGGCTATCAATAACGTACGCTACCTGATTACTATCACCCGGGACGACACAGAGCTCTCAAGATACCGACCTCACTTTCAGCCTCATTCCGTTGAGCGGCCGCAAGCTTGGCCCACTCTTCTGCGGCTCAACCAACCCCGTGTTCTCAAAGCTGAAATTCCGAATCAGCTCCGCGATGATGGCCTTGAATTCCAAAATGGCGAAGGACTTTCCGATGCACACTCTGGGACCCGCAGAGAAAGCCAAGGAGACGTAGGGGTCGTTGGCCGGCTCAGGAAGGCGGTCCCAGCGGTCGGGGTCGAACTGTTCGGCGGTCGGGCCCCAGATATGGGTGTTATATTGCGGCGCAGCAGGCGCGATCATAATCAATGTCCCCTTTGGTATCCTGACGCCTTCTATTTCGACCTCTTCAGCAGCTTGCCGGGGAAAGTTTGGTGCTTGTACGTAGGGTCAGCATGGGTGGACTCCCTATCAAGACGTAGGAAGCAGTTACCAGGGGGGTAGTATCTCAGCACTTCCTTCATGACATTGTTCATGAAGTGCATGCCGTCCAGCTCTTCGTAACTAGGTGAGGCTGATGTCACTGTTGACAAGACCTCTGCCCGCAGTCTGTCCTGCACTTCTGGATGGAGCGTGAGAGCATACAGCGTCCAGGTCAGCGCACCTGCGGTAGTCTCGTGGCCACTGGACAAGACGTCAGCCGGCAGGGCTCTAGTTGACCTTGATCTTTTCACTCACGCAGACATAAAATTCAGTAACTGTGCAAGGTTAGAGAGAACATTCTTTCCTCGTCAGCTATCGGAACTGGAACTCATACGTAGCCCAACATTTCGTCCTCTGACCATGTATCCTTGCTTTCTTCAATCATCAAGGTGAGAAGGTCACGGTTTGCCTTCTCGCCTTTGACCAAGCCATCTCGAAATTCGCCTTTGCGTTTCCGAATATGATCCCGAAGTATCTTCCTCACAGTGGCGTTGGCCTGAACAAAGCTCTGATTCGTCTTCAGAGGAAGCCACTGTCGAATAGGTACAAACTGGTGGACAACCGAGATGAGAATCTGTAGAGGAGTTGCGAACTCGAAGATTTTTCCATAGCTTGTCGCCAGCAGCGATGGAGTTGACAGACTGTTCAACTCGTATCCAAGGGCGGCCAGACCGACGACATCAAGGGTGGTTTTCGAAAGGAGCTCGGACACTGCGGATTCGGTGAGCCCAAAGAAGTAGATGGCCATGTTCCGAGACCTTTACCTTCCAAGACGTTACATCCATCTGGGCCAATTTGGTTCTTGATAATGTCTGACATTTCTCTGGCCTTGACCTCGAAGAAGGGAAGAAGTCGCTTAATGTTGCTAAATGAGAAAGGAGCTGCCGCGTTGACCGTGTCAGTCTCCCTTCTCGAAGGCGATTGCAGTGTCGAGGTTACAATGCGCGCACTCACCGAGAAGAAGCTTCCGTTGCCTTTTATGCTCTTCCCCTTCCGTGAACAAGATCCCATGACCAGCAATCTCTCCCACGACGCGTTCATAGTATTTGGGCTTGACAAAGGAATAACACTTGGTCTGCAAGACCGCCTTGTAGGCCCGAGCAGAGTTTACCATGAGTACCTCGGTGTTGAGGAAGGACAGGTATCTAATAAATGGGCAATCTGGGTCGTCGGCCATCCATCTCTTCTCAAGTTCACTGGGCAGAGCCTTGGCCTGGTTGACGACTTGCCCAAGCACCAGATTACCTCCCTAGTGGATCAGTAAGCACACCCTGCCATAGTACATGAGATGGAGGAGCTTGTGTGTGTACCTTCGGCCCAGGCAAATTTCGTAAGGGAGATGCCAGGAATGGCCATATGAGGACGAAATAAAGTTTGAGTGCGACATATTGGATCACGCACAGTTCAAAGGCTCGCCCGAGGAATCCGCGAGATCCTAGGTGCCCGAGGTTGAGCAAGAGGGCTGTCTCTGCGACAGACGCTATGGCACACCGTGCCACATCCATATCTCGACGATTCCCTCGGTGGTCGGGGTTCTAACCGAAATGCTCGCTAGAAGACAAAATACCAAAGCAGAATCGTACTAATAACGTCGAAGGACTCCCATTGATGTTATGTGTTCCGGGTTCCTCAAGTTCCAGACTTCTCAGCTATGGTCCAGCAGTGGTCCGTTTGCGCAGACCGGCTTAAAGCAGACGGGGGCACGGGGATACCTCATCCGGACAAGACAGGCAAAGCCACCCAACGAAATACTTTGGCAAATATAAGAGATACTCAAAACATCTGTCCGAGGCGCAGAGAAAATGGCAGGCAACGGAGCGACAGCCCACGAATTTAACAGCGACGGAGCAATCCCGCTCAACCAAGGTAGTACAACTAGAAAAGACCTCAGCCTACTTTGAAGATTCTATAGATGACCTCCAAGTCGCCATCCTCCCGTACCGAGATTTTGCCCATGGAGAGAAAGACGGCTTTGTTCACCCAAGCCAGTTCGGGGCTTCTGCTCTCAAGTAGCGGCTGCGTATAGTAATATCCATCACCATAGTTCGTGGTATTGCCCTAACCTGATTAGGAAGGTTATCCGGCTAGTTTTTACACGCCGGCAAGTCAAACTGCCGTGCGACCGTTCCCACTAGATAGAACAATCAATCAATTCATCAAGTTAGTTCTACACGTGGAATGCTTCTCCCCTTTGAAGACGTCCAAGATGGGGCCGTGGAAGTGGATTTTGCCAAGGTATCGTATGTCGCAGTTGATGGGGCTCGGAGCTGTCTCCGGGGAGTGGCAAGAGACGCGGGCATCAATGTGTGCATGGTCTGGGTGGATGGTCATCCAGTCACTGCCAGCCCGGAGGTCCAGGTTGATCGACCCATCCGCAGACTTCAGGGAGCCCCGAAACACTGTGACCCTGTGGATCAGATACTGAAACAAACTCGGTCGGGACAACATAAGCGAAAGGTTCGGTATGCATAGACGAGGGATAACGGGGGCGGAATAGAAGCAGGATGGAATGAGAGATCTGTCTGCCTTACCATGAGCAACGCTTAGCGGCGAATGTTCAGAGGCGGAGGCGGAGAACCTAGGAGGCCCGATAACGGTGAGGTCGAATGCGTGGGTTAACTTGGGCCCTGTATCCATCGACATGATGGCGACTGTCTGCACAGAGACAAGCTCGGCTCGCTCCCGTCCAGCCAGAGGGAAAAGATGCTAGTTGATGGGGGATCTCCAACAGTTCGCCATGCTAACCCGACGACCAAAAGGCCGTTCTGAACGCTATTTGGGGCGGACCGCGGATGCCGAAGAAATACAACCTGGAAGAGTGTGTCGCAACTGGAACCGTCTGGAGCCTGGATCAGGACACAGATGGAGCCGGTGAATATCCGTTGAGACATCTCCCCGTGACTGCTGGAAGAATATCATAGACTCTGGCATGAAATCACGAAGAGTCTCCCGGAGCACTTGGACAGGGCGATGGAAGGCTACGAGGCCCCCCCTTTTTTTCAGACTCCTTCAACATAATTCATTTCTATTTTATTTTCTATCGCAGTATTGACTGTTGCAATTCATATCGGCGGTCGCCATGAATGCGTCCCGTGAGCGCAGGGCACGAAAACAGCTAATCCTTCCCATCGTTCACAGACACCCCCTCGGGCCACGGTCTCGCCATGTAAGACGGTATCCCCTTGATCATCTGAATGATCGATCCAGCCGGATGCGGATAACTGACGAACATAAGCACGCCGATACGTGGGAATATGTCGGTGCTCCGTGCTCAGTATCGCGAGCTCCCGTACCCGCCACCGTATCCACCACCATATCCCTCATTCTCACCGCCGTCGTCACCATCACCACCGCCATATCGACGCCGACCTTCACTGCCGCCGTACTCGTCTCGTCTCTCAAAACCGCCGCCGCCGCCTCCGTAACCGCCATCGTCTCGCTCGCCGTACTCATCGCCGCGGCCGCCGCCAGAGGAGTACTCGTCTTGTCGGTTGCTGCCGAAGCCGCCGGGGATGTCATTGTAAGAGGACTCTTCTTGTTCTTGTTGACGACGGCCGTATCCGCCGCCACCACCAAAACCGGATCCGTAGCTTTGCTCCTCTTCCTGACGACGTCCGCCTCCGAAGCCACTGGACTCGTACCGTGGTTCTTCCTCCCCACGACCGTATCCGCTGGAGGAATACTCGTCGCGGCGCTGCTCCTGACGGCCATAACCAGAGCCATACTGGTTGTTGTCGTCGTCGTTTCGTCGACCGTATTCGTGCTCCTGGTGGCGCCCGTAGCCCTCTGAGCCGCCATACCCAGAACCTTCCGTCTCATGCTGCTGTCGTCGACCGCTGCTGCCGTAGCTGCCCGCGGAATATGGCTCCTCGTCGCGGTCACGGCGCTGTTCGTAGCGATCGTGATCATCCTCATCACGCCCGTGTCGGTGGTGTTGTTGACGATGATGCTCTTGACGTTCACCATACGGGCTGTCGTTATCATTGTCGCCGTAGCGTCTGTAAGACAGCATGTTAGCCCCGTTCCCATTCTCTTGTCCGACCACCTTCGCTAAAGCGGTGAATTTGACATACCTCGTCTCCTCGTGATACCTGCCTTCGCCTGTTCGTTCCTGATGATGCACTTCGCTCTGCCATCCTCCACCAACGGTCTCGCGCTGCTCAAAACGATTGTACTCCTCATACCGCCTCTCGCCACTGGGTTCGGTGGTCCTCGAGTATTGCGCCTGGCCATACCTATCTCCTGAAGACGACTGACCGAACTGCGTCACAGTCTCTGTCCGAGACCCGTCTTGACGGTTGTACGAGTCGCGCTTGTACGTCTCTTGGCCCTGGCTGAGTCCGCCGCCGAGGATGTCACCGCCAATTTGGCCACCGATTTGGCTCGTAATGCCGCCTACCAGGGATCCCAGGACGCCGCCGCCGACTGCCGCGCCGGCCATTTTACCGAGTTGATCGCTGGTTCTGGAGACATTCTGTGGTCGGCCACCACTCTGATCGCCGCCCAACGCAGAACTGATGGCCCCGAGAGCACTGCCTGCAATACCGGACGACTGGTTGTTGAAGTTGAGATTCGCCATGCCGAGAGGTCGGTTATTGCCATGCCCGTGGTCCTGAACCCCTGGCTTGTGGTTTCTACCTGTCTCGACGCCCCGCCGGCTGAGTTGTTCGCGTAGACCATCCTTCTCAGAGGCAGATTTCCCGCGCCACCATTCCTCAACGACGCCAAACATGAGACGACGCCCATCGGTAGCGCCATCTTGTCCATAGTCACGCAACGCAGGATGGTGAAGAACGCCATGAATGATGCGATTCAGGGTCCGCTCGACATCGATTCGCTCATCATCCCAGCACGCCACAATCTGGGGGACCACCCATTTCACAGTTTGATGAGCAACTTTCCCAGCGGGTTCGTTGAGGATATTGGAGAAGTGGTCCTTTGAAAGCATGGAATGGGTTGGGTCCGAGGAATTATCGTCGTTGAAGACAATGTGCTGCTGAGCGACACTGGATTGGATGATCTCGTTGGAGCCAGTGTTAAGTTCGGTCTTGACCTGGTTGATGATGGGCACCACGAAAGGAGCTAGCAAGCTGAAGACAAACTTGTTGATTTCGTCCTGAATTTGGTCAATCAGGTCAGGCAGAATTGGGATCTTTTCAATCGTTTCGGTGATGGACTGCATGATTTCGTCGTGCCATTCTATGATCGGGTAGATCTGTTTCTGCACATCTTCAAGGTAACGAGTCCACTGCTCTGGTTGACGAGGTGTAATGCGAGAGTTCTGCATTTGGTGGTTCAGAGCGTTTTGTTGCAGTTCGCTGGCTTTTCCAGCTTGGTCCTTTCCACCGAACACCCCAGAGGGCAGTTTATTGAGGAGATCTTGCAGGATGCTATTGTCTTGATTGCCGTTTTGGTACTGTTGTAAGGTGTCGTCGAGTTCTTGGATTTCAGATTGCGTTGTCTTGTCATCAAATTCGCCGCAGACGGAATGGAGGAAGTCGACGCCACCGAAGGTACCCGTGACAATAGGGTAGACTGGGTGACGTGCCTCTCGGAGTTGGATAGCAGTGCGGCGACCGACATGAGGAAAGACGTCCCGTTCACCCATCTCGATGAGAGTAAGTTCAACATAGTTGGAGTGAGCCGCGTAGTCTTCCAGGCAGTGGGATCCAGTACCGAGTAGGCGGAGTGCTTCATAGAGGTCCTTCTTGTTCTTGTTCCGTGCATATTGTCGACCGAGTTCGATGCTCCTACCGAAGAGTCTTCTCACCAGACCAGCTGAAGTTTCAATTCCCATGCCTTCGGAAGCAATGTAGTTCTTCAACCCAGTCTGTGGGTTGATGGAGAGTTCTCGGCGTTCGTCAACAGGACCGCGAAGGCGGCGATCATACTGCCTGGCATCTTCGTTGTCTGCATAATCCTTCGGATTGCTGAGATAGGTTAGTCTTTGCCTTGGGAGGAGGCTCATTTAGCTCACTCGATATGTTCCTCTGGTCGATAGCACCCGAGCCTCTGGCTTGTGACTTCGAACTCGCCCGAGCCATATCCGAAAGACATGAACCCAAGGACCCAAAGCAAGATGCGAATGGCTTCTGCGCTGACATATTTGACAGTGCCGACATCGACCGCCTGACTGTAATCACGCAGCCAATTGCCGAAATAAACCTGTCTGCGGTTAATATACGCCCGTTTTCTGTGATCGGCCACTCACTCTCTTCACGTCAAGCTTGCTGAACTTCTTGCCGCCCATAGCGCGGGAGGCCACTATGGTTAGCAGGGTGTCTTCGAGATCACCATGTCGCCAGTTTTGCCCCTCAATTTTCGAGGTGGATCCGATATTGCCCGCACCAAAAGCGTGAGCAGGTCTTGCCAGCAAAATAATGCCGACGGCACAGAGAAGGACGATCTGTGACGAAGAGAGTGCCATGCTGAGCGGCAGCTATTGAGATGATGCTTTCGTCGTTGTTTCTCAGGTCGAGGAATCCTGCACCAACTCGACTTCAGGTCAAGGTGGGGGGGCTGAAGCTCACGGCTCAACCGTTCGTTACCTCGAAGTAAAAGGGAGGTGATGACAAAGTCTGAGTATGCAAGACGCCTTTGGGGAGCACCTTAGAATAGCGGGCAGAGTTTTATACCATTCGTGAGGCCGAAGGTGAATTTGATGTCACTGAAGAGGGGTCAATGGCAATGAACATGAGGCGAAAGTGACAGTTTGCAGTCCGTCAGATGAGGTTGATTCTGCCTGGTTTCACCACCCACCGGGGAACCAATCACAGTAGCAATCTCACCGCCGACGTGTCTTGGCGATGCTTGTTCTCTGGGCGGTGAGTGTTCAATATGGCATCCCCTGAACCGTGTGGTTCATATCGCGAGGCTGTAATGGTGGGGTGCTATTGTGAGAGGGGATTGTGAGCGATTTCACCTTCCGCACTGAAACGAAGCTCGTATCTGGCGTAAAAAGGGGTTTATACATCCCGGTCTTGGCATTGGTGCGAGGCTGAGCTATTCTTCAACCAGCCTCGGATTCCTTGCGCTTCACCGTCATCCAGTCGCCCAACGGCTTCCAGATGGCCAGTTTCTCTGCCGGCGTCAGAGTTGCCGCAAGCCCACTGGTAGAGGTGGCCACGAATGTCTTCGCCCCCGCCCACGCCAGATGTCCATCTTCCCAGACCCTCCCCAACTGCATCTCCTCGTCTTGCCAACCCCAATGGAAATCTGGATCATTGAACCTTTTCTGGCCCTTCTTTGCCATCCAGATGGCTTCCCAGATGCCTTTTCCAACTATGACCACCGCCTCGGGCTTGTACAGTGCAATCTTTTTGTCAAGGATGACAGCGCCCTCCTCCATCTCTTGCTTACTCAAACCGTCACCACTCCTGGTAGGCCGAGCACATATATTCGTGTTGCCAATCTGGTAAAGATCCATCAAATCTCTCGTCTCGGAGGGGAGATGCTTCTCGGGGGTAATGCCAGAGGTATGGAGTAGGTGCCAGAACCGATTGGAGGGATGGGCATATGCATGGCCGGTTGCGGCTGTCATGAGCCCAGGGTTGAGGCCGATGCATACCAGGGTCAGACCAGGCCGTAGGCTGTCCACCAGATTGTTGACTGGATTGTAGGGATCTCTGGACGCTCGTTCTTTGGTGGTGCTCCTTCGCTTTTTAAACTTGGGCGCCGTAGATGTCATATCGGCCGTCAGGGGTCCGTCCTCTTGACCGTCTTCCTCCTCTTTTTTGACAGTACTCTCATCGTCCTCCTCGTTCTGGACATGTTGCTGCATGCGAGACCGTTTTCTTGGAGACGGAGAAGCGCTTGCCGCTTTGGAAAGAACGGATGGACGCGGACTGGCAAGTCTAGGGGAGCGTCGCTTTGCATCCGCCTGTTTCAGCGGGGAATATTTGAACTGCTCCATCCGAGCCTTGAAAGAGCTGCCTGCAAAATCAGTATTGGAAGGTTCAAGTGACAGTGGCTCTCATACTCTGGTCCATAGCATGCCCCTCCAACCCAGTCTCGTCTGGGCGAGTTGCGCTGTCTTCCATGTCCGCCGTAATTTGCCGTCTCAAGCTTTTGAGGTTGGTGTTGCTGTCACACAACAAGCTGGCCTTGCGGTTTCACCGGCCAAGCCATTGCCACCTCCTGAGAGGCTGATAAGGCACTAGATCCTTACCAGACCCTCGAGGGCCAAAAAATAGCCCAAGATACTAGAACTAGCGCGATCTGGACGCCACGGACTTTACTGTCGCTGGCGCAGGAGAACTACAGAGTGTGGTACCTTACCTAGCAATTTCTTGCCATAATAGCGGTTCGAGGTAGCACTTACCTTTTTTGGCCAGAATATCTTGCTGCTCTATAGAAGCACGTTGGCTCGCTTGATGGTCATCGCGACCAAAATGTCAAGGACATCACCTTCACAAACAGGTTCAAGATCACGACAATCAAGGGCATAAGGTCTGGAAACTTACAGGTGGCATGAGACACGTTCTATCCATGGACCCATCACAACACTAGAACATGTGCGGAGTACAGACACGATTCTGAAATGCCCTCCCTAAGTGGCTTCGAACGAAAGCTTTGTATTGATTCACCATGCCACCACGACCGATACGTGAGCAGTAAATGAGCGCATGGCCCCGTGGTTCTGAGAACTGTCACCCGGCCCTTTTTGACCCACGACCGCCCGTCTATAGTTTGACATGGACGGCCTTGCACTGCGTCATGTCACGCAACTCTTCAAAGCAGTCGTCCCTTCCAATTCCAGATTGCTTATATCCTCCGAATGGCATGCTGAAAAAGTGTGTTCCGACTGTGTTTACCCAGACAGTTCCAGCTTCGATACGACGGACTGCGGTCTGCATGGTTTTGATATCAGAGGTGAAAACTGCGCCAGTCAGACCGTAGTCGACAGCATTGACGTCCTTGAAGAGCTGTTCTTCATCGGTCCACTTCAAGATTGACACGATAGGCCCGAATACCTCTTCGTTGGCGATGCGCATATTCTGGGTGACTCCGGCAAATATGGTGGGTTCGACAAAGTAGCCACCCTGCGTCTCGGCGCTTTCAGGGATTTTACCGCCTAGTACAAGACGAGCACCATCCTTTTTGCCGACGTCGACATATTTCAATACACGGGCCTGTGCTGCCTGGCTCACTAATGCCCCCATTGTTGTCTTTGGGTCGATCGGATTTCCTGGACGGAACTTGTTGGCTACTTTGTCACGGACTTGGTCCAGAATCGTGTCGTGGAGCGATCCGTGCAAAAAAACCCTCGAGGTCGAACCACAAGACTGCCCACACCAGCCGAAATTCATTCCAGCCACGATGGCATCAACTAAACGGTCATGGTCCGCGTCGGGATACGCAATCAGGGCGTTCTTTCCGCCGAGTTCAAACGAGGTTAGCTTTAATGTGTCCGCTGCTGCTTTCTGGATCGCTTTACCCGTGGGTACACTACCGATGAGCGTGACCTTGCTAACAAGGCGGTGTGTTGAGAGAGTCTTTCCGCAATCGACGCCACCGGACAAGATGTTGAGGACACCCGGGGGAAAGATGCCTTCCAGGAGTTCAGCCAGACGGAGTGCGGAGAGAGGTGCTTGCTCCGGGGCCTTGATCACCACTGTATTTCCCATAGCAATGGGTGCCGCGAGTCGATTGGCAGTGAACATGAGTGGATGGTTGGAAGCAACAATGCGTGTAACGACCCCCAACGGCTCACGAAGTGTGTAGTTGAAAGTTGCATCGTCGAGATGAGTGGTCTCGCCTTGAACGGCTGGGACGAGGCCTGCGAACATCTCAACGGTGTCGGCCGATGCGAATGCGTCGCCTCTCATCATGACGACTGGATTGCCGGTGTTGAATGCATCGAGCAGGGCCAGCTCATCGGCGTGGGCGCGCAGGATGTCGGCCACCTTCCTGAGCTTCTTGCCACGTTCCAAAGAAGGAACTGCTCTCCACGCGGGAAACGCTGCGTGTGCCGCCTCTATGGCAGCAGCGGTGTCTTTCTCACCAGCGAAGGCCACTTTCCTGATGACTTTGCCGTCACCAGGACTGAATATCTCTCGATGATCGCCGTCCTGGGGCTCGTGCCAACTCCCACCATAGAACAAACCCCAGTGCTTGGGGAGGCAATCGTCGATCTTCGGAAACGACATACTGATCAAGGACCGATGTACTGGCCTTTTAAGTGGTCTTGGAAACTGATGCTTGCCTCCTTTTCCGAACCTGAAGTCGTCTTCGTTCTGGAGTTTTATATTCAGACTCTCATATGACGGACCCAATACAGTGTCGTCAGCAATTCAGGAATCTGACTACAGTTTTCTCACACATAGGCCCCGTTTTCCACTGTTTGTCGGATATAAGCTTTTGCCAGTTCCGGCTCAAGTCCGGAGGGCTGCCATCGTGTTTCGTCAGATGGGCGCGCACAGACAGAAGAGACCGTCGTCGGAAGTGAATTTAGTCGTTGGAGTGCCTTCGAGCTTCCCTGTCCGCATTTCCGTTATACAGAAATGGAGAGGGGTAGGCGACCGATCTGTCCCCGGATTGGCGAGAGGGGGGCAAGGCGGGGGATGCGGAGACTCACTTGCCCAAAGCGTCATGCACGAGGCTACCCATCATGAACCCCCCTTTTCTGGTACCTCTTTGATGTACTTCGCCGTCCACAAGGCACATTACTGTCTGCCAGCGCATCGTTCTGTTTTGGGCCTATTCGCCACTTTTGAGTCGCACTCTAGGCGGTCATGCCAACGTCCAAAGAACGGAATTTGAACGACTCTTCATCGAACCGTCGACGCATGAGGCTGAGAGCCATCCTTCTCCCTCCTCTACCGGCAACTCTAGCAGTGACGAAGACCACCAGGAGATCCCATGGCACCAGCATAGTTCGATGCACTCAGAGTCGAGAACGCACCGGACCACTGATCGCCAGAGTCGCCCTCCGCCCTCTCGCGTCGTATTCAACATGGGAGGACAAATGGCCCCCAACCGTATCACCCACGTCTCCTACCGTCAAAGGACAGTGAGTGCATGGCTGGTGAAGAAGCTAGAGACGCGAACCTTTTCTTGCCAGTGAGAGGAACGTTTCAGCACCCTTTCCCCCCCAAAGACCCAAAAGTTCCCGTCAGTTGCCTCTCCCTGAACACGCGAGGCTGAACCTAAACTCCCGTTGTTGCCTTGTGCTTGTCCGAGCTTCTCGACTGGCCCCTACCCAATCAGTGGGCCAGGACGTGTGGCCAAGGCTATCCAGCTCGTGTTGAGCTGTGCGTTGTCCTCAAGCACAGGGGACAGGCGAGGAGACTTTCAGAGGACTTTTTGAACGTTTTGAGGTGGTTTCTTGCTCCCTGTCCCAATGCCGCCGACGCCGACGACGGCACGCTGCCCCCCCGATCCGTTTCAGCCTCTGCCGTCCCGACGTCGGCGTGTCTCGATGTTATCGTTGTCGTATGGTTCGCCATTCTTGAACAGCCCTCCCCCTTCCAGAAGAGATGTGTCAAGCCGTTCTGCAACTTCTCTCGCCGGCATGGACTACCGGCTGAAGGCCAGACTCGCGCGGTCGGTGGTGAGACACTTCCCGACCCAGAGAAGGACATCTATCATTGTCTATTGTCAGTTCACTCGTCGGCGGTGACCGCTTTAATCCCCCCTTCACACACATTTAATTTATCGACAAGGCGGACCCAGACAGAGAGACGAAGTTGGAGGTTATGTTCAAGGGAGAAAGGGAGGTAGGGAGGTCGTTGCTGGCCATGAGGACAATTACTTCGAGGTATAAATATCTCTGGAATTGCCTCTCACGAAAGAGAACCATACTCAGGGAATGAAAATCCATTCAAAGCCAGGGGTTTACCAACGGTTTAGAAAACGCGCACACACACTCACCCAAGACACGATCCATCAATTCGGTCACTTATTCATTCATTTCCCCTCCACATTCATATCGTCCGCCCTGACGCCAGCAGCCATGCCTGCTCTCAAGTCCACCATCGTTGCCGTGCTGGCAGCTTCTGCCGTGGTCGTTGTGGCTCTTCCCTCTCCTCAGACCACGACGGACGATGCTTCCGACGTCGTGCCATTGCACTTGGAAGTCCAGTGCGGGTGCTGGAACCTGTGCACGCTGGAAGCCTTGGGAGATGCTTCCATTACCGGCTGCGACTCCACTTGTGGTAAGCCATGCACTTATCAAGAGGACCATCCGTTCTCCTCCTTCAGAAACACTGTATCTCGCTCAGGATGAGTAGGCAGGTGCAGAACGCCGTCTGAATGTCCTCAATCTTCTTGTCCAGCAATGACAATCACTAACACATGTGCTGGACTTCTCGATAGATCCACAGTTCCTCTGCGAGACCATCGACGCTCGGACAGGCGGCCCGACCACCATCGTTGCAGCGGCCGCTACGGCTTCGGCTTCAGCTTCAGGTAACTCCAAGCGGGAAGCACCTCACGGCAGTACACCGCCGCCTTTCAATCCCTTTGGGCCGGGAGGCGAGTTCGAGACGCATGTTGAGGGATCCCAACCGGCGAAGATCAAGGCCAAACGCGCCTTCAACGTCCGTCCGACCCCCGGTCCCACGATTCCGGACGGCGGGCCTCTCTCTCCCAGATATGTGCTCAAGGCCAAGCGCACGCCCGAGCGGCCCATCAAACCCTGGCCGGCCTGCCAGCCAGGCGAGACAGACTGTCCTCCGATATTCGACCCCGAGAAACGCGGGGCCTCGTCCGGGGTCCAGCCCATGGGCCCTCCCATTATCGACCCTTGCCCTCAAGGTGTCGTCTGCGAGGCCGTTGCCAAACGCGACCCAGAGCCACTACCACCCCTCGACCCCTTCCCCTGCACGCACGGCCCGGACTGCCCTCCTCCCATCGGCGACGTGTGGAAGCGCGCCGCAGAGCCCAGAATCCCACTTCAAACCGCCGCCGATGATGGCAGCCCGTGCCCACTGGGCTCTCTGTCCTGCGACCCCATCCCAGCCGGGGATTTGCCCTTCGCGGAGAAGAAGCGCGACCCGACGCCGCAGACGCCCGAGTTCCCCAACCTGGACGACACCGGGCGGTATCCAAAGCACAAGATCCCCCGCGCCATACTGGCTGGTGACAGTGCCGGCTTCGAGAAGCGCAAGGCCAATTGGGACTTGACCATCAAGGGCACGTGTAATGCCAGCGGTTGTAGTGGGGAGATGGATCTTACTCTCCACTTCTGATGGCTGAGATGATAAAGAGAGGTCGAGAGGGGGGTGCAGATGGCGGTGTCGAGGAGCCACGGGTCCAGAACTGCGCCAACATTGGTGACAGAGTCGGTAAGAAGTGTCTGTATCGTCGGTGTCAGGGGGCGCTTTGTTGGGCAGTGAGTGGATGAGCTTGGAGGGTACGAGGGTACGGGGATACGAAGGAAGGAGGACACCAGGATGATGAGAAGCACTGAGGTTCGAAAGGAAACTGACGCCATGCACTCATTGGGCCGGTAGCTGGACTACCAGATCATATTCGAGGCGATTCTTGCAGACCAAACCTGTGTGAAATACTGCGTGGCTGCCTTACCATTGAAGGCCATTCAAATTTGTTCTATCCGATATCTATTCATCCTTTTCCCACTCCGAATATTTCTGCCGAGCGCCAGCAGGGTTGTATTCCGCCTCAGCAGCGCCGGGAGTTCACATTCTCGTTGCTTCTCTTTGGTGCCAAGAGACCAGAGATGGCGCTCTGTCAGTTTTCTGCAGAGGGCAGCTTTGTGGTACAGCATGTGCTGCTGGTCGGTGATGGACGTGAACGCGGTTCCAGCGTACATGCATCCGTAATCTCGAATTGGAGGCGATGGAACGCATTCTGCCCATCATATGCCTGGATCTCTTTGTGGCTGTCCACGGAAGAGGTGTGAGAGTGAGCGGACAACCAAGACCCAACGCCAGTGAGCAGACATTACCCCTGTCACCTATTGTCCACGTCCTTCCTAGTTCTACCGTAACGATCTGCGCAACAGATCTAACGGCTTCAAGCTCAGGGACATAACAAGAGACGAGCGTCTGCGATGAGGTTTGGAAGCAAAATCACCAACAGCAATGATCTCGATCACTAGGACTCTCGTCCACCAACCTTGAGCTGGATCCTGTAGCTCGATCTTCGCCTTGTCTTCCCGCACGTCATGGATTTTTGTTCTCGGAGGGCATTGGTCCAAGGGACTGCAAGATCTCGGCGCCCAAAGCAAGTCACTCTTAGAGGAATTCATCCTCAAACCGATCCGCAAACATAGCATATTCGGGAGGAAGAGGTAAACCCATGGGAGAGTGTAAGGACGGCGAATGTAAGAGGAGAGAAGCCTCCAACTCTGCATCAGGGCCGCTCCCTGGAATCCGAGAAGCTTCCAAGCGCTCCAGCATCGATTGATGGGAGATTGCAGCAGCGAGCAATCATGACTGAAAGCCACCCAACCCCAGATATGCAATAACCAAGCGATAGCTTCCGCAGAAAAGAGTTCCTCGACGTCCAGATTGGATATCAGAACTTACCCGAACCTAGGTATACTTGATGAGGTTGATTGATTGATTGATGTGGTCAGCTGCTCTCACAGACGTACAGAAGCAAGCTAGTAATGTCGAAATTGAGGAGACTCAAGGAGCCAATCTCGGCCGACCGAATGGAAAAGGCAAAAAAAGAAACATCGAAATAACATATCACGGCCATGGAAGATACAAACAATACCCTTCTCTTCCTATGTGTCACGAAAAACACATGTCGCCCGGGACAACCAGAGTTATTTTCTTTCATGTTCGGGGATTTCCAGGAAGAGTCATCCGCACCGTTGAACACGAGCGCATTGTTGTGGCGGATAGACTTTTTTTCAGATCTTGTCAACAGTTGATAGTTTGGAGGCATGCAGATCAACGCTTTCTCCAACGCTACTGGTATCATCAGCACACGGTACAGCTTTAGAGGTGGATATAACTAGCAAAATACGACCTATTCGTCAGGCTCGACAACGGGGAGATGGAGTACAAAACAAAAACAAACAACACAAATCTCGGAATGTGGTCCTCGTACCTCACCCGTATACGGAGTGTGCCTCCTGCCTCGTGCCTCATGCCTCGTGCCAAGGTACCTAAGGTATAGAGCAATTTGCAGGTCAACACCCTCTTCCAAGATTGCGGGAAACCAAACCACCCCCTGCACGCGCGCGCCGGTTCGAGCCAGATCTCCAGCTCATCAAACCATGATTCTTGCGGGACCACCTCCATTCTCGTACCCGGCAGATTGCGCGAGTAATACTCGTGGGTGTATACGAGCACTTGGAACTTGGGTCCATGGAACGGTGCAACAGGCCGGGTGTTTTGCCTGTCGTCGACGGAGGTGCTTGGCTTTTCCCCAGCTTTGTCCCGCAAAAAGAACGAACCAGAGGTTTGATCTGTGGCACTCCTGCAATCTTGCAATCTTCCCAGGCGGGCGCTGATCGCAATGAAAATGGCCAGAGGTGGGTTTTCCAAACCTTTTCCCAGCCAAAAAAGCGTTGTCGACCGAGCTGGCCTAGCTAAATAGCAGGGAGCTCAAGTCTGGGGCTAGTGAGGGATCGGACGCAACGCTGTCCACGACTGAGTTCCAGACGATGCGAAGATGGAAGATTGACCTGGGTGGGCTTCAGAGCCCTTCGACAAGGGGGCGATTGGGTGGCCAACAGCCTGGCGGGAAGACGCAATTTGACCACGACGAGGTGATGGACATGTTCGCGCCTAACAGGTGTGACGCAAGGCAAGCTCGACGAGTCGCCGGACTAATTAAGCACGTTGGTAGTGCGAACAGGGTGCTGGACGGCTCTCGACTGGTAAATGAAGTGTGGGAGAAGTCTTCCTGATCTCAGTAAGGTGCGCGCAAACGGTAACTTGATCCCGCGCTCGCCAGATCCTCGCGCCAGATCCTCCTCATCTCAGGGGGAACCTCGTCTACCCCTGCGCCAAATTTCCGAGAACCGTTTGGCTCCCGTTGGGCTGGTGCTAGTGAGGCAGACTACTGTGGGCAGCGCGGAGGTAAACCGTTAGGCGAAACGAGGCACACGAGCAGGAGTCACGAAAAGGCATCTGGAATAGTTCAATCTTCCCTTTGCTCCAAGACTAGGGGGAGTGTATTGTCCAATCTACTAAGCGATCAGATTGCTGCGTACATACATGATGATTGGATGCGATTTCTCGTCTGTCACGCCGTTCCATATGCTTCAACAAGGCCGTCTTTCCGAGGACCAATAATCCATGATTCTTTCGTTATGTGCTGCGGGCTCTGCTTTTCCAAATGACATTTTGTATTGCACACTATATCCCCGTGAAACAAATGCTAGACACAAAAAAAATAAAAGGAAACTCATTACAAGACTATTTGCTTCAAAAACATTCACAGAGCAAAAGCGAGCGCAAGAAGACCAAGTGCGGCGGTGCCTGATGACACCATCACTGATGATGCCGCACCGGTGAAGGATGATGTAGAAACACTGCTGGTGGTGCTGGAACCCTCGTTCTGTACCTGGGTGCCCGAGCCTGACGAGGTGCTGTTGCCGGAGGAGGTGCTGGTGCCGGAGCCAGGGCAGACCTTGCCAACGTCCGAGGGGACGGTAGGGAACTGGTCAATAGCATCGAGGATGGCCACGGCCATACCGCCAGAGAAATGCGACTGAACGTGGCAGTGGAGAAGCCAAGCACCAGGAGTGTTGACCTGGTAGCGGAAGACCATCCAGGTATTGTTGCCCTCAGCAGGAGTGCTGGTGAAGCCGTCAACGTAGGGAGGGTTGACCAGGTTGAACGGGTAGCCTGCAGTGATGGCATCTGCGACGTTGGTAAAGTTGAAGTCGCCGACCCCAGAGCCGATCGCGTAGAATTTGTTGGCGTGCTTGTGAATGGGATGCGGCTCAGCAACAGGGCCGGAAACCTTGATGATCAAATCAACCCACTGGCCGGACTGGGTTTCCAAGATCAGGTCGCTGGTGGGAATGCTTGATGGGCTCTGGAACAGAAGAGGGGGCGTATCATCATCACTGGTCATGTTGTACGAGTCGGTACCCGAGAGTGTCCAGGCCCACGCCTCAGTAGGCTGAACTGGAGACTTCTGGATATCCAGGATGAAGCTGACATCAGCGCTGGGTGCTGGAGTGTTTGCGGGGTAAGGAGCGGCGAGAGCGTTGTTCAGGGGAACGATGGCAGAAGTGTTCTGACCACCATAGTTCATGACGGACACTCCCGCGGGTGCGTTGTTGCCACCCTTGTACGACAGGACACCAAAGCCCGAGATGACCTGGTTGATACCCTCGTTGGCAACACGGATGGTGTAGTCACCTGGGGTCTGGTCCAGCTTGACAAAGAAGGAGACACGATCACCGTTGCTGAGACTGAACTGGTCGACGACCTGAGGAACGATGAAGTTGCCGTTGATCTCATAAACGTACAACTTGTGGCTGTCAATGGTGATTTTAACCAGCGCAACACCAGCAGGGCTGATGAAGGACAAAGCAGCCCACCCATCGCTGGGGTCGACGGAATACGTGAAGTTAGAGCCACCATATCCAATGCAGGTGTCATAGGCATCAGCGGGCAGGGCGGCAAGGTTCTGGAGTGCCAGGTACTGGCCACCTTGAATCGCAGCGTTGTTGGGAGGAACGCAGCCCTTTGCGGTCAAAGAAGAGCCGTTCAGAACCTGGGGTTCTTGAGGCGCAGCAGAGGCAGTGAGGTCGGCAACTGACGGGCAGTATTGCGAGCCGAAACCGTTCAACGTGATGGAGTCACTGCAGGCCCAGTCGACGTTGGCGGTCTGCTCAACCTCGAAGAACTCGTCGAAAGTGTATCGGTTCCAGTCGGTGACGAAGACAGGCTCAACGTCGAGCGCAGCCTTGGTCATGGCATCGATGTCAGACTGGGTGCTGCTGATCTGGCTGAAGGGCGTCTCGGCATCATCGGCGGGAGCAATGACAATGGCACCATAGAGACCGTCCATCATTTGTCCCTTGTAGTGAGCATGGTAGAAGTAGTTGCCAGACTCGACCGCAGTCCATTGGTACATGTAGCTTGTTCCTGGTTGAATGGAATATTGGCTGACGCCCGGCACACCGTCCGCCCACGGTGTCCCATTTTGACGGATACCGTGGAAGTGGATGCCCGTGGCATTGGGCATGTTGTTGTAGACGACAAAGTCCACGCAGTCCCCAACCTTCATCTTCAAGGGAGGACCGGGCAGGGAGCCGTTGGTGAGGATGGCATTTCGGGAGATGCCTTTGCTCGGGTCGGTCGGAGCCCAAGTGAGGTCAACAGTGAAGGGAATGCATTTGGACGAAGATGCGCAGACGGAGCTGCTGGAGCCACCGTCGGCGGCGACTGACTGAATGGAGGAAACGAGTGTGAGGGCGGCGACAGCCTTGAGGAGGCGTGAGAACGCCATAATTACGTATAGACAAGAGGGCAAAGAAAGAGAGACTGAGGCTGGACAACTATATAGTACGAGGAGGGGTTGGTAGAACAAAGAGGACAAGCGAGAAGAGACGAAGCCCAAGGGAAAAAGAAGAAGTCTTATGAACGAACAAGCCATCGCAAGCACCACCAAGCATCCATCCCACCAGCATGGCTGATTTCCCCGAGGTGGCTGCAGATTGGAAGGACCAGCCTGCCAGCCATCCTGGAACAGATACGGCCTCGACAAAGTTTTGGTGTTTTGGGGGGCGCAAGAGCCTCCTGGTGCCTTTTCAGCCATGGACGCTTACCGGATTGACGATAGTTGGATCCTCTCTATCCACTCGGATGGAGCCCCATCAGCCTCTCCCCAATTATCAACAAACATCCCCCAGCCCCAGGCGCTATTGGGTGGTGACAGCCTCAATGCTAGAGTAAGATGTCAGCTTCGGCGACTGCCTCTTGGAGTGCAGGTGCGTCGTGAGGTGCATACACGAGCGGACAATTACTGCATGAGCAGCCAATGGTCACAGAGTCGGTCACTCCAGAGCCTGTCAGGTCCAAGGGGGGACCAGTAAACGATGCCATCAGGCGAGCTCATTTGGCTGAGATTGCGGACAGGGAGCACCCAACCCGGCCATAACCTGTCAGTTGGCGGCGGCAGGGATCCAGCCAAGCTTATGCATCAAAGAGGGGACCGTTTGAGAGGCAATTCAATCAGATGCGACCGTGTGATCCATGCGCGGTGGCTGAACCCCAGCTGCCACAAGGCCACAGGGTCCCACAACCCCCAGGTGTCACTGGGCCTGCGATGTGGTTTGTGCCCTGTTACGTGACGGAGGCCGCATTGAGAAGCAGGCGCTCCACCGCCATACAGGCTAGGAGGTGACCATGCTTGCTTAGCGCCGTTAAGTATCGGGGGCTAGAAGCTGGTTTATCTTCAGCTGGTGCTGCGCCCGCCATCCCACTTTTGGGTGGTTTTTGGGCTGTCTTTTTTGTTTTTCGTCTTCCGCATAGCCTGAGGATCTTTTCTGGCGGTCCGGCCGAGGAGACAGACCACTTGGAGCAATCCAGGGGACCAACTCGTGAGCCGTGGACTGACGCACCGTACGAACCCAGCTCGCTCCAAGAATAAGCGGCCTAACGCTCGTAGGAAGAACGGGATGGATTCTATTGGGGTCCATCTCTTCAATTCCTTTGGGAATATGTGAGCAATCCCTTAAAACAGGTGGCAAGGAGAAGCGTTCTTGGGAGCAGGCAAAAGGCTGGAACTGTTCCAAAAAAGCTTGCATGCAGCAGGGTATTGGCCAAGTCAGGTACAGCCGTGCTCGGACCGCTCTGCGTTGGGTGTGGGTGGATTGGAATCCCCAAGCCGGGCCACCAGGCACCCACAGAGCATGTGAGAGAGAGATGACCTAAAAATAATCACATCCGGTTAGTGGGTTTGGTGTTTTGTTCGTGCGAAAAGATGGGCTCCAGGAACAGAAACAAGGCAGCCCGGAGTGCGGGAAGTACCACCACCCATGAGGAAAAAGAACAGCCGAGAAGCAGGAAAAAGAAGGTTAAAAAACCTTTGTGGGCTTGTCGGTTCGCCTAGCAGACGGTGGCACCAGGTGCTCACTGGGCCAACCATTCCCCTCTGGATCTCTCTAGATTGAGACAAACAGACAAACAGACCCTCTTGGACGCGTCGTTGGTCTAGTGGTCCTCGCTCTTTCTGGCCTGGAGCATGCGATCGTCATGATGCAAGATGCGTGATTCTTGTTCGGACGTTATGAGGGTCTCGATGCGAGGACGGTGAGAGAGGCTGGGATGCAGGGAGGAGGCCGGGGGAGGATTATTGGGAGATCTCAGCTAGGCCCGCGGAGAGTTGGGAGGCTGGTGACTGCAATGACAGCAATGGCTGATGATGGGCGGGCGATGGGCCCCGATGGCTTGCGGGAAATCGTTGATTCTCACACGTGGTAGTGGTGGAAGAGGAGGTTCTGGGGCTTCTGGCGGTTTCAGAACATGCCACCTGCGCAGTTACGTCAGTACGAATAAGGGGAGTAAGGATTGTCTTGCAAAGTAACGGCACCACGGGTGAGCCGGAGGTGCGAGGTGAGAAGCGAGACGTGAGAAGTGAGAAGTGAGGGATGATGAGTGAGAGAGAAGTGCAGTCTGAGGTTACCGCTGCCACTCCTTGCTGCTGCTGTCGCTGCTGTCACTCCCTACTCGCTACCACCAGAAGAACCAAACTGCGCCCTCTCCGGCTGCCTACGGCCATGCGAGCGAATTTTTCCCCAGTGCCCATGGCTTCCATGCTTCCATATTTCCACGCTTCCATCCACTCTTCCACCACTCTCGCTGTCGTTCATTCACACATACGTACTCGGTGCCTCGTACGCAATCCTTTTTTCTTTTCCTTCCCCCTATAATTAGACCAATTACGTACTTCGATACCTTCCTATAAGGTCATGTTCAGGCCCGTCGACTAACAAAACACCTCTCCCTCCCCTCGACCTAACCACCACCTCGTACCTTATCCGCCGAGCCAGCAAGCGAAGCCTCGTATCTATCCATCGGACTATGCATATCCTATCTGCAAAGTTATCGTAACGGGCCAACCATCTTGGGAATTTTGTCTCTTGCGTGATCAACGCCTCTTGCGCGCCTCGTCGCGCTCGGACCCAATCATCGTTGTCACCTCCACAAGTTCCCGTTCCGCCATGCTGCCCCCTCTGATCCAGAATGCCATCAGCAGCTTCGCGGTGTGCCTGACCCTCCTTGCCTCGCTCCAATCGCACTCGTCGTCACAATCCTTCCGCGCTTCGGTGTCCGCTGCGGCGGTTGGTCCTGCAGTCTCTTCCAACTTTCCTGACCCGGGCCTCGCTCTGGACACCAGCAGTGGCTCCGAGACTTGGTACGCCTTCAGCACCCAGACCGGAAAGATCAACGTCCAGCTCGCCTCCTCACCGGACTTTTCGACCTGGAAGCTGCATGAAGGCTACGATGCGCTACCCACGACGCCCGCTTGGGCACGTCGGTCTCCGCATGCTGGTGTCTGGGCTCCGGACGTGAATCAACGTCCTGATGGATCGTGGGTCATGTACTTTGCGGCCGTAGGGCGGACACATCCACGGAAGCACTGCATTGGTGCTGCCACCTCTCCGAACGTGACGGGGCCTTACACTCCTCTCGACGATCCCATCGTCTGCGATTTGCCTCGGGGCGGCAACATCGATCCAAATCTCTTCACCGATCCCATCAACAATGAGAATTACCTCGTCTACAAAACGGATGGCAACGCAATTGGACATGGCGGTGCCTGTGGGAATACCCAGACCCCTGTGGTGCCTACCCCGCTATATCTTCAACTGATGGACCCTCAAGACCTTGTCACACCAATCGGCAAGCCTGTCTACCTGTTCTCAAACGCCAACAGTTTCAAAGAAGACGGCCCCAACGTCGAACGGCCATGTATGGTCTACCGCAACTCAACCTACTATCTCCTCTATAACGCCAAGTGTTTCACCAGTATGCAATATCGTATCGACTATGTCAGCTGCAGGGTCGGCGTCGACACGCATACTGGTATACTAGGCTGTGACTGGGACGCCCTTAAGATGAAGCAGCAGACCTCCAAGGACCACACGCTACTCCAGACTGGCGATGTCGTGTCCGGCACAAAACTTTACGCCCCTGGAAGTATGGACGTGAGTCCTGACCAGCGCAGAGTGGTCTTTCACGGTGATGTCAACTTGGACTGGTTCACGCCTCATCATCCTCACACCGTTCACCGGGACCGTGCCATGTTTGCGGGTGAGATTGACTTTGTGAAATCAGATCTTCGTGTCACTCAACTTTTCTGACCGGGAAGCCCTAAGGGAACCACCAAACGAGAAACTTTTTCGGATAACCACGTGAGATGACACGAGATGACACGATCCGACATCTCTGATCGAATAACCTCTAAAGGCCCCCCGAAGGACGGCCCATCATCTCTCCACCGCTTGGGCAAAGTCAACAGTTCTTGCCTTCTTCTGCGATTCTGGCTACCAATGTTCCTTCATGCTTCCCGAGCCCGCATTTAAGGCTTATGATTTGGAAATCCCAAAGCTCATCCTGCATTTTCATTACTCAATTCAATTTCGACATTCGCGGCAATCAATGTACAAGGCCACTAACCTGCTGCATCTGGACGGGGTCGCGCCGCCTTGATGCTTCAGGCTTCGAGGTTACTCGACTCTGACGATCCTTCGAGCCGGCGCCTCAGATTCGTTTGCTTCCCTCTCTGTCGGTTAGCATCAGCATTTCATGTTTACACTTTTTCGACCTCTGTTCGGCGTAGACCTATGCAATCATCAATCCATAGCGTCGGAGTCTTGGGTAGTATGTTCATCATTTCCAATCGCGAAGACTAACCGGACGATGATTGTCAGCTCTTACTTGCGTTCGACTTGTCCTACGTGATGAGTGAAGTGCGGGACATGGTTAATCTTATTTCTAATACATTTACCGTGGAAAGATGACGGGGAATTGATTAATGAATGCGCAGCGGGTGCAAGACTTGATTGGATTTGTACAACAGAAAGAGGATCAATAGCGCATCTGGTATAGGTTGGGGATATTGTAGAATTCCAAGTCGGATAGACATAGACGAGGTTAGACAAGCAATAAAAAGACGTGTGCGGACTGGAGTATGTCAGAGCAGTTCATCGGAGCAGTTCTAGTACACATGTATCAAACCCAGTGGTACTACATACTTCCCGGGCAAGGACAAGGTCTTTGAAGAAAAGAAACCCAGTGAGGTCGAGGAATGTACCAGCGAAAGAAAAGGGGTTGCTGATATGGTAGAGCCCGCTGGTGCCCCTATCTCAGCTCACCTTGGCGTCGTATATGGCATGCGTCGTTCTGTCATCCTGGCGTCTGTTCCGCCGTCGTCGGCCTGTCATCCGTTCAAGCCAGTCAGTCAGTCGTTCAAGTAAACTCCAAGTCAAGCCTTGGTGCTGTGTTCCCCTTTCGCTCCAGTTGGGGGAACACAGCACGGTCGAGATCGAAATTGGCCCCTTCTTACTTACTTACTTACTTACTTACTTACTTACTCAACTTGCCCCTTGTGCTGGCCTGTCCTGGTCTGTCCCGTCCCGTCCTGGCTTGGTGTGGATGGATTGTGAACCGTTGCACGACCTCCTGCCGACGAGATCTTGTGTCGCCATCCTCATCTTCTGGCTGCCAGGGGAGGGAGGGTGGGTGGCGGGATCGTTTGTGCTCTGTGGCTCTTGTGCTACACACCCACGCAAAAGCTGCATGTCATGGCTGCTGCGCGATGGATCTTTTTGTACCACCTTGCCCCTGATCTGGTGCGACGCGGCGCGGCGGGAAATTTGATCCATCTCTTGTGCGAGGAGAGGGACGTAGAGACAAGAGAGAGGACACACACATACAGAACATAGGCTGCGTGTGGCATCCGTTCCACCCCCTGGCTCAAGCTGAGGAGGTCGGTCCCTGCATCCTGAGCCTGTACAGCAGAAGTGCTTCCGGAATTCGGTGGGAAGGGTGTTTCACGTTCAGCCTCGTCCAGCCTTTGCGGGCATTCGAGAAACCTCGCCAGGTTCTCGGCACACAGTATCTTGTAAGCTCGGTAGGGAGAGATTGGAGTACTCGCTTCCGCAACCCTTCCCGTATGCTTGTCCATAGCAGGGACCAGGCCGATGGACATGGGCGGTGATAGTGGTACTCACGCTGGGCTGGAGACAAACCGCGAGATTAGGGCGATTCCTTCCGTTTCTTCATGTCGGGTGAGCGCATTTCGTATGTTGAAGCTGATGATTCTGAGCAGACGAATCGGCAATGCAGATAACGCGACTGCCTCATCCCAAGAGCGCGCATCATGTAGCTGCCGCAGGGTTGTGGTGGCTCAGAAGCGAGCCGGTCTGGTCCTTGCCAACTCTTTATGACGTCCGTGCTCGATGCCTCATCGCTGGGATGGCGGTACCTTGGGAGCAGCATCGTACAATCATGCATCCTCTTCGACGTCGCCAGCCTGACTCGTTTTCCATTATCCGTCAAGGATGGGTGCAAAGAGATGTACTCAGAGCCAAACCCGGAAATATCTGAGAGAGGATTGTGATCGGCCCGATCCCACAAAGACGCTCATGAGATGCGGGCATGGAATGCATGCGAGTTGGTTGGTGTTTTCAAGATCACGAACCTGCTTTGACCATTGGCAGTAAAGGTCTCCGACCGGGTGTTGGATTTCCGGTGAGCTCTTCCTTACTTGGCCCGCACAGAGGGTAATCGGTGTTCCCGATCTGAGATTGAGAGCTGTATCCGTACTTTGGAACAGCGCAAGGAGGGGGTCCTGGGCCAGCCGGTGCGCCATGTGTGATGGTTCCAGTAGCCCAGCGAGTTGCATTGAGAGCGGACTTGGTGACACCGCCGTCAGCTTAAGGACAGCTGCGAGGAGACAAAGCCATTTCCAGTCATGGGTGGATAACAGCTCTTTCCGTGCAAACATGTGAGTGCGTCGCTAAGAGCTCAACGTGTTGGCGTGAGAGAACGTCCCAAGGTCTCTCGGAAGTTAACATGGTTTGCGAGAACGTAGCCTTTCATTCTCACCGTGGATTAGTCTGCTGGCCTTGTTCTCTGTCCCGTCCATGGGATTGCTTGACGGTAATGCAGAGTCGTCATTCCGAGGCGCTGATAGAGGACCGTGAATTCGGGCGAAGAGCGCACAAAATTGGAGCTATTCTCTGTTGTTTTCTAGTATCGACATCACAAATGCCGAGCTCCTTCATCAATGCACTAGACTTCCACTCATGCGTCCTCATCGAAGGTCTAGCCAACGCCAGTCGCGTTATAATGACTGACGACGTGTGCGGAAAATCATGTTGATGAAGCTTCGTGTTGTCGCACGCTCTTAGCCCATAGGCCTGATGGGGGGAGGGTTGTCGAAGCCGCTCTTTTGCGGCTTCCTGTGGCTGATATCAGGATCGACTACGGACAAACTCACTCTTAAGAAGTGGTGTGGCCCTCGTGGTGCAAGGCGTTGGATTTCAACTTGGAGTAGTGGTTGTTGAAGGAATCGATGCTGTTGGAAGATCGATATGGATGGTCCTCAAGCCGGTTCCCGTTCGGGAGATCTTCACTTCCCTGAAGCAGCGTATTAGTTCGGAGGCCCACGAGGCTTCAGAAGGGCAGACCAGTGGGCAGACGACGCTTTCGGGTGATGAAGGCCAAAAGACGAGCTCTGAGCTCCTGGCCTGCCCTTCCGGAGCCTCGCGTAAGACTCCACACCACTGCCTGGATATCGGCTTGCCAGCCCTCCCTTGTTCTTTGGTCAGTTGTTGGCTGCTTCATCCACTGTCGAGTCGTGCACTTGACAAGCGTGTGTCAATGAAACGTATTGGTTGGCCGCATTTAGAACTCGAAGTCCCCGAGACTCAGGTCACGAAACAAGCAGGCCAACACTGTCGAAGGTAAGCCCGCCCCGGGTTCGTTGCGACTTCAATATCCTGTAGCCTCCGCCATAGTGCCCGGATTCCTGTAGTGTCCTGTCGTCTGAAGTGCCGAACCGGGAGATCTATCTGGAAGGATATCATTGCACTCACAGAGAAGACGCTTCTCCAGCCCGAAGGATGACAATTTAAGAAGCCATGGTGGCCCCTAGAGCCATGCCAGGCTACCACCTTCAGCAGCATGTCATCCTTTTGCATGCTTTGCACTCTGTCTCACACCCGATCAAGCGCAGTTCCCAATGTTCGTGGCCCTGCATTGGTCACACTGGTGGAAGACGTTCTTGCATCCACGGCCAGATCGACCCTTCCCATGGAGACCATGAATCGTCATTAACTGCATGTTTTAATCCGGTCGGGATTCTCTGAGCGAGGACGAGCACTGCGACTTGTCCATGAGCTGAGCCCCGCTGAGGTCGGTCCAGGTCGTCATCTCTGCTGCGGGGTGGAATGTTTGCTTGAACGACATCTGCCGATAAGAAACCACGCTTGAGTAGACCATATGCTCGCCAATGCGCGAACTAGACAAGGAACGAGAATGACATCTCGGTTGGTAGATAGCATTGTCGCAGGCTCAATAAAGTCACACCGTCAAACGCCGAAGGAAACCTCCAAACGTATCGCCTTATCACGGTCCCTTCATCCAGGTGCTGTGGTGCCGTCGAGTCTTGCTTCCGCTACCATTGAGCTGCTTTCTCAGAGAATTCATGTTTGTCGAAGCCTGAATTCCACAGCTGGGTCAAGACCGTTTTCGGACTTGTTCGGAATGAACACGGAAGAAGCTCGCCATTGTTCTTAACCGAGGGATACGGCATCGACAAATGCAGAGAGGGTGACTGCTTGAAGGAGCAAGGGAAGCCTGGCTTGTCTGGGCCCACCGAGGCGGGCGATATGGTTTGGTGCCAGCCAGCACATCGTCGGCCATCACGCCGTCCCGCATGCATGTTGTCAGAGTAACGAGGGGTGGGACTCGAAAGAATAGGTAGCGATAGGACGCAGCCTGCTCGCCAATCAGGTTGGGATACTTGCACCGTGTGCGGGGATCTCAGAGCAGGACGCACGCATCAATAGATGCTCCCGTCGGGCTTTAAAGGACACTGTCTCGGTTGAGATTCGTAGGAAGAGCGCTGAAGCTCGACTCCAAAAAGGGTGGAGAGGTTAGGGACTGTGGCTAAGTACCAAGTACATGTACACACTATAGATATATATGGTACCGTCGGCTTCTATCCGCCCGTATGAGACGTGGTACAGGATGGCCGTCGCGGATAGTAGTCATTGCTTGTCTTGATTATATGCGTAGAACATATGACGAAGAAACCTTTCGTCCTCGAAGGAAAATACATTGTAGCAGCCGCCCAGAGGACTCCCAAGTGAAAGTTAATAGTGTCGCTCCAAAGCATTCTGCCAATCTACCACCATAGCCAGCACGTCCCGTTCAACAGGCGGCGCCTCCTCGAAACCCATATTGCCGTGGGTCAGGACCTTGTGACGAAGGATCTGAGCCAGTGGGCTCCGCCTGGTGTCTGAGCGAATCCCTAATTCTTCTCAAAAGATACCGTCTGCTTCTCACTTTTCTCAGCATACCTCTGCGTTCTCCTGTTCGCCATGTTCCTCTCCAACAACACGCCCACCACGGCCACTCCCACATTCACCGCCTCCAGGGCCAGCAGCGCGGCAATCAGCCCCTGACTCACCTCGCTCTCCTTGCACAGTCTCTTAAAGCCAGCGGGAATCGGGATTCCGTTGGTTACGTACACTGGAATTTGCAGGGAATGGGCATCGGCCATGAATTGCGAGGCGCCACGGGAGAATTTGCAGGTCCATGACTGGATTGAGTCTCGCTGATGGTGAGACGTTGGGCTGGTGAGGAGACTGTTGAAAGGGATGGCGAAGACGGTGAGGATGATGCCTGCCAGGGAAGACGCAAGGAAGAGGACATTGTACAAAAGCGTGCGGGAGTAAGGCTGTCGACATGTTAGATGAAGTTTGTCTAGAAGTGCCCTAGGGAGAGAGGCTCACCGTTGGAATGATTGACACGATCAAATAGCTCAGACTGAGGACAATGATAAGGGTGGCCGAGATCAATATGGCCAACGTCGGCCTCACATCCACATCTGTCGGCCACAGCGGTGGCAAATGCCAATTGGAACTCGTGTGCGTTCTGTTATAACGGTGCAAGACATGTCCCTCGCAGCCCACAGCAGCGGTGGCAGTGGCAATGGTCAAAATCGACAGCACACCTCGGGTCCATCGGAGCCATTTCGCCTGTCGCAGATATGCAGATTCTTGAGCTGAAGTTGCCGAGTTTCGGGAATGTAAGGACGAGGTAAGCAGCGGCGATGGCTGGATCAAGAGAGCGGATGCATCATAGGCTGGGGTCGGGGGCGGTGGCTCGAGTTTATTCATGCTGGACCGGGACCTTGGTGGACTGTTGGAACGAGTCTCGGTCTCTGACGACGAGGTAGGCCGGGAGGTGGTAAGGCGGTTCTCCATGATAGATAGAGATGTTCGCGTGAGGCAATGCGAGAAACAGCAGAACACAGACACGTTGGAAGATGATGGAATGCGAAACCAGCGCCAGACAGACCAGAATGTCGAACCAAGTGCAATACAAGAGGGCACAGGGAAAGAAATGAGGCTCTGTTTTATTATATCCCACCCATTTGTTCCGTGCTCACAGACTCACCTGGCCGACCACATCTTGGATCCAGTAGTCTCTGATCTATTCAAAGATCGGGCTTGTCTCTGATCGACCTCCGCGGCCTGATCTGGGCGAATCATCATGGAAGCATCACCACCAGTAATACAATGGTCGGCGGTTAGGAGGCTCGGTTGGTGAATGAAACTGACAATAATGAGAGAGGTGGGAATGGGAAGGATGATTTCCCCCCTGCATCTGGGGGAAGCAATGTAGAGGAGAGATTGAGGAGCCAGTGGGAGTTCAGCGCTTAACTCATAGCTTGGCACCTTCCGGGCGGGTGATTGGCTAGTTGACAGGCGCATGCAGGGCGCTAATCATATTTATAGTAAGGTCCGCCAGAGTGGGTCCCTGTTCTGACAGTTCGGCGGCTTCTGACTGGCCAATTGGACTGCATCTGCCGATCTTTGGCATCGACTCCGCCAGCTCACACTCACCGACCTGTCAATCCTGCAAACTGCGCATCGGCACCAGCATCTTTCACCCACCCAGGCTCATCATTTGCTGCAGGCTCGTCTGGCGCAGCTGCTTGCTGCTTCCCGGTGCAATGACCGCCTCAACGCCCATTGGACTGTGGATGAGACTGCGTCGCAGGACAACCACTATTCGCTCATTGGCCCGTCTTTTTCCACCATCATCCCGGGCAAAGGCACCTCTAGCCTGCGATCCACGACCTCATGGCATGCTGAAAGCAGGTTGATGAGGAAACTAATTCCTCTATCTTTTGCTCGCTTCCGCGTCAATGCCACTTTTGCCATGACCCAGGCCCTTCCCTTCCATCAGGCAAAACCCTCGTCTTCTGCAACTCTCCCCCACCAGCCATGCTCGAAGCGGTTACACCACGGGCCGCCAAATGGGTCTTCGTACCTCCTGGCCCGCCAAAATCTTAAAACCCATTCCATCTTTCAACCACTTTGGGCCTTGCCCCGTGCCATGGCAAGTCCAGCGCCGACACAACACTCCCCACATGACTTCCACTTCATGCACAACATACTGAGATGCTGGAGAATGAACTTCTGCCTTCCTTCCAAAACCAGTATCTCCCTCACCAGTTTCGGGACATCGGAGAATTTCTCAACTTTGGCCAGCGCAACCTTATGCACGCTTGGACCTCTTGACCCCTTAGGTAGATATGACCTGTCACATTCTGCTTCGATTGGAGCTCATCGTCTCGAACGCACTCGTATCCAAGCCCGCTCTCGTGGTGGGGTAAGTTCACGTGTTTGGAATTCACATCGCTGGCCATCATACCGGGTCGAATATGGAAGCGACCTTTTCCAGGGCTTGCACCTCCTCCGGGTCGACCCGCTTGCCAGGCAATGCTGTAGAATCTTCTGCCGAGGCTTCCCCATTGCGCTCTAGATGCGATCGTGTTCGTTGCTCGATATAACCTCTGCGCTCCTCTTTGACTTCATCCTTGGCACTCGAGATGCTCATGTCAGTATCTTTTAGCGATGCCAGCCTTGGTCGCAGTTCGGCGAGCAACGACTTGAGTGCGGGGAGCTGTGAGATAGCAAAGTTCGTGTTGGTGGTCAAATCTCGGTGATCATTGTGCTGAGGTCCATTCTGGGTCTGGGCAGAGGCGCCGTCTAGGAGGAAAGAGAGGCTGTTTGTTGCGGGATGTGTATTGCCAATCAGATTTCTTAGTTGTCGGAGGACTGCCTCATTCCGCTTGTGCTCTTCTATGAGGGCATACGACACAGTCCGCGAGGCGGCCAGCTTGCGCCGCAGGAGTTGCACACTCTCGACGGTGGGCGCGTTCTCCGGCGGCGGAAGTGATATGTTCTGCGCGCAGTTAGCTCGATCCCCAAAACCACGTCCGCGCAGTCTCAGTTTCGCCCACCTCGTAATGACTCAACTGGACCCAGTTGACCAGTTCTGCAGGCACAGAGAGGATATTCCTGAGCACATATATCTCAAATTTGTCAAAGTTCTTGTCAACCGTCGAGTTGAGCAGGGTCTCGAGTTTGTGAAGGCCTTCTTCGATCTCTCTCTTGGCTTCGGCGAACTCGAATTCTTCCAGGCAGTCGTCGCCCACAGTCTTGACAGCCTTGAAGCCTAGCTTCTCAGGAGGGGTCGTCAGGAGTCCTGTTTCCAGGCTACCGACTCCTTGGTAAACAAAGTTATTGACCGAGTTGATAATGTCGTCGATTAGTGACTGCGGCTCGTCAGTCGCGCAAGTCCCATTCTATTGCCAGTAACCTACCAAAGGTGTATACTGCAGGTGCTCGGTCAAGAGCGACGTCGCCGCTTGTGACGAGTCCGCCATGATGGTAGCCTTCGAAGAAGAGGAGGCGCAACCGCAACAATGCTGAGGGGGGTATGATGTCGTGTTTATTGTGTGACGCGTGCCTCGCCCAATGTTTTGGGTCTTGGGGCCGCACCGCCCGGGACAGTCGGCGAGTCGGGCAACCACGGGCCCTCAAATGACACTGAAATGACATTTCTCTTCACTCTCACTTGACGACCACTTTCCCCTCTACCCACCTCATCTCCCGCACATCAGCCCCGTCCATCTCTTTATCACCAGTCAGACCTCCAAAATTACGCAGCTAAGACGATCACGACCGAGTGTCATTCTTGAGTCTGAGTCTTCTTCCAGTTCACTATGGGTGGTCCAGGCGTAAGTTCCTATTCGACTCTCAGCATCATCGACGCAAGCTAATCAGCTCTCTCCAGTCAGGAGGGTACAAAAACAAACCAGGTGACACCGAAACTCACTCAGCATGGGACATTATCCCTCAAGATCCAGAGGGCACTCAGGTACGGCTTGCGCATCATGTTCGGCCCCAAAATCAACCTCTCACTAATGTCACCACCAGAAGCTTGCGCAGGTACGATGCAAGTACTGCAGCAGAGAAATGGCCCAGCATACCTCTCGCCAGCGTGTCCACCTTCTCGGCTGCCAAAACTACCTTGACTCCATGAAAGAACAAGGCATCGAGAACAGCATTACCCGTCAAGCCGCCGATCCTCAAGCATTCTTCAAACGCTCGACCGACTGGGCGCAAAAGACCACAGACACAAAGGCTCCAAAGCTTCCCAAAATGGGCGATGTTAGCACCGCTGTGCGCATTCAGGCATTGGCACTGGCAGAGGCAAGCATCGCGTACGACCGCATCCAGGAGATCACCGGAATGGAGCCAAAGGTGATTACTGGCCTCCGACGACTTGCGCGCGAACGAGGCTACAATCCAAGTGACTCCATGCAGCTCAAAGAAGAATACGTCCTTGATCCTCCCAGCGCACCTCGCCCTCGCGGCCGACCACCCAAGAAGAGGAAGCCTGATGCCGAGGTCGACCCTGCCTTGACCAACATGCAGGAGGGCTCTCGGCCTCAGAGTCCCAGCTACACCGGCACCCCCCCCAATAATCGTAGCAATCTGCCTCCCGGGCAGTGGGATTTTATCGCTCCTACACCACCTAGTGGGTACACTATGACTTAAATGTCCATTGGAGGTCTTTGTTCTGTTGGTAACTGTCCTTTGACGGATTACCTGACTCATGACGTCCAGCGATAGTTCTGATGGGAAGGGCAACCCACGTGCAAGGCGCAAGTGGCTGAAGGGGTAAGGTGTACGGTAGGTATTCAAGCCTCAGGTTCCGGTCCAGGCGCTCAAAATCAACGCCCTCGAGGCACGGAGTTACCATGGGAAGTATGTCTACTGATAATACTGGAGGAACAATGTATGATTACGCAGGAAAAGGATCCTCGTGGGAAATCTGTGGTTTGAGACAGTGCAAGACTGACTTCGTCGTACGCTTCGACAAGGGAGACAATTCAGAAAGGACCTGTGAAAGCACGCGGTAGCAGAGCATAACGGAATAGCAAATAGCTAATCAAAGGGAAATTCAACGTTCATGGTTCTTGCCTGCGAGGGCAGCTGGTCCACCCTCATTCGGAGGAAGATACTCGGTAGTCTGCAGTTAATCATCTTCATCGCAAGTACCCGTTAACTGCACTTTCGGTAAGGGACATTCCGGCTTCAGGCTTGGGCCCAGCGATGACTGTGAGAGTGGCTGAGCCTCGATGTCTCTGTGATTATTTGTCCCTTTGAAACTCGGAAGGCTGCCAGCCGAGGCTGCAACCCCGGAGGAAAGAACAAGGGTAGAGCCGCAGACAAGCTTTTCCCAGCAAAGGGATCCAGGCCCAGATCGAGGCCTCGAGGGTGCAAGATCTACGTGAAGCGAGTTGTATGGGGATGGGACGTGGCTGGGAAGCGAGATGGAAGGGAGGGCCGTGAGTCTGCGAGTCCGCCGAGTGCCAAGGCCTGATATTGCGCTAGCCCCAACTGGGAAAGGCGCTCCGCCGGTCGGAAACGTCTTGTGCCTCAGAGTCGCGCTCCTTCTCCTGCCTCAAACACCATTCAAAACCTCCCAGCGCTTCGGATGCACCGCTGGCCTCTCATTCTGCGACACTCGACTCCTCCCTCCTCGCGCCTCCGTTGTGACTCTATTCCTAGCTATCGACATTTTGACGCCGGCCTCCGTGCTTCTTTGCGCTCTCTCCGCAAGGCTCTTCTCGCCTGTCGCGTCTCAGATATCCCCTTGCACCTGAGACGGATGTGTGACGACTCGTCCACAATGTCTTCAACCTCCTCCAGGGGCAAACATGACAAGGTGACGAGACTCTACGAGTGCCATGTCCCTGGCCTATCCAGATCCATAATCTCAGTTCCTAGATCCGGACTCTCTCCTGTTCCGTCCTTTGCACAGCCTCCTGCTTTCTCGCGGGCCTACATATGTCTCCTGTGTTGCTGTTTCGAAATGCGTTTCTTTCCTCTCTCCATTCCATCTTTATACCAACCAAAAGTGGTCTTCGTGTACTCTCTAGTACCGGTCCTGTTCATTCCTTTTCTGCTGCTTGACGCACTGCAGTTTTCTGTTCTTGCGCCGGTCGCTCGTTGTCTCGTACCATCCCAGCCGTCCATCTCCAATATCAAACATTATTTGACACCTCACTTTTCCCTCGCAAAATCTCGCCAAACATGTCTTTGAAGACTCTTCTCGTCTCCACCCTTTTCGCGGCGTCTGCCTTCGCGCAGTATGGCAGCGGCGGTTATGGTGGTGGCAGCTATAGCGGCAGCGGCTCCGGCAGCGGTAGCGGTGGTTGGAGCAGTTGGGGCAGCGGCAGCAGTCAAGGACCTCCAGCATTCGCTGCAGCGTCCTGCCCGTCTGGTTGCCAGCCGATGCAGACTGGCAGCGCACCACCAATGTCGACTCAACCCGGTCAATTGATTGTCCAGGTTGTGTCTGTCTCGGACGCAAACGGCTCTCTGAAGTATTTTCCCAACAAGGTCACCGCGCCAATCGGATCTGTTGTCCAATTCCAGTTTCACCCAAAGGTATGTCTTCTGCGCGTGGTTCGCGTCTTTCTGGTCTAACGTTCGCGCAGAACCACACCGTCACAGAGTCGTCCTTTGCTGACCCTTGCAAACCTATTGCCGCCAATCTCACTTCCGCCACACGTCCTGGGCTGAAATCTGGCTTCGTTCCGCTGACCGGCACTGAGCCATTTACCCCGGTTTACAACGTCCTGGTCAACGACACCAAGCCCATCTGGATTTACTGCGGCCAGACCAACCACTGCGAAAAGGGTATGGCCATGGTTATCAACCAGAACGACTCGTCACCTAACACTATCGACGCCTACATTGCCAACGCGGCCAAGATACCACTCGTTAATGTCACCACTCCTCCTCCCAGCGGTAGTGCTCCGCCTCCAGCTTATGGCGGCCCGCCACCTTCGGAGTCATCGGCGCCTCCTGCTGCGCCTCCAGCTGAATCGACGTTCGCCTTTGGTGGTGCGCCTCCGGCAAGCTCCTCGCCCGTCGCCCCAGCACAGACTGTTGCGCCACCTTCGAGCTCAGCAGTCGTGGCTCCTGCTACATTTACTGGTGCCGCTGTTCCAGGCTTCGTGCCTCAATCATCAACAGGTGTGGTCGGTCTTGCTCTCGGTGCGCTGCTGGCTCTGTGGTAATACCTTTTCTCGACGAACCGAGTCCGATATACCCCTGAATGGAGAAAAAAAACAAAAATCCGGCGCAAATAGAAAAGGGAGGGGGGAACCCTCATTACCCACGCCGCTCCCAGTGTCATTTGTGAGGTGCGGGCAATGTCTCTGAACTCCCTCGGCAAGGTCCCGAGGTTGAGTCGAGTCAACGTTTACAGTCCGCAACATGGGAAATGGAGGAGAGAATATTATTTTGAATTGGGAAGTCCCCAAGGACAGTGGGAAGTTGGGAGGTAGTGCTCTCCTATGGACGACACTTTTTTACAGAACCTTTTTTCTTTTCTTTTACTCAAATACCACCTTTTGATACCAAGCTAGCTGCATATGTATACTATGTCAGCTGCATGCCACGTGTGTAACTACTGCCAGAAGACGCAGAAATATACAAAAATGTCCAGATACAAAATACTCGGTACAGAGAGAGACCTAAATCGATATGCGTCACTTTTTGTCAGCACTCCTTTTCTTGTTTTAACCTTATGGTTCCGTGTTATGTACTAGGTTCTCGGTACCGGGTACATCTCCTCGCTTGTCTATACGTTTGCCTCGAAACACGGTCCCTCTTGATGTGTCTCTACAAATAGGGACAGGACAGGGCAAGAACCAAGGACGCGGTGACAGGCAGGAGTATCCGTTGGCCCCTTGGCTGGCCGTTTCCTGCTCGTGGGGTGAAAGTAGAGCTATTGTACATAGCGGGGCAGAAACACCGGGCAAGAGAATTCCAGTATCTCGGACGCATGGGTTCATCTTCCGCTTAAATGAGCGGGTCGAGGGATGTACTGCTGTGTGAAGACTCTCGTCCCCTTCCCATTTTCCCTTCCAGGCCGCATGGGCGACGCTCCCTCTTGTTTGCGTGGGCGGCTGTCGCTTGCCGCCGCGCTATTTCAACTCATTCCCGCATAGGCGGCAGCTTGCCGGCTCAAAAATCCAAGCACAGCTGCACCCCGACCCTCTCCAGGTCCTCGACTTCAAGCCAGCCCGTGTCCCCGACCACCGCGCCGTCGCGTGCCCCGTCCCCGCTCCCACGCGCGACGCGCTCTCGTTTGTCATCCACGCACCGCCTTATGGCCTCCCGGACGAAGATCTCCGTGTATTTCCCCATGAGCTGTCTCGCGTCCGAGGAGAGGGAGGTCTGGTCGGGCTGGGAGAAGTGGGCGTGCATTATCCTGTGGATGAGCGGGAGGGGGATCGACGGGTTCGTGGAGGATGCGGAAGAAGCCGTGCCCGTGCCTTTCGTGGTGACTTCGGCGAGTATGAAGTCGGGTTCGGGGGAGGAGAGGTTGAGATCGTGGTCGTGGGCCAGGGAGGCTTCGTCTTCGTCTGCGTCTTCGTCATCTTGTGCGTTGTCATCGTTATCATCGTCATCATTTTCGAGGCTCTCATCCTCGTCGACCCCGGCGTCCATATTCTCGTTATCCTCCTCCGACCCGGCACCATCTTCATCGTCCACGTCCGGGTCTGACTCTGAGCTCGCCTCTCCCAGTATGGCTCTCATCGTTCCCGCTGCACCCTTTTGCACCGGTTTTCGCGGCTTCGGCCTCTGTCCCGCCTTGGGTTTCCGCGGCTGTTTGTGGACCTTCGAGTTCCCCATTCCACCCAACCTGTGTCTGGCTGCGCTCTTTGTCGCCGCGCCCTTCTCTTTCGTCGACTTGCCATTCTTTGACTTGCCCGGCCGAGGCGGCGAAAACGCACTCTTCGGTTTCCTGAACGCGCTAGAAGGCGCCATATTCTTCGAGCTCAAAGTGCCTGCTTCAACTGCAGTTGGGAGAGCAATCGGTTCTCTGGATACGCGGGTTGTGGGCTGTTTAGCGCGGAGCCCGGCGGTTTTCTGCACGCATATGCTTGTCCGGGTTTGAGATGGCGTGCGAGTTGATTCGGTGTATTTTGTGAGCAAGTCGCCGTCAGTGTTTGTATGTTGAGGCAAACGGACATGTCACAAGTGACGCGGTCGGAAAATGACATCATAACCCGGCGGCGCGTCTCACGCGCGTTGTGGCCAGGGCCAATGTTAACGAAGCTACATAGATCAAATACTGCAAGAGCTACGACTCGAACCCGTAGATTGAAGGCATAATATTTTTCATTAAGACCATGTATATCTACTACAGGTCTAAGAGTATCATCACTCATGTTCCATGAAAGTATCCATAAAGCATTCCCAGCCAAAACGCCATCCGCTTTTATGCTGTGTCATAGCTTCATTCCCCTTTCAACGCCTAGCCTTGCTGTGCGCTAGCCGTGACCATTTTTACTCGTAAAGATCCATGTTACCATTCGTGCCGTCTTCCAACTCCAACATCGCGTCGTCGTCATCGAGCATATCTTCGTCCTCTTCCATCTCACTGTCGGTGTGGTTGGGCAATACCACCACCCGTCCGTCCTCCAAGACGACATTGGCTGTCTCGCCATCCTTGATCGCACCTCTCAAGATCAATACAGCAAGGCGATTGAGGATCTCCTTCTCTATCAATCTCTGCAGAGGACGGGCGCCATAAGCAGGTGAATATCCAGCAGCACCCAGGTAGTCTTTGACCTCTTCGCTTGCATTGATGGTGATCTTCTTGTCGTTGCTCTCGAGTCTCTTTTGGATCTCGCTCAATCTCAGGTCGACGATCTTGCGGATTTCTCTCCTCGTGAGACGGTTGAAGATGACGATCGAGCTGATTCTGTTCAGGAACTCCGGCAGGAAGTAGTTCCGGAGAGCGTTCATCACCAGCTCCTTGGTGGTTGGGTCAATCTTGCCATCAGGTGCGGTATTGCGAGACAGATACTCGGCACCAAGATTGCTCGTCATGACCACAATGCAGTTCTTGGCATCCACAACACGACCTTGGCCATCGGTGATCCGGCCGTCGTCCATGAGTTGGAGCAACACGGTGAGCACTTCCTTGGCCGCCTTCTCGACCTCATCGAACAGCAGGATCGAGAATGGCCGGCGTCGTAATGCCTCGGTTAGTTGCCCACCAGCGTCGTGTCCAACATATCCTGGAGGCGCACCAATCATTCTTGACAGTGAGTGTCGTTCTTGGTATTCTGACATGTCGAATCTGATCATGGCCTTCGGGTCGTCGAACAAGAACTCGGCAAGCGCTTTGGTCAGCAGCGTCTTACCAGTACCAGAAGGACCACAGAACAAAAAGCTCGGGGGTTGGTTGGGGTTGCCCAAGCCAGAACGCTGGAGTCTGATGGCGTTTGAGACAGATTGGACAGCCTCCCTCTGGCCAACAACGATGCGCTGCAGATGCTGTTCCATGTGAAGGATCTTCTCCTTCTCTGAAGCCCGTAGCCTCGTGATGGGGATACCGGTCATCTTGGCAACGATGGCATTGATTTGTTCGGGGCCAACAGCATCGGTGGGTGAAACCTCGCCCATTGCACCGAGTCTGGCGTGCTGTTCAGCATCCGCTTGGGCTCTAGCGTTCTCGAGCGCCTTGATCTTGGCAGCCACATCGGGGATGGCGTAGTACGTCAGGTCAGAGGCTGTCTGGAGATCGTTGGAACGTTCTGCTTCGTCTCGCTTGTTCTTCAGCTGTTCCAATTTCATTTTGGCCTCCTGGATTTCTCGGGAGCGAGCTTTCTCGCGTTCGTAGTGCTCCTTCAATGGCTCTAGCTCTTCCTTGACATTGGCCGCTTCAAGCTTTGCCTCTTCCATGCGCTGAACGGAGGATGGATCTGTTTCCCGTTGCAAGGCGTGGATCTCGATCTCGAGTTGCCGGAGTCGTCGTTCAAGGTTATCGAGCACTTCGGGCTGCGATTCTCTGATGACGCGAACGTCTGCTGCTGCTTCATCGATGAGATCAACAGCAGAGTCCGGTAGACGCCGGGATGTGATGTAACGAGCGGCAAGAGTGGCGGCTGCAACAATGGCTCCGTCGAGGATGGTCACACCGTGATGGACTTCGTATCGCTCTTTCAAGCCACGGAGAATGGAGATTGTCTCTGCCACGGTGGGTTCCTTGACCAAAACCTGTTGGAACCTCCGTTCGAAGGCAGCATCTTTTTCGATGTATTTGCGGTACTCGGCAAGAGTGGTGGCGCCGATACAGTGAAGCTGTCCACGGGCAAGCATGGGTTTGAGCAGGTTTGCTGCGTCCATTCCGCCTTCACCACTGGCACCAGCGCCCATGAGGAGATGGATCTCATCCACAAAGAGAACGATCATCTCGTTAGAGGCTTCGATCTCTTTGAGGACACCCTTCATTCTCTCCTCAAATTCACCACGGTACTTGCTGCCAGCAACAAGAGAACCCACGTCCAGCGAGAGAAGCTTGCACGCGGCCAGATTGGCAGGAACATCGGCGTTGATAATCCGCTGTGCCAGACCTTCAATGACTGTGGTCTTGCCGACACCGGGCTCACCAATAAGGACAGGGTTGTTCTTGGTTCGTCTGGACAAGATCCGAATCACCCGCCGGATCTCTTCTTCTCGTCCAATCACGGGATCGAGTTTGCCTTCTCTTGCCAGTTGAGTCATGTCAATTGTGAATTTCTTGAGATTCTCATTTTCCTCCTCTGAGTCGGCCTGTTTCGAGTCGACCCGCTTCGTGCCACGTATTTGCTGAATGGCAGCATCGATGAGTTTGGTGTTGGGAACGTTTGCTTCCCGCAGGGCCTCTTGGATCTTCGCATCTTGCGCCAGGGCGGTGATCAAGTGGTCAATAGCCACATAGGTATCTTTTTGAGTCTTTTGCAGCTCCTGAGCGGACCTGATCACTTTTGAGAGGGATGGTGACATGGTGACGTGTTCGGGCGGAGGGTCTTGACTCGGGAGCCGCACAAGGGCTTTCTTGAGAGCTCTGTCGAGTAATTGAATGTCGCCATGTGCTCGTTCGATCACTTGTCTGAAGAGAGGAGCTGAAGCGTGGGACTGTGAGGCATTGACGGTCGTCTGTTGGTCTTTCGACTCGTCCGGGGGAGGGTCAAACAGAGAAACTGCCAGGTGGACTGGCAGAATTTGTGAATGGGCATATTGTTCAGCGAGGTTTGCAGCATCGCCGAGTGCCTTTGCGGCACGATCAGTGAACTGAGGCACGCCCGCCATCGTTCAGTGATATTTTATGAGTCTAGGATTCTGTGTAGATTTCGTGTAGAGAGTGTGGGAGAAGTTCAAACAGACACAGCAGGAGTGAAAGGCATGATAATAAAGTGATTCTTGTACTCGGGAAGCGTGCCCAAAGTGGAGCGAGGGCTGCTGGTGCTATGACATAGGCTGGCATCTTCCAGAAGACCCTGGCAGGGCTTGGCGCCTGCGGGGAGGTTCCTGCACCAACCTGCGCCGACTGGACCAACCGAGCCATCACCAGTACCTCCCGGTGTCTTCCAGCAGCCTCTCGCCATTGTCACCTCATGTTCCCTCCCGATCCGCCCTTCATCAGACCACCGAATTGACTTTGAGTGTCTCATCTAAGCGAGTCGAACAGCTAAGAAAGGTATCTCTATGAGCCAACAGCGCAGATGCGTCCAGGATCTGTTTGAGGAGGAGGATGAATGGTTGAGACAAAAGGTTCTACTTGCACGTGCAGAGGAACTACAAGATTGTCAAAGAGCATGGTCCACAGAGTGACAGGTATACACGAGGGGAAAGTGAGATTGCAATAAAGGGTAACGAGAAATCACCTGTACTGTATGGGTCTTCTATCGTCCTGTACTGGGCTGATTCCATTGTATACCCAAAACCACTCTCGATACTTTCCCTTGTTAACCGAGCCCGCTAGCTGCCTATTGACTGACCACTACCTCTTTCAATACCTCCATCAGAGTGATTTCCTCGCCATGTCCCAATCGGTAAATGTTGAGCCGATAAATGGTTTGTCAGTTGCTAGTGCATCCGGGGGACAACCACTGACGTCGTGTCCGCCGCCTGACAAAGATTTCGCTTCAGCTAGAGTCTCAAGCGACTGGACGGAACTAGATACATTTCTCGTCACGAGTAATTGAATTGTTCAGTCTGTCAAATTGCTAGTCGTTAATACATAGGAAAGAATAGTCCATTCTGGGGGTCGTTAGAGCAGCAGCACCAGCGCCGGTCAGATACGTGGTATCCAACGACGTCTCGACTCATGGCTTCAAGGCAAACTGCTTCAGGTACAAGTAGTCGGCCATGTTTTGGTCGACGGTCTTCCGAATCACTTTGGCAGCCTTCTCTCCATATTTCTCCTTCCATTCCGCATCCCATTGTTCTTCGGTCTTTGGTGCTTTCTTCTGCCCACAGTCAGTTCCGGCACAGCGTAAACAGGGAAGCGTTATCACCCACGTGAGTCCTCGGCTTGAGGTCTGTCGAATCGATTGCATCCTCATGGAACCCTTTCCATTTCTCGAACGCAGTCTTCGCCCGCTTCTGATCCTCTTCATTGTCCCAGTTCAACATGTCAGGGTGAAAATCAAGCCCAACGCTCTGACAGTAAGCTCGGAGAATACCCTCGGGATCGTCCAGCAAGTCGTCAGCATCGACCACACACACTTCCGGCATTTTGGCCTCGCCATTTAGAACAACTCCATTCTCTGTCCCATTCTTTAGTCCATCCTTCCTGTCTCGCACCAACCCAGCTTCCCGGGCATAGTCGAAAAAGCGTCGAAGCTCGTCGTACCCAGCCTCATTCGGATAAAATTCGTGGAATCCCGTCATATCCTCCAATGGTGGGATGGTGCAGCGATAATAGGACGGGATGCTGGAGTGAGGGTCTCGGATGAGGAACGTGAAATGAAACTTGTCAAGCAAGGCTTTGGGGACAATTGTCGGATTCCCTGGCTCGCCTTCCGTGGGGAATGGGAACGGTGCTTTCTTGCTGAAACCGTTCACACCGTTGACACCATTAGCACCATTGGTACCGTTGACGTGATGAGTTCCGTTAACGCCGTTGACACCATTGACACCGTTGGTGCCATTGACATGATGAGTCCCGTTCACGCCGTTCACGCCGTTGGCCCCGTTGCTCATCTTCTCGGTTCCGATGCCTCGCTTGACTGACTGCAACGACGGAGCCAGTTTCGGAGGCTGCTGGTCGGGAGGAACCAGATAATGGAGAATGTCCTTGATAAAGACACGTTTGCCCTGTTTCAGAGGTAAGCATCGGATGTCGGATTCGGTGTGAAGACCCGCATGACAAGGACAATCATTGGGGGAACATCACACCTTGGCTCCTTCGCGTTCGAGGTGATCAAAGATGGTTCTGTAGGTTGAGTCGCTGTATCCCGATGCTTTCCTCGCATCTTCATCGTTTTCATAGCGAACGCTCATCCTCTCCGGACTGAAGAGGGCATTAGATATAACTGCTCCTTCGTCCTGCCTGGACGGACTCACCCATAATAGAATGCGTCGCCAAATGGTTCATGGACACAGGTCAAGTCTTTCCTGGTCATGAACACCTTGCAACATGGTCAGCATTCTCATCAAAGACCCAAAGCAGGCAGTATGGAGCGAACACGTTCAAATGCTGTACTACATGCACGTGGGTGCGTGGCACAGAATATCGGTTTGGCCATGATGGCAATGCCCTCTCGACGACAATGCTACAAGTCAACCGAGAGGATGAATTTGACGGAGTCGGCCGACTCCAGGTAAAGAGAATGTCAAGGTTCGGTGAACCTAGGAAAAATAGCCCCTTTCGGTCAGCAAGGATAGGATTTCAGCTGGACAATAGCAGCCAGGCAATCGAGAAAGAAGATTCCTCTGATCGCTTCCACCAACTCACGGCGATCGTCGAGTAGGTATTTATAGCAGGATCAGATAACGGGTCTCGGTCGCGGGACTCGGACGGACATGGGCAAAAAGTCACTCAAGACAAGAAGTCTTCATTGCCTGCATTGAACTGGGATCCTTTTCCGAGGCGAATCAATGGGCCTTACGAGATGGTGAAAAATTCGTCATTGCTCCATGTGCCAGTGATGTTGAGCATCTCGAATGACGCCAAGGGGGTTGCGATTCGCTTGCCATCGTCGGGCGGCCCCGCAGCACGAGAAAAACCCCCAAGTAACAATCCACTTTTCCAGGAACATGTGGGAGATGGCGATCGTGATTGGCATCTCCAAGGCCCGAGCAGCCACCCGTGAGAGCGAGGAGGCGAACGCCATGCATGGGGTTGACGGCTGAGTTGCGGGAAACGTTGAGGAGGGAAAAGGCCATGGCCGTCTGGATGGCAAATTGGGAGAGGGATGGATCTTGCGAGACTGCGCCCTGCGAAAGAGAAGGACAAATCTGGGACGATCTCGAGCCACCTATGTCAGTCATCCATCTGGACCTGAATAATGTGACCCGCCGAGCCTTTCAGAAGTAGTAGGAATGACGGATGATCATAGAGATGGCGGGAACTGCGAACTGCAACTTGCAAACTATGTGACGTCGAGAACAGGTGGGAAAAGACGATGAAATTGCAGTTGATGTTCGAGAGACTTCCAATTTGAGTTGGAAAAGGTGTGGAGGGCTAGCGGGCACTTGGACTTAGCTAACGAGCAGTAGTCCTGGGGGAGCACCATGGGGTGGCTACTGGCCCAGCAGTAGTGCCCAGAGCCCGGAGCACGGCTACCTGTATGTTAGGGGGGCACCAGCTCGTTAGGGAGGCTGCCTGGAGTAATTAGGTGGTGCCTAGAGACCTCCCAACAGCGGAATAGTCCGCCGCAGCACTGATGCTGCCTGAACTAGTGTCCTTTGCCGGTGAGGTGAAATGCCAGTGCCGTCGCGAACGAAAATTCCATTGACCGCCGTCAACACCATCAATCTGGTTTCCCAAACCGAAGAACTCATCATACATACATCTTCCGCTCTTTGTTGTGGTCGGGGAGTCTGGCGCCTGGGCATTGTCGAGTCTGGTTGATCTTCAGTTCATCACCCTTCTTGTTTCCCAGAGAGCTTCTCTTTTCAACCCTGTCCTCCACCTGAGGCTTTCTCTCTTCCCTCGCAATCGTCAACCACCAGGATGGATTTCTTCAGGAATCTGATGGCCTCTCCTCCGCCTGCACCTCCTCCAGAGCCTACGATCCTCGTGACCAAACCGATCCATCCCTATTATCCCACAGAGATTGACATTGTCAACTTCGCCGCCAACGAAATGACCGTGCCGCAGTTACTGGCCACCTTTGCGACTGGCTGTACCATCATCCTCTCTCTCACATGGTTTCTTATGTCGAGTCTTGCACCACGTCTCAGAGTCAGGGATAAGGCCATTGCGCTGTGGTTTTGCTTGTGTATGAGAAGAGCCATGAAACTGCGCCAGGCGGACACTGACATTGAAAAGGCGGCTTCATTCACTTGTTCTTCGAAGGCTACTTTGCCTACAATCACACTCGCATGGGCGGTCTCCAAGATATTTTTGGTCAACTGTGGAAGGAATACTCATTATCAGATTCGCGATATCTGACCTCGGATCCCTTTGTCTTGTGCATGGAGACCATCACGGCAGTATGGACCTATCTCCCCAAAAAGAGCAAGCCGGAGGACTATATTGACACGATTTAGGTCTTCTGGGGCCCCCTTTCCTTCTTGATGGTGTATTTCATCATTGTCTCCCACCCTCTGCGTTATCCACTCCAGGCAGTTGTTTCACTCGGACAGATCTATGGCGATATCCTCTACTACGCAACCTCGATGTTCGATCATTACCACAGAAACCTGACCTATTGCCGACCTGAGCCATATTATTTCTGGTTCTACTATTTCCTCATGAATATCTTCTGGATTGTCATTCCAGGAAGTAAGTCCTCCCTTGCCTCGAAATGACAGTTCCTAGCTTACTCGTATAACCACAGTTCTACTCGCTAGCAGCCTGAGAATCACAGCCAAAGCTTTCAAGGCGCTTGACCGGATGTCGCACTCGCTGCAAGGAAACGGCAGTGTGGCCAGACCGAAAGCCAACGGCCACATCAAACATGCATGATGGGTGCGACCAAAAAACGGTGGTGTCTAATAATCGTCGTCGAACGGGCCGCAGTGAAAGGCTCGTCGGTCTCTCACAGACCTGCATCTGGCTCCAAGAATTGGTTGCATTCGCAAGTACTGGTCTGGACTGCAATGGCCTTGATCGTAAGCGAGGTATAACTCAAGAGGAGCTGCGCGGTAGCTTACAGTGCCGGGCGATCTGCACAATAGATAATGATTAATCCTTCTGTTTCGAGTATGTGATCGACTAATTGCTTCTATTTGTATATTCGGGTCGTGTTCGGTTATCGATCTCAGTGGTTGCCCTGGAAACCGCCGCGACTGATCCGGCCCGGCAAGCTGGGACCTTTGACGCAACCTGCATATTGACCTGCGCTACCGCCATTTGGTCGAACTGCGCCATGCGTGAAATGCAGCGATAGTTCGGACTTCCTTACCGCTGGCATCTGCAGTTCTCTCTGCCCAAAAGAAGGTGCCTGTGCCACAAGTACCTTGAACATCCATGACCACCAACAACACCACACCGACACATCAATATGCGCATAGAAGGGTCTTCACAGCTGACGAAAACAACTCTCTATGGATTGAGCGATAATCACACATTGATGGAATAGAACGCGACCACAACACACCACCACGACGCATATTCGTCAATGCGAGCAGACTCGACCCCAACCTCTACCCGCCGAACATCCAAGAACCACCGCTCTAACACTCGATCTTCTTCCAAACCGCAAAATGTAGACTCACCTCGGCCCAGTGGGCTCTACGAATCACCTTCCGTTCAAGACCGCATTCGACAATGGCAGGCTCAAGGTGCAGCAAATGCCCCGCCGCCGGATGCAGTGAGCGTCCGATCGATTCCCATCTCCGAATGCCCCTCCACTGTATCGAGGCCAGAGTCGGGATATGGAAACGAGTCAAGAGGTCGCGTCGGCGGAAGAACCAAAGCCAAAGATGAGGAGGATCCAGAGAGGGGAAGGAGCTCCAGCGCTCCGCGAAGACGCATTATCAGCGATGGTCACTGGAAGACCCAGAGGCAAGCCAAAGACAACAAGGAAGCAAAGTCTGGAGCCAGCCGACGGCCGGAATCACGATTGTATGATCTCTCGTACACCTCGAACCAAGAAAAGGGCAAAGATAGACGCCGCTCCAAAATACAGCAACGTCCGGGCACCGGCCAGGGAACGGAACAAACTGTGCCGCACGACGACGGCATTAGAGTGGCACCAATTCCAGTTGATGACCAAGCGCAAGAGGGGGAGTTGCCGCCTGCTTATGACATGGAAAGCCGAGCAGACGAAGAGCTGGCTCGACATTTGACTACGGAATCTATCGTGTCTGGAGATTTCGGGAGAGATGCACATGAACCAATGGGACCCGAGGAGGGTGTCCCAGTGGATTGGAAACCCAGTAAATACGCTGAGTTACTGGGAAGGACTGGGGATGCTTCCTTGGATGGGAGCCCGCCAAAATCCAGGAAAGGTGGACTAATAGGCAAGACCAGAGGCATGTTTATCAAGGCCGAGACTCTATCTACCGCCGGCAACAGACTACCCAGTATTGAAGCATGGCTTGACGAGCAGCCCGATCCCTTCGTCGACGCAGACGGCTTGGATGATCCGCCACCGGTCGAGGTGCCTCAGCCGTTGAGGAAACGTACGCACCGGAAGCGTTCCTCCATCGAGAAGTCTATCGCGCCTGATCCCAATCAGATATGGAATTCCATTTCGCCACAACAGACCGAAACCAGTCTGCGCGATCCACCGAGGCCTGGTAGCTCGGTTCCTTCACCAAATGCCAACCAGAAGTCCTCTTCAAAACTTAGCAATGCCGCAGATGAGACACACGATGGAACTGATGGGTCACCGTCCAACCTGCGAAGGAGAGGTGCAAAAGTTCGCCGTCAGCGAAGCCCGGTCAAGAGGGATATGGTGCCGGATGGAAGCTCCTCAGAGCCCACAATGTCGCTGGCAGAAGGTTGTCCAGCTGGGAATACGGCTGGTAGAGCTCCCAGCCTACCTCAACGGCCCTGTCCCCCCACAGGTCCGCATCAACTTTCGACAATCCAGTCTGTGGAGACTTTCAAAGAAACAGATCTAGAGCCGGGTGCGGAGGGAAAGGCTCCCGGAGAGGTCTGTGGCCTCAAACGCAAGCTAACCACTCACGAAGATTTGATGTCAGTTTTGTCTTTGCCGAGGGGCAGCCGCGCCCGCCGATCAAGACGCAATGCGAGAACTACACAAGCAAAACAACAGCCAAGTTCAGCACAAGACATACTCGCTGCGGTGGTGGCTGACGAAGAAAGGTATGGACGGGAGTTACGAACCTTGGTCGATGGTGTCATACCAGTTTTGCTACAATGCCTTCTGTCCAAAACAGATGCCGCGGCCGCGGCGGGATTGTTCACATCAGCATCCCTCGAGGATGGGGCGAGCATCACCAGGCCCATCATTGATATGGGAATTGCCCTGGAGAGGTTGAAGGCCCTGCACAATCGAATTCCTTCCCAAAACCTGGACAGCCTTCTCAACTGGGGCCAAACTTCGGAGAAAGCATATAGAGACTATTTACAAGCCTGGAGGCTTGGCTTTCAAGACGTGGTAGTCAACCTTGCACCCCTGGAAAGCTCATCAGCTCAGGAGCAAGGCATGGCCAGGGACGAGGCCGGAGACCTCGTCGACGCGGCAGGCAAGAAAGTCGACGTTGCATATCTCTTGAAAAGACCACTCGTGAGAGTTAAGGCTTTGAGCAAGACATTTAATCGAATCAAGGATGAATATGACGGACCCCTTGCCGCACAGATGGCCAATACTTATGCCGACCTGACAGCACTTGCAAAGAGGCGGAACCAAGAAGAACAAGCCAGATTGGAAGATGAGGCAGCTGCCAACATCGATGCAACAAGAGCCCGAGATATCAGGACAATGGCAGCTTCAGCGCACATCACTGTCGACAAATCCCGCCGCGTGAAGGCAAGGGACGTCTTCAACCTCACCATCTATCACTCAAGCGGACAAAGAATGGACTGCAGCATCGAACTGGTCTTTCGAGATAACGCTCGCGGTGAGCCAGCTGGTGGAGACGTCCTGGTCTGTGAAATCGATGATACAGGGAAGTGGCTGCTCTTTGCTCCCATTGAGCTGAACTCGATATCTGCCAGGCGCGGTGAGGATGGGTTCGATCTCGTCATCATGGTTCGGGGTCGGGCAGGTATTGGACAGGAATGGCACGAATTATTGGCCTTGAAGACGGATGATAAAGAAGCCGTGGCGGAATGGATGGATATGCTTGGGTCGAACCCTCTTCCCGCGAGGCTGAATCGCACACCCAGTTTTGTGAAGCGACCTTCACCTTTGGCCATCACACCAGCAGCCGAATCCGAGTCTTCAGCCTCGAATACTACCAGTCAGCCAGACAACAAAACCCTTGCAACCGAACATCTAGATGTACCTATTGGCGAACCCTCGGTTCTTGGGGCCCGTGGAGGGTTGAGTCGGCGTCCAGACTTTAACAAGCCACTGGTAGACAGACCGTCACCGCGGTTGAATCTAGGAGGTGGACTTGCATCAAAACCTCTTCCCCAGCATCCGCCAGCGTCGAAAATTCCATCAAGGCGCCCAGTCTCGGTCCCATCAGTCTTGTCTTCTGATCGATCGACAATTTCAGATCGTTCCATACGGGATTCCGCAACCATACTCACCTCATCATCAACCAAAACTGCATCAACTAACCCTAGCCATGGATCTCACAACAAGATTTCTGAGGCGTGGCGATCTTCTCAGCCTCTATATCACAAATCTTCCGATGGAATGAAAAATCATGTTGAGAACAACCACAATGCAGGCTTTCCAAAGCCCAGTGGACCTGTCAATTCTAGCAGTGACTACAATCGTTCTTCGATATCACACCCGAAATCGGACACAAGTACGACGCAGCCTGCGTTATGGGACTCACAGCTTTCGCCGCCAACGGCCAGCAGAGAGTCAAACTTGTCCAGACCTTCCCCGGAAACATCCCCCCAAAGACCAGAATACCATCGAGCAATGTCCTCCACCCCATCGAAAGAGCTGCCGACTGTCAACAAGCTTCGAACCCCACAAGCCCAAGGAAGTCGGTTATCATCCCTGCCAGCAAGACAATCTCCAGGGTCACAATTATCAACACCTGAACCTTATCAGCAGCAACAGCGGCCAAAGCGAGAGCACAAGAGTTCGCCCAGAAGTCAGTTATTCACTGAGGATATCCCCATTCCGCCAGCACACAGAACTCGTGAAGATCGCCCGTTTGTACCCAGTCTTGGGATTTCGTCCCCGCCGACCTCCCCACCGCATGGTTCTGGCATTCTGCAGCCAATATCAAGCAATAGGCCCAGTCCTGTGCTGAAACCTAGTCCGAGTCCCGCGGACAAGACGGTGAGGCGGCGGACTTCCTCGCCTCTGAAGCATGAATATGAACCATCCACAAGCTCTGACACTTCCGGATATGATTCAGACAGTGACAGCAGTTCGTCTTCTGACACTTCGGAAGACTTCTTGTCAGAGCATGGGGATAAACCAACACCTCTCGTGGCCATCAGGGCGGGTGAAGGACGAACATTGAAACAATCGGTTCCCCCGCCTTCAATGAAATCCACGGGTACCCGCACGCTGGCTCCCTCGGACTCTGCTTCTCAAGGTCCTTACCGCAAGGTTCCTTCATCGACCACGATTCCAGCAGGCAAGCAGGCAAAGACAATCGCGTTGATATGCTCGTGGTCCGACAGAGGCATGTGGGAGCAGATTTATCCTGACGAGTGCTCCATCGTAATCTCGCCCGGTTTGATCGAAGCCTTTGAGATGTCCGCGGCTCATTCCGACGCTCAAAATCCCTTGGGCAATCGCTCACTTGACAGTCATGGCCTGGGAAAGAACTCCGTCTCCCAGCAGCCTCTGGTAGCTTTTGAGTTGACACCAATTGTTCCGCTACGCAGGGGAACTGCGCTGGACATTTCGATCCGGTCTCCTCCGACAGCCAACTCGAAGATCAGAACGACCAATAATGTTATGTTCCGTTCGCGGAATCCAGAAGAGTGTGAAGCACTGTATGGAATGATCAACTGGGCTCGGTGTAACAACCCTACATATATCCAGCTGCAAAATGCACGGCCTCGTCGCCAACCGTCAGTGACTTTCAATGTTGGCCAAGCTCAACAGAGTCGCTCGAGGGCGAGTTCATGGTTCAGCTTCGGGAGTCAGAAGAAATCGAGTTACCGGGCTTCATCAGCTCCAACACCCGCCTCAATCGACCTGTCAGTGGAGAGCTCGGGAACTGTGACAAGCGCTTTCTCCGCACTCAAGAGACTTGGCGTTAGTACCGCCTTCAATCTCAATCGATCTTCCGTGAGACGCAGAAATGGTGGTGGCGGCGGCGGCACGGGGGAGTCTCTTTATTCCTCCAGCAGTGGGACCGGGACAGGGTCGGGCTCAGGCACACCCCCGCCCAGTCAGCTCGGCTTCGTACCAGGAAAAGATGGACCAAACGTCCCATCGACAAGTGCGGCTGCAGCAGAAGGAGGAGGCATGGTCAACAATATGAAGATTCGATTGTACGTCAGGAAGGGGCAGCATTGGGAAAACTTGGGAGCTGCGCGTCTTACGGTCCTCCCAGCACCATCAACCGCCGCAGAAAGTGGCAAATCAACGCCAAATCGGCCATTGGCGACTCCAGGCGCCTCTCCACCACCAACAGCCGGCCCTTCTCGATCTCCCTCGAACCTTGCAGCAGGAGGCCAACTAGGACAAAACCGTGGGCCTCGCCTCCCAAGCTCTAGCCACACTCCACATCGCGTCCATGGCAATGGTCGCGAGAAGCGCATTCTTATTACTCAAAACAAGAATCACGACGTTGTGCTGTTGGACAGTGTGCTGGGTGAAAGCTGCTTCGAGCGCGTGATGCAGACAGGCATTGCGGTCAAGACCTGGAGCGAGGACGAGGTTATTGCCGACACAGGCGGCGTGACTCTGGGCAAGGAACGAGTGTACATGATGCAATTTCCGGGCACGAGGGAAGCGGGCTGGGTCTTTGGTCTCTGTGGCACGTATAGATACGGCGTTGGTGCCACCGAATGAGACCGAGGTCGAGGCATTAGTGACTGACTTCAGCGAAGACCGGATTAGATTTTACGAGCCATTGTGGATTTGCGGGTTTTGATTTTTCAGCGTGGAGTTCAAGGACGAGATTTTTCTTTTGTTGTGGTCAACTGATTCGGTGTCGATGTACCCAAGTTCTTCCACGCCGGGCGTTCTTGGGGGTGAAGATAGATACGGCGAGACGGTACCATGTGGGCGGGCGGGCGAGGATAAAGTCATGCGGGAGCAAAAGGGACCGGACAAATCTGGAGTCACGAGCTGGGACGACGGCGAGGTACCTTGTGCAACGGTACGAGGCTATCGATCGATAGATATCACCAGGACGGGTTTGGTTCCCTACAAGATGTAATTACTCCGTGCGAGGTGTACCTACATAGGTAGTCTTTTCCACGTTGTTCAAAACTGCTCAGCAACGGGCTTTTATAAAGAAAGGAATGGGGCGTTACTGTGTAGGTATCCTGTAGTACATTACAAGTGATAACGTGGTTTTGAACGCTGTAGTCTCCCGGTGTCCACCATCTTTCCTGCGTGGCTGTGCCCACCCAGGTTGACAAGGCTCCTGTGTGAGTGAGCACAGAGACTCGACGACGGCGATCGAGTGGGTGCTGTGCGACATTTCCTCAAACGGAAAAAGAGGAAAAGGGTGAGCAGCAGACAATAATATACCTAGCTAGGTATTCCTTATCCAGACCCAGCGTTGATACCTATGTAGGTAGGAATCGATTCCCGTGCTTATCCTAATCTGGTTTAGACCACTACTGCTTTAAGTTAGCAGGGGCTATAATTAACGAGCATTTAAGAAGCGATTGAAGTACTCGGTACGTGAACTAGACCCCAGTCCTTAGGAATATTACACGTACTTGTCGTAGAAGTCCTAATAGAGTCTATCCTGAATTAAGTATAGTATAAAGAGACCATATCGTACAAGGTACGCCGGAACGGAGTAATATTATCCCAGTCAAGCAGACGATAGAGAAAGCAACGCCGTCCATACCACTTGCGCCGCCAAAACATGTGTACAGTCACTCTGGCTCTTCTCTTCCGTCGACCCTATCCATCTTCCGGTTCAATGTGCCGGACACACCGCTTGGAGTTGGCGTCGTAGATCCACCCAGAGTCCATGAGCGCCCGTTCCCAGTCGGCCCACATGTGCGTCCTCCAGACGTAGTCGCTGGGAGTGCGGCCGTCTGCGTCTTGCAGGTTCGGGTCACAGCCCGACTTCAACAGCAGGAGCAATTTCGGATAGACCTTGCGTCTTGGAGTTCCAAAGGGCACCAGACACGGAGAATAACCGAGTGCGTCAAGCCTGTCGGTGTCACAGCCTTCTTCCGCTGAATCATACCATTCTTCAAGGGAGTGCGTATCCTTCTCTTCACCGTCGCAGTCATGCCAGTGTTGTTGTGACGGACTCATCATGCTGCCTTCGTCAGACTCTCCAGTTTCTGATTCACTCGGATCCCCCCGATTGACAGCGAATCTGTTTTGTTCCCTCTCCCCTAGGTCACCGTCCGTTCCTTGGAACGAGTAGAAATCGGATTCGCCAGACAGGTCAAGGTCAGTATCTGAGGGGTTGTTGTTGGCGATCCGACCGTGGTGCACCTCACCGCATCGGCATAGTAAGCTGTCCACCATGAGGACCGAATAGAGTGCTCCCCTTCCAAAACGGTCAATCGCAGTAGCATCTGCCCCCAACGATAGTAAAATCTCGAGTCGCGGAGTAACGGTCTCCGATAGGCCCGCAGCTACGAATAGTAAAGGCGTTTGTCCCACGTCATTCCGTTCTTCCTTGTCAAATCCTGTGCGGATGAGGAATTTGAAAACTTCCGTGTGATCCCAATCGATCCCCACCTCATCATGTTCAACCCTTGCGAACAAAGGGCTAGGTATGGAACCATTATATGGTACGTTGGAACCAATTTCGCATCCGTTGGACAGAGCAATATCCGTTAATTGCATGCATGCTGTTACATTGGAGAGGCGGCGGAGCTGGAAGGTCCTGTCTGCAATGGTGGTATCCAAGAAAAGTTCCCATATAGTCGAGAGGAAATCGGATGTGTTTCTGCTGCTGCAGAAGAAGTAAGTGGTTTGAGCAGAGCTAAACGATGATGACCATCTTACTTGTCACAGTGCTGTAGGTCGGCTCCTCCCGTCAGCAAGAGATTAAAAAGCTCTGATGCGCCTCCAAACATCGCGTACTAGATGAAGTCTTAGCTCGAGGGTGTTCTTATGGATTGGGATTGGGAAGGATTTCTTCTTGGGAGACCTCACAGAGAGCAATGAGTGACCTAAGGGCGTGACATCTGTGGGCGATGCTTTTCCGGTCTCAAAGAGCCTCCTGACACCGTTGACGTCGTCCATCTCGATCAAACGGATGATTTCAGCATCAAACGGAATAATGTTGAAAGTCTTTATGCTTGGGGGAATAGAGACGCGGGACTCTGCGTTGAAGGCTCGTCTGAAAGTGATTGAAATTCCAGTCTTGTGCCATTGTGGTCTCGGCATATATGAGAGAATGACCTCGTCTGCGATCACTCTATCTTCTTCGTTTTCACTTAGAATACCACGAAGCTCTGCGCGAAACATTCCTCCGTCAGAGCAAGCTGGACATGAGTTGATCACAAGCTCGCTACTGACCTTCCCAGCGGGTATCGCTGGGATCTCTTTCGACGTACGCTGTTATCAGGACCTACGTCACACAGCGGGTACTGATCGATTGGTTAACTGCATGCAATTGCCTATCTGTAGTTCCTATAGATAACGACTCAACGCTTGGGAGACCAAAAGAAACAGTCCCCAGACGATTCGGTAGGGGAGTGATCCTTATAGCTTCCCCGCCTTTCCTGTCACGTGGAATGAGCGCTAGGCCGAATGCATCAAGAGAGCCTTGTGCCTTAACCTGATAGCCTCGCACCATAGCCTCGTGCACACACCTGATTCACCTGCCGTGCCTCACCCTCTCGATTTGTGAGGGTAAGGTAGGGCACCTGAGAGAGGCTGTCCGTGACAGCTGTAGCCAGTCGTCCATTTGGGTGATATCAGCCATGCCAGTCAATTCGAATATTTGCTTGCTCCTTTTGTTTGCGGCCCTCCGATAGGTCTGATGTATGACGTGTCGCAAGTCGTCTTGGAGCCAATCGCTCATCAAAGCGCCTTGGAGCTTGTAACGTGAGCAGCCAGTGGATTTGATAAACAAGTTCCTATCTCTGCCATCGAGGCCTGCCAAAACGCGCTTTTCGAGACGTTGTAAGGTCGGTATCATTGCCTCACAGTCTTTCTCTAGATAACCTTTCGAAATTGGGGCCTCAAAACGTGATGGATTTGTGCTAAACCGAGGTATTTGTGTCGTGTTAAGACCAGTTGCCTCAAATATGTCCGAAAAACGGTCCATTGTCATGCTGGGAGGGCCGCTTGGCTCCGATTACTGGAGTTCCCTGGGAAGAAGGAGCTCCTGTGATTGCACTCTGCCGTGCGATGAAAGTTCTTGCAGAGCGACAGAGGGAGTCGATGCAGTCATGTTATAGTCGAATATGTCAGAGTATGACTCTTCTGTCTGTTGCTCTAGTCCCGGTGTGATCAACGGCGGTTCGAGGTCGGGTAGAGGAGGGTTGAAAATGTCTGAGAGACTCGAGCGGCCCCCAAAAGCATCAAGAGCATTTTCAACTCCAAATCCGTTTGTTGCAATGTCCATACCAACTTGAGGCTGTGGAAGTGAAACTGCTTTATTGGTTTCGGTTCTCATTGTTGACAATTCCGTTTGAAGATGTCGAACCGTGGTCGAAGCCTCACTCGTTTGCTGCAGCATTCCTCTTGACTTCTGCCTCTTATTTTTGGCGATTTTCCATTTTGTCTCGAACCAATACTTCAGTTGCTTCTCCCTGGATTGCAGGATTATAGTTAGTATACGGAAAGAAGTTGGCAACACTAAAGAAATCGAATGGATCTTCAGGGTAGCCCTACGTAATATCCAAGTGCTCCTGCTCTCGCATGATTTCTCTGACTTCTTTCCTTGATTTCTTCTCATCGATGTAGAGACTAGGTTTGTGTTCTTCCCAGTCAGCCTCAGTTGTACGTCTCTTCCTGGACTTCATGCCGGCCATTTGCGGATCGGCGGCTATCGTTGTCATTTTGTTTGCCCACGGGTCGAAATGACTTTCCAAGAAACTGAAATTGGAGGAAAGACGTTGATTGTGCTGCACGTCGCGATTTCAAGGGATCAAGTCTCGCCAATAAGGCGACCAATCAGAGAAAAGGTCCATAAGAGAACCAATCAAAGCAAAGGTCCTTTGTTTGAACTAACCGAAAATAGGAGAGCCTGGCAAAAAGGTACACAGCGAGAGGAAGCGAACGAAGAATAGTTGCGAGGCACATTTGCATGCACCAGACGATGACATTAATCTCATGCGTCTGGGTGCGGATTCAGGTATCTACTCCGTATATAATATTGCTCACAGAGTCTTCTCGTCAGAATTCGTGCCAAAGTGGTGGTAGCGATGGGTGGTTCAGAGATACGGTTCGAAGCGCATGCCGCTTTTAGGATGCTTGATCTGAATTGCGTGGTCCCCGTTTTCAAGGCCTTGACGATGGCCGAGGGTGCCCCTTCTTTGCTTTTGGTTGACGGCTCATTGTCGATAGGGAAAGAGCATAGACTTCCTCTTGCCGTCTAGTTCAGCCGAACCGAGAGCTGCATCGTTCACATCCATTCTGGCTCCCGGAGGCGATGAGAAACAATCTTGAGGCCAGAGGGAAGTCGTCACTGCCCAAGTCAGAGCTTCAACGGGGACAAGGGAGGTCGTATATTGTTTGTGTCCTGGCACATGTGTTCTGCATTGAAATCGTGCTATCCTCTGCGACTCATCCGAGACGGTCATTCCGGACAGAAACATTCCGCAAGGCCTTCCCTTGGCCTACAGGTGCCGAGAAAGCACCTCGAGCGTCTTCTGCTTCCATCCAGAAAGCGGTGACCGCGGACATGAACACGATGAATGGGAAAGACACACCATAGGCTGAAGTGAGACGTCAGATTCGGATCCCTTTTCCCGTCGCACTCCTCTTTGGAAGAGAGCACAAAACTTGCGAGGCAAAAACTTACTGATACCGAAGCCGGTTGTTCCCTCAGTAAGTCCTACTACGACAGACAAGCCGACTGCAACCGCCAGACAGGCAAGACACCAGCCCCATGACCACCACATCAGAGTTCTTCGGAAAACCGCGCTGGCGTTGTAGGTGGTGAGCATTGCATGCCTGGCGGGTAAGCCTAGGTGGCAGCCGTCCACGGCGAAGACGTCCTCCATGACGGTAAACAACGGGGGAGGCGTCAGGGAGCCTCGTTTGATCGACGAAAGCGTGATAGGTGCGCGAATGCGTAGGCAGTGGGCGGTGTTCTGCAGCAGCATGTAGCCTCCAACGGTGTACAGGACCGACGGAGGAGCCATTGAGATGACTTTGACCTTGACATCTTCTGTCGCCGTCGCCGCGACGAGCTCAACGATGACGATCAAGAGCGCAACAGACAAGACATAGTAGGAGCAGTCAAACCACCAGCGGCCGCCATTGATGGGTCGGTACTTTGGATCGCGCTTGATCAACAGCCGATACCCGCGAGAGAACCTTTCTCAAGGTTAGAATCCGGGGATGGATAAACAGAGCCCCCATTCGCCATACGTACCATTTGTGGTATGAGGTCCAAAAGGACAGAGAAGTAATGAGTGTAAAGACTGGCAGGGGCAGTCAGCTAAAAACGCCATTTCTGAGCCACGACTCAATCCCGATTCGCAGAAGTCGGAGTGCCACATACTGGTCCAATGCGTCAAACTAGAACCATACCAAAGAGCATAGAACAAGATGATGGGGAGCACGCAGCCGTCGAAGCAGAAGCAGGCGAACCAAATGGCCCAGTTCTTGCGATGGTCGGAAAGTCTGTAAGGGAGGCCAATCTTTGAAATGAGCGCGGCACCATCGTTAGTGGCAAGCTCAACTCCACCTTCGCCCAGGGAAGGACTGGGCCAGGCATGAGCGTCATTGACCGGCGCCGGCGGCATTGCTGCAACGATTTAGCAGTTTGATGTGCCCAAAGCAAAGCAGAAATCCAGAGTCAGAAAGCAATGACATTCTTATTTGCCAGACATGGACTGATAGAGGCGACAACGACAACACCGAACTCCAATGCTGATGACGACAAGTCTCGTCGGTCGCCTTGCGTCGCCCGGAAATTGGCCCTCGCAGGCTTCCATGAGAAAGGGGAGTGTTTGGGTTCCTTTGCTGCCCACGTTGCGACATGGCCGTGAATGAGTGGACAGCCTTGCGCATGACATAAGCACCAGACATGGTGATGCGGGCAGGATGGCGAGAGCACCACCACTCGTTCCCCCTTGTCGAGAAGGATTCGGACTTGGACATTCGTTGTATCAGAAAAAGTGCAACCGCGAGATTGTATAGGTCCCCATTCCGGCATGCATAACGCGGCATAAATTCGTGCCACTCAGCCTATTTGCTGTCTGATGAACTGGTCTGTGCATGGCCACGATGGGACGCGCAACGCATGACCCCGGTTTGTCTCTTATCGGACATGGTGTTTGACATCTTGAAAAAGGGGCGTGAACCACCCAGGACATGTTTTCTTCCCAAAGATGGGACCGGCTGCCTTCATGTTTCTCATCCGGTCACCTCATTAGCCATATTTCGGGATACAATCTGCCGCCGATGGGTATATCGACGGGCATAGTCATTAACCAGGTATGCTCGAGTATCCGTATCTTCAACTGATAGAGGCTCCAGATGAACGGTGATCCTTCACTTCTCTTCCGCAATGGAACTGGCCTGCCATGACCCATGGGATACACTGAGAGAAGCTTCCGTCATGCTCGGCATCGAACTACTACCCTATCCGGAGTGGCTGAAGGAGATCGAGCAGCTCCATTCGGGGGACCCGACGAGGCACAAGATCCTTTGATGAGTAATCGTTCTTTGACGCCGCTTTACATAAGCAGAATCTTCTTGTTTCCAGCAACACGATGCGACAAAAGAATGGACCGATGAGTTAGTATCTTTGCCATGTCCCTGCTGATTCAGAATTGGGGCTTCAATCCAAGGTGTGAGGTATATGTGTATATGTGTACTCACGGCTGCTGCAGTCCGAAGAAGTAATCCTCGTTGAGCACGCCGAAGTCGACCATTTTAGCACTATCAGAGTGATCAGAGACACCATGATTGATTAAATCTGCAAAGGTATCCAGCATGGCACTCTCGCCCAGTTCGAGGTCTGATCCCGAAGTGTCCACTCCAGTCGGTGAGACTGCAAGTGAACACCCCCAAGAGAGCGACAATGCCCCTTCACAAGGTGGTTTCTTGTTCGTCACGTCTACGGGGCAGAAGGCGCAGAAGGATCGTAAGCAGCTCAGAACACTGCGTGCACATGTTATGCGCAACTACCTGGAGCGAAGCCATGCAGAGCAACAAGAATCGGACCAAAACAATTTCTCAGTGATATCATTTGCAGGCCCCAGACTGCGGAAGGAGAGACAAAAGGCTGCTGTAACAGGCGGGCAGAAGATGAGGTTCAGAATGCGATCTGGTGAATTGGAACTCAGATATCCCTACCGAGATCGGAAAGGTAAGAAGAAGATGACCACCCCGGCGCGGGAGGAGGCCAGTCACGAGGCCGAATCGGGGCTCCCAAAGGACAAGACAGAGTCCCTTGACAACACACACCGGGTGGCAGCTGCGGAGTCGGGATTTGTACCTGGCATGCCCGTGACTTGGCTTGGGTCGCGAAATATCGATGTTTTCGGCGTATTACCAGTTCGCTTGGACGAAGGGGATGAAGCAAGGCTGTACCTGTTCCGCCAGTATGAAAGATACCCATGGTGTCCAATCAACGGACAGAGCACCTGGTCTGAATTCGCTATTAGCGATCAGCTGGTGTTTCATGCGACAATGTATAGCTGGGGAGTGCACTTCCGTCATCGGCGACCGATCCCGGATTCGCAGGAAGAAATGAAAACACTGCAGCATAAATTAGCGGCCATCTCGTTAATCAACGACCGTCTATCAGATTCACAACAGGCGGCCAGTGACGAAACGATCGCGGCGGTAGCGGCCCTAACCAACATTGCCCTCGTGATGGATTCATATCCGGAGGCAAGCAAACACATGGCGGGCATGCATGCCATTGTCGAGTTGCGCGGCGGCATGTCGTCCCTCGGTTCGGGCGTGCAGCAACATCTGCAGCGCTTGATTAGTTGGAACGATCTCATATACTCGGAGGTCTTTGACGAGAAATTGCGCTTCCCGCCAATCGAAGTGTGGGATGAATCGTGGGCAGGCTTTCAGCAGCGCACCTTGTCTAGGCCATTGCCTGGCTTGAGCCGAGCCGAGCTCAGGGCGGCTGGTGTTCCTCGTCACAAGGTCCTCGATCTGCTGAATGACATCCGGGACCTTTGTGATGCGGAGCAACTCAGCCCCCTGCGCACCACCGGGGAAGAGGGAAGAATGCGCCGTGGTGATATGTTCCATCGGATCGAAAGGAAATTGAGACTCATTGTCCAAGGAGACACTGCCCCGGGAAACAACCGTTGGGATGCCACCATCTGGCGGGCAGTGGCTCTGGCAGCGTTGCTCTTCACCCATCACCACTTGCGAGGCAATCCGCTCAAGTACCGCCATTTCAACGTCTTGACAACGCAACTATACGATACCCTCTTGACCATGGACGAGGACCTGCGAGAGTTAGACTTCGCTCCAGCAATGTTGATCTGGATTCTGTCGACGGGAGCGGCGACCAGTACGCCGGCAGCAGTTCACGCCTCATTCGTGTTTATGCTGGGGAAGGCATGCCGCAGACATGGGTTGCTGGACTATGATCGGTACCAATGGACGCTGGGCGAGTTTCTGTGGACGGGGCAGGCGGACCGGTCGAGATACCATTCACTGTGGCTGGAGCTGGAGCCTAGTATGCGGGGGACGACGGTGCCATCGTATCAGCAGTATGTGCTTGAGATATAAGTCTGGTGGACGTTGGTGTGAGGGAGATGTGTTATGCTAAGTCCAAGTAGAACATGCGGACAATAGAGCCTTGAAGAATGGCGATTCCTTATCTCCGACAGGCCCGGCAACAAACCGGCCTCAAGTTCGTCCCTCCAACCAAGCGACTCTACCGACTTCTTCTCACCATCAATTCACCTTCACCTTGAACGATTCCTTCTCTGATTCATCGCATCTGGTCTATCGGAATCATGATTCAAGTGTGACCTCCTTGTCAATGCCCTCGCAGAACTAAGCACAGAGATAGAGCAGAGCCGAATCGCAAGCCGACCTCCACGTTGACCCCTCCCCGCAAGCTTATCCCCATCTCGTCCTCAGTGTCGCTGCATCCCTCGCTATGGCTTACAGCCAGCTCCTTGATCTGGCCCCTGAAGTCCTACACAATATCTTCCAGAACGTGGAACCAACAGACCTTGCATCTCTGGCCAGAACATGTCACCACCTGAACAACTGCATCAGAAGCGATGAATTCCTCTGGCGACTCCACTATCTGTCCCGCTTTGTAAGAGTCAAGGCCTGCTGCTTCCACCATGATTTGATATCAACGGGGCAGCCTGCTGACGAGGACGTGCTATCAGGATCCTCCTCTAGACAGCGATACCAACTCCTGGCGCGAGAGACTGACTCGTCTAGTGAACCTGCAAAAGATCCTGGAATCAGATAATGACGAGATAAAGGCATGACCTGCACCTTAGGTTGCTCCAAGCCGTCCCGTCCCACTAACCATGTACTTCAGACTCAGTCACTAGAAGAAGTGCTTACACAGACCCTAAAGCTGGCGCACCAAGCCACCGCCTCATCGACCAAGATCACGGACTTCCTGTCAAATCTCTACACCAAGGGTGCCAACATCAACACTATCCTATGCAGATCTAGCCTCTTCGCCCGTGCCCGACCCCATCAATGGCCCGCTGCACCCACAGAAGAGCTGCGCCAAATCTCTGCTCAACTCCATGTTCTGGCAGGCATGAACCTAGACTCCCCTTGGCCAGCCTCAGACGGACTGTCGTGCCCGCACATCGCGGTCGCTGGACTTCGTGGCCCATTTGACGATAGCTACGACGACGACGACTATGATGATCCGGACATCGACGAAGACAACCAAAGCGAAGAAGAACGCCATCTGCTCCGAAGTAGTCCGCGTCCCATCCGAGATGTGCACCCCTGGGCTCGATCGCGAGTCTACGATTTACGCCGATACAACGAATCAAACATGTGGGGCCCCTTCACCGACGACGGTACTCAACGCATCGACTGGGAGAAGGTACAGGCCATCATGGTCGTCCTTGGCTACAACCACCGAATGTACACGGAACGGCGCGGGTTGAGCGGCACCGACTTCCTGGGCCTCCCTAATTCTCCTCCACGGTCTACTGGCGAAGGGAGCAGGTCGATCTCGTCGACCAGGTCCAACCTCCTCAAACCCTGGGAAAACCTCTTCTCCGGCATCGCCCCCGACAGTTATGTGACGTCCCCGCTCACTGGCAAAATCAAGCCCGCCCCCAACCCCAGCCTGGATGCATTAGACCCCTACGGTGTGACGGGGACGTGGATGCGCATCGTCTGTTTCCTGGACTACAACGACCTCTACCGCTTCAACTTTGAGAGAAATGTCGACATTCCGATGAGCCAAGAACGGGACCCGATCACGACGAGAGAGGCATTTCGATTGATCCGACTACAGTTGCACGTCACGAGGATCGAGGAGCAAGAGGAGAAGGGGGAAGATGGGCGAGATTTGCTGCCGGTGGTGTATTTTGAGGGCACCAGCCGGAGCACCTTCATGGCGTGGGATCCTAACGCGAATTCCAGGATAAGAGGTAATCCTCAAAGTTCCCCATTCCATCTCACTCAAAGCAAACCCAGCCCTCTCCTTTCTCTCCCTCAACCACGCCCACCTTCTCCCCACCGTCACCGAGAATCTGACTTACCTGACCAACCAACGCCGCAGGCTCCGTCCGCGAAACCCCGACCAGGGCGATCCGCTGGATCTCGTTCTCCATCTTCCACGGCGAAGAGCGCTGGCGCTCCGAGGGCGTGCAGGTCGGCGGCCTCCGCAGCGCCCGTGGCATCTTGGGCAACTGGTTCGACAAGGACTACGACGTGCACGGGCCCGCGGGGCCGACGGCCTTCTGGAAGGTGTCGGACGAGATGATCGAGGAGAAGCGGCACAATCTGCCGCAGATGCTGCAGATTTTCATGGCCGAGTAGATCGAGAGAGAAAGGGGGCGGGGAGAGTTTGGTTTTGGGTCCTGCCTGACCGACTGATAGAGACGAGACGGTTTTTTTTTTCCCTCATTCTATCCCTTTTTCTCCTTATCGGTGTCTTCTCCCCACGCTTGCTGCCTCCGGCTATCTTTGGGATCGGTGCTGTGCGCGTGCAGTGCAGTTCGGGAAATCGAGAGGGGAACACAGAGGGGAGAGCGTGGGTTGATGGTCGAAGATGACGAAACGTCCTGGGAGCGCTGCACGACGGGCAACACACGCGTGCTAGCTCCTCTGCTGCGCCAGGCATGGCTGATGAGTGCTACGTAGCGAGGCTCGGGCTCGGGCTCAGATTCAGGCTCAGGCTCAGGCTCAGGCTCAGGCTGGAGGGTTCAATGAATGGCAGAACGAACCTCATCTTTCCTACGGCGCTGGTCGGTACATTCCATAGGAAGGTAGTCAGTCTTTTCTTGTTGCAGCGGCGGATCCCGTTTCATTCATCCGGTCGATCAATCAGAGAATTCTCCCGAGCGCTGTGATGTGCTGTAAGCGGGCTTCATTCTCCCTGCTTGTGTCTTCTCCGCTCCACTACAAAGGCTGAGCCGGGGGCTGAGTTGCAATCCCGACCCTAGGAAAAGGCCGGGGAGAGATGGGAGCGCCGGACGAAGTAGGTGTTGATGTGCAAGTAGTAATCGAGGAGAAACTATAGATACCAAACATCGAGGCTCGTTCTCCGCGCCAGGAAATGACTACAACAAGCACCGCCCCCAGAAGACCTGCCCCAATCGAAAGGAAAACGTTATTCTGGTACGTTATTTGGGTATACAGCGCGGTGGAGCAGGGTACTGGATTCGCCTGGGTGGACTCCGTATACAACATGGCCAACCAAAGGCGGTACATGTACTCATTGTAGAGACCGCAACAAAACCGCCTCCCACCTTCACCTGCCCCTGTCCCACTGGCGCATTTACAGTACATTCACATACCCATATCCGATTCGTGCCTGGTTTCCAAGGTATATCCTTCATTCAGCCAATGCCGGGCTGCAACTCCTCATGAGATAAAAAGAGAGGGAAAAAAAGTTCGAGCACATGGTCGAAAGATAGTCCCGAGCCATCCATTGAAAACGCCCGCTACATGGTATCCTCAACAAAAGAACAGATACTGCTTTTGGCATCTCATTTAATCAATTTCCATCCGGTTGGCAACAGGCCTTGGCGCGGGGAGTTTTCCACTGCCAGATGGTTCCATCTCAGTGGCGAATGGAGCATAAGCGCTGCCACTCATGGGCTTCTCGTCGTCCTCGATGTTCTGTGGTTTGTTGACATAGGGTTTTAGTCCCTTGTTGTAGTTGTGTGCACAAATGCAGGCGTACACAATGGTGACAAGGATCAGGATGATTGTCAAGACAGCGAAGGTGGTCAGTTCCTTTCGAGCTGGAAGATAAGGGATCTCCCAGCCAGGCGAGTACATGCGGACCATCTTAAAAATGAAATAGGCGAGCCCGCCAAAGTAAAGTATCTGTGAGGTAGCAGGTTAGGGAGGTGGCCAAACCTGTGAATTGGAGGTGTACACTTACAATAACAACAATCGTGCCGAGCAGAGACTCTTTCCGGACGAACCATGCCGCTGCTAGAAGAATAAAAATGGTGACAGGCATAGCTGCAATAGTGAGGGCAAACTCGATTTGTCGCTGGGTGACAATGACCACGAATTGGACAGTAAATCCGAGGAAGAAGAAGAAGTCGAACTTCAGCAAAGCAATGTAGACCTGGTACTGGAGATAGCGTCGTTTCATCCTCAAATCGGCCGAGATACGTTTGTAGATTGTCCAGGCGAATTCGTCGTACAGTTTCCAGGCGCAGCCGGCCAAGAGGACTGTCCCGACCGCCAAAATGCAGGGAATGGCGATCAGAAATGGTTCGGTATCTGACCAAACGTTCTTGCGGATGTAGTCATCTTCGGCCAGCTGCAAAATCGCATCCCTGATCTGATCCATCTGGACGGAGCCATAGATGAGCAGGCCGACATTGTACATGACCAGGCCAATGACTTGGATGGTATTTTTCATTCGCAGAGCGTCCCAGACGAGGACTAGTTGGTATAGAAATCCGAAAATATACAAGGTCAAGAAAGTGGGAATCGTGCGAGATGAGGTCTGGTTGCCGGAGATCCGTTCGAGGTGAATCTGGAAATGGGCGAAGACATAACTGAAAGCATACGTTAGCATTGGTCCCGGTTCATGAGCAGACGACCCTCGCGGTACCTCTCAAAACCGAGAATAATCATTGCCTGGATCAGGGCAATGAGGGAGAAGGCCCATGTCCATTTTGAATTTGGCCGATACATGATTGATCTTGATCTTCTCTTGTCAAAGTCGTTCATCGCATAACCCTCGCGATGGTGATACCCCCCGGGCAAAGGGTGATAGTTGTCAGGCTGACCTCCGAGGAGGGAAGCGCGAGACTCGTGAGCGCGAATTTTGACGGCTTGCAGCGCAGCTGGTGTGGAATCCCTTTTTGATTGATCTGGGCTACCACAACTTTTCAGTCGTGGTCCGGCTCAGCGACGTTTCGGCGTCGATCGAGAAGGCTGGCAGTGACACACAGGTATGGGACTGCAAAAGACTTTGAAGGCGGCAGAGAGGGTCAAGAGATGGGCCTCGAGGGTTCGGGTTCGGGTTTGGATCAAAGAGCGCAAGAGTTCTGTCAGTTGGGGTGACTGGGTGCGGCTGAAACTCAGGAGGGGGGGAAGTGGCAGACGAGGATTGGTCCAAGGGGCGTCTGGAGCGGGCGAAGCTGGCGAGCCAAGGCGGTAGCAGCTGGTTGGTATAGACTCGTGTGGTGGATGCAACTTGAACCTGGCGAGTATTTCGGACAGTGGACGATGAAGATTCAATGGAGCGAGAGAGGAAAAAGCGAATGAATACAACGATGGAAGTAAGGAGATGAGTTTGGATGATCAGGAGTATGATGATTGAGACAGCTGGTTACAGCACTCGGTAGATCTCGTCAGCTCTAACTCCTGTAGGGACTCCGTACGTCGTGAGGGACCCAGGTGCCAGGCACCCAATGCACGGGCGCACCGGCACGTTGTTTGAGAGGCCCCGGGGGGCGCTGGGGGGCGCTGGGGGGCACTGCGAGGTTTGCCAGCAGTGGGCTGAGCGAATAATCCCAGCAAAAAAGAAACAGAGGGCCGCCCAACAAGGCCTGCACGCAGAGACACACTGGTGCGTGGGGGCCGCAGTTTGCCTTGCTTGGCCTGGACCCCCGGCCGCCCCCAGAAGCAGGGTGAGTCTTCCACTTCTGGCAACCAACTGTTTCGGGTGGCTTTGTGGCAAACGTTGCTGCAATGAAGAAGAGTTTTCTCTCTCCTTCATAAAGCCCTACACAGTCAGGTAGTATTCGTAGGTCACTCGTCGATGCTAGGACTAGTGGGCTCAAAAGTCTTTGGGTGTGGCCTCTATTTTTGGGGGGCCAGAACTTTGGTTGCAGTGGTCCAGTGGGCGCCTCTTTGCTCAGCCGACCCAGGCATTTCGGGGTTCGGCCAGTCGGATCAAGTTCATGTCTCTACCAAGTATACGGAGTACTTGTTATGTGCGCACTCTCGGATTAATACCCGGAATAACTACGATGCGGTTCTTCCGGTGCCGTTGCGGCTAGCGTGCCGCGCCATGCCCAATCTGTCCACATGTGCAGCCCTCAAGACTCAAAGCTCCCCCCCCCTTTGTCGTGTTTCCAAGTTGTCGAGCTGTCGAGCTGTCGAGCTGTCTACCCCGCCCACTGCCACCGCCACCGCTCTTTTCCTCCCTCTCTCCCTCCTCTCTTCTCTCGAGCACGCGATTCTCGGGCTGAAAAGGCAACAGATTCATGTCTATCACAAGGCTTCCGCTCCAGCAGCTTACCGCCCGGCTTGTCATCTCCCCAGCACCAACGACTCTGGGTGAGTCCACCGCGGTTCTAAAGAAGCTCCAGTCCCTCGGCACTGTCCTCTCATTCAAGGCGCGTCCCACGTCTGTCTCTAGCAATCCTGAGCAGCTAGAGGTGGATGTCGTTTTCTCGTCCCGTGCCACTCTCGAGAAAGCCCAACATGCAAATCCCTTCACCGTCAAAGTGAACCACCAGATCCCCGATCCAAAGCTCCAAGATCCCTACAATGTTCGCAATCTCCAGTCGAGGAGACAGCCCCAGTCCAAAAGCATGACCTGCCGCGTCCAATTCGACGACGCACCCCATCTTCCCGGCCAGAACATCCTTTCGGATGGCTTCTCGCCGAGCCTCGATACCAGGTTATATCAGAGCCTGACCGATTTGAAACCACCGCCCGGTATTGCGGCTGGGTTAGGCGTCTTGGATGTTGACAGCATGCACCTTCGTCCAACCTCTCAGCTCGTAGATAAGCCTCCAGAACTAATGCAAATGTATCGGTCCCAAATCTCGGACCATCCCAAAACCCATCTGGCTGCGTCTGCGAGCTCTGGCCTGCAGGGCAATGCATCAAGAAACCAACAGTGACCAAGGCTCAGCTAATTTGGAGGACAAGCACCCTCTCAGTTTCTCGGAAGGTCCTGCGTGGTACCCAAGATATCAGACTTCCCGCTCGCCACCATCCACGACAGGACAGTATCTGAACTTTCCCGGCCCCAGCAAGCCTTACATAGGTGGCCCCTCGAGCTCGGATACAAGCTTGAATGCGTTTCCACCCAGCCGCGATGTTTGAAGGGCACGATTGGTCCATATCGAGGACAACATCTGTTGCGACTTGACACTAGACACGGCGTTACTTGGGCTTTCTCTTGACCAAGAGCCAATGGCCACTCGCCCGCCTTACAAGAGAAATGCGGCATCTATCCATTCATTCGGACTGGAGTGGAGTGGAATTAGCATATGTCCCTTCTTTCAAACGAGATTGTCATGTTTGTCGGTATTGATTCGATTCATGCGTTTTCTGCTCTGCGTTGGACGGGTACCTCCTCGTGGTGCAGGGTGTGAGTAACCTGATTCCTTATCAGGTGAAACCAAATCCCGTCCCTAACATATTTACACAACAAATACGCAGCTCTGGGTCAAGAACCGAGAGTTGTTACCCACGCCATATTCCTCTTACCCCTGCCTTGATTGAATTATCTATCACCAGGAGCTTACAATTCCATAAACACAAATGGGGGCGCAGCTTTACCAAGACGTTGATATCGAGACCGCTAGGTGCCACACTGTCACCGTCTAGGAACGTACGCACGCTGCCTCGGCTCAATTGTTGATGAGCACAACCAGAACACTTCGACGAATGCGGGAAACAAGTTACACAACCAGAGAGATCCCCCTACCTTAAGCTGGACAACGACATTATAGACTGTATGAGCAAGGGAAGGCATCTCTCCCCATCCAAGGCTCCTAATACTCGAACTCTTGAATCTACCAACTGAGCTCGCCTGGATGAGTAACAGTCCATGCACCTCTACTAGGCTTGGGTGGTTGACGTCGGTACCCAACCAGCGACTGTGATGTCCGCGGTACTCGAGGGGTCCACCAGACGATGGGGCTTGAATTTGATCCCACAATGCCGGAAGCATTGGGCTGATCACGGTTGAACAAACCCCAAATCGAAAAGAACGGAACGAGTTTTAAGGAACTCTAGCCTCAAGACATGTCCAACGACCAAGCCAGCTTTGACCAACTACGATAAGACACAGAAGACCTACTGGTATCTGAGCACAGAAAGGTTATGTCTCGCCGAGGAACGCCTTCGAATATCGATCCAACCCAAACCCTAGTTGCCACCTGGCCTATTGTTGTTGGACACTCGAATACCCCAATCGAGGGGACCACAACTGGACATATGTTTGCGGTCATCGGCACCGATCCCGTCGTATAAAGATTCTAGAGGTCTACTAGAAAAGAGAAGATGTGGGGAAATTTTCTGGAGGTGGACCGCTTATGCCAACATCCTCAACATATGCCCCGAAGAATTGGTGTTTTAAACCATGCTGCAAGAGGATTTGTCTAGCTCTCCGAGCAGTGGTTCTCACTGTGTCTTGGTCCGTCGAGCGCATTGAGGCTGGCTTTGACGAAGCACGAGGCCGCTGAATGCGCGAGTTTAGGTCTTGTTGAAGCCTTTCATAGGGACCACAGGGCATATTTTGGGTCATAAAATGCGGAGCATCTATGAGCTTTACGAGATGGCTCATTCCACGGGTGGCGGCCGCCATTTGTCCGCTTGACGCAAAACTACTGGACCACATACGTCTTGGTAGAGAACCCCGGGCTCGATACAGTCCAGCAAGAAATCGTCAGAAATGGCGGAAAAGACGGTTTTCTTAATAAAAAGGAAAAAGGAAAAAAGCAACACAAAAACAAGAAAATACCCCTCAAAAAGGAGATGCCAGAAAAACAGAGGGGAAACTACAAGGAAAGAGGAGAAAGAAAAAGGAGGGATATATATTTCTCCTTAGTAGGCGCCGTAGATCTGCCTTACGAGCGGAATCGACGACCTACTCGACTGCGGGTCTTGCGTCTTCGGCCGGAAGAAACAAGTTCATGGGAAAAGTCCCATGGAGGGAACCCAGGAAGAAGACTGGGAAAAGTCGATACCGGCCCTAATTAAAGAGGGGAACTTGAAACCTGGGGCCGTTCCACGGTGGCTGTGACGAGCACGGGGTCAAATATTTCATGGGCCTCTGGAAGAAGAGAAGCGTATTCTATAAGAGAATCGCCTTAAAGAAGAAATGGAAGAAGAAGCTAAAGAAGAAAAGAAAAGGAGAGGGGAAGTAATGAGAATGAGAGAATGGACCCGGAGGACACAGGCACACCGTGGGGCCCGGAGGCAAACCTGCTGCAAGAAGATAATTTCCCTCCGAATTTCGAACAATGGCTGGCAGCGAAAAACGGCAGGCTCCGGGACCAACTGCAGCGATTCACGTCCGTCTTCGAGGTTATCGAAAATCCCACATGGGACGTGAAGCCATGCCACTCTCAGAGCCATGTTACGGCCTCGGAATTGGATTGCCTTTCTAAAAAGGGCCAAAAGGGACGTGGAAATCGGATGTGCGGATCCGAAAAGAAGATCAGCGTCGACGATATGCTGATCTCGTGTATTTGGAAGGGGAGAATAGGAAGAGAAAAAGGAGGGACTGGAGGATAGAACGAGGGAAAGAAGACGAAGGAAAAAAGGAAAGGGGAAAAAGGAGAATGGGAGAAAGAAATGGAAAGGCGGATGAGAGAACGGAGGGAACATGACGACGGCGAGGGGCTCGATTTCCAGGCCGAGATGGTCATATATCCGTTCTGGCTGATGCTGCGATATCCCCCTGAGGACTGCTCCCTTTATGTCGGCAGAATCGGCACTCTACTTCCTGTCGACCAGAATTCAATTCTCCCACCCCTTCTTAGATATGCAGTAACCCTGTCTGTGGTCTATGTATCATAGATAAGACTTCTTCTTGGCAACAGGTGGCGACTATAGAGAGGTTGAAAGCAATCGAGGCCATAGTCGTCACCCGTTATCATCAAGAGGTCCTATCTATGACACATAGACTATAGACGGGGTTACTACATATCTAAGAAGGGGTAGAGAACCTAACCTATCCCACGAACTCGCGGATCTAGTCGGGTAGATATAGGTTGATTTCGTCCAGGTAGACTTAAAGTATGTTAGTATTAGCCAAAACGGATACCGTGGACGTCTCATTTGTTACCGCCTCGAGGTGGCTAAGGTCGTGGAATCGCCCTCGCAACTGGCCACAGCCGCCTCGAGCCCTGGGGCATGTGGGGAGCATCCGGACGAGGGCACCTGGCGCGGGGAGGGGGAGGATTCTTGACTGTAGGTCGTTCGAGTCTCACGCTCTAAGAATTATACCATCTCGCGTTCCTACTGCCACTTAGTCCCGCGTAGTCCCTCAAGACTCTTGAAAAGGGATAACAATAGCAGTATCGTTCAGTGGAGGAGTTGACTGGTTTTGCTATGTAGAATTCCCCCCCCCCCCCTTTTTTTTAATAGAGGCTTCGGAGCTACAGTAGATACTCCGGTTCCGAGCTGGAAGTTCATCCAACGCGGCACATGGGCGTCGTCAATATGATTCTGGGCTTTCGGCGAATACAACTACTCCGCCGGCACGGCCATGCCAGGCCGGCCAGCGTTGGTGGCGTGTCGTGAGCCGATGTGATGCTCCTCCGCTATGCTTATACGATGGCTATATCGGGAAGAGAGCTCCAAACCATTCTCGACGGCACCAAGCAAGAAGCATCCCTAACACGCTCCGCTTCATGGCTGACTATAGATGGCTTCTGCCATTCAGATATGACACCAGAAAAAGAGCAAAGGACGTGCGAGAGAGAGAGAGAGAGAGAGAGAGGGTCAATGCTAGGGATGACAATCATTATCCAAAAGGGACTATATAACACAGACAAACAGAGGGTATCTTGCGCAAAATTCATTAGATCGCGTTCGGCCTCTGCCTCTTTTCCCATCATCTAGAAAGAGCCCATCCTCAGAGAGTTGACTCCTTTCTCGTTCATTCATGCCCGTTTCATTCTTCTTCCACATCGCACACCGTCGGCCAGATTCCCATCAGATTCAAACCCCAAAACGCCAACGCCATGCTTTCAGAGGTCCGGAGGGAAAACTCGACATCCAACCTGGATTTCAAACAACATAAACCCCGGCAAGATATCAAGATCGCCCCCTGGCCGTGCTTTTGCGTCGATGACAGATGGTCCGTCTCCATGACTCAGTAGTGTCGCTCAAAGTGCGAGAATAACTAGCCCCGCCAGCGGGAAGGGAGGTCTTGTGTATCTCGTGCCTGGCCGTCTTTGCCAGACCCACGTATATTCCTGCAACGGCTTGCAAAGTAAGTCATCTGAACAAGCGAAGGAATTCGAAGTTCAAGGCTTCCTGAAATAGAGCCCTCAGGCGTTCCAAGCCAAGCTCCGCTGCTCTCACGCATAAGGATCATCACTCCATGGTTCTGTCGTCCGTTGTTGAACTCGTCTCGCCGTTGGCTTCTCATCTTCTCGTTCGGTCTCATCCCCTTCTTCATCTGACTGCAGCTCCACATATCTCTCAGCTTCTGGTCACTCTCTTCTACCCCTCTTCGTCACACAAAGAAGGGCAAAATAGGGGCGATCTTCGAGAGAAGAAATGGTGAGACTGGGGAAAGATAACAAAATCTATGCTTTGGAAGCAGTGAGACTCACAGCTTGGGTCCTAGGTCCTCCTGGCCTGTCCCTGGCGCTGAACGTGTTGAAGCCAGAACCGGCTCGGTATTCGGGCGGTGCACCGGCGTCGACACCCGAGTGGAGTACTGGTGTGGTGAAAGACGACGACGCCACTTCGGAATGGCCCGCAAGACTCAAGTGTCTGGTGCCAGGGATCAACGCCGCTGGGGAAGGCTCTTCGTACATCGGGCTTTCCAGGCCCAAGCCGGATTCCTCGAGCTGGCGAGCTTCGTACAGCCCAAATTGCTGTTCGATCTCCGCGGCGATGGCGGCTTCAGTTTCACGGACTTGAGCCGGCGGAATTCCCGCTTCGGCGGAGACTTGGATAGGCGTCTTGAGGGTCATATGGCTGCTTGAGACATTGGCACCTGGCGTACGAAATGAGATATTCAGCTCGACAGAGTAAGTTCTGGAGACGATGCACGAATGGAACGTCGGTACAAAGACTCTGGGTCGACCGCTGCTAGATGGAGTTGGAAGTGCGATCGGGACCGGTAGGCTAGCGGTGTAAAAAGGGGAGCCTAGTTCATAGGCGCACGACGGTTCAGGTATCGAGGTCGTCGACGTCGTTGAGTACCCCGATGGTCGTCTAGAGAGATCCGATGAAGAGAAGCTCCCACGTTCTGAAGGGTCGTGGCGGACCCAAGAGACAGTCGACAGACAGCGCGATGATAAGGAGACAGTTTCTGGATAGATACCGTGCAGAACAGACCAGTTGTCATGTTTGCGAGCCTCTGGGATGAGTCTATAGGGAGCAGCGCCGAAGAATGTATAGACTTTCAGTTTGCTGACGATGGAGTCCAGCTGCGGAGGGACGTCGTCAGGAGAGGCAGGGTCGAAGCGCAAATTGATGGTCGCCATTGAAGAGATGGGCTCTATCTGCCGCTTCTGCGGATGTGGAAGACGCAGGCTTCTGGGTTGGGTGGTCTCGGCCGTCAGGCGGCCAACCTTACCGATCTTGAAGAGGCCCTTTTTGACACTCTTCTCCTTGCGCATGACATGGTCCGACTCGGCCTCGTCAATGTTCAGCGGAGGCGCTTCTTCTCTCGCAGGCACAAGTCTGATACGCTCTGACTTGTCGGCTAATTCTAACAGCTTGCCGACGGCGTTCCACTTTGTGATTCTGGCACGAATGCTGTAGGTAATCTTGGACATATCCGGTGCAAGGTCGTCCATGAGGGTACGGCCATCGCCGGAGACGCTGGGGTCACCCAGACTGGGAGGTAGCTGTAAATGTTGTTTCCTGATCTCTTCATTGTCGGCTTTGTGCGAGCAGATAAAGGGCAGTAATCTGTCGGGGACCACAAAGGTGAACGGGATGGAATAGGTGACGCCGGCCTCGAAGGTGCCGTTTTCAGGCAGGAGGCTATCGGGTATCGGCTGCTGGACTTTCAAGAATGTGTGTCTCCCTGTCGTGCGACCAGTTGTGGGGGCAGTCGTTGCGATCTTTTCGACATATGTGCAACTCTTGCCCTCAAACGTGATGTTGAGGTCGTCGAAAGACGTGTCCTTCTCGAACCTGACGTCCACGCGACCCTTGATCTCGTCGTATGTGGAGTAGGAGTGGACAAAGTCGGCCTCGCCATTTAGCACGATATCGATTTCGCTTTTCTTGCGCAGGCCGATCGCCGAAGCAATTGCTGAACCTCGCCTCGAGCTCGAGGAGGACGGCAGAGCCAACGACCGTGACCGAGCAGAGTAGGAAGGGACTGCGGAGGAGAGGAACGAAGGCATTTCGCCGGAGACTATCTGTCGAGGCGTGCTCATGGTGAAGAAGAAAGGAGAAGGAGAATCAGGTTTCGCAGGATGAGCTGGGCGGTGATAACACCCGATGACTGCTGCTGATTGGGACTACGGCTCTAGTGAAGCCGTCGTTCCGTTTGAACGAGGGGTTGTCGTCCACGCGATTACCAGATTCGTGCTTCCAAGACCTTGGACGAGCTCTCCAGAATGCGGGGGGTGATCAGCTGAAAGGCCGCAGGCGGTGGGTGATTGGAGAGATAAGGATAGAGCGGAAAAAGCATGTGTTCAGGTACACCAAAGCACGTCTAGACAGACATGGCCGACCTCGGGGGGTTATATGTCATGTCACGGCCCTCCGTATATCCTTTCCCAAGAGTCGTCTCAGCTGACACGGGATAGTCGTATTGGCTGATTCGTAAGCTCCTCACCGACATTGCGGGTGCGCATCAAAAGGCGTATGATGAGCGGGAAATGGATATCCCTAGCAGTCAAAGTGAGTCATTCGAGCGCAATTGCCATGCGCAGTTGTGTTTTGTATACCTCGATGCAAATGATGTGATGCGAAGGGCGGACCACAAAGCACTGACCAATGGATCCCCGCCCCGCGTACCTTAGTCCTCAACCACCAATTGCAGGGGGCTGCCCGCCTGTCGACCCGTGCCCCGGGGACAGTTCCATGTGGGTTGGGGTGGCCCCCTTCGTGCCCCGTCGAGCCCCTTCATGCCCCTTATAGGCGTCGCTAGGCCCTGTCTGTAGTAATCGAGTGGGTGCCTGGCCGCTGGTGCCTTGTCCCAGCGTACCGAGACCCGGGTCATGGTCCTCAACTCCACCCTCTGCGCCCTGCGATGATTTTCTTGCTCGACGTCGTGCTCTTTTCTCAGTTTCTCTTTGTCAGTGGAATCCACCTCCCTGGTGCATTTTCAAGTCAAAATGAACGACAACTTGGCCAAGTCAACTCAAAAAAATTCTTCCTGCCGCCAGTGCGAGCTATTCTCACTTGTGGTGCCTGCGTTTCCTTGTTGAGCTTCAAGTGATATCCACCCACGTGCTCATGTTCCCATCACGTTCCGGCTCGATTCGTACTCGCGTCAGCATGGCCTTGCATGAAGGGAGCAGATTTCACCATGACCCATAACACTGACTACGGTCCTGGAGGGGTTTTCCCGACGCCCTTGCCAATGCCTTGAGCACACCCTGCCCTGATGGTGAGGTCAAACATGGAAAAGGAGGTCTCAAATCATGGTCTCGTATTAGTGGAATATGGTCAAAATAATTGCTATACAATCTAGACCTTCCTGTTCCCCGTATTGCCGTCTATCATAAGATATCAATTCCCCTGGTAAAGCCATGTGGGGAAAGACAAGTCACAAAGGAATCAGGTGGACTGACATTCAGTCCACCTTAACACCCCCGTATATCCTTCGCACAAACATGTACGCGGTGAGGAACCCAATGGTCCCGGTCGCCAAGGAGTACACAGCACAAGCAAGGGCGCTGTAGCTGAAAAATAACAGACTGCTCACAAAGCCATCAATGTGTAGTCGAGTGGCATAGTACCACACCGAGTATACAAAGATCCAAAAGCCCGATGCTCCACCCACGAAGAATGACTGCCACCACCAGTGGTAATTCTCGGCGCAAAGTTGAATGTAAGTCGCGATGATGACGGTCTCGACGATCGTGATCGACAGGAGAGCAGAGATGATGCTCAGAAACCCGAACACATAGTAGTAGGATGACTTGTCCAGATAGAGTGATTTGAAGACAAATATCAGTTCAATGAACAGCACAGCAAAAGCCACCAGCCCGGCGCCCAGAGCGAGTGTGACTTGCTGTTTCATATACCACGCCTGTGTTGGGATCTGACGAGGAACTGCATTTGTCTTTGTCGGGTGTTCCCAGCCAGGTGATCGGTAGAAACCCCAATATGACCCTAGGTGGACGAGAGGGAGTTGGATAAGCAACCACAAAGATGCCAATCCCAAGAGAGTCGAGAATGGTAGGGCGGTCGAGGATGCTTGTGCCCAACAGAATAAGTTGAGGACGAAGACGAGGGTGAACAAGAGCCCAGGGAAGAGGAGTGCGGTCTGTTCCGTTCTGTCAGCACGGGAGAACCACCTGTCTTAGCAAACAACTTACCATCATGGTGTTCTTGCGCCAGTTCTGCCCACCAAACGTCTTGTAGACCCGCGCAGAGAAATACCCTGAAAATCCGCCCGCGAACACGAAGAGCCCGGCGCCCACGCTCCAGAACCCTCCGCGCCAGCTTGGGTTCAGGATGCCTGCGCAGCTGAGACCCAGCAGTCCTACAATCACAAAGACGAGCTGGATCCCAGATCCAATCAGGGGAGCAAGAAGCCCGCCATATGGCGGGGGCCGGAAGACGTCGCCATGGAGAAGTTTCCAACCGGTGATTTCTTCCAATGGTTCCTCGTCCGAGGACAGATCATCATCAGGACCGGCGTCCGAGATCTTCTCCAGCAGCCCGCTGCTCGACTTCTTTTTCTCGCGCTTGCCGATTTTCAATCGGGCTTCTTCTAGTATTCCGTCGCCCCGGCCTTTGACATCCCCCTGCATTGTCCGGCCCCAGATCACAATGCAGATTGCGCCCAGAATACCCGAGATAATCAGGGAGTTGACAATGGCCAGCCAGTGGGTAAAGGAACTCTCGGCCTGATCGTTGAAATATAGATCCCAACGATTCGACCACTCGACTCCGCTTTCTTCGAAGAAGTAGACCGAATACGTGTATGGGATCGTCATGGTGGCGCCGTCTTCCATGTCAATGGGGCTTTCTGGGATGTAGGATGAATCCGCGTACTGTTCCATCAAGTTGGTGCTGTTGCGAGGAATATAGAGGGGCAATGCCTCCTGTTCACCCGACACATCGAGAGGACAGCCTGTTTCATTGCGATGTCCCGCGTGGATGCTTTTGGGGTACACTTCGAATCCCACAATGACTTTGCCGCCGTGATCCCCGGCTTTTCCAGGGGCCGGCCGCCATCGGACCACGAGCGTATGATGATTGTAGACGTAATACATCTGTCGACCAGTGGCGATATCAAAATCCTTGTATCCCATTTTGAACCCTGAGGCGTAATACTTCCGCGTCCGATCAACGGTGACAAAGGATGTGGCTCCAGGAAGATTGTCGAGAATCCACTCGGTAACGTATTCGTCCTCAATCAGCTGTTGTGCCCATTCCAGCTCTTTCCGGCCCACCACCCGGTCGCACAGGTATTGACAATCTATGTCCTGACCCATGTTGATCTCGAGATCCGAAGTCTTGATCCTGTCGCCCCGAAGGACCTCGCCCAGATTGAGGGGAACGCTGTGACCGCTGGCGAAGGAGGAGCCATGGTGTTTGTTGCCGGTGGGAGGGCACACGAACGGTAAGTCGAAATATGCGTACTGGAGCTGACTTTTATCCGAGTAGACCTTGTTGACAAGCAACGGTATGTTCTCCTCGTCTCGATAGCTCCGTATTGACACGCCTGTACACTGTCAGGGCTGCTCAACTCAAGGACAAGGCCGAATGCGGATGGATCAATACCTGGGATGTAGAAGGCGTGTGACAAGCAGGAGAACAAAAGGACCACGCGGCTCAGCCAGGAGACGTGGAGCCGGACGTCTGGGGACATTGTGAAGACCACAGTATTAAAAATTAGCGAGTGAAATCGGCACAAATGGCCCGCTGGTGGGAAGAAAGAGGAAACAAAAGAAGAGGTAAGAAGAGGAGATAAGGTGGTGGTCTGAGGGAGTAACTACGTGCAACCCATCTACCTGAGCTCCGTCGAAGCTTCGGGAGAATAGAGAGGACGGAGATTCGCAAGCGCAGTCAAAGAGCACACCACAATGCCAATGCAAGACGCCAGAGATGTAATCGTAGATGCAGACTGCGGGAGGCTAAGAGGAGGTTGCAGTGCGTGTTTGCTCCGTGTCTGGTTGTTCGTCTGTCCTCGCCCTCTTCTGCTCGCCTGTTCCCTTCGTCTCCTTCTAGGCAGGAGAAACGTTGGGTGGAACTCCCGGGACACCAGGGCCCTTGACACAATGGTGGTTAGTGGATCACGTCAACGCGTGTCCGGAGGGGGATCGCCAGGGTGGGATTGGCGGGACGGTGGGCCTCAATTATACCCGTGCAAGCACCCAGAATGGGCGACATAGGCGGGCATCAGGCAAGCGTCCGGGCCCTGGAGGCCAAACTTTAGGGGGGCAAAATGTGCCCAATGCGCCCAATGTGCCCCAAGAGCAGCCCGCAATCGAAGGCATCGAAGATCCTCCGGGCGCATTCCCAACACTAATTGGGGCCAAGTTGGCTGCGTTTGTCTGGCAACCACTTCAGCCGCCCGCCTGGCCGCCCTCTGACTCAGCCAGGCACCTTGCGATTCTATTCTTTGCATCTCGTTTGAAGAGGGATTCCCTTGCTGCGGCGAAGCGTGGAGCATAAATCAACCTGTCAGAGACAGTAGGAGATTCACCTCTTTTGCCATGACCGCAAAATAAGCGATCCGAGCATTGAATGAAAGGCTCAACGCTGCCAAGCCTCGCCTCTCAATCTGGTCTGAAACATGCCTGCAAGCGCAGTTGACCAGTCGCCCTCTGACCGACGCCTCGACCAAGGACTTCTGGCCTGCACCTTTGTTGTAAGAGAAGGGCGACGTGCAATTCCAGTTTCCAGGGGACTGGCCTGCAATGTGCCTGGTACTCGATACAGCCAGATCTCAGCGGGTCTGTCTTTGGGGAATACCTACCAACCTTCTCAGCAGTACAGGAGGTCGAATGAATGCCCTCCTATCTGAATTCCTTGTATGTATATCTGTGTCGCGTCAGAAGTGTGGAACGTGTTCGGGCCGGTCCCTCCTGATGTGCGAAATAGCCGGCAGCGTCTTCCGAAGTTGACGACATTGATCGCAACATCGCCCTTTCACAGCGAGAGAAGGTAAGAAGAACGCTCCTCTATACTAGGTAGTTGTTGTAAGATACACTCCGGACCATCAACGTGGGCACATCCGTTATTACAGGCAGCAAAGGTCGGTCTCGAAACCGCTCGTCCCAACAATATACCAAAAGATCGACACAACAAGAAATCCCTCAGGAACCAGGCCAACATGCCATTTGCGACCATCAACGGGCACTCGCTGCACTACACAGATATCGCTCCAGCGTCATCGTCGTCCCAGCCTCCGTCACCACACACTCTGATCTTCGTGCACGGGCTCGGGTCAACGCAGAATTACTACTTCCCCGTCTTCCCCTTCCTCACCTCCTACCGATGCATCATCTTCGATAATTACGGCGCCGGACGCTCGGCCTTTCAGGCTGGGACAGAAACCTCGATTCCGTCCATTGCCAGCGACGTCCTGGGCCTCCTCTCTCATCTCGGGGTCGAAAAGGCCGCCGTCCTAGGCTACTCGATGGGCGGCATGGTGCCGACGTACCTGGCCTCGACGTCCCCCGGCCGCGTCGTGGCAGGGATATGCATCGGGCCCGTCCACCCGAGCGAAACCGTGGCGAACGTCTTCAAACAGCGTATCCCCACGGTGCAGTCCCAAGGCATGGAAGCCATGGCCAACACCATCCCCAACGGCGCCACGGGGCCGGGGACCACGGCCTTGCAAAAGGCCTTCATCCGGGAAATGCTCCTCGCGCAATCTCCAGAGGGATACTGCGCGAATTGTCGCGCCATCGAACTCGCCACCCCGCCAGAGTATGCCAAGGTCAAATGCCCAGTGTTGATTATAGCAGGGGATCAGGATAAGTCCGCCCCGTTGGCTGGCTGTGAGATGATTTTCAAGGAACTGGGCACGGCTCCGGAGAGGAAGCGGTTGGAGGTGCTGAAGGGGATTGGGCACTGGCATTGCGTTGAGGCACCAGACGAGGTTGGCCGGTTGATCAGAGAGTTCGTGGAGCAATTATAAAACAAGGACTTCGATGTCGCGCTATGGATGAGATGAATACGGATCAAGTCCTGCTAACAAAACTACCTCCAAACATTACCATTGGAAGCTAGCCTCTCACTGCAGCATCTGACCAGTGGACAACCGGCTGAAGATATTTGATTCTCGACATAACTAATATGTTTCGAAGAGAGAATTCGGTCAACTGTTGTACTTATATTGTCCCACGACTCCTGTGCGTTCCACTCCGCCTGATAGAGCATTTGTTAACATGAACATCAAACACTCCAGGTTTCGCACTGACTCCTCGCAGTGCTTGTAGCTGGCGTCATGCTTTAAGAACCATCAGCCTGCATCTCTTTCCTTAGAAGAGGAGCGACTTCCCCCTTCTACCGCCGTCTTCTCAAAAACCTCTTCAAGGACAAGCCGTCTTTGACTGTACAACCGATATGTCCCAAGAACACAAAAAAGCGTCTGTCGCGCCTGTACGCTTGCTCGCCACAATCCACACATCTCTGTCCCACCTGGGCAGAATCGCATGCCTGCCTGCCGATATGCAATTCCATCTCAAAGACACAACAAAGGAAATAAATAGGAGCTCGGCCAAACCGGTATCTCCATGCCCTTTCCACACTGGCTTGCAAAAAAGACCGTCAGAATGCCAGGCTGCTGAAGACGCAAAGACCCTCCCAAAGCGATTAAGACCGATATTTTTTCTTTGACGGGTTATATTTTTGGAATCCTGTTTTCCCCAGGCCTGGCTCCCATATCCACAAGATGTCCATCCGTACTCGGGTGATTTCTACCCAGCATCAAGAGCATTAAGTCAATGGACGCCACGCTAGAAATGCCAAACAGACTTTTGTCAATCATATACCGTTCTAATACGAACAAACGAAGTGAAGGCGGCCGTACTGAACGCTTGATAACAGACTTTTGGAGCTCACAGAGCCACGTCCAGGACCAAGCTCACGTCCTGTACTTGCGGTCCTGCCAGATCTTCGAGGACCGGGATCAGGTCCAGCAGCTCGTTGTCGTGCGCATCCGAGAACCAAGAGCTAATTGGAACGGCGTGTTGGGGATGGAAAATGTAGGAGGTGGGAGAGTTGTCGATGATGATGGTTTCCTTTAAATCTCGGCCGACTTGTGATAGGTCCTGGGGCAAAGTTAGCTCTGAATACCCTGGGACGGATCTTGTTAGCCAACGTACCTTGACATAGTTTCCTTGGTGGTTGTAACAGCTCTCCCTGAAGAGCCTGTGATGAACAACGTGGTGAATGTCCAATTGGTCCAGTAGCGGGTCGCCATATTTGGACACAGAAGCAGTAAAGACGACCACCTCGTACAGTTCGCCAACTCTCTTCATAAAGGTATCCACGCCCGGTCGCTTTATTACGTAGACATTGTGATACTGGCCCTCAATCTCGACGGGAATGGTGAAGTCAGCCTGGTGGAGAATTTTGAAGCTACTGTGCACCAAGGTCTCATCCAAGTCGAGAATCAAACATTTTCGTCCTTTCAAATGAGGCTGCACAGGAGGCAGAAGCCATGATTGCTTCTCTAGTGAGGCTTCCGGAACTGGGGGAGCCTCTTTGGGGGCAAACTGTTCTTGTCGTTTGGACAAGGGCGGTGGCGGAGGTAAAGGTACTTGTGGTTGCAATTCGGCAGGCTGATACGGCTCATCCAAGGGTTCTTCATCAATGACTGGAACAGCAGGAGGTGCGTCTGCCATCTCCACGTCAGTAGCTGTCTTATCATCTCCCTCGAATCGCTGAGGCTCCGAAGGATGCTCCGCCTCGGTGGGTGTGGCTGCTATCACATTGACATCCGGTTTGGCCGATGGTTCTGGTACGGTAACGGTGGTTGATTTGATCTGGTCTTCATCGCCATGAGGTCCCATGTCTTGATCAGTGAGGGTTGTGGATGGCGTTGTCCCACTCGCGCCAGGAAGTGTGACTTTTTCATGGTATATTTCCTCGCGAGACATCCTCGGTCGAGACTCATCAAGCTCCTTCTTCTCCACTACTTCTACATTACCTTCCTCTCCAGCCTTGCCGTGTAGAGTTGCATCGTCGACGGGCGTTTTCCCTTCTAAAGTCTTCTCGTTCTCCACGACCTCGTTTTGTTCTTGCGATCTAGCCGTTCTTTGTAGCTGGGGTTGGATCTTGATCTTCTTCGCAGCAACATCGGGATCGTCTGATTTGGTGTCATCGGGATATTCGGTAGGGCTGCAACAGTTCAGGAAGGCGAGCAACCCGCTACGAGCTTTCTTCTCGATTTTGGGAGCCGCGTTTTGGGGCAGAGGCGGTACAGGCTCTTTGGTGCCTTCCGCCGCCCGAGCTGCTCGAAGGGACCTTCGACTACCTCTGCTATTGTTCCTGCTTCTGCTGAGGAGACTTCGTTTCGAGCCACGCCTCGGCGACGGAGGTGGCTCCTCAGGTGCGGCTGGTGCAGGGGCGGCAGTAGGGTCCGAAGATTTCGGGTTGGAAGATGTACGAGAAGGGATTTTGACAAGCGACGGCTGCTGTTTAGGCTTTTCTGTCATGTTTTCTGTGGGTTGAGAAGCTTCAGGAGCAGCTTGGAGTGAAGAGCTGGCAGCAGGAGTGGCAATGAAAGCGGCGTCATTGGAGGTGACTTCTTGTCCTTGCAGGGAGGCGCCTGAAAGTAGAGACGTTAGAAACAAGAGTGCGCCATCGCGGCCAACAGGTCGCAGAATCAGAGAGCCGCTTGAGATTTGATAGTGAAAGGTCGGACCATACCTGACGAGGGCCGAGTGGCAGCGCTGCCACTCATGTGGGGCGACGGACTGGCCTGCAGAGGCCTGGTCTTCGGTGTGTGCGCAGATGGGTGAAGCCGATAAGTCTAGAATCATGCGAAAGGGTCGTGAGCAGTGCTCAGGATGATTCTCGAGATGGAATGGAGGAGCAGTCGCGCGCAAAAGAGCGGCGGGTGAACAGGCGTGCGAGCGACAAGAGCGAAGCGGCTGAACGGGGGCAAAGGATGACGGTCGAGAAGATACGGAGAGTTGGCAGCCGGGTGGCTGGTTCAAACGATGGATAGCAGGTTGCAGGGAGCTGGAATCATCTAAAGATGGAGATAGGGAGAGGCGCGTCGACGTCGCAAGATAGACCACATGCGATACAAAGCTGGGATGTGAAGAGGTCGCAGGTAGATTGAAGATCGAAGGAAGTTCGAGTAGCGGGTAGCAGTGGTAATGGTGGTACGTACAGGCCAGGCGGTAGGGAAGTTGGTCATGCTTGGAAGGTGAAATGGGCGGGATTCGATCTACTGGGACTGGCTGGACGGGATCATCACTACTCGTACTCTAAGCACCCCAAGGCACCCCCAAGGCCAAGGGCAAGCACAAGCACAAGCACTGGCCTCGCTGTCCGCTACTACTAACTGCTGTCCACTCTACTACCGAGTACTCGCACTTTGCCAGTGTCCACCCCGTTCTCCTCCTCCTTCCCCCCCCCCCCCAGTCCACAACCCATCCATCCATCCATCCATCCTCCTCTCACGAAGCTCCGGCGGCTTTGCGCTTGCTTGTTGGCCTGTTGGATGGCCACTCGACCCTGCTTCCTCCATGCTCGCCTGCAGACGCCATGTACAAGGTTCCTTTCCAGACCTCATTCTTCTTTTCGGCCCGTTGCTCTAGATTGTGAGCAAGTGACTTGTTTGGATCCTTGAGGGTGTCCACGGTTCTAACCCGAGCTCCAATCATCCTTTGGCTGGGTAGGGGTTTGGTCGATCATGTTGCCAACTGCTGAATTCTTCCCAGGCTCCCTTCCTCTTTCGGCCTCGACTCGTGCGCCTCCTTTGCCTCTTTGGCCATCATTTCTGCCCTTATACGAGTATCATGGCGTCTGCAACCGGCTGTCACCTCCTTGTCTGTCCTATCGACCTTTTTTGCCGCCTACCGACCCTCGCCGATCGTGGCTGGACTCGAACAACTTCCATCACCCTCCATCCCCATCACCATAGAAATTCCCCACGGTCTCGACATTTGCTACAATGATTGCTCGCATCTCGGTCTACTCCACGATGCAGCCGGACTAGTGCTGGGCATCAATCGCCATTGACCGGGGACTACTGCTCGTTACCCACAGCGCTGCGCTCGGGCGGAAATTGGGCAAGAGCAGGGGATTGTCCGCCTCGGTAACCCCACGAATCGCAGCCGCTGGATCCTGCGGACGGCTCGGACTCGCTAGCACGGTCTGAACTCGAAGATGGTGGGTTGTCAACCGCTAGCCTCCACTTCAGGACAGTTGTTCGGCGGTTGGCCAGCTCTCGAGAGACCTTCAAGCCGCTCCCCACGCTAGCCGAGCATGCTAGTTTGTGATGGACGAGATTCCCTGTGCTATTTACTGTGTAACCGCCAGTCCCCTTTTCCCACGGTGCTCCCCTTGCCATTGTGAAGTGTTTCAAAACGGGCTTTTCAGAAACATGACTACCAATGGGAAAGCGAAGAGATGCTTGAAAATACCACATCGGGCACTCGATTTGGGTCTTTTGAAAATAACAAACGGAATCGCCGTCGACTTCGCCATACCACAGGATACCTTCCGAGGGGCATCGGACGCAAGCTCGATGCTGTTCTTTCCCCTGTCAACCACATGGGCGCCTGAGGGGCCTGCATAGAAGCCCCCTGGCCTTCCATGTTTCTTTCTGTCAGGATCCATCACCTGAGGCTCGCCCACGAACTTCAAATGGTGCGGACTAAGGGCGTCGGATACATCAGTGGCGTTCAATGTGGCTTGACCACGCTTGTGTGCGACAATATAAAGGGATAAAAGGCCTTGTATACCGAAACGAGCACACACTGGTTCTTTCATCCGTCCCTTCCTGGCGTCAAGGCATTATTACTCTTTTCGAAGCATGACCTTGACCCGGAAATCTACTGGTTTGACGAACCAATAGTTCACGGTATCCCACTCTCGCTCAGGATGCTCCAGTTCGAAGTCGAACCTTCTGACGAGTTGAGGGATCAACTTGGACATCTCCAAGAATGAAATGTGACGACCTATGCACGTTCTCGCCCCGAGGCCAAACTGATATAGTCTTAGCGGAAGCGTCAACCTGGAGGACAGATTATCACTCACTGGCAGGTAATAAGCATCCATCATCCTCAACTTTTCTCCGCCTTCTTTTTCGGCTTCGATCCATCTTTCCGGTCGGAATCGTTTTGCATCTGGTCCCCAGACGTCCTCGTTATAGTGAGCGCACCAACTGTTAAGTCCAATAGTGGTGCCTTCCGGGAAGAATTGACCGCAAATCTCTACGCCACCTTCAGGAACCACTCTCCACAATGGCAAACCCGTGGCAGCGTGCATTCTCAGTGCTTCTTTCATCACCGCTTGCAGATAGGGCATCTCCTGGCTTTCTTTGAACGAGACGGCCGGGTTGCCACATCTACCTTGGTCCTCGAATTCCTGGATTTCCTCTCGGAGCTTTCGCATCGTGTCGGGATACCTGAGCAGGTTATATAGGATCGATGACAAGCTCACCGCGGTCTAGAGTCCTCGACAAAATCATGTTAGCATCTCGATCTCCAATGGTATCCAAACGGAACAGATCGCCTCGAATTGGGGATGACTGGGTAATCTCACCGTGTCGGAACCAGCTATGATATTCGATAAACCCATCATGAATACATGATATGGGGTCACCTTTTCCGGATCATGCTGATTCGCCACGAGCAATTTCTCCAGAAAGTCCATTGGTGCATTTTCGTTCCTTTCGCCAATTTTCTCGACATCGACTCCGGATTTCTTCTCTTCCTCGCGCTGCTTGATCCTCTCGCTGACATACTTCATCAGCCACACTCGACCTTCACCGCCGCCAATACCGAGACGACTCGAAAGGTTGAAGATGAGGGGATGCCATTTGGCGTAGACACCCACAAGGGCACCGTATTGCAAAACACTGTGGAGGGCCTTCAGCAATCCCGAAATATCCTCTCCTTTATCCAAAAAGCCGAATCTTTGAGAGTACGTAATGTCGCCAATCACGTCGAAAGCATAGCATTGGAACCAATGTGCCATGTCGATGGTCTGGCCTTTGGCGGCAAACTCGGACAGTCTCCGCCCAAAAATCTCTGCGCATGAGTCTACGTAGGACTCATAGTTGACCAAACTCGACATGGAGTACATTGCCTGAAACCTCTTCCGGGTGTCTGCATGCCTTTTCATATCCCTGTCCGGGAACAGGGTCCAGCGGTTTGGGTCGGGATGCTGCCATGCATAATACCAGTCACTTTTGGGGAATTTGGAGTTGATGTTGTACACCTTCTTGACCACTTCCGGGTGGTCAATGCTGTACATGTCCTGGCCAACGCGGACGACGGGCCCGTATTGCTTGTGTAGGGCCAGGTCATCACGTTCCCAGTGGCCTTGAGCGACGCGCCAGAAGTAATAGAAGCGGCCGAAGCGTGCGGCGAAGGGACCAGGGACACCGCGAAGTGGAGAGGTCAGGGTTTTGTACAGGAAAAGGGCGATCTGGGCGGTGAGAAGGATTGGGACCGCCCAAAAGGCGTAGCGGAGGAGGATGCTTGTGATGGCAGAGCCGTCATTCACTTCAGTGAGGGCCATGATGCCGACGGTGAGTTCAGCGACTGAGCGTTTGTCGGTATCGATCAATCTCGTCCCGGAATTGAAGGGGCCAGCGAGTCTTCCTCTTTGTAATCGAGGATGAAACCACGGCTATCCACGGCTGGATCTGACGTCGTCTTTCGGTCAGGCCGTTTCAGCGTGGGTCAGTTCGCGTGCGTTTTGGGACGGAATGTTCCTTTTTTGTGAGTTGGCGACGACGCGATCCTTGTGGGAGTCTGAGCTGTGCAAGATAAATTGGATCTCCTCAGTCTGTATGTTCATAAGCTGACCAGCAGTGTGAGAGTGGGAGTGGGAGTGAGAGTGCGTGTGCGTACATGTGTGTATATGTATATATACTGGTCAGTCCGAAGGGGCGGGGTTTGTTTTTAGTTCTTATGATGTCGTACTGCGAGACTGTGTGTGTCTGTGTGTAAGATCGGCTTTCATGCGCTCAGGATTGGACAAAGGAAGAAGTGGGCAGGGTAGGGTAGGGTAAGGCGTGGCAGGAGGCCTGTTCGATCAAATGCCGATCTTTCGTGACTTCGTGGGTGACCCTAAGATCCGTGGGGAGAGGGGGATGGATGATGGATACTGTAGGAAGATGGAGAAGGAAGGGGAGATGCCGACAAAGTCTCCATACCTACCTAGTGTACATGCATGTCCTGTGCATACAGACTTACATACACGCGAGCGAGTGCCAGGCTACCTACTCGGTACATCGATTCTAGCTTCCACCCCGCTCTGCTGGAGCGGCACCTCCGATCGCAACGCACATTGATCGCAGCCGCGCCGTGTGCCTTTCGTCTCCGAGGCGAGGCAAGGCAAGCGCTGGAATGGCGTCCAGTTCATGTCTCGGTGCAGGATAGTACTCGAGAGGGACCTTGGTGGGCAGACACATGCTTGAGGGTGGTAGGTTTGCGTGTGTATGTTGTACCTCGTATATGCGGTATAGATACCTAGATACCTACATAGGTACATAGGTACATAGGTACATACTCGTATACAGGCATTCAACATGGCATGGCATAGCAGGTGCCTTACCTCTATTCCCACGACTCAAGCTTACGACTCTGGACCCCCGCAATCCAACTAATCCGCCATCTGCCGGCGTGGCCACGCAGCGCGGAACTCGAGGCCACGGCTCTGGTCGTCGTCTCGGTATGGTGCGTCTTGGAGTTCCGAGCGGCGGTCGAGGGACGGGCGTGGCGAGCTCATGTAGGGGCGGAATAATCTCTGGGCTCACTGAGGGTCCCATCACTGCGATTCAGGGCTGGGTCAGCCTCAGAAGGTTGGGTGCGTGAAAAGCGGGAAAACAATGTCAGACAAGACAGGACAGGACAGGGGATGGCTGAACTACGATCTGCCGAAACCAAACCTCCCAGTCAAACAAACATGGGGGGGATGAATGTAATGCCGAGTGCCGAGTACGAGTTGTTGAAAACAAGCATCTCTCAGCCTTGCCTCGGGCCTGGTACAGGATGGAAGATCGGATGTGAGCTCGGCAGATGCATAGGACAACTTACAACACGAAAATAACCGACCTGGGTAATGGCAGCGGTCCCGGGGGCCCATTGCAGTATTATCTCCATTGGGCGGTGGGTTGGACTGGGCTGGACTGGACTCGATTGGTGCGAGTTTATTTCTGGCTTGCTGAGTCGAGTCGAGGCGAGGCTGCTCGAGGCTGGCTGCTGAGCGGCATGAATATCGAGCGAGGGGGACCATCTTTTTTTTGTGTTGCTGAGAAAGGAGGCCACAACCGGGTGTTCGTCATGCTACAATTACAGCGAGCAACGCGCTGGGATGTACGTGGGCTGATTATCGTCGAAGAACCCCCTTGACGATAGCCAGGTGCAATGAGGGCGACGGATCTGCCTCTTTGAATGAGTCGCTTTACACCCACGTGGCTTCCGCATCTCGAACCGACACAGCAGCCCCCCTCAGGCTCTGGCTAATTGCGCCGAAAGAAGAAGGTCAAGTTATACAACGTTTCCGGGATGAGGTTGCGGTATGCAATGTTTGGTAATGCTCATGGCCGTCTTGCCGGCAATGTAGACCCTCCGATGCAGCGGGCGATTCAAACGCACGCCACCCCGGGCGGCGATACACTGCTGGAGTTCGCCCTCGGCGACGTCGAGGATCTTGGCCAGCGTGTCCCGCATCTCGACCCCGTCCTTGATCATGGGCGGGTAGTGTTCGCAGACGCGGCAGACCAGCTCGGCCGGGCTGACCTTGTAGTCGGGGAAGAGCTGCTTACCACTGAGCGGCGGCGCCGAGATGGGGATGCAGAAACTGGCGCCGAACGCCCACCATCGTCGCTTGGTCGCTCGCGCCACGACCCTGTCGCTGCTGCCGTCGCCTTCTTCGCCGAGCCAGACGAGGACGCGCTCGGCGCCCGAGAAGATCTTGCCCATGATGGACACCTGCGCGCCTTTTTCCTCGTCGTTTCTCTGGTCGATGCAGATGCCGTCGACCCACAGGTATCGAGAGCCGGAGGGCTGGCGCAATCTTTTCAGACAGTGAGAGAGGTTTTTGCGGATCCGAAGCGTCTGTGTCTGTGAGCGTCGCTCGCGTTCCCCGCTCACGAGAATTTCTTCCTCGTCGCGTGCGTCCCCCCGCGTGTACGAGATGGCCTCATAGCTGGGGCGACCCGCGTCGAAGGACCAGGTGGAGAGACTGAGTTCAAGAGGAGCATCCTTGGACTTGGCCGACAAGAGTTCGATGAGTCGGATGCTCTTCGTCGGATGCGCAAGCGGCTGCCAGCGAAATTGGGGGTTTGTAGCCATGTCCACTCAACGGGCTTGACGGTAGTAGTATCTGCGTTTTGCATGATAGGAAGAAGGCGACATCTGGGAGTAGAGCCGAGCTATGCATGTGTGCATCCATGCGTGCAGTGGCTGCGGCTGAGAAAGCCAGCGGTGTGGGACGGGGTCGGGGTCGTGGTCGTGGTGGTGGGAGATGCATACTCGGGCGAGAATTGGCGAGAACAGCCTGTTCTCAACCGTCAGCCGCATGGAAGTGCATGGCCCTTCACTTGACACTAATATATGCAGGGCACGAGCACTTGCCAGCACTTGCACAGTGCCTGGGTCGAGACCTCATGGAGCAATCAAAGTGGCGCACCAGAGCGACGGATGGGGGGAAGTTGACATTTTGGATGAGCCTGCTAAATCGTTGCCAATGATTCTGAACTTGCAAGCGGCACTCGAATGATGAACTCGTGTCATCTCTGTGGTATTGACGAGGCTACGACTAAGGCAGTGAGATCAAGGGATGTAAGTAGTTATTAGTACTCACTTGTCGGGCCGAGCACAGGGCAGCATCACCCTCGCCCGCCCCCATCCACGGCGGCATCTCGAGATTGGCACCTTTTAGTCAAAAAGACAAACGTCGGATAACACTATTTGCACCTCTTGCAAAAACCCAAGCCCTTTGCTGTCCGTGCTGTTTTCCTATATAGCCGTGTGTTCAATGTTGCATCGCATTTTCCCGCCTGGTACCCACCAAGGCTCCTCCAGTATGATAGCCCCCAAACTCCCTCGGTAAAGTGATGGTCAAACCTCCCGCCAATCAAGCAGGCAATGAATTAATCTCCTATCTCAATCTCATAGTCGACCTCAACCCTCCTCATCTCGCCCTGCATCCGCTCCAGCCTGTCCCGAAAATCGTCAGATAACTGCCTCCACCGAGGGTGGTCCCGCTGGAAACACGTCTGGTAGTCGCGGGGCCAATCCATAAACAGCCACTCGGGCTGCGTGGCCAGGATCTTCTGTTCCACTTCCTCCTGTCGTTTCTTGGCTGCGTCGTCATCCACGTCGCCGCCAGACCCCGCCAAGGATTCCGGGGCGGGATATGCTTCGAGGACGTCGTGGACGCGGTCACCAAGATACCAGTGCGTCCAGTTACTGATGCCGTGGTCCTTGTTGCCCTTGTCGTACCACAGCGCCCCGTTGGCCCACAGCGGCTCAATGCCCCAGGCGTCGGCATGCGCCATGTGTAGTGTGCAAGAGCTGTGCGCGGGCGGAGGCGTCTCTTTGTGGTTGGAAGACGCGTCGTCCTGCTGCGGTGCCCCTGACAGTCGGGGGTGCTGCTTCTCCCATTCCTTGTCGTCGTCGAGCAGCAACTCAATCCCCGTCTCCTGCGACTGAGACATGCGGGCCGCGTACCAGGGTTCAAACGAGTAGGGCACCCCCATCAGCTCGGTGGACACCCAGTACGACTCTTTATCGCCATGCCAGATCCTGAACGTGGACGCGTCCCGCACTTCCTTGGTGTTCATCCAGCACGTAAACAAGACCGCCATGTACAGTCCCACCCTGGACTTGTCGACACAAACGACGGCGGCGTCGGCCTCTTCGCTGGAATACCGGCGGTAGAAGAGGGAACTCTCGTTCAGATACGCCGAAGGGGATCGGCCGGCTGCCTCCAGCTGGCGTCCGAGCCAGTCGTGCCGCTCGGATCCCGAATTGATGTTTCTGTCGTGGAAGAACAGAGCGCCGGTGTCCCGCAGGCCCGGGTACTCGTCGAATAACTTGTCCGGGTTGGCGAAGAAGACGGCGTCGGCGTCCACCAGGATCGTTCGCGGATAAGGGCTGGCCAGCAGCGCGAACGGTTTGATGGCGTACCCTTCCAAATGCACGAGCTGCTGATCGAAGATGGTCGTAAGGTCGATGAAACTAATATCCCTGGCCCGCCTCCTCAGGAACTCTCGGGTCTGGGGCCTCAGGTCGTCGTCGCCCACGTACGCAATGGCTATCGGTAGCTGGCACCCGTGGACGTTCCGGAGGAAGCCAATCAGGTGTGCGGCTTCCTTAGCAAACGAGTCCATCACGCTCATGACGATGCCCGTGCTGGGTCCCGTCGACTCCATGCTGGAAATTATCCTCGACTTCCACGATTGTAGCTTCTTCCAAGGGTAGTATTTCAATGTGGCGGGGTCCCACCAAGGGAACAGCTGTGAAACGACATCACTGACTTCGTGGGTGTCCAGCGAGGGGTTCTCGAGATAGTGCTCCGCGAGGCCGGACAGCGCGGCGACTTTGGTGCTCATCAGGCCATGGTCCTCGCTGCTCATGTCGTGGGCGAATGTTTCTCCCAACGAATAGTGCTTCGTCAGCGTCGTACGCTGTATCTGAGCCTGTTCCCTCGCATTGTGGTGAAAGAATAGGATGTAAACAGTCTGAAGGATGAAAGCCGCAAGGAGGTATTTGGCCGGGTTCCGCGGCAAAAGCGTTCCCAGGAAAGCCATAGCATTGAAAGATAAGAAGTCTGCACCACGACGTGGCTATAATGAACGGCACTGATACCACTCTATCATACAGTGATATACAGTGAGAATGGAGGGCGGGAAAATGGGGGAAGAGCAGGTGTCGACAAGGGTAAGAAGGCACTTCTGCTTTCTATTCGAAAACTGCACATGGCAATTGTATGAACACCATTGAGTCCAGTTTCAAGCGTCCCCCATCCCCCCCTGCACTCCAATCGAAGCCACCTCAGCCTCCCCGTCTTTCTTTCCACGCGTTCCTGCGCGGTTGGGGGTTATGGAGTGAGCTAGCTTGGGAACTCCTTTTCTTCGTGCACCGATCAGATAGTGTTCTGCCTCCACACCGTATCGTGCAAATGAAAAAGGGGCATGCCATGGCGCAGCCAGAGATTGAGCAAAAGTCAAACGTATCCTGAGCCTGCCTGAACCGGGGGAGATCTTCAAACCTTCATCCAACAGAATGACCCACCTTGTCCCTCATATCTCGATGAGGGGATGTTCGAAAGGCTGAGATAGTAGGTCCCAGGGAGAAGAACAGCAAAGCCATTGTAGGACAAAAATCGAAGGGCATCTTGTTGATGGATTGACGTACGACCCGAGTCTCGCATCCACTAGAGGTCATTGCGAGTAGAGAAGAGGATGGTTGCAAGCTGAGTGTGCGTGGCGTGGCTCTATCCGCCAATGCCGTACAAGCTGGCTATCTTCACACTTTGTCGAATTGATAAGGTGGGTAGGGGTCGGTACCACAATAGACGTGCAGTAAGCTGACCGTTAAATGAGCCAAATTCCCACAATGCCGTCGTGTGCCCCTTTCTCAAGATCTTAGGCAATTATGTTGACCTGCATATCTGTCGTCCAACGACAGCAAACGGGTTGCGGCGCCTTCATTCGGCTTATCGTCATTGCCCTTATCCGTCGCCAGAAGCTGGGGAGGAAGTGTAGCATGAAGGCTTTTGTTCGAAATGGCGGAGAGGATGGCGTTGCTGGCTGTTTGTTTTGGAGATTGTAAGTCACTCTTGCAGCCTCTCTTCCGTCATCCCTCCATACTTCCGAAGACATGCTCAATGCGGCTCTCCAACTCCGCAAAGTTCTTTGAAACAACCCCTGATGTCTGTTTCTGAGACGTCGGATTCCGCATAGCCCGTAAAGTTGGCTTGAACAAGGGGGAATGCAGATCTTTTGAGGTGGAGTGCTGCGTACTCGGGGCATCACTTGAGGTTGTCATTGGGGAAATTCGGTCGGTTGAACCTTGTAAGCGGCCCCGTGTACGTTGGCTCCAGAACCTGTCAGTGGGGAGGCCGACGGAAATCAATGTGCTCGCCGAATGTGAACAAACTGGTGTCAAGGATGTCGTCTCCCAGCATTCAAGGCGCATCTGCAGCTCCTTATTCGCACGGTGCAGTCGTAGATGTACAAGTAGAAAAGTTCGTCCGGCCTGACTCGTGACTCGGTAATCTTGCGGGGCCGCCTCGCCTAAGGCAAGGTCTACTGTGTACACACTTTTCCCCTGTTCTCTCACGTCCGCCTTCCCCCTCCTGCCACCAACTCCCAATCTGGTCAATGTGGCTTGAATCTGTTCGAAGAGAAGAAACCCGGGTCCTCTCCTGCATCCTTAACCGACCTGAAGCGTAGACTGCAGGCCTTCGCCTTGCACATCGCCTACGCGCCGTGATCCCCGGCAAGCTGAACACGAGCTTTGAAGGGCTGTCGAGGCGCCGCCATACCGCATCAGGACAGGCTTGGACAGTGTTGGCTTGTCTAGGCGCCCATATCACCGACATAGGGCATGCTGAGAGACAGAAAATAGGATGGACTTGTCTACCAGTCACCAACCAGAGCAGGTTGGCTTCTCTTCTGTCGCCAGATCCTTTCGGTAGCAAATCTTTTGGTATTTATTTCCTTGAAGCAATCCGCTGTCGTGGCTTGTTGGACTACATGGTGATGAGAGTATCATGAGGAAGAGAGGGAATTGTTTTGATCGAGAAGAATTATCAGCATCGGTCAAAGAGCAGGAGTTTGTCCTCAACCACTGGATTGGTAGCTATTCCAAGTCCAATCGCCACCCTGAACAACACGGCTGTCGCCCGTCATGCGTTGGTGGTGCCTTGAGTGATCCCATATGAGAGATGGTCTCGTCTACGAGGCTTCGCTCTAGAGGCTACTTCAAGCCGGAACTTTGGTGGGCAGTCACGCTTTTTCAAAGTCCGAAGGGAACCAAAACCCGAGCGACGGACCCCAAAGCGCCACTTGAGGGTCTTCCAGAAGCTCAAGCAGCAGATATGATATCTATTCCAAGGTACAAGGATCGACGGTATGCAACAGCCCAAGCAGCTGCAGGATTGCAGGGCCACGATGAAACACTTCGTGGTCACACATTGATGGTGCCTAGTCCCAGGGAGCTGGAAGGGTTGTGTATGTCCTACCACACTGGGCGCAGGCTGATCCTTTTTGCTCAAATATGGCACCTGTTGATATTGTACACAGGTCATCTCTTTCTTTCAGGTGATGTGCACCCGCTGAAGTGACATCCAAGAACGGAGTGTCCCTGCCTCTGCGCCACTGTGTCCTCGTGCTTCAGATAGCTTTGTCGGCGCTCTCGACGTCATTGGGCCAACTGAAAGCATTGGCACGCGCGACAAGTGTGGAGGCTCTGCGGTCGGGTCCGCTGCAGGATCGGATCTGATAGATGGATTGTAGGTAGGCTGGTGGGCATGTAGGTCAAGTTACGTAGTTGATGGAAGGTTCTGTGGGCACGGTGCCTGGGTGGTTGGCAATCTTTGCACGGGGGCAGAGCGTGACAAGAGGGGGTCACGCTACCTGGTCGACCGCACGCCAATTGCTGCCCCTGACGATTGTCCTTGTTAGCCATGGTGCTGGCCCAAGCACGTTGACGTCATCGCCATTAATTGCCTCTGATGCCATCTGGTGCCTCTTTCTATTTCACTCTGCAGCCTCACACGATCCCACCACCGCAGTTAAATTGTACTCTGTTCACGCCATAGACAAACTTCACTCTCACAATATTCCTGGTCTGAATCAAAACTTCCAATTATCTCCTCAAGGTCAGCTCCCCTGCATCTAGCACACCCCGTTTGACTGACAACAGTATCAATCCACCCCACCAATAGTGATCCTTCCAACAAGCTTCACTTCAGAAAGGTCGTGTGATCACGCAATCCCAACTTGAACAATATCTCTCAGCGTAAAAGCAACCCCAGCTACCACCATACGCCAACAACATGCCTCGCGGAGGAGCCGAAGTCACCAAAGTCTTTTACAAGGGCAGCACCGATGACTTCATTGTCTTCATCGAATCTCCCCAGGACCTCAAGGCATGGCAAGCCGACAAGTCGATCCCCCTCGCACAGGTGGTGAATAGCTTCAAGATCATGGTCACCCACAAGCATGGTGCGCAGGGTCAGATGGACGGAGCTAGTAAGGCCAGTCTGGAGAACGAGTTTGGCACGAGCAATGAAGATGAAGTCATCAAGAAAATCCTCACGGAGGGCCAGCCACAAACTGTGACGGTACGTCCCTTCCGGTTGCCTTGCTGTGGCATAGAAAACGAGTGTTTGCTGACTATGCGTTTCCTTCAGGCCGGTGAACGGGGAGGTGACCGCAACGAAAGCATGGGTCCCAGACAAGGACATCCTACTGCATAGAGCCCTGGGTCCAGCCCAGAGGTGAAGGTGTTCTGCTTGATCTGACTTTTGTCTCAACATGACACAGCCGAGCAAGTAGAGGAAGTAGTGATGAATGGAGCAGGTTCTGTCGCGGGATCATGGCGAGCTCAACGGAGAGCATATGAGTGGGTAACAAAAATGATGATACAGGATGGGGGGTTGAGATGATGAGAACCGCAGAAACGTGCGGCCAAAGAGCAGCTCAAACATCAAAGACCAAGCACCTCGTGACTGGTATATGTAGCTGCCAAAAATCAACAGATTCAAACAAAGTTGTGAGCTGCCGGAGAGAAATCCACTCAGACGCCTTACCGAGCACCTTTGCCACCTTTCTCGCGCTCTTAGACTGTATTGTGGTTCACAGCTTCGCACCATGCCGTGAGACAAGACACTGTTGGACACCAGACCAACATTTCGAACGTGAAGCAAATCCATGATCGCTAGCCATTCACGGGTGCTCCATGCCCAGCACGAGCCAGTCTCAGACCAGATGTACATGAATCCGAGGTACTTTGTTCGTACTACCAAAGCGGTACCCTGATGCACACCTAGGACCAAAAAAAAGAGGGAAGACGGAGAGGAAGAGGATCGAGTGGCGGGTCATGCTGAACAAGAAATCTTCATTGAATCCCCCCCCTTCAGCAAGCTAGGTGTTATTGCAGCTGTCTTTCTACAAAGTACCGAGTAGGCTGGGATATAATGTCTCCATCTCGCTCTTTGACGGATCGCTCTCTCGCGCGCTCCTCCCTCTCTCTCTCTCTCTCCTCTGAACCTCCCACTCAGTGTCGAGGGAAGGGGACCGACGGCTGTAAACCTGATAGTATACATACATGCATCCAGGCACGGAGCCCTGTCTGCCTGCCAAATTGCAGTGCTTCGGGGTTGATCCGTCTGGCCTGATGCTTCATTGCTGTCTCGCACACCCCCACGATGCATGCTGTGGTATCTCTGGCGTATCGTTGATCGCTTCAAAAAAACAAAAAGCTCCAGGTAAAAGAAAGACCTTCTGAATCTGTACATGACAACTCTTCCCATGAATCCCAAAACACCAAAGGACGGAAGAGGAAATGCGCGAGCAAGGGGGGGCTGGATGTGCTTGGCCCCCCCACTTCAAGGTGACGTCTTCACATGACTGCTGAAAAGCAAAGGTCCAAAACATGGCGCTGGCCATACTCTTTGGTTTTCCCCCTCCTTGCTCCAAAGAAAACGAGTTGCAACATCCCAAGGTCTTGCGGGGTGAACAAGCCCCGAAAGCCCAGAGCCAGTCTGAACCCTTCGAGACGTCTAGGTCGCAAGGCTTTAGAAATGCTCCTTCCAGAACCGGAATTTGACGAGATCGTTGCTCGTCGCTTTGCAGGCGGTTTTGATCTCTCTCGCCGCGGCGTTGGGTCCACAGAAGTAGACACCCACGGTGGCCTTCATTTGCGCCGTGATGGACGATTCCTTGCCCACGTCCAGATACGTTTGGTCCATGAGACCGTCCCTCATCGCGCCGAAAAGACGCTTGAAGTCGGGCCGGCCAAATTGTGTCTTCGTGCGTAGCGCGGTCAGCGGATCGACCGCATTGCCCACCGTGTTGAGGTAGATGTTTGCTGCCGTGTTGGCGTCGACGCGTTGCGTCAGGTATGTGTGGATGCGCAGGAACTCGGGGCCGCCAACACTCTCGGCGGCTTCGGCGGATTGTCGCTCGAGAGACGTGAGCAGCGTTTGGAACCACTCGAAGGACTCGACGGAGCGGGTGACCCAGAGGAATTCAACGCGCTTGAGACGTCTAGGTGGGTTAGGTCCAGCGCGGATGTTGTAGATGTGCTTGAGCACGGATGCCCATGGCGTGACGCCAATACCTGTGCCGATGAGCACAGCAATTTCATTGTCAAAGACGTCTTCGGCGGGTGCACCGTAAGGTCCATCAATGCGGATGGCAGGCATCTCTTGTCCCTGCTGCAACGCAATCTCATAGATACCCTCTTTGTCCAGGTCGTCAAATTGCTTCGCCTGGGCGGGGCCGCAACCCAATGCGTCTCCCACAGCTTTGGTCCAGTCACCCACCTGACGGACGTGCACCGAGATGTAGGGGTCAAATGGGCACGAGGTGATGGTGAAAGGGTGCCACTGTTGGCTCGACACGGCAGGGATATTGATGAACAGCCATTGACCCGCCTTGTACTTCATACTGGGTTTCTGGAACTGGATTTCCATGGCATCGTAAGGGTGGCGGACGACCTTGCTGATCTTGGTTTCCCGTCTTGCACGGACTTCGCGCCAGAGTCGCTCGATCAGGTAGAGGCCGCCAGACCAAAGCTCCCATCGCCAGCCCTCGTAGCCGAGGCAGTGAGCCCAAAATATCTTTCCAGCAAATGGGGAGAAGGGCTGGGCTGTGTCTCGTACGAAACAGCCCACAGCGTGTGTATACATGGCCAGAAGGAAGGGAATGAAGAGATGGTGGGTGTACCAGAAGGTCTCAAAAGACTGTTGTCGAATCCTCTGGTGGGCGGTAGTGTACATGAGCAACATACACAGCAGCATAATGTGACCGGTGATGCCACCAGCCTGAGCGTAATGAATCTGAATTGCCGTCTCGGGTCGGATCTGGTTCTTTTCGACGTTGAAGAAGTTGACGTAGTGGGCGGTAACATGCACGGTCGTGAACACCAGCAGGGCGTAGGCGCATTGTCTGTGGAACCATTGTGTTTCGTCAAGTGGCAACCACCTGAATTTTGGTCTCAGGAAACGCATGAAATTCCGGCACATGGGCAGCAAGATGAGCATGACATCCACAGAGAGGACAAGACCAGCTCCTCGCGATATCCATACCGAGAAGGTCAGAGTGTTGAGGCCGGCCAAACGTGGATCTTCTGCCTGCTTCCACCTGAAAAGGGTATTAGTCGTGGACAATATTGCTCATGCTGTTGGGGGCGCCTACCATCCAATGGCGAATATACCCCAGTGAAATCCCCACCATAGAATGTAAAAAACAATCTTGCTCGGAGCGAAATGAGACTTGAGGGTCGCCATGACTTGGGCTCGAGTGTAAATGATTTGAAAAGGAATGGGATATGATCTACTGATCAGATCGTTGGGGGGGGAGTGTTCCTGTCTTCCTCAAGGGCTATCTCGTCTGCATGTCTGAGGAGAGCCAAGAAAGGTATGTCGTGGCAACGTGGACGATATGCTGTGGATATGCTGAGGACCAAAAGAGCGTCGAATGAAGATTGCGAGTGACAGAAGATTAAGCTTACACCAAAGCCGCGAGTTGAGGCTTATGAGAAGACCGATCAGATAGGAGGTATAGGATAAAGCTGATGTCCGGAGACTGGCAACCCGAGATATGGTGTCTTGACTACCCGATCACACGGTAGATCATACGAGGGTTTGGTACTGATGGCAAATTGGTCGATTAGATTCGATATGGCCAAGGCTCCGCAGTGTCGCAGAGAGTAGCAATGGTGAAGCAGGAGTTCAAACAGGACAGTCTGGAGCAGTGGTGAGGATCGGAGAGGGGGAATACGACTGAATTAGTATGGCAGATGGGTGAGGGTTGAGGTCGAAACAGGCTGGGGGTGGAACCCACGCGATCTGGCACAAGACCTGTAACAGGAGTGGAAGGAGGTTTAGGAGACGGGATATTTGCGGCCTGTGCTCAAGGTATAGAAGTTTCCTTTGCGGCACATTGCGGTAGAGGAGAAGAGACAAAAGTCTGGAAAGAGATGTGATTGTGCCATAGAACGGGGTGTTGTACAGGACTAACGAAGCGGTTTCCCGTCCTCGTGGGATAATCGATAGAAGCCATCCAAGATTGATTTGATCAAAAAGTAAGTTGCGGGCGGTCGGTGAATTGGTGGAGCTCCAAGGAACATCCACCTGCATGAAACCCTGGTCATAGTCTCAAAGCGAGGCTGTCTGAATGGCACAAGATGGACCCTGGGGTCAGGCACCGGGAAACGGCGTCTTACCTGATCGAGGGGCCTGGGCGGTTATTGGGTGGCGAGGAAGAAAAGGTCAGGGAAACGGCCGCCGGAGACAAGATGAAGCTCGAGAGCCACTTGATGGTCGATGGGTGAGAAGTTGATCTGACAGGTGGGAAGAGGAGGTTGGGGACAAGAAACGTGGGCGAGCATGACCGCTGCGAGAGGCGTGGCATGATGAACTATCTGATAGAGCGGTGATGGCGGGATACCGTCACGCATATAGCTCAACACCGTCTCTCGAGCCCATCCAGAAAAGACCCGAAGCTGTAGAACCGAATGTGGGAAAAGCAGCAGTGAGAGCTGGGGATGGGAATCCCTGGGCAGGAATTTTGGCCCGAAAGAGAAAGGCGAGTGCCAGGTGCAAGTCAAGTGAGAGCAAAGTGAGAGCGAAAGTGAGAGAAAAGTGAGAAAAGTGAGAAAAGTGAAGCCGACCAGCGTATCAGGAAGCGTTTCGAAGCGCCCTGGAATGTGCCTGGAGAGGTTAGTGGCCGACAGTGGCCCCGGTGGCCCCCGGTGGCAACCGTAGAGCTGCTGGGCGTGCCTGGGACGAGGGATCAGCCTCCCCGGGCGCCCCTCTGACTGGCTGCTGCCCCCCTCGAATCACTCGCTTGGCTCCTTAGCGCCCGCCGCAGCTCCCGCATCACATCCATGTCGGTGCTTAATTCTGCCCCTCGATTCGCTGCTGCTCTCACCACCTCACATCAACACCTCGTTCCTTTCGCTGCAACAATGGGTTTGTTGGATTCCAGATCTCGACAGCGCCTTGCACCCTGCAGATGGTCTGCTGCTGTGACTTCTATTTTCAGGCGCTTAAACCCACCCGCCATCACCAAGTCACCGCGCTCCCCTCCGCACTGGGCAACCCGCTCCACGAATCATACAACCTCATGGCGAGGAATATCACCAGATCTGGCGGGTACGGGCCAGCACTATTGCTTGATTTTGTTTCCGATTGCTGCACTGCATCTAGGACTAAGTCAATAGCCCCATTGGTAGTCAACGGTCAAGGTAAACCTGGTTGGCTTTGGTCGGGTGCTCGGTAGATCGCGGTGAGCTCGCGGCCTCTTGACCAGAAGACAAGCACATCTTCCCACGAGCTGCTACATCTCTGAATGTTTCCATTGTTTCTTCATCTCAGCACTTCTTTTCAAGTGAGTAACACTGAGGACCGCGAGAAATCGGTGTGAATCCTACAACGTTGTCCCTTGTGGTGCTTGTGGTTCGAGTTGTCGCAAACTCCACACCTGTGACACTTTCTGTCTCCGAACCGCCTCAACCACTCTGCGGCGAGACGACATCTGCGACCAATCTCTTACGCGCCAACCCACCGACCTCAAGTACTCGGGCCTTCAGACACTGCCGGACCACCTCTTTCCAGACTCCTGATACTTCCCCCTCTGACTGCTGATCCCTCACCGTCGACCTGGTCAGACACTGCCAAACACACGCTGATACCGGCTGAACCCTCACCGAAATCACCTATTCCTCCCTGTCAAAGGGGAGGAAAGCATTGACCAAGCTTTGCTTGACCAAGACTCCTCATATACCTCGCCGACCCTGATGCTCCTTCGGTGATCTCCAGGCGCAGGTCGTCGTGTTCTGCGTGCTCATTTCTTTCGATCACTTTCCTGGACGACGACTTCCATTCTTTACTTTTCGGTCTTTTGGTTATTCGACCTTTTCAACCACAGACAGACCATCACGATATCTTTGAAACGCAAAGTCCTTTCTCCTCGACATCATGGGCAAACTCATCAAGAACCACTGGGCCCGTCTCATCGTCCTCACTGCCGCTGCATATCAAGTCCTCGCCAGCCTCGAGGGCTTCTTTTGGCCCAAGATCTTTTGGGACTTCCTTACCAAGAACCTCGACGGAGCTGTCAAACCCTTTCCCGTATTGCAGATCATCAATTTGATTCTGGCATTCATTGCCCTCGCTTGGGAATGGCCACTCGCTCCGGTGGTCAAGTTGATGCCGGGTCTCCATAGGAGCATGGAAGCAAGATTGGTGGTGTATCCCTTGTCTGCTCTGGCTGCAGTCATCATGTATCAATCAACAAATGCGGCATTATACTACATCATTGGAGTGGTTGTATATTTCTGGGCCTACTCAGAAGGCGAGGTAAGAGACTCGACCCCATTCACACCCGCCAGGAACTCGCTGACATTGTTACCTACCAGACTGTGTGTCCGGAACCTTGGACTGTCCCGAAGAGAGGCGGTGCCAGGACTGGCAAGGTATGAGGATATCAGACAGCTGTGCTGGCTTTTAAAAATGAAAAGTTGTCCCCATGTGTGGGACAACGGCGTTGGTTATGGTTACGGATCGCTCTGGATATCGAAGTCGACAAGGCCAGGCTCAAGGATTGGATGTGGCATGTACGCCAGCAACTGTAGATATTATGCCCGACATGGGAAATGAAACATCATGTTCACCAACTGTATGTTTAGATTCGTGGGTTGCTCTATTCACTAGGAATCATGTTGTCGTTTACAGGTCGAGAAGACAAAAGGGGTGAGGCTAGCTGCCTATAATATAGCGGCCGTACTACCTATGCGGCAAGCCTCATCAGGCCCCCCAAGCGCGTTCAAGTTCATTTCGCACCCAGATACGCCATCCGTGGGACTGAGATGTCGTGCATTAACTATGTAACTAGCCTGTGCTTTGGAGTGCTTCGCCCCTTCGGTTCTTGACGAGGCACTCTGAGGAGTTTGGCGAAGTCAATCGATCCTATATGGCTTGGTATGGACCGACGATCGGACAGGAGGCGAGAGGATGGCGCTTGGTCATTTCCCGTTGTCCCTCACCTGTTTGCAGCGACGGTCGACTGCTCCTCCAGAACCCAAGGCCTCTCGAGCTGTCTTACTACTCGTCCTCAGCAGACGGATCTACTATGGGTTCAATGGCGCCGTCAAAGCCCGAACTCTAGCAGATACTGATATCGGTCGTGTTCATCCTCTTGCCTCTTCCTCATTCCCCATGTTTTCCCTACAGGTGTGTGGCATGTGTCCTGCAAAATATCTTCCCCTCCAAGGACACATATTTCTTGTCCACCGAGGGCTCGAAGACAAGGAAGAGACGAGGATCGTTCGATAGGACGATTCGACATTGCAGTCGGTCATCAGAGGCCAGGTTTCCGTGTAGCGCAAAGAGGTTCGAGGTCTGAGACAGAGGAGCAGGTTGCTGGGGTCAGGACGCAGAGCAGGCAGATAACGGCATGATGGACATCGTCATCAGGAACGAGCGGGGGTTCGAAGCATGGAGGAAATATCACCTTTTCCAATGGAACGGGGAGGTTTCAGCGAGTCAATGGCATTGTCGGTATTGAAGCGATTGCAGCCCCTGAAGTAGAAAGTCAGTTCACGCGTGTTTGGTGTTGGGAGTTCATGACAATGGGTTGTTTACATGTCGACGCTGGGTGTTGAAGTGACTGCGCCCACATGGCAGCCAAGGATGTTTGTCAGCGGCCAGTCATTTCTGCACCATGTCAGACATCAACCATGCCTTTAAAATGCACCTGGAGCCTCGTATTATTGTGTCGACAGCCAAAGATACACAGATTCAAAAGCAGTCTAAGAGCGCAGAAGATCTCCCACCCGCAGATCCAAGAGACGCCAACCGACGGTGGCTTTGTCGCTGGTGGCTGAAACCACTTGGCGAGGGTTTGAAATCCAACAATGATCAACAGACGCCACAAAGCAGTCAGCCGGCATCATCGCCAGAGACGAACAGACCTTCCACTGCTTTCCTGCATCCGATGACCTTCTCGATGGCTCGCAACCACTGTTGCAGACTCTGTGCACGGCAAATGCAGACCTTGGAAACTCGCCTGCTCTGAAATTGCGTGCTATCGACGGTTCGTTGAGTTTGCAACACCAATTTCCTGGGACCCCTGTCGAGGACCACTTTGGGGTGGAACAAGCACACCACAGCACAAGCAATGAGCTGGTGAGTGGTGCGAGGCTCTGTCCTAGCTCGACTCGACGACACAAGGTTTGGTGGCTCTCCTTTATATCAGGTTTGTCGCCCGGCTATAGTTTCGTACCCTCTTCTTTTGTTTGTTTGTCACCATCGTTGTCTACACAGTCGCTCGTTTGTCCTTGTGTAAAAGCTCACGCTCCTTCGTTCCGCCCGTCAACTCCTCCTCTTCACTCATTGTCTACCTTTTGCTCGCGACCAAAACAAATCGATTGGAGTGTGCTCTGAATCTCGACCTATCCAACAATGAAGTCTTTCCTCGCCATTCCCGCGCTCTTCGCCCTCGGCGCCGTTGCCGACTCATGGGGGTTCACCTGGACGTTTTCCAATGAGCACAGTACCTGGACGTCGTGCACCTATGCCTCTGAGAACGCAACCACTACTAGCGTCGAAGTGTCTACGTCCAGCGGCCCCTGGTCCGAATGGACATCCACAACATCCTACACTGCGACCTACAGCTCTGGCGCTTCGACATGGGGCATTCCAACAGCTGTGAGCTACAGCGTGGCTTCCAACTTCACCAGCATGATCCCTGCGCCAACTGAAGCCACCAGCACGGTCGCGCTCACGACTTCTGCGCCCGTTACCTCCGTGGAGGCCTCGAAGACTTCTGCTGCCCCGTCTGCATTCACTGGTGCCGCCGTCCCTAATGTCAACGGAAAGATTGCGGGAATGGGTGCTGTCGCTATGGCTGGGTTGGCGTTGGTTCTGTAAACGAACCAGGAGGAAGGAAATTTGGACGGTAACTGCAAGGCAAAGATACCCGTGGAGTATGAACTCGGAAATGCTTCTTGGATGTGCATTTCATTATCACCGGCGCCGGATTGGTACACAACTATCGAGGTCATCGACGCAGGGGGCCGTCACCCAATGACAGGGCTTTATTTCCTGACATCACCCGACAAGGAACCTACGAAATGAACTTGTCCATGTCTTCCCATAAAATGCGTTTCAGCAACCATGCAGATGTGTTACGTGTATTTGTTGCAAGACCTATGTAATCAATTTCAGAACTGCGAGCTACCTATCCCGTGTGAGTTCCAGTCAAGTCTGGAGAGGCTTGCTACCCGCCGTTCTCGACCAAGTGACTGGAAACCCAGCATGTCACCACATGGACTCATAGTGAGACATTGAACACGGGATGTCGGCTCGCTGGGCACCACAAGGCGATATTGGTATCCATCGTCCCAAAGCCGTCACGGCTGGAGTGGTGGGGCGAGCAAATTAATAATAAACAAGCGAGACCTCCAAATAGATGCGATCGTCCAATAACCCAGGCCTAGCCTCGCTTTCGACCAGGTCCCGTACTCGTATGTTGAGGTCAGGCTCGATCACTCCAAGAGAAGGCTCCGCTGGAGTCGAGAACAACAAACAGGTGGAAAAGCTCAGCTGAGGTTCGAGCTGTCAGGCCTGCCGGCAGCCTTGTGTCATCTCACAATGCTGGGGTCACCGTGGGTGGCCTTGGCATCTTTCCGTCTATCAGTTTGCCCAAACAGGCACTTGGCTTCTCCATATTATTTCAGCTCTATGTACGGAGCAACTCGTATGATGTGCGCCCTGCGGTCTGGGCTGCTGACGCAGACGCACGACCTGGCCGGAGTAAAACGCTTCTCCCTTCCTTATCGACCATACGCAAAGTCGTCAAATGGAGGCGACCTTCAGTGTTGAAAACCAGGCTCTCCTATCCTACTTCTAAGCAATCCATTGCTATATCTCCCCAACGTCCACCAAAGAAAAGACAAACAATGGAGAGCGCCATTGTGCCTCAGGCGAAGGAGCTATCTGTCCTTGTCGTCGGCGCCGGAATCGCAGGCCTCTGCGCGGCGATCGCGCTCCGTCGAGCCGGACACAGAGTAAAGGTAAGAATTGCCCCCATTTCTTTCCCAGCGCCCGATACGAACAGGTGAAACCCCCAAAGAAAAAGAAAACCAAGAGCAGATGGAAACGGAAGGGGAGGAGGGAGGGAGCACGCGGACCTACTGAAAATGGGGAACTGCAACAAATTCATTCTTTTTATGCCTTTCTAGATCCTGGAACGGTCGGCGCTGCTCGACGAGATCGGCGCGGCCATCACGCTCGCGCCGCACGCGGTCAGGATCTTCCGGTCGTGGGGCCTGGACGGCGCCAGAGAGGCCGCGGCCAGGCTCATCCCGCGCCTGGGCCAGACGTTCATCGACAGCGCGACGCTGGCGGAGCTGGCGCCCACGGACCGCACCAACTTCGCGGCCGAGTACGGGGCGCCGTACCTGTTCGCGCACCGCGTCGACCTGCACGCCGCACTGCGGGCGTTGGCGACCGGTCCCGACGGGGCCGGGAGGCCCGCCGAGCTGCGCACGTCCTGCACCGCGGTGGACTACGACGCGGAGACCGGGCGGGTCAGGGTCGCCGAGACGACGACGGAGGACGGCTGGGAACCCGCGGTCGACCTCGTCGTCGCCGCCGACGGCGTGCACTCGAGGGCCGCCTCGCATGTGCTGCCGGGCGGCCACGAGGCTAACCCGCCGGCGGTGGCGCCGCGCGCGACCAACAGCACGGTGATCCGGTTCCTGATCCCGACGCGCGAGATCCTCGCGGATCCGCTCACGGCGCCGCTGCTCCAGCGGTACGGCGAGGGCCACTGCTCGTTCTACCTGCACGCGGACCGGCAGCGGTGGCTGGTGCGGTACCCGTGCCGGGCGAACACGCTGCAGAACTTTGGCATGTACGTGGAGCGGGCGCCGGCGCCGGGTGAGTCCGCCCAGCGGAGCCAGCAACAGCGCGTGTCGCCGGCCGACCTGCGCGCCGCCATGGCGGGATTCCACCCGGCGCTGCTCCGCCTCTGCGACATGGCTGGCGGCAGCGGCGGCGGCAGCAGCAGCAGCAGCAACACCATCCTACCGCTGTGGCGGTGTGCGGAGCGCGACCCCTTGCCCAACTGCCAGCGCGGCAAGCTCGTCGTCATCGGCGACGCGTCGCACCCCATGCTGCCGCATCGCGGGTTCGGCGCCGTCAACGCGATCGAGGACGCCGCGGCGCTGGGCGTGCTCTTTGAGGACTTTGCCGTCGGGGATCATACGGCCGCGAACACCACCGCTACAGCTACCGCTACCGCATCGACCGGGCACTCACAGCGGGACACAAAGTCGGCTCCCCCAGCGCCATTATCTGTCTCCGACCTGCTCGAAACGTTCCAGAAAGTCCGGCTGCCCCGCGCCTCCATCGCGCAGCTTTACTCGCAGGTCGAGACGAACAAGGACCCGACCATCGAACGGCGAGAAGAGGCCCTGAAGCTGCTGCCGGAGGACGAGTTGCCTAGTAAGCATACCGAATTCCTCACAGCATAACCTATCCCACACGTTTCCCCCTGCCCTTACACCTCCTCGTATCTCCACACCTCCCGCATCCAACACATATCGGTGGCTGATCCATTGAACACAGAAAATACAGACGAAGTCGTCCGCTGGGTCTTCAGTTATGATGTTGTCGAGGCAACTCGCCGAGCCAAGCAACGTTTACTCGAGACCAAGGGTGTGTCTCTACAGCAATGACTTCAAGCCGGGGTTCTCTCATTTCCACTGTCGTATCGCCACCACTGTATCCAGAAGCCATCAGGCCTCTTGCACTACTTGGCTGGCACGGAGTCACTCCTACCGAGAAGCGATGGAATCCAGAACTAATTTCAAGGATTGTAATTGAATGCACGTTCCTGATACCATACGTGCCATCGATGGTTAGCCTTATGTACGCTATTTACTTGAATACAACATGTGGCGAAGTCCGTCGGCGGACAGAACCTTCAATATCCCTAGCGGATTGCTCCATCTTTTTTTCCTGCCCGCCAGTCCTTCTTCCACAATCTCGGGCTTCTCTGGCACCTCCTTCACTTCAGCATAATATATCTCTGCTGGATCCTCTGGTCCTACCTCTGCTCCACCCGCATCCTGACTGATCTTCTGGCTCTTAGTTCCTCTCCTTGCCAGAGCATGGTGTCCTTGGGATATGGACAACTTTCTTGAGACACTGCTCCCTATCATCCGACTGACCACATTATCCATCGTATCGACCTCGGGTATCTCGCGCGACTTCGTTCTCGCCGGTGTCATCTCGTCCAGACTTTCTTTGCGTACTTCGAAGACAGGTGTCGCATGTTTCGTTCTGCTACGTCGACTCTCGTTCGACAGGTCGAACGACTTGCGGCTTGTAAGCGACAAACTTCCAGATCGTCTCGAAAACGGCGCATGAATAGAAGCCAGGCTCAGCTTTCGGACCAATGACCCTGCTGACGCTCTGATTATTTGACCACCGCGAGAGCCAATCATGCCTGGATACGGCAGTTTCTCCTTTGTCCATACATCACTCAAGCTGGATTCGAGCCTGGCCCGCTCCGACCGCTTTGGTGCCAGGACAACAACCCTGTTGGATGTCATATGTGACTGAGATCGGTTGATGGCCGAAGATGAAGGTTGGCGAAACTCGTGCAAGTCTTGCGGATTGTTTGTGTTTCGAATAATAACTTGGCAAACGTTGGTTCGATTTCCTACCGTGGCCGCTCTTTGGACCGAAGGATTCCTGGACAAGGTCGAACTTTGCTGACTGTACACCTGCCCAATAGATCTGAGGTTGAGGCTGATGCTCGAGGGAATCTGGTTCAACTGCTCCTCCATCCTTCTGCCGGGAGCATCCTTGTTCTGTAAGCCCCCTCTCCAAGCATTTTCCTCTATGGCTGAACAGGCACTCAGGATGAACTCATGCAGGTGGCCACCAATCTCGAAACAGATTTTCCACGTGTAAAGCGTCGAGTGACATTGAAGTCCTCGACCATCACTCGCCGACTCAATCCTGGTGTCTCGTAAATGTAAGAAAGCGATGACATCAAATTTCGGGGTGGCTCCTGCGGGCAACGCAATGATGAGACTGGTGTCAAACAACAGGCAGAGGGCGTAGCGACCGTCGACTCTATTATTCCTAGTCTGCCAAGTCACATGCAGAACGCCACTCAGTTGGATATTTCCCAGCATTCGAAGTTGCTCAGCTCGTAAAGATACCTGGTCGCAAATCAATCGTGTCTGAATTGACCATCGACGTTGAATCTGAGTTCGAGTTTCATGGTTATCCGTGGCTTTGTTGACTGTTTGAACAACTTCTCTTAAACACATCAAGATTGCTTCTAGATCGGCATGTGCACTAGGACAGTCGGCCACGTGTGTCTGCCTCAAAAGGTCTTCAAATAGGAGAGGGTATTTGGTCATGCGCTGAATCGGTTTGATAAGGAGATCACCAACCGTTAGACCTTTTCTTTCACTTTGGTGTTTGTGGTCGAGAGCAACAAGAGACCTTGCCAGTGATTCGATTCCTGACTCATAAGTTGACCAAAGCGTTGGAGAATGTCGTTGCAACTCGTGAGAGATGAGACTGTGATTGGCACAGTACTCTTCGTAAACCAAGAAATCACTGAGGAAATCCCTAAAAATGCCCGCCGCGTCAGCTACATCCCTTGGTTCTGCCCCACCTAAGTACGTCCGACTGCGTGACATTTCGGATGATTCCATCGAGCTGCGCGTTCGACGATGGCTGCGCCCGATTTTGGCAGCGACGCTGGACTCGAGGCTTCTCCACCGCTTGTGATATGGAGGCGATCCGAGATGCCGGGGAGAGGTTGTATCTGCCCACTTTCGTGCTGCAGCCTCATATGCGGCCTGGTGCAACCGCTCCAGGAGTCTCTCATGAACGGAAAGAAGATCGTGAACGTTCCTCAGGACAGATGACCTGACCCGACATGTGACCGTTATTGTCGCCAGAAGTGTCGAATATAAGTAGATTAGGGCCTTCAGATCAGCAATGTAGCTCTCTTCAGTGGTGATCAACTCGACAAGAATCTGCCTCCTTTTAATGGCTCTTCGAAAGGCGGCTTCGTCGACGGATGCTGATGTTGACGGTCGGTCGCTCTCCACCGAAAGCCTTGCATTAGAGCTGAAGATATAAGTACTGTCTGTTGACCGACCCATACGGAGCGAGCGAGGAACGAGGCTGAAACTTGCATTGCTTAGGCTCGCAGTTTTCATGGTGTGCACGAAGCCGGATGATGCGGTAGAGTGTCTCTTTCGGTGCAAACCCGAGTGCAGCCCTGCCTTCGATGTGTCGTCCGAGGTGTCTGCAAGGAATGGTGTCTCGATGAGAGATTGAGGAGTCTCATCCACGGCACTAAACCAGTCCCGAGTGTGTTCTCTTGGATGGGTACTCAGATCGCAGCGTTTTTCTTGTTCGGTGAAGCATGCCTCCGTGGACAACGACGTGCGAAGCCTGTTGTGTTCTCGATTCCCTGCGCCGATATCATGGTGCACGCCGTGTGTGCGCTTCTCCGCATTGTGCAGCTCTGCCAGCGGTTGGCGAGCCTGACTTGGACTAGCAAGATACCCCTGAGTAGGTCGGCTCGCGACGCGCACATCTGAGTGAGTAGGTTGAAGGGAACGCAATTTCGAGTCTTCGGCTATTGGCAGAGATTCATAGTGTTTTGAGTGTAGTTTGAGGCCGTTGGTTGACGAAAGCTCTGGACTTGGAAGCGGTATTCCGGGAAGGATGTTCTCGCTGCACGGCAGATCACGATCTCGTTTGTTTACCTGCACAGGAGCCGATGAAATGGAGAGGTTCGAAGCGGAAGAAGTTTGCGGATCCTGGTGAATGCAGAACGGCTTCAATGAGGTTGAGGAGAGGGTTGGACGAGATGGGTATGCTGTCCATGAGCCAGAAAAGATGTTCGCTCTGGTATCGAAATGTCTGCTGAATGGACTCGTAATGACGGACGGCAAAAGCTGAGCCGTCATGATTTATCAATAGGACATTAGCTAAACTCGCAAAAAGATAGGACCTCAACGATGGAAGACAAAATGAGAGCCAACGGTCAAAATTCCCATTTGAGGGACCAAACGACCAAAGTTGAAAGGGTGCCCAAAAGTTGAGTGATACGACATGGCAACATTCACAGGTCGAAGACGGCGGAAGGCAAAGAGGCTCTGAGTCGACTGGTTTCCAATCTGGCTGGCAAAGGAAGGTGGTGTCCGGCAGCCCTTGGGGAGAAGGAGCAAGACATTGGTGATAGAACGAGGTTGACACATTTCATCTGGGCCATTTTTGGTACAATGAATCCTCCTCCTACCTAGATACTTGTTTCCAAAGTCTGGCGGGCGGAAACGACATCAAAATGAGATTGTCTGTGGAACATGGGCGTCGGAGCCACCAAGCGTTTGACAGATGAACCAAACATGCTGCCGTTTGTGGCATCACAACCGAAATGCCTGCCGCGATTAGGCCAGTGGATGTAGTGGGTAGAAAGCAGAGTCATAAGTATGTAGCCTTTCGATGGCAAGGTAGGACTATCACAGAAGCATACCTCACAAGTGGCCAGGACCGTTGTCCAATGTCGACGCAACCGCAGGAGTTGCTTCTGGGAGAGTCGGGATGTTGGAGACGAGGCGACGGCGGCGTCCGGATAAACAACGGATAAATTCCGGAGAAACTCTGACGTCCTTCGACCCCCGCCGTTCGCATTTGGGGATTCTACGTGTTCAAGAAGTTGCCTGCGCTCCACATGTCGGTTGCCCGAACATTTGTATCTGCCTCACTTCTCTGAACCTACATGCATACTTGATGAATGACCATGGGACTTCCGATGGACCCGAACCTCGCCGATATTCATGTCCCGAGCGGACCTACCTCCATCCACCAGGCCGAGTCCTTTGAAGGTCTCACTTTACAGCAACTCATTGCACGCAAGGACAATCTCGAGGCAGAACTGAAGGCTTTAGGCGCGGTCCTCGATAGCCATGGGGTCACCATGCAGACAAGTCTGACCACATTTGATGGGTTCCCAAGATCAGATATTGATGTGGCCCAAGTACGAGTTACAAGAGCACGCATTGTCGTGCTCCGTAACGACTGGAAAGCTCTGATGGACAAAATCGAGAAGGGTCTCCATGAACATCACGCCAAGTACCAAGCCTCCGACGAATACAAGAACTCCTTGAATCAGTCCCAACAACAACCAGCACCTATTCCTGTACCAGACCAGACACCCTCAGCCCCCGAAACCCCGTTTGCAAAAGTGAATAGCGTCGAGCCGGGGAGTCCTGCACATGAAGCCGGCCTGAAGGCTGGCGACTTGATAAGGAGGTTTGGTGCCGCAATATGGTCTAATCACGAAAGATTACGCAAAGTTGGCGAAGTTGTGAGCCAAAACTTGGGTCGGCCGATCTTGGTTAAGGTCTCTCGTGGTACAGGATCAGGAGCACAAGAGCTGGACTTGAGGTTGACTCCAAGACAGAATTGGGGTGGAAGAGGCACGCTCGGATGTCACATTGTTCCCATATGAAATTCCCAGCTGGTGCCTCTGGGAGAAGCCGATGGGAGAATCCACACAGAAATGTGTTGTCAAATGGGCTTTGCAGTGGCTTGGTCAAGGCTTGTGCCATTTCAGCATGTGGATGAAATCCCGATTCCAAGATCTCGCCTCGCCACGAGAAACAGCCCGAATGATCTAGTCGAAGGCAGCTTGTGCCTGGATATGATCAACTTATTTCTTGTAACAATAGCTCTACCTGGGTTCGATGAATAGATGGATTTGGACTCAACCTTCCCTGCGCTCCCCCTCTGTGACTTATGTAAGCAGATCTATCTAGGTCACGTGCTGCGCCATGATGCAAAAATCGCAAGTGACGCCGCTGGGATATGCCAAGCGCTGGCCTTGAAAACAAACCGACGCCTCAACTTGCGCCTGCTTTCACTTTCCCCAAGATACCATCAAACCACCTTCTCCTCATCTTTTCCACTGCCTCTCCTTGACACACCACGGCTCTCAAGACTGTGGTTCTGTCATAATCACAACATTTCTCATCGACCTCCCCCTCCTGACTTCGTATCAGAGATCCCAACAAGACCACAACAACAATGGCGGAAGCTGCTTCGAACATTCCAACCTTCAAACTCGTCTTGGTCGGCGATGGCGGTACTGGAAAGGTGAGCATTCTGGCAACGAAATCCTGCTGTTGCTCTTTTCAGCAGCTAGAATGGCAGCGTTTGAGAACAACAATACTAACGGTTATCACAGACCACATTCGTCAAGCGCCACCTGACAGGAGAGTTCGAAAAGAAATATATCGCCACCCTCGGTGTCGAAGTTCATCCTCTGGGATTCTCAACCGTACGTCAGTTCGTCGTCCCAAACGCATACAATTCTAACCGCGATTCAGAACCTTGGGCCGATCCAGTTCGATGTGTGGGACACCGCAGGTCAAGAGAAGTTTGGTGGTCTTCGAGACGGTTACTACATCAACGGGCAATGTGGCATCATCATGTTCGATGTCACTTCTAGAATCACATACAAAAATGTCCCCAACTGGCACCGTACGTCGAAAACCCCCTAGGCATATGATGAGAAGAGTACGAGGTCTGACCAGAAACTGCAGGTGATCTCGTGCGCGTCTGCGAAAACATTCCCATCGTCCTCTGCGGAAACAAAGTCGATGTGAAGGAACGCAAAGTCAAGGCCAAGACCATCACATTCCACCGCAAGAAAAATCTTCAATATTACGACATTTCGGCCAAATCCAACTACAACTTCGAGAAACCCTTCCTCTGGCTGGCGCGGAAATTGGTCGGCAACCCCCAACTCGAGTTCGTGGCTGCTCCGGCTCTTGCACCACCCGAAGTTCAGATCGACCAGGCACAACTCGACCAATATCACAAGGAGATGACTGAGGCTGCGGCGATGCCTCTGCCTGATGAAGAAGACCCTGATTTGTAAACAATGACAGCCGATGCTCTGCGCTCGGGCTGTGATGTTGCGAACCAGAGGATATCAATGGTCTAGGAATTGGTCTAGCGAGACGACAGAAAGAAGGTCGTGCTGTTGCCATCATATGATTAGAACGAAGGGGGACGGCTGCTGTGGACGCATCGAGCTTCTCTGGCGGTGGCTTCCGCCTTTACGGAAGTGATGCCGGATGAGAATGGTGCGGAAGTCTTGAGGGAGTGATCCAACGCGCTTGGCAAGGAGGAAAAGACGCCAGAGCGAAGAAACGACCTTTGCCTCCTCCCATGCGAAACGAATGGCCCTTGCAATCAATCATCTTGGGTGTGACTGCTCTTAGCTTTTTTAGACTAGCTTTAGCATAGCGAGATGAGAAAGATCATTGCTTCAACCAAAACTAAGATCCCGAACCACTATCAAATCCAACTTTACTTGGACGACGTCGGTGATGAGTCTGAACGCGTTTTGGATTATATACAGACACCATATAAGGTGCCCAATGTTCCCTAGGAAGACAATCCGATCCACCTGCGGGACGCTGAATGCTTAGACTCCAGGGCTCCTGGCCCAGCCGCTATGCTCGAAAGGCTTTTTCTCCTGAAAGACAAGATTCAAGAATCGAAGGCGTCGCTTAAACAAACCGTCCCCAAAATTCCAAGCCTTAAACAAACGAGGCCGAAAATCCCCGTCGCAAGATCGTAATGCATGGTCCCCTCTTCATGTCCGTACCCGATATGCCATATGCCATATCCCGTCAAGCAAGCAATGTAAGTCATATACCAACACAGAAAAGGGAGAAATCGAAAATAAAAGTTGGGAAAGTCAAGAAGGTCCTGTTGTCGCCCTTTTTTCCCGCCCATCCCCTACCCAGCGCCGCCCAGCATAAGTTCGCTCGAACCGAAAAAAAGAAAGACTAGAAGTAGGGTGTAGAGCCGTGATAGAGGCTCAAGAGGAAGAAAACACGGAGGTTGAGAGCCAGTGATCAGGTCAATAGAGATCGACCCTCAGAAACCTCTCCTCTTTGCACCGTTCCGTGAGTATAGGATCCACCCGATCGTGCTCGTCGCAGTCATCCTCGACTTCCTCTTCTCGCCGAGGATGAGCCTGGGCCTTTCTCTTCTCGCGGACACAGTCGTCACGGTACCCTTCAACGTCGAGACCCATGTTCCTCATGACCCCCAACATCGCCCGCACGTTCAGTCTGATGGTCTCCACCGGGGACTCGGCGTTCATGAGATACCTCGTCACATTTGGGAAGAGCACGCCGAAATCGGACTGTGACAAGTGGGCGGTGTTGGGGATCAGGTAGAGGTGTGGATCTGAGGGAGACGGCGTGTTGGGGTTTGGGGCGACGGAAAGTTTGGGCAGGTCCAGTGGGAGTAGCGAGAAAGGGGAGAAGGAGAGGTCGAACTTGTCCGAGTCAGGTCCATTCACGCCGGAAGAGATGGTAGTGGCTTTGACCTCGATGTCAGAGGTCGAGGTTGTGCTTGAAACGCTGTCGCAAGTGGGTGACGGGGAGGAAGTGCGGCTAAGCTGGATGGATGAGGCGGGCGTTGATAGAGAGGACGTCGAATCTGAGGGCGAGGCAGACGAAGTCGTGACGTTGCTAGAGGTAGATGATCTAGACGCAGAGGTGATTTCTGAGTCTGCCTCTGCCTCTCCGTCAAATGGGGAATCCAGCTCGATACTTCCAGGGACGTCATCATCTTCGTCTTCCGGCTCTGATTCTGGCAGTGGCTGCCTGGCCGGGTCTCTCATTGATTCTCCGTCGATCTCTCTCTCTGCGTCTATGTCGACGTCGTTGGCATCCAACCCTCCTCCTCTCCAAGCTTCAAACCCGCTACGTCTATTTGTCATGACCTTGTCAAGCGAGAACTCCTCTCCAGGCGTCGCGAAAGGCGTTACGAAGAGCTCGTCCCCATCGTCGGATTCTAGATCTGCACCCCGATTCGCTTCAAAACCTCGACGTGAGGTGATTTCTGGCTCTCGCACGTCTGGCGGAAGCTTGTCCCCAGGCGTTGCCACCAGCTGCGGTTCCGACTTCTGCTGAAGTTTAACAGACCGAGCAGCTTCGCGCTTCTCCAGCGTGTACATGGCCTCGGCGGGCCTTGCGGACAGTGTGGCCTTCATCCTATTCAGCAGCTCAGGCCATTTATAGAATTCGGAAGAGATGATTGCAACGACGTTCGTGGGAGGGTGACTTTGGCCGTCGGTCGATCTGCGGTGGTAACATGGGAGGGGCTTTTCCCAGAGCCATTTCGTCAGGCCGGCACGCAAGGGCATGGCCCACAGGTCGAGTAAAATAACGGGTGACTCTGGTGTGATTTGCTTAACCAGGTCGCTGTTATCGGCCGGTTTGTAGAGAGGACGGTAGTCCAGGTCATTCTCGAACTCGGTACCTTTGAGGGAGGGCAAGAATTCGTGATAATAGACTGATTTGACAAACTGGACGGTGGTACAGGCGCCGAAGGAGTGGCCTGCCCACGTTACGTGGCCCGGTCGCAGATCGAGCGCGTCTTTTAACGACGGGCCCGGCTTCGATTTGCTCCGTACCGCGGTGTAGTTGGAGAAGGTCTTGCCTTCGTTGAAACTTGTCAGAACGGTGAACAACTGTTCCAACTCCCACAGTCGTATCCTCAGCTGAGCGTTGCGAGCGTTGAGGACTTTGGTAGTGGGAGCGTGAGGGTGCTTTTGGTAGGGGATTGTGGTGGCTTTGCGGCCATCAGCTGAGCGGATTGGGGAAATAGGGGCGCTGCCGTCGCGATGCTCGGGGGCTGCGCACACAATCCCAAAACTGGCCAGCGCTGCGCACACTGCACTGTAGGCGTTGAAATTCCCTCCCAACCCATGCGAAAAGACCACGAGAGGGTACTTGGAAGACGGGTCCCTCTGTAACAGTGGTGCGTCTGCCACAGCTGGGATGTTGGTCATATTGATCAGGAAAGGTATGAGGGAAATCAGCGACGAGACACGGGGACTGGCGCCCAGGAAAGTTGCATACGCCTGGTTCCATTCTCGTTGCGGTGTTGGAAGCCAGGGAACCGACGTCTTCGACTTCGCCTTAGGTGTCGTGGGATAAAACAGGCGGAACTTGATGGTGGTGATTTTGGGCTCTGGAGTGGGCGACGGCGAGGGGATCTCAGAGACAGGAATCTCCCATTCCGTGGTGCCGACTTTGTGTGGCCCGAAGGGTTTGGGAAGAGCTGGAACCGGGCTCAGTTGTGGGATCATGGTGACCTGTTCCCTTTGCCTTATTCTTCTCCTAATCCCCTCCCCTGAAGATCGAACTCTAGCAAGTAGCAGGTGGTCTCGTGCCTAAGGTCCCAACAGCGGTTCTGGGTGAAAACGGCTCTGCATACAGGCCAAAGCGAGGCGACTCTAGTATTTACAGAGAGATTCTATCGATAACTAGCAGAAGAGTGGATTCCCTCGTGTTCTTGAAAGGTTTAAAAGGTACTTGCGGGCGAGCAGGTGGAACTTGGGAGGATAGGAGAAAAGGCCTGGAGCTAGTGAAACGCCTCATGATGATGGAACATGGGGGTTGAAATTGTCATTTTATATCAAAGTGGCCTTGTGGCTACCTCTCGCGTGCTCACCTGCTTTGTTCTGCGAAAGATTTTCACATCCGATCGAAGCTGATAGGTAGGCACAGTGGACGGCGAATGGTATTGCTGGACATCCTGGGAAGATCGAGTCGGAGGTGGTTGTTAGGACTTGATGTCATTGGGGAGGTCGATTGGCTACATGTGCCAAAGCTCACCATGTCACCGGGATGTGGCACCTGTGGCATCCACTCACAGAGAGCGAAGAGGTCGGGGAATTGGATGGAATCGGACAAGGTCAGCGTGGCGACTGTGCGAAGAACCAAGGAATGGGAGGGAATTGAGTGAGCCAGCCACACAAACACCAAGGTTTTGGGGCGCCCGAGACAAAAAGGATCCCACGCAATTGTTCCCAAGCAAATACGGAGCACTGGTTACTTGTTTTGTGTGTTGTTTGTGCGTGATAATATGTGGGTTCCCTCGGAGTTCTCGGAGTCGACAACGATAGGCACAACTCGTCTTCTCACTTTGCTCACTTGGGTCAATGCTCACCACCACCGTCACCAATGCTGTCAACCATTACACGACGTACCATGACGATAGCCGATTGACTGTTCTCGAGTCTTCCCTACGTGCCGATTTACTCCCCTCCTCCTCGTACCTATTTCCAGAGACCATCACTGCTGTGGTCTGCGCAGCCAACCCTCAATCCTCCACAACACAACCGGGGACACCCTCCAAATCGAGACCTAACCATGACGCTCACCAAAGAATGACGCAGTCCGGTCCACAGTTCAAGAGGTGGGACTACTTTGTTGTATGTAAAAACAGAGGCCTTGCTGGCCAGACCAAACGCCACGGTGCGGACCGACCGACACGAACAATCAAAATCAGTCATTGGGGGCTGAAAAAATCCCGTTGTGCCGACGCGCCGGTTCCTCAACGCCCTCATCCTCGTAAACACCCTGCTTCCATGTGGCATGCCGTCCAAGCACAAATGTCCGTGCATGAACCATGGATCCCGTCCCTTATCAACAATAAGATTGCCGACGGCTCTCTGAGACTAGATTGCAATTCTTCAGTTTGTGGTAGCTGACTGCCTTCGCGTCAAGAATCCAGCCCCCATGATAACGGCGCGCTCTCCCAAGCGTTTGTGAGGGGGAAAGCGAAAAGGACGCCAACACGGGGAAATATGGCGCGTATCAAGCACGAGATGCAGCCATTTATGCACGAGATATGCACCTCAGGTCCAGCCTCCTGCTACACCGTCTCCTCCGGCCTATAGTCACGTCGCTGTCCTGTTTCGCGCATCCACGACCGTGCCATAATCGCGATATAGCTCCCACAATCCATCTGCACACAACGCTTTCCTGTCCTCCAAATCCACAATGGACTGGAATGGTTCTCCTCCAGCGAATTCCCCGAACTATATCTCTTCCATCCTCCACCCGTTGCGATTCCAGAAGGTAAGTTCTTGTCAGTTTTCGCAGCTTTCTCTGCCTGGGTCGCCTTGTCATCGAGATCTTACAACTACGATTGTGCTGTTGTCAATTGAGCTCGACGCAATCTTTCCAGCCCTGGCGATGAAGTAGCTGCGATCTCCCTCTGTATTCTTATTGATTCCGTCTTCTCCACTCTTGTCGTTTCAATCGGCTTTTCTGGGCCTGAAGACCATTATCCCTACCACCTATGCTGGTTTTGTCGGTGACCAGCAAAGAACGCATGAGACGCTGCCTAGATATGGTCCACATTAGAAGATGTCTTCAACCGCATTCGCCGCATTCTGGCGGACCGACCTCGTTCGCGAATGTTTCTTGTCTCATGTCCAGAAGGATGATTTGCAATCCCTACGACTCGTGAGCAAAGCCCTCGCCAACGACGTTGCTCCCACCATCTTCAAGAATGTCGAAATCCATTTCAGCACAAACGCATTGTCGCGCAGGTCGCGGATGTCTGCATTGAGTAGGATTGGCTGCCATGTGCGACGCCTGTCCTTCGTCATGCCACACCACTCCGACACCTTCCTACCCCCGTTGCTCATCCCAGGGACGCTGGAAGAAGTCACTTTCATGTACGAACCCCGGATCAATAACTCAAGACCGCATTCTTCTTCCAGTTGTTCCTCATCCTCGTCGGCTTCTAAATACGGCTCCTGGGAGATGAACGACCTCCTGGTCAAGCAATATCCTCCTTTATTCCATGCCGCCACCAACGTGGACTCATTCTGTCATGCAATTAGCTCAATGCCAAGGTTACAGCATCTTCATATCTCTTGCCCTGGTCAACCCGCAGGTCAGAGATATCGAAAAGATATTGTCGACTACGCTCTGATATCGCTGAGATTGGCGGTGGAGGCTGCCAAACCAAGTCAGCTAGAGTCATTAACGCTGGCGCCGATACATCCTTCAGCTGTATTCTACCTTCGTCCTCATCTGAGCATTGGGTCATCTCCAGCATCCTCCAGGGTCTGGAAGGGCATCAAATCTCTGGACATTGAAATGGACGGCTTTGAATATGGCCGCAACCATCCGTCAGACCACCTCAAGATTCTGCACGGCTACTTGCAGACGTTTCAGGCTCTGGAACATTTCAAATTCCAGTGGCTGGGCAACAAAGGGCCCTGTCCCCTGGCTCTTCACATTGAGCCTTGCACCTCACGCCCGACGTCTTTAGACTGTTCGAAAGCGTGCCCGGATGCCAGCTCGAGGTCGTCTTGCAGACCTCTCAAGTTCAGGCATCTGAGATCTATGCGCCTCAGCAACGCAAGCTTGGATGCCATCCAAGCCTCTGGGTTTATCATGAGCCATCGAAAAGTCCTGCACGAATTTCAATTCGACCGATGTCATCTGAGATCTGGAACCTGGGACGACGCCTTGACTCCGTTGACTCGCATTGTCGGAAACGACAGCTGGAAGCAGAAGCAAGAGGAGGTCATGGATGTGCCAATCATGCTGAGCCCAGTCAATGAGAAGACCGAGATGGAATGCGTCCAAGACCACTTGTGGGACGACGTGTTGCGCAAGAGCAAGGGCCTTCAGACTCTCCGAAAAGTTAGTCTGAAGACCAAAGAGTTTCTTCCGGAACAAGTGAGGCGTCTGTTAAGGAATGCTAGGGTGGCATGGCATTGAAAGGGCAAGACATATCCCGTTTGCTGATGTGTTGGGTCAATTTGCGACGTTATGTCCACAACGAACCATTTCAAAATGCGTTGGTTTACCGCCAGCTCTTTTCCCACTAGCTCTGGCTACTGCTCCCAGAGTGGACTACGGTGCATTCTCCTAAGATAGCAGAATTGATATACCGTTCCTCCAAGAGAAGACAAGCATCAAGGCTAGTTGCCGGGATTAATTGGTGTCAAAGCCAGGCAACGCTGGGAGTACCAGGTGCCGGTGCAGAGCTGAAATACAGTGCTCATAAATGCAGACTAATAACTAACGCATCAAGGGATCCTGCGTGCGGAGTATCGAAAACAGTAGTTCGGTCGCCCGTGGCTGACGTGTTTCTTCCTAACGTGGGTCTTGCTGGTTAAATCTGAGGGGCCTTGCAGCCCGCTCGGGGGTTGTTCTGGAGGGTTTGGACCCCTGAAAATAGGTACCTGGAAGTTCAGGAGCTGGGCAAAGTCTGCCTTGGGGGCTTCAGCCTCGATCCCACCAAGCCTGGGGAGCCCGAGAGTTCGCTGCTGCTAGGTAAGTGGCTTCGGCGCCCGGTTAGCGGCCCTTGTTTCAAAATTTAGAGGCGCTTTTCAGGCTTAGTTAGGTGGTTAGGGCAGATCAAGGAACCGCCGCGCGTCCAGCCTTAGGCCGGTAACCTTCCTGCCACATCAGCGCTTGGGTTCAACACCAGAAAGTTGCACATGCGGCTGGCCTTTTGCTGTGCTCGCAAAGAATGAGCCATTACAACCTCATCTGCCCTGTTCTCAGCCTGCCATTTCACTGCCGTCCTTTGCGCAATATTGATCGTATTATTCGCTCGTTTAATCTTTGATCGCTGCTTTTGTGCAGCTCGTCCCTAAGCATTGTTCCATCGCAATTGCGCCCGCGCTCACTCGTCGTTCTTGTCCAGACGCAACCCAGGGGAATCATTCTGCGCAGAAGAGTGAGCACAACTCGCCTCTCGAGCACCTCCTTCGAAATGCCGCGCTTCGTCCGGAGATAGTATGTACTGTCAACGACCTGCTCTTTCTAGGGTCACAATACCACTATGTCCTCTCGCGACAGGACCCCCCCTAAAGCGACCGGCCCGCAGTCGATACCTCTCCGAGATCTCTCAAGACCACCCGATAGCGCACCAGACGAAACCGATATTTCAATAGGCGCAGTCTCAAGCCACAAGCCACGACATAGTCGCACTAGGTCCTTGATGATCGGACGTCGGACTCCTAATTACGCGCGACTGAATGACGAGGAGTCACCGGCAAGAGGAGGGCCCTCTTCTGAAACGGTTGGAATTTCAATACAAGGAGGAAGCGGTAGGGAATCCCCAATTGAAGATGTAGGGGGATTTGCCGCGGCGACGGTGGGACTGGACCTTCAGTTACCGTCAACACCACCCAGTGTCGGAGGACGACGACCGACCATTATCACCACGCCCGCTGACGGGGACCTTCAAGATGTGGAAAGTCCCTTCTCGCCTCCCGACTCTGACACGACTCCCCTGACTGCTTCGCGCCGTATACCGTCTTCTCTGAAGACGTCTAGCTCCGTATCCAGAGGCCAGAGACATGACAGACAAGGGAAAAGGTCGAGCGTTCACTGGACGGATGGCGAATCCCCAGCAGCGGCGCGTGGGAGAACTTCGCGCCTCGGAGACGATCTGCCCACGCTCGATACAGGCGCTGGAATGCATCGCAAGTTGAGCACCGCAAGTGGGATCAGCCGTCTGACTTCTGGTCAAGGCGAAGCTGGCGAAAGATCAAGGTCTCTATCACCATCTCCTTCCCCAATGGCGAGGGCAAATTCCATGCTACGAGAGATCTCACAGCGTGTGGTCAATCTGAGTAATGATTCGGACATGGTCGAGCAGAGCATCCGGCGCAAATCTTCTATACGGCAACACAGGCGGCCGAGTGCTTCTGCTCATCCCCTACATGATTTTGGAGACGAAGAAGGAGCACAGCCGCAGCAACCTCCCCTCGAGAAGGTCCCGTCTGCTGAAGTTGTTGCTGAACCCTTCACTCCAATAGTTCCAGTTCAACACCCAAATCCCCTTGTTGGGAAAACCTGGGGCATATTTGGACCGGAGAACCCTCTACGAAAGCGGCTTTGTGAAATCCTCGTCCATCCCTTGACAGAACCCACAATCTTGGCTCTGATTGTCGCCCAGACTGTATTACTGGCTGTCAATGCGGCGTCCGATGCTGTTTACCTTCAGACTCGGACGAAGCGATGGGGGAGCACTGGCTTTGATTATGCTATCTTCGCCTTATTTGTGGTATACACCTTGGAACTCATTGCCCGTACTATTGTGTCTGGGTTCGTCTCGAATCCGCTGGAGTTTAGCACGATCAATCGGTCTGTCGGGCTCAAAAAAGCCGTTCTTCAAAAGGCCCACACTTTGTTCGCGCCCCAGGAAGCTCAAGAGACACCAATGATGGTTAACGACGCACCAACGCAGCCGTCGATTGTTCGCACCTTCACAGGAGTACCTCATCCGGGGGAGGCTGGAGGACCTGGTCATACGAAGCAGCAGCAAAGACTACGTCTGGCACGCCGCGCCTTTCTGCGGCATTCTTTCAATCGACTCGACTTCGTTGCCGTTGTCTCCTATTGGATCTCGTTCGTAATGCAGCTCAGCGGTGTCGAAAATTCGAGCCACGTTTACGTCTTCAACATGCTCAGCTGCCTTCGAATTCTGCGTCTATTGGGTCTTACTGCAGGAACGTCTATTATCCTGCGAAGCCTGAAGAAAGCAGCTCCTCTTCTAGTTCACGTTGCCTTTCTGATAGGCTTCTTTTGGCTGATCTTCGGCATTGTTGGTGTCCAAAGCTTCAAATCGAGCCTGCGGCGGACCTGTGTCTGGGTTGGGAACGACGGTTCCGGTCAAAACTACAGCCTCAATATCGCGCCCGACAATATTCAGTTTTGTGGAGGCTACCTAGATGCCGTGACTGGCGAGTCGATGCCGTGGCTCAAGCCTGACGGCTCAAATGGAACAGGCAGCTCCAAAGGATATATCTGCCCTCAAGGCTCCTTGTGCGTCGAGGGATTCAGTGGCCCATACAACGGTACAGTCAGTTTCGACAATATTGGCCAGTCTCTGGAGCTCGTCTTCGTGATCATCAGTTCAAACACGTTTTCCGATCTCCTTTACTATCTAACGGACTCCGATTACCTTGCCGCAGCACTTTTCTTTGCGGCCGGCATAGTTGTTCTGAGCTTGTGGCTCGTCAACTTGTTGGTCGCTGTCATCACCTCTTCATTCCAGATCATCCGCGAAGAGAGCAAGCAGAGCGCATTTACAGCTGACAAAATTAACGCGCCACTATTCGACGAGGATCAAATGGAGAAAAGGAGTCAATTGAAGAAAATATATGACAAAACCCATCTATTTTGGGTTCTAATCATCGTCTTCGACCTGATTGTCCAGAGTCTGCGAAGTGCACGCATGAGCGACAGCCGCGAGACCTTCATCATGGACTGCGAAACGGTCGTCACATTCCTCCTGCTTCTAGAGATTATCATGCGTTTCTTATGCGACTGGAGACATTTCTTCTACGGAAAAAGGAACTGGGTTGATCTTTTGCTCGCCATTATTACCACAATCATGCAAATTCCAGTAATACGCAACTCGGGTCAGCCATATGCATGGCTCTCAGCATTTCAAATTGCGCGTATCTATCGAGTCGTCCTCGCAGTCAGGGTCACAAGAGAACTTGTCATGGTTGTATTTGGCAATATTGTCGGGCTTTTGAACTTGATCCTGTTTGTATTCCTATTCACTTTTCTGGCCGCCATTCTTGCTTCGCAACTATTCAGAGGGGATATTCCAGCAGCCGACGCCGACGGTGTCGTGATTGGTGTGACGTTCTTTGACATCTGGAACTCCTTCCTGGGAATGTACCAAGTGTTTTCGAGTGAGAATTGGACAACTCTGATGTACAATGCCACCCAGTTCAACGACATCTGGGACACAGCGTGGCTGAGTGCGATATTTTTCATCCTCTGGTTCGTCGTCTCAAACCTGATTGTGCTGAATATGTTTATTGCTGTCATTCAGGAGAGCTTCGACGTGTCTGAGGATGAGAAACGTTTACAACAGGTGAAGGCATTTTTGAAGCAGAAGGAAATGACTGGTTCAGCGTCTGGGAACCTCACACTCGCTGCAGTCTTCAAGATGGGACGGGAATCAATCAGACATCGGGATGCTCTCGAATATGGCTCGGCAACAGTTGAACAGCTCCTAAAGGAAGCTGTCGTGAAGGACTTTCTTGACGAACAAGACGACGGCCTGACGCGCAGGACGACATCCATGCACCTCGATGAAGTACCAACTGTCAAACCAGGCATTCTGTCCAGATACTGGGGCAAGATCACCGGTTTCTACGGATCAGCAGAACCCAATCCGTTCTACTCTAGTGCGAAAATCACTCGGGCAAACGAGGAGTTTGATCCAAGAGCTGTGGCCAAAAGGGTGGTCATGACAACCGAGAACCGTCGCCGTGTGCAGCGCCAATATTTGCAAAAGCACCCGAAGTACAACGTGTCCCTGTACATCTTCAAGCCAGATAACCCATTGAGAAAGCTGTGCCAATACCTCGTCGGTCCCGGCCGAGGAACAGAGCGTGTGGAGGGCGTCTCGCCTTACAGACCTGCCTGGTATGCCTTCTCCGCCTTCACATATGCTGCCATCGTCGCAATGGTCATTTTAGCTTGCATCACCACGCCCTTGTATCAACGCGATTACTACTTGAACAATACGCTGAGCATCACAAACTGGTTCGTGTGGACCGATCTGGGTTTCGCAATACTCTTCACGGTCGAAGCGATCATTAAAGTAATTGCGGATGGACTCTTCTTCACGCCACATGCCTACTTTCGAAGTGTCTGGGGCTTCATCGACGGTGTCGTCCTCATCACGCTCTGGATCAATGTGGTCACTGCCATGTTCCGTGACGACGGCGTTTCTCGAGCCGTTGGTGCCTTCAAAGCACTGAGGGCGCTGCGATTGCTCAATATTAGCGACACTGCACGAGAGACATTTTACTCAGTTATCATTGTTGGTGGATACAAGGTTCTTGCGGCCGCATTCGTTTCCATGAGCTTGCTGATTCCATTCGCAATTCTTGGAGTCAACCTATTCAACGGCAAAATGCAAGCTTGTAACGATGGAGATTTCGGCTACAGTGCTTTGAGCAACTGCGTAGGAGAGTACAACTCCACTCCCTTCAACTGGCCTGTACTGGCTCCCAGACAGGTTGCCAACCCATGGTTCGACTTCGATGACTTCGGCAGCGCATTGTTCATTCTTTTCCAGATCGTCTCTCAAGAGGGATGGGTGAACGTCATGTGGTCCGGCACGAGTATCACTGGCACGGGGCTACAACCAGAGCCGTTTGCGGCACAGGGAAATGCAGTTTATTTCATCGTCTTCAATTTGTTGGGCGCCGTCTTTGTCCTGACTCTGTTTATCTCTGTCTTCATGCGAAATTACACAGAGCAGACAGGGGTCGCCTTTTTGACAGCAGAACAACGATCGTGGCTCGAACTTCGGAAGCTCCTGAAGCAGATTTCTCCTTCCAAGAGATCTCTCGGGGAGCAGACCACCAAATGGAAGAAATGGTGCTATGACCTTTCGATACAGAAACGGGGCAAGTGGCAAAGGTTCATTACCACGATATTGGTTCTCCACTTGATTCTCCTCACTATCGACTTTTATCCCGAGCCAGCGTGGTGGGAAACGGTCCGGGAATACATTTTTCTGGCCTTTACGGTTGTGTTGATCGCCAATATCATCATCAGGATAATTGGGCTCTCGTGGAATCGGTTTCGACGGAGCTCATGGGACATTTATTCGGTCATTGCCGTGTCCGGGATCTTCGTAACGTCTCTGATCTCGCTGTCCAAGGTCAACAGCGGAGGTTTCCAGCAGCTACGCAAGCTGTTCCTCGTCTCAGTCACCTTTCTCCTGATCCCGCGCAACAATCAGCTTGACCAGCTGTTCAAGACTGCCGCCGCCTCGCTTCCCCTGATTGCCAATCTGCTAGCAACATGGTTTGTTCTGTTCCTGGTCTACGCAATTGCCCTGACCCAGGCTTTTGGACTTACGCGTTTTGGACAAAACGAGAGCAACAATGTCAACTTCCGCACTGTTCCGAAGGCCCTCATCCTCCTGTTTCGGACCAGTATTGGAGAAGGGTGGAATCAAATCATGGAAGATTTTGCCGGTCTCGAGCCGCCCTTCTGCGTGAGGGAAGCTAGTTTCTTCGCGAGCGACTGCGGCAGCTCCGGTTGGGCCAGGGCACTGTTCATCTCCTGGAACATTATCAGCATGTACATTTTCGTGTCTCTGTTTGTCTCGATGATCTTCGAGAGCTTTTCGTATGTCTATCAGCAGAGCAGCGGCATGTCCATTGTGAGTCGAGATGAGATTCGACGCTTCAAACAAGCTTGGGCAGAGTTCGACCCAAATGGTACTGGATTCATTTCCAAGGAGCAGTTCCCTCGCCTTCTAGGGGTAGGTTTAAGTTCATGCGGTCCTTTATTCGGTCTTACTAACAACGAGCAGGAACTGTCCGGTATCTGGCAGATGCGAATCTACGATGGTGACTTCACAGTGGGAGCCATCAAAGAGGACTGTTCAGTGCAGCCAGGTGACCCCGTCAAACCACCAGGGAGAATAGTGGACGGCATTGATCTCGACAAATTGGCAGAACGCATTAACCAAATTCCCGTTGCAGAAATTCGCCAGCGGCGTGCACGGATCAACGTGTTCTATCAAGAGGTTATGTTGACGGCGGATCCAGACCGTGGCATTCCTTTCACGGCAGTCCTATTCCTCTTAACGCACTACAATGTGATTACGGACTCTCGAAGTCTCCGCTTGGAAGAATTCCTGCGGCGACGAGCGCGACTTCAAAGAGTCCAAGAAAGTATCCGCAGAAATACCGTGGTCGGCTTCTTCGACACGTTACATTGGTCTCGGAAGTTTCAGAAAGCGGTCGAACGTCGAAGAAGCTCACGCCTGGTTGCGCCACCTTCTATTCCTGTCCCCGAAATCTTTATTGAGGATCCCGACGACAATGTGGAAGGCAGTAGCAGCACAGAGCCACGCGATTTCACCTCGTCTACGCCCTCCTATACCCCGAAGAAGCAATCAATCAGCCTACCACCCATTGACACATCCATGCCTCCTTCGGGTGCTTTGAGGAGCACTTCGCCGGTGGAATTTGAAGGCTCCCCTCGGAGCAGCCCAGTCCGGACGAGATTGGGATCAGTGGATACTGCCTACCACGGAGCAACAAGATCATCTCCAACGACGCCCACACTGGGTCACAGCCGACACAGCAGTAACGCCAGTGGGCTAAACGGGCAGGGCATGATGGAAAGCTTTGACAACTCAGCATGGGGTGAAAGTATCCGCCGAAGCTTTACGACCAGGAGAACACGGAGCAACAGCACCCGCGGATGAGTGTGTGATGGTCATACACTCTGCTCGGCACGATGTTTCACGACTCACGACCCAAGTCTTCTGATTTCATTTCTTTATTTGTGAATATTAAGATGGAAACGAGGTGGATAATGATGGCGGGATCCGAAATGAAAATAGATGAGCATAGCGAGGGCGTTTTCACCTTTTGATGTGACGGGAATGAGATGGGGGTGGATGACTGAACAGACGCGAATATGCACTGGCACCCAGCCATCATGTACATCATGGCACATTACATGGATTATGGAAGTCTAGCGAAGTGATGTTGACGAGAGCTTTGTGAGCTATGTGCCTGCCCAGCAGGATCTTGAAATGAAATGGCTGCGGAATGGCTGTCCACAACCCCGGATGTCCCGATGCATTCCTCTCCGTATTGTTATTGCCAGTTCTCGAAGGAGATGCAGAAGGCGCTTGTGGCTCTGTCGATCCCCAGGGATGCGATTGATTGCCCTCGGACCTGGGACTATGGTTGATTTCGCACATCGTGGGCCTTCCGTGGTTGCTCTGTCTCTCTTCTTCTCGCGAACACAATCATGTGACGGACAGCAAATGTTGCACCTCCCTCGAGGATACATGTTTGTTGCTTCCCGTCGTCATTTCGTGCTGCCCGAGATCGAGTGACAGGACTGTCCATCATTTGTGAATCAGAAGATTCCGTCATGGTGACACAGGGCGACGACATTCCTCAGCCGTGCAGACCAATGAATCGAGCCTGTCCCTGCCCCATCGGGCCCCTCCATCGCCTGTATCAATCTACGAAGACCCCATCGCTACGAGGACGAAACGAAACCCCCTCTCTCACCTGACGCCAATAGTCCTGCAGCTCAGGGCTCAGGGCTCGCTTGTCTGGCCCCTGAAACGCCTCCACACCGCCCATCGCGTCTTTGGAGATGAGATGAGCCAAGCGGATCAACCCTTGGCTTCAGTCTCGAAATCCTGTTGTGCGTGTTTGGCGTGAGTCTCATCCGCGTCAAGGAAAGCCAAAACACGCCCTAGTGGTGCCACTGGCTGTTCTCAACCCTAGCTCAGGGTCAGGATTCCCTGGTTGGGTGGAGAACTGCATCAACTTGGGGCACAGACCGCGCACAAAGTCAGGGAGATCGGGAAGGACATACGAGGAAGGTAATATTGGGGGCTTGTTCACTCTCCGAAGCTTCCTCAGCAACGGTGCAACCAAGATGGATCTATGCTGCACCATCAGTCTCTGTTCTGTGTCAGGGACCAGTCGAATATCAAAGGGGAGAAGGATGATCAGACGAGACCAGGGGGCATTCTGTCGAGCAGATGCCCTGGTGGAAGATTCCCAGCTCCAAGACACTCATGTTTGACATTTGCCCTGCTGAGATTTGTTTCCTTCGCATCCCGAGGGCTTCGAATGCTATCCCCCACCTTTCCCTTCGCAGAAGTTTTCAGGAGCCATCACGACCCAGGCCCATTTTATGCCCCATGCCAGGAGGCGTGACATTTTGACTCTCTTGCAGTTGCTTGCCCCGGCTCCCGCAGTGTTTCTGGGCGAAACTATTGCCTGCATGTCTGCAGGTAGTTCGCAGATGGGGCGGTCACCGCAGGGAAGCAGTTGGCCCTTGCGGAGGAGGTGGCTTGTTAGTAGTATACATACAGCTTTGTTCCCGAACGGCTCGACGCATATCTTTCTTGATCTCAGCAATCCTCCCCCCCAGGAATTAATGTCTCACTGACCTCTCCAGCTTCTTTCTCCTTTTCCCGCTCTTTCTTGTACATCCTTTTCTGCTCCCAGCTTCTGCTTCTGCCTCGATACTTTCGTTGATCCTGCCGTAGTTCCCCGGAGCCACTTGGGCAGAGACCTTGGCAACTCCTACACTTTGACCACATTCCTTAAGCTCAAAAAGCGTTCGACCTGCTGGCCTAGGTCGCTGAACTGTTGAAAAAAGAGCTTGCATTTTTGTCCGGGACGCGGGAGAAGGAAAAAAACCCCTCCAGAAATCCGATTACCAAAAAGATGGCGGTTGCACAGTTAGTCTCTCTCTTCGAGACTCTACACGAAGAAGCATCCATTAAACCCAGGCCCAGGAGCTTTCGCAGCCACACCTCGTCGTCGAAGGTCCGTCTCCATCTCCAGACCATCTTCAGCCACAATCCTCTGCACCGATCGTCAGCAAAGAGCCCCTCGAGCGGCAACATGACCTCGTCCTCGTCCACATCCTCGTCCGTCAGATCCTCGCCGAGTTCCTCCTATAGCAGCTTCGGCGGCCGACGACGAGTACCTACCAACGACCTTGATTCAGCCATCCTCTCCCCGATTTCGGCCCTGTCGAGCCCTAACATCCGCCGCCAACCCTCTGCCATCGACCTGGCCCTCGAAGCTGAACGGTACGCCGACGAAGCCGAGATCATCGGGCTGGGCCTGTTGGAACCCAGACCCCGAGCGAACACGGGTGCCTCGACGGCGTCGTCCGCACAGTGCTCGATGATGGAGTTCATGAGTGAGACCATGCAGACGCCCGTGGTGTTGGACGGTATCTTTGAGGTCATGGAACGTGCATGATGATAACAGACACTGAAGAGGCCAGACGGATCAGTCTGACCCCTTTGCATGGCACTTCCGCCCTTCAATTCGGTAGTCCATGGGTCCAACTGAGGACTTTTTTTTGCTTCTTCGACGGTTCTTGGGAGGGCGCTTGGAATGTACAACGAAAGTTATGATGTATGCAAAATGAGCATGGAAATGCTTTTTCTTTTGATTCTTGACGGCATCCTGGGAAATGGTGGCAGTGAGGAACAGGAGGTCATGTATTTTATGATACCAACTTATAGCACGCTAATACAGAGGCACAGAGAGCGATCTTGGACGTCAAGGAAGGCCTTTCTTTTCTTTCTTTTTGTCAGGGTAAAATGAATGTATCAATATTTCGACCGTCTTTACGATGAAGGTCGGATCAGCGGCGGCGGCAGCAGCAGCAGCAGCAACAGTGACGCATGCAGATGCCTAGCTAGTATGGCACCAGTTCCAGAAGACGTACTCGGTAGTACTGAGGGGTTTCTTTATAACAAAATGGATCTCCGCGGTCGTTACCAGTTGCTACAACCAATGTTTGGGCAGGATGATAACTCCCAGTAAGTCAGCACCTGTTCGTCTTCTGAACAGAATAAGGTGCCTAGATCGTTTCCCCATCTATCTCTAACCACCACTGAAGCCGAATACGTCAGCGCGCATGTTCCACCGGCGAGGGGTTTTTGCCACAGCAGGAAAGTAAAGACTACTTATACGGGATTTGAGAAGTCCTCGTACGGCACAGTGCGTGACAGAGTTCATGGCTGAGTCAAGCCCATCTAGGGCTGATCTGGGCGCTGGGAATGTCGCATCTCAGCTTACCTAAAGGCAGTAAAACCAGCAAGTTTGTGAGATTTGGATCCTCTAGGAATCTGCCCGGAGCGGGGGCTCTTTTCACGGGCGTTACGGACGTAGCCTGAGGTCAGGAGTCGGCCAGAGTGACTCGTGGGTGGTGGGATGGTGTGGCCCCGCGCTGCCTCGGTGAACAGGATGAATGATCTGATTACTATTCATCCAGACAGGCCTGACTGCTTCCAGCCTAGCAGTGAATTCAACCAGCTGCACATGGATGACACCAACTGCCTGATCGAGCAAGAACCGCGCCCTTGAGGCCCCTCGAGCCTTTCTTGACGCACGCTGGCCGCCTTCCAGGCCTTCCGGTGATGGCTCGGGGATCAGAGCAATGCCATCATCAGTCTTCGACACGGCCTCTTGGGTTGGACACGGTGACTTTTTCACTGGCTGCTCGACAGCGTTTTATAGGGGAAAACACCGTCTGACTTTGGGACCCAGGCCCTCCGCTCCCCCCTGGTCGTATACAATGTCCCTCAACCCCGTGGGATTCTGACTAATTTCGTGGGCCGTGGGCGCAGGGCGTGTTTAAAGCAGCAATCCATCAGACGGGCGGTTGGTATTACAAGTTGCTTCTCGCTGTTTGGGACCTGCCTCTCGAGAGACTCCACGCCTCGACTGTCGACAGCTGCCCACCTGACGGTGTTGTGGACACGGTCAAATTCTGCAAGAGAGGGAACAGAGACACAGGGAGGAGACATCCTAGAGACCTGTGATAACAGATCAACGGGGGGGCAACCATTCGAGCCTTGATATCCTGATCAGAGCAAAACCGAAGAGATAGCCACAGCCCCTAGGCACATCTGCCCTTTTCCTCCGTCGGGAAATTTCGACACGGCCTTACCGTCGCTTGGGCCAGAGGACAAATCCACACCGAGCACACACCCCGTGGTTGACCGTGGTAGTTTACGCGGTCGTTGGTCACTGGGATACAACCCCAGCCTGTCTCCTAGCACTACCTCAGCCTTTCCCAAGCAGCCGATTTCTGTCAGGTTCAGTAATCACCCTCGGCGGAATCAGTGATCTGGAATCAAAGGCCATGTCCGTCGCAATGCAAACATTCAGAACAGCACCCGTTGGCGACCGCACATATTCATCCCTTCAGTCACTGCTGGAAGACCCCACCCAGTTCTTCATGTCGTCCAACTCGATCCAGCGTCCGGTGGGTGGAGATCTGGATATCTTGTCGGCCTCCCGCTACCCCCAGGGACTCATGCAGCCTTACGAGGACATGGAGCAACCACCGAATCCTCGCAAGCGAAAGGCAACAGCCTCGTCCAACCACTTGTACGGGGGCATTGTCTTAGCTACCGCCCCCAGTGATGGTAACCACTCATCCTCGGGGGAACAGGAACAAGTATCGACTCAAAAGAAATCAAAGTCGACAAAGCGTTCATCTACAACCGATGGAGACGACCAAGCAAGCGAAAAGAAGCAGAGGGGCCGACCTAGACTTGACACCCACGACGAAACGGCGGCCGATCGTCGACGGACGCAGATTCGGCTGGCACAAAGAGCGTACCGGCATCGAAAGGAAACCACCATCTCGGCGCTGAAGCAAAAGGTCAACGACCTCCAAACCACCATTGAGCACATGAACAAGACCTTTCTGACTTTGCACGACAACATGGTCGATGCCGGGATCTTGACCTCGCACTATTCCCTGGGTCGCCAGCTGCAAGCCGCCACGGAGGAATTTGTTGCCCTGTCCAAGATAGCGTCACCTGAATCCGACGAGGAAGAGGAGGCCATTGCCAAAATCACCAAAGGCAGCGACGGGAAGCCCGCCTCCGAACCAGGTGAGAGCAACAGGAGATCTAGTGCTCAGTCGGGCGCAAAGACCTCGTCACGGCCAGGAGCGACCAAGACTAATGCACGCCGCGCGGTTAGTTTCGACCAGAGCTCTACCGACGCGGAAGCAGATGTGGAAGAATTGCCCGTGACAGGGGGAGACGACCACTCGTTGGTTGCGCTCTCGGAAACCGCGTGGGCAACGGACAATTCTAACCTCCACGGCCTGAATGATCTTATGTCCTTCAACGCCACCGTCCCCGACGTCGTCCTGTTCGACGACCCCAACGAGAAACTCGTCGTTGAACGCCCTCTCAAGCCTGCCCACCAGCCCGAGGGCTCGTACACTTATAGCTTCCAGGAAACGACGTTCGCCCGCCGCCTCCACCGAATGTGTCTAGAGCGGGCCTTCCGCAATCTGACCAACCCGAACGTCGACCCGGAATACATCAAGCGGGCCTTCCGCTTCACGTTCTGCTTCTCCAACCGCAAGCGGATGCTGCAACGCTTCCAAGAGATGCTCAAGCGGAAAGCCGGCGAGTCGCTCGAGAACTGGAACGTCCCGTTCTTCCACATCGGCGGCGCGGGCACGCATTTCCCCCGCCGTGACGAGGAAGGTAACCCGGTCTACCCGCCGAACATGATCAGTCCCGCCAAAGCGTTCGGGCCCCAGCCCTACGTCCAGGTCGAGACTCCGCGGATGGAGACGTCGGTGCAGGAAATGCTCGAGAACATCGGCTTCGGCGGGGTGTGGTTCGACAGCCACGACGTCGAGGAGTATCTCAAGACCAAGGGCATCTACCTCGACGGCCAGAGCAGCTTTATCGAGGTGGACCCCAGCGTCCTGCCACTCGTCAAAGCGTCTCTCTCCTCCAGCGACGGGACTTCGAGCTCAGACCGGAGCCCACTCGACGCGACCCTACGCACTCCAAGCCCCATTTTGGGCGCCGAGGGCCTGGCAGATCCCATCACCGACCCGTTCATCGCCCGCGAGCTGGGCGACATGTTTGCCCGACCGAGCACCTTATTCCCGCCGTTGTCATCCTCCACCGCCACCTCAATTAACAACAGTAATAACAATACCGGCTCCGCTTCCCAGAGCAATGCAAAGCTGCTCGATGACCCGTGGGCCGAGTTCGCGGTACTCACTTCCACCTCGTCTCCACCCACCTTCTCCGATCTCCTAAGCAGGAGGCCGAACCCGCTCACGTTTGACGTGGAGATGTTCCTCGAGCGCATGATCCACGGGAGTGCCTGCCTGGGCCGAGCCCCGGGTTTCAGAAAGGAGACGATTGACGAGGCTCTCATGATGAGTCTGCAGGAGGGGTTTTGAGGGTCCGCCACCCACCTTTGATGGAAATGAGAAACACGCTCGAGGGAGCAAAATAGTATCGCATGTCCGGGCGCGTGGTCCCCCGTTGGGGAGATAATGTATATAACTCGAAGACGACTTCGTCATCACTTCACTCAAAAAATACCTAGTAGTTAATGTGAGTATCGTATGCCGATGATGAAATCTCCGTTTGAGGGACATGAAACAGTTGATGATCCACACGGTTTTGCTTTCCTCTCGGTTTTTGTCTTTGTCTTTGTCTAAGATTGGGATCCATCCATCCGTCTCTCTCTCCATATCTCTTTCGCTCGCGATTGGAGTAGTGGTGGTAGAAAGATCAGCGAGGACCGCGACGGAATCGCGGTCCCGAATCCCATATACTGACGAGCAGGAACAGGGTATCCCGTCAATTCAACAGGTCCCGTACATGAATGGTAGTATACTATACGTTCAGGACACGTATCGAACCGAGAGGGGGGCAATCTGAAGCAAACTGAAGCAATCCGAAGTGAAGTAAAGTGAAGCGAAGTGAAGCGAAGTGAAACGAAGAGAAGCGAAGCGAAGAGAAGAGAAGAGAAGAGAAGGAACGGGGCGGAACGACAGACAAAAGAAGGTGAGAGAGAGGAAATAAATCAAACTAAGACAGACCGAAACGGCGGGGATGGAGAGGTAGTCAATTAGGGGGACATTTGGATTCTTTTACTCATTAATTATGTATTTATATATGACAATCCTGGTCCAGTTCCGGCCTCTGTCTCTTTCTAGTTCATTTATTCATATCATTCCATTTCGTTTCATCCAAAGTCGACATTGCTTGCTAGTCCGTTAGAATGCTACGCTCATGTGAGTAACGCCTTTTCCTCCCTGTTGGTGGTAGTGGTACATTTTCTCTCCTTTTGAGAACCTGGCTACGCGTCCTCCCAAACACACAGCTATTCCAAGCTCACGGGTCCATTCATCCACCCAGTCACATCCAGGGGTATCGTTCATGGTGTGGGAAACAGGACACTAGCAGAGTCCCATACGCACACACAGTCTGTGCCCACGAGAATCCAATCCAGGTGTCGATCAATATATGGTTTGCTCTGCGCCTTTTGGGGTGACACCGTGACACCATAACAGCAACTGCGTTGTCCTTCTCGACGATTGGCTGATATAGTAGCTCCCAAGGCGTATCAAAACGTCCGGTGTAATTGGGCCGCGAATCAACCTGCCGACACGTGTACATTAGTAGCATCTGGCAATGCCGTCGACAGCCTTGGCATATCCCATCTCCTCTCAGCCCTAACCTTCGACCTATTACATTCCCACGTCGAACGTAAGAACCCCTTATTCTTGTCGTCTCCTTCGGCGTCTGGTCTTCTTGCTTGGTTTCCACAGGATTCCTCGACAATTGTCTTCTCCACATTGGCACTTCACCAAATCCTCCGAGATCTGCTCGACGTCGGATGAACCATCGTTTTTATACGAGACGCATATCTCCTCGCCGGCCTTGATATCCTTGGTTGCGAAGAAGGCGAGGTCATACACCCTCTTATCCTTTCTGTGGGTCTGCACAGTTACACACAGGGTATTTGGATTGCAGCTGTGATTGACAAATCGCATGGCAGACCCAAAGTATTCGCCGTCCACGTAGTAGGGCTCCTTGTTCCCGAACCAGTCCAGCGTATAGACATAGCTAGGTTGTTGCTCTTCTGCCGCGTCTTCGCGCTGCTCCAACTCGGGATCGGTTATGACCTCGCCGAGGTATCGTTGGATAAATTGGCCTTTGACAATATCTTTCGACGAGCGGACTCCAAAGCCGCAATTCTTGGTCTGAAAGACTTCGAGAGGAATAGTGCGTCCCTTACACACGACCCGATTCCAGCAGTCATCGCCACACCCGCAATGCTCGTTACATTCCGTTATTTCCTGGCGCTCATTTCCATCTCCTAGAGCCTGATTAATATAATCGTCTGATAGAACGACGATTCCGTCAGGTCGGCGGGCGTAGATTTCTACCTGGGTCTCACGTCCGTCGACTTCCTTAGTCAAGCATTGACAGGTGGATAATGCGCAATTCCTGCAGTCGCAGCCAGAGTTCGTCGAGGGTGGTGCCATCTTGACCTTGGGGCTGATGATATAGTGGTCGATAAACTGGAATTTACCAGGAAGTCGTCTATCGTTGATGTCGTTGGCAAAAGTCAAAGGTGGGTTTAATCTTTCTTCAAAGCGGCTGATGAGAATCTTTCGCGCAGTGCGGGCGGGATGGATGAAGCTAGTTTTGAGAGAAAGTTGGTCAAGCGGCACGCAAAGAGAATCGATCTCCAATTTGATATTGTTGCGGTTTGCCTTCTTCTTCTTCTTGGACGCCGCGCCCCGCATAAACTCGACGTCCTCATCGACACTGAACACCGCCGAGAATCCCGTTGTTCCGAAATGTCTCTCTACTAGTTCCGGTTTCTCATGGGCCAACTTGGTAGACTGCTCGAGCTGTGCCAAAACCGCATTCTTCTCTGCGCTCAGCTGAGCTCTAGACTTTGGTAAAGGAGCCTGAAACTGTCGGAGGAGGTCTTTGCGTTGAGAGTCAATCACAACTTCAATCTTTGGTAGACGTTTACGTCCTTGCTGCGAGGTAGCCACGTCGGTATCCGAAGTTGGTCGCCGAATATCGATCGAGAACCTGTTCAAGGAGGAGCTCTTGCCTGTCCGAATATGACGGGAGAGCGTGTCTTTTCCTTGGCTACTCGCCGATCTCTTCCTTTCTTCCGACCTGACAACTGAGCCACGGTCGGATCGAGTGACACGCTTGGGGCGGTCGATCTCATCTCGCCGTGGCCGTGTGGCATGGATTCGGGGCTCTAGAGAGGAAGGTATTCTCTTGGTAGAAGGTCCACCGGCCTTCACGTGGTCGAAGACGGAACTGGATCCATGAGTTTCCGACCGCACTCTAGTCCGTGTCGGGAAGGACGACGTGATCTGCTCTTGTTCAGGAGCGTCAGAAGGACTGGGGGACTCGCTTCTTAGATCGGCGAACGCGTCGTTTGACAGTGAGTATCTTGAAAGCTTCTTCCACGGGGAGCGTTTGGGTGTACTTTTTGACGGTCCGTCCTGCTGTTGAGCACGTGACGCAGCCGATGCTGGAGGAGTCGCGTGGCGATAAGTCTTGGCATCTTGGGATTGTGGACGCGACTGTGGAAGTACGCGACGAGGTTCGGGACCGTCTGCTGCGGGCGTCTGGGATTTCTGACGCTTAGGGAGGGGAATTGAAGGCGTCTAGAGTCAGTCAGTATTCAAACGTCCGGCGCCGGCTCCGGGTGAGGAGGGAAGGAGCGCCATCGCACGCGTCAAGTGACGCGGTCGCGAGAAGGCTGGCCCCCGTGAAGGGAGACTGACTTCGTCTTCGGAATCCGACAGCTCAATTACGATTCTGTCTGTCGGTTTCTGAGTGTGGATTAAGACAGTTAGTTTTTCTTCTCAGATGCCAATCACGATGCGGACATTAATCAAGGTCAAAGAGGTCGGCTGTCTCTAGGGGCGGGGAGACCCGCAACATAACAACCCCACGCCGTGGTCGAGACGAGCGTGAAGCTGAGCCATAAAATCACAATCTGAAAATCGAGATCTTAAAAGAACCTTACATACCACATGGTCTTTGGTCTGATCGAAACTGCGTTTGTAGGCAGAAGCTCCGTGCAGTGTAACCGCCATGGCCGCCCGGTGACCCCTTTCAGCCCCAGAAGTCGTCAACGTCTCGCTTTCGGCATTCATTCGTGGAATCGATTTAATATCAAGTCAAGAAAGGGTCGAATAAGACTTGATTTGGGTGGTGGTGGAGAGTTAGTGGGTTATTAAGAGAATTGAAGTCGAATTGATTCGTAAGTAGAGAGCGGAGGGCAGCTATAGTGCCAAGAGACAGCTTTGCCACTAAGCTTTTTACATCTATCTACTTACTTTACGTAATGGAAATTCATTCTTATTTCACTGCTATTTCAGTTTTATCTTATTGTCTTTAGGCATCTAAAAGATTTCATAGATAAACGCGGGCTTTAAAATGTAGATTATTGATGAAGAAGTGAAAATAAGGATTTAAAACCGTGTCGCCCATAAATAAAAAGTGATACCACCAAAAGTCCGCGATTGCCGATCGCCCTTCGAGACGAGTCTCAAGTTTAGCTTGGCACTCTCTAGCTTTGACGCCTAGGCACATAGACCACCACAAACATTCGCTAGATGTTAGATAGAGATGCTTCTAGTAGAGAATAAGCAGGAGAATCCAGAATCCAGATTGGAGACGACTCCGAGCCCGTCAGTGGGGAAGTTGACGCGGCGACGTCCGTCCTACTGGGCACCATGACATCGACCACCATCGCAGTCAACTGTTCCGGCCTATGTTGTTGTTTCAGCCCCTATCTACCACATCTTAATTTAGTGTTGAGCTTCTTGAGATATCGCAACACACGGTGTAACACTTAGATATTTACGTACTGTAAGGCGCTGGTGCGGTGGTCAGGTGGATATAGTCACGTGACTATACAGGGGACTTTGCTGTGACGGCGCTGGCATTGGTTTTGATAGCCCTCAAGCAACAGCGACAGATCAATTGAGCATTGCTTCACACAGCGAATAGAGTGCTAGTTGTGCTCGAGACCTTCTATTCCTCCTTGGTTACTGTTCCTGTGACGCCCTGCAAGCTGTCCTGTGATCGATTCTGCCACAGCGACTACACACCTACCTCCTGTGTTTAGTTTGGTTTGTTAGTGTTGTTGTTGGTGGGCGGACGAGACAGTGCCACGACCAGAACACCGCGCCCATCTGCCGGCCCCTGGGCAGGTCTCTGTGCGTTCTAGCAAGTGCATGCTAACGAATTTGATCTCCGTACAGTACCTAGATAGATCTCTAGGTGAACATGAGATATCCCATGGCGCACGCAAAAGAGTCGGAAAAGTTGCATCAATCATACCCAGTATTTGGGCTACTAAGGTTACCATCATCCTCGCTTATAGGTCTACTTCTGGCCCGATTGGCCTCTCCATCGGATATTAACCAAAGAATAAGTATGGGCTCTCGGAGCTTTCATTGATCGTGCTCGGACTCCCAGCTAGCCCTTGGTTGGCGTGCTTTTGCGGATTCTACACCGCAAATTCTGGGGTCACTGGTTTAGCCACGCGCCATGCGAGGAATTGGTTTACACACGGGATTGCAGTGTACCCTGCGGAGGCATTACAGTCATGGCTCTCCTAGGCTCAAGCCTTCCCCTCCATCATCTTCGTCTTCCATATCATCGTCAAATCCCATCCCCTCCTCGCCTTCCATCTCATCCTCCAAACCGCCGACTAGGTATTTCTCGCCCTTTCCTTCCGTAGTATTACCAACCACATTCCCGTCCTGCACCTCGCAATTCGTCAATGAGCACTTGTTGCCGATCTTGGCCTTCTTGCCTACGACCGTGCCTGTCAAGACACATTTATCCCCAATCGTGGCACCATCCATAATAACACAGCCTGAGATCCGGCTCCCTGTACCAATTGCGACCGATGCGCCGATGACGCTGTTCTTGATCACGCATTGCGTGGCAATGGTACTATTGCTGTCGATGAGCGTGTCAGAACGAGAGATCGTCACTCGGGGTGCAATCGTGGCGGTAGCGTGGATTTTGGCTGAGTGAGAGTACGGTGGCACTGCTGATTTGGTGCCGAGACATTCTTCGATCGATGGCAGTTTGGCAAGGGAGAGCGAAACCGAGAGTAAGAGCGGTGTGGTGTCCACACGGCGCACCAAGGGCGCGTCTGAAGTTGAGGGAAGGATGTATGAGAGAATGGGAGGAACCAGCGGCACAGGTCCTGAATCTTCGGAAGCTTGTGATTCACTGTCTGCCGAAAGGATTCTGTCTTCGGAGTCCCTTTGCACTCTCGATGCGAGTCGGGCTGTGCGTGGTGCTTCTATAGATTGGGGCACCCGGTGGTTCGTGACGTGAGTACTACTCAACGATAGCAAGTCGATTTCTTCCTCGATTGGCCGTTCATGCGAAGGGAGTTCGCTCTCCTGGGAGGTGAGGCGGTGTGTGAAAATCTTCCTCGCGCCGAATCGCGCTCGATAGCTCGGTTTGCGCCACTCAGCCTTTGCCCATGTTCCCACGAGATCTTCACTGACAGATTCAAAGTCTTCGTTGAACTTGGCGAATTCCTTGACCCAATACGGAAAGAAGTAGATGTGCGAGTCGCGGTACTTGGTCATGCACTTGATCGCCCCGTATTTGCGCAAGAGTGACTGTCGAATCTTCCATGACTTGTCCTCCTCACACTGGTCCCATAGCTCCGACATGGGCATCGTCCAGACCAGTTTGCGAAGGACGCCCTGGGATTGTACAGTAGCAGTCTTGGAGAGGGGCAGATTATGCTCAGGGTCGAGTTTGGAGGTACACATGAAGTCGCATTCTTCGCCTTTCACGCTCTCCTCCCGATCGACCGTATTGTACCATATCGAAAGGCCACCGCGCCGACCACGTCGCTCACCTCCAAGCGATAGTAGCTCGTTTCGTGACTTGTCAAAGTCTGAGCCTGAACCAGCACCAATCCCACCAGGGCCACCTAACCTAGTAAAGTACGTCTCCAAGAAATGGTCCCCCGAAATATCGCAAATCAGGTCGCAGGGGAGCACCAAGAAATCTGATTTGATCACCTGCTGCACTTCTGGCAGTCTGAGTAACTCGGCGGTTGGCGTGGTGTACTCTAGGGATCCTGGGGCTAGGAGATCGGCTGAGGGCGAGGGAAGAGACGTGAGGTAAGGGTTTTGCGCAAGAGCGGCAGCAATCGTGTCCTTCGATGTCGGCGGAGTGATGAGGGTGATATCTGTCACGCCCATACGATAGCACCAATCCAAGACATACCAGACCATAGGTCGGTTGGCGACTTCGACCAAGGCCTTGGGATACTCTGCTGGGACACTGGTGAAGGTGCTGAGTCCGATGCCCGGACCGCACAGTATCAGGGCTTGAAACCCCGTCTGAGGCATTTTGATGGTCCTGAAGAATAGATTTCTTGGGAAGCCTTCGAATGCCGGCTGCGTTGTTATATGCGCGTCTCGCTGTGACTCATACCGAACGGCACAATTTGACACAGCGAAATTGCGCAGGGGTGAGGGACTGGTCACTTCGCCTTGACCCACGCCTTCGTCCTGATCGAGACACAGCGCGCGATACAGTGATGGCGGTACAGGCTGGTATGGAGGAGTAGATCCAGGCACACCCACCCGTCCTCGGACGATTGCTGAGAGGCGTAAAAATTGGATGCGCGGATTCAGTGACTGTCGGGTCGGGCTTGCGGCAGTGCTATCGGTCTCCTGGGTCTGGCGAAGCTCGTTGGCAAGAGAATCGATGCCGTCAACGTCGCGCAGAAGACTGATATGATCTACTGCCTCAGAAGTCAAGCGAGTCTGCATGTAGGTGAGAGACTGTGTCATTCTGCCTACGAAATTCCGAGTCTGACCAAAGGGTATTCAAGCTGGACTTGGCAAAGATCCACCACATCGACATCCGACTGCGCAAAAATGTCACAGACTCTCTCTACAATCAGCGAGCGCAATTCACTTCTTGAACAGACGGGGATCGTCGGTTACACAATTAAATAGCTCATATTGTGCGATTGGCACGTTTCATTGTATTCATGTTCACGGCTATCCTGGCATGAGCCAGCGCCCGGTTGTTAATCAATCAGCTCGTCCTCTTGTCCACTCAGTGCGCCGGGGGCTCGTGTCCATCAGTTCTCTCCTTGGGCCGCCTCCTGGGCTGCGCCCTCGCCATCCTGCTCCGCACCCTCTCCGGTGCCGGTGGCCTTGTCTGCATTCCAAGCCTGTGCCAGGACTTGGTTGAGGGCCTCTTGGAAAATGTGGCAGTTGTAATCGATCAACCCCTTCTTGTTCTTGGCGTCATCGTTCTTGATGACGGTGACGAGGCAGAGGTACCTGAGTTCTGTTAGAGTGGCGCCAGGTCTGCAGGGAGTTCTTCTTACCTATTCATCTCCTTGAGGTAGATCATGGTACCGTCATGGATAGTCATGGAAGACTCTGTTTCCTGCATCTGCTCTCCGAGGGTCAAGCCATGCTTGCGCTCGTGTCCGTACAGGTCGGTAATGTCGACGATGACGTCGATGTAATCGGAACACATTTCGTACACCTCCATGTCAACGGGTCTCGTGTCACTAGCGACGTAGATCTTGCTGAGGATGTCGAAAAGGTAGGCCTTGGCCATACCACTGTTGTTGACAAGCGTGTTCATGAGGTTCTCCAAAGTGTCAAGGTGAGGGATCAGCTTTTGAACGACCTTGCTGAATGCCTCAAAGATGGAGTAGTCGTAGATGGAGGTCATGTGGTAGCTGACGTTGGGGTTGATGTATCCTGCGTCGTTCAAGTCATCACCGACACGCTGGGCGATGTCTTGGTAGATTTCAGCTCGGAACTCGTCATTCAAGCTGTCGATCTTGTGGATGAAGACCTCGACGTTGACGTGAGGGAAGGTGGTTTGAAGGTTGAGGATGGTGGTGGTCAGCCGGTTCAAGGACTCGCTATAGTCATCTTGCGCGTCGATGACCCAGACGAGCGCTCCAATCTCAGAGAAGATTTCGTTCGTGTCGAACGTGGGATCGAAGTAGTCGATTTGCCCAGGAAAATCCCAGACCTGGAAGTCCATGAAGGAGTGCATGGTGTCTTTCTGGATACGAGTGGTAGATTCGAGGAAAAGGGTCTCTTGCGGAGGCATCTTGTGGAAGACAACACTGGTGATGGATGACTTGCCGCTTCTGCGAGTTTTGTCAGTGATTAGACGGAGAAAGAATGGGGAATCACCATACCGGCGCTGGCCCATGAGCAACAAGCGTGGCTTGTTCTGGCGAAGTCGGCGATCCATTTCGTCCGATGTGAGGGAAGTGTGAGCTTGAGAGACAGAGGATTCCGGTGGCTCTTGCAAAGCGGAGGCAGCTTCTGATGGGCGAGAGAAAGGTGGCTTGTCCGTATTATGCGCACTCAGGGCCTGCTCTTCATCGCTTGGAGTTTTGAGAAACGGTCTGACATCTGTGGCGTCAGTCTTGGGAGGTTCGACATAAGTGTGCGCGGCAGGAAAGTCAGGAAAGTCAGAAAAGCGGTTGCGCCGAGCGTTGATAGAGGCCGTCCTCAAACGCTCTTCTAGAGACGCCGCACTAGTCGTGCTAGCAGCGTTGTCGTGGTCTCGGCGCTCCATCGTGATAGGATCCTTGTTGGATAGAAAACGCAGAGAAGGGGCAGTCGCCGCGGCGATGGGAAGGAACGACAAACAACAACCTCCATGTTTTTGTTTCCCAATTTGCGCGGGTCTGGCACAATTGTCTGCATAGCTGCAATGAAATTCACTGCGCTGGTCTTCTGTGCACCTAGACAAAACAGGCGGGAAAGGACAGACTTGCCACCTACCACAGTCGAAACCTTCACGTTTGTATACCTGCTGCTTCCTCTGAACTCTCAGCCTAACCACATAGTGTCCGCCTACACGACTTGCTCAACTCAATCTGTTCCTTGACTGATGTCCTATAACAAGTGCCGTGGTTCGAAAATCCTAGCGAAGTGCGAGAATCCCAGTCCCGTCGCCAGAGACACGAATTCACAGCTGGAAAAAAAGGAGCGGAAGAATCAAAAGTCTTGAGGGACTGGGAGGATCGCCCAAGAGCGGCTGCGAGAACAACTAAGCCACGGCACTGCTGCTTCCTTCACCTGTCTGGTGAACCAAAGGTCATGTATTTGATCAACGGGGCGCCGCCAAAAGCTTGCCGGACGTTGAGCTGAAGAACCGGGCTGGAAGTATATTTCTCCGCAAAAGGGTAAATATGGCGGAGTTCAAGACACCACAACGAAGTAATACGGTTGAGTGTTTGACCCTGGCTGCCGTGGCTGCCTCGAACTGTTCTCGCCAACATCACCGCCACCATTCACTACTACTCTTCTTGGTCTCAATCACAATGTCAAACTCGTTTGTGCTGTTGTCATCAAAACCCTAATGACGTCAGTATGAGCTTACAAGCGCCCGAGCATAGTGTTGCGAATACCAGTGGTGCTAATGCAAGTTGGCTGTAAGTAGTAACCACGAATATCCCCTTTCAGGTTATATTCAACCGCGCCAGTTGGTTAGCAGGCTCACAAGAACGAGCCTGGTTCTCGGCATTCGAAAATCAGCATAAGTACGAATTTCCTCCTCCCTTCAACGCCGCAGGCAGCATGGATTGAACCCATATTTACGCCCGAATCGCCAATGAGAGAATTTGTTATGTGCAACGGTGACCGCCAGACCGCTCACATCTTGCCCCCACCACGCAAGAACCGCCAACGAGGCTCGGGAATTATTACGGGGAGTATCATATCCGTTAGAAATCCACACAGGGGACCCAGGGCGTCAGCATGACAAGCTTGAGGACATTTCTCGGCCGCCGCAGCCGCAGTGCCCAGCATGAGCATGAGACGGGAAGCTAGGGTGTGAACAAACCTACGAGAATACAAGTACAGGAACACAATAGTGTTTGAGTACCTTAGAAATAATGGTCAACAATGACGGAAACCATTCGCCGCCGGGGCTGTAGTGTGGCGCCAGGGCCGTCTTTCCGCAAGATCCCTACCTTCACTTGGGTGCTTTTCTAGCCCGATGCCTGAAGCGGAGGGCTTCTAGTAGCCGGGAAGAGCAATTTAGACAGGATTGGGAGGAATGTGGCGTCCATGTGGACCAAGGAAGAGGATGCCGCATCACGTCCACGATGCCCCTGGGTGGATGATCGTCATTCCATTAGGTATTGTTCCGGCATGTTCCTGCATCAGGGATTGGGATACGCCCTAATCTAACAATCCCACGCCAACGCCCTCCCTTCTTTGTTCGCATTACGAGCTCAATGGTTGCAGTTTTCAGCTGCTCGTGTTGACACTGACTAATAATCAAACCATTCACATGCCAAAAGAGATGCCTTTCCCGCAATCCTTGCTGGCTCGAAATGAGCAGACGCAGTCGGAGCGCAACCAGGAAGCCACTTATCATTCTTCTTACTCCCCCTATCACACGCGCGCCCTTGAATGGAATTTTCTCTCGCACTCAGCCTCCCACACCAGTGGAATGCACTATGATTAACGATTATCAGTCTGACATAATGCTACGCTCTCTGCTAGTCTAACGCACGCTTACCACTTTGGCATCGGTCCCGTCCTCGCCTCCCCTGGCTCCGTTTCCTCCCCCCCCTTGTGCTGTCAAGGCTGCGTGCCGTTCCCGTATCCACTCCGTCAGTCACCATTTATCATAATCCGAACTCCTACCTGTCCATGGTGGAATTTTCCTGCGAGTTGCAGAGATATGATCAAGAGGTGGTGAATCACTTATATTGCATGTGTCACTATTGGTATTGAAGTTTTGCACGTCTCCCGGCTGTCGCTCGTCAACCACGCAGCCATGAACTCATCCCCATTTCCGCAGCCTTGCGGGCTTCTGAGTCTTCCCAACGAGATCAAAGTCCATATTGTCACTTATGTGCGTCTCTGAGAAAAGTTGGAAGAGAAAACACGTCACTGACATACTTCCAGCTCGATACTCGCAGAGATCTCTACAATTTATCTCTGACATGCCGTGCCCTCGAGGACATAGTCATGACTCGACTATACCACACCGTCGATTTTGATCTCCCTCAAATCCCAATGCCTGGGACAGCTGCGTTCCGAGAACCACTCGTTCAATCTGTTCGAGAGCTCACCATCAGGAACGGCAGGACACAGAGAAGGAATTCGGTCTACAAGCGCAGGAGAATATCCGACGCGAGTTCTGTCGAGAGTCTTGTCAACAGTCTGCTGGAGAAAGTTCCTTCTGGTCGAATGACGAGCTTCGCGTGAGTCACTTGCACACAAGTCGACCTTGCCCATGCTGATTGTGCCAGATTCTTCCACCAGATCCCCCTGAGTCGACAAATGGTGACGTCCCTCACCAAGCGACAAGAGAGCACACTGAAACGCCTCCACTTCCACGATGTTTCTCCTTGGAAAGAGGGCATGCTCATTCCCAAAAACCTCACGAGCCTCGAGGCTCGCACGGTCAATGATGGCGAGGCTGTTGAAAAGATCATATCCGCCAACAGAAAGTCAATCAAGAAGCTGTCTTTGGGGCAAGAAAAACGGCTGATCGAGTGCTATCAACAGAGCAGGCTGAATTTCCTCCAACAAATTCCGCAACCAATGGACACATTTTTCACCTCTGCATATGCGCTGGACACGTTCCCTCAATTGCGGGAGCTGTCTCTGCAGGGTCTGGATGTGACTCCTCTTCGGCCATCTTCTATCCCACAAGCCTTGTTCTTCTGCCAGTTGGAGCGCCTCACTCTGCAATCCTGCCCCGGCAGCCACGATCTCCTTGAATCGATTGCGGGAACATTCCATTGGGCGTCGACTTCCCCAGAAGCGCCTCAAAACCCTCGCATCACCCCCTCCCTGAAACACTTTCTTTTACGTCACGAAAGCCCTACAACACCTCTCAAGGAAGCTCTTGTCCGCTTCCTTAGCTCATTCACCGGCCTGCAGACTTTGTCCCTTTTGTTCGAAAACGGCGCCATACTGGAAAGGCCGAGTACATTCATCGCCGAACACGGTCCCTCTCTCGAACACCTAGTGTTTGAATCCCGCATTCAGCCTCGCGAGCATCTCTCAATGGACACTTCCCGCCCATTCGGCGTGGGCGGATACAGTCACGATCTGTGGGAGGAATCAATCAACGACATCGCCCGGCTCTGCCCTAATCTGACAGAACTGGGGATGGGCTTCCCTTGGAACGACGAGATGATCCGAGTCCGCAAGACCGCTCTCCCAACGCTCCAGCGCCTGCGCACCATCCACATCCGCAATTTCCCCGAGAACCAAGTGTTCAGCCAACTGGGGGACTACACCATCAAAGAATACGCGACTAAGTTCGTCGAATGGGTGTTTCCGTCCTCAGTCGGAGGAGCAAAACCATCCCTGACACACCTTGCCATCGGGCCGACACTGTACGAGTCTCGATGGAAGATCACGCCTCCACCGCCTTCTATTGCGGCGGGCGCCAATGCTTCCACAGTCCAGCGCCATCAGCAAGCGACGTCGCGCGCCCAGCCGCCCGAGTTTCTACGCACGCACCACTTCTGCCTCGACTGGGCCAAGACACGCTTCAACCGCTGGAGCTGCCTGATCACGCCCGTCTCGGAGAAATACATGGAAGAAATCACCGGCCAAAAGCCTCTGGGCGGCGTCTTTGAACAAGTCTGGCTGAAGTGAAACTCTCCCGACCCAGGATCAGGATCAGGTTAGCTTTGCTGGGGCAGAGAGGGAAGAAAGGAGGCCTGGCGCCTTGCTCTATTTTTCTTGGCCTATCCATTGGGCTTGACCTGTGTTGTATCTGAGCATTGGATTGGAATGTTCTGATTATTGTTCTGGAGCTGCCTTTTTGCATCATTGCGATTTTCGTCGTCTTAGTTACCAGCGAAGAGATACCCATATAGACCAACTGCTCTGGATTTCATTTGCGGATTTGTAATGTACGAATTAGAGGTAACTTCCGTTCGGAAGTGAGAAGATATAGATTGCGAAATAATCAGGGAAAACGCCCTCGTTGTTGGGCCATCACAACGTGTGCTTCACTTCGAATTACTTGGGCAGTGCCTCTCAGCGTAAATGTACAGGAAACAGAGAGCATGGCTTTTCTCAACTCGTCCTTCCTGGCAGGCTGCACCCGCGAAAGAGAGAGAGGGGGGAGGGTATATGCACGGGCATACAGACTGAGCATCTGTTCTGATCTCCTCTCAATTGTCACTCGGCCTTAACTTTTCATTCTCTCTCTGGCGTGCTCCTCAAGCGCCGTCCTTGTCCTTGTCCTTGTCTGTAGACTGCTCTTCGCCACTGGCCGGAGCCCTGCTGTGGACTTTTCTCGCAGCGTGCAGTCTCCTCAGCCTCCGGGTTCTCGAGTCGGCCAGGTCTTCGGCGGAAATCTGTCCCCTGGTGGATCCCTCTTCGCGTCTCTGGCTGATGGTTCGCTGTATCCTCTGTAGCTTCAGGAGTTGGTCCTGCTCCGCCACACCCTGGTCCGCCTGTTCCTTCACCGTCCCGTCATTTGGGCTGCCGCTGCTCCCCTTCTCTCGGGAAGCATCGACGAAGACGCGCTCGCCGAGTTGATAGTCCCATTCCCAGTCGCCGGATTTGCCGCCGCTCTTGGCCGTGACTCGCGTCGCGGTCAGGACCATTTCCTTGTCCACGCCCTTGAGCATGTCGTACATGGTCAGGCCCGCCACGGATGCCGCCGTGATGGCTTCCATTTCGACCCCGGTCTTCCCTTCGCACGCTACCGTGGCCGTGATCAGGACGCCGCCGTGGAGTCTGTCCATGTCGCTGGGAATGCCCAAATCGCCTTTCCCCTCTGACAGCGGGTAGGGCAGCTTGTCCGCCATGAACGGCTCCAAGCGGACTGTGGCGCCTGTGATGTTGAGGCCCGGATGGGCAAGCGGGATGAGGTCAGACGTCTTCTTCGCGGCCTGGATGCCCGCTATGCGCGCCACGGCCAGTGCGTCCCCTTTTCGCAGCCGCGACGCGAACAACACCCCGTAAGTCCCATAGTGGGAGAACAGCAACAGAGTAGTTGCCGTCGCAGAGCGAGAAGTCGGTTTCTTGTTGGCGATAGACACCATGTGCGCTTCGCCATCGGCAGTGAGGTGAGTGAGGGTCACGTCCGCGTTTGCTATTGTCTCGGGAGCCTCTTGTTCGGCTTCAGAAGACTTTTTCGATGGCTCGTTTTCTGTCCTCCAACCTGGCGAGCTACTATTACTGCGTTCATCGCGAGGACTCTGGTGGTGGTACACCCGCTTCATGATATCTCGGATCAGATATTGACCGTACGACTGCACTTGAGACCTTGCTCTTGAAGCCCTGCCTCGTAAGGATCGTTGTCGACTTTCATCCCAGGTGCGAAAGGAGTTTGCCGGAATGTTTTCTGGCTCCTTGGTTGGAACACGTCGATACAAAGACTGGCCATGAACATAGCGGAAGGGCTTATGTCTCAATCTGGCCAGCGAGGTTGAGTTACTGAACTTCCTGAACCCAGTGGGTTTCGTCGAAAAGAGCGAGGAAAAGCAGCGAACTTGAGACCACGATGGAGAAGGTGTAGGTTGTTGTAGCAGATGTAGCGGTAGCGAAGACTGGTGAACGGCAGTCATGGAGTTAGTAGCGTACCTGGGGAGGAATGGCCGAGGCGGCGAAGCTGGCAAAGATGGTTTGAGAGCAGCGTCATCATCTACAGAAGCACAACAGTCAGCTATATCACTGACCAAAGAAAACGGGCTGAAGATAAGGAGGAATGCAGACGCGAAATAGGTCTATATTCATCATATCATAGCTTTGATATTGTGTACTGTTGATCCACGGGGTCTTTTGTCGTGGCAGCGTGAAGATCTGTGACAACGATAAGAATGTCGAGGCTTACCCACCGATAAGAATCATTGGCCTGTTTTTCATATTCTCCAGCTCGCCAATACCAGCATGCTTTTCCTTCTTGCGCTTCACCGCCATGCCTATGACATCGAGCAACTTTGCTTCCTTTTCGGACATGCCCAGCTCCTCAGCCCCGGAAAACCGCTGGCGGCGATCCATCTCGAGCTCTCGAACAGCTTCCATGGCTTCGGCGTCAATGGGTTTGCCGTCGTTGGACTCGCGTAGAATGTCACGGAGGGAGACTTCGGCGTTTCCAAAAAGGCAAACCTTGAGATTGCCATCTGAAGTGATTCGAAGTCGATTACAAGTACCACAAAAGTTGTGCGTCATCGAGGTGATGAACCCGATTCGACCAGCGAAACCTGGGACTTTGTATGTCTTGCTCGTGTCGTTTTTGTGATCTTGTACCTTTTGAACATCGGGGTACTTCTGGCGAATGAGGGCCAACATCTCCCTAAAGCCTAACATCTTCTTCTCCGACCATTTGTTCCCGTCAAATGGCATATATTCAATAAATCGGACCTCGAGATCTTGGTTCCTGCCAAGTTCCACAAATGGTAGTATCTCCCGTTCATTCAGGCCCCGCATTACCACACAGTTTATCTTGAGTTTTATGGCTGCCCCCAATGTGTTCATCTCAAGGATTCGATTAATGGATTTCATGACTGCATCGTGCCCATTCCTCCGCGTCATAATGGTGAACTGGTAAGGATCGAGTGTATCCAAGCTCAAGTTGACACCAGTCAACCCGGACTCAACCATGGAGTCGAGCTTTCGATGTAATGATATGCCATTTGTTGTAATGCACAATTCTTTGAGGCCATTACTCCTCAGTTTTCCGATCTGATGCATAAGATCCACAATATCTTTCCGGACCGTAGGCTCGCCCCCTGTTAAGCGAATCTTGTCAACGCCTTGATTGACGAACAATTCGGAGAGATACACAATCTCGGGGGTGGTGAGTAAGTGCGCCGAAGGAGAAAGCGGGACACCCTCCTCGGGCATGCAATAAAGGCATCGTAAATTGCATCGTTCAGTGACTGATATACGCAGGTAGTTATGCTGTCTGGAGTAGTTGTCGGTCAAGAACGAAGAGAAAGGTCGCGGTTCGGCCTCGTTTCGCAGGCTTTCGAGTCGCGGCCGCTCACTCTGAGGCTCGCCAGGACTCTGAGTCTGAATTGTGTGTGCCTCCCATCGGGAGTCCACTGCCGCCCGCCGCGGAGGTTGGGTGTTTGCAGCGGTGGTCAATGGGCGCTGAGGATACCGAGGAGGTTTTGAGTGGCGAAAGGACACTGGTCTCGTTTGGCGCAAAAACGTGGCAATCATCTGTTTGAAGCTGGCCTCAGCCATAGTGGGAAGGAATCAATGCCGAAGAGCTCCAACATGGAGAGCGCAGGGGGAAGCGGAGGTCTTATCATGAGCAAAAATGGACCGTTTGGGATAAATAATAAGGCATCAAAGCAGAAGCAATGTTATACGCGGATGACATGCCAGCAATGGGCAAAGCATCTGGCTTAGTGACTGGTGTATCTCGGATTGACATTAGTCACGGTGCAGGAATTTGATGGATGTTGCAGGCGGAGATGTGAGGAGAAGCAGCCAAACCTGGCAAACTCGCGCGAGATCCGTGCGAGCCGCAGGAAATAATGGCGAGTCACATGACTAGATCACCAGCCACAATCTCTAGCCACACTCGCCACAACTCGCCACATGTCGGGTTTAAACTTTCGCTCTATCGATTACGAGCGAGCTGATCTTTGCTCGGCCGACGAACTCTGTGAGATGCATTATTCTTGGACGCTTACCGCGATTTCCCAGGAATATCTCCCGGATTGCGGGTGATGGATCAAGCTGTCAGATTTGCTCACGTTGGAGATGTCCATCAGCGTAGATCAGAGTCTTGAGGAAGTTGGAGGGTTGCGGTGAACCGATGTTCTATATGGTGAAGCAGGGCGATTTCAGATGTCAACGGCCACGCCGCCAGAGACTCCTTGCCAGTCGCTTGTGCGGATCAGGGGTAGAAAGATATGAGGAACCACCGTTATTGAGACTTATCCACACAGGCGGATCAACGTTTCGATAATTGGGAGCGGGTCTTGTGAAAGTTTCATATAGTTCCTTGCCAGTGTTTCGGAGACCCGGTGGATGATCACGCCTGAAAATTGAAGCGTCACCTCACCAAAGGCTCAAGGCTGATCGCCCAGTGACCGGAGTCACGTGGGGATGTGAGGCCGCGAACAAGGTGCATAATTTCTCAATGAAGCGAGGGCAGCGTGCCAGGAGATTCCAATGATTCCTTAACCACAGGTACAATCACCTGTGCCAATGCTTGCGGGTTCTTGGCCGCCCGTCTTGCAAGATTCATGGCAGCCTGAAGACGGAGGCTCGCGGCCATATGATTGGTGGCAATCAAATACCTGATGCGTTGATCACGGGGAGACACAGCTGCCGATATGCCGGGCCCTCGCAAGACATACCACCAAACCCGGACCCTAGAAGCCACACGAGCCAGTCACAGGCGCTCCAAGGGGGGAGACACTCCGACACAGCCTCAGCACTTGCCCCCAAGTGTTGTGGCTCTTAGGCGCTCTCGTCCGGATGAGCCCTGCGCAACTCTGGGCTGCCAACTTTCCCTCTCCTGCTGCTTTCCCTCTTCTCCCTCCCTTGTTCCTCTTCCCCCTGCAATCCTCACTTGATCTCTTCCATCATTCCCTCGTTCCATCACCAACACGCTCTCGCTACACCACGACCGATATACAATCACCTTCACGTTGACTCCAGACGAAAGAATCTGCACGACCCGCGATTGACGACCTCTCGAACCCTCTGTGCCTATTTTTAGGCTGTCTTTAAACCCGCGCAGGCTGCCAGGCCACGCACCCCTCTAGTAAACCACCCTCGTCTCTGCAATGAGTTACTCTGCTTCACAATCGAGCATGTCTCAACTCAACACCGCGTTTGACCCTGACTACGATTCCTTCCTCAATATCGAGAATGACTTCACACCTGCAACAACCTCTCCAGACATCAAGTCAGTCCCGATGCTGACCCCTCAGTCATCTATCCCAGGCTCTGCAACTTTTGCTTCGAGCTCGACTCCTACCACATTCCCGGGACCCAGCTTTCAGTACGACCGGTATCACCAACAGACTGGCATCCCTATTGGCGCCCTCGCGAGCACTTTCAACATCAACAAAGCGAATGGTTTACAATACCATGAGGGAAATGGAGGCTTCATTATGCCCACAGAGACATTGAACATGCCTTTGAGCGACTTGGACGAGTTTGACTTCTCCCGCAATCCCGCTGATATGGATTTCGAGACCGAGTCACCAAATGGTCTTCCTACAATGTTCTATCCTGACGCACCATCTGGTCCTGCTCAATTCATTAGCCCGACCACTCTCGTCACCCATAACAACACCGCTTCAACTCCGATTAAACGCATCTATCCCGGAATGCACAGCCAGCAGGCTGCTCAGGCCAAGGCCCAACAGGCTCAAAAACAGGAACAAATGGCCCGACAACAGCAACATCGCCCCCAGAGCCAGAAAGCCCTTCCGGGTCCAGCACCCGCCAAGACGCAACCGGCCAAGGACCCGCTTGTTGAGGAAAGCATCTCCAAGGTCTTGAATCGGATGAGGCAAGCGAGCGCTGCTTCAGTGTCTGATGATGACAATTCCCCAGTGACTGGAATGTCCAATATGCCTCGTATCAAAAAGGATGAAGATGATATGGACGAGGACGAACGTCTCCTGGCCAGCGAGGAGGGGAAGAAGCTATCCAGCAAGGAACGTCGCCAACTTAGGAACAAAGTGTCTGCCCGTGCATTCCGTTCCAGAAGAAAAGGTATGTCACGATGATGTTGGATCGGTTATCTCGCTATCTACTAACTCTGTCACTAGAATACATTTCTCAACTGGAAGGAGAAGTCGCCGCCAAAGCCCAAGAGGCCAACGACTTGCGTGCCCAGAACCAGCAACTGCGAGAAGAGAACAACCGTCTCACCGACCTCACTCGGATGTTGCTCTCATCCCAGTCATTCTCCGGATTTTTGCAGGAGCTCAGCCAATCTGGCTTGCCCCCGCCCAATGTCCAGAGCAACCCTCACCAGCAAAAAGTCGCTCAAAACAAGCCTCAGCCTCAATCTCAGCCTGTGAAGAAAGACATTGGCTCAGATGAGGCTGCTCACAATATGCATCTCCAGCAGCATCAAGTGGGGATGGCCCTAATTCCAGACACTCCAGTTGATTTCTCTGCACTTCAACCGTCAAATGGTTGGATAAACACTCTCCCTACCAACGACTTCCAAGTCTACGCTGTCACCGATCTGCCGGAACCCCCCGTTCTGGATCTCGAAAGTTTATCAGGAAAGCCCAAATCGAGCCAGGGCTCAAGTAAAGGACCAAAAGACACACCCCGTCTTCCCGAACTCCCAACTCACTTGGCAACTTTCGCGGCAACGGTAACACCTGAAATTGACGAATCCGTACCTCTCGATAGAGAGAACTTTGCGTTGTACTTTGATCCACTCGTCTCTCCTTCCGATGAATTCTCTGCAGTCGATCATATCGAGCAGGATACAGAACTTTCTGATGAAGAAATGGTGGCTCACTTGAAATCATTGTGCTGCGACCTTGACGAATCTTGTGACAAGCTCGATCAGTACATGTCCCATATGAGATGAAAGTCTATTTATTTGGCAACGAAGGGATCTAGGAGGGTGATCACCAGGGCGACTCAATAGGTTGACTGCGAGGCAGAGAGATTTCTGAGGCATTTCGGCTCCATGTGTTGATGCCGATGTATAGAGTTCTGAAATCATATCTTCTTTACAACATGTGCTATACTCCCCTTCTCGGGCTTCTGCAATCCAGTAACAAGGTGGAAACTGCCTATTGTTACGATTAACAGTAGATGCCGCCTCAATTCAGATGCATGAACGTTAGCAAGTAGCATGATTTGCGTTATTGACTCGCGGCTGGTGTGGACAAGGCCAGCGTGAGTGACGCAAGGCGGCATCGCAGCCTTGTCACACCCGCAGTCGCCGACAACTTTTTTCAACTTCTGTACATACCATTCTCGCCATCGCTCAAAACTTGCGGCGGAGTACGCTTCAGACACTCATTTTTTGTGCTTTCCCCTTCTACCAGTTTCAAGGATTGATGATATATAGATTCATGGCTTTTTAAGGCTTTGCATTCCAAACTATACCATGCACTGAGACACATTCCTTCCCCACCCAGTCGCCGTGGCTATCCTGAAACCGTTTTCTGTCTTTCCTCGGGCATGTTCTGCGTCCCAGCTCTTCACCAAAGACCGAATTCCCTCGATTCGTTCTTTCTCTCCTTTCCCTGCAAGACCGTACCGCTCGACTCGGCTTGCCGATCTCTTCTCCTCCCCAATATCTTATCCTCGCAAACGACAACGGACTCACCTGAGCGGAAAACATTGTTCCTCGGCAAGAAGAAGACTGGTCTGGGATGAAGGAAAGGCTGGAGTACAAGAGAGAAGCTTTAGTCCCCCTCGAGCCCGCCTGAGCATTCCTCGCCTGTCTGCTCAGAGATTCTCTTCTGCCTGGTCCCGGCGTAAAGCCTACAGAAAAAGCATTCTACTGGATCAAGTTGGAATCAAGGCACTGTCGCCCACAAAGTCCCCAAGATCCTATACAATGCATCCGCATAAAGAGGGCAACAAACCGGTCGGAGTGCGCACAAATTTCCACTTCCAATTCATTACAACTCCCACTTCCGACACTCCTGGAACGTCGATCGTACTACACTTCGATTCCAAGAGATATATCTTTGGAGAGATTACCGAAGGAACTCAAAGAGCATGTGTACAACGTGGAATTGGACTCCGGAAAGTCCGCGGCCTGTTTCTCTCTGGAAAGACGCTCTGGAACAATGGAGGCCTCATAGGCCTCATCCTTTCCATGGCGGATGTACAGCAGTCAGAGATTGACGAAGACACCATGAGACGCCCCAGATTGCACATACATGCAGGTCCGAAGCAGCTACACTCGTTTGCATGTGCGCGCAGATTCGTCTTCCGCACGGGGATGCCGTTGTCAGTTCATGAGGTCAATGTTCGCAAGAACAGGACTGATCCAAAGCCGATCCATGTGGATGAGCATATCCGGGTGTGGGCACTGCCCATCGAGGACCGCTCTACCATCCCCCTGCTACACGAGAAACCCGATGACTCCACTGTCGACGACTTCCAGTTGGAAAAAGAGCAAATATTGCGAAAAGAAGTTGTCAACAACATGTTCGACTCTGATTGGAGGCGTGATCAACTTCTGCAGGCTAAGCTCAAGGACATCAAATTGCCGGCAGTAGTATGGGTGAGGGATCCCGAGACGAAGACACTGATCACTTATCCCGTTTTTGACATCAACAAAACCACTCTTACGCCGGACACGGAAGTTCTGGTTCGCAGTCCCTGGCCTGCCTCAACTGTACAGGAGCTGCCACCAGCAAGGGGTTTGCCGGAGACTATTGCAATGTCCTACATTATCAAGGGTCATCCTCAACGTGGAAATTTTGACGTTGCAAAAGCCAAAGCCCTTGGCTTGCGCCCTGGGCCAAAATATGCGAAGCTGGTGGCGGGAGAATCCGTTGAGAGCGACGATGGCAGACAAGCCACAATCACTCCGGAAATGGTCTTGAGCCCAACTCGGCCGGGCAGAGGGTTTGCCCTGTTCGATATACCGTCAGTCGGCTATCTTGAAGAGCTCGAGCGACAGCTGGACAGCCAGGCCGACTGGCTTCTGGAAGGAGTTGAGTCCGCAGTCTGGATGACCAAAGGCAAAGTACTACAGGCGGAGAGGTTTCACCAACTGCTTTATAAGCTTAAAGACCTGAAGCATGTCATTTCGGATCCTCACCTGTGCAATGACTACATTGCATATGACTCCGCGGCGATATCTTCTGCCAGATTGTCCCAAATTGCGCCAGGTCTTTTCTCCGTTCCTCGATTCGATAATTCGAGTGCGTATCGATCAATGATCGACAAATCTATGGTTGAGCTGGGCGATGTCTTCAAAAAGCTCCAAATCATGCCGGCGAGGAGGGGTCTGAAAGTCAACGTCGAGCCCCATCTCGTCATTGACGAGGGTGAGGTCACTCCAGGCCTCGACCTGGACTCATTTGCCACGCCCCTAGAATCGGCAGTACAAGAAATATTGCCAGATGATGTGTCAACCTACCGTGCCCCGACTTCTGAACGCAAAACGGGCATGGATTTGGACGAGCCGGAAATTGTAACCCTAGGAACTGGTTCCGCAGCTCCGTCAAAATACCGCAACGTCTCGTCCATACTTCTTCGCATGCCCAATGATATGGGTAACTACCTATTTGATTGTGGCGAAGGTACTCTCGGTCAATTGAAGAGACTTTATAACGCCGAACAACTAGACGAGATTTTGTTCAATCTCCGGGGGATCTGGATATCGCACCTCCACGCAGACCATCATCTGGGCACAGTGTCCATTCTGAAAGCTGTATTCCAAACCGCTCGAAGACTGTCAGAATCTGGGCAACGTGCTCGCCCACCACCTCCATATCTGTTCTCCGAGATCAACATGATTGACTATTTGGATGACTACGAATCCGTCATGGGCATACCAACCGATGTGCTCTGCACCCCCGTTGCCTGTGACCCTCACAAAGGGCTGTTCCATCGAAGCAGGCACTTCGAGGTGCAGGGCGACCTGTACATCAATGAATTGCGCACCGTGAAGGTTAGTCATTGTCACGGCGCGCAAGCCGTCTCTGTCACCTTCAAAAACGGGTTCAAATTCTCCTACAGTGGCGATTGTCGTCCCAACGAGGCTTTCTGCGAGATTGGCGCCGATTCGGACGTCCTAGTACATGAAGCCACGTTTGACGATGGAATGGAAGGTGATGCTATGGCTAAAAAGCACAGCACTACGGGCGAAGCTGTGGGTGTTGCACTCGGTATGCGAGCCAAAAATCTCATCCTCACACATTTCAGTCAGCGTTATCAGAAAATACCTGTCTTCAGCAGCGTCAGAATGCCGGAGCATGCCTCCGAAGAGGACTTGCTTGACGACGTTGATGCTGAGTTGATCAACACAAGTGCAAATGCCAACGAAGATGGCTCAGAATCGGAGCATCCCAGTGCACAACAATCGGGATCGTCAGCATGGATTCAACCCGACTCAGCTGTGCGTGACCTCAACATCGCTGTGGCCTTTGACCTAATGCACATGCGCGTCTCGCAAATCCAACACATGAAGAATCTCTTCCCTGCGATCTCCAAGATGTTTGAGATAGAGGAGGAAAAGAGAGATCGAGCGCGTATGGAAGTAGCTGCTCAACAGAAAGCGGATATAGAAAGCCGGAAACTAAAGAGGCTGCAAGCCATGGAAACGAACATGAAGAAGATGGATAAGAGCAAGGAGAAGAAGAACAGACACAAGAAGGAAAAGGCTGGAGCGCAGAGCGCGTCAGTACCTGGGGGGGCGCAGGCGAGAGATGGTGACGGAGCAGCAGCCAGCCATTCCACTCTCCCCTCCGACCTTGATGTCCACAAGGCGGGGCCCACGACGAGCAACGGCGTGGAAGTTGGTAAGACACGCGACACAAATACCAGTGAGGATGTCAATGCTAAGCGTGCCCAGACCGATGATGGCGGCGAGGTGCCAATGTTGGACGTGGCAGCGCGAGGCGGCATCTCAGCAAACCTGAGCTGTGCAGAACAGAAGCCTGGCAACGGTGAGGCTCCTAACACTGAGAGTCAGACTCCAATGAAGAAGCGCAGGATTGAATAGGCTCTAAGTTGAGGGCTATCGATCGTGTGAGGGCTGGCGTTGCTCCGAACAGCATCTACGCCTTGAGGTTGACCTCAGTGTTCAAGATAATGGATTCTCTTGAATTCTTTCAGTGCTCTTGTGCGACCACTGCCAGCGTATTGTAAGCATGAAGGAGCCAAATACCTAGATAGAGCTCTAGCTTGTACAATACTGACTGAGCGAACTTCTTGTTCAATTGTCTCCAAGCATTCATTCACGCCGCGTGCATTTGATTTTCCCAAACCGTATACCATCTCCATTGGTATACATGACAACTGCTCAACTACACACTCTCTGGAGACTCAATATCGAGGACCAGAACTTAGACGTCATTTGGTGGTGTTTCAAACACGTATCGTCTTGTTGGAGGGTGTGTATGTTCTTTGCCCCGAAAGTACCTAGACGCAAATACCTCTACCCATTTTACAGTCTGAAAAAAGACTGTTCCATTTTGTAGCTTTACAGCTCCCCCCCCCTCCCCGCCTTTTATCCAAAAAGCCAAAGAGAGCTCATTGTCCCCATCTTCGCTGGCAAAGTCAATTACCTGCCGTGGTAAAACCAGCCCAGGTCATCTCTCGACGCAATGTCCGATTCGTACACTCCGCTCCATGTAGACTGCACGTCATCCCTGCTATCGCAGCCGCGGGTCTTGCTTTGGCCATGACCGTGGGTCTGGCTGCGGTGTCTGCTTCTGCTCCTACTCCTGCTCCTGCTCCTACTCCTGCTCCTGCTCTGACTGGCCGAGCTCCCCGACCCTGCTCCCTCACGCACGTGCACCTCGCAGTGGAGGGCATGGGTCTCGGACTTTCTGCGGTCGTTCGGTCGTTCATTCGTGCTCGCCCGGACAGAGAGCCGTTCAGGGGTCAACCTCTTCCTCGTGGTGGCCGAGACCAACGTCGACGTCGACGTCGACGTGGACACGCTACGGTGTGTCTCTGGCGAAGACGACGAGCCTGGGGTTCTGTCCCGCGAGTACGCGCCGACCACCTCGTCGTATAGATTGAGGAAGTCTTCCGTCGACGACGCCGGACGCCTTGGAGGCGTCAACGGTGCCCGTCGCAGGGCAGGCCCGGAAGGCAGTTCAGGTGAAGGTGTCGTTGCGCCTGGCCCTGCTGCGTGCCGGCTGACTTCATCGTACAGACGGAGGAATAGTTCCGACGCAGACGCCGGGGGCGTGCATCTTCCTGGCCCAGGTCGCGGTACATGTTGTGGTCTGAATGGTGTTTCGGATGTGGTTGTTGCGAATGGAGATGAGGCGAGGAGGTCGGTGTACGTCTCTGCCGCATCGCGTCGATGTCCCGTGGATGACGGGGCACGGACTCGGGATGCAGAGTGTATTCCGTTCCCGCAGTGCTCGTCCTCGTTCTCGTCAACCCTGGTCAGTCGCGGTCTGCTTCGAGAGGCGTGACGCTTCTGCGGGTTTGACGCCGCCGTTGCGGTAGAGTATATGCTCGAACTCGACGCCCTCAGAAGCTCCGTTTCCCAAGAATCTCTCGACGAGACGCATGGTCTCTCGACCCTGTCGCTGGCGGACATGACAGAGACCGTTTCATCATGTTGCCGGCCGCCTGGTGGACGAGAGTGCAGTGTTGATGGTCGCGTTGGTCGCTCTTGTTGTGGGGCCTTCCACTGTGACCTTGGAGGTACGTATTCATACTGTTCGTCCTGGTCTGTAGGGTCTCTCAGCTCCAGAGATGCGGCAGTTTGCGGGTCTTCGAGGACGCTATAGATTGATGCCCGTTCAGTGCCCAGGGAAGAGTGTCCGTATGGGCTTTGACCTTTCGTGGAAGGATCACCGGAAACGGAGCTGATAGCCGATTCGAAGGGATATTTAACGTGAGGATGTGGCAGACTTGGAAGATATGTCGTGCTGGTCAAAGCCTCATACGCGTCCATGTCCTCAAGGTCGGCTTCGTCCAGGTCTCTTGGCAGGTCTTCTCCGGCTTGAGTGCCGCGGCTGTCTTGGGTGGTGACAGTCTCTGCAGCCTCGTGCCCAGGAGGCGCCGGAGGATTAGGAACGAGACGACAACTGTCGGCGCGCCTGGCTCGTGTCCTCCCGCTTTTGGTTCTGCTCACCTTCATGTACTTGTATTTCTCCTTCCGGACGGCTTCAATGTGAGCTCTTGTCTTCTTCAACGCCACCGCTTGTTCCTCGTTCTGGAGCATGACCGTGTCCAGATCAATCTCCTGACTGGTCGCCCTTTCGACGCACCGCGCCAGCGCGGCAATCCACACCTGCACCCAAGGCTGGAGTATGGGAATTCCGTGCGTCGCGATGAAATTGTGCGTCGCCCTTGACCGGATCGCCCACCTGAGGTCCAGGAGAATCTCCAGGTCGCGCGTGATACGGGACAAGATGCAGGCGCTGCACCGGTCGCTTTGGTAAACCCACTTCGAACCCTGGCTTGAAGTCAAGAATGTCTTTTCGTAGTCCTCGGGTGTGAGCCACAAGGCGTGCAGGGCCCGAAGTCTCATCACCCGCACGTACTGCTCCGGGGAGAGCATGTCGCACTGCGAAATGAGCTTGTTGAGACGAATCCCCACTTCGTGCTGGACATGGCGTAGCACGACGTCTACGGCGTCGTAGTGTAGGGCTTTATGTAGCTGGCAGAGATGGCCGCGAGGGGGTAAGAGGATCTTCTCCAGACGGCTCGGCCGGAGAAAGGAAGGCAACACCTTCACCCCCTTGGCGATTCGCGATGACACGGTTTCTAGGGCTTCATTGGGTCGAAACTGGAGGAGTTTCGCCAACGTCGGGATGGATCCAGGCGGGATCTCTTCGATATACATCTTGTCAGTTTTTCTTCTTCTTGCGAGTAAATGTCCAGAGGATTCTCTTACTTTGGTCGTGCTAGTCGCTTGAGCTTTGTTGTTGCAAAGAACAAGCTCCTTCCGCAGAGGCAAATTTCAACAAAAGGAGCCTGGAGCAAAATTCGAGGGCTCGCTGTCAAGAAATGCTTTGATGAGCTGTGAAGGGTTTGTGCGATGAGAAAATTTGGGGCGAGCATGCATGGACGTGGTGGGAATTGCATTTTCATATGGCCTTTCCACGAATAATGGACCAAAGAAAATGTGTTGCACCAAGGAGAACCAAAGGCATTGTCTTCCATCAAAGAAATTTCAATGTTGAGAGCGGATGTGGAAATGACTTTCCTTTGTCCAGACGGAGCATTGACGATAACTGCCTGTCCGGAGCTGACAGCCCTTTGGGTTGCAGAGAATCAGGAGTGAGAATCGAAATGAAGTGAGGAGATGATTATTCCTTGTGGTTTATTCGGATATGCAAACTCAGCGCCCCTTGGCCTTGGGCGCCAGCCCATATTTTGTACACATTACCGTGATTTGCAAGAAACATAGTGAAGGCACATAAGCCCTTCCACCAAACCCCATCATCTTTGAGCACATTCTTGATCCTTGCCCTGTACCCACTAGAAACAGTGTTGAACATGTACCATGAAAGATCTGGTTCGTAACGATAAATATTTTATACACAGCTGTTCAATGCATCCCGTCTGCATGGAGGATTGCCGGACTCCTGCTATGGATTCCTGCGACGCGGTCCGATATTGATTTGGCATCGAAGCCACTTTTGCGTCTGTTGCTGCGCCGCAGGGCTTGCTTGACTTCTTGCTCTTCCTTTGCTTCCTCCTCGAGCACTCGAGGCCCACCATTCTCTTTGTCGTCACGGACCTGCCTCTGACTCGAGCGAGCTTGGTACTCTGCATGGTCCATATCAATATGCGGTGAATTGACAACTGAAGTACGGGATGCGACGGCATCGGCATCCACCTTCTTTTGGGCGGCAATCCTATCGCGTTGGTAGCGGGATGACACATCTCCACCAGTCCAAGCAGTGTCAAGAATGCGGTCCCAGAACGTAAAGAAGGGTTGCGAAAAGTTGGTCTTGATGCCCCAGCTTTGGTGGTGCACGTCGTGATAAGCCGCATTATTCGAGGTAATGTGCTGCAGTGGATCCCATGGAAAAGCATATCCACAATGATCATCGACCGTCTTGATTGAGGAAATGGTGAAAAACCACATGCCTTGTCGGATGGTCATTCCAGTTGTCAAATAGGCCACTCCCGTTCCAAGCGTGTCAAGCATGAAGCCTTCCAACGGATGATTGTAGAGGGCTCCATACGCATATGGAACATACAGCCGATGGTGCCGAGAATGAAAGGTGGTGTAAAGAAATTTGTTCATGTGCATAGCCCGATGCAGGAAATATTGCCAGGTGTCTACTATGAGGGTAGCGACGATAAATTGGATCAAAGGAATGCCGATCCAATAGATCGACTTCGCCACTGTCATTTCCCACGACGCAAAGGACGGGGTCGAATAAATGCCTCCGGTCAAAGCGCCTGCGAGTTGAGGATGGGTGTGTTGTAGTTTTCGACCTAGAGATACAGCATCCAAGCCAATGAAACCGAGCAATGTTGGGATGTATCTTTCAGTAAGGCGCAGACGCTGGGCCCAGACGGCGATATCGTAATCCTCTTTACCAATTGTCTCCACAGGGTCGAAGGAAGCGATAATCAGTCCAAACGCCGTCTGGACTATTTGTTGTATAATAACATCCCTGAGGACTTCGAATCTGGTGACGTGATTGCGTTTGAGGACTTCTGCTGGAGTATGCAGTCTGTACTGCGAACACAGGTCATAGGTATCCAAAATATGGAAGAACACCGAGACGACCCAATAGGCAACGACAGGAGCGAGGAGCTGGAGGAGGGGATCTGATACTCCTGGAATCATAGACGGGCGGGGCTTCAGAGTATAGGAAGGGAGAGCAGGGAGGTCAGGGAACGTTGCGCTCGCCATGTTGTCGGATATGGAATGGCAATAGAAACGAGGGCGATGTTCGATGTAGAGTTTCTAAAGGCAGATATATTAACGGCGCGGGAGGCTCGGATGAATATGCAAGGGTTCGCCCGGGGGTGGGAGGAAAGGGGCGCGTTGGGAGAGAATCTCAGCCCGGTGAAGGGGCCGACAAAAGCAGAGACAAAGACCAGTAGAAATTGAAGCAAGAGAAGAGTACCGGAAGTGAAGGAAGTGAAGGAGTGAATTAAGACAAGATGAGAATGTCAGAAGAGAGGTGGAGAGACTTGAGATGAACGCACTGGAGAGGTGATCAGGATCAGGAGTTTCCGGAGAATTATTTTGGTGACGAGCGAAATTTGCCTCTCTCCTGGGAGCGCAGTCACGTGGCAGGATGAGCGCCTAACATCACGTGCGCCAAGGAGCCCGATCGCTAAAGCGTAACAAAATTTTTGGTGGCAGCAGGACCCCACACCGCAGGTTATTAGGCGGATGGGCATTCACAAGCCAGATGCCCTTTCGATCTCGAACCCCTCATCAACCCAGCCAGGCTTGCGCTCACTCATTTTTTTTTCTTCGCCTGGCCTTTTCGACTTCAAGCGCAGCTTCTCTCCACTGTCCTTTTTCCTCTGCATTCGCTGTAGCGCTTGATTCAAGATGATCATTTACAAGGTATAAACCATCGCATCCGCAACCCTCGGGTCTCTGAAACTGCCCCGCCTGAATCAACTAACAAATTTTATATCAGGACCTCATCAGCGGCGATGAGCTCGCGTCTGACACCTCCAAAATCGTCGATGTCGGGAACGGTTTGTGGGAAATTGACGGCAAGATGATCACAAAGGGCTCGGAGAACTTTGGTTTGTCACATCCTCATGCTTCCGCCCTTCTGCAAGCCCACACTAACCCCTTGGAAATCAGTCCTTGAGGGCGCCAACCCGTCCGCTGAGGGTGAAGACGCCGAGGACGGGACGGATGACACCAAGGTCACGGTCCTTGATCTTGCCGACCAGTTTCGTCTGCAAAAGTTGGAGGGTGGAATGAGCAAGAAAGCATATCAGTCCGAACTCAAGAGTACGTCACATGTGCTGGGCTGGGAATTATCGAGGATACAAAGTTGACCTTGGCGCAGAATACATGAAGGCTTTGACCGAGAAATTGAAGGAGAAGGGCAAGAGCGAGGAAGAAATCAAGAAATTCCAGTCCGAAGCACCTGCTGCTGCCAAAAAGATTCTGGGCAACTGGGACAACTACGACATCTATCAGGGCGAATCCATGGACGAGAACGGAATGTACGTCCTTGTTGACTTCCGTGAGGACGGCATGACGCCTTATGCAACCGTCTGGAAATGGGGTCTGGAGGAATACAAGGTGTAGGCGAGACGGCCATGTGGATTGGTGCAGATGGGGATGCATACAATACAAAATGATGACGGCCTGAGATGTGGAACGCGGGGAATGGCCTGCAATAGCTCATTATCGTCCAAGCATGCCACGAAGAATAGAACCCGCAATTTGCTCGCTGGCTCAGTTCTTGTTGTCCCTGCCTCCCAAACTGGGCCATGAGGAGTATTGGCAAATGGGCTGGCGTAACTGTGCCTTGCAGTCCTCCCAAGGCTTGTTACGGACACGCTCACGCCACAGGCAAAGAATGGCCCGGTGCAAGTGCGTCTGTAAAAGCTTCCGAGCAGACATGTGCTCTCCTCTCTCGATGATCCGGAACAGCGCTAGAAAGCGGCCAGGCTGTCAAGAACATTGCGAGTATGCCTATCTCCAAGCGATTATTGGCGGCGGCATGTGGAAAGAGAGGGAGACTCCCCCGCAGCCAAAAGTTGCAACTCGGCCTCCTTCGATTAGGCGGGCATTTTAGAGGGACTGGAGCAGAGCCTGGTGCTGAAGGACGGCATTTATTGGATGTCGCCGGAGGGAAGGGAGGGGCGGAGCGTGCAGGCAGCGCTCTTTCCCCTACACGTTAACACTTGCGCCGAACCCATCCCAAAAACTTCCTTGTTGTCCTACCTCCGAGCCTACCAATGCTCTGCAGAATCATCGTATGACTAGTTATCCTTGTTTGCCATCTAGTGGTCTTCTATCCAGAGAGAAGCATTTCTATCTGATAAGCACCTAGGCGCCTCTAGACATCCACTCCTTTCCAACGCACCGAGCCACCTGCTATCGCCACAGCTTCAAAACTGCCCTCGTGCTCAATTTCCACATCAGAAAATCTACCTTCGGAGTCTCCTTCGATCTTCTAGGTCCCAGCATTCGGCTCACATGTCACAATAACAACATTGTCACTAGCCCGGCATGGCTCCTGTTCTTCGCTGCATATTGATATTTTCAGCTCTTATCACTGCAACCATCTCCGTTCCTACCAGCGAGTCCTACCCTCATACCTCCCTCCAAAACAAAGGCGCTTTTGCCCCCCGGGAAAGGCCGACAGGGTCATTTCGCAGGCTTCGAGACGCTATCATCGAACGAATATGGTCTGTTCCGAGCAGATATTCCTCCAAATCCTCGTCCACATCCAAGGCAGCAAGGGCCCCCGAAAACTTTCGTGCTCGCTACGGCGGTGACGTCGTCCTCCGCTTCCAAATCAAGAGCGAAGATGAGGCAAGGGCCATTTCAGAAGCGGCGGATATCTTGTACTTGGACATATGGGAATCAACTAACGAATGGGTGGATATACGTATAGCAAAGGAAGTGGTTCCCTCCTTTGTTGGGCTTCTACCGCCGTCCTTGCACGATTCCTACGTTCCGTTGATGCACGATCTTGCCCGTGCCGTCTACGATACATACCCTGCCTCTCCTCTCGCCAACGAGAAGATCTCGAGCCTCACAACCCCACATGACTGGAGGGTGAAGGGCAACACGCCGCATGATCTGTTTTTCCAGGACTATCAGCCGCTGTCGGTCCTGTATCCCTGGCTTAGGCTTCTTGCCTCACTCTTCCCCACGCACGCTTCGCTCATGAGTATCGGCAAATCAGCTGAGGGTCGCGACATCCCGGCGTTGCGCATTGGTGCGCAGGTGGAGAGTACCTCGACCGACTCGCATGACTCCAAGCATACACTGCTGATAGTGGGCGGAAGCCATGCTCGCGAATGGATTTCTGTCTCGACAGTGGCCTATATCGCCTACAGTCTCGTCACACGATATGGGCATATTCAGTTTCCCGAGGTCACCAAGATCCTCAATCACTTCGACTTGGTCTTCGTCCCCGTGCTGAACCCTGATGGATACGACTATACCTGGACGTCCGACAGACTGTGGCGCAAGAATCGACAAGCGACATCTATCCCGTTCTGCCCTGGTATCGACCTCGACCGTGCCTTTCGATTCGGATGGGATGGTTATGGTAATACGGACAACGCTTGCAGCGACGATTATGCCGGCCCGGGACCATTGGCTGCAGTCGAAGCTCAAACGTTGACAGACTGGGCTCGAAACTTGACAGCAAACAATAACGTCACCTTTGTGTCATATCTAGACTTCCACTCCTACTCTCAGCAAGTGCTCTACCCGTACAGCTACACTTGCGACACAGAACCACCAAATCTGGAAGACCTGGAAGAGGTTGCTCTTGGGATTGCGAAGTCATTCCGGTTGACCAGCGGGCATTTCTATGGAGTGGAAAGCGCCTGTCAAGGTAGCATGGTCTTCCAGGATCGAGAGAGAACACCCCGAGTTCAGATTGAGCCACAAGGTGGGTCGGCCTTGGATTTCTTCTACCATGATCTGGACGTGAAACTCGCATTTCAAATCAAGCTGAGAGATACTGGAACATATGGGTTCCTGCTGCCGAGGTCACACATTCTTCCCACGGGCCAAGAGGCTTATGAGGGCGTGGTTGGTCTGGGACGATGGATGTTGGGCAATCACGGCATTGAGCGAAATCAGGATTTGCATTCGGTTTGGGGGAGTGAAGATTTGACCGATGATCAGAATGCAGATATCTTGGACGACCATGAAATGGCAGTCGCACACGAGGAAGAGGATGACGACTTTGACGAGAATGATTTTGAACTAAAACGGCGACGGCGTCGGTAATTCTGCTCTGACAAGCGCGGGCGGCGAAATTGAGGGCGTTTTTGGAGCTCGGGAGGAATGCATCCATGCCGATTGATGTTTTCATGACCTGGCACGATGCCTTGGATGTACGAACATGGGTCAAGCTCGAGGCACCTGCTGCTGGGCCATATACAAGCAAAGTGTAAAACCCTGGACGCGTCGAGGTCCATGCTATATAACAGTTAACAAGGACTCTGTGAAGCACTCCTTCTGTTGATGGAAAATACAGAGTACGAAGAGGGCCTTGGATTACTCGCAACCGCCCACGGCAGCAGCAAAAGTTAGTTATGTCGACGGCAATGAGACGTACATCCGTAGCTCTTGACGGCTGAAAGTCCGATTGGAACTGGAGAGAGATGAAATGACGAAAACCATCACCAGCAACGGGGACCACGAGGCCAGCATGCCTGGCCAGGACTAAAAGCACGCCCCCTCGGCAAGCAGGGTCAAATTGAGGGCCCTTTTCTCCCAGTGGCTGATCCCCGGTAAATTGACATGTCGCAAGGAGGGCCGGCGGTTACCCAGAGCGGTTGATTTGACAAACGAATAGGGGCAGTAGGGGCAGCCAGCAGGGAGCAAGGATTCGTGGTCGCTGGTTGCCTTGATTCTGCCTCACTTTGTTGTTGTTGTTATTGTGAACTTGTCACTTTAATAGAGTATCCCATCTATCTCTTGGAGGAGTGTTTGCTCTGGACCCACTGGCAGGAGGGGAACAGGCGGCACAGAGTGTGTGCAGAGCGAGCTGAAAGTGAAAGTCAAAGCAGTTGGCCCGGGGGCCGTCCAAAGCAGTCTAGCGGCTCGCAGCATCTCGCAGGGTCCGAGACTCGACAAGCGGCGACATGCACAGGCCCTGGCTGCCTGGTCCGCGATCCGAGGCTAGGCCGCATGAGGCATGAGCTGACGAGCAACGGCCAATCGCCATGCTGAGGCGGCCACCCTGCCATGCGGTGCCTCTGCTCTTTGACTTTGTTCCAATTTGACTGCGCTGGGCAACACGATTCGCTACTGCACGGCCTTTGCCTTGTTTTGCTCTATCAAGATGCTTTTGGTACCTTTTCTGGCCAATCCGTGCTGCAGCCCGCCCGCTTCCAGAAATACCCAGGTCCCCAGGTCTCCATCCAGAGTCCGTTCCGTTGCTTTCGACCCCCAGCCTCTTCGCTTGACCCAAATTGACACCTCCGATCATCACCGGCTCTCGATTCGAGGCTGCCCTGTTCTCTCGCTTGTTGTGTTGCCCCCCCGGGCCCCAGCAAGGGACTCGGAAATAATAGACATGGCCCTGGACATGAGGTGCCACGATCGAACCCGCCCCGGGATTTGCATCTGTCAAGTTTCGTGACGGCATGACATGGCGGCTGCATCTCCTTGAGTATCATGTTGCTCGCAACTCATATAATCTGCCCGAGTCCACCAATGCAGTAGTTGATTCGTCTTCTCACCCTCGGACTGCAATCTTCTCTGCTGCTGACCACTGTCCCTCGCCCGACCACTCGTTCGCTCCCATCCTCTTGCCAGTCGCTGCTGGTCGAAACACCACTCACTTCCACCTCAGTAAGCGCCGGACCCTGAATTGCTCCTGCTCTCCTGCAATCACCATCACCAAGCGCCAGAGAAGACTCGACCTTGTACCTTCGTCATCTCTTCTAATTGGATCCAATTCCACGTCAACGTTGCTCGCCTTCGCTCATCCAATCCTCAAACACGCGCGGTCCCTGTTCGTCTCCCCCATCACTCGGTTTCAGCTCTCTCAAACGAGGATTCTCCATCTTGGCCCCCATCATGCTGCCACCACAGACAACACCGCACATGCTGTACAAGCTGATTTGAGGCCAACCTCAGTTTCACCCTCCGCACAGAAATAGTGTCCAATCTGGTACTTACGGATCTCCACATCCCGTGGCGTCACCTCTCAGCCCCAGGGCTCGACTATATTTTGTGCAACAAGACACATCTAAAACGAACTCTTAGCAGGAGACGTTGTGTTGTCTTCCCGGTAGCCTGGGGTTTTTACATATCAGGCTGTTCGAACGTTGTGCTCGTCTCTGTCGACTGCGCTGTTTGGATCGTTTCTTTTTCTTTTGTTGTTGCCTCTGATTTATTTGATACCCGGGACTTTCCTGCTGGACAGAGAGTCTTGCATAATTACTTGGGAACTGGTTTCCTTTGTGGCCTTTGCCTTGAAATAAAAGTATTCTGGTTGTTCTAATATTTGATCTTTCTCCAATACCTTGAAAGATGGCCCCAACTACGCTTGTGACGTTTCTGGTGTATGTCAAGTCCTCTGCTATCCCCGAGATCGAGCTGACGGTCGTTGCAGTCGCAGTCCGCCTTCTACCCGATCAGTTCACCTCTATGGCTCTTGGGACAACTTCACGACCCCCTATCCAATGCAACGGGATACTCGCACGGGCCCTGAGCACTGGTCAGGTTGCCATAGCTTCTCGAATATCATCTGTGATGGCGACGCAACAGCCAATGGTACTCCCAGGCAAGGAGGACTCAAGATGGGCGGAACGTATTGGTACTACGTACGTCTGGCCTTGACTGGCTCTCCCCGATTTCTTACTTACCAGTCCCTAACAGTACAAATTGGACGACGATATCGAATTCCATAACTCGGCGGAACCATCGACCACTTCCTGCCCCATGCTTCCTGGCCAGCTTGTCAACGTTTTGAACGTTCCCTTTGCACTTACGAGTAGCAGCCGCTCTCGCAACGATAGTGTGAGCTCAACAAGCTCCGACTACCGCACCATGAATCCTACAGACAAGTTTCTGAACCCTCGGCCAGTGCCAGCAAAGCCATCCCTGCCACGCTTGAGAACATCTCCAACTTTGCTGCAACAGCCATGGTCTTCTTCCAGCTCCCCTGCGAGTGCTTCATCCCTTCCCAGCAGAAGAGGAAGGTCGACATCCACCACCACACCATCTCAACCTAGTAGTGCCAGTACTTACAAAGTTGTCCGGATGAAGCCAGCTGTTGAGGCACCTTCGAGGTCGACTTCCCGTGGAAGTAACCGCTCCGTTGGTATTATTGGTGCTATTCGAGCTCTGACATCACCACTGTTGGCGAGTCCTGAGACTACAACAGACCGAGGCCGGAGCCTCTCAGACGACTCGGCATCGAGGGGTCGTTCGAAAGGCATGTCAGAGCGCAGCATCACTCCCAAGAAGACTGCATTCGGGAGAGCTGCTTCGATTCCAGAGCTGGACGATAATACAATATCTGAATCTCCAGGAGAGCTTGTCCTCCGTCGGCAGATCAACGGGGCTGAGCCTTTCGGGCCCCTGCCGACATCGTCCTTCGCATATCATCGACACCAGCGATCTCTATCCCGTGAGCCTTCGCCACTCCGCAGTTCACTTCAAGCAGACGTTTCTCTCAGCATAGGGACATTTGATGAGCCCACTGTTCCCTACCAACCCTTGGCGACCCTGAAGGAGGTTTCCTCAGCAACAAACACCCCTGTTTGGCCTCTAACTGCAGTGAAAGTCGAAGGCAACAAGGAGGACAGCGACCTACGTGCAGCTCTGGATTTGGAGAAACGCCTGCCGACTTTACCCAACACGCCATCTTCTGCATATCCACCCAGTGTCGTGGATGAATCCTGCACCCACGATGAGTCACATGACACTGCCAACCTTAACAGTCATTTCTCCTGCACCACTGTCGAAACAGAGTCTTATACGGACAGTTTCCTTCACGACCAGAGCCGTTTCTCGGATTGGACGGACGGGACCCATAAATTTTCACCACAGTCAGAGCTTAGCTCGAGCATCCTTGATTTCGAGCCAATAAGTCCGCTACCAGAAGCATTCCTCGGGTTTCCAGATGACAACCCGATTACTGTTGAAATTCAAACTCCTCCTCAGGACTTTTCAATCACCAACACCTCTACTCTCCCCAAGCAAGACGGGCTGCCTTCGGCATTCAGCTTTTCAACGGTCAGCTCGGTCACTTCGTCTACCGCGCCAACCTCTCGTGTAGATCCTGATAGCACCAAAGGTGCTCATTTCTCCTGGACCAGTTTTCAACACTATAGCCTACCCTCAGAGGACATTGGACCTGTGCATATGCACAAACCCGCAACGCTGGCCAATCCTGACGCACCCTTGGTTGTGGGCGAAAACCATCGTGCAGGTGTCTATCAACCTCAAATGTCGAGCTATGACGAGTCAACAATTCCCCATTCTACCAGTATGCAACAACTTCTTACTGAATTGAGCTATTTGGGCGGAATGATCCAACAGCATTAGCATGCGGACATATTGCTGCATCGCCACCTCGCAAGCTGATCGATATACTTGTCTGCATTCTCTCTTTTCTACTTGTTGAAATGAGCAACAGTTCGGTCGGTTAGATCCACAAGGATCTAACTTCATTTGCACATACTCGATACCATGGTATTGACAGCATGTCCCTGGAATGGGTGGAGCTTTTGGGTTTTAGGAAGGCACAGAGTTCGATGTACTAACGTGTGGGACAATAGTGGCTTAGAATAATATGTTGAAGACTCCTTACATGGATGGAGGTGGTAACCTCTTGGAGGACACATTGCTGATGACCCAAAATTGAAAAGGGGAGGAACAGAGCCTCCTTCAGCCTTGCCTCAACCAACGAGGCTGGATTATTAGGCTTGGCAGAATTTCTTGACGACAACATAGACATAGAATAGCCACACGCACACCAGTAATTACCAATATCTGTGAGGGCACAGATTCATGAATGATGATGATCTTGACTTGATGACCTAATGATTGTACCTTTAGCACGGCCTCCGCCCTCAACTTCCGTCCTTCGACGCGTTCATCGATCAATTGGGCTTTGGCACGCGTCGCCAAAACGCAGAGTTGCACTCCACTGAGCATCGCATTTACCCCAGCCAACTATCCTCGCTCTGGACTTTTGCCGCTGAGGACGAGCTCTCGGTCTCGAGAATCGTTGATTGACCAAATAGCTGTTGAGATCTCGGTCGGCTTTCGCCTCCAGTGGCGGTACCTTTTCAGTGCGGAGGCTTGTGCATGTCCAACGCATCACCTGCACCACCACGTCATATTGCTAATCGGTTTCGACAATGCATCAAATATCCAAACGCATGTTCACAGACCCTTTCATCCCGTCCCTCTTCGTGTACTGTCCAACCATGGATCTTGTTGTGACGGTCACGAGCAAGGGGAACGTGGATGTTTGGAGATTGAACGGGCAAAGAGTCTTTGGTTCATGTTTCCCCAAAGAAGAAGACGATGATGATGATGGTGGTGACGGCGGTGGTGACATGGACGGGCACGCTGCAGCAGAGAAAGGCACCAGAGGAAACGTGAGGGCCGTTGCCTGGAGGAGAGACGGTGAGCAACTTTCGCACTGTGTTTCCCGCTTCACTCACACCGCAGGACGCGTCGGACCATATCAAAGACCAGTCCTGAGGGACATGGTGCTCCTTGGAACCACGTTCTCTCTTCATACGCTCAGAAAGAAAGTGCATGCTGACTGTTACGTCCCCACGACGGGACACTGACGTGTAGGTCAAATCCTCGCGATTGCCTGTGCGGATGGCAGTCTGTCTCTCATAAACGCCTTTACGGGCAAAATCGCTCATCGGATTCCCCGTCAAAATCGGCAACGCACGACTTCTACTTCATCGCCGCAACTACAGACGCAGACACGAAGACAGAGTTCCAGAGTCTCCTCCTTTACTAATTCCCCGACCACAACCTTGCGACCAGCAATCACAACCATCTCCTGGACCACACATTTCGTCGACCCCTCTCCAACCACCGTCCGCTCTCAGCTTGATGCGTCGAATTCAACAGTCTCACTCGATCAGATTCTCAGCCTCCGCGCCGACGTAGATAGACTTCTCCAGCTGAAAGCCGATTTGCCCCGCGAGCTTAGCAGCATTGACGTGGAAGTATCCTTGCCGAGGCTCGCAACACTACCCCCTACCGGTCTGGGTGCGGACGATGATGTGTTTAGTACGCGGAGCAGTGTGGATGTTCTGTTTCACGGAGGTGGCAGTAACGGATCCGCCGGGCCTGGCGGTGTCGATGCTCTACTCGTCGGGTTAAGTAATGAGAATGGCGGATGTGCGGCTCAGTTGAGGGTTTTTGATTCCTTCGACATAGGAACTGTCGATCTGACGGGAGTTCTCCCTCCAGGACAAGCGGCTGGAAGAACGTCAAGGGTGCTGAGAATGGAAAGCCATCCATTCATGTCAACAGTGTTCTTGGTTATCGAACAGTCGCCAAGGGAAGGGACCGCTTCATCGCTACATCTCCTCAGCCTTGACTTGAGCTTCATACCACAGACTGGACGGAACTTGCCGCTCGTGGCGAGGAAAGTCTCACAGCTAGGCTATCTGCTAAGATACATCTCGCAGGTACGGACGCAATTGGTCGCCGAGGTCAAAGCCGCATTCGACTTACCGGGCAGATTCCTCCGCAATATCAACGAATCCCTGGCAGAAGGAGACGAGAACGCGGATTTCACCTTCGCAGCCCATCATCTCGCCGTTACCGGAATTTGCAGCCCGAAACTGAAGGAGTGGTTGGTCGACGAGGTTGGAGACAGGGGTCTTAAGCGATGGGAGAACGCCGTGGGCGACTGCCTCGAGGTGGTGAGGAGGATGACGAGTGAGTGTCTCCTTCCTGCGTTGGAGAGGAGTCTGGCTGTGTTGTCAAGACTCGACGGCCTTGCCAGGTTTGGGCCCACTAGTTCCAAGCTTGGACTGGACCAGAAGAACGTGGAGAGGCTGACGGAGACCATCGATGCATTGGGCATCCTCGGCGAGGATCTCCTGCTTGATGTCGTCGCCGAAACAAGAGAATTTGCGGCGTTTATCAAATGGCTCAAATGGGAGTGCGAAGTCGAGGCGCTGGAGGAGGATAGCGAAAGGGCGGAAGAGATGCGAGAGTCCTGGACGGGAGAGGGAGAGTTGAGGCTAGTATTGGATTATGTGGGAGGTGCTATGAAAGAAAGTCGATTGAACAAATACCTTCTGGGAGAGGCCAAGGAGCAAGAAGCTGGGTTGCTTGCATCCTTCGATGACGATTCGGATTTGGGGTTCTACGCCGACTTCACGAAACTCAGAGCCAGTGGGAACAAAGACAAGAGCATGCCTACACTGAGCGAACTGGTCGACAGATTGCAGAGGCAATGTGAAGCGGTCTTTGCACGGATTGCAGAAACATTCAGGGAGAGCATCCTCACGAGCTATCTGCAGGAGCTGCCCAGTGAGTGCGCTGGCGACAACATGGACGTCAGAATCATCCCCGACGACGCCGATCCAAATCTGTACAGGCTCTTTGTCATGTCCAAGGATCGTACGGCGAAAGCCCATCTTCGGCACGTGGTGGTCCAGCTACAACAAGGAGCTGGAAAGGGTGTCAAACACACAATGGCGTCGAACTCGCTTACAATTCCTGATGTGCTGGAGGTCCTCGATGCGAAATTTATCGACGACGAAGCACTTCTGGTCCTTGGCGAGACCGCGTCTGACGTCAACATCTACTGGAAAGAGATCACTGTTGACGGCGGAGGATCCTGGGATGTCCGGCACGTTTTCCACCGCGGGAGGATAGATGGTGCGATGAAGCCTGTGAAGCTTGATGTAAATGGCCGAGTCGGGAGAAGAGTGGTCACCGTCCTCGACGAAAGTGGGCTGGGTCTTGTGGTTTTGGACTTGGACGCCGAAGACAAAGCTCGCGACGCCACTGATGGAGAAGACGAGCTCATGGCGGAATGATCAAAGGACATCCAGGAAGCGCTCGAGAGGGTGCGAACCGCTCCTGGCAAGAGACTGAGGGGAGGTCAACAGAACCAAGGCCGCGCAAAGCCTGGCTCCGGTGAACCGAGAGGGTTGTCTGTTTTGAGACGAGCATGTAGGATTAGCAGCCGCATCGTAGGTCTGAATGATTCTGTACTACCGCAACATATGTACGAGGGACAGGTAGGGCAAGAGTGTGACGGGCAGGACGAGGCTGATCGAGGCTGATCGAGGCTGGCAGCTTTGGCAGAATGGGGGGGAGCCCAAGGCTAGTAGTGAGGCCCCTGAGTGGCGCCACTTGGCGTTGACAGGCAGGGGCCGGTGGGAGCGACTCGAGCAGCAGGCGGGCGGCAAGCCACCAAAAAGGTACCTAACGCTCCAAGGCTTTCCGGGGAGCGAAATGCCCAACGCAGATGCGAGGCGGGCGTCAGTCGAGGCAGTGGAGAGTCGATGGCGATAGGGCATCGACAGTCACACATACATGTAATGGCGAGCCAGCAGATCCGCAATTTGACCACCAACGTTCGACCCTGCAGCTTGGATGCAGCGGGTGCAGCTGGGTGCAGCTGGGTGCAGCCTTTGACCTGGGCTACGTAAACGATCAGGTTAAGTAGGCCAGTTAGCGCGAGCCTGACGGCAGTCTATCAACAAATCCATCCCACTTGCAGTTGCCCTCAGCAAAATACACACCAAACCCGCAGCCCTGCACACACTCACAAACCGCCTTCTCCTTCTCTCCCATCTTGACCCGTTCCCTCGCCGTCCACCTCGCCAACATTCTCTGCCGCCCTACAGGTCGTTCTCTCCTTGAATTCCAGGCCTGTGTCATTCCTCATTTTTGACATCATCTTCGCCTGCTATCCAAATTAGACCCCTACAAAATCCGTGTTTTGTCCTCCTTCTCCCTCCCAGACCGCTGCTCGGTCCAGCCATCATGGACGTCAGAGCGGTCTTAGAGAACACCTTCTCTCCCGGTAAGACTGTCTTATACATCCCACACCTCCGGCATCGCACTGATCCCTCCTAGATGCCACGATCCGTGGCGGTGCTGAAGACCAGCTCAGACAAGCCCGCGAGGGAAATTTTGTATGTCCATCCACTCCCGCACCAGAGACGTCAAAAACTCAACTAACCAACGGCTGCAAACATAGTCCGAATATCTTTCCATCCTCTCACGAGAGCTCGCCAATGATCAAGCCAGTCCTGCCGTCCGACAGGCCGCCGGCCTGGCTTTGAAGAACGCCTTCTCGTACCGTGACGTGACCAGATTAAGAGAGGTACAGGCGAGATGGTTGCAAGGAGTCGACCCCCAAATCAAAGCTCAGGTCAAGGAACTGGCTGTCAAAACCCTCACCTCTACACCTCAAGCCGCCAATTCGGCCGCCCAGCTGATTGCGACCATTGCCGCAATTGAATTACCACGCAACGAGTGGCCTGATTTGCTGCCTGCGCTCGTTCACAATGTCGGTGCTGGTGACGACAAACTCAAGCAATCCAGTCTCACCACCATCGGTTTCATTTGCGAATCGGACGATGTCGAGCTTAGAGAGTCACTAGTTGGATATTCCAACGCGATATTGACCGCCGTTGTTCAAGGTGCGCGGAAAGAGGAGGAGAACCACGATGTCCGACTCTCGGCCCTGTCGGCACTCAGTGATGCCACCGAGTTCATCCGCAGCAATTTTGAGAACGAAGGCGAGAGGAACTACATCATGCAAGTCGTTTGCGAGGCTACCCAATCCCCCGACACCCGAGTCCAAGCCGCCGCCTTTGGTTGCCTGAACCGCATCATGGGCATCTACTATGACAAGATGAGATTTTATATGGAAAAGGCCTTGTTCGGTTTGACCATCGCCGGTATGAAGAATGACGAAGAGGATGTGGCCAAACTGGCCATTGAATTCTGGTGCACCGTCTGCGAAGAGGAAATTAGCATTGAAGATGACAACCAACAGGCACAACAAGAAGGATCAACCGAACTGCGACCGTACTTCAACTTTGCCAGGGTCGCTGCACGTGAGGTTGTCCCAGTTCTACTTCAGTTGATGACCAAGGTCTCCGAGGATGATGCCGATGATGAATACAACGTCGCTCGCGCCGCCTACCAATGTCTCCAACTCTATGCGCAGACAATCGGTGGTGACTTGGTCCCAGTGGTTCTTCAGTTTGTCGAGGCAAATCTACGCAGCGAAGACTGGACTAAGAGAGACGCTGCAGTCTCGTCGTTTGGAGCAATCATGGACGGTCCTGACATTAAGACCTTGGATCCTCTTGTCAAACAAGCGCTTCCGGTCTTGATCGGGATGATGCAAGATCCAGTTGTCCAAGTGCAAGACTCTGCGGCATTTGCCCTGAGCAGGATCTGCGATTATTGCTCCGACTGTATCGACCCGTCAACACATTTGCAACCCCTTATGTCCGCCCTTTTTGCTGGCCTTATGAGCAATCCCAAGATTGCCGCATCCTGCTGCTTGGCTCTCCTCAATCTGACCGAGCGATTTGTCGGTGAGGACGGCGCATCGTCAAACCCACTGACGCCGCATTTCCAAGATAGTGTGACTTCTCTGCTTGCGGTGACGGAGAAAGAAGGTGGGAACAATCAGCTTCGCACGGCTGCATATGAAGTGCTTGGTGGGTTCGTGACAAATGCCGCTCATGACAGCTTGCAGATCGTCGCGGAACTGTCCAACGTCATTATCCAGCGACTAGAGAGCACAATTCCCATGCAGAAGCAGATTGTCAGTATTGACGACAAGATCACTCTGGAGGAATTGCAAGTCAGCCTTAGCAGCGTTCTGCTTGCCATTGTTCAGAGACTCGAGCAGAATATTGGACCCCAGGCCGACCGGATCATGCAAATTAATTTGGAGCTTCTCAACGTCACGGGTAACACGAGCGTCCCCGAAGTCATTTTCCAGATTGTCAGTGGATTGGCGAATGCATTGGCAGGCGACTTCCTTAAGTATACGGACTCATTCGTTCCATATCTCTACAATGCGCTAGGCAACCAGGAAGCGCCGGATATGTGTTCGTTGGCTATTGGGCTTGTCAGCGACATCGTTCGTGCCCTGGAGGACAAGGCACGGCCGTACTGCGATACATTTATGAATTACCTGCTCAATGACCTTAGGGTTTGTCTTCCCCCTCACCCTTCAGTCATTTTCATGGACTAACAACAATCTGCAGTCTGACAAACTCTCCAACGCGCTGAAACCGCCGATCTTGGAGACCTTTGGTGACATCGCCACTAGCATTGGTGTGCATTTCGAGACCTATGTCACGGTGGTTGCCGGTGTCCTCCAGCAAGCAAACAATGTGTCCGTTGCGAACGACGTCTCCTTCGATATGCTGGACTACATCGTCTCTCTCCGATCAGGTATTGCCGACGCATGGTCCGGCCTGATTCTGGCTTTCAAAGGCACCGAGAAAGGTACGACGGCTCCCTGTGCACATGTTTTGACGCTAACATCGTGACAGCACCCCTTCTCCAAAATTATGTGCAACCCATCTTTGAATTTTTGCAGACCGTTTCTCAGGATATGAATCATAACGAGGGTCTGCTCAGAGCCTGCATGGGTATTATTGCGTAAGTGTTTACCTAGGCTGCTCCTTGCTCCTTCTAACAATTTCCAGTGATCTCAGCGAGACCTTCCCAGACGGATCCCTTTCGGATTATTATCGACAAGAATGGGTCACCAAGATTATCAAAGAAACTCGAACAGCTCGCGACTTCTCGCCGCGGACGATCAACGCAGCACGTTGGGCCAGAGAGCAAGTCAAACGACAGACTCAACATCAAGGTACCATCATGAATGCCTCATGAACTTGATGTCGAGAATATCTTATCCCCAACACCATTATCCACCTCCCCGGCACCACTACCGCCACCCCGAATTACCCTTGCCCGTTCGCACCCCAGCACCAGCCCCAGCACAGCACATTGAATCCCCCTGTCAGAGCGCTGATCACCGTTATGTGAAGGTCATTTCTCATCGCAAGCCAGTACAATGGTGGGACGACTGGAAATCGATGGCGAACATGACCCTTTGCAAAACGGAGAGAATGGTCGCGTGGACAAGCGTCAACAGTCTGAAGACCCCCGAAATCGTCTCCACCTCCTACAGCCGATCCTAAACGCTTCAGCCTTTTCGTGGCTCGATCTCGACTTGAACGCTCTGAATGTACCACCCGCATTGGGTTCGTCAAGCCCAGGCCCGTCGCAAGGTGCTCCTCTCGGTTTGCAGTCACGCCTGGCGTGCTTAGATCGCTATCATGTCGGATCAATGTCCACTGATGGTATTTCCAGTTACGACTGCACTGAAGCTCGAAACAGAAAAGGCAATGGAAATCTGATTCCGCTCGGTCACAACTGCGATGGAGACGTCGATTGACCTTAAGCACCAAGCCTTCTGCAGCCGACGGTCCACCGAAAGGGAAACGCCGGTATGGCAAAGGCACCTGCAAACGATAGATTTTCTGCGGTTTCGGTTCACGCATGGAAAGACAGAGAAGAGTTCAGACGTAGGACAGGATGGTTAGATCTGGAGATCGTTCGGAACAGATACACAAGACAGCCCCATGATACCCCCTTGAGCCCCCAATTTCCCTCCCTCGCTTCTTCCCTCCCTTCCCCTTCTTCGCGCCGCTTTCCCTTTACGTTCCGGCGCCGGTTTTCTGCTGGATTGTGGGTTGGAACCCCACAGCTCTGTGCTGCCAGGCTCACTGAGAGTGCTGGCTTGAGCGATTGTTTGCTCGGCCTGTATCGTCATATCAAATTGAGGTACCGACATCCTCCTGAGACACCTAGCCTCTGATGTGGTGACCTTCCGGGCTCCGCTTGGTGGTCACGATCGAAGTCCAAGTGGCGGTTACTCAGGTATAGAGCTAGGTAGCACTTCAATTCAGATGGCATAAATTAGGTCTGTCTTGAGCCTTCGGGACCAGTCTGGCAGACATGATAACGGTGCGTCGAGATGGGCTGTCGACGATGACCTTGACTGACCACATAGGGAGTAGAAATGCAATCTGAATGGTCGGGTCGTAGGACCTGAGGATGGAGTTTCAGCCATCGCCTGGCCATGTCAGCCCCCAGAGAGCCGTAGTACTGAAGCGAACAGAACAGCAAGATGTTCCCCATTCGTAGCACTCAGTCTCTCTACTTCTTTACATTCGGCCTTCAGCGCTTTCCCCGTTACGCCTCGCGTTTAAAGATCCACCGATCTATGTGGATTTTTGGCACCATACCCATCCCTCGTGCTTCCAACATGACTGGTCCCTGCTCATACATGATCTTTCACGTGCCCCCAGCCTGTGGCGCGGCCGACTGCCTCTTTGCGAACCTCTCCCTCGCGCCCTTCCACCAGAGGCCGTCGGTGAGATCGAGGCTCTGCTCGATGAGGAACCGCTGGCTCTCGTCGGCGTACTCGACGGGCTTGCGGTAAAACAGCCGGTCGACGACGCACTCGACGCTCTGGCCCGTCTTGACCACGCCGTCGACGCCCTCGGACCGGCCGTCCTGCTCGACCCGGCCGGCCTCGGAGATCAGCTCGGCGTAGGCGCGCACCATGGTGCTCACGGGCGTGATCCACTCCGGGGGCCACTGCGCCGTCACGTCGGACGGGGTCATGCCCGTGTCCACGTACGCCGGGTTGATGCAGTTCACGGCGACGTTCTCCGTCGCGTACAGCACCGGCCCGACCGACCGGGTCAGCGCCAGCACGGCGTGCTTGGTCGCGCAGTACTCGGGCGCCACGGGGAAGGGGTACAGCCCCGCGCACGACGACGTGATGACGAACTTGGGGTTGTATCCTGCTGCCGCGGCGGCGGCTGCGGATGGTGACAGCAGCGATGACGGGTTGAGGGTCTTGGTGGGCTTCTCGACGCCGTTTGGTGGTGGTGATGATGCGGAGGAGGAGGATCCGGCCAGCAGCGCCTTTGCGGTGCGCCGGGCATAGTGGACGAACAGCTTGAGCCCGTAGAAGACGCCGATCTGGTTGACCTGGGTGCACAGCATGGGCGGCGGGAGGGGCTCGTCGGCGTCGAAGTCGGGCGCGTCCGGGTTCGCCAGCGCGATGTGCTCCCTCTCGGCCGTGCCCGCGTTGGCCGCGAAGAAGTCGATGCGTCCGCTCCCCGGGCCCGTCCAGGCGAACGCCTGCCTGAACAGCGCGGCCTGCGAGTCCCACGACCCGACGTCCGTGGCGACGAACAGGTGCCGCGCCGGATCCAGCCCGTCTGCGATGGCCGTGTACGCCTCGCCGCGGATGTCTGCGATCACCACGCGCCAGTCCGGCTGCGAGAGCAGGTGCCGCACCAGCCCGAACCCGATCCCGCCGCAGCCACCTGGGGAGAGAAAGGGTCAGTGAGTTAAGGGAACTGTTGTGGGCGAGGAAAGGGGAGGGGGGGGAAGGGGGGGGGGAGGTTGTGGGAGAGGAAAAGGAGAAAGGGAGGGGCAAAGAAAGGTACCTACCTGTCACTATCGCCGTCTTCATATTTGCTGCTGCCTTGTTCCCTGCTGTTCGTCTTCTATGAGGCTGAATGGAGATCACAAAGGTGGAGGGTCAGCGACGAGGATGCTGGAAGTAAGTAGTTGGCCAACAGCAAGCAAGGCACTCCTTCTAAAACTACCCCCCAGAGAACTGAGACGTAATACCCAGTGTATATAGTCAAGCAAAAGGGCTGGATGATTCACGGTAACAGACGAAATAAAAGACGGCGTCGTGTCAGAGAGCTCACGCGCCGTCGGTCGTCGTGCATAAACAGGCACTGGTTTTTATGTATACTACCTAGGCAGGTATCCATGCTGACGCTGTTGACTGGTACAAACAGCACATAATACCGAGGGTGTTTGCAAAAGGCCCATTCAGTGTTCGGTATTCGCTCTGCATAAGGGATTCGGTGTGTCTTGGTCCTGACTCCTGACACAGAATCGTCGAGTCGTAACCCCAGAAAGGATCCATTCCCGCCCATCTCCAGCAGACCTTTTCCTTTTGGGGGGGGGGGGGGGGGTGGCTATCGCCGTACGTTGCTTCGTGCTTGTGTGTGTGTGGTTCCCCGCAGAAGTACGTTTTGTCATCTGGGGGGTTGTGGTCTGAACCCAATGATATGCCATGGGCAAGGAGATTTCGAGATCCACTGCTGGATGGGGGAGACTGCATCTCAACCCCCCGTTCACGCTTGTGCCTGCTGCATCGGGCCAGTCCAGATATAACGGACGACCTGGCATGTAGAGTGTGCTATGACTTTCCAACAAGGTGTTTGCGGTGGATGCTAGCACAGCAGAGTCACTTGCTTGTCTTTGCGCCCCCGATTGCTCGTCATTGTGTTGTTACTCAAACACCACGGGAGTGGATACTCTCCTTCCATGGACTGGTCGAGCCCCGTGGCGTCTGGAGGAACTCGGTGGCCGACCATATCTAGAACAGCAATCAGACTCCGACCTTGGTGCGCTGGTCGTGGACGGCCCAGAGAGGCGCGATGGTTTCCACGGCCCTCTCCACGACGGCTTTGATGCGATCCCGCAGCACGGTATTAGCGCATTCCACGTCGAGATTCTCCAGCCATAGTCTTGCCACATGTTTGTCGAATCGGATCTCCAGTCCCGGCACGGGAATCCCTGCCGCCGCCAGCCTCGCGCGCTCTGCTGCCTCAGCACGTTCGAAATCGGCCTCCTCATCTGATTCATCCGGCTCCTCCGCGTCCTCGCCCTCGTCCTCGTCCTCCTTTTTCACTCCTTCGGCCCCGGACACGAGGGCTTTGCGGTCTGGTGGTGGGTAGGCTGTGCGCGGTTTGTCTATGGGCGTGATGTTCTCACCGAACTGTTCTTCAAGAAACATGCACAGTCTCGAGAACCGATCTTGCGGGGAGAGCTTGGTGAGTTCGTTGGTCAGCGTCTCGACGCCGTTGTCATGCTCGTGGCCGTGGTGTGAATGGGCTGCCTTGCGCGACGAGTATTTGACGGCTGCCGGACTGCTTTCCACTGTCATCAGCACCGCCATCACTGCATCTGCGATGCCATCGTTCATGGTGTTGCCCTCCCATTCGAGTTCGATCTGTTTCTCTCGTCCCGACCACTTGACAGTGACACACCCCATGATGAGGAATGTGCGCGGCGGCTCCGCGACGATTTCCTCGTCGGCCTCTTCTTCGGCCTTGATTCCGTTTTCTCCATTTCTCTCGTCAGTCTCCGCCTTGACAGCGTGTCCGTTTGGTTCGGTTTTGATGTGACCAACCTCCTCAATGCTGCCAAAGGTGCCTTCGAGAGCCCATTTGATGAGTTCCACCCCAGCGGCAGCAAGGGTAATATGTTGTCGGCACAAAATAGTGGTTGTCGTGAGGCCGGCGTATTCGCGAAGATCTTCCGGCGCCATCAAGCTGAGTTTGAAGCCGTTCTGTACCAGCACTCCACTGATCACTCTCGTGTCATCAGATTCGGCGGATGATGGAGGAGGTATCTGCGCCAGCTTTCCGACGACTTTGGCCACTTTATCCTTCCTGAAGGCGATCTTGATCTCCGCACCGTTTTCTGGGCTGTATACTTTTGTTTGGTGTGCGTTTGGGTTGCTCGTCAACCGGCGGGAATTCAGATCCAGCAGTCTCGACCTCAGTCGTGCCGCTTGAGAACGTTCGCCGTGGACTAGAATAACGTGGGGTGCAGCGACTTGCTCAATGAATTCTACGTTCTCAACTCCTGTAACGTGGGCTGCGAACTGGAATTCCTCCACCGAACACCGTCGAGGTATCATGACTGCGGCATCATCATCTTTGTTTCTGCGACCCATGGTGTGGCCCAGACCGGTGTTTCCACCGCTCATGATGGCGGGAATCATCTCTGGTTCCGAGAGAATAGTCCGGCCCATGGTTCCTTCGACATTATAACCAGTCATTATGACTCCGTTGCGTTGATCTGGTGCCCATCTCTCCAGCAAAATGCGAGACATGCCCGATTGCATCATGCCGGGCGAAGCCAACATTACACATCCTCCCACGTCGTCAAACCGGTCTAGATTTCGCAGGCTTCGCACAAAGCGGAAGTCCCAGGGGCCGGCACTGACACCTTTGGCATTGCCAGCGGCTTCAGCCTCGGCCATTCTCTCTCGAAAGATGCGTTTGATGTTGTCATTCATCGCGTTAATATACGTCTGGTACACAACCATGCATTTTCGTGCCGTGTTGCCGGTATAATAAATCGGAAACTTTTGAAGTTCCGGGTGCCGCTGCCAGTAGTCCTCGAGGATGAGCAGCAGTTCTTGTGCTCGACCCAGAGCAAATACTGGCATCAAAACTTTCCCACCACGGCCCAAGATGTTGGAAACAGACTTTAGAAGAGCAGTTTCCCGCTCGGCGCGCGGAGGCGCGTTCGAGATGCCAAATGTGGATTCTGTGATGAGGACATCGATCTTTCCTACACTGGCAGAGCTTGGAACCTCGGCAGCCACAAGGTGTCGGTCCTGCTCTCGAGAGTAGTCCCCGGTGAAGAAGATATTGAGTCCAGCGATGTTGATCAAAAACATGGCAGCTCCAAGGACGTGTCCGGCCGGATACGGTGTGATGCGGACGCCCGAAACCGTATGTGTTGTGTAGAAGTCGATCGTCTCGATTTGAGGTAGAGTGGAGATGTGGTCAGCTTCGGTATAAAGCGAGGTTCTCTGATCGGAGGTTGATGTGGTATTGCTCACTCGGACCGAGTCCTGGATAAGCCATTTGTAGATTGCTTTGGTTGGATGCGTCATGAAGACTCGTCCTTTGAAGTCGGTTTTGGCGAGCACGTAAGGCAGTGCAGCCGCATGATCCAGATGGAAACTGCACGGAGTTACAGTTAGCTATCAATTCCAAGTAGTCTGGGTCGAGTTCCCCTTGGGAATTGAGCAATCGAGGGCAGAACCGACTGGGCTGAGGCTAAAAAGGAGCAGAAAAGGCAGGAACAAGGATCTCAGGTGAATAAGATTGTATTGGTGTCTGCCTATAGGTATAAGTTGTCATTGAGCATGACCGTCGAATCCAGCTGCTTCCAAACATGCTGCACCTTATGAAGGTAGAACACCAAGATCCCATTTGTTCTCTTGCTCAACTTGCTCAACTTGATTCTCTAAAGCAACGCGACCAGAAAAAGAGAGGTTCACCTACTGGCTGATTAACAAGATGTCCACGGTGCTCAGATCAAAGTCGTCAAAATAGGGCATAGCAGACATGCCTTCTCGACCTGTATGCATGCCGGCATCGAGCTACCACTTGTCAGACTCTGTTTGATCCAATTATGTCTTAGATGCCTCACCATGACAGTCTTGCCCTTGTATTGTAGGATATGACATGATCGGCCGACCTCTTGACATCCACCTAACCCAATAAACACAAGCTCATCTGAAGGGTCTACTGGTTCATCGTCTTCAACGGCGGTCATGGCCGCAGCTTTTCTTTTTGTAGCCATCCTTCTCACTGATATTGTCGGAGACGGGGTCGGAAACGTGAGAGATGGGGGAAAGGGTGGGAGAGGACGAGACGTCCAGACGCAGATGAAGCCCCTAAATCAGGACATGCGTCGCGTCACCAAATCAGTTTCTTAACATGATGTGTGCTGTCTCCCATTCAATATGAGAAGCGCGCGACTCGATAGACAACCGCAGTTCAGCGAAATTTCTGACGGACAAGAGACCAAGGTTATTGACACTGGTGAGAAGAGTGAAGTTCCGAGTTGGGGATGATGAAAGAAACAAGCACAGCACGTGACTGAATTGCGGCCTTGGATCCTGGGTCGCTTGTAGGCAGCCCTTACCCGCAGTTTTACACTTCCACCATCATCGCATCACTCAACCACACCACTTACTCTTACAATTCTAATTCCGACACGTTCCTCTTGCGTATCGGCAAACCCTTGGATGTCAGCAAAGTGGAATCAGGCATGCTTGGCACAAGAAGGAAGCCGAGCGTGAGTCGACGCTCACTCGGAATCCAGGGCCAGGTTCAAAGAGACAGAGACACGGACAGAGACAGACGCTGAGGCGGAACTGAAGGCACATCCTCAATCACCATGGCTCACTCGCCGCCTGCGCCATCGCGACCTCCACTCCCTCAGACACAAACGTCATTTTCGCGCAACTTCAGTTCTGCAAATGGCAGACCCAGCCCGCTTGGTCCTCAGTCACCTCCGTTGGCGATGAACTACTCCTCGCCTTCGCCTCAAGCATTCTCGCCTCAGCAATATTTTCAACCGCCGGCTGCTAAGAGACCCAGACTGTCTCCTGATGTCCAGTCCCCTTCTGCCGCTCAAAGCTTTCCTCCAACCCCAACGGCGCTGCCAACCACTCCGATCGGAAATGCCCCCTTGAATGGATCAGCCGCAGCCGCCCCTGCGCAAGGGTTGATGCCTCCTCCCCAACGTCCGCCCGACAAAGCAGAAGATCGGAACTATGAGGATATTTTAGTTGGAACTGGAATCAATATTGAAGAAGAGGCTAGGATGCTCGTTCAGAATGACTACTTTGGCAGTTCAACTCCCAAAACAGCCACTTCTGGCAGCTTTGAGTATCAAAACAATTCCTTTCCGGCTCCCGTGTCTAGTGGAGGCGCAACAACCTCACAACAGGAACAAACAGAGGGTCTCACTCAGGAATATCAGCCGTCAGAGGAAGAGATGAAAGAGAGAAACGAAGCCCGGGCCGACTGGGAAGCGTCTAGGTACAGCCAGTATCCGCTGTGGGACATGTTTTTGTTGGGCGGCGCGCTCAATGAAAAGATTCGAAATATCAGTATCACTGAACATTTGGTTGATCCGCAGTCTGGGGTACTAGTTAATACTCAAAAACATATGCCCCCGCCCACGGTGCGAGTCAACGGACTGGAAGGCGCCTCTCGTATTATCGACAAGGGGCAAGCTATTCTCGACACTGGGCAGAAGGGCGAGCGCCTTTCGGATATCATGAAGGTCATCAGTTTGGCAACACGAGCTCGAATGACCGGTTTACTGAGCGCATCTTCGAGACTTGCAAAGGAGCGCCGGCAGCACTCTACAGGAAAGGTACCGGAGGAGTGGCAGGATATAGCAGTTCAAGGGAAGCCAGCAACCGATGTCCCTGACGGAGCAGCCAGCCCAGCAGGTAGCTCCAGCTTAAAGCGTGAGATTTTCAATTTGCCGCCCCTCTTCTCTGACGCTGACTTGTGACTAGGTACGCATTCCCAAGCAGGTAGTGACTCTTCATTTCGCCATGACCAAGTTTCAGGTCCTATGCGTCTTATATCGACGTTTGAAAAGGTTTCACAGGCAGAAAAGGCAGCAGAAGAAGCACGCCGACAAAAGAGAGCGAAACGAAAGGTCACCAAACGAGACGAACCAGGCGCAACGGTGACCGGGACTGATGCGACGCTCGAGCCCGCCACTGTTGCCAATTTGGACACGGAGAAAAAGACGACGAAGAAAGAGAGGAAGCTAGCAGAGAGCAAGTTTTCCGAACAGCAACAACACAAGTCGGCCAACGAAGCAGCACGAATGGCTGTAGCGGGTCTATTTGGCAGTCGCTTGGGCGGCAAGAAATCCAGAACTTACGATTGGATGAATGCTGGTAAAGCAGGAGCAAGTCCTGCGGCGACTCCAGGCCGACCGCCAGCGTCTGGCGCACCGTCGACACCTGGGACACCGGCCCCTGATCGAACCCGAACAGCTCCAAAGGAAAAGCAGTTCGGCCAATGGGACGAAGACAAGGACTCTAAGATCCAGGCTCGAGATGTGTTGCTCGTGTTAGAGGGTGACGGGCGCGCCTCACGTTCCTATGTGAGAGGGCTTAGCCTTCCGGAGAAAACTGATTCTTGATATGTGCATTTCTAGATTTTGCAAGCATTGCCTCGGGGAGAGATTTTGCGGCGCGCCTTTCATCGGCGAAGTGACAGGGCAAGCCTACTGTAAGATAATGGGACTTTCATAAAAAAACAAAACAGAACCGAAAACGAAAACGAAAAGGCAGCCCAATTGAGGTTACCAGAGAGCTGAACCTAAGCAGCGAGCCGGGACAGCACGAGAATGACAGTGGTGGCTGCATTGGCATGAAAGGAGATCAACATATCTGGCTTCTATCTTCAGCAACGTCGGCTTTGGTTCACGTCAGGCTGAGTTGAGTTTGAATTGTCCAATCTAGACTAGTGGAATGCGGACTATCGTATCGTGGCAGGCCGGGGGGCAAATCAAGCCATTGGCTTTGTTCGGCGAAAGAGTTCGTTGCTTCATCCACGCACCACGCGTCCATTCGGGTCTTGTCGCATGTCGTGATCGCCGTGGCACGGCAACTTGAGGTGGCGGAAACTTGTCATCCCTCCTATTTTTCCCCGACACCGGATGTGAGGAGGGAGAGTGCGTGCTGAGCCCAACTGATCAGTCGTCTGCCCTTTCTAGGCCTTTGTGAGACAGGATCGCAGGATACCAGAAATTGTCACGGTGCCGCAAGAGACGATTAGACGATTGCCGTGGTGTGACGAGGAGGCGTTATTGGGGAAGCCCCCCGGATGCACTGAGGGTCGCCTACCTATTCGCCGCACAACTTTTAGGAGGCCACTGGAGGCCTCATAAGCGACGGACGGCTAGTAGTAGGTAAAGGCGCGTGGAGGGACACTTGGGGCCACTGCTCACCAATCCCGGGGGCGAGTGAAAAATAGACGCCAGTGATAAAGAGCGGTGGCTTTGACCAGTGGCAGTACCTAGTATGTAGGTATGTACCGAGTGCTGTGTAGTGAATGCCAGGAGGAAGAGAACATGCCTGGATTCCTGATGATTGCACCAGGTACTCAGGGACTCGTAGAATGATACCCGGGCGTGGAAGGGACTAGCTAGTGCATCCTGCGGCGGTCGTGGGCGGTGTTCTGGTTAAGATCACAGCCTAGTGAGCCCTGGAGCCGGCGTTGGGGCAGGACAGTAGTGGTGGTGCCATTCACCCGTGGGCAGCCATGATTCGACCGGCTAACTAGACGCAGTTCTCCATGTCGATGCCCAGAAACAGAATTGAACCCTTTCCTGCTCGCCCTGTAACCTGAAGTGCGCTACGACTGGCGTGGCTAATGGCAAACTGGATCGCTGGGCACCCGTCAAAGTGCAAACCTCACTTCACCTCAGTCTACATCATCGCCGTCCTCCACCACCTTGTCCTTTCTCAACCTGACCGGCATCAATTTTATTCTTCGTCATTTACTCCAGTCTCTTCTTCTTCGTACCTCCCTATTGTCCCTTTGAACGCAACGACCATGAGCGTGGATCTGCTGCTGTAGGCGTTTCCCGCCTGAAGTTGTGCGTCTCCACGTTTTCACCCGATCCTCGAACTCCGCCTCGACAACGACCTTCTGACGTTCGTCCTTCCTCCTGTGGCTCTATCTCATCGTCTGCCATCGAACTCTACCCTTTTCTCGCCGCCTCAGTGAATTTTGAGACCGTCCACACGACCATTGACCCCTCCAGACTCTCGCATGTTGCTCTTTGCAGTTGGTGATATCTGGGTTGTCGAGCCACTCCCACAAAAACCCGGCCTGGAACGCCATGTCTACACCCTCGATAGCAACCACCCTTTTACCTGCTCACCATAGCCAGTATGGTTATGCTCATCAAAATCTATACTCACCGAGTACCCGCCCGTACCCCACTACCAACGCATTACCTGCACCCCAACGGCTGAACACTTCGTTCCATTCCTACCCGGGCACCGCTCAATACCACCGACCTCAGGAATCCCCAGCAATCTCCTACAGGGGGCCGTCAAACGTTTCTACAATGCCTCCATCCCAATCGACCTCCACCCTATCCGACGCTCACCTCAGAAGACAACCGGACTGGAATGAATTTTACAAGAATGGAGTCCCAAAAGAAATCATTGTCATCGACGACGACAGCCCTGAGCCGCAAGGGCCAGGAGATGCTTCAAAAAGGCAGCAGAGAGATGATGCAGGGGGTTACAGTTCGAATGCAGGCCGAAAAAGAAAAGTTGACGACGGCTACGAGATCGAATACACAGACAGCCCGACATATTCGACGCACCCGACTAAATTTGGTGCATCATCGTCGTCTGCCTCTTATCATTCTGGTGACCGAACCACTTCCCTCCAGACCGTCACTGCGCCAACCTCACTCGAATCCTATGGCAGCAACACTGCTAGCAACAGTTATGAAGATGTCAGAGTAGGACAAAAGCGGAAGAGAATAACATCCCAAAAAGAGACTCGGGCACAAGCAGCAAAGAGGAAACAACAAGAATCCGCATCAGACGCTTTTGCAGACTACATTCCCCCAACCAAACCTTTACGAAAAGCCCAGGAAGTTCACGTACCGGTAATACGTGATACAGAAAAGCATAAAAATCTGAAGGTGGATGACGATGATGGGCATTACATCGTCACTCCTGGCACGAAACTTGCTGATCGATGTGAGTATCATCATTTCCAAATGATATCGAATCTTTCTGACAAATTTTAATAGACGAGATTATCAAACTGCTTGGGCAGGGCACTTTTGGCAAAGTGGTTGAGGCGTTCGATTCCAGAAAGAAGACAAGATGCGCTGTGAAAATTATTCGATCTGTGCAGAAGTACCGCGATGCTTCTCGTATCGAGCTGCGTGTTCTTACTACACTTGGTTTGAACGACAGAACCAATCGCAACAAGTGCATCCATCTGCGCGACTCATTCGACTTCCGGAACCACATCTGCATAGTCACAGACCTTCTGGGACAGAGCGTGTTCGATTTCCTCAAAGGAAATGGCTTTGTACCCTTCCCAAGTTCGCAAATCCAGAGCTTTGCGCGTCAACTATTCACCAGTGTGGCCTGTGAGTCAAACACTCTTCCTTGTCAGAGATCAATGCTAACCTTGCACAGTCCTGCACGATCTGAACCTCATCCACACAGATCTCAAACCTGAAAACATACTGCTGGTTCACAACGCCTACCAGACCTTTACGTACAACCGTTCGATACCTTCATCGTCTCATACAACGTCAAGAACTGCTCGACAACGCCGTGTCCTTCTGGACAGTGAGATTCGTTTAATAGACTTTGGCTCAGCCACCTTCGATGACGAATATCATTCCTCCGTGGTATCGACCAGGCATTACAGAGCACCCGAAATCATTCTGCAACTGGGCTGGAGTTTCCCCTGCGACATTTGGAGCATAGGATGCATCATTGTGGAATTTTTCACAGGTGACGCATTGTTCCAAACGCACGATAATCTCGAGCATTTGGCCATGATGGAAGCAGTATGTAATGGCAAGATCGATGCCAAACTGGTCAAGCAAGTATGCTCGGGAGGTCGTGGAGCCAACGCAAACTCCGCCGCCAAGTTCTTCAACAGAGGAAAGCTGGAATACCCTAACAATGAAACGTCAAAGGCCTCTAGGAAATATGTCAAGGCGATGAAGCATCTTCATGTACGTTGGGGCTTCTTATGTCTGCTTTCAAATATGTTGATACTGACATTCTATACAGGAATTCATACCAGCCACGAGCCCTTTCAACAGGCACCTTCTCGATCTGCTGAGGAAGATTTTCGTATATGACCCGAAAAATCGGATCACGGCAAAAGAAGCCCTCAAACATCCTTGGTTCAAAGAAACCCTTGTTGACGACGGTACCGAAGCAATTCGGATACGTGAAGAACGCGCTATTCAGACTGGAGCCGGCCCAGATCCGAAACGACCGCGAATGAATCAATAACAAACGCCGGCAGGCCACGCATTACCTCCAGAAAGATGATCGTGTTAATGATGACGCTGCGGAAAGGCTGAGACTTCCGTGTCATGACATGGCCCAACGCCGTGGCCTGATGCTACATGTGTCGGATTCGAGACTGAGGACGATAATAATGATTGATTGATCGGATTTGGAAACTTAACAACGCAACTCCATACTGGGAGCTGCCGTTGCGTCTCATCAGAGAGCGTAAGAACGCTTCGTCGGAATGCCTACGCCCATTCGGGATGGAAAACCCGCTCAACAGGCTCTCGACAAGTGCTCTTTGTCCAAATCAACCCTGTAGGAGAACTGTGGCCGAATGTTTTACGTTTGCTTGAAGGAACGAGAATGGGGATCACAGTGCATCCCAATGGTCAATCGGTGCCTCCAGACGGCCCGTGTCCTTTTCCAGGCCTGGAACGGAGTGAGAGGAACGAGAACCAAATGCAGAGGACAAATTTTTGAGGGAAATACGACGAGGGCTAGACATGGGCATGATTGTTAGCCTTGCTTTTACATAGCGATAGTGGCGGTGTGTTGCTCACTGATAGCGAATATCTTTCCTGCTCCCCGGCAGAGTCAAGGACATATGGACAGTAGACCGGAAGATGAAAAGTTATGGTCAGAAACCAAAAACCGCTCCCTTTCGTTGTCGTCGCTACTTGATGATATCCTTTGCTTCCGGCACCTACGTAGCTACACAGGGGCGCCTCAGCCTTGAGAAACTTGATGTAATTATGTGTGCAGCACACGAGGTTCCGGCTACCAAATTGGCAAGGGGAATGTATTGATGGCATATTGCCTTGCCAGATTGGTTCGCAGCAGAGAGAATACTCGTAGCAAAGGAGTCGTATCGGATCACCCTCCGAGTACGGGGCACATACGAGTGGAGGCCGGTAGACCTCTGTATCTCCTGAACCCCCATTCAGTCGACATGATGAAGATTCTGTTTCAGCAAGCAGTAGGGAACCCCTCGGACGCGTGGCTCCCTACCAACCACTCCACGCCATCGATCTCGCTGTCCATTGGAGACCTCCTCCAGTCGATTCGTCTGGTCTGGGGGTCTGGGAGCAAGCAGGTCTCGTTTCGTCGCCAAACCTCACGTTTCGCCTTGAATAGTGGCCCATGGAGAGAGACAAAGACCTTTATTTCAGCAAAGGTACGTGTACTCCCTTGGTGACTGCCGAGGGTGTGTTATCTCTCAGGGAGGTGGAAGGTTCGAAAATGATTGGGGATACGGAGTTGACGTCGCAATATTTGAATAACGATGGTTGTTGCCGTACAGAGCGAGTGTCCCATATCCTCCGGAATGTCTGGCCATGGACGACTGTGAACATTGATACTGGTATGGGTAGGGACATAGAAGGGAAGGTTGAGGTTGAGAAGGATAACTTCTCTGCGCGTGTGTGTTCCAAACGCTACCATCTGAGCGGGGTCTCGGGGGATATTCGATCTGAATTCGTGGGTATAAGTTGGAATCAGCCGAGAATGTCTGATACTGTTGTCCCTGCATTCCAGGTGCCGCAATCACTTGCTGAGCAGACTGCTCATATATGCGCTTGGATTGATTGTCCGTAACATGAGTCTGCGATTCAGGCCAGTTCCATGTCTGCAACCTGAATGTCGCGGGAGAATCGAGCGGTGATAGTATCGGATGAGCTGGCTGAGCGGATGACGAACCCTGAAGATCACACGACGGTGTCGGAGGTGATGGCTGGCCCTGCAGTCTTCGCGAGATAGATGTAAGGGCAGTCGTTTGACTGTGCTTGCTAGAGGTGGAGTACGAGCTGCTTGCCCGTAGGGCTAGAAAATCTGACGGGAAAGACCGGGCAGATGCTGTCTCGTCTTGGTGATGCGGACTCGCTATGCTTGTGCGCCATTTTGTGACTGTAGAGCTGTGTGAAGGAAATCTCGACGAAGGCGACGAGCACAGCTGCCTCCTATCTTTCTGAATAGAGTTAGTGACGTGATGTCCACTGGCGGCTGCATCGCTTCCCAGTCTATTCGAGCGCACAGTGGATGGGCGCGGAGACGAGACCTGGCGCGGATCTTGATGGTTATTTTCAGTATTCTGCTGTGGAGCGATGATTTTCGCATGCTTGGACGGCCCTGAAGAGGCTGCTGACATGCGGCGAGAGGAAGGTGGGCGCTGTGATTCTCGGTCAACTTCTTCAGATTGAGCAGCGGCGGTTTTCTGGCTCTTTGTCGTCCTTACTGACGGAGCCTTCGAGCGCTGAGGGGAAGGCGCAGTTTCTTGAGCTTGACAACCAGTTCTGGGTTGATCAGATCTGGCATGGGACCTCACGTTGCTTACCCTGTCGGAATGGGTTGCAGAGTGTGCCGGAGAAATGACTGGGTTGTTTGAGCCCTGGTTTCCCCCAGATTCTCGAGCTTCTGCTCCATTGTTCTCTGTTGCTTTCTCGATATCTGCAGATTCAACAGCTGTGGGATCCTGTACATCTTCAACTTCTTCTTCAGCCTCCCCTGCATGCGGTTCTTCTTCGTCTATGACCTCCTCCTTTGCTGGTTCATTCTCGACTACCTCTCGATCACCACCAGACGTGTTGGCAGCGACAGCTTCGATATCTATTTGAGTTAGTAGTGTGGCACATGCGCGGTCTCGTCTGCTCCTGCGAATAGCTTCGACTCGCATGTACTCGTCGTGCATGCACAGCCTGGCCAGGCCAAACCAAGCGCTTGAACGACTGTCGCCACCAGTCCAGCGAGGTCGTGGGATTTGCCTCGTCATCTTCTCGGAGATCGGTCTAGTGCTTCGACTCCGGTGGCCGATCAGCAGAAAAGTGAACTTGTTGCATTAAGAGGCGGAAGAGTGCAGGTTATAAGGCATAGCTGCTCCAATCTTTCACCTACCAATTGGCTTATGGAGTCACTCGGGTCTGAGATGACACCAGCCCCTCAATGCATGACTCCTTATGGCACTTAGGCATGAATAAGTGCCCTGGCATATTACTATTGTAGTCAATGCCAGCGTAGTTGGAGATCAATGACTGGTGCAGGAATGAGTTAATGAAGGTCATGTTGCACTTGCCGTGGGAAGTTTGCTGTTTCGACTGAATGCCACGAGCATATATCATGGTGAAACAGTGGTGATTGAGTCTATGCATGACAAGAATGGGGCTCAGTCACTGTTCGACCGGCGTCTCCGAGTGTCTCGGTGCTTGGGGCATTGCGAGTGAGTGCACAAACGAAGAAGAGTTACAAAGGCGTCTGGCGCAGCGGGAAACAAGCTTTTAATTAGAATTTAGGGCCCGCGGGCGCAATCGGTGACTAAGCTGCCCAGCGGCTTGGCATCTGACGTGGGAAGGAAGGAGCCACAGAGCCCAGAGCAAGAGAAGAGAGGACGCCAAATCTTGGTTTGGTGGCAGTACTCCGTACCGAGCAGTGAACACGAGTATACCCCATCTACTCGGTACATACCTACCTAAGCCAACTTGTAGGTATTTGGGCAGATCTCTCCTTTGCCGTAGAACCCTTTCTACAAGCACTATGAAGTCACTGCAAAGGTGCCCCCCAAGTGGTGGCTGACGGCGAGTCGTACAAACGCCTGCTGTTTCCTTGTTTCCAATCCATACGAGGTTGATCCGCTCCTTCCCGCCGAGGCATCCATCTGCTTCAGATAGAAAATCCGTCTACGCAGCTCGAGCCACTCTTTCAAAAGTCCATCATCCTCATCCCTACTGCGCAAGATCCATTCTTACTCCCTTAATCCTCCCTTTATCCCACCTGCTGCTCGCTTAACAAAGGCTTGTTGTCCCACCTGCTCGGCTACAAGGCCCGGATCTCGACCTACTAGTAGTCAGACCTCCGCGGCTTCGTCCTGCAACCCAAGCGTTTTAGCCAGTCTCCGACCCTACGGTTCCTCTCTCTCCCCATTGGAGCAATCCTTGCCTGACCCGGCCGGCTTCCATCATCTTACCCAGCTCAGCAGCCCAGCCTCAGCTCGATCCCAAATCTTCCTCGGTCAGCCCTCAGAAAAACCGCATGTGGTTGTCGCTAAAAATCCCCCGACAATAATAAGCACTGTATCCCAGCTCAGAATTGGCCATCCTACGCGGGTCACCAGCATTATATTACCCAAACTTCCCCTCCTCGTACCACAACGCAAACCAGAGTCGAGGAGCTTCAATCCCTCCGAACTAACCAACCCACTTTCAGCTTACATGTCTTCATGAATCCGCCGCCCAATGATGGAATCAGCCCGGGCTCCTGGGACCGCCGACCTCGCTTCCGCTCACGGCCCGGACGAAGAATGGTCCCCTTTAACAGATGGCTTCGGAGGTTTTGTTGACATTGGAACTCTTTCTGGTGGCTATGGCCAAGCACCTCGACTTGAGACCCAACATCTGTATGACGATGATTTGATCGGTGTCAGTATGAGTCGGGTTCAGACCCACATGAGATCTCCAGAGACTCCTGTAGCCGAAAAGGCCAGAGCTCTCAATCTGCCCGTCGAGTACTTCCACCGAATAATGGCACTTGCTGAAGAACCTGACAACGACAATGACACCGACGAAGCAGACGACACCCAGCCTAGTACGCCGCACGCTAGCCCGAGGCCACCTGCACTCGACCAGGACAATGCCGAACGATCCGCCTCTCCCGGTAGAACAGAGACGAGAAGCTCCTCACACGATTCGCTCTCCCCAAACCAGCAGGGCCAATACTACAGCCATCCCGTCGATGAACCAAGTCTCCCCTGTGATAGGACGTACTCATACCAGACTTCGAATGCAGAAGATGCGGATCAACCTGCAAGGCCACCTTGGGAGTACCAGTTCCCACCGCACCCGGTCCGGAAACCACCTGCGCCGCCTGAACAAACTCGGCGTTCTGAGAACGATGTTTCACACATTGACAGCTTTGAAGAAGGCCCCCCGTCACCGCAACTTCACAGATCGTCCATCACCAAGAACCTTTTAGCTGGGGCTGGAAGTGAGCGAAGGCGCAGTCTGTCGTCAGCTCCGACGAATTTACTGTCCAATTTGCGGAAACTGTTACCAGATCTTCCGTCTGGACATTTCAACAGGAGTTCCATCTCTCTTTTTTTACCAACCAGCAACGGAAACTCTGGGCAGCAGAGTCCCATCGGCGGGCAGACGACACCAACCAATAGGTCATTTCGATGGTCTCTTCGCGAACCACCTCAAAGGCGGAGTACTGGGGACTCATCTCGCAACATGCAACCGGGTCCTGTACCAACGCACGACCTTGTCGCTGTGTCGCGGAGTCAGATGGACGGCAACGTGGAATCGCTGCTCTCACCGACCAGTCCGGCATCCAACGGCAGCCGGGCACGTTCCAACTCTGAAGGATCTCTTTACATAAGAAGAAGAGTTTCTGGTGTGTCGGCGTACGACGACATTAGCGCTTTTGCCCACGTTACTGATATGGCAAATTCGCGATTCAAAGCCATAACAGACAGTTTCCAGAATTCGACCCTGAAATTGCCTCGGCTGCCCGCACTTCGACAAGTAGCGAAGCGACGCACTTCGCCCGACCAACTGAATGGAGAGATACCTCGAGGAATCGACGAAAGTAGTGGCGATGGACGAGGACAGACTTACCAGGACGCCTCGGTCAAGAAGATACGGAATGCAGCGAAGGGTGTCGAGGTTGAAACTCCGCAGCAGCGAGCACATCCAATACTGTCACATGCTCTGTCACAGACCACCGGCGACGTGGTTATTTTGGGTGGTTACAGAGGATCGATTTTGAGATCAGCACAGCCTCCTCATCGACAAGTCTGGGTTCCCATCAAAGTTGGACTGAACATGCGTAAGGTCGATCTTGAAGTTGGTTTGACGCGCGAGGATGAAGAGCGCATGGAACAGACCATCATCCCATCTGGCATTCTTTCGCATATTGGCCCAATCGACATTTGTCGAAGGTTGCTCAAACATATGAAGAAATGCCCGAATACCCGTGAGAACAAACTCAGAGTCCACGACTGGGGCTATGATTGGCGACTATCTCCGGATCTTCTCAGTGGAAAGTTGATCAAGTTTCTGGAATCGCTGGAGTGCAATCATCCGGAGACGCCTCACGAGAGTCGAGGTGCCACCGTTATCGCACATAGTCTAGGAGGGCTCATTACACGGCATGCGGTCAACCAACGGCCCGATCTATTTGCGGGTGTGGTCTACGCCGGCGTGCCACAGCATTGTGTCAACATTTTGGGGCCTTTGCGGAACGGGGACGACGTCCTGCTCAGTTCCAGAGTCCTCACAGCCCAAGTCAATTTCACGCTTCGAACCAGCTACGCCCTTCTTCCAGAAGACGGTCGCTGCTTCATCCAGAAGCACACCAACAAGCGGTACGATCTGGACTTCTTCGATCCGCACGTCTGGGACGAATACCACCTGTCTCCCTGCATCAACCCTCCCATACCACGCAGCCTCCGAGAGAAAGACGAACGTAGGAAGAGTATTATCGGAGCTCTTTCCGAAAGCATTTCGGGGTCCGGCAAACGTACTTCGTGGTTTGGAAGTCAAGGTCCCCAGGGGCAATCCTTGCAACAAACGGATACGAGAGAAGTTCTGGAAGAAGCACACCAGCAGGCGGTCGACAAGGCCCTGGAAGCAGGACAAGACATGGAAGGCAATGCAGAAGGAATGGTTGGACCGTCAATGAAACAATCTCATCACCGAGCCAGCATCGCGACTGCTGTAACGATTCCGAGGGACCTTGCAGAGGACTATCTGGATCGCACGCTGGCGGAGGTGTCGGTCTTTAAAAAGCAGCTGAAATTCAATGCTAGCCACCAGGAAAACAATCTTTACCCTCCCCACGCGTTTATCTTTGGCAAGACGGTGCCCACCGTGTACGGGGCCAGGGTCGCCAATAAGGAGGCGATAAAGTACACGGATGCGTTTGATGATCTGGCGTTTGCCGCTGGAGACGGGGTAGTGCTAGCAAGTGCGGCACAGCTACCAGAAGGCTATCGTTGTGTCAAGGGGGGCAGAGTGGAGAGTGATCGGGGACATGTGGGAATCATGGGCGATCTTGAAGGGATGGGGCGGTGTCTGGAGGCAGTGGTCAATGCCAGGGCTAAGGGCGTTGGTCTAGGAAAATCATATGCTCGTCACGCCGGGGACTCGAGCGATTAATGAATTGACGACTACGATGAAGGTGGTGGCCTGTGGATTTTGGATAAGCGATACCTAGCGAGTCTGTTTACTTGTACAGCTTCATATCTTGACAAACCTGCGATTTGCGTATTTCAGGAGGCTCCCCGCCAGCTCAACGAGATTGCTCATCTGACTAGGAGCAATGACGAACCAAGGCTTTCCATCGAGGACTACGTGGCTCATGACATTTTTCAAAGGTCTTTCATTGCGTGAGGCGAATGCACTGGCCAGATGGTGGTATGCCATCGACATAGATCGAGCGAGGCTGCAGATGTAAGGGGTAACGATAGACCTGCGCATTCGTCGACCGACCCAGACCAGGGTAGTGAAGATCTTCTGACCATCCTCAGGGCAAAGCTATGGCGCCTGCAGAACGTTTAGGCATTGGAATCTACATACGTGCGTCCAGTGAGCGGCTCTGGTCCTGTACCAGCCTGCTTGCAGCTCTGCAGTCAAGCGGGAGAAGAGGCCGCAAGGGTTTCAGGGACGAGGAAGAAGCCACAGCGGGATAAGCCACAAAGAACCACCCTATCTGTTGTACTTCATACCTACAACAAATATCGTTGGGTCTCGATAAGCATTTCTCAAGCTACCAGCTACAGTACGTCATTTCTTCTAAGCACCGCTGGCCCAGTCGGATGCTTAGGGTTGCATCTGCCACCATTTGGGTTCTTAGATCACCCCGCAATATTAGCAGGGAAAAAAAAGAGGCGAAAGAGGAAAAAAAGAGAGAGAGAGAGAGAGAAGCATCTCAATAAGCCACGCACGCTAAGCGGAGAATCCGCACGGTCATATGTACTAGGTATCTACCTAAGGTACACCCCAAGGTAATCGCCTTCGTGTCCCTGACTCCTGTGTGGCTAATACTGCTCGGAGGTCACCGATCGATCCATCTCAAGGGAGATAAGTACCTACCTACTCGCTACCTACCTACAATACATAGGTCAGACACCATATTTTCTGTACATTACCTTTTTTTTTCCCACTGCGATCAATTTTTTTTGGTCCCTCGCCTATTCTTCGTCGCATCCTGAGATTTTCATTGTACTGGGGGATTCTCCCTGTGTGGTAGACTGCTTATCTCTTTTCGGCCCTCAGTCTCGACCCTGTGCGCTGAGCGAGTGTGTTTGCCGTGAGGTTCGACTGGACCACTTTAGTGCCCAGGCCCGGTTAGAGGAGGTCACTTGGACAGCGTTGTGTCGTTGGATTGAAGCCGAGGAAAGCGCGGGCTGTGAATGAAGGAATAGGAAGAAACCAAAAAGGCTCAAGCAAGAGAGGAGAGGGATTTATTTTATTTGAACCACCCCCGGAAACAGCAAAATGTGTCAAGGACATATGCACGAGTTCCTCAAGGCTCTGCCCAAGTGCGAGCACCACATGCATCTCGAAGGTGAGTCGGTCAGAATGAATCTTCCAACAAGAAAACCGCAGCCCTTTTTCAAAGTGGCACTACACCCCTACCCGTCCATCGAACCCCCTTCTCGTCCAAACTTGTTGAAACTAGCGAGCTAACTGATGGCTTCTTCCCCCGGGGAAAAGGCTCGCTCGAGCCCTCGCTCCTCTTCGACCTGGCCGCGCGGAACAACATCTCGCTCCCGTCACCGGCGGAAGATCCGTCGTTCGAATCGATCGACACGCTGCTGGCCCGGTACCAGCGCTTCACGTCGCTGGACGACTTCCTGCACTACTACTTCATCGGCATGTCGGTGCTGGTGACGCCGGCGGACTTTGAGGCCCTGGCGTACGAGTACTTCCGCCGCGCGCACCGGGACGGGGTGGTGCACGCCGAGGTCTTCTTCGACCCGCAGGCGCACACGTCGCGGGGCGTGGCGTACGCGGCGATCGTGGACGGCTTCGCGGCGGCGCAGCGGCGCGCGCGCGCGGACTTCGCCATCACGTCGGAGCTGATCGTGTGCGTGCTCCGCCACCTGCCGGTCGAGGACGGGGCGCGCATGTACCGCGACGCGATCCCGCACCTGGAGTCGGGCGTGGTGCGCGGGCTGGGCCTGTCGTCGACCGAGAAGGGCAACCCGCCGCACCTGTACCGCGACATCTACGCCGACGCCGCGGCGCGCGGGTTCCGCCGCACCGCCCACGCCGGCGAGGAGGCCGGCGTCGACTACATGGCCTCGGCGCTGCACCACCTCGACGTCATGCGCGTCGACCACGGCATCAAGCTGCCCGAGGACGCGGCCGTCATGGCCCTCTTCGCCCAGCGCGGCATCATGGTCACCATGTGCCCGCTGTCCAACGTCGAGCTGCGCTGCGTCCCCACCGTCGCCGCCCTGCCCATCCGCACCTACCTGGACAACGGCGTCCGGTTCAGCATCAACAGCGACGACCCGGCCTATTTCGGCGGCTACGTCCTCGACAACCACTGCGCCGTGCAGGACGCCTTTGGGCTGGACAAGAAGGAGTGGGAGCGCATCGCCGGCCACGCCATCGACGGCAGCTGGTGCAGCGACGAGAGGAAGGCCGAGCTGCGGAAACACCTCGAGGATGTCATGGTGAGGTTTCAGGACTAGAGCGAGCCTCCGAGTGAGGTCCGGCGCTCTCGGATCAAACATGTGCTCCAGATCTCGTTTATTCCCCCCCCCCCCCCCCTCCTTAAAATGGATACGAACAGAGAACAAGAAAATGAAATGACAAAAGGGAATGCAATGAAAACCAAGGGAAACCCAGAGGAAAGGAAAGGTCCCCCTTCCGGAGGTGCTGTATATGGATGGGTCTTAGAGTCTCGATCTGGGTGGCTCGCGCACCCTTCCCGACGAAGGGAGCACGCAAGGAGGTCAGCTGAGGTGATCGGCGGGACGCGGTGAGAAGCGAGGAGCAGCAAGGGAGACGTGTGCGGGCGGGAAAAAGGACGATATCCAACTGGGAATAGATCACTGCGAACGGTAGAGAAACAGTCGCATGCATTGTGTCTGACAAGAGCGTAGGGAGTGTGGAGAGATCAATCTGCCAGCGAGCTGGTTGGGGGGGAATATGGAGTCCCGGGCATTGTTTTCTTCTTTTTCATAGCTCTATACTGTCCAGGGCCGTGGGTGCTCCCTTTGCACATCATCGAGGCGTAATTCTCATCTCCTTCGACAATTCCGGCGCGCAAGAATCCCCTTTTTTTCTCACTGGAAAGACATGGTTTATATTTTGGACTTACTTCTGCACATATTTGTCGCCAATGCCCCTCTGGACCGCCGGCCTCGCAGCAATCCGGTCAATCCACTTGAGCAGGTGCGGGAAGGGCTTCATCTCGTCCGCGGTGAACCCGCTTCTCTCCCACCCCTTCACCCAAGGCCATGTCTTGATGTCCGCGACGGTGTATTTGCCCTTGCCGGGTCCGGCCAGGTAGTCGCGCGGTTCGCCCGTGAACTGGCCCGAGAGGCGGATCTCCAGGACGCCGTAGACGCGGAGGGTTTCGTTCTTGTAGCGATTGATGGCGTCTTTCCGGTGTTGGCACGCACACAGTCAGTATGTATATGGACGACACAACCGCAAAGGGCAATCCCGCGAGGAGAGGAGGGGCCGCAGGACAAGGGCACACTTACAGGGAATCTTCTCGGGGGCCGCCCGCGAAAAATGGTTCACTTGGCCCTGGTACGGGGCACCTCCGCCGTGCCAGAAGAACATCCACTGCAACACCACGTTCCTCTCCAACTCGTCCTTGAAGCCGAATTTGTCCTCTTTGTCGGCAAACTTCAACAGATACAGCAGCTGGGCACTCGTCTCGATGATGGGGAAGGGAGGGGATTGTCCGTTGTCGACGAGCACGGGGATGCGTCCGTTGGGGTTCAGCCGGAGGAACCACTCTTTCTTCTGCTCATTGGTCATGATGTTGATGAGCGTCGTGGTCCACGTGGTCCCATACGCGTCCGCGAGTTCTTCGAGCATGATCTGCGTGGCCTGGCCGTTGGGGGTGTTTTGGGTGATGAGGTGCAGGCCCTTGGCCTGGGACACCTCGGCAGGGGTATCGGCGATGTAGAGATTGTTGGCCATTTTGGACAGGATCCGCAAGGGCCTTGCTTGGAGCAACGAGGTAGGGTAGGTAGAGGAGGGATTGGTTGATGCGCGAACGGAGATGGCTGTTGGTCGGGAGCTGGGGGGAGCTGGTTTCGTGAACAGAGAACGACAGGATCCAAGGGAGGTCCTCAGCATGGAAAGAAAGGAAAGGAAAAAGTAATCAAGCGGAACGGGAGACCTTGACTCCAGCTATTTAATGAGCGGATGGCGCAATGCGCCTGTGTCGACGTCTGTTTCGTCTCACGGTCAATTAGTAATGTGTCGCGGGCACGTCAATCGAGGCGGGGCCCAGACAGAGGGGCGTATAGAAGAAGCATTGCAGTTTGCACCGTTTGATGACGGCATCGTCGCGTCAATAGTGGGTGACCCAGTGGTGGCCCTCGCTAGTCCCAGAACTCGGTAGGTGAGTACTCGCTAGTGGGTGACTTGTGCCCCACGCCCTCATTCTTGCTGCTGGTGCTCTGTAATTAGGGAAGTTCAGGCTTGCCAGAACGGGCTCCATACTTGGTGAGCTATCATCCCTTTTCTCCCATGAATACGCCGGGGCTTCCTGCGGTCGGAGCTCCTATCTACGACAGTCTCAGTTTCTCAACTCTCAACTCGTCCAGGCGTATTCTGCTGCAAGTCAGACAGACATCAGCGCTGCTGATGCAAGCGCTCGACTCGCACGCGTCGAGAGGATGCGATAAGATATGGGTCTTTCCTCGCATGTTCCTCAATTAAAACCCCGATCATTCAGACATGTCCATGTCCGTTGCGTGTGTGATACCCTCGTCCATACCGTAATTTCCCATGTGGTCCTTGTTCTGGCAAGAACGGTTCCCCCAACCAAAAGTGCTCGCATGTGGCCTAAGAAGACAACCAGATAACACCGGGTATAAAAAGCCATCCAAATCCATCAGATCCATCCCCATTCCCTTTTCAGTTGCATAGCAGTTTTGCCGGTGGGCCAGCCGTGTTCGCCCCTCAGCCTGTCCAAGATACCCATCAGCGCGCGTTGTTCAAGGGGATCCGAAAAGTACTCTCCGCAAACAACAACCGCCATGTACGCCTGAACCATCGCAGGCTGAGAGGAAGCATTTGATGCTGCTGTCCCACCCAGAGACATTGCAGTCCCGCAGAGTTGAATCACTATATCATGCACTTCATCCGCAATCCTCTTCTGAGCTGCTGTTACCCCGGGCCCGATTCGTGGGATGTTTGGGTTGTACACGGTCAATAAAATCCTAGCCAGGTCCAGAGCCAATAATCCGGTAGCGTGTACCTCCGCCATGTACCATATGTGCGGAAGACATTCCCCCTTGGAGCGGTCAGGCACCTGATAATGGATAGGCGCAAACGACAACGGCTTGAATTGGTCCCATTGTATCTCAAAGTTTCGAAGCTCATTCCATTGTTCGATCTGCGTCTTGCCCGTGCCGCCATCACCACCAAAGCAAAATTGTAGAACTTTGGCACAGTGGTAGAGATGTCGGTCGGACCAGATGAAGTCCTCCGCTTCGTCAAAACCTTGCAGGATGGTCCATGTTTCTAGAGGTAACCGGACAGGCCTTTGCCTCAGAAAGGCAATTGTCAACTCTTGACGCAGGGCAACTCGAAACGAAGCATGTTGAAAGCTTTTCAAGTAAGCGAGGGCGTTTTCAAACAAGCCGACAGCAGATCCCGGTCTAAGATACTCAGGATGTTTGTCGTCGTTCATCATGTAAGCATAAGGATTCGCTTGAGCGTTGGCAAATAGTTGAAAGGTATGAATGAGGGTCTTGCTGTCTTCGTTCGTAAGTGACGGATCAATCTCTTCATAATAGCGCAAAATGACCGCGGCAGCAAGTAGATCCTCATCTCGTACATGCTCTGGGTCGCTGGACAGTTTGATGAGGTACGCAATACACGCATTGTGATATTTGACAGCAGTGTCCTCGGTCAATTTGGGAAGGAGAATGTTCTGATACTGGATCACACCGTCAGCCGTCTTAAACCGAGGGAGCGAAGCAAGGTGCCTTGCTGCCAGGGTAAAAATGGCATTCAGTAGCGGAGGATTTCGCCTGGCACGTTGGGGAACGGCCAGTGTGAAGTGTCTGGCTGGGTCTCCCACGTCAAACTCCCTCAGTCAGCTCTGCGACAGACAACCAGGTTGGAGCACATGACCTACCCATGGCGCGAGGTTTTCAATGTAGTATCGCATCAAGCAAGCACATTGTGTGGTGGTATATTGGTTCGGCCAGTAGAACTCTTCTTTCCAGATGGCAGGAGATAGCAATGGGTCTTCTGGGATGGTAGCCGCCGCTGAATCTGCCAGGCGACGGTACTCCGCCTCGACTACTTTGGGGACTTGATGTTGTTCGGGCATATACGGAAAGCCGTCCGCGCTGGTAGAGCTAAAGACTTTGGGAAAGTCGTAGATGCGATATTGAGACCGAATGGGGTCGTAGGCAGCGTTGGGCAATCGGTTGGGGTGGGTCTGATATTCTGGCGAGATCGCGTCTGCAGTTCTTCTCCGTTTTATGGGAGAATGCACCAAGACTGATTCATTGTTTGCGTTGAAGGGCGATAAGAAAGGAGGCAGATCGGTAGAGGGGGCGCTGCGAACTGTTGGGGACAGCTCGGCCTCGACTGATGACTCGAGGCGCTTGGGTGGCCCAGCGGCATTTTCCTGTCTCTCGTCTTGGGCATTTGCTTTGGTACTAGTCACCACGATGTCGTCCTGGGAGTAGTAGTTTTCCAACTCTGGGCCTTGGTCGACGAATTGGAACTTTGCTGTCAAAAGGCATCGTCAGCGCACGAGTTGATAGGTCCAACCGTCGGTAGGTGTCCGGCCCTGAGCGGGATAAATGGGGACACAGCATCAGTAGCTGCTGCCAACGTGGCTCTGGAGCAGTGTGACATGAACGGGTGGGTGATGGTATTGTGGGCGGCAGGACATGACAGCAGTAGAAGTGACGGTCATCAAGTTGGCCTTTGATAAGGCCCCTCCTTCCACTGCGCCGCTTCTGAGGCGAGGAAAACTCTGCGGCACCGGTTACACAGACTTACCATTCTTGGTCTGCTCGAGCCATGTTTGATCTTTGGAAAAGGAGGCATCGTATCTTGCGCTGGAGCCGACCCGAAACTTGAGCTTGCCGTTTCCGCGCCGACACCTCTCCCCGGAACGTTCACATTGTTTGCATTTCGGAAAATTGTTGTCGCCTGGGGGATGTCAGCTTGGTTCCATGCGGTGATACCGTCCAACAAAGGAGGGAGCGGGCTGAGGATGTTTGGTGGCGGTGAGAAAAGGTGGTTCTTGTGGCACGTCGGGGGGAGCCTTCGTGCAGGACAGACATGTGCAGGATGGAGAAGAAGCAGGAGAACAAGGCGCTGCGAGATGTGAAGGCATAGGCGAGCTGTCAGTAGCGGAACTTACATTTGAGATGGCGGTCTTGGGGACAGCCATCAGTCAACACGCCAGCCTGCGTCTCGGGAAAAGAATGGGGACATACCACGACATTCCTGACATGGATCCTCGATCTTATTCGGTGATGGCATAGAGACCTGGCGGAATCACCCCCGTAGGACAGAAGAACGCGGACAAGGACTGTTAGGAAGCCATCGTAATAAGATGGAAAAAGTATAAGTGAGGAAAAGGGAAACGCGACGGGGAAGTTTGCCTCTATTTTGCAGTCAGGGCAATTGAGGTCAGCGCGGGGGAGCGAGAGCAACGGACATGCATGGCTATATTAACTAATTCGTTGGAACAAGAGTTGAGAGTTGAGAGTCTGGAGCCCAGTCGGTGCCGATGAAAAATCTTCGTGATCACACAAGCATGGCCACCGACCCCGCCATCTGTCAGGCGCGTGCGAAGGGCGGGAAACAGGGCGCGAAGTCGATGGGTTCGAAAGGGTTGAAATGCTGCCCAAAGGCCAAAGCCCAAGAAGTGAGAGTCCCAGCAGCCACGGAAATCCTACGCCGCTCCCTCCTCGTCCGCTTGGCTCAGCTTCTGCTTCTGCCCAAGCGAATGATGAAGTGAAGCGTTGCTACCAGAGTCCAGGAGTCGAGAAGTCCAGAAATCCAGGGATCCAAGTTCTGTCCCTACATGGCTATAGATTTTGGGTGCCAATATAATAATCCCACATCGTCCTCTTCTTGTCTTTTTCGCTCAACAACTGACAAACAGAATTGTATATGAAAATGCAGACGCTGCATAATCCAAAAGGGAAAGATTGCAAGTACAACAAAAGGAAAGGGGTGTCTCTCTTCGCTCCCGGCTCCAGGTCCTTGCTCTCGCTTCTGCACACAGCCCGTCCCCAAGTCTACCATGTCCGCACGGAGCTCGAAGGGAAGATCCTAGAACTCATAGACTGGTGCCTTGAACAGCACGTTGACCGCAGACTGCGAGACTCCTCCTGCAGCAGCAGATCCAGGCTCTTTCCCACTGTTCGCACCACCTCCCGACGCACCAGATGTCGGTCCCTTCCCTCTGACCTCGACCGCCACGAAAGCCGCAAACCTGATCCGGCCGTCGTTCGCTCCAGGTTGGGGGGCCAGTTGGGCCGGATCAACTGCCATACTGTTCCGGACATGTCCACGTTGGTCGTCGCCTTCGTTTCCCGCAGAGGCATTCCCTTCGGAGCGGCTCTCACCGCGCGCCGAGATGGAGGGCTTTTTGTTGACGAATCCTCCCAGGAAACTGGATTTCTTCGAATGCTTCTCGCTGGAGCCCTTAATGGTCGCCTGGCTGCTGGTGCTCGTCCCGCTTTCGTTTCGTCCCTGTTGGCCTCCAGCGCCCGGTGGCTGGGCTGCTTGCGATGCAGCTTTGCCGGCAGCTTCACGAATTTCCGCCTCTACGTCACGGTCTCGCGGTCCGTCGTCTGTGCTAGCCGTGCTCATCTGATCGCCCTCCTCCTGTGCTCGTGCCTGCTCTTGCGCCTTCGCTTGAGCTGCTTGTTGTTGGAGTACGCGTTCGTCTGGGCCAGGGTTGGTTAAAGCAACGATTTGCGGTTCGATTTTCATGTATGTCTCATTCAAAGGGGTGCCCGGCATGAAATACTCGATACAGATCTCGCGCGACTCCAGCGGAATATTGGACGCAATGCCGATGGCTTGCCCCACAATCATGCCAACCCCCTCGACAAGCCCGGGTGGCGGAGGATCCGTCAGGTTTGCTTTCAGTGATTCGGTGAGCTGATGAGTATAATGCTTGTTCATCGTCTCGGTGTAGTGTTCCGCTTGTGGCGAATTGAGCACATCCTGTAGACCTTCAATGGTTGTGAGTCGCCAGGTCGTGATTTTGGTCGTCAAATCGTCCCGCTGCTCATCAGTCAAGAGACTGCCAGCATGCCCTCCACGACGCAAGTTATGTTCGATGTGTTTTAATTGTGCAGACAATGATGGTTCAATACCTGGGTGAAACGTGTGCTGAAAGATACTTTCGTATAGCCATCGAGTAATACAAGCTCGTCCGATGGCGGTCATTTCTTTCGTGCCGACAGTGTGGGCATCCTGGTTGCAGACATGTCGCAGCCACGGTGGAATGGCCCGCCAGTTCTTGCGAATGTTGAAGGAAAGGTTGTTGATCGCCTGGCTCAAGCGTTCAAATCTCGCCGTATATTGAGCATCATCTAGCGATGTTTTGGACATGGAAAGACGCTGGTTCGCCACAGTATTCTGCAGCTGCGTTACTTGAGCCTCCCGCTCAAAGTAGTATCGTTTGACCTTGGAATATTTCGCCTGTAACTCCTCGTGACGCTGCAGAAGTTGGTTATAGTCTAATTGGCTAATGTCTTCGCGGCTTCTCGGCGGAGGTGTACTTCTACCTTGCTCAGAAGCTGCTTGTTGAGACATTCTCACCCTTGGATCGGCTTGACTTTGGTTTTGATATTGATTCTGATCCTCGGACCGAGCTTCTCGCTGGGATAACTGTTGGCGAATGCTCCCGTTGGGTGGGTCGCCTCTTGCCATGGCAGTCTGAAGTGGCTGTTGGGTTTGAGACGCTGACTGTGAGGAATAACGATTGGTTGCAGCCGTGGAGGGACGAGAGTCTTGAGCAACGAGGGGGTGGGCTGGGGTGTTGATGGGAGAAGGAGGCCCGAGAGATGCTTGTGACGGTGGTCTAAGGTGTTGATATGGGTCAGACTCTACGTTGTTGGGACGAGCTTGCTGAGGCTGATACGGCAGGTAATGTTCCGAGGTACTGGCGGACTCGCTTTGGTGATATGCGTGGTATTGCTCGTGTTGCGGACTGAAGTGCGGAGCGTCTTCAGCGTAGTCGACGGACTGATGGGTTAATTGGCTTTGTGGAGAGTCAAACTGGCCTTGACCTCTCTGGTATTGCTCGTATTGAGCTTGATCCGCAGCCTGATCTGTGGGCGCGGTCGATGCGTCTGTTGGTGGTGCAGGAGGGTAATATGTCGAATGTCTGGACGGATGCTGAGACTGTGGCGAGGTCTGGGTTGAATATGAGTCGCGGGATGGGTGGTCAGGAGGGTGCGACTTCCTCAAAAGATGTACCGAGCTTGATCGTCCAAGTGGTTTGCGCTCAGGAGGGCCGTTTTCTTTCTCCTTCTCTCTGTGTTTGTCTTCGTCCTTGCTCTTGTCTTTGATCAGGCTTGTGATGAAACTGCGCTTCGATCGCTTGTGCTCTTTATCCTCAATGGTCCGAACCTGCCTCGACTGGCCAAATGTTGTCTGTCCCGGAACGGGAGCAGGGCCTTCGGGGATGAAGGCGTGTTGCTGGGACAGCGGAGGCACAATGTTCACTTGCGGCCTTTGGCTTCCTCCATACACGTCCGGGATGGATGAACTGCGACCACTTTGAGTGCGTCCCAAGTGGGGAGGGGCCGCTGGAGGCTGAGGTTGTGGCAGGGAATCTGAGGCTTGCCCCTGATAATGAAGATCGGTCAATGGATGCTGTTGTGAAGGCTGTTGGGGATAGAGTTGGTGCTGCTGCTGCTGCTGCTGGGGGTCGAAGTAGGGTTGTTGACGTCCCAGATGCTGAGGCTGGGGGTGTTGCGGTTGCTGCTGATGGGGATGTGGATCAGGGTGTGTCTGAGGGTCTTCTATGGAGGCCTGCGACTTGTTGGTCTTGAAAAGCCGCTGCATTGAAACCGCATCCGCCGCGAGGGGATCGAAAGATGCTACGGCGTATTCTCAGACTGCGTGATATGGAAACAAGCCAAAGGGCAAACAAAGCGTCAGCTGCGGTGCTCGACGCAAGTAATGGAGGCGGGCTGACCCTTTGATTATGGGAGGGATGGAAGACAAGACGCCTACCAAGCCCGAGGGGACCTGCGCCGCACCCAATAGTCAAGACATGCAGCCGTTCAGCCTCTCCGCGTCCCGGATTGGAATCTGCTTAATGACATCCATCCGCCCAATTGATGGTCGAGGGCCTGTTCTAGCTGCTTAACTAGTTTTGCCTGCCTTCGAAGCTGCGCAGCTTTCACTGGCGTTTGTCTCATGACCAGCCCAGGTCAACCCAAGCTTCTAGTACGGAGTGACTGCAATTGTGTCAAAGTGCCACCCGCTTGTCAGCCGCTTCAGCCCTATCCCAGAATCTGTTGTGGGGGAACCACTTTGAAGTTTCCAGATATAGCACAACACCTGCCAACGGCCACCGCACCCGTTTGCGAGCGATCGTCGAGGGACTTCAAAATCCACCGTCAAATTGCGCCCGCTGGCAATTCACTCCGCCAGCCCTCGCAAGACTAAGTCCTGACTATCACTTCCTCGACTTTGCTAGATGCATAAGCTCGATGGGGGCTGAAATCCATCTTCCCGAGGATGCCACCACACAGTGCAGGACACCGGAGATGGCACCCTTCCACCCTGTGCTGGGCTAGCACCAGCCCTGCCACTTGAGAAACAAAATTGTCTTTCTCCTTCAATCATGAAACGATATTCCTTCAACCGCTCAATTCCTTCCGCATTCATCGTGCGGACGACGGCACTGTAAAAGTGCATTGTATGGAGGTGGTGTTGCCTCGTGTCTCTCATGGCTGCGACGGGCGATTACTTGGTAGCAACAATTCTTGGGGGTCGAAAATCACTCAGCCTCTTCTTCGAAACTGGGAAGGATCACATCGAATCCGGGATCCTCGTCTATCTCGACGTCTGGAGTACCGCCCTCGTGATCTTCGTCTTCCACTTGTGGTTCTTTCTGCTTCACCTTTAGTCGATATGCTACCCAGGCCCCATCACCAAGACCAGCCCCAAGCGGGTTCAGATTGAGGACCGAGTGTTTTCCGCCGACTTTCTTTTTGGTGCCCTTGGGACCGGTGACCTCTTGCTCTTTGATATCCATGGGAACCCAGCCTTTACTCGGGTCCTTCTTGTCCGCTAGCACGCCGAATTCCAACTCTTCTGGGTCTTCCGGGAGAGGTGCGCTGGAGTCTGGCAGCGTTTTGAGGTTCCGTGATTCAAGGGCTGCAAGCAAGAGAGCTTTGATCTCGGGGAACGGCCTGGTTGGTAAAACAGATAGCGCGGTCGTGGATTTGTGGCACTTGAAGAGTAGAGTGATCATGTCTGGTGTAGGCAATTCTGCCAGATCCTCCTGGGAGACGGGCGTCATTTCGGGGCTGCGATTCTTCCTCGCGTGCAGTGACCAATTTGAATGGCGCGGGCTTCAAACCCTAAGCTGAATAGGAAGGCGAGAATGCAGAGCAGCTCAGCACTTTGATCGAGCCGTCAGCTGTGAGGACAGAAGAATCAGCAAGACTTGTTGGCATTGATGGACTTCAATTGCAAAAATTTCGGGGGGTGAAGCGCGACTGACGCGCCGCAGGCAGAGAACATCGGAAGCGAATGCGGGGTGGGCTCTTAACTGACAAGGCTGTGACTTGTCTGACGGCATCTTTTATTTTCCGGTTTGTGATCAGCTCGCCAGTCCCACCCAAGAGCTGCGCTAGCCCACACGTCCCCTTTCAAAGCTTTGTTCGTGAGGTGCAAACCCAGCCGACCCCATCATTTGCAGTGCGTCGCACCTTGATTGTAAAGAGTACGGCCAGCATGTTGGAGGCATTGAAATCGAAATCGAGGGTAGATTGGGGTTGACTTCTATTAGACCGAACGCTCAGAGCAGAAATTCGAGATTGCAGCCGTCCGCAGCTTCAGAGGGCTTGAGTACAGCATGTGGCCATTCAAGTCCCCCCGGAACGACGACGAAGACGATCTCCAAGTTCCCTCTCAGGGAGAACCTACATTAGCCAGTGCACTGCTGAATTCAGAATCCCTGATGGAAGCAAAGGAGGAAAATGCATTGGTCAGATTTACGGGATGGCCAAACGAACGACTGTCGATCCCATTGATCCTGCGCGCTCCTACCTTAATGTTGGCATCCTTTGCTTGCGGCTTCAGTCTAGGAGCATCTCAGGGCGCTACAAAAGGCGCATATCGATATAGAGCCGAGAACGCGCACCGGCTCCCGACAACCCAAACCGGATGGTTTCTCTACCAAAAGTCCAAAAACTACCATGCGATGTTTGGTGGGATCAAGGAAGGTGTTCGGTTCGGGTCTATATGTACAGGTTGGGCAACAATGTTTATGGTCACAGAAGAGATGGTCGATCTGTCTAGAGCTCGTCTATTCGCAAGAGGGGATGACGATGTTGCGACCGGGCAAAGAGACTTTGGGAGCACAGTTATCGCTGGGATGACTCTGGCTGGCATCTACAGCTGGAAACGAGGGCTCGACCATTTCGCCGCCGCCCGAACTGCAAGAAGTGCTCTAAGACTGTCCCTGGCCTATGGTCTGGTGCAAGATCTAGCTGCATCAATTAGAGGAAATCCACCGGCATACATCTTGTGGTTGAGGAGGAAATTTTCAGGGTGAGGACGGCAGACCGGAGACTGGACCTCGACAGATTGCTATACAGGGAGGTTCGTGTGTCTTTTGTCAGAGCATGGGCCACACCCCTCCACGCCTACTCCCTTGTCAAAGACACCATTCTTCGATCACAATCTGGCAATCCCCCATCTACGAGTTCCGGTGGAAATCCTCGAGGCCTCACACGCGCATTCGATGAGGATAGCTCGCCTGTTGAAACACATTCACCGCTTCTCAGCTCTGAATCCAAACATACAGAACGTGGTTGGCTGCTAGCTTATGACGAGGGAATTACGAGGTGCCCGTACTAGTATTACCTCCGGCTCGCACACGGAAGTACGATCATGTGGCTTATGGAAGGGGAAAATTCACGTAAATCAACATCTGGAGCTACAAAGTCAATTGAACCCGAGCTTCAGGAACGCATCCACCTCGCCGGATTGGGAGGCACGAAGGCAAATCTGGAGCAACCCTTCCAATCGAAAGCAGGCAGTGACGGTGGATGCAGGGCTGAAAGATTTCCTTTTGGCAGCCACTCGCTGCATACAAGCGATGTTTCTGGACGTGTTCTAGTGCACGGTGAGGCAGTTCCCGCGGGTAAAGCCGATGGGGACGCGATGGGGGGTCGGAGCTCCCTATTTGGGGCAGCGGCGGTGGACTTCGCAGGGCTCTTCGGGTGCAGTCAGTCCCTGAGATTGCGAGCCAGAGACAGGTGCCCCTAAGGGCCCAGTATGGTTGGGTCGCTTAGGAATCTCAGCTTGATTGCTTACGACTAAGCGGTCGCAATCATCGTTTTCCCAGGCTGTTGGCAGGAATTGCGCAATTGGTTTCGGACTTTGCTGACGCATCTCGTTCTATCTCATCACCGTGTACCTGTATTGCCGTTCTACTTGTACCTACGATGCCCCGTGTTTCCGATACGGGCTGGAGGGCTCTCCGTGTGTGTGTCTCAGTGCCCGTTATACCCTCGGTGGTGTCACCAAACTTGGGATGTGGAGGAGCATTGATACGAAGCAACAATTTCGGAGTCTTCTCTCATGCAATTACACCACAGTCTAGAGAACAGGAGGAGATGGGCCAGGTTTCGGGCCTAGAGGGAGACTTTGGGCCGGCTCGTGCTAATTTCTTTTACCCAAACCAGTGCCTAAGCGGCGGCGTCCAATCCTTCCATCTCTTTTCTCGAAACATCGTCTAGTGGCCTTCTCCAAGATGGATATGCGGTTCCCCGCCACGGTAGCCACCCACAGCCCACCACCTTCGTGGATAGACGGGACCCTGGCTTGAAACTTGCGGCCTGCAGCTGCACGGCTCTGGATCGTTGCTGTGCTCGTTTCTAACGCTTGTTTCCTTTGAGACTCTCTGTGTCGGATGCGGATATTCCTTCCAGCACTTTTCCAAAGCGTCAACCGTACTTCTCAGACACCTACCTGCAAATCCCCAAGGTCATCATCGACATCGAGACTCCAAGACCCTCTATTCTATCCTTTCCCGACCCACCCACCGCATTCCCCAAGATTTGACAACCCGAAGTCGTCACAAGTCACGACTGCGAAAACCCTCACTGTGCCCTCCCTCCCACCTCCCGGTGCCGAACACCTCGTGCCATCCTAGACCCCTACGTTACTAAGCCAGCGAACTCACGCACCCTCCCAGTGGAGCCCAGCAAGAGGCCTATCTGCCAGACCGACTCTTTATCTAAGAGTTTTGACCTAGTCTCCAATTTTCTGAAGACGCAGTCATAGTCAAGAGGGGGAGTCGCACAGCATATGTGAGAAACATGGGATGAGGGGCAGTCCACCAAGAGCAGTAGTTCATTTCGCGTGGACACGCGCTCAGACTCAACAACCCTTCCAGCAAACATGCGCCGACATCATGGACGAGCACTGTCGCCCTACCATGGCCGCACCGCCGCTCCTCCTTCCGCAGAAGTCTCCTTGGTCCGCAGTTTTGACTCCAAGATCAATCCGTCAAGACCTGCCAGACAGTCCCCCTTAGCAACCTCTCAGATCCAAGGCATGCCGTTAGACTTGATCGACCGCATTCGTTCTTTTCCTCTATTCCAATCCACCTCGGACGATTTCCTCGCCGACATTGGCCTCCTCCTCAAACCCCAGCTGCACAACACCAATGACTACATCATCACCGAAGGCGAAGATGCCAAAGCGATGTACTGGCTTGTCCGGGGCGCCGTCGCGGTGACGTCTCGGGACGGTGAGAGCACCTTTGCTGAACTAAAACCCGGTGCCTTCTTTGGAGAAATTGGAATCCTCATGGAACGGCCTCGCACCGCCACGGTGGTTGCCCGAACAAGGTGTATGGTGCTGGCGCTGAAGAAGGAGGACCTGAAAAAGATACTACCGAATTATCCTGACGTGGAACAGGCTATTCGGGACGAGGCACTGGAACGACTGACACAACTGGAGAAGAAGAAGAGACAAGTATTGCTCGGCACGGAAGACGTCCCAAACCACGAAAGAAGAGGCTCTAAGAGAGCAAGGGTGACGGTTGGAGAGGACGTATACATGAGAGACAGTGACGGCAGCGTCACAAGCTCGAGCAAGCGGCGCAAATCTCCCAGCCCCGGCACGAACGAGGTGTCAACAGCAAGCGCATTAGGGCATGGCCTCGTGAACATTCGTGCGACCTTGAAGGAGCTGCCGCTGTTTGCCTCTCTACCTTCCGATATTCTCCATTTTCTCGGTCTCAGTGCCCAGCCAAGAAGCTTTGCACCCTTTACAGACATTATCAAACAAGACACCAGAGGCCGCGAGGTCTATTTCATTGTCCGTGGCGAGGTTGAAGTGTTGGATGAGAGGAATGTGTCAACTCCCAAGCCACACAAGGCCGGAGAACCCAACGGCGTGCCGGGTACACCACGGGTGAAAGCTCGGCTCAAGCCAGGACAGTACTTCGGTGAGGTGGTGAGTCTGTCGCTAGCAGACCGTCGAACGGCTACTGTGCGATCGGTAACCCAGGTTGAGTGCCTGATGATTTCCGAAAATGTGCTGGCGGATTTTTGGAATCGCTGTCCGCCGAGTGTCTTGCGACAAATTGAGGAGACCGCGAAGTACCGATTACAGCTGGCGTCAGATAACGATGTTGTCATGAACGACGCAGACGCAACGCCTGACATTCATGATCTTGAAATCCGGGACTCAAAAGAGAGGAGGCAAAAGAAAATCTTCACTGGACCCCGGGTAACGTTTACAGACACTGAGATCAGTAGTTCGACACAGCCCGCCCAGACGGAGGAACCGAACAATACCCTTGAACCTTCAGACCCCGATCCTTTCTTGAGTGAGGGCCTCGAGAAGGTCAGATCAAGATCAAGGAGAGGCTCTCTTGCTCCGCCGCCTCCAGATGAGCCAGCAAAAGATCAGAGACGCCGGTCTCCTCGATCATCACCTACTACCACAACCAACCCATCTCCCAGGAGTTCGGCATCTGGAACGCCATCTCCCACGTCCGAGTATAAAGGCAGCAGCGGCTTTCCATTTTCCGACCCCTTTTCCCCAGGAGGTCGACCCAAACCCCGACCACGCTCCAGTCGCGGCCTGAATCGGGGAAGGATCCCTGATAGACTGCTGCCGCTGATACTCGAATATCTCGACTTGCATGAGTTGATGCGTTTGCAAGGAGTTTCCCTCCATTGGCAGAATGTTCTCAGTACTGCACCTAATCTACTCCACCATCTTGACCTATCACGCTATAATCGAAAAATCACGGACGACATCCTAATCAACCGCATCTGTCCGTTTGTCGCGGAAAGACCTAGATTCATTGACATCAGCAACTGCTTTCACATCAGCGACGAAGGCTTCGCCGCTTTGGTCAACACATGCGGAGCCAATGTCCAGGGGTGGCGGATGAAGAGCGTCTGGGACGTTACTGCTCCGGCGATCCTGGAGATGGCAAACAAGGCTCGTGGACTCAAGGAAGTCGACTTGAGTAATTGCCGGAAAGTCAGCGATACATTACTAGCGAGAATAGTTGGCTGGGTGGTCACGGCACAGCCTCAAGCCCCTAGCAACCGCACCAAGATCAATTCGCACCGTCCTGTCATCAACACCAAACTTAACAACACTCCTCCGCAGCAACCTCCCCCGGGCACAGTCATCGGATGTCCAGAGCTGAGCTCCATCACTCTAAGCTACTGCAAGCACATCACTGATCGAACGATGGCCCATATCGCAACACATGCGCACAATCGTATTGTTTCAATGGACTTGACTCGCTGTACGACTATAACGGATGCTGGGTTTCAATTCTGGGGCAATGTCAAGTTTGAACGCTTGAGAAAACTGTGTTTGGCCGACTGCACATATCTCAGCGATCAGAGCATTGTGTGGCTCGTCAATGGGGCGGGTAGTGGTCTAAGACAGCTTGACCTGGTAAGTGCTGGCACCTCCAACGAATGCAGTGACCTATTTGCTAAGTGATGTCTGTTAGTCCTTCTGCTGCGCGCTCTCTGACACGGCCACCGAGGTTCTTGCCTTGGGTTGTCCGAATCTCACCCACCTGAACCTCTCCTTCTGCGGCAGCGCTGTTTCCGACCCGAGCCTACGTTCAATCGGCCTTCACTTGACTTCCCTTCGCGAACTCGCCGTTCGGGGATGTGTTCGTGTAACGGGCCTCGGAGTTCAAAGCGTCGTCGAGGGCTGCCAGAAACTCAAACTATTTGACGTGAGTCAGTGTAAGAATCTTCAGCCCTGGCTGGTAAGTGGTGGAGTTGAGCGGTGGCGGTCGATGGGCCGTGATGTAGAGTTTGTGGTGGTCAGTTCAGGAACGAAGTTGGTTCGGTGAAGATCCGGATATGCCTTGAACGCCATGTTTGGTTGCTATTTTACCGTGCAGCGAGTTCAAACTACGCCAGCGATTTATGTCTGCATATGCGTGCATGAAGATCTATTTGGGAAAAGCAAAGACTCCCCGGACAAACGATGCGAGAAACGACATGTACCGAAGGCATGAGCAATGAACTCGATACCCGCCAAGCTGCGAAGAGAGCCCAAGGATCTGACGAGCAACGATGATAAGGAGTCCCCAGAAGCGGCGTGCAGCGCGGCTTCCTTCAGTGAGGACGACATGGATCTATTCTAATCTATCTATGTGGCAATGAGGAGAGGCGAGGACAGAGACAAGGAGAAGGCGGCAGGCGAGGTTTGGTTTTCTTCTTGTTGTTGTTGTGACTACTTAGCATTTTGACGGACAGATACCCCCCTATATTTTCGAAATACTTCTTTGATATCTCCAAGATGCGAAGACAGAGAGCGAGGAAGAGAGAGAGAGAGAGAGATACCTCGTTGTCGAGGGCTATGAAATTTACCCACAAATCTGCAATCGTGAAGGTCGTTCGTTTCCCATGTAATCACCCGGTTTTCGGTTCGTCAATCTCTTGTCCTTTATTCGAGATTCCCTTCTCCTTCCCTTGTCGTAGTTGGCCGTATCAAGGATCACTACCCAGGTACCTAGGTAGGTATGAATTGATCTTTCGTGGATCGTGGACCGAGGCTGCGGCTCGACTGGGTGCGGCAACCACCATGATTGAGAAGGGAGCATTTCTTATAATACGCGGTGAAGGGTAGCGAGGCAAAAGAGAGCAGGCGTCGACAGCTGCAGAGAGGAAACCCATTCGGCACTGAAATCAGATTCGATTGGCTCATGCTGGAATTTCGGTGGAGCGAGTAACGCCTACGTAGGAGTCTGGGATGTATGGCCGAATCCAACCTTACCAGGTCCAGGCTCTGATCGAGGGACAAGAGAGAGGGCGCAAGTAGCATGTTGTGCCTTTCATCCGACTGGCCAGAGCCGAAGGTGCGCGATGATAACTGTCCACCATGTACCCTTTGCCGTTTCCCAACCACCGCATGTCACAGATTCTGCCCATGTTGACGCAGTCCGCGAAGTGCTTGTCGACCGTACTTGTTCTCGAGACCCCTACGTGTGCTTCGGCCCCTTCGTGTGCTCCGAACCCTACGTGTGCTCCGGCTCTCGAGGTGAACTTTTGGCCTCCCGCCAACCACTAGCACAGCAACGCCTGGGGCAGGCGGAGCCTTGCGATCACCAGCGAGGGCCAAATAATAGCGAATGACAACACAACAAACCCGCGCCTCTTTTCTGACAGTGGCTCCTCCGGAACATGTTGTTAGCCTTCATCATCCGAGTTTTCTGCCAGGTGCGGCGCTGGCGAAGTTCAAACTTCTGGTGGCAACCAATATTTGTCGTCCTCAACATGAGTTTGGCAAGAAGCAGACATAGATCTCGTGGGGGACGCTGGCCCGGACGGAGACAAGGACAGAGACGGCGAATTAGCCATAAATATCGGATCCCCTCGAAGGCGACCTGGTCCATCAGTTGCTTCCATGAGCCCTCGATTGAACAAAGCTACCTCTCCCTGAATCAACTATAATGCATCTTTCTGCCGAGACTCTTGTTGGCATCATCGCGGTCATTGTCGCCCTCGCACCGGTGGTGTTGGCGGCTCTGGAGGCGTACCGACAGAAGAAGGACCATATTCAGCTTCCGATGTATGAAGATCCCAGGTCTGTCGCAGGTTTATCCGAAGAGAGTAAGTACACAGCCTCTCGCCATGAAGGCGGTTTGCTAAGCGATTTCCGCATGGAGCAGCCCAATGGAGAGGATCAGTCCCATCCATTACTCGACCGGCCGCAGTGGTCCTTCATCATCCGAGATCACTTCCGTTACCCACCTCTCCATCAAGACAGATGATGCTCCATCCGACCTGGTGAATGCCAAGAGCAGCATTCCAATACCTCGGAGCAGCATGGCACGGAGAAGCTTGCACCTTCTTCAGGCTTTGTGTGTCGGAATACTTCGAGTATGCTGGGCCGATGGCATAGAGCTTTGGGTAGTTGGACCGCCACCTCAGCTGTGCAATCTGTCGAGAACCCAGGTCAAGGCTGCTCAGTGATCTTGAAATAGTCGACTTTAGGACTAGGACTGATCTGCAGTAGAGAGGTTTGAGGGAGAGTGTACCTAGGTAGGATCTTGATGTTACCTGGATACATGGACTGTCCAAGATCCTCGCCAATGCCAAACAGGCGGTCCTTAATGGGGGTTTAGAAAGTACGGAGTTGAAAAGAGTCGTGGAATTTACTCGTTACTAGCGAAACTTTCTGCTGTGTGGAGGCTCCAAGCTGTGGGGAAACTTTTGAACTCTTTAAAAACCATTAATTACTCTACTCCTCTGTACGAAGTATCCTGCGCCTCATTTCATCTGCCTATTCCATCCCTTGAGACTACTGTCACGATTTGCCTGAGTTCATGCATCTCCTTGAGAACGCTCGATATGGACTTCAAATCCTTGATGTCGGCTCAGATCGCCAGATCAAAACCACCAGTGTCAAAGTCATCTTCCTCCCCCTCCCCAACTCCCGACTCTCCCGCTTCGACAGCGGCAAATAAATACGTACGACGCGCGGACCTTGAAGCCTCGCGACAAGCCGAGTACCTCGCCGAACAGGCCAGACTCTCAGCCGAACGGGAAGAACGCCTCTCCAAGAAACGGAAACTCGAGGAGGAGGAGGCCGAGCGGAACGCGCGCAGGGAGGAAAAGCTGCGGAAACTGGCGGAGGACTCTCGAAGGAGGAGAGAGGAGGAGGAGAAGGAAGAGGAGAGGAGACGAAGAAAACGCCTCGGGCTGCCCGAAGCACCGGATCAACCAGCTCTCGAGGATGGGGGAATGGAAACGGGCGAAGCAGGCACAGGCGAAACCGGAGAGGATATCCCCGACGACGAGTTGCGAAACAAACTCCGTGAGATCAACGAACCGGTCACTCTGTTCGATGAAGACCACTCTGCGCGACTGAGGCGCTACTACACCCTCACCCGGATGGCTGTGACGGCTTCTTCACAAAAGCTGAGCAACGGCCCTATCCCGACCACACTGGAGCCCGTCGAGGAAAAGGACATGCTCCTCCCCTCGACCCTCGCTCTTCAACCGGGGACAGAAGAATACGCCTTCCTCCACCGCCAGCTCGCATCCTACTTCACCCTCTTGCTCACGGAATGGTCCCATGCGCTCGCCGAGCGGGACGCGTCGGTCAAGCAATCCTCCAGCGGGAAAGCCGCGTACAACAGCTACCTCGTGGTCCTGAAAGACCTCACCCCTCTGTTCCGGCACTTTGAGAAACAGTCGCTCGACCGGGACTTGCTCGAGCCGATCTGCAAGATCGTGCGGTCCGCCCAGAAGAGACGGTACGTCGAGGCCAACGACGAGTATCTCACCTTGTCCATCGGCAAGGCCGCCTGGCCGATCGGCGTCACCATGGTCGGCATCCACGAGCGGTCCGCGCGGGAGAAACTGCACGAGAGCTCGAGCGGCAAACAGGCGCACATCATGAGCGACGAGGTCACGCGCAAGTTCCTGCAGAGCATCAAGAGGTGCATCAGTTTCGCCCAGACGAGGTGGCCGCCGGAAGATTTGGGCCAGTTGATGGGATGAACGAACGATCACAATTGCTTGCTGGGGAAGTTTACTTGCCTTCTCTGCAGGCACGAGGGACCTCGTTCAACAACCAAAATGCCTGCCTGCATGGCTCGTAATATGCCTTGTCTCACTCCCTGGGGGCAGTCGAGATGTGCCACCACGTCATCTCCCCACCGCGATAGGTCCTATTGCCTGGAATCCAACCTCTTCCGCTGTGGCTGAGGGTCAAGGGGATGTGTGTTGTCTACACGGCCATCTTCTCCGAAGCACTCCCATGCCGTACGTAAGTGACGGGGGCGTCGATTCCACGGCCATCACGGCCTAGCCCCCGTTCGTCGCGGGCGCGGAAGTCAGCTCTATCCTTGCCATGCAAGGTCACAACAACAATCGACTACGGCTCACCACCCCTACAGACGAAGCCGCGCATGCGTGCATCCGTGCCTGCTCCAGACCCGAGCAGGAGAATCAGCTTGATACGACTATGGTTCGAGAAGGACCCGCCAGTTATGAAAAGAGACAGGGACCGGATCTCGAAATGATCGGGGCAGAAAACCTCATGGGCGTTCGTCCCTTTGCGTCCGATAGTCCCGAGACCGGGCCCAGCTATTCGCAAGTCGGTGCACATAGCTAGGTAATATACCGAGTACATTGGGGACACTCATCGCCCAATAATACATGGGAAGGAGACTGCGAAAGTCTTCCTCCTTGGAAAAGGGGGAGGGAGAATCACTTCCGAAACAGGCTTATAATCATTCTCGTGTCCTAAGAGACGCAATCAAATACTACAAAGTACTCCAAACCCCAAGTTCTGTAACAGAAGACGATAATCTCGTCGTGTCTTAAAAGAAAAAATATATCCTCAAATAGCCACCCGATTTACAGCCAAGCAAAGCCTGTATCAAAGTTTCCCCAAAAAGTCTAGAAAAGAACAGGCATGTCCCAAGGGAAAGCATTCAGTGCCAATTGGGTATCATAATCGTCAAGAAACTGGGCTCGCTAAAATCTCGACCCGCCAGAGTGGGTGGAATTCCCCCAAATGGAAACCAGAGATCTCCCCCTCCTTGCGTGCATGCTTGCTTGCTTGCGTGCTGTCAATACTTGTCACACATGACTAATTCACGAACAAACCACATGTCAGACGTTTCTCCCTTTGCTCTCCGGGGTATTCTCCGTCTCTTGTGCCGAATCCCCTTGGTTCTAGCGCGGTGTAACCACACCGCTTCGCCGTACTTGTAGGCATATGGTGCATCGCCTGGTCCCAAGTTCTTGTTGGCTTGCCCTTGTGGCACCAAGGTTGACTTCTGTCACTTCGCCTGGCAGTCGACGCGTCCAAGGTCTTTTTTCCGATCATATGATGGGCCGACTCAAGTCTGACATATACAAAGACTCACCCTCGTGACTGGGAGGGCATAACAGCCTTCTGAGGCGACACTCCTTCAGCCTGACAGGCAGATCAAGGACGGACTAGTTACACCCGTAGATAACCGACCGAGTGCGCCACAATTAGCTCTGATTGTCGGAGCTGAGTCAACGGCGACGGCGCGTCCAGGATGCGACGAAGGTTCCCGAGGTTCCAGCCTCGCGGGTTGGGTTCCCTGCAAAGGAAAGGCTTCCGGGAGGGTGTGCGGTGGACCCCGACTCACGTGCCTGAGATCGGTGGAGTACTCCGCTGGAGTCCCCAATGGTGGGAGGGAAATTCGCTCAGAAAGTGCTCCACGCCCAATCTTTGGGCACGCTGTTAGCGACTTCCGCGACCGGTTTGCCCGTACGAATGCCGTTGGAAATCATCCTTCGGTGGCCCGTCGGTCCCGCGAGAGGCGTGGGAGGGCCGCTCTCGTTGTTGCTGCCGTCGTCCTTGCTGTTCTGGCTGTTTTTGCGGCGGATGGACCTGGCCGTATCCCAGCGTTGATACTGCCGGTGGCATACCTCACATGCTCTCGAGGGGACGCCGTCCGGGTGGAATTGAGCGTACTGGTCGAGGGGGATCGTGAAGGGGGTGTGTGAGGAGCAGAAGATATGACCGCAGTGGCGACAATGGTGCTTGCGGACAAACAGACTGAATGAAGATCGACACTGTGGCGAGTCACAAGTCGGTGAAGCTTCGTCGGGCTGGAGTAGAATATGCATGTTAGCACCCATCTGTATGTCTCAATGCACGTCGTATGCTGACGCAGTCGTGCCGAGAATCGAGGTTGGCCACCGCCAAACCGACCGATAGACACTTGATGCTTGACATACCTTCCAATGTTCCCTGGTTGGCGGGCCCGTAACCTCACCCAGTTCCTCCTCCTGAACCCAATCAGGGTCAAAGGCGTCCAGGCCCAACTCATCTTGATGGTCCGGGCTCGCTGTCGGACCTTCGTCTTCCTGCAGACTGTCCAATGATCCATGCAGGCTCTTTGGCGGGGTCATAGGAGAAGGGCTGCAGAAATGTTCGGTTGGCCGCAGAGCAGCAGGAACGTAGAGAGGAGACTTGAGCGGCCGGAGCTGCTTGTACGGGTTGGGAGCATGCTGTTGAATGTAGTCGTGCATGCGAGGGGACGTGGGTGAGGTCGAACTAGCTGGGGAGGGTTGTTGGCTCATATAGTCCGGGATCGCGTATGGCTGAGTCGTGGAGTTGGTTGTCATTGGAAAAGTTGGAATCACACTGAATTCTGCGTACGTCTTGGAACAGTAGAAAGTGGGCGGGTTGTGGTTTTGGAAGTAGAGCAGAGGAGAAGAGCCCCGGAAACGCTTTGCTCAAGGACGATTAAGTATTTTAAGCGTGTGGAAGGGTTGTCCAATAGCCCCAACGGTGTCTCTGCGCCACAGAGTTGAGAAAGGAGATCGTGGTTGCGCTTAATGTCGGTATCAACAACAGACTTGGATTGCGGCTGATGACAAGACCCGTGGTGGCTCGCGGAACAGTCCAACCACGGTTTCGGTACCGAGGGTGATCTCAGAGGCGCAGGCAGAGAGACCTCTGATAGGTAATGCGTGATCTGAAAGATCGCAAGGCAACCAGATGGGCCTTTTGAATTGAGGCTGTCGAAAACGTGGGAGGTGGGGTGGGAGGTGAGTGGTGGTGGTAGACAAGAGAGAGTCGATAGTTTTGTGAAGGGTGGGATGGTCGCGGGAGGACGATAACAGGTCAAACGGAAGGGATAAGGCGCCACAGGATCTAGCTGAGAGAAGGGCGCGCCAGACCGTTCTTTGTCTAGAAAGCAACGAAGTTCTATCAAGTGTCAAGCAGTAACACGGTGAGGGAATATCTGGGGGAGTGCATCCAACAAGTACTCGGGAGTATGGGGAGCAGAGGGCAACAAGCATTTTGCCCGCGGAAGGCTACGTGAAGAAAGTCTGGTCGCGAGACCAGAAACCCTGATGGTCTGGGAACCCATGTCATGCCGCAGTGATGGGCATTGGCTGGGCGAAAGGCTCAGGGGACCAAGAGGCCCCAAGCTGATAAGGATGCCCGATCATCCAATCACGGGCGCAGCTTTTTAAACAAAGGATGGCCACTTGGAAAATGCGCGGCTGTCAGACCGAGCAATGCCTCTCTGCCCGCCGCTGCGAGTTCAACCGCGGCATGTCCGCAGGCATAGCGGCATGGTGGCATGGTGGCATGGTGGGCGGTGGCCTAGGCCCTGGATGCCCACCTACGAAATGTACAGGCACAGGCAGCCTCTGCGCCTCTGCGACTCTGCGGGCATCCTGAGCTCTGGCTCTGTCTCTGTGTGTGCGACGGCCTGAGCGACTTCTTGGAGCAGTCAGAGGTATTCGACACCGCCTACGCACACCCAGCTCTCTCTTGCCTCCGGCACCCAGCGGCCTCCACGTCAGACCAAGATACTTATTTTGGGGACCGTGCTCCATTGAACGTCCCAACCAACCATGGGGCGCCTGGATTAACTTTGATCTCTCTTGCCACCAAGGCCCCTTCGTGTGTCAAGTCCAAGACCACGACAAGCGCCGCATCGGGTTGGTTGAGAAGCACTCCAAACCGGGTAAGCCCAAGAGAACCCAACGCGGCGCCGACTGTTCGATAAATAGCCAGCTGGAAAAAGGGCCCCGGCGGGCGCATCAATTGGTCCCAATATGTCGGTATAAGTCGAGGATACCTGGTTGGCTTCCCGACTTCCTGCATCGCCAACTGGCTGGGTTAGACACGGCAGTTTAGGCGGGCACGAGGGGCACGGCGGGCGAGACGGGCGAGTAATGATGTGTTACAGTCAGATACGAGATGGGCGAGGTCATGCCGAGTTTCTGGCATGTGCTGTTCCTAGGGATCAGCCGCGCGAGTCAAACGAATTTTATCTCCAAAGTCGACGATCATGGATCATGTCGGGCCACCATCGGTACCATGAGGAAGGCTGGTGCGAGCCCAATGTGTTTTGGTTGAATAATAGCATCGCTGGTGACGCCGAAGGACGCCCTCAAGGGCACGTTTGGGACCTTGAGTGGGCTTGTTGGTGGAGCTCATGATGAAATTGCAACTCCATTCCTCAGAGAACCCAAGTGGGGGGGGGAAGGATGGATGCAAGACACCGGGAGGAAAACATTCTTCTTGCGTCCCCAGAGGATGATGTGCATTTCCTTAGGGCATCATGCAGCGATCCGAGAACGCTTGGACGAGGCAAAAGGGAGAGGGCAATGGCAGAGCTGATAATGTCAGAGTGGAGAGAGGAGGGGGGGCACCCGAAAAGGGGGGGGAAGTAACAGTGAAGGGAGCGAAACATCCGTGAGCCGTGAGCCGTGAAGCAGTGGTGGTGGTTGTTATTCAGTTGGTTGGGCGGCTTCACGGCCGGGCTCCGCGCAGGCTTGTCAGTGGTCTCGCCAGGCCCGTGAAATACTTGTACTTGTAGGTGGTTGCTGGTGCTTCCCGGCGCCCTTCGAAGGTAGAATGGGACGGGCTGCCGGTGCTGCCAGGCTGGAAATTCTCCATGGTTGCAGCCCTTGGTGCACCTGCTGTCCACACTGGTCCACCTGCAGCACCTACCCGCCTAGCGCCTAGCAGGTCTCCTCCCTGCACCACCTACAAGTCGAAGACCCAAGCCTGCAGCCCACCCTTGCAATCCACCTGCACCCACCAGCTCCCGCCTGCAGCAGCCTCGCCTAGACGGTAGCTTGGTAGCCAATTGGGCGATGGTCCTATCCCCGGATCCCCCCCATGTTCCAGTTAAGGTTTTACCCAACTTCAAACTCGGTGAAAGACCTTTTGTTCCCACGGGATCGTCCACGTTTCCAACCCTCAGCTTCCCCTCCCTTCACATCAAGGCCGTGAAAACAAAAAAACCCATTGCTTTCCCAGATGCTTCGTCTGTGAACTATTGATCATCCATCTAACGGCCGTCTCCCCCCGTCCAGCCTTTTCTTTCCCCGTCTCACCCAAGCATCAACCCACACTCTCCCGATCTCCCGGTGACCTCATCCCCTTTTGTGATCGTCAGCATCGTCGTCATCGTCGTCATCTCTCCTGATCGAGGAGACGGGGAAAGGAAACCACGTCAAGCGATGACCAAAAGGCGCGCCGACCACCTTCGCGATATTTCCCCGAGAGATCCCAATCACCCATGGGTTGCACGAGGCTATCGACCAGATGTGGCTTATGCCAACAGGACCGCTCCCATCGAAGACCCCTACGGTGAGATTGCATATCAGCGCGCCTTCGCCGAGGCGGCCGAGTCCAACTCCTTTCGAGTTCCCGAGCCGGTCCTGTATCACAATTCCCCTTCGGCACGCGAGTATATAAGACGGAGAGACGAGCCCTTCTTCCCCGTCAAACCCACAAAGTCCAGCAACAAATCTACCAGCCAGCCTGCCACACCCACCTCCGCCAACACATCGGCTTCCTCGCCCGCGAAGCTTCCTTCACCTAGAAACGGTTCAGACTCGGGATTTCCTCATGGCCGAGCAGATGCCAATTTGAAGGTGGAACCTGGTGCTCCCAGACCGAATGCATCCCCCAGCACCAAGAATATCCAGCAGCAGTCACCCCGAGCAATAAGACCCGCCGCCGAACAGACTCCATCTCATCTAGGCAACGGTCTCCCTTGGACCTTGGAGCCTAAAATCCAAGCTCCCTCAGGCCCTTCTAAGATGCTCCGATGACCCAAGGAAGTCAGGCAGAGGCTATCTTCCCCCCCAACCCACCGGTCGGGGGGGTCCAACAGACGCCTAGCACTATATCAGCACCACGAACCTTGATTACTTGGGTGATCGCGGCGGCCTTCTTCACGCAGGGATCACGTTCCACAAGATCCCTGGATTCTACTAATCACAGAATTACGACTTCGCGACGCAACACCAGCAGTCTTTTCTCACTATTATTCTTCGGTAAGACCTTGGTATGCACATAGCGATCGGTGGCGAGATCGACACCCCCTAATGAATTTGTATAATGAATTGAGAAGGAGCGTGCACGCCACAGGGAGTCTCCAGCCTTGAGGCCATCTGTCAAACATGACTTAATTGACGAAGTGACGGCCTGCTCAGCAAGAACCAACGCGACGCGACGAGGAACGAGTGACGGACGGACTATTGGTCGAGGAAATCAGATCACAGCCACTTTTGCATCGGATCGCCCCCGGTTCTGCATTTTGGATATCCTGCATGGGTTGAAGCCTCTTATGTTGGTAGGAGTTGCGGCGCAGCAGGGGGGGTGATTTGGACGTGCTTGCTTTGGCGGAAAGGGGAGCATCGACAAGAAAGCGGCAAGAGAGGGTTTGGCGAATTGAAGGGATGGAAATCTTTGTTGCATTATTCTGGCTACACAGGAGTCGAGAAGACAATGGCATCCGCATCCGTCCACTCTCCTTTTTCCCCATCTGACGTCCTGTCACAAAACGTGCTCTCGCTCGCGTGTATCAGGCAGGTTCTGCAAGCATTCTTCGTTGTGCTGTGCTTTGTTCTGTTGCTCTGGCCAGCGAGGCGTTTCTCGACATGTTATGTATATTTTCTCGATGTTTAGGCGTTGCCGAAAGCTGGTTCAAAGAGGCGCCCCATCTTGGGGGGAATATGGAGGCCGACCTCTGACAAGGAATTCCCGGCGCGGCCGTCTCAGGTCTGGCCGGGGATCACTCCAGGCCGCTGGACCAGGAGCGAGATCATGGGCAAGAACAACGTGCGGGATGTCCTCCCTTGCAAGTGCGTCGAGCCATGTGCTCGCACGACACCGACGCCGTTCTGCTCCTCCGCGTGTGCCGAGCTGGCCATGCCTTGATCTCGCGCTGTGCTCTCGGATGCCGAATGCGGGTGGTGCGGTTCTGATGTGTCTGCCGTGGCCTCGGGGCCGGGGCCTCCCTCGCGGTCGCGCAACGCGAGCTGCGGCCTGGCCCAGCGCGTCAGGTCGTCCCACGACACCCACTCCCAGCCGGCGCATTTGTCGGGCTCGAGCAGTTTCGCCTGCGGCATCGCCGTGGCCTTCGCTGTGGCCTTGTTTTGTGTATCGTCGTCGTTATTGACGGCGGCCGTCTTGACCCTCGCGGTCATGAAGATAGTCACATAGTGCTTCCCGCCCACGCCCACGCCCACGCCCACGGCCCCTTCATCTCCTTCTGCTCCCCGCGTCATCGTCGTGACCTTGGAGGACGGTTCATACGGCATGACGTCGTTGGTCGCGGTGAGAAACTCGACCCTTTCCACCTCGAGCCCGGTCTCCTCGCGCACTTCACGCACCGCACACTCCTCGAGCGACTCGCCGAATTCCAGGTGTCCGCCGGGCAGGGCCCAGGTCCCCGCGCCGTGCGAGCCCAGGCGCTGGCCGAGGAGAAACTTGGGCCGTTGCGCCGTGGATCGCGCGGCGGGTTGGGCGGCGTCATTGGGGTCGGCGTGCAGGACGAACACCCCGACCCCGACCCGGGGCACGGAGGAAGCCAATACCTCAGGCGGGGAGGACATGGTCATGTTGTCGTGAGAATTTGTGTCTGACGGTCTCTGGATGTCCAAGGGAGACAGAAGCCCGTGCTGGGATACGGAGACAAGCACTGGTGCCGTCGTCGTTGTCTGCTGCCGCAGTGGTGATCGTGTGGTTCTGCCGTTATCCTCGATTTTCTCGTTCTTCCCGCGAGAGATAGAAACCCAAGGGTGTCAAAAGGAAATCGGAAAAGTAATAGAAATCTCAACACTGAGAAGAATGGAAAGAGAGAATATTTCCCTCTCTCTCTCTCTCTCTCTCTCCCTCTCTCAAACGGCCCTTTGGGTGGTATTTTGTCACTATCGGGTGACTCCTCCAGTCAAAGTGGGCAGGGCAAGGCACACACAACAAACAAAATGTGACGGAATCCCTCTCCCACTTCTCCGCTCTGTAGTGTGTGTCAGTATCTGTGTCTGCGTGTGTGTCTGGTCTGCTCGTTGGAGATGTCGTTGACGCAAATCTTGGTGACTCGGTGACCCGCTCGCTGGCCCAATCACTTCACTTTTTCTCTCAATGTTCGCCTGCCTCCTGGGTGACGGTGCTTCGCAAGATCTGCCTTTCCCAAATCCAGCCTAGCATAGCCTAGCCCAGCCCAGCCCAGCCCAGCCCAGGTAAGCCCAGCAAACTGCGTAGGGCGGTATCGCTCTGTCCAGGACCTCGGACTCGAATAGGACCAGGCTTCTCTTCTTGGCGGTGGTGTCCTGGCGATCACGGGGCGGAGGACGGATTCCAAGAAGTTTGCGGCAAGATGTGTACGTTGCGGTTACGGCAATGGGCGTGGCAACCTGTTATCTGTGGCGGTGCTCATTCTGGGAAGGACGCAGCTCAAGGCTCCGTATTTCAATCACCCTCTTGACGTTTTGATTGGGCAGGGTCTCGGGCTGAGTTATGTGCAAGCCACAAGGTCAGCCTTGTGAGGCTGTTTCGACCTTCTTACTGTTCAACTCTTCCCACTACAAAGCAGTGATGTTGGCAGGCAGTAGTAGGCACTGAGGGTCAAAAAATTTACTCATCGGCGTTAATTCAAACTAGGATTTAGATTCAGCCTCGCGGACTGTCCGTCTCTGACAACACTTACCTGCAGGTAGCGCGTACAGTAGTCTGAATAGAATTCACTTCCTCTGCGTGTGTCAAGAACTCTGGGAAAGTCACTTGAAGTGATCCGGTAGATATGGCGCAGTGAACTGGAATTTCAGTGACCACATAGTTTCAGGCAGTCAGCGTTTGTCTTTATATCTATACGCAAGTACATCTCCCTCCTGTCGACACGTCTTCATATAATGCCCCATCACCGCAATCAAAGCACTTCCAGTCCAGCATGACTGATGAAATAAAGACCAGTATCGGTCGCATTGGTGATGTTGGTCTGCTTGGTATGGCCGAATTTGACAAAGCCGTTCTCCACAGGGCTGGGCACCACTGTGCCGTTGAAGCGATGAAGCCTGTTCTCACCGTTGATGACGGTGAAGTTGGCCAGCGAGATTTCGTTAGGATTGCGACTGACCACCGTCGGCATTCCGAAATAGTACGCGTTGACCTGCTGCTGAGTGATGTGCAGTTCGTAATACCCTCGGTAGTAAATCTCTTGCCATTGCAGTTCGCGGTTGGCACCGACAAGCCACTCACTGGCTTGGACACTTTTCGCGATGGAGATGTTTGCACCATACGGCGACGGGGACGAAACGGCTGTGCCGCCGAACTCAACTCCGATAGCTCCTGCGCCAGTCGCGGGGTCATAGGGGTGATTGTCCAACCACACAAGGTCAGACACCCAGTTTGCGTGGCTGTCTCCTGAGAGCATGATGTTGTTGGTAATGTTATTGCTGTACAACGCTTGAAACGTGCGGTTGCGGTTCGCTTGGTACCCATCCCATGCATCATAATCGAGAGGATCGACGTTGCCATAGGCAACGGATTCATTGATACGACTGAAGACCGTCTGGGACCCAATGACACGCCATGTTGCACCACGGTTCTTCGAGTTGATCAGGGATTGATAGAACCAATTCTCCTGGCGAGAGCCCATCATGGATCGACCGGCATCGTTCGATATTTCGTGGACATAGTCTGTGTTCCAGTACAGGTCGGTTATGGAGCGGTCATATTGGCGAGTATCGAGCATAATGAGGTCGAAGAGGCTACCGATCGAGAAGGATCGCCAAATTCGGAGCTAGATCCAGTGTCAGAACGGCCTGCTGTTCGAACACGTTGTCTTACATCATCACCCATCTCGACTTGTCTGATGGGCATCCATTCAAAATATGCTCGGACTGCGTTCATCTTCCTTTGATCAACAGAGACGCCACCGTCTTCAATGAAAGACGCTTCGGTGTTGTTGAGCTCTGAGGAGCCATCACGGTAGGTATTGTCGGCAACCTCATGATCATCCCAGACGGCGATCCAGGGGAAGTTTGCGTGACTGGCAATCAGATCCAGATCGGTCTTGTAGGTGGCATGACTAACGAGCGAGCCAGGTCAGTGCGGTCGTTTGAAAGGGGAGAATAGGATCCATTTGAGCTTATAAGGGTCAAAAACCACTCACCGCTTGCGGTAATCATAGAGAGTATAGATCTCTCTGTCCGGCAAGGGGACACGACCAATAGTCTGACCCCACCCATATTCACCATTGGCATATTCATAAATGTAGTCGCCGAGATGGATAACATAGTCGACGGAATCTTTGCGGACAGGGTTCCCGAACGCGTTGAAGAAACCGAACGGGAAATTGCTGCAAGAGTAGACCGCCAGGTTGACTCCAGTGACATTGTCAGTGGCCGTGGGAGTCGTCTTGGTTCTGCCAACCATGCTAGAAACACTGCTGTTGCAGACTGTGAATTGGTAGTAGTATTGGGTGAAAGGTTGCAGGTTGGAAGCTTCAACCTTGACCGTGTAATCGACGTCCGAGCTCGTGTATACAGTTCCTTGGTCGACCACAGATGACAACGCCTTGTCGGTAGCGATCTTCCAGGTCAGGCAGACAGGAGAAGTGGAGGGTGGCTTCCCCTCGTCGGTGTCGTTGTAGATAGGGACAGGATTGTAAAGCGGCACAAAACCACTGGTGGAGCTGTTGCTCTTGACGTCGTCTGAGCTGGGAGCACATCGTGTCCACAGAATTACGCTGTTGGGATATGGGTCACCGGAAGCAACTCCATGAGTGAAGTTGAGCTGGGAGGCCGGCGGGGACTGTCTCTCAACATGTCGCTTGACGACCTTCCGCACAGAGATACCGAGAGCAGGATGGTGAAGGGACGGAGAGCGGTAGTTTAGATTTGCACCATAGCTAGCAAGTGTAGCACCAATCAAGGTGGCAAACACAAGGAACTGCAACATGTTGTGGGAGAGCTCGTGGAAGAGAGTGAATTTGGGTGCTCACCTTTTTCCTTCACACTCTCTCACCTGAGGGGAGGGCGAGCTCTTTTTCAAGGAGCTCACAGCTCAGAGCTCTGGGATCTCCAACTCCAACTGACGCAAGGTTTCTACCCTGGGCGTGCCACGCTTCCTCCATCGCGATGGCCATCGCAGATGCTATTTGTCAAGCAAAAAATAGCCACCTAAGGTTCAGGGGACAAGCTTCCCACTGCATATTGGCAGGAGAAATGAGCCAATTGATGGCGAGGCTGCGGACATGCTCAAGGCAGAGGCCGGGTCGGCTGCGCCCGGATTTGCTCTGGATCGGTGTTGGAGCTGCCTATCTGATCGTAGTCAGGTCGAACAGAAGCATGTTGGAGCGATGACAGCGCTGATGGCGACCATGGGGCTTTGCGTTGAACATGGACAAGGGACAGAAGTGGTAAGTCGCAGGAAGAAAAGAAAGTTTAGATCGAAGGAAGCATGCAGTAGTGGTAGAGGGCAACACGGCGCAGCCACACCTCGACGAGCCTTGATGCACGTGCACGAGCCTACCAGTCAAATCAACACCGAGGCATTGCAAAGCAGCTGTCCATCTCCACGTCATGACTATCCTCTCACTGGCACCATAGCCTGCCCAACGTCCATGTCTTGCCAGGAGCCCGATTACTGACCAGCATGGAGATCGGCCGGGGGCATGTACTTTACAACGGCTGGCAAAAAGGGCAAACAACCAAGCAAGACTTGAAGGCTGCCTGAACGGGCAAAAGCTCTTCCTGCCTCTCTCCGTTTGCGATTACAGTATGTACTACCTTGTCCCTTTTCTGCGAGAGCGTCCATAGCAATCAATTGCTCACTCGGGCACGATCGCCCCTAAGCTCCTCCACATGTCACAGCGATACCCTCTTCCGGCTTCCCATGTATATGCATCGACTAGCGTGAAATTGTTCACTAGGCCCGGTTCCCCGTATTCTGTCAAGTTGGCCTTGATGTAGGACAAATTGAACGCGAACGGTGTACCCCCAGTAACGTTGAGGTTGATCTGGTAGGGCGAGTACATCTTGAAAGGAGGCCAATCCGAAGCCGGATTGCTTAGGGTACTGTTAGACGAAAGTCCATTGGCAACAGCACTGGGGATAGATGGGTTGTCCGACGTAATGAAGCTGCCCCAAATCTTCATAGCTGCGTTAACAAAGTCCGGGCTTTGGTTTGGTGTTGGCGGTCCAAAGTAAGCTGTCAAGTCGGTCCCATGAACAGCAATCGGCACTGAATATTGGTACTTGAACGAGTTGCGTCCATGGTCACTGTACGCCTCTGCCATCCAGTACGAGGGGCATACAAAGGTCGTCTCCGAATAGATAGCCTGAATAGAAATCAGCAACGTCGGAGTGCTCAAATCCCACGTTTTGCGCTCACAAAAGCTCTTTGCTGCTGCCCTGTTGCAACGCTACTCTGGTTGATGAAACTCGGTAGCCCGGTACCAGAAGAGGCATACAATGGGGCATCGGGATTCGTTGAGTCATTCGAACTTGGATAATAGAGAAGGACCTTTGCAATGTCATCGTTTGTGAACAGCGGAAACGTCAATTGCAACCATGCCACCAGGTCGTCCTCGGTCGTAATGTTGGGTTGAGTGTATGCCGGTCCCTCAAGGGCGTTATTGCTCACTAGCAAATTTAGTCCATTAAGCTCTTTACGCAAGAGCTGGCGACTAGGAAGATCTTGGACAAAGATGCCGTCTGTTACCGGTAAGAAAGCCCAAGTCCCATATTTTCCAGACTCGGACAATGTGGCGCTTGCGTTTTGTAGCGTGGCCGAGTCTTGACCAACGAGACAGTCAAAGATTGTATTTGGATGAGCACCATAGGGCAGGGTGGGTGCGCAACCCACCATCGACGCAAAGGCGTAATATGCCTGCGAAGGCTGCCAGTCCTTATATCCGTACTGCATGGGTAGGTACGGCGATGAGGCGATCGTCTAGCTCTGTCAGATCTCTTACAGCGTGTCCTGGATCTAGTGCCTTACATTCCTGAAGAGCGCCTGGCCAAGGGAGCCACCAAACGCCATGTCTTGCAGCTAAAACTCCGGAGTCAGTGCCGGTTGATCTCCTTGGATAGTTGTGTTTCGCTAAGGGGAGCACTGCCTGTGTTTCCTTCGTCTGAACGAGCAACATACCATGACGGATCCAGCCCCTGCGAAAATTTGTTAGCATGCACCACCTTCACGAAAATCCGACAGTGACGTTCTCTTGATACAAGAAATACCAGGTTGAAGGGTTAGGAGCCTACCTGCCGATTGCCCAGCTATCGTCACGTGGTTGGGGTCCCCTCCAAACAAGGAGATATACCGCTGAGCCCACTGCAGCGCAAGATGTTGGTCTAGTAAGCCAGCGTTAACCACGCCGTTCCGGAAGACTTCATCTCCGGCAAGAAACCCAAAGGCACCAAGCTGAGATAGGTCAGCCTTGACTCGGAGAAATAGTCTGGAAGCCCAACCCTGTACTGGATGGTCACCCCAACGAAGGAGTTATTGTTAGCATTGATGATAGCCGACAGGTCCTGCTGGCCGTTTCCTCTTCCATATCCCCCGCCATGAATGTAGAAAAGCACAGGGAGTGGGCTGGAAGGATTTGGCGGCGCGTATACATTGAGAAACAAGCAATCTTCGCTCGAGCCTGTACTGTTGAGAGGCACGAGAGTATTTGTTGTATCCTGGTTCTGCGGACATATGGGACCAAATTGGGTTGCTTGGATCACGGAGTCACGGTTTGTTTGAGGAGCTTGAGGAGCTTGCCATCTGTTCGAGCCAGTGGGGGGTGCTGCGAACCGGATGCTAAGTTGTAATCAGTTCTGGGGTCCTTGAGAATGGGAGCGGCTCAGATGCTAGGTACCCTTTCCACACATTCAATCCCGTAGTCGAGTTAGTATAGCCCTGATAGACCTCGTAGCCAAGGTCGACTTGTAGCGAAGAGCTGTTTCCAGTCGAAGCTTGACGAGGACGGAGGATAGGTGGATACGGTTGTGGGTTGTACTGAGGATGGGCAGAGCAGCTCGCTGACAGGGAGGCGGCAATGAAAAGTAGGAAATGCATTTTTACCTGTAGACTCTCCAACCGAGCGTTTGTATGGGAACTCAGGGGGTTGAGGGAATCAAGAGGATCGTTTCGAGGACACAGAGTTTTTCATTTATTCTGAGGGCAGAGTCGGTCTGGTCTGTCGCACAAGGGACCGTTAATGCCGTGACTGTCGGACAGTGTCCGGCATCGAGTTGGGAATGGCATTGTGGATTTGACCCCGAGCTGCAGTTGATATTAGCCGTATATCAAAACAGATGCGAAAGAAAATGGAGAAGAGAGGTCAATGGATAGACGTCATTGGCTTCCCCACATTCTTAGACTCTGAACTCCTCATTCTCGGATCAGCCACCCCGTCATTCAGGATGCAAGAGAAGTTGGTCAATGTCCTTGTGAGGCTGGACCACTCCGCACGGCAGATGGTCATAACCGCTTGCTCCGATGCTCGCTCTGGAAAACGACGAGATAATTGAACCGACATGGATCTGCTCGAGCCAATGAAATCCAAGGCACCAATGTGTTTGCTGGCGGTGTAGCCACCACACAGTTAGAATCTATTTTCCTATGACCTCCTTTAGCAGATGACCATCAAACCCAATTATCTCACCTGTCAGGTTCGGTGAGATGCAACATCCACGGTCGTTTTCCTGTGCCGCCTCCCATCAGTTTTACTCCGCCTCCAGCCACCATTTGAGCTTGACATCTGTATCCGCAAGCAAGCGCTTTAGCCTCCGAGCACCAACTGCGGACTCTATTCAAGTTGGAGCTCATCTTTGACCAATGGGCCATACGTTGGGTGGACATTTAGTTGCTCTTCTTGTCGCCACCGCTGGGGTTCATTTGGTTGTACTTGACGCTCAGTTCGTCGTATTCCTTTTGCAGACCTTGCGCTTGACTCTTCATTGCCTCAAGTTCTTTGTCCTTCTTTTGAAGTTGCTTCTTGAGTTCACCAATCTGGTCCGCCCGGTATTCTCCGCTGAGTTTCTCTCCCTCTTTGCCGCCAGCGCGCTTGTCGCCTTCATACATCTTGACCTTCTCTTCGAGGCGAAGGACATCAAGGATCATGCCGTATGTGCGGTTGAGGATGAGGGAGAGGAAAAGAGTAAAGCCGGTCAGGTACATGTTGCGTTGAGAATAGAACTTGCGGGCTTGAACCTCCATCCGCTCAGAACCTATTGCTGCTGCACGTCTGTTCCCGTCAGTGATGATCTTTGTGCTAGCCAGATGTGATCTTGTGGCATACCCTGCACCAGTAGTGTCCTTTGATAAAGCTGCCATTTCAACCTGGACTCGGTAGACTCTGTTGACACTGTCGAGGAATAGGATGAGGATGAAGATGAAGGTGATCTTGTGGAGTGTCAGTCGACTTCAGGTCATCTGGGCTGAAAATGTGGCATACCTTCATCCCATACTGTATCTTGGCTACGAGAGGACTTTCGGATATGAAGTTGAACATTTTTCGCTTGACTGTGAACGGCATCGGGACGATGAGGGCCAAGAACAAGACCATCTCCGCCACCAGAAGCATGAATACCTGTAAAGACTTGTCAGCTTCAGTAGTCCGAGGTAGCTGCTACACAGCAGCACAGGGAAGATTGACAGACCAGGCTGTAGTAGAGCGTCATGTTGGCGAATTGATTTGGATGGGATTCCTGCTTTCAATCTTGCAAGAATTAGGGGTATTGGAGGGACGATGTCAAAGAGCAGAGTGCGCAGAGACAGCGATTCAAGGGCACAAAGTATTGGGATGTAGTACTTGTAGAGCAGAGAGGACACGAATTGCAAGTGGAAACCAGACAAGAAATAAAAGGCCACAGTCTGCAGGCGACCAGTGGTAGTGGTGGTGGAATTGTGTGGGCCGGTTTGTTGCGTCACTGTCGAAACAGAGTGACCTGAAAGTGGTCGTCAGCTGCGACAGGCTGCCACAGTGGCTGCCCACCAGCTGCAACACCAGGCGCGCGTCATAAGTGCGCAGTAGGGGTGTATGTCTCGCCGGACTGGCTTCTATGGCGGTCCGTATCTGCTTACTAGCGCAGTTATGCTTCTCTAACCCCCGGAGCCTCAACTTTACGAAGACAGTCCATCCTGCGACACACACAGCGCACCATCTCGAGCCATAGCATTCACTACATATTTGCTTAATTGTCACCATAGCAGAGGGGATATATCTCGTTGCAAGCCCACAATCCTTTCAGTCTTACCGACACGATCGTTATGCAAGGCTGGGCATCACGATCTGTTGGAATTGAAGGACTCGACAAGACTGGAACTTCTTTTGGGCTTAGCACCTGATAATAGGACTGATTTCTCTGTGGTGGTAGAAACTGGCATTGTAGCTCTATCTCAGAGTTCATTACGCCGGCTGCCTCTACCAGACGAGGCATTTGGCTGTCACTACCTATCCTTCGTAATATTTGCAGATAAGCTCATTCATCCCCGGCCTCCCCACCAAGGTTTCTTGCGTTGAAAGCATTGTGCCGGACCACCCAGTCAAAAGTGCGAGAAGAAGAAGAGAGGATTACAAACGCAACGCGGCAGAGCACAGCACAGCACAGCAATTCCTCCGAAGGCAGCCGCGGCAAGAAAAGGATAACGAAGTCAATCAGTCCACTTGCTTGTCCTGCTGGAACTCGAGCCCGTTTCCTTCCACGACTCATCCATTTCGATTTCCAGGGAAACCTGTAAAATCCAAAAGAACGCCGTGCGTCATCAGAACAATGGCAAAAGGCGGTCGACATAACCCGTAGCTGGATCGATGTGGTGCTTGTTGGCCGATTTGGATGGTACAGTCATTATCCCATATTCACTTTTCGGCTCTCGGAGAGAGACGGAGGACTTGTTTACGTCGTAGAGGCTTTTGGAGTAGCAAGGTGTTTTATGCTAGCATTCCTTCGATTCGATGGTTTGCTAGCCGAGGGATGTCCCGACGTGTCCATCCTCTCCTTACCATTCGAATTCCCCTTGACCCTTGTGGAAAACGTACCTGATTGCAGAACAGGTCAGTATCACATTACCATCTCAAGTAGCCGATCCAAGGAAGTACAGCAGAACAAAAAGAAATCGAAATCAAAGGACTTACTCGTTTCCCTCAACCCTCAAAATACCGTCCTTGAGGATGCACTTCCACTTATTTTTGACCCGCTGAACTTTATCATAGGTACAGAGCATGACTTGATCCGTATTCTCGCCATTCTCCTCGTTTGCAGCCAGATCGTCAGGGTCATCCAGATCGGAGTTGATGGCATCCTCATCCTCATCTCCATCATCATCGTCACCTGTCGCATCGCCCTGTGCGCGGCTGATGCTGGTGGTATGTGTGGTCGTCTCCGACGGGACAATTGCCTTGAGGTTTCGGGTAATAGCTTTGCCTGGAATTGTACGTTCATCGAGAGGTGTCAGAAGACCACCGCCTTCGAGCTGTTGTTGCTTCGCATGGAAGTGAGCACGCATCAAACGATCAGCTTCAGCACCATGAGCAGCAGCGAATGCTTTTCGTTGAGCGTATTCTGTCTCCCAGTCGTCACGAGCGTCGCACGGTCCGTCTGTCTGGCCTGCATTGACTGTGGCTTGTGGTGGAGGCTTGATGTCGGCGGTATAGTCCTGAATATCGGTGAACGCAGAACCAGAGTCTTCCTGCTTGATGTAGTTGCTCGAGGGTGCTGCAGATGGTTGCATGGGTACACGAGGTGGATTGCCGGATTGAAGTTGGGCGATTTGAGGTCCAGCACGTTGACCAAAACTCTGGTGAAGATTCATGGCCGCTCGATCGCGAGCTGTCAAGGGCTGACCCTGCTGGAAAGAGGGTGCCTGATAGGGTCGAGGAGGAGGGGCTACTTGTTCAATAGGATAGGAGGGTGCATTGTTTTCGGTCTTGATGACAGGCGCTGAAGGGGCGGCCTGTTGAGATGGAGGAGTGCTGACATTGGTTCCATTGCTTGGTAGCGTTTGAGGAGTGGGTTTCGCGTTGCTGGGAACCGTGCTTTGCTCTTTAACAGCTGGAGCTGGAGGAGGATCCCACGGAAGCTGCGCGACCTTGAGACCAGAAAGCTTCTTCTGCCATTCCTGTAGCGAAACTTGTCAGTATACCAGCCAAAGCGCCATACTAAAACGGAAACGGGGGATGCGCTGGGTGCACAAGCCCAGAAGGGACTAGTGCAGGACACGTGGGTGGGCTGATGTGGTGCGCGGCGGTGGCGTCCAAGGCGTATAAAAACAGGCTATGGGTCAAGAAGGGGGCGCCTTCAAGAACCTTCCGATCCCCGCCTCGCCTCGCCCGCTGCCCTCGCTCACTCGCCCTCCTCCCACCCAGCGCGCTGCCGTCTGCCTGCGACGAACCCGCCGTCCCATGTTCACACAAAAGGATTCCTTGTCTTTGCCTCCTCCCATGTACCTTTCTTGCACGGCATCCTGAGTGTTGATGGGGAATGATTTTGGCGATGGAAAAGATACAGTGTCGTGTGCGGTCGATGGCTGTAAGGGACTTACCGATCTCAGCAATTCAAGAGTAGCCAGCTCAACACCGCCTTCCTCAAAGTCTTGCCGTGACGCCTCGCAGACGTCATTTATGACTTTCGCATAGACGTCGCCCTGATGCAGGTGATATGATTAGCCTTTAGATGGACCCAGAGGCAGACTGCGCTCAACGGATTGAGTCTCGTTTGGCGAGGCAAGAAGACGAGAGTGAAGCCAAGAACCAAAGATGCGAGACACTCACCACCGAAGCCTTGGACATGTTGCGGTGGTGATAAGTTTGATGCTGTTCAAGCTCTCTCTAGTCCTCAAGTCTGTTGATGTGCCAGTCTGCGCAACTGGGAGATGGCGCCGGGTGTAGATGTGGTGGTAGTGAGGAGGAAGTGTCAACAGACTGGAGTTACGGCAGACTGAGAGCGTCGAGGCCGTGACAGGTTAGAGTTGCGCTGGAATTCACCTCTCACTAGACATTTATAGTACATCCAAAGAATCGCGGATTATTCTTCAAGTAAATTCCAAGGACTGCAAAGGAGAGTGAAGTCGATCTAACGTGATGGAATGTGAGGTGGTGAATCAGGCGTGATGGCAAGTTCACAAGAGCAAGAGAAGTGATGACCCCGACGCCCGCAAACCAAGGCTTGGCCTGGCCACTGGACACCCTTACCAGACCTGCACTTCGGGGGCCTCTGGCTAACCCAGCTAGTTAAGCGGCTAGTGAGGCTCTACCTGGCGAGCCCTACAAGTAGTGATCACCTTCAATACCGCGCATCACGCTCCCACCTCCATGGTCTCAATCGCGAATACCTAGGCTCAATCAATCCATCGTCAACCAGTTTTTCAAGGTACGCTTATCTTCTTGAGAAAACTGAGATAACTCTCGCACGACTCCCGGACATCAGGCATTCTAGGCTCCGTCACTGATCTGCGCTTGCCAGCGACCATGGCCTTCAGACCCGCCCTCATCGTGGTCGACATGCAAAATGATTTCTGTCCGCCCGTACGGAAAGCCTGCACGAATACTTTCATACTCATCGTTGATGCTGATATGCATAGGACGGCTCACTCGCTGTCTCGGGAGGCCGAGAAATTGTGCCACTGATCAACAGGCTCCTTGAGTCACCCAGTTTTGCCTTGAAAGTCGCCACGCAAGACTGGCATCCAACTAACCATGTTTCGTTTGCGGCAAACCATCCTGCCCCAGACAACAAACCCTTCGAGTCATTTGTCACCGTGCGCAACCTAGTTGGCAACAATCCAGACGAGACGATGCAGCAAAGACTGTGGCCCGTCCATTGTGTCCAGGGTACAAAAGGCGCTGAGATCGTTCCAGAACTTGATCTCTCCAATGTACGTTTCACTGTCCAGAAAGGCCAAGATTCCAGGGTTGAAATGTACTCTGCCTTCTCCGACTCCTTTGGCAACTTGACGTTTGGTGCTGGAGGAGTAAGTCACGACCTTGCAAAAGAACTGGCGGCTGAGCATATATCCCACGTTTATGTTGTTGGCTTGGCTGGAGATTATTGTGTCAAAGATACAGCTCTTGGATCGGCAAAGGCAGGCTTCACCACCTATGTTATAGAGGAGGCCCAACGATGTGTGGACCCCAGCACGTGGCTCGATGTCAAGGGTGCTCTAGCACAGGGCTCCGTCACTGTGGTCAGTGTGGACGGCGATGAGGTTCGGCGGGTCCTCGGCTCCTGAAGTCAATCTTGTCGTGTCGATCCCACGAGAATAGATGTGAAGCAGTATGGATTCTGAAATCCCATGCCTTCAAGTGCTGTTCTTGTCAGGCTGCAAGCTGCGATCTAAGGTAATCCGTTTGTTCAGTATGTGCCGGTGTCTGCTTATTCCCTGTCATGAAGCTATTGCTTTCACGGCATTCTCGAGCGCTGGGGCGATGTGCAATACTGGACGAACACTGCCATGAATCAGTATGTCGTCGTATGTCGGCTGGCACGGTTGTGGACAGAGTCGCCTTCTGCAGCTCTTTTTTGCAAATTCACACACACGAGACCTGCTAAACTGCAAATCTGGAAGATGTGGGTTACTTCTTTGCGTTTTAGGGTCAAGCTGGACGGAAACCCTATGGGCGTCCTAGCTCCTGAAGGGGTGTAGTGATGATTGTTTGAAGATGTCTACAGGAAGTTTGAGACCGATCATATCATCTTACGCTACTCAGTTGATTTTCTTTGCCGAAGACACTACATAGTTCAGAGCTGCGTAGCTCACGAGTTTCGATGTCCTCTATGTCCCTGGCTGGGGTTCTTCAGAGTTCGTCGTAGTCAATCAGCCGTGGTACTGTCTGAGGCAGGTCAGGATTCCGCTTCGACACACGGGTCATAATTTCCTCCCGTTGTGTTCTCGTAAATAAAAGATTGTCTTCTTCATGAGCTGTTGCACTGCCAGATAGCTGTCTGCTGTTGAGCAATGCAGGCACAGCAGCTACAATGACCCGTATTCATGTCTCGGAATGGTCGATACCCATTATCAAAGAGACTGAAAGAAACTCGGAACGGAGCAATTGGTGACGACGGAAAGATTCATGGTGGAATAATGTGGCCAATCATGCAAAGGTGTGGGATGCTGGTCAGTGTTACACCCCTGTGTAGCATTTCCTCGCTGTGATCTTGATGCCTCAAGTCCCAGATCCGCCATTTGAATCTCTACACCCAGGGAATAGTCGACAGAACTTCTAGAGAGTACAGGCTGTGGGCAACATCGAGCTTGCGGAGGAAATGCCACATTCGGTCCATCCTACACCACGGGAAAATACGCCCGACACAAGTAGAGAGCAAGACCTCTCAAGACTCTGGTGGAATATCAATGTCCCGCGGGAGCAGTGGACCGAAGAGTGCCCGCCATATCTGCTTGGGCAAAGTGAGAAGAACATTGGGATCCTGAGCCGCAAAGATGAGGAATTTGTCCGATTTACTTGGCAACAAGTTGAGGAACTAGTTCGTAAGTCTTCCTTTTCGTGAGGCTGCGAATAGATTGCCAGGTCCAGGAGATAGTGTCGCGAGGATCCGAAGTCAGCAGAGGACGACCCGTGAATCTGGCATGAAGGCAACACTCAGCTACGACAATGATACCTGACACATCTTCTCACACAAGGGACGAACACCATTCACCGATTCCAGCGACCATCAAGCCAACTCCGGGGTTACCTTGCCTATGTCTACCATCTCAAGAAAACCTACGGCTCTGTTCTCTCATACATCCAAGAACACCGCCTCAATTGGCCCACCATCACTCCCAGTGGAGATGCACCGTTCAGCAATCCTTCCGACTACAAGATTTTATACAACGACTGGCCGTACTTTGTCGAGGACGGGATAAAACATCTCGTTGTATGGACGAAATTTCAGATCGACGAGGTGGAGGAGACGGGAGAGGTGACCCCAGAGGCGACGAGGCAGATCGACGAGTTCATCCGAAAGACGTTTTGTGAGGGAGAAGCTGGAAAGAGGATAGAGAGGGAAAGGATCGTATGGTTTAAGAACTGGAAGAGTTTGAAAAGCGTACATGCGTTAGGTGAGTTGAGATTGTCCCAGGCGAGAACGTGGTTGAGGATGAGTTGGTGACTATGAGCGGTTGTGCCTAATCTGTGACTGCGACAGAACATTTCCACGTCATGCTTCATCAACCACCGGAGACACTCATTGAAGCCGTTACAGAGGGAGATCGGCCTACTTGCGAAACCTGGATGGCAGCGATGAGTTGAGTTGGTGAGATGTGTTCTTTGTAGGTCCAGGCTGTTCAGCACGTTGCGTGGGACGGCGCCATCATACCGAGGGAGGGTAATATAGAATACACTTGAAGGGAAAGACTAGAATCCGGGATGCTCAGCATGAGCAGCATTAGATGGCGAGTTCCCAAATTCAAGGGATTCATGAGTAACCAGCGACTCGGGAATAACTGTGGCCGGATGCCTGCTGCTCCTTGGGATTCTGCAATTTGCGGCATGCGGATGACGCAGCATTTTTTGCTTTGTTCAGTTCTCCACTTGTGCTCGGAAACCCGCTGCGCCTGTCCAGTGAACAACGGTTCGCGCGCAGGTAGAATCTGCAAATTCCCCTCGAGTGGAAATAGGCGTCTTTTTTAGATACTTTACTCATCTGCCAGCTGTGTCCCCGTAAACCTGCACGGTCGTCACTGAGCTCTTGACTCTGTCTCCTCGATTGCTGCAGTTGACCGTCGACCAGTGTGGCTTCCAAGACCGTTCGTATCTGCCCAGCAGAAACCTGATCTCTTCCCCCCCGCCATATCCGACCCTCCACGACGTCATATCACCACCGCCAATTCCTTGCTCTACCCATTGTTCCCCCTCCGCAGTACAGAATCCTCGCTCGTGCATGAGGGTGGATAATGGACAAGATGAAGCACTCGATAGGTGGAGCGCTGCGAAATCGCAGCGAGTCCAAAAGTATGGTCACAGCCCCTCAATGCGCGGTCACTGCGTCAGGCTGACTTGAAGATTCAGGTAATCGGTCTTCCTCAGAGGATCAACGAGAAGCCACCGATGAGGACACTATGGTTATCGAGCCCGAGCAGGGGAACAGTGGGTTCAACTCGACAATCGCTGAAGAGATGGCGGTGCTGACGACATGAATAGTCCTTTTACACATCATCTCGCAGTTGCGCCCGGGCGCCGACCTGTCTCGGATCACCCTCCCCACCTTCATCCTCGAGGAGAGATCGATGCTGGAAAGAATAACGAAGTATGGTTTGCTCCAACGAAACAAATATGGACCACAACTCACGAGTACCCCTAGTTTTATGGCCCATCCTGATACACTCCTCCCAATGCCCTCCATCGACGACCCGATTGAACGATTTGTCTCGGTCGTCAAGTTCTATCTTAGTGGCTGGCACATTAGACCTGCGTACGACATCCTCCACATTCCAGATGAAATGGCGACGCTGATAATCTCCTAGTGGCGTCAAGAAGCCCTTGAACCCGATTCTTGGGGAAACATTTACTTGCTGGTGGGAATACCCGGACAAGACGCGAGGCTACTACATCTCGGAGCAGACCTCGCATCATCCACCGAAGTCTTCGTATTTCTTCATGGCGCCGCACCACCATATTCGGGTTGATGGTACTTTGAAGCCCCGCAGTAAGTTTCTGGGCAATTCGGCGGCCAGCATGATGGAAGGTATTTCGTACCTGAGATTCACCAACCGAGGGAAGTCCAAGGGCGGCGAAAAATAGTATGTTTGGATCCCGAATCTCACTGGATTGTGTTTCTGATTGCAGCAGCATCCTAACACAACCCAATATGTACGCTCGAGGGATTCTTTTCGGTAAGATGAAATATGAATTGGGCGACCATTCGTATGTGCGATGTCCGGAAAATGGGTTGACCGCAGACATTGAGTTCAAGACCAAGGGCTGGGTCGGAGGCACCTACAATGCCATTGGAGGGTCCATCAGAAATGAGCGGACGGGAGAAGTCCTCTACGAATTGTCTGGATACTGGTCCGGAGAGATGACCATCAAGGACACCAAGACTGGCCAGAAAAAGACCCTCTTTGATGCCACCCATGCCAAACACGCCCCGCCCTTGACCCGGCCACTCGAAGAACAGGGAGACCGCGAATCTCAGAAACTTTGGAAGTCGACAATACAGGCAGTGCACGCGAGAGACCATGAAGTTGCTACCACTGAGAAAGCAAAAATTGAAGATCGCCAGAGGGAAGAGGCCAAACGAAGAGAAGAATTGGGTGTTGAGTGGAAACCTAAATTGTTTCGAAGAGTGGATGCACGACCTGGATCCTGTGAAGAAGGCGAGGAGGATCTGGAGTGGATTATCAATGCACATCTGTGAGTTTGTGTACTGCTCTATCCTTGTCTTTGACTAATGGCCTCGTTAGGGATACAAAGACTGGTCCGGAAGAGCTGATCGAAAGGATTCTTTCGATAGCTCCTATACTTCCGGGTCAAGTTGAAAACTCTGAACAAGACACAAGGCGCCACTCTTTCCAGTATCACGAGCGTACATCCCACCAAGCAGCAGGTCAATCCGGCCACGGCCATCTGCACGCCTCGGACAATCTGATCGATTTCGATTCCCGGCCACCAAGCACAGCACCGCCGGAGAGCCACGCGAAGCAGCCAAACTCACAACCACAGCAGACCTCACACCAGCAGACAGCGAATCTGATGGATGATGACAATGATATGTCGCACATGAACAGTCAAATGTCGAAAATGAACATGCATGAAGCAATGGTGCCGGAGGGTCAAAAGCCACTGAGGAGAGCAGACACAGACACTAGCGAGGTGGATTTGTTCGTTGATGCAGAAGGCTGAGGGGCCGCAGAAAAGAGCTGTTGAATGAGAGTGATGCGCTTTGACATGCCCTTGCCCTCGACAGAGCTGGAGGGCGGGAGGAAACTTAAGGTCATCCTCGTCCATCTCCATCGGCACACGATCTCCACGACAACGAGGATATAGAGAGACAGTGGTCAGAATTGTTCAAGACGGACTGGCGTTGAGAGCATGTTCTAGAGTGCACCTACAGAACAAGCACAAGACCCCTAATGCAATTTTATGAAGGCTGTATTGGTCTGCAAGTATGGCGTAGCTTCACGAGCTCTTGCCTTCCAACCTGGGAGGCGTTGCCACGTACCTGCATCCAGAAGCCCGAGTATTACCGAAGCCCGAGCGGCCACTAGCAAATCAAATGAGGGGAATCGGCTCGTGCCAGCGCTAGTTAGGGGCCCTTAAACCTCTCTGGGACAAGCGACTTGCGGAGGATAAAGGCGCCTTGGGGACAATCAGCAGGTGCGGGGAAGCCCTGGAGCCTGCCCGACGCCTAAACCACCCCCTTGACCGCCGCACCCTGCCTGCCACCCTGCCGCCGGTGCTCGGTAACTGCAACAACCTTGGAACGTTTCATGTGATTGCCCTTGCGCAGCCCGACCAGTGGGAAGGTGCCCAAAAGCTGCTTGAAAGGTCGGTTGCAAGGGGCAAGTCAGCTAATATAATAACCGGCGCACCAAGTTCGGTTCAATTCCATCCTCAACCTCCTTCTTCCTCATAATACACCGCGACTCTCTCTCTCCGTGTGCCTTATCAGAGGTCAACACCTATCCTCCCTTAACTCTCCACTCTGCATAGCACTGCAAGACCCTGTACCTTTGATTAACTTCGTTCAGCGACTGGACATTACTCGCTCGCATCCTCTTCCACCAACCCGGAGTTTGAGCGATACATTGCCGAGCGTTCTCACTTTGACTCGGTTCAACAGTTGCAAACGACGACGCTGTCCGCAGCAGACTACGCTTGACTCGTCCCCAGACGTTCATATTCACCACAGGTCAAACGTCAAGTAGACGCCTAGACTCCTGCCCTCGACGCACCCCAACAATCAAGTCCGTTGCGCCTACTCGTCCGCCTCGATTACTGAACAAATCAGCGAACACAAACTCGCAACTTCAGCACCACCTCATACAAAAGACAAGGAACAAACAAGCAGCGACAATGCAGACCCGCACAATCCTCGGCGTCGGTGCCCTCCTCGGTGTCGGCGCGTTGGCGGTCACCCAGCTGTCCATCCAATCCCAGGATCGCCAGTACAAGAAGACTCTCCAGTACATGCACGATGGTCGGGAGAAGATCCAGGAGCGCATGAATCAGATGGCCAACAGCGTGACTGGGAAGAAGTGATCGATGGAGGGTGATTTGCAAGAACTGTGGAATGAGATGCGGGAATATAACCATATTCTTCAAAACGGAGGCGGGGCAGAGAATAGGAACCAAGAAGCAGGGCAGTATTCAGCACAGTGTTAGTGTTGAGGTGGTCGGAAGGAGCTGGACCCATAGACATGAGCTACATGGCATTTCATTTCTCTCCAAGCCAAAGTCAAAGTCATACCAAAAAGCATCGACCATGGGGACACATGGCAGCTGTTTGCACACCAGAAAGGATTTCGGCTGTCTGTGGTTAGATTGCACTTTTTGCTGGGCGGAAGCGAAGGCAGCCTCTCACCTTTAGCATAATACAACACGAGGAGTTCCGAGCTTCAATGTCTCTCGCCCATTTCAACATGATTCGGATTCGTTCCTTGCTAGCTACGTACACGGCTCCCAGTCTGCCTGCACGCCAGTTTGCTCCAATACCTACTTAGACCGCAGACCCAGACATGGAAACACTCCCATTGTAGTTCATCCCCCCTGGTCGTATCCATGGATTCATTCGTATCAGACGTAGCCGGAGATGACCATACGCCATGCGCCCTTCATGCCTCGAGCCTCTTTTCAACACGGAAATGACAAGATAAGCAAGCAAGCGAACAGGCAAGCAGCAAGTCGCCCCGAGTACCTGGACCCCTCAAAAATCCGAAGGAGGTAGGACAAGTTTTAATCAATGCAAGGCAGTGCAATGCAACGCAATATAGAACCTTCACGGAAGGACCCCTTCCATTTTGTGCTCTTTTCATGAATCCTCGTCTTCTGTCTCGGTGTCGGTGTCGGAGGTGTCACTGTCATCCTCGCCCTCGGTGTCGCTGTCGTCCTCGTCGTCATCGCTTGCTTCCGGAACGGTACTGCCCTGGGTCTGGGCCACAGGGACCGCCTTCGGGTCGGCGGGCAAGGCCCTCTTCTTTTTCTTCTTCGACGTCACGGGAGAGCCGGTCAGGCCGCCGGATTTCATGGCCTGGAGTTGGCCCGCGAGGGAATCTGTGCAGAAAGGAAGGGATCGTTAGCGTTGCTCACTTCACCCCGTCCTTGTTCTGTGATGCTGGATCATGCGATGCTTGTGCGAATGGAGTAGCAGACGAGATGATACATACCTTCCTCGGGTTCGCTAATGTCGTCGTCACTCTCCACCACCTCGGCCTCCTTGGGGTCTCTGACGTCCAGCACGACCTCTACCTTGTCGTCCAAACCTATATAACTATCACACACTAGGTGCATGATGAACGGGAAGGCGTGGACCTGCGGTGGCGCCTGGAAGGAACATTTCAGTGTGACGACATTAAAAGTGGGTTTCCCGGTGTCGGGGTGGAAGATGGGTCGGTCGAAACTGGTAAATGTGAATGGTGGCACAGAGATGCGGCCGGTACGGGCTTCTGCGAGGAAGACATGCCATCTGGGGGCGTGATCCGCTGCAAAATAGGGCGCATGTGCCAAAGGCGGTTGTACACTCCCTTCTTTCGCGTCGTCTTCAACATAGGAGCCGTCTGGAAGTTTCCTTCTCCTCGACTTCGCCGGCTTTCGACCGTGCAAGGCATCCAGATCTCCCTCGTCCGGATCAATATCCTCGAGATCCAGTGGGTTGATTGGCGGGATTTCCTTTTCTGGTGTACCGGGAGGAATGACGCGGGCTTTGATCACCAGTTGTACCAAGGAGCCAGGCGTGACAACACGCTCGCCAACGACTTTGAAGAACGCCTTGGCGATGACAAGGTGGGGGATTTGAGCGGCAACCGCCATGGCTTGGTTGTATTGTTGGTCCGTGAGATCAGAGCACAATTGTCTTCGTGCCGTAGGGGGGAGGGACATGAACTTTTGGAACGTCATTGGTGACTTTGACGATTTGATGATCTTTTCGGCGATTGCGGGAGTGAAGTTGGGGAGTTGAAGGATTGCCGATGCAGATGGTGGAACGGCTTGGATGATGTTCTGAGAAGTGTGGTAGGAGGCAAGGAGGGGCTTCACCACGCCAAATGGAAGAGTCATTGAAGCGAAGGAATTGTTCAACAAGAGAGCGGTTGGCGCAACGTCGAATTTCTCCTTTTCAAGTTCTTGGTCTTCCAGGGCGATCCGAGCCAGGTATGCCCAGAGCAGGGCTAACGTTTTCCGCCGCACGGGGTCTTCGATGGCCTTCAATCGTTCTTTATCTGCTTCGGTGAGAGCAGAGCTGTCGAGGACCTTGCTTTCCACCTTTGCAGCTCCCGCATCACTTCTCGGGCCTTTCAGCGTTTCCTTGAATTCTTCGCCGACGCTGGTGGCTGCCACCACATCGCCCTCCGATATGTCTTCTTTCCACTCTCGGAACAAATTCCCAGCGCTGGCATGGAGGACTTTGTCCTTTGTGAGGGCCTGTGTTCCGTACCACCACTTCCCCAACGTGTACGGGAGGATGATTCCAAGAAGGATGCCGTAGAAGGCGACCACAAACCAGCGGTTGCCCTCCTCAACCATCCACTTCGGTAACGCAATTCCTATACTCGTGGACTGCTTCCCATCGGGGTTGCCATACTGGAGATAGTTGTTTCTGATTTCTTCATCCGTCAATGCCTTATATGCCTTTGTCATTTCTACCCATCGATTGTTCACATCGTCCATGGTCTCATTTTTGGAGGAATCGGGTTTGGCCTTGTCAGGGTGAAACTTGAGCGATAGCCTCTTGTAAAATTTGTCAATCTCCCGCTCCGACGCGCTCTGTTCGATTGTCAGCATCTGGTGTAGGACCTATATCCATCGACATACCCTTGACACGCCCAAGATATCGTACGGATCCCACATCTTCGGTACCGTTCTCTGAGTGACAATGATCAGGTAGATCATGTAAGCCATGAACGTATATCCCAAGACCACCGCTATGATTCGTTTTGTCTTGCGATTCTGCCTCTTCCGTCTTCTCCTCTGCGCTTCGATGAGATCCACATTTTGGGGTTTGAAATCTGATTTTACTCGGGATGCGGTCTGCTCGAGATCTGTGGATGGTTTCAGGACGTTATACGTGAGAGGTACTGTGACCAAGCCGGCCATGGTCAGCATAAAGAAAGGGAAAAATTGACCCTGGTCATCGTAATTGTATTCGGAGGACATGGTGACCTGATCTGAATGCGCAACCCGCTTCGGGCTGCGCTGTTCGACTGCTTAAAGTTTGGTGATGTTCCCCTAAGCACAGGAAGGTTGATCAGGCACGGTCCTCGAAGAAAGAAGGCACTCAAAGGCAGCGAGCGACGAGGGAATAGGGAAGAGGAAAAGTTGTCGCTGAGTTGGAGTGGCTCGTGCGTCCTTCACTCCGCAAAAAGTCGAGGCGAGAGGTGGCTTCAACTTTCTCCGAATCGGCGCTAAGGAAAATCGCCTCAGCCTCGTCAGGGGGGAAAAGGGGCCATTGGTATGCTGTTCTTGACACAGCTCATCCTCATCGGCGTCAACATATCATGTACGAGATCTCTGGAATCTTCTTTTCTATACAGCAGAAACAGGCATCCCTGAAACATACAATCTTCCAGCGTTTTATCTGGCAATATCTCAATACATGCACGTCTTCACCACCTATCGAGCAGAATATCTGCGTTGTGCTGTAGCCCTGTCTTCGCCTCTGGCTATCCCCATTCGCACAGCCAGGAGTGTAACCGCCCGCCGTTCACCAGTTGCAGCAGTCTAAAGTGATCTCGCCTCTCGAATGAGACTGTACTCCGTACAGTATACTCCCAACGCAAGCCTTGGCTCATATTTCACGAACGTCGGCTAACCCTACCTTTATGATTGCCTGTCTTCGACAAAAATTTAGGGGTTTGACCCTTGCGACGCCATCGTAATGCCAGGAACCCGCCTCTTCAATTTCAAAGCAAAGAAATCTAGTTAGTCGTTTTCCTCAGTGGATACTCCTTACCCGTGAAGTGCGAAAACATGCCATCCACCTATTTAGAACAGCTCTTGCTTTGATTCCGCCTTGCTAACAAGAGCCTGTAGCCGACATCTGACATCCTCATACGTCTCGTCGCTCCTCGACGCAAACTTGACAATGTCGGAGTGATTTTTGTCCGTAGGTATAACCTCTTCGTTCTCTCCCGAAAGTCCAAGGATTGCTGAATTTGGGCCGGCTGCCATGACCAGATCACCGTCGCGGCGGATCTTCCCTGACTTGATCCTCTGTTAGTCACCCGGCTACCTAACCTCACTGGAGAAGTAGATCCTGAAAACGTACAGATTTTGTCACCGTCTCGGTCTTTCGCGTCTCGATAAAGGTATACACTTGCTTTCCTTTGATAACGTCCGGGTAGGGTGCGAGTTCGTTGCGGAAGTCGCCCTCTCCGAGGCGCCGGACAAGGGCATCGGCTTTGTCCTCTGGCATAGCGGCATTCCCAGCTTCTTCGTCCTCGGCCCTCATGGTGTCGAGGATGTCTTGGACATAGAAACCACGGTTTGGGCAGGCAAAGAGTAAGAGGCCGATCGTGGCCTCGAGGAGGGGCCGCTGCCGCGTGCGTGCCTCGATGAGTGTCTAGCATCAGCGTCAGTGATGTACATTTTGAGAGCTCGATTGACTGGCAACGAACCCGGGCCAGCACCAGCCCTCCGTAGCTGTGCGCGAGGAAGATGATAGGTCGTCTGGACTGTCACTTATGAGCCTGGTATCCCAAGGGCATTATCACTAGATTTTGACCTAGTTGGCCTACCTCTGCTGCAGTCCTGATGTTGTTTAGCGTCGCGTTGAGTCGCTCAGCCTGATGGAAAAGTTCATGTCGTGGATGGGTTTTCTCGTCAAATATATTGGACTTGTAACCATAGATGAAGATGCGGCAGCTTGGTATGTCTGCAGGCAGAAAGTCTTTGAGCCACATTTTTGGCCTCGAAGACTTGCTGAGCCAACTTCCATATGGGTGGCCGTTGAGACCGTGGATGGCGACGATGCTGTAGATCAAGATTAGTTATTCTCTACAAGGGAAACACTAGGGTTCAAGGTAACGCACTCGGCGACGATGTCAGCTTTGGATTCAGGTTCGTGTAACTGCGTCGCTCCAATGAAATTGGCGTCAACATCCATTGATAATTCGTCGTCATCACTGTCTCCAGAGAAGACCACACTGTTGCTGCTCCGTGTCACAGCTTGGAATGTGGCTGGGACAACGTCACGGAATGCGATCAGCGCTGCTCCTTTCTTGCCGGACTTCGAAGCGGAGTACTTGACTGACGAGCGCGTAATGTCTTCTACGGTGAATTTGGTAGAGGTTCTGTCGATATCACTAAGTTTCTTGAATATGATATCAGTGATGACTTTGGAGATTGGAACCTGGTCTTGCAAGTCCACCTGACGGGCTCGGAAGACGGTGAGTCTACCCGAGTTTGAATATCTAATTCTGTTACTTGGACATTGGACATCCCTTGGAAGGGGCTTAAATTCTACTCACCTCGCAGGGCCACCATTGGAATTTTGAGTCCGTTCTTTCTGCAATTCAATGCATTTTCCTTTCATGGGCAGGTGATGTCGCCGTCTTTTAGACAGGTAGGGCAACGAACTGTCATTCATAAATAGAGGCACCGATCGAGCCGGGTTGTAGCTGCTCCTTCTAGCCTCGTCGCGAGTAGATGATGTCGAATCGTTGCTGGACGTAGATCGACGTCGCTTCCTATCTTTCGTAAGAGGAGCCAGCGCTGTTTCGATCCGGCTCACGATTCGTTGATATACAGCCTTGCGTAGAGCTGCCTTGGGGTCTTCATCAGTAGGTTGTAGGTCTCGATGTAGGTATAGACATCCGTTGACTGCCTCGGCGTAAAGGCCGCTGCCCGCTCGTTCGGCTTCGAAAGCCCGTTCACAAAGGATGGCCCACTGCTCAAGCTTCGACATAGATTCTTCCAGGTCGATTCTCTTTCCCAGGTCGATTTCTAATAAGAGCTTGGCAAAAGCCAACAAGACTGGGTCAGCAAAGCCAACGGTAGCGTTGGGCCAATGGCAGTTGCCGCTCTTGAACGTCACGTAGAGAAGTCGGTCTTGTGCATTCATCCCTGATGGAGCTAGCAGAAATACTTTCGCAGAATCCCAGCTTGGCGAAGTCGTTTCCGAGTCAAGGAATGCCATCAGACAGTTGGCGAGTTTCAGAGCTAAAGATTGCTTCATTTTGAGATCGAAGAAATACAGTGGTCGAGATTTATCACGGTGAGTGCGAAGAAAGGCTCCAGTCTTTATAAAGTGATCTAGAGATTGCACCGGAGTCACTCTAAGATTAGATTTTGGCGGTATATCATCATGGGCGTTGAATAGACCATGATGTTCGTGAAGTATTTGGAACAATCTGCCCTCTGTCCAGGTCTCGAGGCCCTGGCAGATATCGTGAATCTCGCTCACGGCGAATCGATCGCTGTTACATGTGTTATTGCCAGAGCAGGAACCTTTTCTTAACGGGAACTTACTCGTATGGCAAGCACTTGGTTTCCTGCCACTTCCTTGGATGTGAGCAGCAAGAAAGGAACATGTCGAGAGTTGACTCAGTTTGGCCACAGTCTGATACATAAAGCAATACCTCATGAGTTGCATTGCAGCTGGAGAACAACACAAAGAGAGCCTTGAGCACTTCCTTTGTGCGCTCCTCTTTCTGGGCGTGGTCGCCAATTGTCGATTGGATAGGTAGGGAGATTTCATGCTGCGAAGGGCTATGTGCGTTCTTGCAGAGCCGCAATAAGGCTTCATTGCATTCGTACACTGCATCCAAGGCGTCCTTTACCTGTGAGCTCCCTTGAAATTTGAACAATGTTGGGTTTGGACCACTGGCCAAATCCAAGTCGAACGTGTCGGCATTCTCTGACCCGTCATTCAGGTAGTCCCACAGGTTTCGTAGATATGGATAGCGCTTGGCTTGCTGCGGTTGTAGGTCAATGTCTCCAGCCTCCTGTGTGAGTCGAGCCGTTTCTCCCAGTTTAGGCCCAGCAGCCTTGCGTGACGAAGTAAGGGCGAGGTTAACGGCTCCCTCGAGCGCATCACACAATCTCTGAAGCTTAACCTGAAGTTCGACGTACGTATCTTCCGGTAATTTAGGAGATACCTCCCACTGAATCACAAGGCGCAGTTCTGTCTCGAGGAACGCGAGGTTATTGTCGAGCGCGGAAATAGTCTTGGCATAAGAATCGTTCCCACGCTGACGCTTATATCTTGCAAGCCTGCCGACCACACCGGATCCAAAGCCCTGGAGTAGTCGCCACTCAAGGGATGCATTCAGATCCATCTTCTGCGGTCTTTCTATCGCTGATGGTACCCCACGCTCTCCTGAGGCCGCATATGTAGTCGAGGTCGGCTGAATGTGCGGGGCTGTTTTGATGGAAGTGAAGGCCTGCGGACCGGGTCGAGCCGCAATACTTCAATAGTGGCGAACATGAAAGCTGCCACAAATGAGTTCTATGCGGACAGCAAACTCTGCAAGCGAAGGGGTGATGATGAGGCAGGGGGCAGACGTGCAAGGAATAATCGAGCGAAGTTCCATCTGATACTCAGCTCGCTAGCCCAGCCATCTTTCTTTGGCGGGACTGCGGGGCCACTGCAACTCTGCCATTGGCCAGACTTGTCTGCGTCGCCCCGCAGCCTCGACCTCAGAGGCCTTCAAATGCCACCACCACCACTTCGACTTGGTACCCGTCGATCATCAGGCATAGTATTCTCTCGTTTGGCCTCTCGATATCTGTTCCGAGCACCAAGTTTGCGCACAAACATGACGTCCGGGCCTACATCTGCTGACGAGGACGAGGACGAGGCTATCTACAATCTCGCAGATGAATGCGAGTCGCTCTTCCAGCAGGTGCTCTTACAACAGCAGTCGTTGAGAGCAGCTTCCCTGAGGATCTTCGAGGAGTATCATCAACGATTCATGTCATGGACGGCATATCTGGGTGTTTTGGCCAAGCGAAGCGTCTGTCTGGATCGCAGACTGAGGCATCATCCAGACCTGCGAGACCTTGTCCTTCGACTGTTAGACATCTTGAAAGAAAATCTATTACAGAGTCAGTACTCCTTTTATCATTGATGATGCAGGTTTTCATAGCGAATAGTTTGCGATTTCAAGGATCCTAGGCACCAGAAATCTTTGAGTCGACCTTCGCCCTCAAAAAATGGTCCAGAATATGACTTACCGGCGGTTACTACAGATGTCATGGAAGGCATCAATGGAGCCATCGATCGACTGAACCGCCTCGGTATCGCCATTCGTCAGTCATCGACGAGAAGCTTGATGGCAGGAAGATACAGTGACGTCTCAGACGTTGACTCCTTCAAAGAACTGGCTGGTACCTTTCTCAGGAGCCTCTATCCGGACGCGAACTATGAGCTATTGGATCTGCTCAGCAGGTCCATGGCTGAAAGATTCGACAAGGTATCTTCTCGCCAAGGTCGCCAGGCCGTCCTCCAAGAGCGCCGGCAAAAGGTGACGAGCCCATTACAACCGATTATCGAAGAAGAGGAGGCAAACGAACGGCTGGTCGCAAAGGCCCGAATGCCAAGTGAACTACGACGTCGTCTCTTAGCTGGAAAACTGCCACGGTCGATGCCTGTCCAAAGAGAACAGAACTCCCTACCGTCAGAGGTTTCTTCGATTGATCGCCAAGTATTTCAGCAAAAGATGAAGAGTGGTTCATCCAATGCCAGCTCTCGGCACAAGGAAACTCTATCGATTCAGATCAGTCAAGTGGGGTACCCTAAAGCCCCGCAAGCTAATAACGACTCTGGCTATTTAACATGCGAGTGGTGTTTTGAGACTCGTGAACGGCGGTATTTCGAGGGAGAGAAATGGAGGTATGCCCCTTGATGATCCGGGGATCTCACCTTTGGATCAAATCTGAGCTGATTTTGAGTGCAGAAAACATGTCGACGAAGATCTACGACCCTATGTCTGCATATCGGAACGTTGTTCGGACCCGATATGTTCGTTCTCATCTTTCACGAAATGGCAGGCACATATGCATTCAGAACACGGCCTTTCCTGGCACCAACACGTATACCCCGCACCAAGCTGGGTTTGTGCCGTTTGCCATGATGTTTTGGGAGGGTTCCACGCCCCAGAAGAGCTCTACAAGCACCTGAAAGAAGAACATCCGTTCACGGAGGCCCAACTTGAAGCGATTGTGCGCCAGAGCAGAGTTCATGTCCGGAGGCGGCCGGAATTGTGTCCCCTATGTTGCCTCCCTGTCGAAGATGATCCGGTCTCTTCCTCAAAATCCGCCGCGGCCCAACAACGCAAAGTCATGAACCCGGGGAAACATCAGCAGGAGCCGACGCCGCTGGAGAGCTCCCCCAAGCGTGCGCGAACAAGCGTCGAGAATGGAAAGCTGGCTTTATCGGCATTGGACAATACCACCCAAAATGATACCGATGAGCAGGCCGAGTCTGAAGGCATCAAGGAGCCTGCGCTAACGCGGACCGAGATGATGGCGCGGCATGTTGTCGCTCATCTGCAGGGTCTTATGTCTCTGACCATACGGCTCATGTCCATACGCGACCACGACGCCAATTCTGTCTCAATAGGTAGTTCATCCGCATATGGCACCGATGTTTCGACGCGAGACATATTCTCTCAGGATGGTTCGGAACCGGGAAGTAGAACACGTGTGAGCTTGTCAGATCAAGGTTCATCCGACGATGAGAGTGATGGCCCAGGTGACCCTGCCGTCGAGATTCCGGATACAGAGGTTGACATCGACTGGGGTAGTGTCACTCTGGCTGGTGAGAGCGACGAGGTTCCTCAGTTGCTGGAGGAAGATATTGACGCCGAGTTGAGCAACGAAAGCAACCACCTTCGAGCGCTACTCTTGTACACTGCGGCGGAAGGATCCGCATTCGCAGTTCGGGAACTACTAGAACAATGCAAGGTCGATATAAACTCGACGGACATCAACGGTCAGACACCTTTATCGCACGCGGCACAGAGTGGACGACTGGAGATAGTTCGATATATCACAGAATCGCGGGACGACGTCGAGATTGATTCGAAGGATATCTACGGCCAGACGCCGTTATCGCACGCGGCACAGAGAGGTTGTGAGGCGGTAGTTCGATATATCTTACGAACGCGGACTGACGTCGAGATTGACTCGAAGGATATCTACGGCCAGACGCCGTTATCGCACGCGGCACAGAGTGGCTGCCAGGAGGTAGTTCGGCGACTGGTATTCTGGGAAGCCGATATTAATTCGAGGGACATCGACGGCCAGACGCCACTTTCGCACGCGGCAGAGACAGGCTGCGAGGAGGTAGTTCGATTCCTACTCGAGCGAGGGGACGTTGATATCATTTCGAGTGATAACTTCGGTTGGACAGCGCTGATGCGGGCGGCAGAACATGGCCATGACAAAATAGTTCGGCTGCTGGAGTCAAAAGCTAGAGAAGGTCACGCGGGATGAACGATATGAAGGCCCTGTTTCTCCTGGAGTGCAGTATTGGGAATACCACGACGTCCAGACACTCGAAATACAGGAGCGGCACATTTAGCATGAGAGTCCCAGCATCCACTCATGCTGAATTCAAGTCCTGTCAAATCTTGCGGGCGGGACTTAGCAATACACTAATCCGAGCGTGTCATCCCACACTGCATATCCACCCGGGCTATTCCTGACGCTTTATTATTACAGAGGGTTTTGGTTTGACTAGATGAGTACTGAAATGGTAGAAAACAGAAAAGCTGGAAAGAGTGAAAGGTTTTGGTGGACTTTTAAGTATAGGATCTTCGTCGGGGCTATCGCCAACGGCTGAGTATCCCTCGTAGATGATGGCGAATTGAGCTCGGCGTCGGTTTCCCTCGTCGCCAATTTAGCCGCGAAATCTGAAGAACCTGCTCGCCGCTCACTTCACATTGACGCGAGACTCGACCCAGTCGGCTGAGCGATCGCTGGATGGTGCAGGCCGTGGGGGCCAAAAACGTCTCGCCTGGCACGCGTACAAGGACAATGAATGGTTGTTGCTAACTCACGCTGATAGAGATTGACAACAACGTCTGCAATTTTAACTATTCAGATTTGCTGCCACAAAGGCCGCCGCGAGCCCCGAACTTGTCCAATAACAAGGTGCATTCGTTCGAGAAGCAGCATCGCTCAATCTATAAGAGGTAACTACTTCAAGCCGAATACGTACTTTAAATTATGTCGACTTTCCCTAGAAGGGGAAGAGGGGCACGAGCACTTTATTATCTTGACTAAACTGCCCATTGCTTGCACCTCGAGCTTTGTATCTCTCAGTGTGTATAACGGGCTCCGCCAGAAGTGTCCCTCGCCGCTTTCGTTCAGCTGTCATTTCTCCTAGACTTCCTCAATGCCGCCGCTGGCGTCTGATTCTTCCTACGGTCGAGGACAATATCGAGAACCTCAGAGCTCGAAGGGTGGTTTGAATCCTTCGGCTTAATCTGTACAGGGGATTGCTATGAGAACAGAAGCTCGGGGTCTTTGATGCGCGATCTTCTGAAACACACGAACGCCCCCCAAAATGAAGGATAGCATGCCGGGATTGTCCGAATCGAGTCTGGATCCAGAGAAATCAAAGAAGTCTGCAAGGCATGCTAGTCGGGCCTGTGAAAGTTGCCGTGCGCTCAAAGTTCGATGCCAACCGGCGCCAGATGGCAGCACGGCCGCTCTGCAGGGCCAATGCCAACGCTGCGCTGATGTGTCACGGGATTGCGTCTTCAAAGAACCCAGCCGGACGAGGGCCAAGAGGACAGATGTAAGGGTGAGAGAGCTTGAGAGAGAAGTCAAAGCCTTGAGCGACCTCTTGAAGTCCGATGGATTACCCACGCCGCCACAGAACCACGGAGGCATGCCGAGGAGCGCCCTCCACAACGTCGAAGCAGAATGGACGATAAAGCAGAAGAAAGGGAAGACGGCTGCTGAACAGCCGGGTGCCAACCTGTATCGACCAGAACCCCAGACATGGGGAGTAGCCCCAGCTCCGCCTCGCCCTTCAAGTCCCAGAGACGTCGTCGAGATGGGCATTTTAACAATGGACGAGGCTGCCCATCTGTTTGGCATATACGTCAGCCAAATGCTTCCTCATCGCCCCCTTGTCGCATTCCCCGCAGAAACCACGCCGGCCTCGCTTCGCCTCCAGAAGCCCATATTGTTCCTTGCTGTCCTCGCTGCTGCTGCAGGTACGTTTCACGAACAGCTCGGCATGGCACTTCATCAGCAGGTCCAGCAAGCCTTTGCTGAGCATCTCATCCTACGCGCCGAAAGGTCCCTCGAGTTGATCCAGGCCATTCTCGTCCACACGAACTGGTATTACTCCCCAGATGCCTTTGAGGAGCTGAACTTTTATCGATACCTTCACATGGCGGCCACAATGACCGCGGAGCTTGGCTTAGATGGAAAGCACGCAGCAAAGAATGGGCACAGGTCGACAGAGGACGCGAGAAGCGAAAAGGTTGACAAGCACACCCGTGACGGAGATGCTCATCGCCACGAGAGTGAGGAGTGCCCTGAGAGTATCGAGGGTCGGAGAACCTTGTTGGCATCCTACATCTGCTGCGCTAGGTGACTGGGTCTTCCCGCGACATGCCACCCTCCCGCTGACTGTCTAGAAGCGTGTCCCTTGCTTTTCATCGACCCAAGGCGTTTCAATTTACTCCCTACATGGCCGACAGCATTGACGTGCTCGAATCCTCTCGCCATGCAGCGCCTACCGACAAGCACCTCGCAGCATGGGCCAAGCTGCTCAGTATCATGGAACTATCGGCCGACTCGCTGCGCCTGAATGACCCTGCGCACGTTGATCCTCTCGCCGAAAGCCAGATACAATTGAATCTCAAGAACTGCTCCAAGCAACTCCAGGATTGGGAGAAAGCCCTGTCCCCGGCGATAAAGAATGGTACGACACGTTGCCTTTTTGTTTTGCCAATCACCTTGACTTTCTAACCAAAGGCGCGCAGAATGCTTATGCATCAATTATCACTATTATGTTTGCCTCCTTCACGAAGGTGGCTTGTACGCCGATTATGATCCCACAGACTTCAAGCCACCGTATTCGATAGACAAGTTCAGGAAGAAGCAACTGGGAAAAGCTGCCGGGCGCCCCGGCACCTTCACCTCGAACCACATCTCCTCAATTGCGGCGTGCCTGTCTTCGGCCCATTCTCTTCTCGACAAATTTCTGTCCATGTCCCCCAGGAGCCTCCAGTTTAGCCCGGTCATTGTCATCATTCGAGCGCTCTATGCCACTTTTGTGCTGCTCAAGATCTTTCTTTCGGCCTCGACGCTCAACGGCCATCTCCACCAAATTTTGGACCCTTGGGCGACCAAGTTGCCGTTCTATCTCCAGCAGCTGACCGTGAAGCTCGTCGAGGTGGCTTCTCTGGGCTGCAGGCTGGCCGCGAAGTTTTCCGCGGTCGCGACCCAGTTGCAAGAATGGCTCGGCGCGGAATATCGTGAGGATTTCCAAGACCCCCAGAAGCCGCAGAGCCTGGAATCCATCCAGCCGTTCGATTTTTTCTCCCTTGAGACAGAATCCCGACGCCCGCTCTCACATCCAGAGCCTGGACTCCGGCGGAACGGGTCATTTGTCAGCCGCGAACCACCTGCGGACGATTCGGACTCGCTCGCACTGAGGTATCTTGGGGTCGGTCACGGGCCCACGCTGAACGCCGGTGATGGCATGTCCTTGGATGCCTCTGCAAATGCTGCTCAAACCAGCCACGGCTCTTCAGCACCACCCTCCACGGACGCAGTTTCAGCATTAGATTCATTGCTGTCAAACTACTGGCTCCCGGACTGGTCGGGGCGGGATACTGCCGGTTCTCTCCCGACCTTTGGCCTGGCGTTGCCAGAGGCATTCGATCCAGATTTCAATCCCAATCTAACCCTCGATCGCGATATGAACAACGCCGGCGGTGGCGGAGATCTAGCGGCGCACCTTCCGCCTCCAGAGTACCTGCCGTCTTGTGCACCTTCAATGAATTATCTTGACAATCAGGCTGACGGCGTCGAAGAGTCCCTTCTTTTCCCTGACTAAGGAGATGGCGGCACGGAAGCATGAAAGCATGGGATGAGGCCTCGGAGGGGCTAATGGATCTATCTCCAGGTGTAGAGCTGTGCGAATTCTGGCATCTATTGCTGGCCTGCGTCTTCTACAATCCTCTAATAGTGGAGTATAGCAAGGATAGACTACTGCGGGATCCTCTACTAATCATCAAGCGGAAATGGTCCCTCCCCTTCGCTCTGCTCCCGAACGATTAGAGAGTCGTTCGGGTGACCCGCTGTTCCTCTATCCCTCTTTCACTTCGGTTCGCAAACCTTGTGCAATCTTCCTTCTTTCCTCCTCTGCCTCGAGGCCCGTGCGCACCTGTTCGTGCGTCTTGTCCAGTTTCTTCCGCCGCTCGATGAACAACACCGCGACCAGGCCCGCGGCGGCAAGGCACACGACCTCGATCCAGATCGGTTTGAGAGATTCGTAGAACGCCCGCCGGACCACCCGGCGTTGCGAATCCGGTAAGCTGGCCAGCAGCAACACGTTTGCCGACGCGCGGGCGCCGGAGAACTGTGCCGCGAACGGACCACCCAACGCCGCCTGGAGGGCCGGCTGCTGGCTGCTCATCTTGTTGGCGAACGCGGCGGAGCCGATCACAACACCGATCGCACAGGCAAGGTTGCGTGTGAATCCGAAAGTCGCGGTTGCGGTGGCGTTGTCCTGTCTCGGCACCAGGCTTTGAAGCGCGATCAAAGGGGCTTGGAAGTTGGGCCCTGCGCCAATTCCCGCTACAATCTGATAGATGATGACCATCGCCCAAGCTCGCGAGGCGGGCAGGTCGTACAGGAGTCCTTGGCCGAGGACGGAGAGCGTCGCCCCAAATACGATGCAGTCGAAATAACGGCCGGTTGTCTTGATGTAGATCCCGGTGGCGGTGGAGCTGAGGGAGAGGGACAGCGCATACGGTAGCAGCCAGACCCCCGAAAGGAGAGGCCTTGCACCCAGCACGGCTTGGAAGTAGAGCGGAAGGAAGTAACAGGTCTGCATGAAGACGGCGCCGTGGCTGAAGACGAGGGACAGTAGAGCCAGCTGCCGGACTCCGCCCAGCAGATGCATCGGGATGATCGGGTAGAGCGCGACTCGCCACTCGATGCCTAGGAAAAGGATGAAGGCAATGACCCCGAAGACGATCAGACAAATAACTGTCGCCGAGTTCCACGGATGCATCACGCCGCCCATCTGTAGGCCCAGCAAGAAAATAGTGGTGCCGCCGGTTATACTGAGACTTCCGAGCCAGTCGATCGCCCTGAGACCTGGTATGAGCGGGGGCCTTTCGTTGTGCAGCCTAAGGGTGAAGAGGATGATAAAGAATGCCAGGCCTGAGGTCGGAACTGCAGCGAGGTAGAGAACGTTTTAGCTGGAATGCGTAGACGAAATCAACGGAGGCTTACGATTGATGTAGAAACACCATCTCCAGGACGCCTCCTCGGTCAGGGCTCCTCCTATCACGGGGCCTATGGCGGCCGCCGTGGCCCAGACCATGCCGATGATACCATAGTAGACTCCGCGTTCCCTGCAAGACGATAAGCCAAACATCCAGCCCAAAACAATCTTCACCAGTCCCTCACCTTTGAGAAAAGAGATCGCCAATCACAATGTTGACCAGGGTCAACAGGCCCCCGGCCCCTATACCCTGGATAGCACGCCCCGCAATCAACATTGCCATGCTCTGGGACGCACCGCACAGCGCGCTGCCGAGTAGAAAGACCGCAGCCGCGGAGAGTAGAAGGGGTCGCCGACCGAATATGTCACTCAATTTTCCCCACGTAGGGCCCGAAGCTCCACTTCCAAGCAGGAAGGCTGAACCGATCCAGACGTACCCCGTGCTTGAATGGAAATGTGAGGATATGGAGGGCAAGGGAGTGGTGATTATGGTTATGTCGAGCGCGGCGAGAAGCACTGAAATCTGTAGCCAAAGTTGTCAGACCTCGAACATGTTTCTCAAGAGGTCGTGAGGTGAGTATACATACGCATAGTGCGAGCATGAGAAGGGTCGTTCGTAAGGCGCTCCTCCTGGACTCCAAAGTGTCTGTTTGACTATGCTGTGCGGCGATGGTATCGGACCGCGTCGTCTTCTCGTCAACAGATGATACTTTCTGTCTCTCGACATCAGTGATAGGAAGGTCGGTGCTTGATTCGTGACGCCCAGTTTGCTCAGCATCAGCGATCGGTTCTGATATAGGATTAACTAGGCCGGCCATGATCGCCGTTCCGCTCTACACAGCAACCCGCAGCGAGCAAGGACTCTTGCCTCAAAACCATCGCAGACAGGACCGCTCCGGCTGGACTCATTCGACTGTATCTCTCTAATATAGCCATTTGCTCAGTTAGAGCATTTGGCTGCCTTCAGGTGGAGTCAGGACGCGTGACCCACTACTCGGAGCGAGTAACCTCCGCCCACCAATGTAAAAGGGGAGAATTGCAGGGAATCCGGAGCTTACCAATTCCGCCAGGCGCCCAAATCCTAAGGATTCCATTCTGGCGGAAGAGGAGAAACAACTGCTGATGGGGAGAGAGAGAAGGGACATGTGTGATAGATGCGGCAACTAGAAGTTGACTCATATTAATGAGTTGTCAATGGGAGTTCGGCATCGGCATGCCTCGTCATGGCTATAGCCGCTAAGTTCTGGAAAAAGATGCACTGTAACAGCTAGGATTTGTCCCCTTCGTGTCCCGAGTCGCCCATCCCGTGAAGCTTCATGGTCTTGCCTTTGATTTCCACCCAGGGCGCCGCTCTTTGACAATAAAACTCCATCTCTGGAGCCAGCCCCCTCAGGCGCTCTTCTTCGGTCAACTTCGCATGCTCCGCCTTGGATGCACCCAGCAGTCCATCGATGGACCCGCTCGGCACCGAGATCATCTCCGGGGAGAGAGAGCTTGAGCAGTACAGCGGACTCCCGCAGGTGGCGCAGAAGTGACGGTTGACCGTGCGGCCCGAGTCGGAGCCCTTGTCTGCATACGTTGTCATTTGCGGCGGCGGAGAAACCGCCTCGTCTGGTTTCAGGTCGAAGCCGGAGCTGGGAAACAGGACGTTGGGCATGAAAGATCCCCCCGTCCACTTTTTGCAGGCGTTGCAGTGGCAGATGATGCTCTTGATCGGTTGTTTGGGAACCGTGTATCGCCATGACCCGCAGAGGCAGGAGCCGGTCAGAGTTTCAGCAGGATCGGCCATTGTGTGTGTGGTTGTTGTAATGAGGATGTGCTGTCGTCAAACGAGCTGGGTTTCATGGAGGGATGGATTAAAGTTTCATGTTGGAGAACCAAAGGACACTATATAGTACAGAGGATAGGTAGGCTCCCGTTACACAGTTCTATTTGCTTCTGAGTGATTCGATTAGGCAAGCCACCTGAACCATGTGGTATTTTGAGCAGAGCGACACGTTGGATGTATAGAATGAGTCAAGGATGACGCTTCGCTAGACAACCGCCACAAACGTGCAGACTAATTGACGGGGGCAGATCATCAGACACATATACAGCCGTTGAGACAGCGTGGTACAAAATGGCTGTCGAAGGAGGCTCGGTCCACCTGCAGCAGCATCATGAACCATCAGTCGTCTTTACAACCCAGTTCTTGCTTCTTTCCACCCAGTCTCCTTTCTCAGCCCTTTCTAGCTAAAGGAGTTTAAATGCAATCTCCCGGACCATTGGCACCAAAATCCTGTCCCGACGTATAGTCGCTATTGCCAGTAATGGTATTAGACACCACGCCGTCATACAAAGTGCAGGATCCTATGCAGGTTTGATAGGTGAAGCTAAAACAGCTGTTTTCGTCATCGCAACGCTCTATACATAGGCTGAACGATGCATAGGTGATAGTCAGGTATCCCTCCTCAGCGGAAGGCACAATCTCTGTGCATCCGAGGATTTATGTCAGCCTCGTACGGAGACTCATTGAATACTGGGAATTAATGCAAAGCTGGATATGGACGAAGTATTGATGGAGGAAGAGTTGGGCGTGGATGAAGTAGTGGTGGACGAGGAAGAAGGAATGGACCTGGAGGTCGAGACTAGGGTGTTAGAGCTGGTCGAAATCAAGCTCCCGAGTGACTCGGTGCTTGCACTTATCCTCACGCTCGGACGCAATGTCCCGGTCGTCCTCGTGGAAATAAAGGTCCAGGACGTGGAGTTGCTCGTTCCTGAAGTTGAGGTCTCCATATTCCAGTTAATAGTTGTGTTTTTGGTCCTGCTCCTACTCGTCCCATAATTAGGGGAGGCGGTGGGCTTTACAGGAATATAAGTACCAGAAGCAGCGCCCGACCTACTCCCAGACGATTTAGTAGCTAGTGGCTACCCAGTCACTGCTAGACTTGAGATGGACGAGATCAGAGTGTGCCTTTTGCCTGTAAATGAGTCGGTCCGAATTCCGATTAGGATGTCTTGCATATTACTCGGACATCGAGGATCTATTCGAGCTCGCGAGGACAAAACAAGGGCAATGGAGTCTCAATGGCTTCTCAAACGGCCCAATAACACTGTGTGATACTCTCAATCAGCTTAATGTGTTCTCTGAAATAGTTGAACTGCATAGGTCAGATGCGCCAAGACAGGCTAGTCCGTATCCGTCCTAAGTCAATTCATACGACACGACACGTGACACAAAATGTCGATTCGCTGATAGGGAGCCTGATAGAGACGACACGTTGTTGACAAGGCTGCATGAGATGGAGAGTCTGAGGCAGTATGTGGGTTGGCATTATGTTCGCATTCATGGAAAGTCGACACGGGTGACCGAGGCACGAGGAGACGTGGGCCGTGGGGTGATGGTTTAAAAGCGGCACGGTCGGAGGACCCAGGCACCAGCGTAACTTTCTGTGACTTCGTCCAAGGCATCGTAGGCATCTCACTTCAAGATTGTCGACAACAGCGCAGGAGAGACTCCCTTTACGACACTGAGGGGACACGACCACCCGTCGATTTGAGAGTCTCTGCTATCTGAGTTGAAGAAGCGATGGTCGCCGACGCCCGCACCCTCGCCATCGAAACACTATGCGATATCCGCCTCCACAGATCCTTTATTCTACCTGCTTCCGTTGTGCCCAATGTTGGACAGGATCTACGAATCACCTACTCAGACCTTGGATATCGTCCAGGTAGCACCAGGAAATCGAGTGACGGCGACGACGGAGATGCTGATCCAGATCCATGCGTCGTCTTCTTTATCGGTGGTCTGTTGGGTGGGCGTTATCCGCTCTGTCGCTCAGCCAACATTGCTCGACGTCTCAAGATCCGCATCATCTCCATGGATAGACCAGGCCTTGGTGGCTCCACCCGAGTTCCTCTAGACCAACGTGTGGCAGTACAGGTCGCCGCTGTTCCTGCTCTGCTAAATCACTTGGGGATCAGACATGTCACGCTAGCATCCCATTCTGGAGGAGGCCCGTACCTGCTCGCAACTCTTCTGGCGCATCGTGGATTGCTGCACCCTAAACGGCCTCATGTCGTCTTGCTTTCTCCATGGGTCCACCCGAAGGAAGGTGGTGCGCGTTTGATGCAGGTTGCTGCACTGCTGCCGCTTCAGGCGATTGGCAAGTTCCCTTCGTGCGCTAGAGCTATCAGCCGTACTTTTGCGTTCAGCTCGGGACTGCGTGGCGAATTTCAAAGCAAATCGGCCACCGCCGTCGCGACCACGACTGGAGAGATCGATGGTCGGAATAACAGCGAAAATTCATTTGAGAAAGCTCTTCTTACTGAAATGGAGGCCCTAGTCATGAAGTACATGTTCGCTGAAGATATTCAAGGCTCCGCGGACGATGCCATTTTATATCTGCGGAAACACGTGCACACGGTGATCACGACAGGAAATACCGGCACTGTGCAAGGCAAGGACTGGCTTGACAGCCGGACTCTTGCTGACGCAGTCGTCGAGCAAGAAAAAAGCCTGAATCATAGCACCATCGACTCTGAGCACCTTCACGTCGATGCGCTACATTCCGAAAACGACATTCTGATTCGCCCAAGTGGGTCAAGACACTTTGATGACTGCTGGGCGAGTGCTGTTTCACAATCGAAAGTCAGCTTCAACTCCAAGATCATTAAGGGTGTCAGTCACGATTCCATCCTAGATCCTATCCACGGTGCCATCGAGACTTGGCTCCAGTGTGTGGCACAGCGATGGTACAGTTAGCTGGAAATTTCGACACATTTACCCCTTTCCTTGGACGACGAAAGTTCAGCCACGGCAGGACAACGTATGGCCTGAGCCTTGCTTCTGTATAGGTATGGATTTTGATCGACCAGCCAGTATGTACACTCTGTCTCCACCAAAAAACTCCAGCGGTGGGTACCTCAACTCACTGAAATAGTTTCTGCCAGCAATGCATTCAAATATGTGCGAGTCTTGCTACTCTTTTTCACCAGGGTTTCACCCGGCCAGAGCGATGGTGCGAGCACGTCGCCGAACGCAGCACACTCCGCCTGATCCATACATCCGACGACAATAACAGTCAGCAGCACAAGTTCCGACATGGCGCCGATGGACCACTATCCCGTTTGAAGAAGGGTGGCGAATTGAAACTCCAAGGGCATACACCACCAGGAAGCTTGTTTTGAGGCCACTCCTCTAACCATATATCCTTGATCTGGGAGAAAAGGAGCCCTGGGTGATTGTTGGTTGTTCGCCTTTTTGGCCCTCCTGCAACGATTCGGTGTGGTTTCCTTGCCAGACAAACAGCTAATCCGAGATGGATATATTTGGAAAGGAGGGACACGAGTATCCCAGGTGCTCTTCGATCCTTGATCGTTCAAATATCGACATTTCAGGCAGCTTTCTTTTTACCAGCTGGCGCATTCGAGGTCGCTAAAGGCATAGCCTCCCTCATCTACTGTTTGACCCGCGGCCTAAGCGTGGGCGCTAATGGGCTCCGGCATGGCAATGAGGCTGAGAGTTGTATTCTGAGTTGTGGCTGATACCTATTGTCTTCTCTGGGCGCCGCATCTGGTTTGGTGTTTAGGAATGCTCGAAACAACCAAGACAGTCTTGACAACAGCCAGTTCTCAGGAGTCATTGTATGGTTGATTCCCTTCCATTTCCATTTCGTTGCATTTCCATGGGCTTCCTTGTCGCTTTCAGTCCCCCGCATCTAGGAGCCGGACTCAATCGCCCAATGATCTATGATTTGGAAGGCAGTAGTCAGCGTGCCCACCACCAATGGAATGCCACTGAGGATGCGGGTGACTCCTTGTGGAAAGCGATCCATACAGGACTCACCGGTTACGAGCTTGCAGATGAGCCTCTTCTTCTGGATTGGGAGAAACAAATCAGTATAAGTCCCCCCGAGGAACCATGCTCAATCCCTCTGGGAAGGGAAAACTCGAAATGTCGACTTCCTGAGGCTTTCCTTCCTTGCAAGTTCTCTGTCCCTCTTCTCTGCCCGACGACTAGGTAGTACGACCGTGACTGATTTGACCCTATCATGGAGCCTGTTGGCGCATTCTCCGCCATTTTGACTATTGCAGCGGAATTCCTTCACGTCTCCAAAGATCTTCGCCGCTGCTTTCGGACCCTCAAGTACGCCAAGAAAGACGTCGAGGCGATCTACGACGAAGTGGAACCATTTAGCACCCTTCTAAGCATGTTCCACGACGCTGTCACGGACGATCGTTTCGTTGACGACGATATCTTGAGGCAAAGGGAAACATCAGACATAGCGCAACACATCGTCACATCAGGGAGGAGAGCCTTGGACAGAATTGATGACATTTTGGCTAGGCTTGACCCTCTGAGAATCGACAGGGACTACACAACTCTCCAGCAATGGTATGCTCACTGGAGGTGGTTCATGCGCAAGGAGGACTGGTCACCTATCTGCACTTTACTCAATTCCATCAAGACTAGCGCTATCTTACTCATGGCGATTCTACATCGCTATCAACTTCTTCAGAAGTTCGAGCAGTTGCATGCCGACCAGGGAGCTATCCCGAACGAGCTGCTTCAACAACTGTAAGCCGGCCTGTTTCATCGGTTTCTGTGTTGATGCTGAGTGCTGATTTTCATGTAACAGTTCCTTAAATGCAAGTCAAGTCAAGACCATGCTTTCGAGCTGCAAGAAGACCGAAAGAGAGTGTAGAAAGAACGCCAGAGAGTGCAAACGAATGCAAGTCCGGCAGGAAGAAATGCTGCGGATGACTCGAGAACTTGTTGCACTGGCATTTCATTTGACTCAATCTCATATTGCGTCGCATCCTGAACTCGAAGCTGTCCTGGGCCGCAGAGGGCTTGCATCTTTCGTCCCCAGCGACCCGACGACATCAAGGAATTCTGGATCATCTGGCAGGCGTCCCACACGACCTCCTAAGCCCAGCAGTCCCAGGGGTCCTCGATCAGGACCTTCTTCACGCCGTGTGCCGGTTCACAAAACACCTTCAGCTACCGCAGATAATCCGTCCGTTCCAGTAATCCCTCTAACCATTTCCGCACATCCACCGGCGGCTGAAAATCCAACGCCTCCACCGCATCTACCTGGATCTGATATACCATCAGGCCAAGCAGTCTCGTCGGGAAGGTCGAGCCCAGACTCTGAGTCGGACAACTCTGGAACAGCATCACCACGTTCGACCCCGGCCAACAAAGTCCGAACCTGGGTTCCAACAGCGATTGTTGGGCCGCCAGAACCAAGTATACGTCCAGCAAATCCTCGACGGTCAGATGGAAATCTGTCGGAGCGTCCGGTCATTGTTGATGATGGCCAGGGCATCCGGGAAGAATTCCGTCGTCCCAGGAGACCACCAGGATTGCCCCACGCCGGCTGAAGATTGAGCGTCTCACTGTCATCGCAACATCGGTGCGAGATCGAAATAGAGGCGTCCGAGACTCCACATTCCAAGGCAACCAATGCCTGGGGTATCAGTTAGTGATCCGAAACCCAACTCGCACGTGAACTGGTGGGAGATAGATGCGGACTGTGAGGGGGGGAACTAATGCGGGATGAGCTGCGGGTGCTCCCTGCGACCCCGATTGGTACATCTGACGTCGTCGGATGGTGTATCCATCAAACCCAAGTCATGACTTAACACTGTCATCATGACTTCTCATCCTGGCCAAGCCATATACACTGTATATAATGGCGGACAATCAGATATCCGACCTTGCACCATGTGTCGGCATGCGTCGTCTCAGTGCCCAAGCTACAGCCACAGACCCGGATGAGGGTATCTTGTAGGATTCTTCTCAATACGAGGCTTAACATTCTTTTCCTTGCGAGGAAATCCCAAAGCCGCACAATGTCGTCTCTCCTGGGGACCAACAAGTTCAATCCAGACACGGATATTCCCGACTTGTCTGGCAAGGTAGGTATTGCCCAACCTCCTCGGATAGTGGGATGCCCTCGCTAACAACTGTGAACCAGAATTACATCGTCACTGGGGGTAGCGCTGGGATAGGCTTTGGTATTGCCGCCCACCTGCTGCAGAATCATGCCGGAAGCGTCACCATCCTGTCCAACAAGGAGGAGCATGCTCATTCCGCACTTGAAGAGCTAAAGGAGTATGGAGATGCGAGCAAGGCTCATTGGGTGAAGTGTGATCTCGAGGACCTCAAGTTCACAGAGAAGGTTGCCAATGAATTGGCGGATTCTCAGGAAAAGCTCCACGGCGTATGTTGACGGGCACTCAACCAACCGAGATGTCTCAAGAGTGCTCCCACTAATTCAACCGCTGACAGCTCATCCTCAATGCCGGCCTGGGTGTCGGAGTCTACAACGAGACCAAGGATCATCTCGATTCACACTTCCAAGTCAACCACCTTTCGCAATTCCTCCTGCTGCTGAAACTCCTTCCCCGGCTTCAAACCACTCCAGGATCTCGTGTGGTCTTTGAGTCGTCAGAGCTGCACCGTGGTGCGGAAGCGAACGTGCAATTCGAGAACGAAGCCGAGATCAACCAGGACATCGGACCTACTAAGCTCTACAACCGGACCAAGCTTGCTCAGATCTTGACCACACGGGCTCTCCAGCGCCGGATCGATGGTGGCCAGTTGGGCTTCGGACCGGGTCAAAATGTCTATGTCAACGCGGTGCACCCGGGCGCCGTCGCGACCGACCAACCACTTCAAGCTGAAGAGGCGTACGGGAAGCTCGGTGTCGTCGGCCACAAGCTCGTGAGGCCTTTCATGAGTGACCCGGTTGCGCAAGGCTGCCGGTCAGCGCTATATGCAGCGACGAGTCAGGAGATCGAGGAGAAAGGTATCACTGGGCAGTATATCGTGCCGGACAAGAAAGTGACCGATCCAAGTGGTAAGGCCACAGACGAAGAGCTTGGTGAGCGCTTGTGGAGGCTGAGTGAGCAGTTACTCAAAGAGAGACTGGGCTGAACTTCTTGGTTTATGTGACTGAACAAAAAGAAAGTGCTTACAGTGCGAATCGAACAGGAGGATAGAGATATTCAAAATGGCAAAAAAGTTCAATTCTCGGTTCGGCGTCTATCTTACCTTCCCCCCTCTACAATTGGTTCGTAGTGGTTGCTGCTAGACCCTTCAATCCGAAGTTGAATGGGTCTAGCAGCAACCACTACGACTCCAATTGTTATTTGTGAGTAGTTGATGAATGATATGTGCGAGACCTCGTGCTCCCTTGGGCAGCAGCGAGCACATATCATTCATCCACTAGAAGGGGGGAAGGCCCCTCCCGCCAAACCCGATAGAATAAGAACTTTGTGAGTTCCATATCCCGGACTTGAAGTGTAGCATGTTACGAGGTCTCAGGTGTTCCCGCTGTTGCACTTCTTTCGAATTGGGCTATGTTGACGGTGATTCTGGGTTAGTAAAATATATGGGAATGATTTCTGGACAGTGGATCCCTTCCTGTCGCTGGGTGTGTGGTTTTGTTACTTGGCGGGTGTGGCAGGTGATGTCCTTTATCCATATGGTGGTGGGAGTAACTGAGTCCAGCTGTGGCCTTGGCGGGAAAACATGAATTGATCAGAACAAGTCTTCTGTTCTCCTTGTGGACTATTCAGCCTCTCTCAAATGCAGCAGAACCACCGTACACGCGACTATCATCCGCTGGTGGTTCCCCCCTGCAGTTCGTTGACCACGGTTACAGATCAGTCGTCTATCCGAGCAATCACAAAGCAATGAGCAGTATCATTGGGTGCATTCTCAAGGTGGCAGAGCATGAGGCATGACAAGGGCATCATCATGAAGGCACCTGTTGGACCAAGTTGTTGCCGGCGTCTGTTGTCAATTTCCTCTATCTCGTTTATCGTATTGACGTCTCACCCACGAGGCTGGTGGTTGAGTTGTAGCCAATCAACAGCCATTGACCCTCGCTCCCTTGGGGCCTCGGCGTCCGTATTATGCCCAACACATGTTTCCCTATTCGACTCTATTTCGCGAGAAAGATCTCGGAGATAGATCATCGTTTACCTCGTATTTATCACCCTCTTCCCTCATAAACCTGCTGCGGGCCATCTCTACTCTTCTCCAAGTGCGTTGTTGAACGTTGAATCCGGGTGGTTGCTCGAGATGCCAGATCAGGAAGTTTACGCGAATGCATTCTTCCACCGTCCGCAAATCCGTCAAGGTCCCGACGTTCCTTACAAGAATGAGGCAGGCTCAAATCCTGTGCTTCGGGGTGTCGCACTAGCTGCTGTCTCCAAGATGTATGGATGAATCTTTTCTCTCTCGTGCGCCATATGGCTAAGAGGTTTTGAAGCATTTCGTCGTCCACCTTGATTCAAAGCGTCTTCTGGCGGCTCAATGGCTTCGACAAGCTCAAGGACACAAAGCATCTAGATGAATATGAGATTCGGCTCGACCCGACGGTCGTACCTCGATCTCTTACAGCTGGGGACCCAACCCCTAGCCTGACAGAACTACCACCGCCTCGGCCTCGAGCTTCCAACACGAACTACTACACATGTGCCGATTACCACGAATTGTACAAGTCTGGCAAAGTCACTCCCTCCGACGTCATTGAGTCCCTGTTACCCTTGATACGGCGAGACACCCAACCTGCCGGTCCATACTCTGTTGCATTTATCGATTCCAAGGTCGACCTGGTACGAGCCGCCGCGAAAGCCTCCACCGAAAGATATCGGGCTGGCAATCCGCTGAGTGTTCTAGATGGCGTGCCTTTGGCCGTCAAGGACGAGGTGGATTTGAAAGGATACAAAAAGACCCTTGGCAGCAAGCTTGATTTCACCGACAAAGAAGACCGGACCGCATGGTGCGTGCAGAAATGGCAGGAGGCAGGCGCCGTGATAATAGGAAAGACCAACATGCATGAGGTTGGCTTGGACACCAGCAACAACAACCAGACTTGGGGAACTCCGTTGAATCCACACAATAACGGCTACTATACTGGGGGCAGCTCGGGTGGCTCTGGTTTTGTGGTTGCCGCCGGCATTTGCCCAGTCGCATTGGGAGTCGATGGCGGTGGTTCTATTCGGCTTCCTTCTGCGTTTTGTGGCATCTATGGGCTCAAGACCACCCATGGTCGCATATCAGCTAGAGTGGGCAAAGACTGGGTGGATAGCGTCGTGGTTCAGGGCCCCATGGCTTGCAGCATAGATGACCTCGCCCTGGGTTACCGAGTCATGGCTCAACCTGATCCCGGCGCAATGAGAAGCTCCGGTTTCCCCAACAGCCTGGTCAAGGAACCACCCAGTCCGGCGAATGGTAAGAAATATCTAGGCATTGATCGGAGTTGGGTCAACCGCTCGGACAAAGTTGTTCTGGATATGTTCAACGCTGCCGTCGATGCATACGTCAAATCTCACGGGTACGAAGTGGTTGACATCAAGATCCCTTATATCCCTCAGGGGCAGAAGGCGCATGCATTGACCATTCTGTCTGAGAGCCGCAGCCAGATCACCCCACAGAAGATCACCAAGCTGTCGTGGCACAACCAGTTGCTCCTCAATGTCGCCGGGTCCCACGCGACGGCCCAGGACCTGATATATTCTCAGAAACTGCGCAATCTTCTGATGTGTCACCTGGCGTGGCTGTTTCACGAATATCCGGGCATGATGATACTGACGCCCACGACGCCCTGCGCTGGGTGGAAGATTGGCAAGCCGAGCGACGTCACCAGCGGCTACGGCGTGAGCGATGGCGACATGAGCCTGAGGACTATGGAATACGTCTATCTGGCGAACTTCACGGGCAATCCCGCCATCACCTGTCCGATGGGATATACGGAAGAGAACGTCCCAGTTGGTCTTATGGTATGATCTTTTCTTTCTTTCCCCTCCCCTCCTTTTCCTCCCTCGTCCACAACTCAAAACACCGGCTAACTGAAGCGCAGGCCATGGGCGACTGGGGGAGCGAGGAACACCTGATCGCATTTGGCAAAGAAGGCGAGTCCTTCCTTGCCGGCGGAGGTGGGATTCAACGCCCGAAAGATGAGAAAATGTGGATCGATGTCCTCGCCGGCAAAAAGTCCGAGGAATAGGCGCACTTTACCCTGTCTCATCAATCAGAGCCAGATTCTGAAATTGCGTCTGCTCGAATCAAGAACACCAAGATATAAGAGACGGTCCCCTCGCAGGAACAGAGACTACGATGCTTCCCTCCTTTGCTGGGAAGAAAGAGATAATAGGCCCGGGACAGCGTTGACTTGAACCGATTTGTGTTACCGGGGCTTGAATCCCTGAAAAGATTTCTTGATCTCATCATCCATTTCATTTCATGCATGAACAAGCGTTACTATACAAGTGAGCTTGGAAAATCCAACTGTTTTCCGAGGGTTTTGGCAGTCACTGCCGGCAAGACATCTAAGCTTCAAACTCGTCTTCGTCTCCATCCCCTTCTCCTCCAGCCTTTCCGGTCTCCTTGATCCGCGCCTCCTGCTTCCTGTACAGACCGGCCAAGAACTCGCTCGTACTCGCCTCTTCGATGCTCTTGTCTTCTCTCACCCTCAGAAACCTGGGGAACCGCATGCTCAGACCCCTCTCCTCACTGACCAGCCCGATCGCGGCCGTGTAGGTCGGTGACAGGGTGATGTCTGCAAAGGCCATCTCCCACACTTCTTGGGGCTCGAACCATACATCAGGCTCGTACGCGCTGTACTCGATGTAACTCGGTTTCGTCCGCGTCGTGTTATCGCCGTCTTCGGCGTACTTCTCCTTGTTCGCTTGATAGAACTTGTCCGTGAATCCCGAGATGCACTTGGTGACGACCTCCAAACTCCCAGTCTCGGGGTTGCGGCACGCGAGCAGGATAGGAGACCACCACTTCGCTTTGCGACCTTGGCCATGCCACCCAGCCACGGGGATGAGGTCGATCGTATCGGCCGACTGCGCGTAGTCTTTTTTCACTTTGAGCCAGGAGTCGAGCCGTTTGTCCGGCTCGTATGTCGAGAGGAGGGCTTTGCGACGGGTACCTTTTGCTTTCTCCTCTTGTCTTTCGGCTTGTCCTTTCTTGCCGCCTTTCTTCTTGCTTGGGGTCACGGGCGCAGCTGCGGGTACTTCCTCGTCTTCTTCTGGGCCCGCAAAATCAGGATTCGGCAAGTTGTCCAGCACTTTGACCATGATGCCTTCGCACTTCATGTCGGTCGCCGATTTGAAGAACTCCAGCACAGACTCGGAATCTGAAGATGTGGCATCAACGCTGTTCACCCATGTAAAGTGATGTTCTTTCTCAATGAACATGCTGCGGAGCAGACCACGTCGCTCTCGAAAGGGGCGATCTAGCAACGGCTCGCCATTGAGGTACATGAGATCGAATGCAAATAAGCAAACATCGATTTGGATGGAACCGATATCGACGTCCTTCTTGGCTCGGTTGGTGAGAGTCTGGAAGGTCTTGAGCTCGCCTGTATTTCTATCGACAGCAACAACTTCTCCTTCCAAGATGAAGCTGGATACACCGTCGCCGCGGATTTCGGGCACCAGCGCCACCAAATCGGGGTATTTGTCTGTCATGACTTCGAGATGGCGAGAGAAGATGGATACTTTGCCACGTTCGTCACAATGAACTTGCGCTCGCTGGCCGTCGTATTTAAATTCACAACTGAAATCTCGGCCTTGTAATTTTGTGAGCATCTCGCTCAAGTCCCGAGTAATGCTACCCAACATAGGGCGGAGCGGGATGTGCAGTGCCAGGCCGCAACGCAGCAGCAGCTCTTCTGACACCCCAACCTCCAGCAGGCCAGGCACGAGATCGTTATAATTTGGCCTTCGCGCAAAGCATGTCTTCACGGTCTCTTCTGCTTTTGACCATAAAACAGCCAGTTCCTCTTTCTTGAGCTTTGCTAGCTCGGCGGCGTTTCGGATGGGGAAGTCCGCGCCTGCCGGACGCGAGAGCTGGAAAGCCCGTGCCAGGGCAATCAACATGGTCGTCTTAACGGCTCCGATTCGCAGATGCTGGACCAAAGTCCTCACGACGTATCGAGATTCTTCGGGTCCTCGCGCATCTTGGAGGAGGCGTTCCACAAGTCGCTGCTTCTGTTCAACACTGCCATGGCCCTTGCTGTTGGCAATCTTGACCAGCGTTTGATACGCGCTCTTGATAGTAAGCGGCTTCGGTTTTCTCAGTGTGAAGCTCTGTCGCTTCTTTGCTTCAAACGCAACATCTCCTGCGTCTCCATGCTTGTCATAAAGTGTTTTCAAACCAGCACCATCGAGACCGCACACTTTCTTCAAAGCCTTGGAAATCGCAGAGCCACCCAGCCCTAGTTCCAGAGAGATATAAGGAGGTGAAATGGAGTTCGTCGCCAGCCAGACAGCAGGCAGAAGGCTCTCCGGGTCGGCCTCGATCATGACTCTGAGACAATTGACCAATGTGTCCACAATTTTGATCCGACTTTGAGTTGAATTGACCAGCACGAAGCATCGAGTTAGAAGTGCGTATGACGCGTTACCTCCGTCTGCCGCCCAGTGCCTCTTCAGATCAGGAACATAGTGTGAAGGATCGAACGTCAAAGGACTCTGGTCAAAGGGGATCGTTAGTGTGATTGTGTCTTCTTCTGAAGCCGTAGACTGCAATCCGAGTACACTATTCTTGTTCGTGTTCGATTGTGACATAGGCTCGGGTGAAGGGGTCTTTCCAAGAGCAGCGGATACGAAGTCTTTCACATCCTCTTCGGCTTTATGCTCGTGTTCTTCTGCAGGCTTTGGGGACTGGTTGCCACCAGCGTCCCTGAGATTGGGTTCGTGCGATCCATCGTCTTTCGCCCATTCTGCTTGGAGCTTTCTGGCCAGCTCCTCATCAGTCAGCTGTGTCTTCGGAGTATACGACCCTTGTGTCTCCCCGTCTTCGCGTCGTACTGTACCGGTTCCTCCTTCTTTCTGTTGTTCATTTTGCTTGCGAAAGAAGAAATCAAGGCTTCGGTGCGGCACTGCGGCAGGCTTCGAATCGTTCTTCTTCCGTCTCTTGGCCGGACTCTCCATGACTTTTGAGCATGACAGGCACTGGCATCACTGCCCAGTGCCACCCGAAGCGATTATTTGGCAATCATAATGCACCTGCATTCAGGAGTTGAGGAGGCTGGATAAGTGGTGACTTCATAACCAAATGTTGAAAGATGGTGGCGCGTCTCCAACCCCATGACGCGCTGGTCGCAGTCGGAGAAAGACACACCGAAGACACGTCACATCTTCCCTCGCAATATCGTTGCCAATTTTTACCAGGCTTCAACCACTGTATTGCAGACTGCAAGCATGGCTGAGCTCTACATGACCAAGACTGTGGACGTGCAGACGCGGGTGGAGGACTACTTGAATGACAAGATACAGACCGCGGCAGACTTAGAACAGGTGGACAGCCTGTTGCAACGAGTGCAGGAACAGCAAAACCTGTTGCGGAAGCAGGTGAGGTTTCTTGTCTTGAACTTGTGCGGCATCTAACTGTGCCTCAGCTCGAAGACGCCCGGAAAAACTACACAGAAGCTGTGAACAGAGTCAATGAACGATCCAACGACTTAAGAGAGAGGGCCGAAGAATGCAGGAGGGAACACTACGATATAGACCAGCGGCTGAGAGCGCTTGCACAATCAAACGTGAGCGATGATGCTGCGCAAAAGGTTGAAGCTAGGATGAATAAAGTACGCAGTCTGGAGGTTGCTCAAGGCTATCTGGAATTGGTCCAACAGTTGAACAGTTTGAGCGGCCAAGCGAAAGAGAACTTAGATGCACATCCGGGCATATCAGTCAAAGCATATATTCGGCTGAGGGAGATTTGGAGGCACATCCAGGATGCGCAGCCTGCTGCGGAAGGGGCAGCGCCTCAACTGGCATATCTCTTCGAGCAACAATCCCAACAGCTTTATTCCACCATCAAAGGATCTCTGGAAGGGAGTCTGCGGGAAACTCTTACACAAATGAATTGGCCGGGCAAAGAGTTGAAATTTCCGGGCAACGTACAGGAGAAATGGGAGCAGGAAGTCAGATTGCTTCTTCAGCTACAAGATCCAGACCTGATCGGAGCGTTCGCAAGGTTCGACCCTGGAAGTCGGTCTTCGACTCTTGACCCTGTCGTGCTACTCCCGCTGGAGGTCATGGTTCAACCCTTGACAGCGAGGTTCCGATATCACTTTTACGGAGACAGACCCACGAATCGACTGGACAAGCCCGAATACTTCCTCACTCACGTCCTAGATCTACTAGAGACACACAGCGGTTTCATGAGCGATATGTTGGGCCCTATATTGGATGACAGAGCGCGTCAATCTGAGGCTCTGGAATCTATCTATACTGACGCAGTCTCTGCGTTCATCACAGCACTGCTGCCGATGGTCGAAGCAAAATGCTTGTCTTTTCTGCCGCAAATCTCTCAACAACCACAATTGATGTCTCACTTCATGCACGAGTTGATGGTGTTCGATACTGCCATTCGTGACACATGGGGATACGTGCCGATTCCCAGGATGCTGGCAGAGTGGAGAGGGATTACTTGGAGGGTGCTGACCACACATGGCTACTTTGCCCTATGGCTTAAGGTTGAGAAAGATTTTGCTCTTTCTCGATACAGGAGTATTAGAGATGCTTCGGACAGCAACGATATTGAGTTTGATGCAGACGCCACCCAGACAAAGCCGACGAAAGGAGCAATTCGCGTCAATGATCTTTTGGAGACGATCACGGATCGATACCGAGCCCTTTCGTCTTTCAGTCAGAAGATGAAGTTTCTTCTGGAGATTCAACTGTCTATCTTTGATGATTATCACAACCATCTCCACGGCGGGTTGCAGGCATATCTTGTATCCTCCCATACGGCCGGCCGGCTACTTCAGGGACAGTCTGAAGCTGAAGCTTTCGGCTTAAAGGGCTTAGAATCACTAGCCAAGATATTTGGTAGTGCTGAATTTCTTGAACGGAAAATGTCGGACTGGAATGATGAGGTTTTCTTTTTGGAACTGTGGGATGAACTTCAATATCGAGCCAAAGCGAATAGCGGCACAGGTGCACCGATTGGCACAGATCTGAAGGTGGATGACGTGGCCGATAAGACCTCAACGACCATCAAGTCAAAAGGAACGGAAACGGATGGGGATACAGACGGAAGTGGTCTTTTCGACCAGACTGCTTCGGCATACCGGCGACTACGCGAACGTAGCGAGGAGGAAATGCTCCGCTTCTTCGACATCAACCTGAGAGGGGCACTTCGATCATATGTCAGGCTTGCACAGTGGTCGACTCTTGTTGAGACACCGTCCGATCCGGCTGCAATGACGCCCTCCCCAAGTCTTGATGGCTTTTTCCAAACAACAGCCACCCTGCTGGGGTACCTTTCTCGAGTGCTCGCACAGGGATCGATGCGACGGATATGCAAGCATTACTGTTCGACACTACAGAGAGAGATCTACGATAACGTTATAATGCACCATACATTTTCAGCCACTGGTGCAGCACAGCTGGCGAGGGACCTGTCTGAGATCAAAGCAACCATCGAAAAAAACAGCAGCTTGCGAGGAGTTACGGGAGCGGGTCTCAAACGGCTCGAAGAGGCAGTCTATCTTCTTTCTCTGGATGCTTCGCAAGGCCTAGGGAACGGCGAAGAAGATGAGTGGGGCTTTGATGATGATGAAATTGGGGAGAAGGCAAAGGGGCAAGCCACCACGGACGAAGCTATCAATGATGATGGCGGCCTCAAGAAGCTTGGACTCTGGGATGTGGAAAAACTGATCTTTGAGAGCAACGAAGCAGCACGAAAGGCTCTCAGGGACATGGGCCTATATCATCTCAGCGAAGGGGAAGCAAGGAACATTCTGAAGCGGAGGGTTGAGTTGAATGGGTGATGAGTAGATACCGCAGTGATGGGTCAGGCTGTACCTAGTCCTGCGTATAGATACTCGGTGTATGTATAGCTGGAATTCATAGCGTTGTCTGCCTACACCCCATTGGCACCAATTTCTGCTATTTATAAACCCGCGCTGCACGAGCGTTGCATCTGCTTTGTGACTCACCACAGCTCACTCGCTTCGATGATCAAACAGTATTAATGGTTTTGTATCAACCGACCTGCTCCCAACACTCTCAATACACTGAAAACCCTGCTGTTTGGCCTCAACTTTCTCTGCGCAGCGGATCTCTCGGTTCAGCAAACATGGCCTTCGAAGACGACAGACCCTTGACCTCGCTCCAAAGCGTCATTCTGACCACGGGACCATTTGTCTTTCTCTGGAGCACCTTGAAAGGCTATGTCGCGCGCAACGGGCCCTTCGCCGTCGCCCGACCGATAACCCGCCTCAACAGCCAGGTCTACGCACTGTTCTCGCTGGGACTGGCGTACTTGATACTCAACGACGTGTTCCACTTCCACGACCTCGAGCAGGTCCAGAGCGCAGACCTTGCGTACGTCTACCACCTGTCCAAGTTCTACGAGTACATCGACGTCTTCAACCTGGTCGCCGCGGGGACCGCGATCAACCCGCACATGGCGTTCCACCACATCACGACGCCCTTCCTGACCTACTTCCGCGTCCTGAACGCCACGGACTGGCAGCTGTTCGCCTTTCTCAACTGCCTCCACCACTTCTGGATGTACGCCTACTTTGGCGGCGTGTCTTCGTTCAGGCCAATCCTGCGCGTCACGGGCTGGGTGCAGCTGATCGCTGGGATCGGGCTCGACGTCTACTATTTTGCTACGCACGGCCAAGGCGCCCCCGAGGCGAGGAATCGGGCTATCGGCCTGATGATCCTGACCCGGTACGCGATGCTATATTACGAAGAGATAAAGACGGCAAATGGGCAAAAGGGGGCCGGAGCAGAACAGAAAGGCGAGAAAGCGGATTAGGACATTCCTGTCAACTTCCCGAGTCACTTGACGTTTTTACAATTTTACTGAGCTAAAATGTCCCCCAATGCTCAATTGGCGACGTTGATCAACATCGACTTGACGCTCAGATATTCCTCGATGCCCTGTCGGCCGCCTTCTCGACCATACCCACTTTCCTTCACGCCGCCGAAGGGGCTCTCGCAAGCGCTGAGCAGCCCCAGGTTGACGCCGACCATGCCGACTTCTAGTGCCTCGGTGACCCGGAACGCTCGTGGGATGTTTTCCGTGACGATGAAGGATCCCAGACCGACGTTACAGTCATTTGCCATTTTGATGACCTCTTCCTCGGTGTCGAATTCGTAGAGACCGACAACGGGAGCAAAGGTCTCTTCCCGTGTGGTGATCATCTCCCGATTCATCCCTTTGATAATCGTGGGCTGGAGGAAGTAGCCTTTAAAGTCCTTCAACGGCTCTCCACCAAGGATGACCTGGCCGCCGTGTTTCTTAGCATCTGTTTTTTTGGAGTTAGCTATCATTTACCAAAATCTACCAGGTCCTGTCGCCTTACCATTAATGTGGTTCATGGCCTTTTCGACGGCTCGCTCGTGCGTCAGTGGGCCCACGAAGACTCCTTCCTCGGTTCCTGGGCCGACTTTGAGCGATTTGATCTTGACCGTCAGAGCTTCGGCGAACTTGTCATAGATGCCCTTCTGTACGAAGATCCGGTTGGCAGTCACACAGGTCTGGCCAGAGTTTCGGAATTTGGCCAATATGCACGCCTCGATCGCGGTGTCGAGTTTGGCATCGTCAAACACGATAAACGGGCTGTTCCCACCCAGTTCGAGGGATAGCTTCTTGAGGCTGTCACTGCATTGCCTGGCCAGGAGTTTGCCCACACGAGTACTGCCTGTGAAGCTCAACTTTCGGACCAAAGTGCTCTTACACAGTGCTTCGCCGACTTCGTTGACAAGATTGAGGGTGGTGATAACGTTGATGGAGCCCTTTGGGAATCCAGCTTCATGAGCAAGGACGGCTTGTGCGAGAGAACTCAACGGAGTTTCCCCAGCTGGTTTCCACACCGTGGTGCACCCTGCTGCTAGCGCTGCGCCCACTTTTCTCGTTATCATGGCGATTGGGAAGTTCCAAGGAGCGAGACACGCCGCGACCCCGATGGGTTGTTTGAACGTCAAGATACGCTGGTTTAAGTTGGCTGGAGGGACAACCTCGCCGTGCACCCTTTCAGCTTCGCCAGCGAACCATTCGAGGAAAGAAGCCGCATAAGTGACTTCGCCTTTGGCTTCGACCAGGGTCTTGCCATTTTCAAGCGTCAGAATCAAGGCGAGATCGTCGACATTCTCGAGGCAGAGGTCGCTCCACTTCCGCAACCACCTTGCGCGCTGGCGGGCGCTCGTCTTTTTGAAACTCTGGAAGGCTTCGTGTGCAGCAGCGATGGCCTTGTTGGTGTCTTCGGCGCCCATTTCAGGGAGGGTCGCGATTTTGTCCAGAGTGGCTGGGTCATAAACATCGAATGTTTTGCCCGAGGCTGCGTCGACCCAACTTTCATTGATGTACCCTTTTGTCTGAAACAGGTCTTTGCGTTTCAAGTCGTTCAACGTCTTGGGCGCCATGTTTACTTGCTGGAGTCGTTGATCGCCTCCTCTAATTCTCGAATTCCGGGTTCGCGGGGTATGTAATTGGATAGAACGAGTTGTGAGTCGTCTCAAGATGTCGAATCCGCAAGTGGCGATATACGTAGGACCTTGAATTGAGGAGTCTCAAAGGGACAGCGAAAGCTCGGTGTCTGGATCGGCACTTCTGCTTTATATCGCCCCAGGGACGTTTCGTACTGGCATTGGCACGCAGAATGCACACACCTCATAGGCTCACACCCCACATGATGGCGTTGGAGAGAAATCGCCGCAACGAAAGCCAAATGACCATCCGGTGCGGGGGTTTGTTGGAGGAGTCTCGTAAGATGTTCCTGATGGCCGAGGGAGACAACTACTGGCCCAAGCTCGGGTTCATGAGCTGTTGGAGAAAAGCTTCATGGTGTGAGTGACGAGGTTGATTGAGAGTGGAGGTGGCGGACTATTGCCTAGCTATGTTGTTTGACAACTCCTGCAAAGGTCTTTGCCCACATCGCCCCCCCTTCTTGCGTACATCCCCTTCTCTTGCTTGGAGTTCCTCTATTGGCATTGTCGACAGGTCGAATTTGCATTTGCATCTAACGACGGAGGAGGGGACTATACTGATAGATAGAGGTCATCTCATCTCCTTAAGATAACGCCGTCGCCGGTGCGCTGAGGCAAGGGACACACGAGGCTTTGGAGGCTATGGCGAAAGAGGTTAGCCTGGCGAGGCTGTCGGCCAGCCTTCCATCACAACAATATCTTGTAAAAGCCCATCGTGAAAGACACCGCGTCACAATTTGGGTCTGATAAGTTGAAGCACCCTTGGCTAGATATCTTAATATTGCGCATATCAACTAGGCACGACTGTCCGAGCTGACGAGGAACGATGATTAAGAGCAGGGTACCGCCTCGATTCCTCAGCACAAGCTCATTGAAGGACATCTCCTGTCGAATACCAACCCATTGTCTTCAAACTTCTTCCTATCGAGCTGGTCATTCAATTGATTCTTTTTCTCGATGACTCTCTGGGCAATGTCGCACATGCGAGAAGGGAGATGTAACATGTTTGTAGCACAAGCCCCCATGAAGAGGTTGGCTATCTAATTTAGCAATCTCCAGCTGTTGTACTCCCGCATACTCCTGCGCCTGAGCATGCAAGCACAATGTGAGACCCTTCTCGATTATGAAGCTGACCTCAAGGGTCTTCACAAGCTGCATCTCCGGGCAGAGAGTCCCAGGGGATTGACAAAACTGGGGTCAAGATATCACTTCGCCCTGACGATGTGAATAAAGCAGCTGCCACGACTGAAGCGTCTCGCCTTGAGATATGAACGTGTGCTGACGTGGGAATTTATATATTTGGCCAATTTCCCACGAAGGCAAATGTGAATGGTAAGAGAATCCTGCAGTGGTTGTGTGGCTATGAGTCAGCTACAGGGGCAATGCGCTCCCAGATCGATGAGGGTATTTCGAAGATCACCTTATACGAGCATGTTCAACAACCTCTGACCACTCAAAAGGTCGGCGGCATCACTGATGACCGGATAGAAGCACACCGCGTTGATGCTCATGGTTATACAGGCCTTACGTCAACTATAGTCACACGAAAACACTCGCCTCAGCCTGACCGCTCGAATGTGAGAAGCACGCACGCAAGCCATTGTTGAGAGGGTTTCGGATCCGTGTCGTTCCCTGTGAAACCAGGACAAATCCTCAATCCTGTGATGAAGCTATCGTTTCCTGCGATACACAAAGGACAAAAGGACATTGGGGATTGTAAGAAAGTGGATGTCGAAGGAAAATTAGCGTCAGAATCGAAGATCAAATCCGCCATTTGGTAGCAGTTTCAACGACGAAGATCTTTGCCAGGTAATATACGAGCACTCCGTACAACTGCTCGTCCAGGAAAATGCGTACTCGGTACAGGATGATGGGAGGATTCGCCCCCTGAACCTGCTCAGGCGGCCATCGGGTTCCCCAGTTTCGGCAGTCGGCAGTGCCAGGGCCTGAAATTGAGCATTGAGGCTCACTACCATTTAGCATCATGCGCATGCTCTCCTGTCCCCGGATTGATCGCTCAGCCTGTGTTTGATGGACTGTTGACATTGTGGTTTTCTCCCGCTGGACCGTACGGAGGCTGGAGACGAAGACATTACCGGCGACAAAGGTTTCAAGCCACCATACCCCCTCTAACTTTGTCACGAAAGCAACCGCAGTCAACTTGCGAGACACTTTTTGAGTTCCCAACCCCTCGAATTGGTGGGATTTCATTTTGCACGGTCTGGACTAGCCCCTGGGCCCCAGCTGGGTGTACCTAAGGAGCCTCCTCGCCTCCTGGAGGCTTCCTGGGAGACCTGAGCCCTCGCCTGGCGCCCGTTAAATTAGCTCTGGTTCCAGATGCAGCTGACGCGCCCTGGGTGAACGCCTCTTTTCTTGCCCAAAACGGCGAATAAACACCACGTGGAGATTGGAGATTGTCCCTTATCCGCAAACTAACCCGACTTCCAAGGCCTATTGAAGGCTCTGGAGTCTGGACCACCCCTGTCTTTCTCCAGCTGACGCCTCGCCTAGGACATGGTCAAAGTGGCTTGATTGCTAGCCACGGGAGTACGAGGACTCCCTGAGTGCCTCCTCATGCTACCAGCATTTCCACAGTCAGCATCTCTATCGCGGGAGATGTCATTGCATTGCGGATGTTCTAGAGACATGCTGGTTCTCTATCTGTTCATATACTTGTATGCATCTCGGTTCTCTATGCACACATCAGCCAGCATGGGCTTGCCTGGGGAAGAGCTATCGAGGAACTTTTTCCATGGGCCATCGCTATTCAGGTTCCACCATCCCGGACTTGCGGTCTCGGCTCTGCAAACCATGGGGGTGGTTAACGACCTGGGCGCCCCGAGCGCTAAGCTGGGGTGGCTTTGCTGGCCAACCGTTTCTGGCCATTGGCTTTTTCCACATGTTGGCTTCTTCCGGTGTTCTTTTTGCGCCTCTCGAATGTCACACATCCGAGAATCTGCGAATCGATGGCCTGAAAGTCTGACGCTGACGATTGTCAATCAACTCCTCGATCCTCAGTGGAACGATTTGGGCTAGAACAAGATGGCTGACTGCAGGTGTCAGGGGTCGTTGCACCTTGCCTGGTCGCTATCTCATCCACACCCTCTTCACGGATGCCCAGTGTCGAAGCCACTAGCAGGAGAAACCACTTCGCTTGGTCTCCTTAACCCTGTACACCTATCGTACGGCGGGCGAGGTGGGTGGTCTGCACGAGATAATATAATAAGTAAACTTTCAGGCCAGCATGGTTGGAGTTTTTTGGTTTCCAACTTTGCTGAGCCGCCGCATTCAAATTCTCTGGTCGCCCCAGCCTGATTGTGCTTTTCTATCCTCCACTCGTTCCTAGATCGTGTTTCTACAAGAACCAAACTCGAAGCGAGCCGAATCATCCTCACCTCTCATAGTCTTCAACATGGCAGCTCCAGGTGTTTTACAAGTCGGAATTTGTGGCGCCGGTGTTGCTGGACTGAGTGCCGCTATTGCTTTGAGAAAAATCGGCCATGACGTTGAGGTAGGTCAAGCCCATCTCCAAAAGACCACCTCTTCGTACTTTAGTCCAGATTCTACGATCAGAAAACACTGACTCTTTTGCACTTAGATCTTTGAGCGCTCTCATTTCAAGAACGAAAATGGCGCCGCCGTCTCTATTCCGCCAAACGGTACTCGGGTTCTGGAGCATTGGGGATTTGACCCCATCAAAGCTGGAGGGATCGAGAATATCCAGGTAAGGAGGATTGATTGGGGATCTACGTCCCAGGAGATATGATTACTCTATCTCTACAACTGGGATCCTCGCCCGCCACTAGTAGAGGTTGTCAGCTGACAGACGCATCCAGGTTCGTCGACCAAAAGGTGACACACTGGAACCAATGGCCCCAACATTGAACTTCGCAAATGCGGAACAACTATACGGCAATAAGTGGTTCTTCTACCACCGGGTCGACATGCATCGCCGCCTGAAGGAACAAGCTGAGGAAGCTGGGGCGATCATCCGGCTGGGAAACCAAGTGATGGATGTGGACCCGGAGACTGGGATTGTATCATTGAAGGATGGCACGAGAGTGCAAAAAGATCTTGTTATTATCGCTGATGGCCAGCATGTTAGCATTACTCATGACCAACTATATCGCGATACATTCACTGACTTGTTACCAGGATCGCTTAAACGCCAAGATCACCGGCAAGGAAGTCCCCATGAAGAGGAGCGGCCAGACAGCATATCGATGCCTCATTCCCATGAAGGAGATCCTCGCGGACGAGGAGACCAAGTTCCTGTTCGAGAACCAGCCGCCTGGGTTCTGGGCCCCCGCCTTGCCGTCCAAGGGTGTTATGGCTGTCACCTATCCTTGCAGAAACAACGAAATTCTCAATGTCTTAGCTGTGCACCGGAGACTCGGTCAGCATGCAACCAGTGAGGACGATGTGGTGATTGAAGACTGGAACTTCCCCGCCACCCACGAGGACTTGGAGAAAGTTCTTGATGGTTTCCACCCAGCTGTGAAAAAGGTCTTTTTGAAGTCACCCGAGGTCAAGGTCTACACCCAGATGAAGCGAGATCCCTTGAGCAAGATGACCAAGGGCAAGGCTGTCTTGATTGGCGATGCCTGCCACCCTATGCTCCTGACTCATGCTCAGGGTGTTTCATCCTCCATCGAAGATGCTGCCGCTCTCGAGCTTTTCCTCGCCGACGTCCCAGCCAGCGGAGACGTTACCTCTGCTCCGTCACAGAAACTGCTCCAACGTTTGGCCCAGTTCGAAGCCTTCCGCCTACCCCGAGTTTCAGCGACACAGATTCTGACAGACCCTGTCGTTCCCGGACCTCAAGCAGCAGCCAACTATGCAAAGCAAGAGGCCGAAATCCGAAAATACTACTCTGGCCCTCTGCCACCCACGGGATCTATGCCGCACAGCCCTCCGATCTGCCAGTTCTTCTTTGGATATGATGTAAGGAAAGAAGCCATGAAATTCCTTGCAGACCTCAAGGGCGAGACACAGACGAATGGCGTTATCCCGGCACCCTTGGCTGCTCCCACGACACAGGAGACAGTCATCCCAGCACCAGCACCAGCACCAGCTCCAGTTCAGCCGCTTGCCGAGGTGAGGTCTGTTACACCGCCCGTTACAAAGGAGACAGCCGATGTCAGCGCAATGGAACAGAAGATCAAGGAGCTCGAGCGCAGACTGGCCGAGATGGAGAGTAAATTGGCCGGGATGAGCGTCCAAATATCCTTCAGGGAGGTCCAGCCAACGCCACCCGAGTCACCGCCTACCGCGTTCGGGAGATCCCCGTTCATCGTCACCGCTCCTTGAACCGAAATACCTGTTCTAGAGCGGATTTTATAATTTGCAAGGTCCGGGAGGGAAAAGTATGTTAGTGTATAACATGGAGGCTCTGTGGTGGAAGCGGGAGTAACGGAAACTTCAAGACATGGGATATGTGAGCGTCTCGATATTAGCGCCATCTAATGAAGTACATTTCTGGTTCAATTCATAACTGTTTTGTCTCGCGCAGAGGTGATCTTATGCTACTGTAATAATAAATCAGCTTAACTTCCATTACCATAGGCTCATGGCAATATTCTCAGCCTCGTCGCGCTAATCGTTCAATCGCGGTGCGGCTTGGCGGAGCAGCGCCGAATCTACCTCAACTGAATCTGCCTGCCCATGTGAGGACGAGCTTGTTCCCAAATCGCAGAGATGTTCTGCTTTTTCTTGTCTTTTCTTGGTTTTAACCCTCTCGTCGGCGCTGGGCGCGTGTAATCTTTGCACCTGCCGACACAGAAGATGCGGCTCCAAATCCTCATCCAACGCCACTCTCTCCCGCCTGTCACCATCATCCACACGACAGGCAGCGGCCCCGCCTCACATACCAAGTCCCGCGCAGCTACGGTCGCCGATCTCCTCGCCGACGTTAATGACCTCGTTCCTCTCGAGTCTGCGGACGGCGAATGGGGCCTGGAAGACTACGTTGTCGAAGTCGCTGCCACTGCGGACCAACACTTGACCTACGAGTGCTTGCATTACCAACCCTTGCACAATGTGTTGAGAGAAGATGATGAGGTGGTGATTAGGGCGCTGAGCAGTGAGGATCTAAGGATCAGGAGGCTAGGTGGACGCCATCAGATCACCGGCGACGGCAGACATTTGATTGATGGTGTGGCATTCGGAAAACAGTGGCTGAAGAAGACTGCAAGGCCGGGTATTGTCATTCCACCTAGAAAGAGGAGGAGGATTCTCTTTGACGAGGATGCCGATGATACGGCCGGGGATGATGCTAAGCGCATTCTCCCCGTTGCTGCTGAGGAGGACAATTACATGGATGCTTTGGTGCCGTTTGCGAATCAAGAAGAAGAGGAGGATGACGACGAAGACGATGGCGACTATGTCGATGAAAGCGATCCTGATACTGACGAGGCACGATTTCAAATCACCATCAGAGAAGAATTCGATGATGCTGATGCCGACTCAGAAGGCGAAGTCGAGCTGAATGGCGGAGATGAAGACGAGCATCTCTCGTCAGAGCTTAAGCACTTGCTTGAAGAGGCCGCCGAGATTGAACAAGCTGCCAACATGTCTATTGCATTACAAGTCCTCGACAGAAAGCTGAAGAGAAAACGAGACGTCGGCGATGATGGCGAAGAGCACGAAAATGAGACATTTGAAGGGTTCTCCTCTCCCCCACATGGCTCGCCTGCCAAAGTCGATGGCTGGCCCAATAGTCAAGAGGGCGGTAGGGCCGAGTGGGGGGACGATGGGGACGAAAGCGCGGACAGCATGATGAGGGAGATCGCAAATCGACAAGCCGAAAAGCCTGCCAGAAACGTTGTCGAGGATGATGACGATGTCGATGACTCCGACGATTCAGATGTGATCTCGAGCTCCGATGTCACATCTTCCGACTCTGATGCTGATAGTATGATGGAAGATATTGCCATGCAGCAAGCCAAGAAGCGAGCTTTGAACCTCATCAGAGATGACGGGGATGATGTTGACGACATGTCATCGAGTTTTGATCTGCAGAAAGATGAGAGTGACAGTGATAGCTCCTCCACCTCAGAATCCGAGTCTGATTCTGTGGAAAGCAGCTCGTCAGGATCTACAACCTCTACGGAATCTGAATCCGAATCCGAATCCGATTCCGAATCAGATGGGGAAGAGACGAAGGCAGAGAAAGCTTTCATATCTAAGGCAACGACTTCGACAGCATTCCCATCAACAACAGTCTCCCAGGCGAACCCAGCTCCAGCAAGGCCGCCAAAGCCATCGGTAGGCGTTCCTTTCCAGGGAACAAATCGGACGCGCTATAACAATGACAGGGCTAAAAAAAGGAAGCGGCTAAATGAACTGAAGAAGCAAGGGCTGCTACCTGAGAATGCAGGCTTTGACGAACTGGCAAAGTACGAGACCATACAACAACAGGAGATGGCAGCGCAACATACGGTGCTCGTCGAAGAACGAGCTGACGGCCCAATCCAAGAAGATGTCCAAGATGTGAAAGCTGGTGAAGACACAACGGCCGAATCAAATGTGAATGAGGTCGAGAAAGAGAATGAGAGCCCTTCGAATGATGCAGAAGCAGCAATCACAAACGAGGCTCCAGCCGAGCCTGTATCCGCTGATCTCAAGGCACTTGGGACGGCACAGATTGAACCTGCAATGGCCATGGAGTCGGCTCCAAAGAGAGCTAGACTCGACGTGGCTAGTACTCGTCGTCTTGTCTTCGGATCCCTTGGATTGAGAGCGCCCAAGAACGCCGAAGAGAGGCAGGCTTTGAGGGAGAAGTTGTCGCAAAACAGTCGGCAACCAATAAATCAAAAAGGGCGTGGTGACGGCCGTACTTTGGAATCTCCCCAGCGCCTACCAGCTGTGGAGAACGACGACGATTCATGGAAGAACAAATTGATTGTAGCGGCAGTCGAATGTGAAGAGCCTGGGAAGTCCTTGCCGCCACCACCATTTCCGTTTGAGCAGGGGTGGGCAAAGCCAGCTAAAAACAAGCGGAAGCTACGTGATCAAAGCCAATACTATCAGAGCAGACATGACCAGCCTCGCGAGAAAGGCGGAGCGTCCTTTGAACCCAATGTCTCAACTCTAGAGTACGATGACGTCTCCGCTCAAGTTTCAGCTAACGAAGCTGTGTCAACCGCTGACGGGAATTCAGAGGTTATGCCGACTTGGGAGGATATTGACGTTCTTCCAGAGCTTGAGCAGGCAATGATCTTGCCAGGAGCAACCGTTGCCTACAAAGAATTGCACGTGGATGCCTCGACAAATTATCAGCCAGAAGTGTCTCAATACAGAATTGGTCAAGTGTCGCATGTGGATGAAGACGGTACTGTGCACCTTCACCTGACGAAGAGTTCAATGGCCGCAGATTCCAAAGGCAAAACCGATCCACAAACAGGCGAAAGAGTCTACGGAAAGTTCGAGCTGACCAACGAAGATGCCGATGAAGGAGTTGATGACGGTCGTCGCGAGGTTTCGATCTCAGATATGATTTCTGCGAAACTTGTCAAACCCTCTGTGATCCAAGTTCCCGATAGTAGCCATGTCAGTGTTCCAAGAGGGGGCGAAGCACCCATGTTGCCGAGCGACGACCAATTCGCTGTCATCCCGGAGTCAGCCGACCAAAATATCCAGGTGAAGGAAGCAGAAAAGCCAAGTGCAGCTGTGCAAATGATCGATACCCCTCGCAAGGAGGAGATCAACGGGATAATCAAGGAGGCTGGCTTCAACTCAGCTCTAGATGGGGAATTACTGGAGCCTATACCCAGCCCTGCTACAAGCGAACAAGCAGCCCCTAGCCCCGGCGATGCATTAACTCAGTCGCAAGGACAATATCCTCACAGATTTCGTCCAAGATCACCTAATGTCGATTTGGCTTTTCCGGGTGTGACAACTTCGTCGGACGTGGATGCACATGCCACTTACCATGCAGGACCTAATGTCACCGACGCCACAGGGAGCTCTCAGGTCTCTCCAACGTCGTCGCCACACATGCCGACCCAGGAAACTGTTGACTATCCTCATATCTCTCAAATAGATATCAATTCTTCGGAACCTACGCGCACCACCAATAGCAGCTCACATCAAGATGCACAGAAGTGCTCACTAACTCCGGTTCTTGACCTATCCTCCATTGCTTCTGGCCAGAAGCAAGCTTCAATCGAGGGGTCAGTTGAGAAGAAAAGTGAATTAGATTCTAACAACCTCGGAAATGAACACCCGGGTCATCCAGAGGACGTGCCTGACTCAATAAAGTCCGAGGTGTCAGAGTCTCAATCACAAAAGACTTCGATACCTTCTCAAAACACAGAGGGAGACGACGAAGAAAATGCAGACAGTGGTTCTTTTTTAGGAGAAGTTGGGTACGATGGTCAAGACTCCTCGTACCATGACTCAGGGATCAGTGATGATGACAGCGACCTGCCTTCTCTGATTGAGCTTGTGTCCAATCAAAATTACCGCAAGAAAGTATCTCCTCCAGCCCCAGCCAGGAAATCTCTCCGCAATGCCACGAAAAAGACAGGAAGGGCAGCTTTATCGAGTGGTCCTGATCTTGGGGATTCAAGTCAGACCGACATTAAGCAGCCACAAAGTCAGAGGGAGCCAAGGCTGTCTCAGATTCCTTCAGGATCACCTGTGGTTGACCTGACTTTCTTGAGCGACCAAAAAAGCCCTATCATAAATATGGACGATGATAGTGATCCGATTTACGCCCGGAAGAAGACTAAGTCTGAAATCAACGGCTTGGGTTGGAACACGAGTACGAGAACCGGCAAGCAGGATGGCGGGATTGGGACCAGAAGATTGCTCACATCGAAGAAGGTTAGAGACTAATACTGACTGATGTGCATAAAAGAGAGAAGCCGAGTGCAGCTGGGATGGGCCATGTTCCGTATGCTGTAAAGCCATGAATAGTCTTAGGACATAGCCACTTATGAAAACATTACCAGCGGAACCACTTCATGTAAGGTAATGGTAATGATAATGTGTTGATAACTCCTCTGCCCTCCTGATTCTTGCGGATCTGGCAGCCTTGCCGGTTGGACGAAGGAGGCCGCAAGGCTGCAAGGCTGAGATCGGCGTCATCGCGCCGCTGCGCTCCCGAATGCTTCGCGACAGTCTGGCTTCTTCACGCGATCTCTTTTTGCCATCAAATTGGCCCGGATTCTGCAAGGACATAACCAGCTGTCTCCCTCTGAGGCTGTCGCTTGTAGTTGCTCTGTGGTTTCATAATGTGTCGTCGGTAACGCTTGCATACACCCTGCCATGATGGCCCAGAGACGTAATGGGGTCTTCACGATCCTCCTCTGTAAGTCATGCGCGTACTGAAGTCTGACCCCCGGACTAATTATCGTCTACAGACTTGGCCATCGCTTTCGCGATCCTCGTTCCTGCTTGTCAAACCTCGACGACCGTCAGAGCCGAACTCGTGGACTCTGAGCTTGATTCACCTCGAAGCCAGCAAGAGAAACAAAACTACTGGGCGCAGGGTGGAAATGACATAGTTCACGAGATATGGTCGGTGTTGCGCGACTTTGAACCAACATGGAAGGACAGCGTGACTCCAGCTCAACCTACTGGTCTCCTGGGAACCGTGTGGCACTATACGAGGATAATCTTCCGCGCGCTGTTCATGAATACACCTACGCGGGAGGACAGCAATGCTCCGAAGGTCAAGGGAGACTTGAAGAAGGGCGTGGATTCCCTCAAAGCGGCGGCCTCTTTCGACGACCCAGACGCCATTTTCCTGCTGGCCGAGATGAATTTCTACGGCAACTTCTCACACCCGCGCGACCTCGAGAGAGCCAAATACTGGTACCACCGGCTGGCTGACCTGGACGGCAATTCCACGGCGCAATACATGTTGGGATTGATGTACGGCACGGGAATTGGCGGTTTGGAGAGAGACCAGGCAAAGGCCCTCCTATACCACACATTTGCCGCGGAACAAGAGAACATCAAGTCGGAAATGACGCTGGCGTACAGATATCATGCCGGCATTGGGTGTTCCAGAAGCTGCGACAAGGCTGTGTCTTACTATAAAAGAGTCGCCGACAAGGCCATGTCGTATTGGCAATCCGGTCCGCCGGGCGGCCACTCCTTTGTCCGTAACTCATACCGCTGGGTGGAAGTCGACGGAGGCATATACGGCGAAGGCGCGAGTGTGAGCTCCTCAGGCCCCAACGCTCCTCGAGATGGCGTCACCGCAGCACACATCGACTATGTCCTCGACTACCTCGACACGAAAGAACGACAAGGTGACCTCAACGCCATTATCACACTGGGCAAGCACTACTACGAAGCCCCCCGGGGCTACAAGTGCAATTTCCGCAAAGCGCAGCGTCAATTCATGAAAGTCGCGCGGGTCTACTGGACCAAGGACGGCAAGGTGTCCCCAAAAGCACCAAAGGGGATCGAGCGCGTCGCAGGAAAAGCGGCGGCCTATATTGGGCGCATGCTCCTCCGCGGCGAGGGGATGGAACAAAACTTTGAAAAGGCTCAAACTTGGTTCAAACGAGGCATTGCCCTGGGCGATTCCTTCGCGCAATATCACATGGGCCTGATGTACCGCGATGGCTTGGGTGTGTCCCAGAATGGGGCGCGTGCTGGCTCATACTTAAAGGCCGCCGCGGAACAGTCTCTCCCCTTGGCACAGTCGGCGCTGGGAGTGCTGTTCTTGGACCAAGGGGACATTGAGACCGCCGGGCGTTACTTCGAACTCGCTGCGGGCGCGGGCGTGATGGAGTCGTTCTACTATCTTGCCGAGCTCACCAACCAAGGAGTCGGCCGTGAGCGGAACTGCGGCCTGGCAGCTGCCTACTATAAGGTGGTCGCCGAAAGGGCAGAAGTCTTGCATTCCTCTTTTGTGGAAGCAAACTCGGCGTATGAGAGAGGGGACTTTGAACGAGCATATATTGCTTCCGTTATGGCCGCGGAGCAGGGCTATGAGAATGCCCAAGCCAACGTGGCGTACTTGCTCGATCACAAGACGTCGGTGATATCGCTGCCAAACCTTGGTATTCCTCTCGTCTCGACAATCAAGCCGAGCTCAAAGAAGAGCAAGCTGCTTAACGATCAGCTCCTGGCTCTCGCATACTTCACCCGCTCCGCCAAACAAGCCAACGTCGACTCCTTGATCAAAATGGGCGACTATTACCTCTCCCTCTCGTCGCCCACCAACGCAGCGCTCACGCTTTTCCCGACCGAAGACAATGCTGAGGCAAAGACCAACCTGGAGAAAGCAACGACATGCTATACCACGGCCGCCGAGACCCACCACTCGGCGCAAGCCCTCTGGAACCTCGGGTGGATGCATGAAAACGGCATCGGCAGCGTCACGCAGGATTTCCACATGGCCAAGCGCTACTACGACCTCGCGCTGGAGATGAACCAGGAGGCATATTTGCCTGTGACTCTCGCCCTGGCGAAATTGCGACTGCGAAGCTGGTGGAACGGCGTGAGCGGCGGCAAGGTCAACGGCATCAAGGACGAGGAAGGGGACGAGGAACAGAGGCGGCCCAAGACATGGATCGAGTGGGTGAACAGATTCCTGGACGCGGCAGAGGAGATGGACGCGCGCGAGGCGGAGGCTCTGGCGAGGGAGCGCGACGGCGACGACGAGCTTCTGGGCTACGCCGACCCGGGCATGGCCCCCGGTGGCGGCAACGCCGAGTACGCCGATCACCGACCCGCGCACGCGCATGGGCAGCAGGGCGGCGGAGGAGGAGTTGGCGGGCAGGGTAGAGTCGAAGGCGACGTCTACGGCGCTGACGAGTGGGACGAGTTCGACGACGGCCTCGTCGAGAGCCTCATCATCATCGCCCTCGCCGGCGCCTTGGCCCTGCTGGTCTACGCCCGCCAGGCCAGGCAGAGGGTCTTGGAGGAGGAGAGACGTCAAGCCCAGAACCGGGATCAAACTCAGGGCTTCGCGCAGGGGCCCGCTCCTCAGCAACCGCAACCGCAGCAGCAGCAGCCACCGATTCCAGGCCAGCCTGACGGAGATGGCCAGGACAGAGGCATGTTCCCGCCGCCGGGGGATCTGGATTGGAATAATTGGGTTGCTGGCGGGATCGGGCATTGAGACGTTGAAATGTGTCTATTGTATCATGGTAACGGGGTATAAGATGATGTTTTAAGAATTCTTCTCCTCGGGCCCCTCCTGAGCAAGTTAAGACCTTTAGAGGCTATGTAAATCAGGTACATAACATACTCTACGAGCTTGTTTTTAGCTTGAGTTGAGATATATTGACTCCGACAACTGGCTCCGGCTGCTTCATCACGACTGTGAAAGAAAATACCGGAGCTTTTCTGCTCTCCAATTCTGGCTGTCTGTCGGCAAGTATGCATCGCTGTGCAAAGGATACAATCCAAACTGCCGGGGCTCTGGCAATGCCTGAATTGACCGACCCTTTGATACAGAGCTTCATCCAAATGCGCACATCATTCTGTGCGTCGACATGGAAACCTTCAGGCACGTGTGGTTGACGCTTCCAATAGAAGCGAGGTGTTTCCCATTCTCAAGTGCTTCCGCTGTACCTCGTTTCTCACGCCGGAGGAAATCAGACTCGAACCCATTCCACGCCTCAAACAAGGCTGACAGAGCAGTGAGCCATGGTGTAAGGAGACGAGTGTGTGATCGCAGATGCAATGTGACTGTCGGACCATTATTGCACCTTGAGGTCGAGGTTGTCCCTGCCGTCAACACTGATGAGTACAGTGAAATTGTGGCAGTGTCGTCGTGGCGGGTTCGACTCTCGGTCGCTCAGCTCGCATTCCAGACCCGGAGTACTCGAGGCGGGTGACTAGGAGCTTCGTCGCTGGTCCATTGAGGAGAATCCAGAGGAGTAGCACGTCGTCAAGCACCACTAGTACTGTCGTGCACAGTCTGCACCTTCTTATATTCCTCCTCCAGCTGTCTCTGCATGTCAAAGTCGGCCTGCCTTTCTCTCTTGATGCGTTGCTGTTCCATGTCCCTAACGACGCCGGCGTGCATGGCCTGCAGAAGAAGGGAAGAGTCAGCGTCGACATTCACACATGCGCAATAGTCCATCAGACACTGGATCGGAACTGGGGACGAATGAGGAGAAAGTACATACAGCCTGTTCGGCGGTCTGGGCCCAGTGGACAAAGGCGACTACGCCGGCGGTGCCCAGAATAGTGCTGAGGAGGGTGATCTTCGAGGCTGTAGACATTGTAGTTGAACGGACTGAGGCGATGTCTCTGGAGAGAAAGCAATGAAAGAAGAGAACAAAATGTTTAAGCGGGCTGGAATTGGGGAAGGGGAGCTCCGCAGCTTCGAGACAGCTCGGCGGGCGCATCATCGTAGGAAACACCCATACTTTGGGCAGGTACACCATCCAAGATAACTTCTCTGCGCAACTCCGATTCACCTGAGCACTCCTACTCTCACCTCATATCCGTTGTTCCTCCTCCTCCTCCTTCTTATACCAGCGTCCCCCCTTCGTCAATAGAAAAATGGTACGTCTCTGTCCGCCTGCGGCGTTACGTTTATGCTAATGCCAATCCAGTCTGCCCAAAACTCAGCGGGCATTCAGACCCTGCTAGACGTAAGTCGAGAGAGAGCTTGAGCAGAACGCAGAGATTCTAAAATGCTGGGCAGGCAGAGAAGGAAGCCCAAAAGATTGTCCAGAAAGGTATGCTACCCCCCATATCTCACTACGTCCAAGTTACCATGCTAACGAATTCCTGAAGCCAGAGAATGTAAGCTTCGACTGCTCTCCCCCCCCAAATGTCCTGACCTGGATCGGTCTAAATCGCTTTTTGCCAGATCGAACAAAGAGAGTAAAGGACGCCAAAACGGAAGCTCAGAAGGAGATTGAGGAATACAGAAAGAAGAAGGAGGAGGAGTTCAAAAAGTTCGAGTCCGAGGTGCGTTGTTGTACCATGGTGGCCCGCTATCCAGGGTCGAGAAAGCTTACCAAAGTGCGCAGCAATCAAGCGGGAACAAGAAAGCCGAAGACGATGCAAACAAGGACGCAGATGCCAAAGTGAAGGAAATCGATCAGGCTGGGAAGAAGGCTGGAGCGAAGGTTGTCGAAGACCTGATCAAAACGGTCATGTCTCCTCAACCTGAAGTGCCAGATAAGATCTCCAGGGAGGACTGAGATACGGGTCACAGGAGGAACTGCAGGGTTTAACGTTGCGACATGAGAGCGGGTCCAGACTCCGGTTGTTCTGGAGGAAGGGCGGGCTTCTACACAACGGTTGGCGCAACTGGAGTCGTATCGTCTACGAACATAGACATTGCCCAGGAGGGTATGCTATACAGCATGTTGATTCAACTTGGTCCCGAAAGGACTATCCGCCCTAAGGAGGACATCATATGTCGCTGCTTTTCTAGTAGCCTTTCGTGATTCCCGGCTCGAGCCTTGTCATGTTGGTCTTCCCGCTCACTGACCCATGTTGAGATGCACGCCGTATGAATACATATGTTCGATTCCGTTTATCCCCACCCCAGCCTAAAAGTACAGATTTCGCCATGTTCCCTCTTCACTCTGTTACTCTCCCTCCCGGTCCCTTTCAAAACCCTTCCTTCGCCAGCTCCTCTGCAACGGCCAAGTAAAAGGCCACGGCGTTGAATTTCTCCTCCACCAGGCCCAGTCGGCTCGCCATCTTCTTGAGGCGGTTGGTCCAGTTGATCAGATCCAGGTGCGTCACGCCGGCCAGGGTGCCCTTGTACTCCCCCCACTTGGCGCTGCGGACGCTGACGAGGCCGTCGTTGGGGCCCTCGAGCACGTCCATGAGGTCGTGCGACAGGCGGAACATGGAGAACAGGTGCGGGGTGGCGCTGGCGCCGTAGGAGAAGTACCTGACGGCCGGGTCGTTGGGGGTGCGCGGGTTGAAGCGCTGCGTGACGTACGCGGTGGTCAGCTGGGCGAAGGCGGCCGAGTCGACGCCCATGCGCGCCAGCAGCTGGTAGATGCGCGGCAGCAGGTCCGGGCCGATGTCGCGCATCAGCATGTCGGCCGCGGAGCTGCCCCGGTGCGGCGTGGCGACCGTGGTCAGCGACCGCACCCGGAACAGCGACGGCGGCGGGCACAGGCGCGAGATCATGTATCGCGCGTCCAGCCCGCCCATGCTGTGCGCGATGATGTTGACCTCCCTGCCGCTGCCGCCGCCGCCGCCGCCACGCCCCTCCTCCCCCTTGGCCGCCTCGGATACCCTCTGCGCGATCTGGTCCATCAGCACCTCGGCGCGCTCGCGGATCGAGGCCGTCCGGGGCACCGTCGTCGTGATGCACTGGATCCCCCGCGCCTGGAACGCCTCCTTGATCCCGCGCCAGTAGCTGATCCCGGGCAACAGATCCCCCGCGAGCCGGAGTTCGTCGAACCCCATCAGGCCGTGGGCCAGGACGATCGGATACTTGGGCGTCATGTAGTGGGCACGAAGATGCGCGTAGTCGCTGACGATGAGCCGGCCGACGTCGGCGAGTGAGCTGGAGCTGTCCGGGTCGTAGGACGGGACGTTACTGCTTTGCTGATCATCGTGTTGGCGCCGGCCTTGGGTGCTGGCGTCGGAGGAGTCGGTCGATAATGATTGCTTGGTGGATGTCGATTCACGTCGCACTTGGACACGCCGACCGGCTGGACGTCGGGGGGCGACGTCTAGGAGGCGTGGTCGACTCCATTGCGATAGGTTTCTAGCATGCAGGCGCAAGGCCCTCCATGGCATGCTACCGTCTCCTCAAAAAAAAAAACCACGCCGATCCCTTAGTATGCTGAACGGTAAAGGGAGTTCCGTTGGCGAGTGCGGAAGTCATCGAAGGAGGATTCGAGTTTGCGTCATTAGCTTCGGATGCGGTGTCCGAAGCCTCGCCGAGAGGCTTTTTGTTCCTCAGCCTCGTGAAGCAAGCTGTCGAAAAATAACAACAGAGGGCCAGCTTGCACCCACGGCTCAGACAACCGAGAAGAAAGCAAATTGGTCTACTCTCGCCTTCAAAAATCTATGTACAAAGAAGCGAAAGATATCACGCGAGGCCTGCCCGGGTGGGGCCAGGTATCTGTCTTGTCCCAAGCTCTATCATTCTTTGCGTCTATCCAGCGACATATGAGTCCTTTCCGCTAAGCTCACAGGACTCGACTCATGCCCGTCCAGGCCATTCATAGCAGGAATCTTTGGCGAGGAGGTCGGCGTTTGGTACTGGCCTAAACACACCTTGACCGCCCCGTTGCTCCTCGGCTTGCTCAACTCATCTTTATTGTTACCATTCTGAGAGTCGGCCCGCATTATCCTCCCTGCGGCATACGCACATCCACCGTACGCAAAGCGAATCAAGGAGTCACCTGTCAGACTACCAGTGATGAAAACATGTGGCGCAAGCTCGAGATCTTCATTGGCCTTTTCGCGCAGTGTCTGCGCTGATATCACAGCAGCACCGGCAGCTGGTTGTGCGTCAGCTTCCTTGGGCATCACTTCCCGCAGAAGGGCGGTTGAGAGATAATCCAGCGAACCCCGTCTTCCAACCACATACTCCAGACCACTGACCTGGCGCTGAAATGGTGGTTCGTTCTTGCTTGCATTTTGCAAAGTGACGGTGGCTGCTGATCCGTCGTCGGTGATTTGAACACCAATGACTTCAGTGTTCGGGAATCCCTCATACGTTGTATTCCAATCGCGACTCAAGTCGAAGTCGGTCATGACGCGACGATATCTCGGCCGCTTGTCCTTGAGCTTGAGGGACGAGTTGGCGGCCAGTTTCATCCGCCGGTACACACCTGCATATTCGGGATAAGCTTGCTGGTGGCAAGCACGTAACGGGGAGGGTGATGTCGACGGTGCCCATTTGTAAATGTGAATGATCTTTTGGTTGGGCGGGCTCGAAATAATGACATCGGCAGCGCTGAAGCCGGAGCCAATGACGAGAAGCGGGTTCGGAGACGGTCCCATCTGTTTGGCAAGAAGTTCGACGAGTGGACGGAGCAGAGGTCGTGGTTGGATGAGCTCGCTGAAGATTCCAGAGGCAAGGACAAGATTCTTACACAGGATATTATGCGACGCGACATAGAAACCATCGCCACGACGAGCAATCCCTCCGGCATGCTCTCCATTACGGATGGAGTCGGCGATACCCACACGGTAGGGATAGTCGGCGAGATAGTCGGCCACTGCATGTCGGGATGGCCTGAGATAGACGGGCATAGGCCGACCATTTCGCCTTTGGTAGTGTTCATCGAAACCGTAGCCCGGAAGCGAAATCATCCCCGCATAACTGAGCGTTCCAATGTCCCAGCTTGCGCGGACAGGGTTCTCTACCCATTGTCCGCCCGCGCTGTGGGCTTGTCCAATGACCGTATGGGTGACAGCTCGCGAAGGCTCGTATGCCCACCTGACACATGTCTTTTTCTCCGCGTCGTCTGTTTCCCCCAGAGGTCTCACTAATGTGTCGAGCAAAACATTGACGGGCAGGGCCTGCGTTGAGTAAGAAAACCGTGAGCCGGCGAAGTGCTCCGTCAAGTAGTCGAAGTCGATATCAAGCAGATCGTGGTCCAACCCGAGCAGCTTCTCATGGAGGATGGCATCGGGATGTGGACTGGACTTATCGTAGTAAGGGATATGCCCATGGAGGATGTACGAGAGAATCAAGGCGGAGGGGCCGTTTCCTGGGAAGCCCGCGAGAGGTCCATGGTCAGTCTTGTATCTCGTCTATCTGACTCGTCGAGGGCACTGAAGCTGGGTGAAAAGCACATACCGACAATGACGGTGTCGACCTTTTGGGGCTCGCCATGAGCCATTGAAAATCTCGTCCCCTTGAGGATTCTGGCATTGTCCTAGGGATAATGGGAAATGTGTAGAGATTACTTTTTTTTGCCCTCCTTTGGTGATGATCGTGGAGGAGGGGCACTTCGGTTGATTCCAGCGGGAGAAACGGGCGAAATTCTGACCGGGCGGGTTGACTGTGGGTTGGCTGTGGGTGAAGCAGGGACAGCACCAACGGGGGCCTTGCCGCCCCAATTGGATTTGGCTGGTGAGGCTCACTAGGCTGGTGCGGTCGCCCGAGTACCTACGAGTAGTAACGAGTTCGCCCCCAAAGGCCGGCAGGGCCCGCTAGGTTCGCAGCAGCTCGCTACGCACATGCAGCGTGGGTAGCTAGGCAGATACGCAGGTAGGCAGGCTTAACTATTCCCAGGTATGCTACTGGTGCGCGAGGTTCGAGACCTCGCGCTGTTGAAGATTCCGCACTTCGTAATCACTTCAAAATCGTCCTTTCATTTAACACAGCCGATGAGGCTGGTATCACGATGCCAGGAGAAGACACTCTGCCGTTCAATCAACTCCCAGTATCATCTCATGAGACACTGGCGCAGAGAGACCCCCGGCATTGTGGATACTTAGAGCTTCCACACAGCCGGCCTCTTTTCAAAAAAGGCATTGATGCCTTCCCTGGCATCCGCAGATCTCGCATGGAGAGCCATGAGCCTGCCAGTCCATGCCACTGCATCCTCATATCCATCACCGCCGGATGCGGAGGCGGCCCCGGAGAGACCCAGCTGTGTCCAATATCCCCATTTGCCCAACGCCTGTGGCTGCGCGGCCGTCTTCTCTGATAACTGACTAACTATTTGGGCCACCCGCATCTCCAGAGCTGCCTCATCTGGAAACACCTCAACTGCCCCTCCTGGGAGCTGGTCGGCCCGGACTGGCTCGGCCAAAGCTAGCATCCGGTAGGTAAATGCATGCCCCAGTCTGCGCGAAACGGCTGTGGATGGAGATGTGCAAGGCAGCCCTAAGGATGCTCCGGGCAGGCGGAATTGAGTTGAAGCGCACGCCATTGGGAGATCCGTCGTCAGAGCAAGCTGGGCCCCGGCAGCAGTCGCCAGGCCTTGGATAAACCCGATCACCGGGGCTGGAGAGCGTCTGATTAACGACATGACTTCGGCGCAGAGGGCGAACGTCTCCTTTACTTCATCATGGCTTAGTCTTCGTAGCTCGCCCAAGTCGTGGCCCGATGAAAACACAGGTCCCTCGGTGCGTAAGACGATAACATTGGGGAGTCCCCGTCGATGCTCCTGCCACCGTTCGATGTCAAGAAGCCATCCATGTTCTCTTGCAGCTTCGGAATTTTCGTCCTTTGCGGCCACTTCTAACTCGTCGAGGATGCCCGGTTTGAACGGGGGAAGTATTCTCACTTGGCCGTCAATGGGTGATCTGTTGTATGCGTGCAATTGGTCACGCAGATCACGTAGGACGGCTAGAGACAGAGCATTTCGACGCTTTCCGTTCCTGATGGCCAAATAAGCAGCGCGATTTGGCAAGGCTGGCCAGGTCATGGTGCAGGGTCTCTCTTATTGGTGGGTTGAGTGTTTAATGAGGTCTGCCATCTGCTTTGAACGGTCGATTTCAGGAAGATTCATTTCTTTGTGGAGAGCTCCATTGCAAGTTGTGAACGTCGGCTTAGCTAGCGGGGCATCAAGCACGGGGGCATTTCCGATCCGAGGTTCCAGGGCGTCCAGTTTGTCATTTCATCGCATGACAAGACTACCATTCCGTCGGTCCATAACATCTGTACCTCGTCGACGATATGTGCCGTTCTCCACGGGCTTGTTCTTATCATTGATGAAGGGCTTCCGTGGCCAAGATCGCGCTACGTCGATGCGCGATCGGGGGGCCCAGATCTCCAGGAACAGGAATATCAGATAGTCGATGATAACGCAGAGGCAGAATAGCTTCCCAGCCCATATACCGCATCCATAGTATCGTTTCAATCGATCAATCAGTGCGTATCCCCGAACACGGGAGGCGCTCCAGGGGGCGTTAGCATGTTGACCGTAAAATTCTTGTTCGGTAATTGCGCCCGTGATGCCGTCATACACCCGTTCGGTTCTTTGCGCAACGTCGGTCCAAGAATACATCATCTTGACCTGGTCGTGGAATCGTTCAGTCTTTACCTTGCCCGAGCGCAAAGCAGCAATAGCCTTTCCAGTCGCCACCACCAGATCGTCCTCCTCAGGCTTAGCAAAGGTTGTCATGTGTGCCGGAAGCACCTCAGGTATGCCTCCGACTCGGGTACAAACCACGTACAACCCACAACTCGCGGCTTCCACAATGACCGTCCCAAAGGCCTCGGTCAAGCTTGGATGTAGGTAGATATGCCCTTTGACCATCACATCACGGACTTCCTCATGGCGGACGGGCCCCAGCAGCTCCACTTTGTCTTGAAGCATGCGCCGTTCGAGCATCTGCTCCAGATCGATGGCTTTCGGCCCTGAGCCGGCGATGATGAAGCGGACATTGGGATGCGCGGCAAGGATTCGTGGGATTGCTGCAATCAAAAGGTCGGTTCCCTTGTTGTAGAAGAGTCGGGAAATGACCACAATCACTATCGTGTCTCCAGGGCCAAGGCGCTGGGGAAGTGGCCGGGGCCTCATGTAGCCGGGATCGTTGTCTGACTTGGGCACGTATGACTTGGGTTGAAAGTTCTCGGCAACCACGGCATTAGGTATCACGGAAACCATCAACGGGTCGAGAGACGCTCGAAGAACGGTATTTTCCTTGCATGTGTGGCTCACACAGATGACATGGTCGACATCGCTCAGGGTAAACTTCAGTAGTTTGTTCGTTAAGATGGAGGCAGCGTCTGCGAATCCAAAGAGTGAGTGATCGGTAAAGACGGTGCGCAGACCCATTGTTCGAGCGTGAAGAATAGCCTCGTGGCAAAAGCTGCTCAGGCTCGCATGGCCATGAACAATCTGGATTTCCTCCCTGATGACGATATTGCGGAAGATGGGAAAGAACGAGAAGACCGTGGGCATGGTTGTCTCTCGGTAGATGACTAGAAAGGGAACATGGTAGACCTTCAGTCCATTTGTCAGGTAGTGGATGCCGGTGCGGCCTTTGTACGCGTGCGTGATCACCACAACCTTGTGCCCACGATCGATCAGCTTGGTAGACAGCTGATACATATGGCTTTCCACTCCGCCGGGCTGGGGGAAGAAGTTGTCGCTGACCATGGCAATGTTGTAAGGCATCGTGGCCAGACCCTTGTCTCATCTGATGTCACTGGGGCGTCGAGGAAAACATGCCACACACAACGTCGGAGCCATCAATGACCACGATTGCGTCCTATAGATAGTGTCACTGGGAAGATGGTCAGCAATCGAGAGCCGCAAGATGGAGGAAAAGGGGCCAACTCGGTCAACACCAGCCCGAAGGCGGTGAGGAAATTCTGCCGGCGAAATTGTGAGACTTTTTTCGACAACCACAAACTCATCTGTGAGGCCCAAGCCCGCACCACAGTCGAACACAGTCTGCCTGTCCTCGCACAACAGCTTTTCTAGCCCCAGTCGTGCAGCCACATGTCTGGCTTCTATTCGCGCTACGTGCCCTCTACGACAAAGACCGATGGCCTCGCAGACATCACCGAGAAACCTAAGTCCAGCGGGGACAAGCGCAAGCGAGACCGAGATGCGCCGATCCAGGAGAAGAGACGCAAGAAGCTGAAGACTTCAAAGACACCAGATCGGCCCATTGACACCTCTCCCCTTCCTGTTGCAAAGACAGCCGCCGTGACCGCTGAAGACTCCTCATTTGTAACGGGGAAGGGAATCTTGGACAAATATCGCGTTACGGAGGCTGCAGGGTCTGAGACTCCCTCAGTTACAGTTAAATCAAAGACCTCGAATGCACTGCAACACGAGAATTCCGACTTGGGAGATGGGAATCAACGAGAACGCGACAACATGACAAAGAAGAAGAGAAAGAAGGAGAAGCGAGGGACGACGGGTGAACAGGAAGAGGAGGGACAAGTCGCAGCACACGCACAGAAGCACACCGCACTGCTCACGAAGTATGCAAAGGTAAGGCAACAGGATCAGGTGGAAACCATGATCGACACAGCCTCGGACGAACCGCCCGCAGAACTTCATGGTCTTGAACCCATACCTCAACCAGAGCAGATAGATGTAGTTTCAGAGAAACCAAACTACTCTATCCTTCCACCTTGGCAAGAGAATCCATTGATTGTCCCGTTGGATTCGACCTCGACTTTCGGATCACTCGGAATCCGGGAGCCGTTGTTAGACAATTTAAGAAGACTGGGACTGCGACATGCATTACCAATACAAGCCTCAGTACTACCATTAATCCTTGATGGTCCCTCTCATCACTCCGGCGACCTTTGCGTATCGGCTGCTACGGGCTCTGGTAAAACGCTCTCCTACGTTTTACCCATTGTGGCCGATTTGAAGGATATCCCAGGTACAAAGCTCAGGGCTGTCATTGTTGTCCCCACACGAGAGCTTGTGAAGCAGGTACGGGATCTGTGCGATGCTTGTGCGGCAGGAACTTCTATCAAGTTTGCAACCGCCGTGGGGAGTAAATCTCTCACCGAAGAGCGAGATCTGCTGATGAAGGAAGAAAAGATCTACGATCCAGAGGAATACGAGCGGTGGCAACAGCGTCCCATCGACTGGGCCGACTTTTCGCTATCAAGGCTGGCTCAAAATGCGAAAGATACGGACCCGATGGAGGCGATGGGCTATGTCACACGCTATAGGTCCAAGGTAGACGTGCTGATTACGACGCCCGGTCGATTAGTCGATCATCTCAAGTCTACCTTAGGCTTCACTCTTGACGATGTGAAGTGGCTCGTTGTGGATGAAGCAGACCGATTGCTCAATGAAAGCTATCAGGAGTGGATTGCTGCCGTCAAACCAGCCTTAGAGTCACGGACGGCAACCTCGGGAAGGGATCAGATTCTCCGCCACATGAGGATGGCACTCCCAAGACGAAATGTCACCAAGATGCTGCTTTCTGCAACCATGACCCGAGATCTATCGAAGCTCAATAGTCTGGGATTATGGAACCCGAAGCTGATCGTGCTCGGTGGTACTCAAGAAAACGCAAGAGCAGCCGGAGTCGACGTCCTGCCAGAACGGCTTGATGAGCAGCCGCAAAAAGACAGTGAAGTTGTCTATCTGCCAGAGACCCTCAAAGAGGCCGTGGTTCCTGTCACTAATGGTGCCGAAAAGCCGTTATATCTTCTGGAGCTTCTTCACAGTCATATCGCACTGCCTCCTACGTCCTTGAAGCCGGACCACAGCATTGGACGTTCTTCACTGGAACCAGATGTGGAATCCGAGTCCACTTCGTCCTCAGAATCTAGCTCAGAATCCCTGACATCTTCAGAAGACGAGCGTGGGTCGGCTACGGATGCTCAATCAGGCTCGCGGGGAAGGTTGACGGCTACCAGCCTCGCCGCGAAGAAGGTCTCAGAGAGTCAAGGGACGACAGCGGGACCCCGAGCTTTGGTTTTTACCCGCTCGACCGCGTCAGCTACCAGACTCTGTCGGTTATTATGTATCATCGACCCTCTTTTCGCTTCTCGAATTTCGACCCTGACGCGCAGCACTGCCTCGTCTGCCTCATCACGACGGGCATTGGCATCTTTCCGCAGGTCCAAGATATCAATCTTGATTGCCACAGACCGCGCCTCTCGTGGGCTGGATGTGCCAGGTCTCGAACATGTCGTCTCCTACGATGTGCCAAACAGTCCTTTGACCTATGTGCATCGCGTAGGCCGAACTGCCCGGGCTGGCAGAGTCGGCCATGCGTGGACATTCGTTGAACATAGGGAAGCAGCCTGGTTTTGGCGTGAGATCGGAGGCAAAGCCAAGCACACAATGTCGGGAACAGGGAACGACGGCGTTTCGATCAATAGGCAGACCAAGATTTCGAAGCTGAATTTGAGCGTTGAGGGAGTAGACCTCAGAAAGAGATACGAGGCGGCTCTGCAACAACTCGAGAAAGAGGTTTTGGGCAAATAACCATCCATGAAATTGTCAAACATGTGGTACTATCTATGAGCCCAAGTCTCTTTCCTAAACATACTCCTGCATAACTTCTATGATCGACGAACGGAATGAAAAAGTTGGCCTTGTGGTTGAACTACTATCGGCGTTCTCTTCCACGGCCGTAGTGTCCAGCGGGCTCAGTTTCTTCATCGGGGCCGTCGCAAAGTTCAATCGACCCGTTCTCTGTTGAAAACATTGTAAGATTGTGGCAGGCCAGCCGCTAGAATTCCTTCGCTTCGTCAGACAGAGGTGTATTCAATTGAAGCTTAGGTGATATTGCGGTCGGCATGGAGCCTCGTCAAGTCTCGCTTCGATACAGCGACCGCCTGGTGTATACTGACGTCGGCTTGTTCAAATCCCATGTCAGATGCTATGCTCGAGGAAACTTGTGCCAGGCCGAGCAATGCTTATGGTTGGCTCATCACTTGACGTTTCCACCTTGACGCGGTTCCGAGAGGCTGTCGATGGGTTGATAACAACCCCTCCAACATGACCCACGACAGCTTCGCAAATTGAAGTACCGGTTCCATAGCGACCTCAACAAATATGTATCAGGCACCGACAATGGCTTGTCAAGTCTTTGTTCCACCTTCTTCCAGCCTAGAGAACAGCAAGTTTTGAATTCGGAACGCACATTCGCCTCGTGTGCGAGAGTCCAGGCGCGGCAATGATCAGTGAGGCAGGACTCGGGGTTTGCTCTGGTCAGTGTGACTGCAGGTCTGTTAGCAATGTGCCCATACAGGATCGGTCTGTGTGTTTGCAGGTCATGTCTTGATCGAACACCCGACGGCGTTCAACAACGATGTGATGTCTCCAAAGAGACCAGCTTGAACTCGTGTGAAGGGCACGAAGCAAGCAACTCAATCTCCTCCCTCAAATGCACGATTTTCTCCAACTCCGGCGACTTTGTTCCGTCACCGTCTCTGGGGTCAGGTTGGGATCGCTTCGCTGCTCCGTCCTCGCCTCATCCTGGCTGACTCACGTCGCAGGTGGCTGTTGGCCAAAGTTGGCCATGGCCTCGTATCCGGCCATCATCCAGAATGGGGAACCATTGAGGCTTTCAGCACTCGGAAGGCTGAATGAAGCTCCATATTGCGAGCGGCAGCACATCCTCCTTGGTATCGGCCACGCGCGTGTGGCACTGTACCATGTCGTAGCAGAACTGCAACCTCTGACCGTCAACCGTTGGCTTCCACCAAACCCAGAGCCTGACTACCATGCAGACTAGGGGAGAGGAACTGGGCATGGTCTTTGTGACTGGCTACCTGGATGCAAGCCATTTGGGACGATCGGCAAGAACCACGAAGGTCGCTTCCAGGGCCCAGGCGGTGACGAGACGCTTCGGTTGTCTCGCTAGGAGGGCATGGGCATCCTCAGTCAACATGCTTGCGTTGGGCTGGCCCCAAGGAGCCTCTTCCAGCGTGGACTGCCTCTGGTGCCCACTGCCCACCAGGTCTGCGGAGCCCCTGAGCGAAGGCTGCAAGTGCCGGCAATCTCAATCGTCATCGACCTCATACCGGGCTGATTAGCAAGATATTGGTCACCTTGAATCCAAACCGCATCTGGTAATCGAATTAACGTAAAACCAACGATCGCCGGGGAGACCTCACCACCACGACACCAAAGCGAAAACGGCCCTCGGACACCAGTCATGGCTTCTCCGAAGGGCCGCAGAAATTGACTGTCTCTGCATTGCGTGCACACTGTTCTATTTCGTGTTATATCCACATGGTGAGCCAGATCTGCTGAGTTGAGCTTGCATCACAACACCCCATGGCCGTCCCTACGGGTTAATTTCATTACTCCAACTTGGGACTTGCTCATTCAGAGTTATTCTAGGAGACCAGCAGGAATCCGACTGGCCCGTATAGAGACTCGTTCGTCCCATCGCCCCTTTCAACTACTTCTGCAGCCTGGCTAAGGGAACGCTCCAACACGACCACCAGCTCTTGCGCCAGCATGGCTGTCGTCTACTGAGCAAGAAAGTCGAGGAGATATTTTCAGCCATGGTCTTTTACGGGTCACTGCTCTAAGTAGCTGCCAGTAGATGTGCTCCCTCGTGCAACCGCGCATTTTCGACTCTGGACCCCATAATAGGCTCGACAGAATGCCAGCTATTGTGAGACAGGCCGAGTCCGTCGCGAGAGTAGGTCTCACGAGAGATGGAGCACAATCTCCTGAGCCTTCACAAATATGTGGCAGATTTTACAAGGAGTCATGGGCTACAGGAAGGGCCATATCCCATCAAACCATCACCAACTTTTTCAAAAGGGAAGTGCAAAATCTATTCAATAGAACCAACATATATTCTACGACAATGGAACCTCTCAGGACTTCCCAATGAGGAACGCTTCACCGTTCTTGGAGTCACACTCTGGGTGCAGGAAGTCCTGACTACTGCACCAGTCTCAGACGGCCACACTCCTATAACCTTCCCACCTTTCGGCCTTACATAGTACCGCTGTGCTTCCACCTCGCTTCACGACTTTTCTAGTCAGCTACAGAGTTACCAAGGAGCTAGTTAGGGCGACCAAGTTGTGGTTTTGAAGTTGCTGGCTCTCGCCGATTTCGCTGCCGGAGACATGGGCTGTCGCCTCTCCCTCCCTGGCAATGGATACTTTCTCTTTTCTACGTAACCTGACACAACCTTGAACTTCAGACCTCCTAGACGACGCTATGACGCTACACACATCATTTCAAAGGTATGGTGTTAACTTTTGTGTACCTACAGCCTGATGGTGCTTGAGAAGACCTTCACAACATCTCCGACGTCGTCTTGATCGTTGCAACCAAGTTTGCTCCCATGTGGGAGCTCCTGGTGTACACCCAGCGTAGAACACAACAGCAATCCCCAGGGGTACGTGGAATCTATGCAGAAGACGTTCTACTTGTGTATGACCTGATCTCTTGTGAGACCTGTTGCTTGTTATGCAAACAGTGGATGGCTTTATATATGGGAGACTGTGGCCATCCTCCAACGTCCCTCCTTTATGTCCCTACCATTGATTTCTCGCAACATCGAAATCGTTGAAAATTCAAATGAGTGTATCAATTTCTACCACATGGATTCTCGCAGTGGTTCTCACTGATGGGTTCCCTTTTGGTCGTTTCCCGAAAAACATATTCTTCTAGGGGCTGATAGTGTCGAGTTCTCCCAGCAGCACTTTCAAAGCAAACCAGGACAAGCTGCAACATGAACAGGCCTTTGTACAGGGACATTTGTTTCATTTATTTCATGCTGAATCAGAACTCCGATGCTCTGACAATCATTGGGGCTTCATCTGGCTGCTTCCCATCTGCCTCGAACGAAACGCTATCTAGTAACGTGGAAAATCCTCACCAGAAATCATAGACAATTGATGATAATTTATTGGCAGAGCGTGTAGTCACTACTCCTTGAATGTAGAAGGTCCCACCAGCGGGGTGTCTGCACAAGTTCGCAGCTGTAGTGCAGAGGTGCCCATGGATGCGCCTCAGAAGCTGTGGTCTGTCACCAACTCCAAAGACTCGAATTCAAGATCTGTGCCCAAGTTCCGGGAAACCAGGCATGCATCTTGCCAGATGCGTAGGAGAGACCAATCTCGGGTTGAAATCATCTGTCTTTGCCTCGCATTGAGTTGGGGAAGAAGGACCCTTTGTACCTTGTCAAACCAGACCCCCTCCCGTTCTTTTGCTTGACAGCGACCCAAACAGCGTCTGCAATATTGTTTCTATCGATGAGCCTCGACGCCAGAGGTCAAGGCGTCACTTGATTCAAGCCACGCTTTTCTGCTCAATTTCGCCCTGATCAGACCGTGGGCCCCTCCTCCTCGCCGCAGAAAACCTGCTCTAGACGGAAGTTAAGCCTCAACTGAAGCCCGGTGCCGCTGCTTCAACCCCCTGCCTCTTTTCCTGCGCCTTTCTCCCGCTTGATCCGTGGCCTGCGCTCTTACTTCCTGCTACGGCATCGGCATTGCCTGAATACAGGATATGGCCAGAAACAGAAAACCTACGCCGGCAGGAGGTGGACAGCAATCGTGCGCCATCTTCGGCCCGTCAAGACCATGAACCCTCTTAGACTGACCCTGTCTTGACCACAGGACAGGTCCAACACTTCCCAACTTCATCCTGGCCCTACCGAACAAAGTCAGATATAGGCTTTCGTGCGTCAGCAGGTCTCTGGAATCCAAACCCTCCCTACCAGCCACCAACTTTCAATCTCGCATCATTCGCGGATCCCACAATCCGCCACCATGTGGCCAGCTCCGCAACTACGCCCCCGTAGGCGGTTCGATGCGGGCGTCCCGCAGCACCGCAACTGGGCCTTGATGAGCCCAGCTGCCCAAGATACCAGATCACCTCCTGTAAGATTCAGAATGCAAAGAAAATTCAATGTGATCATCTGATCACGGTTCAAAATATCATCAGACACCGTCCCCAAGCAACAGTCTGGCAAAAGAAAGGTCCTTTCACTGAGGAAGGCTGAGGTATGAGGGGGGGCACATTTCCGCAAGAGGCAGCGAAGAAGGCGATTCCCATTGGAGCCCACAACCGAGCAAAGAGAACGGATTGATCCTTCGATCGCAATAGGAAAGGAATAGGCATAGAGCTGCAACCTCGACATATCTCATAGCGATGGCAAAGTCGCCAACAGTTGCAATGCCACCCAAGTCCCATTTACAACGCAATGCGCTGTTCAAAGGAATTGAGGACAATCACCACCCGAGTCACTTGCCGGATGTCCCACTAATAATAGTGAAATTAATAAAGGGGCTAGCAATACTTTCATCTTGGAAAGAGTCCAGCCGAAAGTCGCAGCACGCTAGAACACAAAGTCCAAGCTATGTCATCAAGTTTCTCGAGTGAGAGAGTGTCGCAAGCTTTGGGCAATGGTCCACAGCAGATTCGTCCCGTGGCCCATTATCTCAGCTGCTGCACAAGCCTGGCTGACTATCCAGCCTCCTCTCAGCTCGGCTGCTTCTTGTGGTATACCCCGACATGCAAGGACCCGGGTACGGCGAAAGCTGAAATAGCTCTACTTGCTAGGCGTTGCACCGAGCGACACGAGCAGCTCCGCACCGATACCAGTGAGTCCAGCAGGGTTTATGTACAAAACAGGAGGCTGAGGAATCACAACTTGATTAGTCGCATCAATCATCGCCTCCCATGACCAAGTCTCCCGGGCATATACGGCCGTTTTTGCTGTCGATTTCTCAATGCAGGACCGATCTGTCTATACGACGAGCCTTCCAACTTAGCGAAGGTGACTTGCAGGCGTACACGGCTTTGAGAACAGGCTTCTCCGTCGAGCTCTCCTCGTGCTTCTCTTAGCGGGTCTTGCGTAATCACCACTCCGCATGCCGCCCCCCGAGCCTCGACCAAAACAACGAAAACTGGAGCCCATCGGGCGATGCCTGATGAATAATACTCGAGTTGGAGCCAACCACTTCGATTGTTGCCCGTCAACGTTGGGCTTCCACATGAGAGCCGGCCCAGTGGCCCAACCAGAATATCACGCCACGAGGGCAGACACTGGTCTGTATTCACTGCAAGCCGCAATGCAGTTTCCAGAATCGGAGGCTGGCCTCGTCTATACGAAATGATCGACAGGCGGGTACCGCGCGACGCCAGTCCCGTCAACGACCCTTGCATATCCGCCCCATTAAGCGAGGTGGCAGAAGAATGGCTGTTACGAAATAGCCATGTGTCACTCTTTTCCACCAGACCTCTTCTACAGCCTCATCACATCACCACAAACACCTCAGCTGGCCTGCTCCAACATGACCTCAGCCTACTTGGGTTCCCACTCACCCTTGGATCAGAGCCCCACCCATCCACCTGTAGCACTGGGAAGCAATCCTTCCTTTGTCAGCGTTTCCCTCCTCTTCCGCCCTTTGCTTGTGCCCGCTACATGACTGAGCGGGATTCGGAGGTTTGAAAGTCCCGGCTAGTGCTCCCTTGGAGGCGGGATTGGCTACTTTCTGGTTGAGAGAGAGGAAATTCCCTCAAGTCGACCAGTGACAGCGTCCAACCCTCTCTGACAAGAACATGGACGCGGGAGGATCTAGCGTGGAGCGAGTGACAATGCGAGGAAGGAAAGCAACTCCCATCCAAATTGCTCGAATCAGTAATATTCTGTCAGAGTCAGGCAAGGCCCGACTTCCTTTACCAAAGCCCAAGCCTTGGGTTTTAGTCATGACAATGCAACTCTCGCGCCACTGCAGCATTGCAGAGGCCTATTCTCTACGGATCTTGGTCGAAGTCTTGACCTACAACCTCCGTTCCCGCACCCAAATGGCAAGTTGGACTCCCCAGACGGCCCAGCTCGCCCGTGGGCGTATCGTATTGCGTGTGTGAAATACCCGGCGCCGTGGGACTGCTTTCCCGTCGGACGAGCGAAGCAGATTGGGGAGAGGTTCAGGCCGCAAACCCCCAGAAACGGGATGGCCTGGTGACGGCCTTGTTATTAATGCCCGGCTGGCTATTGGCACCTCCCCTACCGAAGGGGGTTGGAGGGACAAAGGGTCATGAGTCAACTGGCGACAGAGTGGAGTGAGCGGCAAGATAACAAAGATTGCCGCGCCTTCAATACTCTGTCCAGGGCCATACAACAAACATCATGCAGAGGATATGCAGCAAATGTCACCTGTCCGGCAGGTGCAGAACGTATGGCTCAGGCCTTTGAAATTATCGTTGATGTATTAAGACGGAAGAAGGCTTAACCCTAGTAGTCGTTGCGATGCGATGCTAAGCGATGCAATGCTATGCTATGCCATGCTATGCCATGCCATGCAAGGATATGCAGTAGTCAAAACCACAGTGGACCCGGATCAAAGGTTCCTGGCCGGGGCCCGGGGCTGTGAAGATGATTCCATAACCAGAAAATGCCCTCCTGCTTTGTAGAGGCCAGGTTCGGGCGAGGAGGAGGAGGACCCGGCGTGATATCCTCTCCAAGCACAGTTCGGCCAGAAATCCAGTGAGCTCTCGCTTCTGGCACTGGCTGCTCGTCCCAAGGACGGTGGTTGCCACGATTCTTGGGCTGGAGGGAGAGAGTCCCTCATGTCCGAGTCGGCATCATGCATTGCGAGAGCGACTGAGAAACCCGTCCGCCGCGCTCGGACACTCTCTGCCCGCGCTGAGGAATCCAATCCTCCTTGGCGCAGGACATGCTTTCCCAGAGCTGCCCCCTTTCTGCTTTCAGGGGCCGGTTTGCTCAGATTCTTGATCTTGTAGCATCGTTGGGACGTTGGCTCCACGGTTCATCGAGCCCTTCCCGGATTTTGCTCGACCGAGCCTGAGTATCAGCCCGCGGTACGGATCGCTTTTAAGTGGGATTGGAGTGAGATTCCAGGTCGTTGTTTATCCATCTTCCTGATTTGCAAGAGATTGTTGATGAATGTAACAAGAATTAAGTTCGCCAATGTGGTTTCCTGGAAGCCAACCTTGGTTGCGATTTTTACCTGGCTTGGTTAATGGTGCAATGTCGAAACGTGACACAAGGCGTAGGCGCAGAATGCCAATTTCCAATATCGGGTCTGGCTTGATGCTGCGGTCTGCGAAGACGGAGAAGAGGAGTCAGAGCATTTGGTTGAGACCGTCTCCAGCCATGCACAGCCCAGCCATACCATCATCACTAGAGACTTGCACTTGTAGAAAGGTTTCCACTCTGCAATTGCGAGACTGTTGGAACAAGGCACAAGACGGAAATAGAGCCAACACTTCTGGGCAAAGTGAGCAGCCGCTGGTTCCAGCTTCGCGAGACAGCGAGAAAGGTCCACGCACAAGCGAGATTCCCACCAGCGATGTCGGTGTTGCCACGCTGGACGCCACAATTTTGGCCCAGTGTGCCTGTTGCTTTTGGCATTTCCGCTTCCGGCTCCATTTATGTGGCCTTGAAATCGACGCCAGTGGCCAACACCGTAACACTCTGCATCTGATCCGAAATTCCGCAGACCGCGGTTACCCTGTAGATGCTCGATACCTCAGGGTTCCCAGGCTTTCCTTTCCTATTGGTGGCCCAAAACGGGTGCAAGTCCTTTCGGTATATTGCTCCTCAATGGGAAGCTCACCCTTTCTTCTTCAGCCTCCTGTGGAGAAAGGTGTCGTATACAATAGACACATGGGTTTTATACTGATATGTTTGGCTGCGGACGCAGTCTCCGTGACCTGTCGAATCCCAATCCAGCATGTGAGTCTCCACGCGGATGGCTTATGCGCAAACGTCCTCATATGCCGCAGGGTTCCAATGCAGCACAGGTTGACCTCAATCAAGAGAAGTAGAACGCATATAGGAACGACCCAGATAGGTTGCCGCTCGCTCGGTGTAGCAATCCTTCGAGTTTCCGATCCAGCCTTTCGGCTTGTATCAAATGTACCGCCTGCGATAAGTTTTTGGGGAACAAATAGGCTATATTGTGTGAACGTAACCCATCCACTCAGAAAATCAAAGGTATATGGCAGAAAATCGGAGTAGCGCCTCCCGCGATGTTAAGTAATGCAATGTCATGTCATGCAGTTGTAAAGTTAAGTGAGGTGAGGTGAGGTAAGGTAAGGTAAGGTGAAGGTGAGTGCGGCTGCTGAGCTCATGGGCGCTCCGCTCTGTCATGCTCTGCGTAGTGTTTGCTCTGATCCCCGGACAAGAAACACTCAAGTTACAGAGTTTGGACTTGCACAAGGCAAAAATCATCCGGATGCTGCTGTTCCCGCAGAGGCACTCAACGTGATATTGTTCCAATCCATCGGCATGGGGCAATTGCCCAAAATGGTAAGATGCGGCGAAGGAAGATGCTTGCCAAGGTCGGTGTGGCGTAATGCCACCCAGCTTGAGTAATCGGGGAAGGCGGTGAGATTCTCAAGCGTACTCCAGGATGGCGGAAGGACAGAGAGGTAGTGATAATGCTGAGGTGCCGATGGATTCAGTTGAGGAATCCTCGTCTGGCGTTTCTTGCTCGCTCACTCGAAAAGGCGTCGATCTTGACTCCGACGAAAACTATTTCGAATCCTCCTCGTATCGAGTCTTGGGAATTAGGTTGCACTCGCAGTCGCCACTGTCCGGTACGGATGGTCCATTCTCCCAGCTCTCCCTGGCTGCTTTGCCTCTTCCTCTTTTTGGCTGATGGCGCTGTGAGTCTGCTCGTCTGGAGTGGGGGAATTGGGAGGGAGCCACGGGCTGCAGCTGCCTGCGAGGAGGGTCCTGCGGGTGGTTGTCGCGTTTGAGGTCGGCGTTGTTGGCCCCCGGCCGTGGAAGGACCTGGTTTGACTGTTGTTCCTTCACTCATGACATCCGATTCCGACTCCGATTCGCTGGGCGCAGTTGAGGGCCCGTGGAGCATGACCTGACCCATTGAACTTTCATAGTCGATTTCGAAGCTTTCTCCGTCCAGTATTATGTCTGTTGCAGTCTCGAAGCGCACCTTCACGCGGTCTTCGCTCAGGGGTGTGTGTCCAGGGCTGGCCGATTGCGAAGTCCTCCCTCCTGATAACATCATCAGTCCTAAAGGCGCATTTGTGGGCAGGTTCATCTTGTTGGCCACAACCTGGAACAGAGACGACACGCGGGCCTTTGCCAATCCATGAAAATCCGCTCTCATGTCCGTCAAGTCCAGCACGGTGCTCTCGCCCCCGATTTCCACAACCATTTCGTAGGATGTGTCGTCTACAAAGGGCCTCGCGTAGTAAACCCAACCGCTAGTCGAAGACTTCTCGCCGAGGGAGTCATCGCTGGTGTAGGACACGCCCGAAGGCTTGACATCTTCCAGACGTAGACAAATCTCCTGTTTTTGTCTCTCTGAATTGTAGCTGATCTCGTGGGCAATGATCTTTTGCTCCAGGCCCCTCAAATGAAAGTAGCGGCAATCTCGCAGCAGCTCGGCTCGATGTGAATCGTTCCTAATGTGGAGAGGATAGCCTCGTAAAAGATGCAATAGTTCTGCAAAGATCTCAGCGGATCGACCAGGGACGTAAGGTGGAGTTATCGAGGGTGGACGAAGAAGCCCTCGGCGGTCTAAGCCGGGGAAAACCTCGCCGGGTGTCGAGAAGAAAACTGCAAAGCCGAGAGAGAAGAAGTTCGGGGAATTTCCAGGCTCTGAAAAGATGTCTTTGGGGATCTGAAAATGTCGTTCTCCGATCTGGATGAAGATTTCAGACTCGAACAGCTGATCTATTAGGCGAGGTACTAGAGGGAATATCAGCACCGAACACAGGGAATCCGCACCGACCTACAGCTATAGAACTGGGCATCTGCAAACAGTTTCACAAAGTGGCTCCCATCCACTGGTTTGACGTAGTAGCCTTCACCAACCGTCAGCGCCTGTACAACTGCTCAAGAAGGAGGAAACAGAACCTTGTAAATGTCTCGCCACGTCTCGGAAAGTTGCTGGATCGCGATCGATATATAGCGTCCTGACTCCGCCGGATTCCTCATTCTGTCGGATTTGTTCCTCGAAAAACTGAGTAAAGTAGGATGGTGCTATTTGGATCGTCAGTTTCCGCATCCGCCTATCTCGCTGCTCGCCAGAAGTCATACCATCGGAAGATATCGAGGCTCCTGATAGCCTGAATAGATCTGATCCTATCTGAATAGGGAAGACCTTCTCGGGAGGGAGGATTGAGGGCGGATGTCCTGAGGAAGTACGTGTCCCCCTCTGTCGGGACGAGGTTTGTGACGAAGTCGTGGGCAGCACTGATGGTCTAGGTGTCGATCCGGAGGATTGGCGGGTTCTGCGGTTCCCAGCAGATATACCTGGAACTGCCCTGGAGCCAGCTGGGAGGTCTGAAGAGGTAGATCCTTCATCAGGGGACGTTGGTCCGACGCCTGACATCCGCTCAAAGGTGACAAAGCGATTACTTGCGACGGCAGATTCGGGTCCAGGACCAGGTAATACTCTGACTTTCTTGTCGCCGGAAGATTCGGTCGGGGTCGTTGCAACAGAGCTAGACTTTCGTTTCAGAGCAGATCGAGGGAGCAAAGGCGGGATGAAAGCGGTCACCGAACCATTACCATTGGCGGTGGTGGCCACGTCGGCCGAGTTGCTTGTTGGTGGTGGCGGATTCTTCGGAGTAGTGGAGGGAGGAATTGGAAATCTCGAAATGGAAGGGGCGTCGAACTCGTCAAAGGTGTGAATGTTTTCGTGGATCAACTCGCCGGTAGGCTCATATATTGGCTGAGGCGCGAAATCGAGAAAAGGTCCAGAAGGAGCAGCCCAGGGCTGTGAGCCAAAGCTTGGGACGCCTAGGGTATAGCTAGCGGCAGGAGCTGCATGAGTAGAGGCAGCCGCTAGGTGGTGTTGAGGGTCTGTATCATGTACAGTGACGGTAGGGTATTCTAAATCCTCTGAGAGGAAGACAGGTCGCGTGTCTGGGGAAGGATTAGCGGCGTCAGCAGGCTCGGCATCAGGGTCAGAGATAGTCGTGTAGGCACGGGCACTGGTTGTGGTATGGGGGTGATTAGTAGCTTTGGGGCCTGGACCATGCCCTGGAACTGGACCGGGACCGTTGGCAATACCGGTGACAGTTGCGGTGGTGGTACTGGCAGCACCCGTACGACGACCATTGGACATGGGTGAAATCAAGATGGCTGGGGAGATCAGGTTGGTGTCAGTTGTCGTATCCGAGTGAGTGACATGATTGTGATCAAAGGCGAAGGTCGGATGTGGGTCCGTCATCACTCAGATTGAAATGGCTCTTTTGGGGGACGCCGAAGAGGAGAGGCTCGGGGGACGCTCAGCGAAATCAGCCCACAACTTCCTACCTCTGCCGCTGGAACCACGCCCACTGCATGGGCTTCGGGCACCAGCAGCTCCAGCAGCTCCCGCAGCGATGACCCAGGGGGTGTTGAACGCAGGAGCACTCAGCAGTGTGCCTCGAGCAGCAACACGGTCTTACCCCCGAATGCCGCCTGCACGGGGCCTTCCGGCTAAACAACACCAGCTCTTGTTGGAGGGGGTGTCCACAGCTCTAGGAGCGCCCACGAGGGGACCATCGGCTAAGGGGGGGGTGGGCGTTTGCCTCTATGTCGGGGCGGGCAGTGGGTCGGAAGGACTTTTTTGTTTTGTTTTGTTTTCCCCTTCCCTCTGGGCCTTCGTCCTCTTCCCCTGGCGCAGCGACTGGGCTCCTTGTGGCGGTCTCCGCAATCGAGAAGCAGGGCTCGGGAATGACGAGATGGACTGCAGGTTCTGGAGACAGCTGGAGAAGGTCTGGCGGCAGCGATCAGGAGGCTTGGGCGGGCGCTGGTTTGTCTCTGGTGTGTGCCTGGTGTGGTTCTGGCGGACTCTTTGCGGTGCTTGAAATTCGAGGAGCGCGAGATCTTGGCTGAACTGTACGATGAGTAAGCCCTGAGTCATTGGCATGACGGGCGCACTATTGGCCACGGCGGTCTGACAAGTCCCATGAGACGAGTCTTGTGACGCATGCCGATTACCAAGAGCCGGCGCCATCAAAAGTCAGTGTCGGAGATGTGAGATGTGGACGGGGGAAACAGGAAAATGGATGATGGAACGGGATGCTTATGGTGATGGAGGAGCACATACGTAGTTGAGTACGTACTAGAAATATAGGGATGGGTGGCTAGGCAGGTGCCCGCCTGGTAGGTACTGTAGTTGGGAAGGCTCTCCGTTCTTTCCACTTAGCCGCTGCGGGGCGGGCGCTTAAGCTGCCTCCCGGGAGGGGTGGTCCACGAGGTCCCTAGAGGTACCTACAGGTACCTATGGGGAGGTCGGCAGCCTGGGAGTCTGGCAGCCGGCCCAGAGAGCCACCGGACGCCAGCCTTAGGCTTCTAGCCTACTCGTAGACGACGGTTTCCGAGATCTTGCTTTCCCAGCAGCACGCCTGGAAAAGGGCGGAGGGCGACGGATAGTCGGGACACAGCCTACCGCTCTGCACAACGGGACAGGGTAGATCTGATCTCACGCCCGCGACAAAGCGAGCAAGTAAGAGGCCGTCTGTTCCTCGATCTTCAGCTCCCGTCCCGCCAGGTCAATACTCGCAACACCCCTGGAGGGTACGGGGAGCAGGGTGAATCTGATGAGTCCGGTGGTTGTTAGCTTGGGACAGTGAACAAGCGAGGTAGGGCTGCGACGGTATCGAAACGCGGAGCCGTCCTTCACTTAGCCGAGGGTCGGTAGCGATGAATGACGTGCGTAGTCCGTGTTGTGAGAGATCTCGTGTGCAGGAGAATATCCAGAGAAGAGCTTCGAGGTAGCTGTTGCTAGTCCCGCAATGGCATTTCGCGCAACAAGATCCAGATTAGGTTGGCCAAATGAGAAATTCAGCAGTTCGGAAGAAGAAGGTGGTGCTAAACTGAATGGTCCAGACCTTTGGGGTAAATTGGGAGAACGAAGTTTGCGTTCCGATCGGGACGAGGCTGTATGATTCGAGGAAGAGGGACGGTGCAAGAGGCTATCAAATATCATTTCCCCGAGCCCACCTTCAAGCCAGAGCGGAGACGGGGTGTGTCGGGATGATTTGGTATCCTGGATAGGTGCAGGTTTCTTCCTATAGATGGACGGAGACACACCGCGGCACTTGGATCGTAATACTTTTTTGGTAATAATGCAGATCGGGGTGCGGATGGGCCTGCAGCTGCTCTTCTTATATCTGCCAGAGTTTGCGCCAACATCGTATTGTCTGCCGTGTCACACCCCCAAGCCATCTGCATCAAGGGCACCCAAACTCATGTCATGATCGTCAGCATCATCGGGGGCAGTATCCAAGATGCGGGCATAATGTCCAATCCTTTGCGCCTCACGCTCGCCATGGCATCGACATTTCGCCCCCAAGGATCTGGAGCGAAGCGCTTCACTATTTGTCGCTAGCCAGCTAAGACTGGACGATCTACAACTGGAGCGTCATTGCGGCTGAGGTCAACCGCCGCCATCTCATTTGCCTATGTCATCAGCCCTAGAAACGATCGTGGAACGAGGTGAGATACTAGCACTAAGCGAGTCGAGCTGAGTGATTTCACCGTGAAATATATCAGGCCAAATGATTGAGGAATGTGTGAGAAACGCCTGCTGCCGGGGGGCCAATTCGGTCTGGACCGAGCCAGCATCTCTTATTCCACCCCTAGGAATTTATCAACCCTCACCTGAGGGAAGGGGCGAGGATGTGACCGGCAGTAATCCAATGAGTGTACTGAAACCAGGTCGGCTGACTAGGTGACGGAGGGCGATCGCAAAGCTTCACGACGTCCAGCAAGTGCGAATTGTTGCAGTATGGTGCGTCCCTCGTTTCCAATTCTCTTTGCTTGGTACATGCACCATGCCGGCAACGTATTGGATTCTCAAAGGGTGGTCTTGAAGTCGCCCTCGATTTCCACAATCTTCGCGACCGCACGCTTGTATGCATCTCTTTCATGAAGTCGCTCGATGTATGCCCAGACCCTGGGATATTGACTTTGCGTGAATCCTGACCTAGATTGACCAGCTTCAAGTGGGAATGAAAGCATAATGTCCGCCGCCGTGGCGTCTTTCCCACAGAGGTAGTCTCCCGCGTCCGGGGATGTTGCGAGTTGGGATTCAAGAAAGTCGTAATGGTTCTTCATGTTTCTTTGCAGAAAGGATGATTCAACCTTGCCAGCAACACTGTTTGTGATCGGCTTGATGAAGAATGGAACGGGAGCATTCCTGATACCTGATTTCGTGAGCCTCTGAATCCCTATGCGGAAAGTTCTGAAGAAACTTACTTCCAACGATGAGCGATAGCAGCATAAGTGGCATGAGACTGCCCTCAGCATAGTGCATGAACATCCTGTAGCGTAACCAGGACTCCGTTTCACCTCCAATTTTCCCATCCTTACCTTCTTGATACCTGGTGGGAACCAAAGTGGTGCTTTTTCCATAATAGTCGCAAAAGTACTCTACAATCGCTGCGGACTCTGCAAGTACAACTGGCGTGGTCGAGCCTGAGGTTTCAATGGTGACAACAGGAGATTTACCCAAGGGGTGAATGTTCTTCAACTCTGGCGGGGCGAGTCGTTCTTTGGTCCGTTTGTACGTTTTGAGTTGATATGGAACTCCAAGCTCCTCGAAGAGGAACAGGATCCTATGAGCCCGGGAGACTTCAAGCCTGGCCTACCCTTCAGAACAGCCTTTGCATAGGCGAAGTAATCTCCGAAAGGAAATCTGCCTACTCACCAGTGAAGAGTGATCTTTGGTTCCCCGGTCCCCGTAGTTTCGGGGCGTGCATGGGAGGCCATTTCGCAGCAAGGTACAATGCAGCCAGATGACTCCTACTACCTCGAATGGATAGCTTCAGGGTAAACGAGGGCTCTGTCCTTGTTGATTCGCGCCCTGGCCGGCTACGTCTGCACGGGGGCCAGGATCTCTTGGTGTCAGCTTCAAAGACAGTGCTTATCCCTTCGTCAAAATGTGCGGTCGATGGTCGTTAAAGAATTCCGCCCCACCGGTGCTGCGAGTTCCGGGCCTAGATGGGGAGATGTCCGTTTCAGGACCCAGAGATATTTGGTTTCTGATTTCAAGAGGTGGTTGAAGATGCGATTCAGTATACGAGGTATTACAAGTTGAACTTGTGGGCTACGGAATTCACCCAGTGAGCTAATACAATACGATAGAGACCAATCGAGCTATCGACAGAGGTCCTGCCTGGTACGGAGAACTGTAAGCAACACAATGAAAGATCATGCATCGCCACTGCGAGCACCAGCCACAGCTCACCACGCCAAGAAACTTGACAGCCACATCTAGCTGACCTCCATCCATCCTCCAAGTTGACCTTGACATCGCAGGCACCTGGACTTGACCTACCAAAACAACATCTCACACTCAAGCGGTGGTCAATCATGGCTGGACCAACACGTATGTACACGTTTTAAGCTTGGACAGAGACCGAGCAGTGATTGGGAAGCTGACGTCGTGATTCAAACAGCTCTCCGCCATGATCCCGCTCTCGAGAAATATAACCGTACGTCTCCCACACTCCCAGTCGAAATCAACATGCTCGTCAAAGGCCCTTTGCTACGCTGATGGACCCGTTGAAATGAGAAGGAGCTAGACAAGGGACAAGCAGCTGACTGCAGGCTGCAGAATTAAACAAAGAGCGATGGAGATACTTCCGCTGGACGCCGCGCACGGCTTTCATTTCCTTCATGTACGCCATATTCGTGCCTTCGGTTGTTGGATACGCATTTGCGAAGACAGATGTAAGTCCACAAGCATCGTGCGGTTGGAGTCACGGTTATAATTGCGATGGCTGACTGAATGTTGGGAATGGGCAGGGCAAATGGGATTTGCGCGCGAAGCTCCGAGGTGATACGATCAGCGAGTTCTAAATCTTGTTAAGAAGAGCTTGGTGGCACCTCAAGGGAAACCCAAGAAGAAGAGGAAGGGAAAAAAGCGAAATTGTACATATGCGTCTCTGTGACTAGAGATACCATTCGATCAGCTGCGACATGGATGTTCTATGGACCTGAGAACCCGGGCAAAGGGGCAATGATACAAACCTACGACACGTTTTTGTACGGGTTTATGACCCCCTTTGGTCTCGAACCTAACCTCCAACGAGATTCCACTCGTCGTGCGAGCACAGTTTTCCGCGCAGTCGTTCACTGTTCATAACCATCCGCAAACAAGGTTCGACATAGCATGGATAACCCCAGGTGCCCTCCCTCAGTCTGGTCTTGGTAACCTCCTAATCTCTTGAGGCAAGTCGCCGGTACAATTGGTCTCCAACTCGGCCCCCTTGGTGTCGTGTATTGGCGCTTGCACAACAACGACTACACGGCCTGACTTGAGGTATCCGTAAAGGCCTTGTGGAAGTTGGAGCTTCTCCGCCGCAAAATTACGGTGTGTAATCAATTGAGCTAGTTGTCGGCTACAGTTGAATCCTCATGAAACCGAGGTAAGGAATCTTGTGATTCCTGTCTGAAAGGAAAGATGCAGGGGGAAGTGGGCTGATGTCTGGCACCGCGCATCCACCGTGGGATCGATGAACAAGTTAAGTAATCTCTGACTAACATCCAAATTTGGCAAAAACGCCTCTAACATTCTTGTACGGAGTATGCAGCCCTGGATTTCTTGACAAACAAATAGCCACCTTTCACACTAACCGGCAAGCTTGCGTGGAAAAACAGAAGATTCCCAAGCGATATGTCACAGAAAGGTCGGGCAAGGCATTCCTGCAAAGAAAGATGATGACAAATGGACGCCTTGCAGTGCGGACATGTCGTCTATCTTCCAGTCGGTGGAGCCTCCATTTCCTCGGTTGTATGAACGGTCCTAGCCGACTGAGCATAATCGGACTCATACCGGTGTCAGCAACGTATAATCAGCATTCCGTGTGGTCGACGCTACGTCTAGGTAAACAAAGATTGACCCTCCTGGATCCTCGGTGAACACCGAGGAGACCAAGTCTGACAGTCCCGAAGTCAGGCTGAGACTAGGAAGAATACGATCGCTCTGTGGCATGGCTAGATTGTTTCAGGGTACCAAATCTCAAGCTCTTCAAGGGGGTAATGCCGCTGGACGATCCTCTACTGAGAGGTGGAGGGATGAAGGCAGCCTCCTCTACACCCTTGCGACTTGGTGAAGGCATACCAAGGATGCGCAAATCGCTCATCAGGAAAAGCAGGCTCGCAGTGCGGCTGGGCACTCGACATGCACAAGGTTGATGAGTAGTTGCTGCATCGTCTGCGTGTCCTGCAACGGGAGCGGAAAGCATTGCTGCTAGTTTCAGCGCCGCTTCTTTGCGTGCAGACTCGCAGGGATGATCCAAACGAACAGACGAAAGTGGAGTCAAGGAACGGAATGTCATTGCTGAATACGCAACTGCTGCATTCGGCATCACTTGGTCAAGGAGGAGAGACTTCCGTGCACCCGCCTCTTGGGGTGGTGGCAGCGAGTGCCGGCTTTGTCGATGCAGCCTCCCTTGACGCTGCGACCCAGAGACACAAGCGACCAAGGTCGGGTTTCGGTGATTGAATGCAAACGAAATCTCTGGTGCAGTACCACATTAAGGATGTGCCACAGATAGTGGATGCTCACCCTCCTAACCTTTTTGACTGTTGGAGCGAGAGGCTGCTGCAACAAGTTGACAACCGACTTGTCAATGAGACAATATCACCCTTGGACTTGGATGCAAACCAAGAAAAACCCTTTTAGTACAGGCACGGTTACATGGTAAAGCTGCTAATGAACGGGTTTATGCAATCACCAGGACACTCACGTCAATAGTTCACGGCCCGTCAAGTCCAGTACGCCTCGGACTAAGCAGGAGGCCGCATGAAGCAGAACAATCGATTCCCCCCGGAGCCACCATTTTTGTCCCCTACTCGTCCGTGTGCCTTAGTTGCCTCCACATCCCGAGATGTTCGATGCCTACCTCATCCCAACGCCCCAATCTTTCGTCAGTCACAAACCCCAACTTCTCGTACATTTTCTCCACTGCGACTTGAGCATGGGCGAGCACAAGGCCATCCCACTCCGGATGTATCGCAAGTGAATTAGCATAGGACCACTGGAGCGCTGTCTCGGTCAGACGCCGGCCCAAACCTTTGCCCCTGTGCTCGGGCAATGTTGCGACACGCCCAAGCTTTACGTATGGCTTTTCATCCGGGTCGCTGAAACCATTTGGATGAGGAAGATGTGGCGGAGGAACGATCCGTAGGCAAGCAACTGGCGTAATCTCACCAGCCGGGTCCCACCCATAGACGATCCAATGCCATGACCGAAGGTCATCTTCATCTAGTTCGGCCTCCAGTGGACATTTTTGCTCGTCGCAGAAGACTTTGATGCGGACTTCCATGGCATCTCTGAATATTTTTTTCGGCGATTCGGGGGCTCGAGGATCTGCTGGAAAGCCGTGGGGGGCTGCATCATCGCCTGGAGGTGGACACATCATGATGTTGTAATCTGGATCTTCCATATTGGGGGGCTTTGGGAACCAGATCTGCCCGGTGCGTGGCATCAATTTGAGTGCTGAGAGTATCTGGTATGGGAGGGCGGCTCAAGGGCGTGTTACCTGCCTGTAGATTGTTTCCGAGGGCGTGGCCAAAAGTTCTCGTATCTAGCACCTGAAGGTCAAGTGATATCGAACTGTAGCATGGAATATTTGGATTTCGCTTGCTCTGTGGTCAGGTATAAAAGAATGAAAGTACGCGGGAAGAGGGAGGATGTCTGGCTGAGGCTGGAAAATGGAGCATCGTGATTGGCTTGTTGCCAGGGCGAATAATTCTGTGTGACGGGCCGCCTGGTTGATTCCCAATATCTTCCTGCTCGAGGTGACTGGGCTCTTAAGCACATCGTCCTGCGACCGGCCTCTTAGATGTCTCTGTACTACGATGCAGCAGCGGTGCTAACGGCAACTGCCCAAGACGGCTCGCTGAAGTCTCGCATCTACGGGAACAAACTGGGGTTGAAATCCAAGCCGGCACACATCTATGCGCTCATTTCAGAGACTGCAAAATACGACCAGTTCATCAAAGAAGTCGTCGACAATGCGGGCCTCCTGGGTCAAGAACAAAAGGTTCGACACAATTCTCTCCCAATTTTTCGTGTCTCTGCTGACTGACTCAGCCTTGGGGCTCCCCCTAATAGTTGACACCAATCCTTTCCTTGCTTCTTGTCCACGACCATTTCTTCTCGAAGAGTGGCGTCGCAGCGCCCTCTGCACATCCCCTTCGACAAGCTATCGAAAGAAATAAAGCGAGGTTGCAAGCGGAATTCACAAAAGCTAGGCTGCGGAGAAGATGTGCTACGTTAGACAATCTGCGAAGGAGTCTTTTGGCGGAGAGTCCGCGGGCATATCGCTCTCAGCCAAGATGGATTCGCATCAATACATTGAAGACTAGCCTCGAGCAGGAGCTTGCTACGACCTTCAAGGGATACCAGTCCGCTGCGACCATCACGGAAGTGACCAATTCCTTTGCTACAGACAAGGTTCTGGCCATCGATCAGCACGTTCCAGATCTAGTCGCACTGCCTCCGGAGGCAGACGTGACGAAAACACAAGCCTACAGAGACGGAAAACTCATTCTGCAAGACAAGGCTTCATGCTTCCCGGCATGCATGCTTGTCGGAGAAAGGGGTGGCAATTCTGACATTCGAGACTGCTTAGATGCTTGTGCTGCACCCGGAAACAAGACTTCCCATCTCGCGGCGCTGCTTGCCAAAAATGGGAAGACGGAAACCAAGGTGTTTGCTTGTGAGCGGGATCCTAATCGGTCGAAGACATTATTGTCCATGATGCAGAAGAGCGGCTCAGATGCTGTGATAGTTCAACCAAGTTGTGACTTTTTGAGTCTCAATTCTCATGACGCCAAGTACGAGAACGTCACACATCTTCTCCTTGATCCGAGCTGCTCCGGCAGTGGAATCGTTGGGCGCGAAGACGTTCCTTCCTTAGCGCTACCTGTTGACCCAAGATCTGAGAAGGCACATCCGACACCCTCTCCAAAGGCCTCGAAGAAGAGGAAAAGAGATCATCATCACGAAGAGGCTGTGAATATTGCAAATGAGGTCGAAGAAACGAGAGACGCTGTATCAGATAGCGCTAGACTACTGAAACTGTCGAACCTGCAAACCAAGATTGTCGAGCACGCTCTTTCCTTCCCGGCTGCCGTCCGGGTAACTTATTCGACATGTTCAATCCATGTGGAGGAGAACGAAGCCGTCGTGTTCCGAGTGCTACAGTCTCGGACTGCAAAGGAAAGAAGCTGGCGGCTGTTGCGGAGGGAAGAACAAGTTCGAGGGATGCGTCAATGGGGGCAGCGCGGTTTGGCTGTGTCTGAGGAGTCAGCGAGCTGTCGTTCAGCTTTAGGCGAAGAGGAACGTGAAGCATGCATTCGGTGCCATCCAGGAGACGATGAGGGGACCATGGGCTTCTTCGTCTGCTGTTTTGTCCGTTCGCCGGTGGGAACGAAGAAGAGTACTACTGGTGAAGCTATCGACACTCGGCGGGAAGAGGAGAGTTGGGAAGGCTTTAGCGACTAAGGGTCCGATCACACTACCGAGTACAAATAGACATGTACATGGTTTGGACAAGGACCCAAAGGAACCCAAGAGTGCCCCTGAGCATGGTTGAGGAGCTGGTCTTGGTGGTCTGTGGTAGGCATCCTTGTCGGGGTAGGCGTCTTTGATAGTCGACTACCGTGAATGCCAAGCTCCGTCTTAACCCAAAAAAGCACTGGCTCGATCGACATCGCGAGGTCTGGAATCCAACAGCAGAACCTCCTTCGATCTCACATCATCTTTTTAATTGTACATCTCCCTCATACACGATCCAAAACTCTACATAGAGATCACACGAGCAATAGGATGGTCCCGGCACTGAGGCAGTTGCGATGAGATGATAGGGCCATCGACGACCACAACCTCCTCTCACCCTATTTGTCAGCCTGTCCGCCGTCCATACACAACCGCCAAGCATCCTCAAGAGCAGTCGTAAGGACGACCAGAGAGCCAGAACGGATTTGCAGTGTCTGGCTCAGCCTTATCAACGATGTTTCAGTTCAGTGCTGGCCAGCCTGGCGACGCGCCGTCTGTCTTGAACGGTTCTAAGCCAACATCGAGCCTTGTCAGACCCGAAAAGCGTCAAATCACAAGAAACAGAGCGAGCTATAGCTGCCTCACGTGTCGCCGGAGGAAAGTCAAGTGTGACAAAGCCCGTCCAATCTGTGGAGGCTGTCAAAAGGCAGACGTGGAATGTTTCTACAGCCAGGATGATACCACGTCCTCTTCGGCACAACCCGAACTACCGAAAGAAGTCACAGCACCGGCTTGGAAGAAGCGGAAGTCGAGCCCCATGAGACAAGGTTCTTTCGGAACAACGATAGGATCTGACGACTTCAGATCGCCTGCCGACCTCAAAGCTATCGAAGAGCAGCTACACCGTTTGACCAAAATGTTTGACGCGCTTCGCCAGGGCAACGGAAACGATCTGCGGTTGAAAGAGCTGCTTACGCCTGAGGCTTCAACCTCAGACTCAGGTTCGGACGGGATTCCACCAAAATCAAGCATGAGTTTGGACATGTTTCAACCGAGCAATCACGGACCAGCGAGGGAACCCTCTGACCTCAGCATGCCTTTGTCAGGCTTGAGACTGAGCAATGGCGAATCAAAGACAGAAGACCCATTTTGGAACCATATCTCCGACGAGATTGATCAACTCAATCACCTGATGCGACGTCGGGACAATACATACGCAAGCTCGATCAGCCCGGAGAACAAGCAGTGTGACAGGCCGCGAGAGTGGGCTCCGCCAGTTGACGAAGGCCGCGAGCAAGAAAAGGACGACATCTGCAACCCCACCGACTTTCACAAAGAAGCTGGCGAGAAGATGCCGGAAAACATCGACCCGGACAGCCATTGCCCGATATGTCGCCTGATGCCATTTTCTAAATCTAGTCTGCTGCAAAATATGCCAATCAAATGTACGCCAGCGACCGCCATACAACATCTGACACAGAGCTTGCCCACTAGAGCACAGAGCAACGTCCTCTTCAGATGTTGGCTATCCGGGGTGTATCCAATTCTAGGGCTTCTTCTACCCTCGGAGGTGAGCAAGAAGCATGAAGAATTCTGGGATCAGATCGAGTCGAACGGCCTCTCAGAGGCAAACCACATGGACTTGGACTTTTTGGCCGTGATCCATGCTATATGGTACGCAGGGTCTCTGAGCATTTCCACGAAGGGGCTCCGGCAATGGTTTCCTCATGTTTCGAGAGCCAGACTTAGCACCCGCTTCCACGATCAGGTGGTTTTTTGCCTCCTACTGGGTTCCTTCGCCCAGAATGTTAGCCTATACAAACTTGCGGCCTTGGTCCTCCTGCAAAGCATGCCAATAGCGGAAGAAGACCCTTTACAAGGTAGCCTGTACCTGTCGCTGGCGGTGAGGTTGGCATTGACCATGGGCTTACACAGAGAGCCTACTTTGTTTGAGCTGTCTGTGACCGAAGAAGGCATGCGACGAAGGCTCTGGTGGCAGATCATCCAGCTGGATATTTCTCATGTTGTCGCGAGCGGCTACCCTTCTCAGATCTCTGAGAAATTCTGCGACACGAGAATCAACTGCGAGGACAGGGACGCTCGGGCGTTTGAGGACGGAAACGCCAGCGCCAACTCGGACAAATCTCCAAAGAACTCGTCACCCTATAGCGCACTGTCAAATGGAGAGAGCACGAATCCGAGAGCCTTCGGCACCCTGTCACTTCTGGCGAGGGGGAAGTCGATCATGGCATGCGCCACGCGAAGCGTCGTGTCGCTTCATCTAGAAACGAAAAGACTCACGAACGGCGACGTGCAAGAAATGAAAAGAATCATGACTGAAGCAGCTGATCAAGTCAACGCTATCATCAAGTCCATTCCCAGCAAAGGACTGCCAGAAATGGGATTCGTACCCGATGCGCCCAGAGAAGCGCAGCAACGTTCGGCGGATACCGATGTGTTGATGGGCAGTCCAATCACTTCGAACGACATTGCGCACTACAAGACCTCCGTCAACAACACTGACCCCTTGTGGCCTTTGGCGGCTTACTATCGTCAGAAGCAAGCCGCCTACAACAAATGGGCCCGAATTAATCTATCTATGCTGATTGACAAAGTCCATTGTGTCGCATACGCCCCTTTCTTGAAGAATACAAAAAGCAAGCTGTGGGATATGGGCCGACAATGCGCGCTGCATAATTGCCACAGTTTCCTCAGAAAATTCATATCACTCGCAGCCGATCCAGACTTGCAACCTTTTCAATGGGGTTGGCCTGCGACCTACGGACCGCTTCATGCGGTTTTGATAGTTCTTGTTGACCTCTACGAAAGACCCACTAGTGTTGAGGCACCCAGGTCAAGAGAATTGATCGACAAGGTGTTCGGGCTGGCTGCTCCTGGAACCGGTATTGTCGGCGGGCCCGACGGTGTCACTGTTCAAAGACCGCTGCGGGAGGGTGGCGTGGAAGCGTGGGACATGCTGCGCGGCCTTCGTTCAGCTGCCTGGCAAAGAGCAGGACTCGATCCCACAGTCCTCTGGACAGAGGCCGATCAAATCGAGCTTGGCATCGCGGTCCCATTGTCGGATGCGCAGAAAATTGCCCAAAGTATCCGAGAAGATTCCATTTATGACACCCCAACCCCGACTCCTCAGCCCCTGGCTTCATGGACAAACGATGCACAAGCAGAACAACAGGTAATGGAAGAAGGGGTGAGATATATTGTGCAGCTGGCCCACAAAGAGTTTGCGAGTGAAGGCAATGAACCGCAAGGCCCTCTTTGTTCCCAGACTATGCGGAGCCAGTTGCGCCAAACTCTTGAAAGTGATTCTGGGTCAAATGGCGCTCGAGTGCTGGCACGGCGGGAAGGCCAGCCAAGAATGCCATTTCCACTCAGTAAACGTATGGAGAAGTGCTCTGGTAAGGCCGCCGCGGGCGAGACTGTGCCAGTTGAAGTCCTGCCGATCCATTCACATGTGCCCAGAGCGGAGGGGCAGACTCGTCCTTGTCCTACTCAGGCAACGCCACTTTTTGGCGGCAATGAAGCAAGAAATGGCACACACACAGAACAGCAAAAGTCCCATGCATCACCTCAACATGGCTGGGGACAAGTGTCCGTCAATGCTGTGACCGGCACACAGCAGGACGTATTCGACAGTCAGTTACCCAAGCAGCAAACCATTCAAGCGTCTTACGGAAACGGTTATGTGAATGGCTACAGCGACGGAGTGCCCATTCACAATGATGAGGAGTCGCACAGGGACCAAAGCTTCGTCTATACCGAGTTACACCAGGGTGACACGGATATGAACATGGGCTTCGACTGGGAGCGCTGGGATGCTGTGTTTGGGCAATACTCTGGATTCACGGACTTGATGGAGGATGTGACAGCATGGAGTGAGTACCTCGAGTCGTGAAACACCTTGACATTGCTGGGCAGCTCGCCACCCATGAGTCAATATAATCTTACATTCTTCCTGATACCGGTTCTGAATCTGCGTGTGGATCCACCATTCTACTTATTTACATGCCTGATGGAGCCCGGCGACAGTCAGACCAGCGACAATCCGCGCAAGAATCTGTTCGACTATACGAATGTGGTAACATTCGCAGCCGGCACAGGAAGTAACCGCCAGTTCTTTTCGTTCGATGAACCACGACTCTGCCATGAATCTACATACTTCGAGGACCGGCTGCATGGAGACTGCCCCGAGGCAAGGACCCGACATTTCGATTTCGCAGACGTCGACCCTGCCGTCCTTGCGTGCATGCTGAGCTGGTACCGAGGCTGGAATTGCGTCTGCTGCGATGAAGACGGCGAACATATCAAGGAGACGTACTTATTGGCCGAGAGATGTGGTATTCCCCGGCTCAAAGAACATCTGGCCAACAAAATGCAAGAACGGACCAGCACTACGGATATGGGAAAGGCGCAAGATGATTCCCCATTGAGGCTTTGCGGAGGTGATCAGAGGAAGGTTCCTGCCAGCGACCCCAGTCCACTACCTTCGCAGTCCGAGATCAAAGGTAGCGAAGAGCGAGACAACCGACCTCACTCTCCATCCGGTCAGGGAAAGAAAGTTTCTTGATTTCTGCCTCTCGTGCGAATCCCTGAAAAGCACCTGGATCCCGTGGGATGGCCTGGCAACCTTACACAGCAATCGAGCGTCTATGCATGCCCTACGTGGTTGCAGCCGGTGCAGGTGGTCGAGGATGTGCGGGTATAGTTTCGCCTGTGTCCATGATAAGAAGTGTTGACCTTGGCGGTGGCATCTACCGGAGACCAGTTGCAGACTTGAGCTTTTGGGTACCATGTCTGATACATCAGGCAGACGCTCAATAATGGATTGGGTACAAAATGATCAGGCCAGGAAATCGGGCAGCTAGAGGACACAACTATGAAATTCACTTGCACGCTCTGCTACAAACACAACTGCGCCAGGTCTTGGGTATTCACTTTTGATCATTCGTTGTCCCTAGCAGCCATGATTCTCTTTGGAAAAAAAAAAAACGGCGTTCTGTTGTAACAGAGACTGAACAGAACTTATTTCGTCGCAATCTTCCTCATCTTGCCATCGTTCATCTCGCTCCCCTGACATCGCCACCGACTTGCAGTCTGCTCAACCATCTTATTCTTGGGATAAGGTCGCACCATGTCGATTTGCAAGCCCCGGCCCACTGTGTAAGTTGATCACTAAAGCACCTCAAGTATCGCGCATAACTGATTCACTTCATAGGTTCACCGAGTCACCCACGATTTCTGTGACTGCATCGGGAACGTCGTGGGAATCAAGAGTACATCACATTCACCGAGCACTCCTCGAAGGTCAATCGATGACATTTTGCAGGAAGCTGACCAACCGATGCAACAAGAGCGTCCGGATTACTGTCGGTCCTGATGTCCGTGAGCGCGATTTCGGATGCTTTGTAACATGGCTTTACAATCGTGAGATACCTGAGGATGAAGTTGTACCTCGTTTCTGTTATCTCTGGCAGTTGGCCATACTGCTAGAGTCACAAAACTTCAAATCCTACCTCGAAGTCAGAGGCAAAGCATGTTTAAGAGGGTCCGATTATCTATTCCCTGTTGCTACCGGGCTTCTCGAGCTGCTATTCGATGACGATGCAATCACCCATCGTGAATTGTATGAGTATCTGATACAAGGCCTGGCGGACAAGATTAATGCCGACGGTTGGGTGCGCTTCATTACAAAAACTGATGGTGGATGGGAGCATTTCATGAACCACAAGGATGATAAGAATGGAACCAAGGGAAAGGTTCTGTCTATGCTCATGGAACGTTTGGACAAGGGCCATCAAGAGAACATGCAAGCCTAGCCACCACCACACCTTGAAGAATGCAGATGGGCGGCCAGTGCCTGTCTCAGGGGCGAGATGCGTGTGTGCTCTCGTGCTACCGACCCCTCGCGCACCTGAAGATTCGAAGACCTGTGAAGGGAGAAGTGAACGAGCAAGGGGGAGCTGCTGGGTTGCTAGTCGAGACTGGTGATGGAAGGATGATGGATGCCACCATCAAAGCCGTGAATGACAAGGGGCTGCGAGATGGAAAGCATCTGACAGTGTCCTGGTCGAGGAGCATCAAAACAACATGACAGAGAGACACAGAATTGGTAGACACAATATGAGAGCACTGCGTAAGGTCAGGGAAATCTAAGAGGTTTGCTGAGGGCTGCTCAATAATGAACTCGGCACGTGCCTGGTCGTCCTCTGCCTCGTTATGAGACTTCTCATAGCAGAATGACAGGATTGACACGTCTTAATCGACTCACTGGCTTTACAATGAAATGAACGTTTGACACCGCTTTGCGATCAAGTTTAACAATCAGCTTCTCAGTTCCCTCTCCATCTTCACTCACATTCACCTTCTCTTGCAGAGATTGGCGCCAGCCAAGCAAGCAAGCAGGTTCGCTTCACTGACTTCAGTTCAATCTGAGTCCTGGATCTTTGAATATCTTCAACACAAACTCTTCTGTCCGTCCCCATCTCCTCTCTCACACCCAGACCCATCAACCGCAATCATACCTACACAGCTCCTCTCAATTAATCAGAAAGGGTCCTCAGTCCCTCCCGGTACCAGCGCCAGCAGCCATGGCAGCACCACCAGCAATGACTTCAAAGTGAGTAGACAACAATCTTCCGCGAGAGAACCCGACCTAATCCCTCGCAGCCACGCTCGATCTCCTGTCATCAAGGTGATTGCAGGCGAAGACGAAATCTTTGGCGAAGAAGATCCAGACGTCGCTCTCAATGTCTTCCACGTCAGCAAATCACTCCTACTGGAGAACTCAAAGTACTTTGCCATCATTCTCGATTCCTCCCCCGATCGCACCACCGTCCGCCTCCCCACCAGCGACCACGACGTCCTCGCCGACTGGCTTGACCTGATCTACCAAGGCGCCCTCACCAAATCCAGCAGCAGCGAGCCTCTGAAATTTGGCGACGTGCAGCGCTATTTCAAGTTTGCAGACCTGGTGGGCTCTGAGAAGCTCCGAAACACCATCATGGATTCGATGCAAGACGTGCCGATGGATCACTGGGACCTGGATTCCCTGCTGGTCTTGGATTCTGAGTATTCCTCCTCCCTCGCGTCTTTGTGGGACTTTGTCCTCGAATGCCTAGCATACAAGATTGTCGTTGGCGGGTGGGCCGAGTTCACTGGGCCAGAGCGGGATCACGAGGGGAGTGTCTGGGGCGCCTTCGTCAGCAAGACGGACAACATCGCACTGCTGAATAGGCTGCTCTTGAAAGTGGATCAGCTACACGAGGAGAAGGACCACCACCGACTTGTCGCCCCGACCGCGCGCAAGGACTGCAAGTGGCATGAACATGCGAGTGACGACACCAAGGCCAAATGCCCAAGAAATGCCACGGCACCGTGGAAAGCCATGGTTGCATACAAGGATCTCGTGAATGGACATGGCACCGTGGTGGAGACAAATGGGTTTGGAAGAGCAGAAAGCCTGTTTGGAGCGACGACCTGACCATCCACCTGTGCAGGCCGACACTCGGAAGATGGATGGGGGTAGCAGACAGCATGTGGGCACAGACGAGCAACGTTGCAGCTTCTCCCTGGACTGACATGATCTTGCTGGACGCCGCTATGGGCTTGGTTGGAGAGAGATAGTAGAGGCGCCTGCGAATGTAGCTGGTCCATCCCTCAGAGCAGGAACTGGCGAGAGAGGCGACGGGTGTTGACGGCGAAGTTGCCTACCTTTGCTCGTGGCTACGAGTACAAAGGAGTCTTGCTGAACATCATCCGCTCTGACTCCGGGCGAGCCATACATAATGTTCACAGTCTTCTCTCTCTCCTCGCTCTTCGACTCCCTAGCCTCGTGTCTGATTAGCCGAGATTTACCCGTAGATTCAACCACCTTTTAATTCCTCGTCCTCCTGCGCGACTTCTCTCCTAGTAGTTGTAGAGTCGTGAGGCACACAAAGCACACGCACAAGGGGCGATAGATGAGCCATTCCCTTCCCGACTAGATTCAGCCATCAGCATGAACCGCCACTTGCGTCAAGAGCCCTGGAACAAGAGTCGGGCGGTAGGACGACACTTCACATGTCTTCACATCAACCACCTGTGCTCAAGGCCGACAGGGCCAGCTCTATCGTCCTCAGATGGGCGTCCAAGCTATTCGAGACCCTTCACGCTGGCTGTCTAGCAGAGATGATGTGAGAGGCGGAACATCAAAGTCAAGAGGTGCACACAGATGTACTAAGTTGTTCGGTTAAATGTACTACTGCACAAGACGACAGCGAGAAGGGGGCATGGTTCTACCTTTGAGGTTTTCCAGCCGAGTACATGTGCATTGGCAGGTGATACCACAGCCAAAGGTAATCTTCTTGATCCCCATTTGAAGCAGCAAAGCTATGGACTGGCAGTGCAAGGTGAATGTGGGAGACAAAGGTCAGACGCGAGATGTGAGAAGGTGGCTCTTGAACAGATCAGCCCTCCGTCTCGGTCTCCTCGTCCTCTTCTTTTTCCCTTCATGATGGACAATGACATCGCCGCCGAGGAAACGGCCAAGACGACGTCAAACGCGACGATCTAAGAGGGTTTTCCGGTACTAAAGCCTGACATAGCACCACCCTCGATCCAGTCCACCTATTTATCTCTTTTGTTTCTTTCTTTTTGTCCCCTCATCCTTTCCAACCCGACCACTCCTTGTTTGGACCTCACGCTCCCGCTGTCGCAATCTCGGCCATGGCCTCTATGCCCGATACCTCGGCCGGGGCGCTTCTGGCGTCCCTGAACCACGTCCCTCGCCCTGAAGTCCAGGAGTACGTCCGAGCCATGTACACAGAGCGGTCAGTCCTTATCACCGAGCGTGCCCTTTGCATGTCCATTCTGCTGACGTCGACGACAACGCAGCCCAGACACGGTCATGTTGCTGGTCGGTTGGCACGGTCCAGACCCATATTTCTGCCTCTACGTTCCAATCCCCGTGCTCCAGGGAGTTTCTGGCATCCTTGGATCAGACGGGCCTCCCCCCTCCACCGGCCCACAGACGGTCTCACCCTACACACTCCATTTTCGACACCAGGATGCTCAGGCCGCTGTGGTGTTCGCGTTGTGGCTGGGCCTGCACCAGACCTCCGACCCCGCAGTCTACGAAGCCTTCGACGGCGTGCTTCGGTCCAAGTTCGAGGGCGTCCGGGGCTTGTTCGCCGACTGCTGGGAAATAGCCGATCAATTCGAGTCACCGCCGTTCATGAACTACCTGACCACCACCATGGTCAAGGTGGCTGGGGACGACTTCGAAGTGCTCATTGCGGAAGCCGACCGTTTCGCCCACCTCTCCTACACCGGTGCCACCATCGTCAGCGCCATGATCGAGAATTTGGCCTGGGTGTTCGTCGAGCACGACTTGGGTCTCCGCCAAATGCTACGCGAGTGGATGCGCCATCCCGGCCTCATGAACGGCAGTCCCCCCCTCCTGTTGGACTTCCTAGCCGCGGTCGAAGACATGACGGGTCTAAAGGACAGAGGCTTGCCGTACCATCCACTAGACCGCCTTTGCTGGAAGTGGCATCTGCACCGAAGCATGGAGGAGCGACAAGCGTGTCCCGACTTTGACGCAACTATAGACACTGTGCTGTATGCGAATGTTGATGAGTATGATGATCCCAGTGGCGGTGATGAGGATGACCATGGTGGTGACGGTGGTGACGACGGTGACGACGGTGATGACGATGAAAAGGAGGCAGAGCACGGAGACCCAAACCCTCGTTCCAAGAGCAGCCACACCAATACTCGGCCGGAATACCATCCAGGCTGGGCGCAGGAGCGGATGGAAGGGCGGCGCACTCGAGCATCTCGAAGACCGAAACGAAAGGCGGAGTCGGCGGGGCTTGACGATGGTGATGATGGTGATACGGAATGACAGGTTCGAAGACGTGGGTGAGCAGGTGTTGAACCGAGAAAAGCACGGTTCAGAGACACTTCGAGGACAACGGGAATGATCGACGCGGGGGCATGTGGATCAGAAGAAAGCTGTGGATCGCAGTACAAAGATAGATTCCAAAGTCTGTGGATGCATGGGTACGCGTTCAGCATGAGTTGCTGGGCAGAAGAGGGCATTGGGCGGATAGAGACAAGACGCTCTCTCAGAGCACTGAGCCCTGGCCACTTTGCGGACGAGGAATCTTGACATTCGGATTGCCTTTTGTGCCATGATGATGGCGGAGCCGCTGCAATCACATACATAACGCTGCAGAGTTCAGCCCTTTTTCTTGTCTTTCTTTTTCTTACCCCCTGACTCTCCTCCTCCTCCGCCACCGCCGCCGCCCATCATTCCACCAAGGCCACCCATCCCGCCCATCCCGTTCATCATGTTCTGTAGCGCACTCATATCTGGCATGCCGCCTCCTCCACCACCGGCTCCACCTCCCGGTCCACCCGCGGGCAGATGGCCCTGACTCTGCGCGTGCCGGAGCTCCTCCATGGCCTCCTTGAAGAAATCGTCCCGGACACCCCCGCCGCTCACGGCCGAGGAATGCACGGGGAGGATGGAGCCCATCTTCCAGCCGCGGGGCACGGGGACCGGGGACTCGAGGAAGTTCTCCGGGACGGGGAGGCCGGGCAGCCTCAGCTCGAGCGGCGACTCCTTGGTCGTCGGGTGCTCCTTGAGCCAGCGGCCGACGACGGTGTAGAGGTGCGCCTTGCTCTGGATGCGGCTGTCTAGGGGCGCGTGTGTGTCCGGGTCCTTGAGCCGCAACTTGACGCGGCCCGGGTTGGCCCAGTCCTTGGGGTGCGTCTTCTCGGGCTCGAAGGCCATCTGGAACACGTCCTCGCCCACCGCGAACCGCACCGCGCACAGCACCTGCCACGCCAGCGGGTTCGGGATCGCCAGCTGCGCCGACACCCGCCGCCCCTGCCGCTTCGACCGCGTGCTGTCAAAGTACACCGGGTACAGCGTCTGGAACCGCTTGATCTCCTCGCGTGTCTGTTGCCGGATCTGTGGGGGTGGTGCTGCTGATGATGTTGCAGACCCGCCGGGCGGCGGGCGGAACAGAGTGGGATTCGTCCCCGACGTGGACGAAGGAGGCGTCGATATTGATGCTAGTGAGGACACGGTCTGCTGGCTTGCTGGCCGGATGACTTGCTCGTCCGAGTGTGGGAGGAAGTCGGAGGGGTCGTCGATGTCAGGGTCCGAGTCGGACAGTTCTTCCACGCGTGCGTGCGACATTGCGGACGAAGGAGGAGGGTTTGGGGGGTCGGTGTAGATGTGTCCTCCACCTTTTTTTTCGCGTTTCTCAATCCCTCCCACCCTCGGTGTGTAGTAATGTACGTAGATTAACTCGGAGTGAGGACACGCTCGGTCTCAGGTACGAGTGGTGTTCAGGTGTTCGGGGTCGAGATTGAGGGTTGAGGATTCGTTTTTCGCTCGATGTAGCAGAGCCCCCCAGATTGCAAGTGTCGGCTGTCCTGCAGCTTTCTAGGGAAGATGTCTTTCAATGTTTGCGTAGAATCAAAGTAAAAGAAAGCCCCCCTCTGTTGTAGCGGTTAATATCGACTCGGAGAACTTGGGACAATTGTATCATTCAATGGCCCACGCAGATCAAGGTCAAAGACGCATGTGGGGAAATTTCCTGGCGTCCCTCCAAAATGCGGGCTTGGCATGGCGACTCCTCAGCCTCGCGCACTCCGCGGTAAATGGAAACTCAGCCTTGTTGGTGTTGTCACTATTGTCACCCCATATTAGTTACTTCGGATAGGTACAGATCCCAGGGCTAGCTTGGTGGACCTCGTCAAGGACTTCGTGGTGATGCCGCATCATTCTTTCGTTCTTTGACTCACAGAGCCATCTAATGCCCAATCTCAAATCTACATCTGTCCAGCCTGTGATCTGTCGCGATATTCGTCCGTTTCATCTGTCCGTCCCTCCCCCCGTCTCTACGAACTTGCGGGGACGTCTACCGTCTCATACATACGAGGACGAGCGAGCTATACACTGTTTCTCCCATTCTGCTATCCGACATCATCTTCTGCCAGGATCAACACAGTACCTCCGGGATATTATTTCTTTCAAGACGCTCCTACTCGATGTCCCACTCCTCGTCCTCGCTGTTTCTGATGTACGGAACAGGCAGGTCCGCAGGCCCGTACTTTGTCTCGGTGATGGTGAGGCCGTTGCCCAGGAACGCAAAGACGTTGCTCGGGTCGTTGTACTGGAGCTCGTAGTGCTCGAAGCGCGGGCGCTTCATGAACTTGAGGTGGTGGAACAGACTTCCTGGCCAGATGTAGACACGGCCATCGGGTTTGTTGTCCTGGTTGAATATCAAGTTCAGCAAGCACGCATCAACCCCCCCAAAAAAAGAATGCAAAAACAGAGAAGGGGAAAGGGTGGAACCTACTTTATACCAACTCTTGCAGTCCTCGGCCCACACGCTGTGCTTCCTGTGCCACGCGTCCATGTAGAGGTTCAGCTGCGTCGTGAGCTCCTGCTTGGGCATCATCCAGCGGATCCCGTCCTCCTGCATCTTCCGACAGCACTGCAGGATGTATTCACTGTGCACCTCGTGGCTCGGGAGCACGCAGCCCTGGCCCCAATTGCCCCGGGGGCCGTTGACCACGAAGTAGTTGGGGAACCCCGGGGCCGCGATCGAGGCATAGACGTTCGGTTCCTTCTGGTCCTGCATGACCTGGCCGCCTAGGCCCGTGATGCGGAAGTGGGGGAGGTACGCGACGTAGAAGCCCGTGGCGCAGGCCAGGATGTCGACCTTGTGCTCCGCGCCGTCGCTGGTGACGATGCCCTCCGGGGTGACTTTGACAATGTCCTCAAACACGCACGTCACGTTGTCGCGGATCAGGGACTCGAGATAGCCCTCGCCGGGCGTCAGGCGACGGCACCCGGGGCTCCACGCGGGGATGAACTTCTCCTTCAGGTCGTCGCGGTCGCCGAGCTTCCTGGCCATGTCGTCCTGCAGGAACTTCTTGGCCGCGAGGTTCATCTCGGTGCCGCGCAGGAACATGCGGAAGATGCTGGCCACCGAGCGCTCCACCTCCTGGCGGTACTTGAGGTGGTACTCTGGGTCGTCGCGAAACTTTTGCTTCTCCTTCTCCGTGTACGAGTGCTTGCCGGCCGCCCCGGGGTCCTGGGCCTCCGGGTCGGCCTCCTTGTTGGAGACCGACCCGATCGGCGTGGCAATGTAGGTCTGGTTGCGGATGAAGACGGTGACGTGCTTCGCCGTCTCGGCCAACTTGGGCAGCATCTGGATCGAGCTGGACCCCGTGCCGATGACGGCGACGGTCTTGCCGGCCCAGTCGATGCTGCTGTCCCACGCGGCCGAATGCACGAGCGTGCCCTTGAAGTCGTGCAGGCCCTCGATGCTAGGCCACTTCCACTTGTTGATTACGCCGGCGCCGTTGACGAAGACGTCGCACGTGTCGCTGAAGGTGCTGCCGTCCTTGCGCTTCAAGTCGAGCGTCCACTTCGAGTTCGTCTCGTCCCAGGTGGCGGCGACGACCTCGGTGTTGAGCTGCACGTACTTCTCGACACCGTACTTTTTCGCAAACCGGAGCATATACTCCTGGATCTCGTCACTGTAGCTGTAGTAGCCGCTCCACTCGGCATTGGGCTCAAAGGGGAACGTGTAGGTGTGCGCCGGGATGTCGCAAGCACAGCCTGGGTATCTATCAGGTGTGTTAGAGGCTGAGTTTGGATGAGCTGGGTTACGCCGTCTAGCACCGATACCGACCTGTTCTCGTACCAGGTGCCTCCAATCGAATCGTTCTTCTCGTAGCAGATGAGTTCATAGTTTTTCAACAGTCTCTCAGCTTTGTGCGCGAACAAAAGACCCGAGGCGCCCGCGCCGACGTGGACGATCTTCAACGGCTGCGGCGTGCACTGCGGGTAGTCGGGCACATCGTCCGCCGTGTAGGGCGCTTCGTTGATGAGAGGCATGATGTCTTTGCCGATGTAGTGATAAGAGAAAGAGAGAGAGTGTGTGTGAGTGAAAGGGACGGATACAAAGTAGATAGAGACTCTTTGGCCCGGAACAGTCCAAGACACGATCTATATACGCTCTACCTCGTCTTCAGCTGGCCCTCTTTGTCTTGTCCTCGAATCTCACAAGGAAACTCTCTCTGTGAGCATGAGTCAGTCCCAGTACAACCTCGTCCGCCGTCTCGGCTTCAATCCTCACGGTGTTGCCAATCAGGCCACCAAGCAGATCAACGTCCAAGCTTCAAGCACGTAAGCTCACATTGTACGAGGTTCCGCGTTGGGAGGCCGCATTTCTGTCCCTCGGGTCTTTTCCTCCCAAGATCTAGGGCCGTCTCTCTCCCTGTGCCAGTCGCCAGGTCTATCGCTATGCCAACAAAGGCGGGGTCATTCTTACCGAGGTCGGGTCGTCGAAGAAGGAAAAGGCCAAAAGGGGAAATGCATTGGCTGCGGGGCACGGACGAGGCTGCAACAGCCCGTCACCAACCTGGCCTTTACTATTGGTGGTCTCTCCCTGTGGAACAAGCGAGGCTCAGTAAATAAGTCCGCGTCTGCTCGGGCTGGCTTGCGAGATTCCGAAAAGGCAGATCAGATCCCAAGCGCGGGAATACCGCGGAACAATTTCCAGAGACGAAACATCGGCGAGCATGTGTCTTTGTATACTTACTGCGGTCTGCAAGAGCACGAGTCTCACAATTAACAGAAGTCAAACAGGTCTGAGGGCGGAAGATAAGGCAAGGTAGATCTCAAAATGATGCTCGGCATGTCCTTTTAATCATTCTAAAAAAAAAGGGGGTTGCTTGAGAGAAAACGCAATATGCTGCATGCCCCCTGGCCCGATTCCCGCCCAATCTCCGCCTCATGCAAGATAAATCTATTTACAAAACAGCAGCGACACCAGCAGCGACTGCACCGAGAACCATCAGGCCGTTCGATACCATGTTGGCGCCAGCAGCGTTGCCAGACGCAGAAGCGCTGGCGCTGGATCCGGTTGCACTGGCGGTTGATGACGACGAGGCGCTGCTGCTGGAGCCTCCGCTAGCGACTGCCGCACCGAAGATGCCACCTTGAACCGTCTCAGGGGAGGAACCCTGGGCGTTTTGCGCGGCAGACTTGTATGCAGAGAGGGTGTTGCCGCTTGACCTGAATAGTGATGATCAGTATACCGCCTAATTCCGAGTAGGGCAGTGATACTTACGGAGGATTGACAACCATGGCCATTCCACCCTCACAGTGACCAGTGGCGGAGCAGTACAGCCACAGAGGATCGGTGCTGTTGATCTGGATCCGCCAAACATCGCCGTCGTTGGGGAATCCTGAGTACACACCGGCGCTACCACTGATTGGTACGCAAGGGGCGGCGAATGAACTCTCTGCAACACTGTGACCAGCACCAAAGGTGAACTCAACCCAGTCGCCCTCTGCAGCGGTGACGGTGTCTGGTGTGAATGTGAGGGCGGGTCCGACCTTGACGGAGTGAATGTTGGAGGCTGTAGAGGCTGCGGCGGCTGCAGTCGCACTGGCTGACGACATAGAAGACGACGAGCCAGAAGAACCGCCGTAGTCGTATTGGGGGTTGGCGAGAACGGATGTGGCCAGCACACCGAAGATGAGGGTCGTTGAAGAAAGTAGGGACGGCATTTTGTGAGGTGTGTATATGGTATGGACGTCTGTCACGGGTGGAGGAGGTCGGTGCTTGATCACTATAGCTTTGCTAGAGAGAGGATAAAATGTAAAGCAGGTTTAACTTTTCAGAGACTCGTTGGGATGGGCGTTGGAGAGGTGAAGAAAGAGCCTCTTCCACAACCCGGAAGTTTCTCAACTCTTTATATCCCACTCGAGATGTGGCCAGGGGAATACCGGCACAGGGAACAGCCATGGATTGGCCAAAATTAGCCAAACAGGGACTGTTTGAGCAGCCTGACTCGGGTTCCTGGGCGGCGAATGGCAAATATGGGCCATGGCGAGAGTGGGGAGCACAGACGGGAATCTGGCCGACGCGCAACCTCCTTGTGCCCTGGCAACTTCCAGACTCTTGACGTTTTGAAAGTCCCGGTTGGGTACACGGGTCGATTAGAAAGGAGAATGAGGCAAAGGAAAGTCGAAGGATCAATGAGCCTAGCTGTGCCGCGTCGATTCTCCGAAGTTGTGGCCCAAGGCGGTTAGCGGTGGTGACAAGGTCCAGGGGATAGATTGGACCAGAGCAAGCGCCTGTTTGGCCCGTTGCTCAGGAGGGGATGCGTGGTGGACGAAACGCATTGGAAACACGAACCGCATCTCCCGTATCAGAACGAGACCATCACATCACCACCACCACCACCCTGAACTCCTGAATCCTTCTGGACCACATCGCAGACTAGCCGGTAGAGAACGGGAAAAAGAAAAAATGCCCTTTATCGACCCTCGATCCACAGAACTGCTTGCGTACGACGTACCTAGGCAATACCCCGACAAAGCCAGAGTTGGGAAAAGCTCAAGGTTGAAAATAGATTTTGGTGCAGTTTGTTGATGGCTAGCTCTGAAGCCGTCGCAGAGGAAGGACGGAGACAGGTGGGTTCGTGGAGACTGGAGGGAAGCGCCCTAGCTCGAGTTCTCGTAACGCGTCGAGAGACTGACAGGCAAGAAGAAGGAAGGGGGGAGACCGGGGGGTGGATGGAGGGAAGATCCCAGGGAGTGATGGTGGGCGAGTTATGCTGCCCACTAACTCCTTAGTGGGTGCTAGTAGGAGGGCAGTTAGTGATGTTGGCCACCTAAATAGTTAGTGGATTAGTGGCCTGGAGTATGACTACACGCTTAACCTGCCGCGGTTGCCACAGCCTTGCCATGTGGCCAAGATAGGGCATGCGAGGCTGTCTCTCAGCAGTCTCGCCTCTCAACCAACAATCAAGCAGACTACTAGACGCCTGTCATCAAGACACCGCTTTCTGCCATTATTGTCACAAGGGGCCGCCACCGAGCAATTCGACAAGTCAGAAAAGAGCCAAGATCCTCGGGTTCTGGCATCAACTTTTCTCACCCGGGAAACCGTCCAGCTCGCGCGGCCTCTTTCCGGGGCAAAGATATATATTTAGCCCTCTGCCTTTCTGCTGGCTTGCTGTGTGGCCAATCGGTAATCCAAACCCATTTCCACTTCATCAACCTTCTCGAAAAGAAAAAGGCACCCATTTGCAAAGAACCACCCGTGGCTTCACTACTGCTTCCTGCGCGCATGGAGATTGAGATGGCGGGACGTTGAGGCGGAAATTTGGCCTCCGGTGACGTGTGCGAATGGATTCCCAGGCTGATTATGCCACTTTCGTTCTAACAACAGCTGCACTACTAAGGTATAATGAATAGATAATGAATAGATAATGAATCGAACGTCCCTCATACCCGCTATTCCAAATGCCACAGTCCTAGGTCGGTCAATGCCAGAGATTGCATCCACTTGCCCGAATCATACCCCATCTCCGAAGAAATTGCCATGCATGCTTCCCATTGTGCCGCCACTCAGTCTCGTGGTCAGATCTTGATCCCAAAAATATCTCTGACTTGTTTGGAGAATGACCTGTAAGCCAGCATCCGCAACACTGCATGCGCTGTTGATTCGCCTTCCCAACTGCCACGCTGGAGAGCCATCTCCTCCCGTCGCCATCAACATGGCGGCAACCCAGATCATGCTTGCGCGACCCTCATTCGTGATTGGGGCGATAGGTTTGCCAACAAGGGCCATGCAGTGAAGTCGTTGAGCCCATTCCATCACCGAGTAGATCGCCTCACCGTTCATGAAGATGCAAAAGGAAAACAAGCCGATGACCAACAACCGCTCCATCTCCTCGAGCTGGTCTTGTTGGAGCAAGTCAAAGGCCCGGAATGCATCCAACGTCATTGCATGCACGACTGCTGCAGTCTGTTCCCCATCTGCTCCTGCCTCGGAAAGATCGGCAAGCTGCAGAGCCCATTGGGCCATTCTTTCCACAAGATTCACGACCTGTACCTTGACAGGAGTGCTGCGAAACAGTTCGGTGAACCCAGGAGGCAACTTAGCCAGACGAGCACGGGCTACCGGCAAAGGTTGGTGGTGAGGGACTTCACCCATTGGCGATATACCCTCGAAGCTGGAACTCTTGACATGGTCAAAGTGTCGGTAGTTCAGGAAATTTTCGAACCTTGGATTTATCAGCAATGGCATGGCCTGAGCCAGGCACGGCGCAGTCCTTACTGGAGAAGCGGGATCTTCACCCATTTGCTCAGTGATGGGCTATCCATTCCACCCCTGATTTGGATGATGTGCCGTAAGGCACCGAGGTGAGTCCCCATTGCATCAATATTGTCGTGGAGAAGCTGAGTCTGTTATTAGCAGAGCATAAACATAACACAGAATATCTTACCTCAGTTCCAACCAGCAGAAGGATTGTCATCATAACAGCGTCGGAGGCACATGTCTCTGTGGAAGAGATCCTCTCCCGGAGCTCTCTGATGACATCGTTTCGCTGTGACAAAAGCACGTCCCTCGCACCCTGTGTGCCCGTCCCGAATCGTTCTCGCATGTCTGCCGCCCAAACTAGGACAGCATTTGCGACCATGCTATCGTGGAGCATGAGCCCATCGAGGAAGTCACCAGGCTCAAAGAGGATCGTTCTATGGCGACGGTGTATAACAAAAGGTGCATAGCACTGGAACACTACCGGATGAGAATTAGCAGGGACAGAATTACTCAGAGAGACACGACTCACAGAATTCAAACGTGGAATTCGGGTCCAGGTCGTGGTCCCTCCTGAAGTTATCACCAAGATTCCAGTGCTCCAGGAGTTCGATGACAGTCTGGAAGGCGGCGCTACCGCCGTCTGCGACTGTGTCATTTACACCCGATCTAGAAGGGACAGAGTCCGTCGGAATGGAAGATGGTGCATTCACCGACGACGACGAGGCGGACGACGAGTGACGACGGTTCGCAGGTTGGCTACTGGCGTTCGGCGCAGGATTTCCGAGCTTCATCCTGTACATGTAGCCTTCCTGGGTCAGCTTGGACCTGACGGATCCCCAGGATGGGTTTCTGTTCTTCATGTCGTCGACAGATGGGAAAGTTTGACTGGTAGCGTTTGAGATTGTATGGCCAACGCAATTGATGCGTTCCAGCTAGCAGGATTGATTGACAACTCTTCATTCCCAGACTCCTTCTATATAGAAAGAGCGACCTGCTTGCCCGGCTGAGATCCATGAGTTCATCTGTTTCCTGGCGGGAACATTGGAGAGTCCCGCGTTTGATCATCGCGCAGCCTTGCAAGAGCAAATTACCAGATCTGCGAAGGCAGCGATAGTGCTGCTTCCCATTCTGTTCGCAGGTGGGGAAAGGCGGCCTGTAATATGAGTTTCTTCTGGTGTGACCCCTCGAGTCTCGTAGTTCCAAGACCAAGTAGCCGTACAGGTTCTAGCCATTGAGTAATAGAACTGCCTCGCCAGGTGTGCGTCCTTGATCCCCAAGTTCACCCAGGCCAGCCGCATTGGCTTACCTAAAGTGTGGCATTGCTCAACCAGCCATACCCGATCCAGTGTTTGTCCAACTCTCAATTGTATTGGCTGGGCGTCTCTGGTCCGTGCGCTGGACATCGCTCATAGGTTGGATTGGCTTGTTCCTGCTGAACGCCCTGCAGCGTTAGGCTCACCGGCTGTTGGAATGACCTATCGTGGCAGCTCTCCAGCCCAAAGTCGGCGATCCCGTCGCGAGGGGTTCTGCACGTGTGGTGCTTTGCAAATGGCATTTTCGGTAAGGCTTGTTTTGCTCTTCCATAATCCGAATCTAATCGGCGAATCTGTGTCAGCGTCAAGAACCCCCCAGACCAGATATGCAAATCCCGATTCTGGAAATTTTAGGCTGTTAGCGGTCCTTCTTGAAGCGAAACAAAAGGAGGGGTTTGCGAATTGCCGATATGGAAGTGCTTCACCTGATGACCAGAGCCACCAGAGCTCGTCGATGTGATGGCGTTTCGAACACGGATCGGAGGCCCACAATCGAGGCTCCAACGCCTTCCAGTCAGGACTCAGGGTGCAGCTCTGCTCAAGCGGTTTGGTCATCCGGTGATGGTGATTTCGATATCGGGAAAGTCTTGAGGTCGCCGGATGGGAGGGGTGGTGCATGGGTTGCTCCCTGCTGAAACCTCCAGGTATGTCATTAACCTTGGTAGGAAAATTTCACCTCCTCTCCCTCAGCAATGGTTGTCGCGCCGTGTGTTCGGCAGTGGTTTTGGGTCTTTGTATCCCCCTTTTGCATCACCTGAGGTTTGCTGGCCGGCATCAAGCGGCTAGGAGTATCTTGTATGAAAGTGGTTGCAAGGCTATTCGTGTAGGACCCGCACAAGGTAGATGCAGAGGCCTGATCTGCAGCGCGGCTTTTCATGTGCAATCTGCAGTCTTCAGAACAGCCGCAATCATCTTGAGACTGAAGGAACAGAGACATGACTGGATGAGCGCAACTTGAAGGGAAGAGACGGTTCTTGCAAGACCAACTGCATGATTTCTGGCGGCTGCTCAATCAATCCTTCTCTTGTCCCTGACCAAAGAGAGCTGAGGGTGAGAAATCTCAAGTTGAGGCATGCTGTAGAGGCTGAGCATAGTAGGAGCGTCTGTGTGGTCCACAATATCAACATTGAGATGTGAAGTTCTACAGATCAGACTGTAGGCCAAAGCCCGTCGGAACTGACTGTCCACAATTTGCCCACGCCACAAAACAGAGGGAGCTTCATATCCTTATAGAATCCATGAGCGTAGTCGGCGTAGGCCTGAATCCTCGGCTTAAAAGCCATGGGCACAAAACACGAAGTGCAAAGCACCAAAAGAGTAAAAGGAAAATGGATGGCCATGTGGCTGGACCTGCGATGCCAGGAGCCCAAGAATTCAACCTCGGAACATCGGGGGCCATGCTGGGCACGCGATTCAAAAGCAGTGATATCATGCACCACATGCTGCGTACCAGGTATCACAAACTCGGCTACGAGAGGCACTCGAATGTCTAGATTCATGACGCCTACATTTCAGATACCTATGAAAGCTACCACAAACCCCCTGGGCGCGATGCTGTGCGTGTGCCTGGTGGCATGTGCACCTGGGAAGACTACGAGGTGGTTCAGAGTGTATCCGAATCCAAATACGCCGAGTCCCTCTCTCAATCCAGCGACCTATCAAGGATATCATTCGACCAGGATCTTCTGCAGAAATGCCCTCTTCAAAGGACAAATACACCGACCCTAAGCTCCGAGATGAGGTCAAGGAAGACATCCAACAATCTGATGAGGGTGGCGCTCCCGGACAGTGGTCGGCTCGCAAAGTACCTATCAAGGCCGCTTTCTCGCTTGAGGACTGTAGATTAACCCGTGTCTTCAGGCTCAAATGATGGCCAGAGAGTACAAAAGCCGGGGTGGTGGCTACAAGACTGATAAAAGAGACCAGGGCGAATCTCATAAGCATTTGACCAAGTGGACAGAGGAGGAACGGCAGACCGAAGAGGGCCTGGAAAGATATGAGTGAGAAGGAAAAGGAGCAGACGGACCAGAAAAAGCAAGAAGGAAGCATGCAGGGCAAGCAGTTTGTACAAAACACCCCGCGAGCAAAGTCTGATAGGGAGAAAGCCAACGACGAAGGGGAAGTCGTCCATGAGAAGAAGGAGGAACCGAAAGCGACAAAAGAAGACGGCAAGCAGGAAACGCAAAGTCTCTCGAACAAACAGGGGAACAATGAAACCATGCAGTCTGACCCAGACCCTCAGCAGCAGGAACACCCCAGTAATCACACCAAGCGAGGGCAGGCATCCCAAAAGCCCGGTCAGAACCGCGTTCGTGGTCAAGACGCGATAGACGGAGAAGCAGCCGATCATCCAAAGAAGAAACAGAAGGATCAGACCGGAACGCCCAAAATTCAACGGAACGGCACATCCGTCTCAGTGCTTGGTAGGGTGGACGCGCCAGCTCAGCCCGCTTCGAAGTCGAGGCCGCCAAAAGAAGGGCAGAGAGCCTATTGGAAGACGACGTCAGCCTGGACAGAAGGAAGCGTGGTCGAGGTGCTCAGGGGGAGCAAAAAGGTGGATGGCAAGCAGGTCAAAGCCACCAAGGCCGACCCATGCATTGTGCTGAAGAGCAACAGCGCGGAAAGAGATCTGTGTGCACAATCCAGCCATGTGTACTTTGAATGATCCACATCCGAGCCTGTCGTCCCCCGTGGTCCGTTATTCTGAGGATGGGGTGTGCTTTTCAAAATTCCGGTAGTATTTTGGGCATCTGCTTTGAATATTGTCACATCTATAGTTTGGCTTTGGCAGCACCGCCAGCTTTCGCGAGGATAGGCTCCATTTTCGTTGCTGTTGCGCCCGTCAGCTCTTCGTCCTCGCCGTCCAGGGCCGACTGGTTTACCTTTCATGACGTTTCCCTTGACCTTCAGCTTGCCACTCATAAATAGCGTCTGAGCCTTCGACTTGCCGGTGATCAATTTGCCAAAGTTCTCGTCGGAGAGCAGGAGTGTCACTATTGCCCGCTTAGTCCTTGCCGCCCTCTCTTCAAATGGTAAATGTGTGAAACTAACCATCAGCCTTCTTGCCTTCAGGGGCTTCGCCCTTGCCGACCGTTCCAGTCTCTTTGAGATCAATATACCATGCCTCTTCCTTCCCACTGCTATTCTTCAGCTTGAAGGTGAAGACGGCGCCCCCTTGCTTGACGGCAGTTTTCCGTTCGGCGTCATTGGAGGCGAGGGATTCATTGATGGCATCAAAGGCCACGGAGGAAGGAAAGGCGTCTGGATTGATACGTCAGTGCTGCCATGCTGTCACGTCTTAGGCCAAATCATGAAAGAATACCGTCCTTGAGAGACATTGCGTGGCAGACTCCGGAATCGAAAGGAGAGTACTAGGAGACGCGGAAAGCTGGAGTGTTCGTGAAACGCCGGTGATCAGAGTACGGTAGACAAAATAGAAAGGCTCGAGGCCTATGTGAGACTGACGAACTGGGTATTTAAAGGAGATGGATGTAAAGTCGCATCGGAAGTGATCACATGGCGGGTTGTTCAGAGGAACCGCGAGCACGGAAACCGAAGATGAAGTCATCTCCCGCTTGCAACGACATGTGAAAGACTCCAAACGCCGAGGCTCAATTCTCCACCCTGCGCAATCCCTGCCATGGTACAGAGTACCTGTCTATGCACATACACCAAGTATTCATTCCAATCCCTTCAAGGCCCAAACTACAATCAGCCGAGTCTCCCTACCGCCAGCTCGGCCATGGGTTACGCAACAGATAGCTGCGCCCAATGGAGATCGACAACAACGTCCCCCAGGCGCTTGAAACCGTGCACGCCCATCACTGCCAACACGTTTCCTGCCTGGTCGTGGCCTACGACGAATCACTTTGAATCTCCTGCGCTTCGCCATACAGTGGCTGAGTGCATTTCCCATGGTACAAGAGCTCGCATCGCATCCCGGAAGATACGTGGAAAAGTCAAGGTAAGGAAGCAGAGCAGCCGACAGCATTGCTGGCGAGGCTAGAATGATGGGAAATGATCCGCGAGGATTCGAGATCTGCTCCACGTACGTCCAGTGTCGGCGATTGAGTCAGGAATTAGAGTGAGGCGAGGCGAGAGTTGCCAGATCGACACAATTTCTATACAAAGGTATGGGGTATGGGTATCTTCGCTTTTTTATTGGCGCCTACTTAACACCGAGAAAGCAGTTCTGGGTTGCAAAACCTCTTCAAAACTCTGGCTTGACGACTGCATCCTGACATAGCACTGCCATACGCTTGAAGAACCTTCGCCACTCCAAGGGATCGCCCGAGGCCTTGACAAAGCACACCTCTATCAGTCCCTCGCTGACCAGCTCCATGGCAATATTACCACCCAAGGGACACCCGCGACTGTCTTGCGTTTTCACCTTGACTAGACACTCGTAGTCTTGAGCCGTAGGCCGAGGAACATGTGGAGTGGGCACTCCTAGTCGGCTCAAAGCCTCTAGGACATGGGGGACGAGGAGATTCAGCGTCCAACCAGAATAGAACTTGGTCAGGCCTGAAGAGGGCAAGATATCATGAAATCGCCGAGCCATCTGGGTCCGACTTATAGGGACGCTTGGATTGGACTGGAACTGTGACATGGAAGGCTCGTCTTCGAGATACTGTGCTGTCGATACCGACTGCGTCGCCGACGTAAGACCTGCTCCCACTTGAGTGCTTGATATAGCAAGGTGTTTTGGTCGGCCCCAGTCAAAAAGCATATCCTCCCCAGGTGTTTCTGGCTGGGTTGATGAGAATCTGGCCCGAAAATCTCCGTCGATTTCCATGGCGTCTGGATTTCGACTTCTCTGCGTCCCTGCGAATGGATCCGCATCGAAGCTGACATGGAGGGCTTCAAACATGTTCGTGGCCATAGTGATCGGGTCTTTTAGCCGACCCTTCTGGTCCATAAATCTGTTTGGTCTGGTAAACCAGGGGTGCCGGCGCACATCCTCCAGGGAGAACCGAGTTTTGACATCAACCCTCATCATGCCGCGGAGGAGGGACAGTACTTCTAAGGGAAGCGCATCCCACAGCTCGTCGGACGGCTTCCCATTGCTCTGAACATACTCGCTAAATTCATTCGGTCTCCCATACTCATCACGCCCCTCGACTGGTCTGCTCCAGGGGGTATTTCCTGCAAGTAAGACGAACAGGACAACCCCACAGGACCAGATGTCTGCAATATTGGCTGCATACCCACTTCCTTTCGTGCCGGCTTGTGTACTACACGACAGGACCTCTGGGGCAACGTAAGGCGGACTCCCACACAGCGTAGTTGCGAGTTTGGTCCGGCCGTGGTATTCGAACAGGGTGGCCATCCCAAAGTCTGCAATCTTCAGGTCGCCGTCCGCAGACAGAAGGACGTTTTCTGGTTTGATATCCCGATGAGCTACGCCTTTGGAATGCATGTAGCCGATTGCACTGACGAGTTGGGTAAAATACACGTGTGCAATGTCTTCTGCAATACCAGCGTCGGCTTCGATCTTGTCAAACAAATCGCCACCCTCGGCGAGCTCCATTGCTATCCACACCCAAGCCGGATCATCCCCATGGTCGTAAAATTCAATGATGTTCTTGTGGAGGCCGATGTGCTTGTGCAAGGATATTTCCATCTCGAGCTGCTTTTGCTTGATGCGGCCATACTTCTGGGCGAAGAGTTTGTTGATGAACTTGACCGCAAAGACGGGATTGTCGGCCTTGAGGGGAGCGGCTTTCTTAATACTTCGTGGGACTGTTAGCAAATCCCGCTGCAGAATCGAGGGCAGGGCATCAAATACCATGCGTATGCACCCGAGCCGATGGTGGGAGAGACAATCCGGAACGGCACTTGGTTAGGCAGAGGTGCCAGCTGGGAATGAGGGATCCCGTTCATGGCAGAGGCAGTCGAGGGAGTTCAGGGTTTCGCAGGACAAGGTCGAAGTCTATGCGTTGATCGTCGGTGATCCCATGGTCGTGGGACGCATCCAACCGGTCTACCAAGCGCAGAACGCGTCGTGTCACAGACTGCGGCGCGGGAATGGCGATGAATTGGCTGACCGAGGCCCCGGGGCCCCCCAAAGCGCAGTCGACGTCATCTGGGGGGCTACTTAGTTGGTGCTTAGCGGTGATGTTACTGCAGCGACCAGGACGGCGACCGCCCAGGGTAAACAATCCACCCTACCACCTTCTGCCACTTCTAGTACTTCGATGGGCGCAGTCGATCTTGCCAGCACCAGCACGCGACCAACTCTTCACCCTCGACCTTCGCTTTCCCTGACTGTCTGCACCTCTTTTCCATCATTTCCTTATCCTCAGTCCCAGCCTTTGCTTTCCGTGCTGCCGGTCTACAACCACTGCTGTCAGAACCGTAGTAGTCTAGACCATTCTTCCGTTTTCAGCATTCCTTTACTAGCATTCTCGCCGTTTGCAGCCCGCAGCTTAAATACAGCTTCAACATGGATTTTCCATTCGAGAACTCTCAGAACGCCGCTCCAGGATTCCCGACCATGGCTGAACAGCAGAAACTCGGCGTCTTAGCCCGGAAAGCCGACACCCAGAGTGTCACAAAACGGTAGGCCTCTCTTGTTGCTCGCCACATCGAAAGCACGGGACTTATCAAGCACAGGCTCCAATCTGAGCTCATGAGCCTCATGATGTCTCCTACGCCGGGCATCTCTGCCTTCCCTGACACCGATGGCAACATGTTACACTGGACAGCCACCTTGGTCGGGCCCCGAGACACAGCCTATGCCGATCTCACCTTCAAACTCAGCTTCGAATTTCCCAGCAACTATCCATACAGTGCCCCCACGGTCCTTTTCAAAACTCCAGTCTATCATCCAAACATCGACTTCAGCGGACGGATATGCCTCGACATTTTAAAGGACAAGTGGAGTGCTGTCTACAACGTCCAAACTGTGCTGTTAAGTCTACAGAGCCTGCTGGAAGAGCCGAACAAGTATGATTTTGCTGTATCTGGGAAGAAACATTGATGCTGATAGTGTTGTACAGTTCTAGTCCGTTAAATAATGAAGCGGCCCAACTTCACCAGAGCGACCCCGAGGAGTTCCAGCGCAAGGTGTTGGCTCGTCATCAGGATCTCGAGGACTAGACATGGAGTCAACGGGAATGAGCACGACCTTGGCCATTGCTTTGGAGTTCGCCATGACTGAACATGATGGTTACGCGCATACCCTTGCATTGGTTCTTGAGCGTTGGGCGTTGGTGCGAAGTCATTCTATTTTGAGTTGGGGCGATAGAGCAGGGTTGGGGTACATACAACAAGGCAGTGATGGGGCAGGCTCAAGCAAGCGATGGACGTCCTGGTGCTGGTCTAGAGAGTCATCCCGGTGAAGTTTTGTATCCACACGTACCGAGCGCAAAATATACAGCATGGCATCCTTTTTTGGGTTTCCTAACGAGTCCTCGATCTTCCGATGCTGTCGAGTATAGCAAGAAAGATTCTGCCTTTGCCACGCTTTTCCAAAAACCATTTTTCCCTTACGCGCCGTCCTCTTAAAGTTCCTCATTCATCATGAACCGGCTACTGCCATCATCCAAGCCCTCGAACAGCTCGACCCCCCAACTCTTACTTGGGTTATTGAACCTGGATCTCTTGTCCTGCTCCGCGATCTTCAGCATCTCCTCGTCTGTGAAACTGATTTTCAGCGACCCCAGATTCTCTTCGATCCGGTCTTGATGCACGCTCTTGGGGATCACAATGGTACCGCGCTGGCGGCCCCAGGCGAGGATAGCCTGCGCGGGGGTGACGTTCTTGGTCGCGGCGAGGTCGGTCCAGAAGGGGTCCTCGAGGATGGGCGGGAGGTCCGGGTACTTGCCGTCGTAGGTGGGGTTGCTGTTGGCGAGGGGCGAGTAGGCGACGACGGTGATGTTGTTCCGGCGGTGCCAGTCGACGAACTCCTGCTGCTGCAGGTACGGGTGCGTCTCGAACTCGTGCGCCCACGGCCGCACCTTGCACTTGGCCAGCAGCTCGTCCAGCTGCCGCGGCGAGAAGTTGGACACCCCGATGCGCCGCGTCAGGTTGGCCGCCACCAGTGCCTCCATCGCCGCCCACGTGTCGTGGATGCTCGTGTCCTGGTCGATCACCGTGCGCCCGGGCTTCTGGCCCGGCAGGAACGCCACGGGCCAGTGCATCAGGTACAGGTCCAGGTAGGGCACCCGCAGGTCGCGCAGCGTCTGCTCCAGCGCCGGCCGCACGTGCTTGGGCTGGTGCGCCGTGTTCCACAGCTTCGAGGTGATCCAGTAACTCTCCCGCGCGGGGGAGAGGGACGAGTTGCTCAGTGTGCGGCCGACGAAGGCTTCGTTGCCTGTTTTAAGTCGGAAAGCAACGCGTCATCAGTTACCATGTCCTCCTATTCAGATGGAGATGAATAACTTTGATCGATTCCAGTCGATCCGGTGGGGAAATGGTCTTTATGGGCATCAATGAACATCTGAGGTTCTATTTCTGACGTACCATATGCGGCGGCCGAGTCGAGGTGTCTGTATCCCGTCTCGAATGCATATTCGACGGCCTTTGAAGCCTACAGTCCCCGAAAAGGCAGCGTCAGTTTTGATGTGCCTCCAATCATAAAAAGGGGTACATTGTGAATTCAAAATTGAACAGGTGAACGGGATAGATGGGAATGAGACGATGGGAAAGCAGACATCTTCATCCTTGGAATTCCACAGCCCCAACCCAACCTGGGGGATGTCCTTGATCGGGCCTTTCGATAAAGGCCGCTGGGGGATGGAGTCCTGGTCTTGGTCCCAATGAGCCAAAGACGCAGGCAGAAGCGTTGTCAGGAGAGCGAGGCAGAGAGCCACGACATGCGGGGATGATGAAGGCAGCATTGTGAATCGAAGAAACAGATTCAGTATGTGGGAGACTGGGTAATAGATAGTAGTAATTCAATTGAGAAATGAAATGTCTTTGATGTCTCGAACTGAGATGGATGAATAGACAGGGTTGAACAGTTGTCAATCGTCGTCAGCCTTCGTGATGCTCGACTCCCATGTCGTCATGCGGAGGTCTTGAATAGTAGTACTGTGTATTCGGCAATACATACATACATACGTAGACTCCGCATATGTAGCCAGCAACGCTGTGGGCCGGATATATGCCGGACAGCTTGTGGGGGACTAGCGTTGTATGCTATTGTATGCTACGGCTGCCGCCCTCTACAACGCGCTCCATGTCAACATTCACGCTGGATGGCGGCAGTGAAATATAATGTCAGTGAAAAGAAAGCCGCGTGACCCGGCTCCTTGTCACATTTCGTGACCTTTTCACAACAACCAAAACCCGTGTCGCAGAGCTTCACGTCCGCGACATTATCTCTACCATCCACCTCTTGTCATACACTAACACCAAATAAAGACAAGAGATTCTCGCCTTCTGAGGTTGTTGCAGCCAGTGCTGGCGGCAAGTATCTTAACTATCACAACCTCCAAAGACCAAAAGGAGACTACCAGTGATCATGGACACTCCCTCCTCTTCTTCTCCCCCTCCTTCTCACGCTCCATCTCCGTCACGGGCTCCACCAGCAGAAACCATCTGGTATACTAGGGACCCCGACGAAACCACTCGCAGATGGGTCGTGTACGGAAAGCGCCCAGCTATGGATACGGACCCTCCTGTCCCAGTGACACCGTCAAAGCAGGATCCTAATGCGATAGTCCCATGGGCAACGCCTGAGAAAAGCTCGCCTCCACAGCTTCGATACTACTCGGGAGTGACAGCGATTGAGAGCGGATCCGGGCAGCTATCTCTGTTCCATCACTTGTCAGATCGTGGCACCTTTACGAAAGTCCCCCCAGAACTCAAGGCACTGCGCGATCACGAAGAAGGACGCAAGGTGAGCCCGCCCGCCCAGTTTGCCGTGTTGACTCCAGCGTACGTACTGACCATGTTCAACAGCCACTGGTAGCCCTGATGCAACCAGGTCTGGCAGCAGTCTGCATTGAGATTTCAGACCCCGCAATGGATCGTACTCGTCTGTCGGGGTTTCGCCTTCGCAGAGACGGGGTGGATGCTGTGGTCAGCTGTGCACATTTCACCGAATGGCCCAACAACAACCGCGAGGAATTTGATGAAGTCGTTCGGCGGGTTTCCCAGGACACAACTGACATACGAGCACGTCAGACGGCGGATGTTGACGCTGAAAGTGAGAATCACTTGAGAATGAACGAAAACATTACAGTGCTGACCAAGACTCAGTGACGGAATGCGACGACGTGCTCAAGCTTCAACTGGTTGCGGTTCACTGTCCATGGGATATCGCCATTTTCCGTATCCTGCAGGCACCTGGCGACGATGAGGTTAATACCGTGATTGATTGGAGTCAAATCCACTTTGTGGTTGAAGAGGATCGAGGCAAGCTGGGCTCAAAGGATCTTTGGTGGTCGGTCGGGTTCAACCTCAACAACAATCAGGCCAGACTCAATTCAGATTGGAAAGGGTTTTTCTTGCGACAACCCCTCAGCATTCAACAAGACATTGCTCAACGCTATGTAAGTCGTCCATGTCACAGTACGTACCATTCGACGCTCACATGCTACAGCTCTATGACGAAAATCATCCACCCGCCGTGGATTTCCTCAAGACCAATCGACGCACTGTGAGTTTCGGCAAGATGGACGAATTCGCCGAGACCGGATTTCCTCCACAGTCATACCAAGTGTCTCTTAACTTGAGTGCTTGGTACGGACGTTCCGGCTCGATGGTCTGCTCTCGGGGAAACGCCGGCGTCGATGGGGAGGAGAGTCACGTCCAAGTCTACGGCCTCAGTAAGCACATACACTTTATTATCATCTTTTGCTGCAACGTATCTGACGGATCAACAGTTGTCGGGGGTTCATCTGAGACCAATCACAACGTCATGACCTTGTTCACAGAAGAGATGAGAGGCTGGTTGGAGAAGGCGTTTCACTCGGAGCTAGAGGAACACCCTATTGACTTCAGCCGGCGCTTCGTCATGGCTATTGGCGATGAACAGATCCTCTGATGCATCAACGAAGAAGCCACATTGAGATGGGAGAATGGGATCTTTGTCAACCAGTACAAGGATTCATGTCGAGATGGAGGATGGAGTCCTGACCAACCTGATCAAGAGATGACGCTGAGACAGAAGGCGAAGTGGTGATCAACCCCACCAGGGCGTCACGTTGAAACGGAGGTTGAAGTCTTGGTCAAACTGACTCAGGCGACCATTGGCAGAAAGAGCGCACAGATGTTGAGCCAAACAAAGTCAAGCCAAATGGTATGTTCGTGAGTAAAGTGGCAAGGGCAAAAGCTTTCAGAAGCGAAAAAGAAAAACACCAAAAAAAGGGAGAAAAACAGAGAAAGGTGGGAAAGAAAAAAGGGTTGCTAGAGCGCACATGCTGCCTTGGACAGAGAGGGTCTGGGCAAGCTACATTTCCATATTTGTATGATTCAATTATCGGTGCCTTTCTGCAAAAGGCATACATACATCATCCGTGATGTCTTCGTTCCCGCGTACGAGTCGGATTCAATGCAGCCTTGCCCTTCCCCTTCCCCAAGGCTGCTTCCCCCTTTTCCAGCGGGCCGCCTCTTGGCAACGAGGCTACGAGGGAAGTGGAAGTACCCAGCTTCACGCCTGGAAAGTCATACAGAGGGGATAACACGGCTTGATCTGACATTCCCAGATCTTTCTGGTCTACACCCTGACGGTAATGTGACTGGCAGGCCGGGAATTTCGGTGCACGAATAGCCCATCTTTGCGAGTGACAGACCTTGAGGCGATACTTGATACCCTACTGGTGGCTGCTAACAGGCGGCTAACTCGAGGTTAAGTACTATCTAGGTACCTAATACTAACAATGCCCTCACGTCCCGGACTAGGTAGGCCTCCCGACGTTTTATTAGGTAGTGATGACAGCTATTGAGTCATTCATTCGCGCCTGAAGATTCAGACTCAACAAAGGCGGACAATAGTTTCTCCCGCGACCGAGGCCAGACTGCGGAAACACACCGTTGTCGACTCGCTCGCTCGTTTACATCTCCCTCTCGTTATGCACCCGTATTTCATTTCCTTGACAAAGTCTGTTGCGCCCCGGGGAGCTGCGAACCCTCCCAAATCAGAAACCGTGCCCTGTTCCGGTAAAGCGAGGGCCCGAGCTCAGGTCGGGATGACTTTCCACCGCTCTCAGATGCACCAATGACACCTCGAAGAAGCCGCAGTAGGGGGCCACCACGCCACCCAGGTCGGAGGAATCGTTCAGGGGAAAAGTAAGACTCGCAGACAAGGGTGCTAGAAGGTCGCAGTGGGATCAGCCTCGCGCTCTAGACGACATCCCTAGCTCACACCTCAGGCTCGGACAAACATGCGGTCGACGCGAATGCCCCTGCGGAATCAAATCCATCACCATTGCCATGTCCGACTGATCAGGAGTATGGGTGGGCGAAGAGCAAGATATAAAGCTTCCTCCCTCCCTCCTCGGTGAGAGTGGTCGCTGCTCAAGCACCAAACCACAGGCAACAGAGATCTTCCTTGTCAGGCAAGAAACACAAGCATAGAAGAAGACCAAGTGGAACAAAAAGTCTGAAAAAGATTCCATCTTCGACGATGTCTTCCTCGGCCGCGTCCTTCTCAGCCTTTCCGGTGTCCCAAATCTCCATGCCTACTGACATCCTATTCACTTCGGCCCACGCCTTCGTCAAAGAACACTACACCAAAGCGGCGCTCAACCACTGCCTCCGCAGCGTCGCCTTCTCCCTCATCCTGTTCCGCAAATTCCCGCCCCTCGCGACGAACCCGGACATCGACAGGGAAGCCGTCGCCCTTTCTCTCCTGATGCACGACATGGGCTGGGCGACCAGCTCGTCCCTGACCTCCAAGGACAAGCGCTTCGAAGTCGACGGCGCGGAGATTGCTCGCAACTTCATCCGGGCCGAGGCCGTCGCCGCCGCCGACCACAAGGGCGGGCAATGGGACAAGCACCGCCTGCAACTGATGTGGGACGCCATCGCGCTGCACACGACCCCGAGCATCGCGCACCACAAGGAGCCCGAGGTCTTCGCGACCCAGCTGGCCATCATGGCCGACTTCTTCGGGCCCCACCTCCCCGTGCCGGGCTGGCCGATCACGGTGGCCGAGTACAAAGAGGTCCTGGCCGCGTTGCCGCGGCTCGGCTTCAAGGAGGAGATGCGGGAGTTGTTGTGCGGGTTCTGCCGCGACAAGCCCCAGACCACGGTCGACAATTTCGTCGGCGAGTTTGGCAAGATCTACGGCCTGGACGGGAAAGGCGGCGGGAGGGACGAGTTCGTCAAGATGTGCGACGAGAACAACATCGCCAGGCGCTTGGAGGGCGGGCTGACCGCGCTCGAGCAATATGAGGTTTGAAGCAGCAATCAGACCCCGACACGTGCGTCCTCACTGGATGGTACCCGGTGGCTATAGCGAGTGAACGGGAAGACAGGAAATAGCAGCTTGCGTGGTACTACGGATGTTTGATGTAGTCACGCCTTCGCGCATTCCAATCAATATCACCGTCTTGCAACAATTTTGCAAAGCTTCGCCGGTTTCCACATGCCAGCTTTCTATACCAATACTGAAGGGGGCCATGCGAGAGCACCGTCTCCGTTTCTTTCCGTACCTCCGAATCCTAACTTCACAAACCCACCTCCTCCGACGCATGCGCCGCTTTGATTATGTCCGCTGCCTTCTCCGCCACCGCGTAGATGGTCGCCATGGGATTGCCCGAGATGTGCACGGGCAGGACGCTCGCGTCGACGACACGCAGGCGCCGGGCGCCGAGGACCCTCAGGCGGGCGTCGACGACGTCGCCCATGGCCGCGGTGCCGATCGGGTGGTGCTCGGTGCCCACGTTGCGGCGGACGAACGCCTCCTCGGCGGCGCGGTCGCCCAGCCCGACCTTGGCCGCGAACGAGTACCGCGGGTGCAGTTGCGGCCGGACCCGCGGCGCCAGCGAGACGGCGTTCAGGAACGGCAGCACCGCGCGCAGCACGGCCACGTCGGCCGGGTGGGCGAGGAAGGCGTTGTCGATCGCCGGCGGCGCCTGCGCGTCGCGGCCGGTGATGTGCACGCTGCCCCGGCTGAGCGGGTACTGGGACGCGGCGACGACGCTGACGTGGTTCGTCTCGGTGGAGAGAGGCGCGAGGAACTGGGACTGGTCCGTCAGGCCCTTTTCGGTGTTGATGGACGCAGGGATGAAGAGGAGTTGGATCGCGGCCGCGTGGCGGTCTTGCAGCTTCTTGATCACGCGCTGCTGTTGCGCGTCGCTCAGGGGTGCTTCGATTCCCTTTGCTGACGCGACGGCGTCGAGCGTCGCTTGCAGTTCTTCGGGCCCCGCCAGCGCCGCGTAGCTGAGGTATCCCATGCCCGAGGGAGGATTGGCCAATGGCCCCGTCCCGGTCTTCTGATATAGCTCCATGAGGGGCTTCACCACTTCCGGGGTGACGAATGCGTCGATGGAGAACCCCCCCGGAGCCAATTCGAAGGAGATGGCAACGGCATGATGGTCTTGCAGGTTTGCGCCGACGAGTTTGTTCGCGATCAGACAGTCGACACCGGCGGCCCGCAGGACCCCTGGATCTCCAATCCCGGACAGCTCGAGGATTTGAGGAGTCTTGTAGGTTCCGGCGCAGATGATGACTTCCCTCTTGGCAGCTGCAGTGTACCGTTTTCCGCCATGCCAGAAATGTACTCCGTCGGCTGTAGGATCGTGGTCAGAGGTGTCAAATCTGACGCTTTCCACCGTGGCCCCTGTGAGAATCTTGAGATTTGCGCGTCCAAGGTTGGATGCAATGTATGCTGAGGCTGAATAGCTGCGTGTGCCGGGCCGTTCAGATCGATCCACCGTCGACAGAGCGTTGAAGAAGTTGTCGCGATTTGCCGTCGTCGGATCATCGGACGTGGCGTCGAATCCGGCAACCTCTCTACACGTCTCGAGGAAGTCTTTCTCGATTGGTACTTGAGACCGGTTGGCGCTGGTATGGATCAACCCGGCCGTTCCGTGGGTGTCAGAAGGGTATAGAGGAGCGTCTTGAGCATTCAGTCGCTCGTGTTTCTGAAAATATGGCAGGAGACCGTCCCAAGACCACTCGTCGGAGCCGACCATCGCCGCCAACTCGTCGTAGTCGGCGCGTGTCCCCCTCATCCAGAGGGACTGGTTAGAAGCACTGGTGCCACCCAGCATCTTCCCTCGAGGGAGCGCATATTCAAGGTTGTTGGCATGTTTCTACTCCCAATCAGTCATCGCCTTTTGTCGATTGTCCATGTCTGCAGATACCTGAGGGACGCTCTTCAATACCCAGTCATAATCTGGGTTGTTTGCTCCTTGCATGTAAAGGGTCGGGATATTGACCAGCGGATCATCCAACTTGTTTTCGCCGGCTTCGAGGACTCCAACGCGAAAGGCAACATTCTCGGAGAGACGGGCGGCGAGTACTAGCCCAGCAGTGCCGCCTCCTGCAATGATAAAGTCGAAGGGAACCACGACAAACTCGTCTACCGAGCAAAACACCGAGCTTTCCGAAGACATGTTGTGACACAGTATATCTGATGGGTGGAATGGGCATGGGGCATCCTGGAGGGTCGTAATGGCTTTATACCTGGTTTTCCTTGAGCACTTAACCGTGCTCACTCAGTATGGTGACTGATGAGTAATTTTGCACCAGTCAGGCCGCCTCTGTCGCTGTTCACGTCCACGAGGATGCTTTCAACCCCAGACTTCAAGGGCGAATGTGCTCGAAACCAACCACAATTGATCCTTTAGATGGAAGAAGGCCCCCCGAATACCCCATTGCTGACGCCAGGTCTGCAAGCTGATCTGGAGACTGCGGGCTTGCTTCGACGAGGTGCATATGAGGTTGAGGACGACACGGTCCAGGCCGAGTCGAAATGCCATTCGCCCAAAGACATCACCGTGTCCGGCCACCGGTCCCAACTAGGGACTTGCTGAGAGGCCAACAGATGCTGCAGGCAATTTGTCGAGAGCGTTTGTAGACAAGTCGGAGGCAAGGGCATCGATGAGTAATACATCTCTGACTTGGCTAGTCTCAATCTGGTAGTAGTCGCAGATTCCCAGGTAGGAATATTTGAGCCCTTTGGGATTAGGGTAGCTCTTTGAATGTATATGACGACCGAGCTCGTATGCGTGAGCACTTGTGTCCTATTTGTAGAGGAGGCATCTCTTTGGATATATCGCGTCAATTTGATGTGGAGGCGACCAATGCCGGAAACCATCGGATAAATTTGGACCGACGTCGACTGACACCTAAAGGTCCTTCTTGTTCAGTCAATGTAGAATATCGTCTGAAAGAGTCTCGGCTAGGGGCTGCCCTGGTCTGCTTCATCACATTAGTAGCGCTGTGGACGGCTACTCTGTCAAACGTGACTGGGAAGGCATGGGGACGCGACTGATCGCGTAGGGGGTGGTGAGAAGGTCGAAGATTGTTTTCCAGGATCCTCGAAACGAAAAACCCAGGCCAAGAACTCGGTACAGTCAAACACTATCGAAGGCAAGCTCGGCAAAAATGGATAGGACAATACGTCAGGAAGCAGCAATGAGAAAAGGCACATGCCTCAAGCATAATGGAAAGGCTGAAAGGTAGCCGGGAAGCCCGAAGACAGCAGAACTTGTCTCTCAGAAGGATATCCCAGCGCCCGCAAGTGAACGAAGACATCGAAGTGTGGAAATGGCGAGAGAAGACCTCCCATACATCCATCAAAACACTCACATGTGCTATATCTTCCACCATCACGAGAAAGTTACCTCATCACTCATGTTCAAATGGATGCCAATGGTAATATTCAATTTATTTGTGCCCGGAGCCGCAACGCGTTAGGAATCCTCGAAAAGCAAACCATTTGCAAGGCGGGACCACAATACTGTCTGCTCAGCGCTGTGTAATAGAGGTTGCCTCCTGATGCTGTGGCCTGAAGAGTATCTCCAGCGGCTATCGGGGAGATGAGCAGCTGAAGGCCTATTTCCGGAACCGTGGCATCTCTGGTCAGGTCATTCTGGACTCGGCCATCTATTTGAAACCGACCCTCTCTCCGTGTGGAAAAGACTCATATCGGCTTTTCCGATGCTGACTGGGCCACGGATAAAGTTTGAATTCCGATCGACTAGGACGTGCAATGAACATCTCCACGAGGGCCAAGTCCTTCGACAGGCGAGAAGATATGTTGCAGCCTGGGGGTAATTGCATGTTCCTTTAGCCTGGGATCTGGTAAGCCGACTAGGCCCATTAGAGCGGTATTTCCCAAAAAAGGCGTCAAAAATATATTATGCAGGAACCGGACTTATCCTCTCCTGTTCCATGGCTGACCGCAACGTCTCCGGCTGAAACCGGCCGAGGGTATATCCTTGCATAGCAAAGAGATACTCGACTTCCGCCGCATATAATCGAGAAAATACATTCATACTCACCTGCAACTTGTGGGAGTCTTGCGTTAGAAAATGGCCAAATCTGAAGATCGGATTCCACAGGTCCAGTTTGGAAAGCATCGACTTGGAACGCGTGGGCATCACCAGCATGAATAGCTCACTCCGATTAGGCAAGATCACTTCCATATGCACATGGTAGCTCTCACTTCCGATTCCATCGCTTCCAAGGGGGTTTTCCCGTATTGATCTGTGGGGACATTACCGCAGAACTCGATCTCGGATGTCATAGTTCTCCGATATAGAGCCGGATATTATTCTTCCCTATTTGGTCTCGGAGAGTACTCAGAATGGAAGACATGGTACGCCTTTTGATTCGCCTCGTTGCGTCTTTTGAATTCTTTGTAGGCTTAAGGGACGATTGCAAGTAAGAGGGGGCCAAACAGACACCTTTTCGCCACGTTGTCTGGACAGAGCAGGAGGATGGATGGGCATGGCATGTTGCTCGCTTTTGGGAAGCAATATCAGAGGATGGATTGCCCGGATCTGCAAAGGTATCTGTATCGGCTCAACAGGTCCAGTTATAACCGAGCACATCACTTGCCACTGCGGCTCGGCTCAGCCTTGGACAGTTTCTCCATATGTTCCATATCTTATGTTGTCCTCTCTCGACGAGCGGCGGCCAAGGAGACGAATGAGCAGCAGTAGCAGTCGTGTAGGTGGGGGAGGCGCTGCGTTTATTACCTCGGCGTGGCGGGTGTATAGAGAGCAGCAAAAACCACAAGAGGATGACAAAGGCCACTGTGCAATTCCAGCAGCATCATTGTCAACTGAGAAACGGGTCAGATGGGATATAGCCGAGGAGAGGTCCGTGTTTGGCAAGCCACCGCCACGTATGAGATGGTGAGATGATGATGATGATGATGGTGGCTTGAGTCGTTGAAGTCGAACTTTCTCTGTCGACGTCGGATTAATTCCGCCGCCGGGATGGTATGTATACCGGGGTACCAACTACTTCATACAGTCAATTCCACCAACTTCACCGCGACGAGGACGAGAGAATGCGATGAAATGCCACTCCTGATGACCATGTACCGCGTATTCTCACTCTTTCTCCTCCTCCGATTTCCTCCCTATTTGGTTCCTATTGGGGGAAAGGTCACCACGGCCGTGATCCTATTTGCAATCAAAACAAATTCGGTATCAGCCATGGAGTTCCGGACTTAATATGACCATTGTTGTGCCCGAGACTTACCTCATCAATGCCCCTGCTTGGAGCTTGCAGCGCTCAGCGCCCTATATGCCATATGCCTTATGCTTAGAACAAAACTTCCTATGAACTCTGCTGACACCTGAACGCAGTCCAAGGGGTCGGGGGGTTTCGCAAGTATTTCGAGAAATTCGAGGACACGCTGATGGTTGCGCATTCTAGAGATCACGGTGGTCAGCCGTGGCCCCGTATGCTTCAGGTACCTATCCAACGTCGCCTTATGTTCCGATCGGACCACATTTGCAAGCAGCGTCTCCGGAGAAATGATACCATCTCCTTCCAACCCATGTCAAGAGATCTGGCCTGCTTACGTCGATTCCACCCGAGACGAGCTCCAGTATAGAACGGGCACAGATTAGACTGGATCTGCTATGCTTCGGAGACTGTGGCCTTCGCTGTGTTTTATAATAGATACCATTCTCCTTCAGGCCGGGTTGATCTGAGTGTGATAGGAGAGGCCTCAAAGTATTTGTTGCTCCGAGTTCCAGGCATAAAGGCAAACGGCGCATAACTCGTCATGCTCGATACAATCCGAGATGCCCCTTTGGGCCAATTCCTTCGATTGGTCACTCGCAACCGGATACTTCTGTACCCCGACGAGCGAGAAGGCTTCGTGTTACCCAAATTGGTGAGCCTGCTCGTAGTCTCCGACAAGGACTAACAAATTAATGATATATGCACAGGCATCTGGTGCTCCTCTCCAGAAGGACGTCCCGGATCCCGACGACTCAGAACCCGAAACAGCCGGACCAGAAAAGGAGGTTCCCCAAACCGCTGAGCCGGAGAAAGCAGAAGACGCCAAACCTGAGTCCGAAGTGGCAGACCCCGAGAAGGCTGAGCCTGTCGGCGAGCCGTCGGCGCTCGCAACAAGAAGGCCAGAAGGAGGAAGCGCTTTAGAACCAAGTCTCTCAAGACAACAGAGTCTCCCCTTTACAGAGGAGCGTCTCGCCCTGGATCGGCAGCTCGAGCTGGAAAGGACCAGGAGCACGCCTATATCGCTTCACAAATCTGCCGACGGCACCATCCTCGTCGACTGGTACACGACTGACGACCCGGAGAACCCGCAAAACTGGTCACAGGCGAAGAAGCTCTTTGTGTTGGTGCAGATATGGTATCATTTCTTCCTGTCCCTTGCGTCAACGGTGACTACATGGCTAATGTGAGGGGTATAGCTTGTACACCTTCGCCATGTACGGAGGCTCCAGTATTTACGTGGTTGGGGAAAGGTGAGCCTATCTCGCATTGACTAGAACCTGTGGGCTAACGTGCATCCAGCGGCGTCATGCAGAGGTTCGGCGTGAGCCAGGCAGCCGCGGCATTGGGCCTTTCCATGTACGTTATAGGATGTATGTTGAGTCTCCTCCTCTGCTATATGGAGCCTATACTAACGACACCGTTGTCCAGACGGAGTTGGTCCCCTTCTATTTGCGCCGCTGTGTGAGATTCCCGCCGTCGGCCGCAACGGAGTCTACACACCTGCTTTTATTCTATTCGTCATCATCTGTATCCCGACCGCAGTGGTTGACAACTATGCCGGTCTGTTGGTCCTTCGATTCCTGCAGGGTTTTCTGTCTAGTCCTTGCCTGGCAAATGGAGCTGCCTCGGTCGGCGACATGGTAAGTGGCTCCATGGGTGATGTTTTCTTCTGGAAAGACAAGGGTCCTAATAGCCATAGTTCTCTCTCCTGATGCTCCCTGTATACCTCTCTTCCTGGACGGCTGCCTGCTTCTGGGGCCCTGCCCTCGGACCAGTTGTCGCGTCGTTCGCCGTGAGTGCCGAAGGGTAACGTCTTCCTCCCCGTCCTCGTTCTGCGCACTCCACTGATAACAACGAACAGGTGGAGATGGTCGCTGTGGGAACTGCTCTGGCTCAGCGCACCTATTCTGGTCGTCTACCTGATTACCTTCCCCGAAACCTCGGGCGCCACGATCCTTCGGCGGCGAGCCGCACGACTTCGCAAACTCACAGGAAGAACAGACCTGCGGTCCCAGAGCGAGATCGACCAGGAACACATGAAGTACTCGGAAGTGTTCGCTGACGCCATCATCAAGCCGCTGGAGATCACTATCAAGGACCCTGCCGTGGCGTATACGAATATCTACGTGAGTCCCCGAGCCAGAAGTCCCTGAGGGTGTCTTTTTTGCCGGTTTCTGACCTGCGTATCCTCTCTGTCTCTCCAGACCGCCCTCCTGTATGGCGTCTACTATTCCTTCTTCGAGGCCTTTCCGCTGGTCTACATCGGCATCTACGGCTTCAATCTCGGCGAGCTGGGCTTGACTTTTCTCAGCATCGGCGTGGCGTGCATGATAGGAGTCGTCATCTACAACACCTACCTGCTCGTCTACCTGGTGCCCGACATCATCAAACACGGCCTGCGAGCACCGGAGCATCGATTGGTGCCTGCATTGTTCGGCGTCTGCATATTGCCTGCGGCACTGTTTATGTTCGGTAAGTCGACCAGTCCACAGTCCTCCGTGGCTCCTCTTCCAGCTGCTGCGAGTTGAGGCAAATCCACTACATCCCCTGAAAGGACTAGAAGGAGACACGCTAACCCCATCTTCTCGCCACAACACACAGGCTGGACCTCCCGCCACGGTGTGCACTGGATAGTCAGCATGCTCGCCGTCGTGATCGTGGTGGGCGCAAACTTCGTCATCTTCCAGTGCGTCTTTGTGTACCTGCCCCTGTCGTACCCGCGCTACACGGCCTCGCTGCTCGCCTCTAACGACCTCTTCCGCGCCCTCTTCGCCGCGGGCTGCGTCATCTTCTCCCGGCCCATGTTCGTCAACCTGGGCATCGGCCCTGGCGCCAGTCTGCTCGCGGGCCTGGCCTGTGCCGGGGTCGTGGGTATGTTTATCCTCTGGAAATTCGGGGGGAAGTTGAGGGCGAGGAGTAAGTTCGCTACGAGTTGAGGGGAGCTGGGCGGCCATGGGGCGCAAAATCCGGATTGGAAAAGGATGGATGTGCCTTAGGAATTCAACAACAGGGGCAGGGAAGGGCTCAGGATCTTCGTGTGAATATAGACGAGTGGGAGTCGGTGAATGCTAGGGGCTTATGCCGCGGATGTGGGAAATTTGTATAACTACCAAATTGCTTTATAGACCTGATAGACTGGATGGAGGACAGGGGCTAGGCGTTATGTCTTCCTTTCCATTTCCACCTCTTTTCAACCACAAGGAGTGGGTTAGAATGAAACAACCAATGCTGCTTCGACACCATTTTCAACCATCATAGATGCTGTCGGCAACTTGAGGGGAAATACCACAAATGTACAGCGCATTCATCTGGAGATATGATCTGCCACGCCTAAGCAAGAACGGCAGTGGTATATTACAAAGCTCTGAAGCTTTTGATATATGTGTATATGTATATATGAGGCCCGTATCCAAAGGGCTATGAAACAACAAAGAGACATGAAAAGTCCCGTCCTCCGTTGGCGTTACACAGCATCTGCCTCGACAGTCTGCAATGGGACATAGTTGCCCCGTTCCCTCTCTTGCGCTCTTCTCCTCGTTGCCACGCCCTCGAGTCTGTCGAACATTGCCTCACTAAGTCCCTGGATTCTGCCCATCCAGCCGCCGTTATTCATCAGCCTCTTCCTCCTCTTCGCTCCGATGATGGGCGCACTGTATCTGTCTCCCTCCATTTTCAGGGCTTCAACACTCAACCATTTTGGTCTGCCAACCCACCTCAACGCCAACGAGCTCAACGTCACAGAAATGCTGCTGAACATCATCGCGGTGGCGCTCATCAACGGGGGCATATGATAGCCGAGCGGCAAGAAGATGCCCATTGCAAACGGGAGTCCGATAACGTTGTACGCACAGGCCCATACCAGGTTGACCTTGATCCGGCGGAATATGACACGGCACAGATGAAGGGCGGTCGGGATATTGAGCAGGTCGTCCGAGCGCATGATCACAATATCTGCGGCTTCGACGGCGATATCGCTCCCAGAAACAAGACCAATGCCGACGTCAGCGGTCGCAAGAGCCGGAGAGTCGTTGATGCCGTCTCCAACCATAGCGACAATTTCGCCTTGAGATTGAAAGTCTGAAATGATGGTCTGCTTTTCACCAGGAGAGACAGACGCGCGAATGCACTCTCGAGGAATGCCCACTAGTTCAGCAATGGAGAGGGCCGTGTTATATGTATCTCCAGTAACGAGGCTGGTGGAAATACCCATTTTGTGCAAGGCAGTGATGGCGGCGTGGGCTGTAGGTTTAAGCGTGTCAGAGAGGCCGATATGGCCTGCGTATTGGCCGTTAATCGCAACATAGATGGTCGTTATTCCAGTCTTGGATTTAGTGCGGGTCGTGGGAGACAGAGCCGCGTTGACTGCGTTCTCAACGTCGGCCGGTATATCGATCTTCTTGTTGGCGAGAAACGTAGCGTTGCCGACGTAAACCTTATACTTGGTTTCGTCACCCGGGTTGTTGAGCTCAATGATAGCTGATACTCCTTGACCAACAGTGACGCCAAAGGTGCCGACCTGCCCGGGAAGGCCTTCTTCTACTTCCAGACCGAGTTTGTCCTTGGCAGCAATAACAATGGATCTCGCGATGGGGTGTTCAGATCCTGTCTCAGCGAGACCAACAAGCGTCCACCACAGTTTCTGACGCCATTCGTTGGAGCTCCAGAGAGCTGCATAGCTTATGTCAGCGACGTTCAGTTTCCCAAATGTCAAGGTACCGGTCTTGTCCAGTACGACATGTGTGATACGGGTGGCTGTTTCAAGAGCAGCACCTCCCTTGACGAGGATTCCTTGTTGCGAAGCAGTCCCAGTTCCAACCATGACCGCGGTTGGTGTTGCCAATCCGAGAGCGCAAGGGCAAGCGAAAACAATGACCGAGATGCAGAGCTTCAGGCAGACCATGAACTTCCCACCATTCTGTTTGTCCAGAAAGATTTTCGGAGGATTCGGCATGATATGGCTTAGAACCATCCACCCAACGAACGTGATTAAACCGAGAAGGATGATGATGGGGACAAAGTAACCTGCCACCAGATCTGCCATGCGCTGAATAGGTGCTCGACTCGTCTGGGCCTCTTGCACAAGGTTGACAATTTGGCTAAGCTGCGTGTCCTTCCCAGCACGTGTGACTTTGAAATCGATCTTGCCGGCACCATTGACGGTACCTGCTATGAGGGTACTGCCCTTCTTCTTTTGAATAGGCATGGGCTCACCAGTGACCATGCTTTCATCCACAAAGCTCTCCCCGCGGGTAACAACTCCATCAGCAGGTATCTTATCGCCGGGTCGAAGGATGACAACGTCTCCCACTTCGATAAGCTCAGTTGGAATGGTCTTTTCGATCGCAGAAGGACCCGACGGGCCCGGCCCTGATGGCACTCTCCTCAAATCCGTGGTTGGTGTCTTCTCGAGCACCGGAGACGATGGAGCTGTCCAGGCATCGGCGAGCTTCTCGGCGTACAGAGGGTCCTCGTATATGGTCGCCATACTAGGCGCCAAAGACATCAGTTGAGACAGAGCTCTTGATGTCTGGCCTTTTGCTCGGTTTTCGAGCCATCGCCCAAGGGTAATGAATGTGATAAGCATGGTGCTAGTGTCGAAGATGGTGCTAGGCTTGTTGTGAGGGGGTATCAAGACCGCCACAATGACGGCAAAACAGCTGAAGAAAAACGCCGTTGAAGTGCCCAACACGACCAACACGTCCATGGTCGGTGACTTGTGCTTCAAACTTTTGTATGCTGAAATGTAAAAACGCTTCCCAATGCCGAATTGTACAGGAATTGTCAGGGCAAGGCAGATGACGTCGCCCAAAAGGAGTCCTGGAATGATCTCAATGCCCCCGAAGTTTATAGACTTGAAGAACATGGGTATGATCATGCTGATCAAAAACACGGGGATCGCAAAGCCCAAGGACGTGAGAAATGCTTTCTTCCACTCCTGGATTTCTTTTGTTTTGGCGAGAGATTCCAATTGCGCGTTGTTGTCTTCCGAGTCTGCAACCAAGGCATTGAACCCAGCGTCCTCGATGACCGCGACAAGCATTCGAAGACCGATGAGGGCAGGGTCGTAGGAAATGGTGGCGCGGGACGTGGAAAGACTAATCACCGCACTCTTGACGCCCGGCTTTGCTCTCAGGTTGTTTTCCAGCTCAGTGGCTGTCTGTCCATCTGGAAGGCCATAAATCTTGAGCTGCTGAGAAACGTGTGTGCTCTGAACATTGGTCTCCGCTTGAGAGGACACAATCTTGGCATCGAAACCAGCGTCCTCAATGAGTTCCACGATCTTCTCGGAGGGGAGGGCAACTGGATCATGGGAGATGACCGCTCGTTCGGCCAGGAGGCTTATGTTGAACTTGACCAGACCGGGGACGTTCTTGAAAGCACCCTCGACAGAAGAGGTGCAAGCTCCGCAAGTCATGCCCTCGATGGCCACAGTGGTAGTCCATGTATGCGACGGCTCATTAGCTTCTTCATTCCCGCCAATGGGCCTCGTGGCCTCTGGGAGTTTTGAATCGATCACGGTGGCATCAAATCCTCGATCTTCGATGATTTCGGCCAGGGCGTCGGCATTGATGATGTTTGCGTCATGCTGGACGATTGCTCGCTCCGCCAGAAGGGAAACACTCATGCTTTTTACACCCGGAACATCCTTGAAGCCGGCCTCCACCGAAGAAGTACATGCCCCGCAAGTCATTCCTTGTATGGATATCGTTGTGGTGGTGAGCCGGGGTTCTGAATTGGATGCTCCGGTCGAGATGGACAGAGGGGGAGGTTTGGGCATATCGGTGGAGAGGACTTCGGCATCGAAACCACGGTCCTCAATGATCTCTGCTATCTGCTCGGGAGACAACTTCTTGGGATCATGATGTATTACGGCTCTTCCCATCATTAAGCTGACCGAAACAGCACCGGCGCCCTCGACACCCTTGAACCCTGACTCCACGGCGGAGGTGCAGGCACCGCAAGTCATTCCGTCGACTTTGAGGGTTGTAGTGGCCATATGTGCCGGACTCGGTGAGAGTGGCTGCGCCTCATGGCCACTGCTACCAGCAAGACTCATCTTAAAGAACGTTCGATCGAGAAAACCAGCGGTGCTGAAATGGAGGAGGCAATCATAAAGGCATCGTCCGGGGGCACGCGTTCTGGAACCGATTTCGGAGTAGAAAAGAAACTCGAAGATGGAGGTGTGGCAGATCGTACAGGAAGCGAGATAGGACTTTAAAAGAGCGTATTGAAGGAACGGAGAGCGCAGACGACAAGTAAGCGGACTTGGGTGGTTCGCAAGCGGACCGAGTTGTGTTGAAGTCAGAGTGAGACGGGGGGGTTGAAGCTGAGAAATGCCTGATGCGCGGGATCAAACGCCTGAAACCGAAAGTGACGCTATCGACGGATTCGGCGACAGAGACTCCCTGATTAGTATCACGCCACCATTGGCCGCATGGAGGCATTGCAGGGCTGTTGCGCAGCCTCGCCCCCGTGGAGATCAGGAGAGAACTGACGCCATTGGCGTGTCTGGTCGTATTGACAGGAAACAGCTGTGACAATAGTTGTTTCGGTCATGAATAGGAGGAAGTCTTGTAGCCCATTCAGCACCTGGTGGTTAGGTAAGCGTGAAGCACGTGCAAAAGCGCGAGCCTGGTGACGCTCAGCCTCGTCAATGCCAAGCTCTCACATATGCCCGCAATGGCAGCCTTGTCTGAGAGTTAAGCCTCCCATTCAATCCCCATATCTTCTTCCACCTTCGCACGGATCCCTCTACTCTCCCGCGTCTTCAGCTCTTTATTGACAATGGACCCCTCTCAGACAAAAGCTCTTGCTGCGATCCAACCTTTTGTCCACCTCGCGACTACAACAAAGACCCCTTCACCCCGCTTCATTGCTGAACTGATCAAGGGAGCCATCTCCGCACACGGGGCATATCTTTTCACCGAGTTGCTTCAACTGCCAGCGATCCAGAGCTTGAGAGGCACGGAAGCAGAACCATGGTTGACATTGTTGGAGATCTTCAGTTGGGGGACGTACGAAGAGTATAAAGGTACAGCTTCAAAGCGGCAGGGTGGTAGCCATTGTGACTGATGTGCTAATGGACTGTGCCCTTCATAGCCGACCCCTCTCTCCCACCCCTCGACGATGCTCAAACCTTCAAGCTACGCCAGCTTAGTCTTCTGACTCTGGCTTCACCGTTCGCGCCGACCGGCAAGAACGCAACAGCAAATCCCTTGACATACCCTGGGCTCTTGGCCTCCCTCCTGCTTTCGACTCCCCAAGAGCTGGAATCCTTGATAACACAGTCAATCTACTCCGGCCTCCTCACTGCTCGTCTCAGCCCTACGTCGACTCCGCCAACCGTCCACATCTTGTCTGTTGCCCCCCTTCGCGATCTGCGCCCTCACTCTCTTCCCGTACTCTTGCAGATCCTACAGACATGGGAATCGCGCTGCGTCTCTGTTGTGAGCGACCTCGAAGCGCAAATCGCTGCTATTCGTGCAACGGCACAACAGAGAGCGATGCGAGAGAAAGCTAGGCAGAATGAGGTAGACTCGCTTGTCCTCAACAATGACCGACAGCAACCATCAAGTGACAATGGCGTCATGTCGGATGTCCGAGGTGGAAACGGACGTGCCGGTCGCGGCGCTGGCTTTGGTGCAGGCCAGCGTCCTCCCAGTAAGCGGGATCTCGACCAGCAGATGGAAGGCGAAGGTGATGACGTGGATGATGACTACGAGGAGGGCAGGATGGACTTGGATGAGGGTATCAGTGAGGGCCCAGGTGGCTTTACAGGGTCCGGACCGCGAGGCGGAGGGAGTGGGGGCTCACGAGGTGCAAAGCGAAACCGCGGACGGGGGTCAAAGTGATGTTTTGGATCTGCCGTCGATTGAATGCACCTTCAAGCGGACGATATGACTACTAGGTGGTACAACTCTATCGATGAGAGGGTGTCCGTCTTCGAACGTGTCGCTGGCTGGAGCTCGCAGAGTCGAAGCAAGTGCCCACACAGGCCGAACTCGTGCCCCAGGAAACGAAACACATCCGGACGTACAGTTTGGTCGGTCGATCTCAAGCAAGAATGACGTTAGTCCTCTATTCGAGCGATGCAACATACCTACCATACACCACTCAGCCACTAGACCGGCTGATGCAATGCTAGCGTGGCCTGGGGCGGACTGCCTTGAGAGGCGATCGTTGGGACGTCCGTCAATGCCACCGGTTACCGTCAAGTTGATTGACCGACACGAGGGGGAGGTAATGGACATGGTCACATCCTGAAAATCCTAGACGCGATAAATGATAACGAACATGATGAAGAACCGGTCCCTGGGAACCTTACCCTAGGGACTCCAGCCGATCCGAATTCCGATCCTATCTCCTCCTACATGTCTCCGCGAGCAAAAGCAATGCAGCGATTCAAACAGGACATTTCCTTCCTTTCTTCACGTTCCTGTGTGCCGACGCGGCCACCGGGCCGGAAAGGGAGTTGAGTTGAAGATGTAGACCAGTCGAAAGAGAGGGGGGACGCTCGTGCGTGATAAATCCATGGATGCCTACCTCGTACAGTCCATACAACCGCGGCCTCGAGCTCGATCTGCGTCTCGATTTTGGAAATATTCAACGGTGGACGTGCATAGAGATGCATATAATCCTTTTCGTCATGGGAGACACTACGCCGGGATCCATTTTCCCAGCAGCGACGGAACGAAACGGCGCTAGGACCAGGTTCAATCAACTCAACGTGTGAAACATTTGGGCATATGAACGGCTCATGTGTCCAGTTGGTGCATAGCTAACAGCATACATATCCAAGCTCCATGTGTCTTTCCTGTTGTTGATCTGCAGCCTCAGCTTGGACGTTGTGTTGCGAGATGTCGTACCTGTCGAGGCGTTTTGCTGTTTCTGCAATCACTGTATCTTCCAGCCTTTGTGCATTTTTCATCGGTTGTTGCAGTTAGATCGATGGCTGCATGTTGCCCGTTCATCATGGCCGACTCCGACAACGCCTTATGTTCCCCATAGCAAAACATAACCGACCTTGCTCGTTCACTGCTTCGCTGGACTTGAAGCATTGAACATCCCACCACGCTCAGATCCCGGCCACTCTTCAAGCACATTGAACGCCGAACCAACCATAGTCATTTGCGTCACTCCGAACTCATCACATTTCCACCAACACCTAGAACCTCGTACCCGGCACAAATATAAATAAGACACTCAACGCCACCGCCGCCGCAGCAAACATCAAGAATGCAATGGTCGCTCGTGTCAAAAGTAGTCGACGCACAAACGGTTCTCTGACGCGCGACCAGTTCATCCATGTGTATTCACTAAATCCCAGGTAAGCAGCGACGATGTCGAGCTTGTATTGATAGGAGACGAGGAAGTAGCAACCGATTGTAAAGGGGAGGATAAGCTAAACGGTATGGTTAGTGGGGTTGAACCAAGACTGAGTGAAGAGAGAGAATCCTTACCCAGCAGCGAGTAGCCCTTGACCTGTCCCTCAGAATCATGTAGTAACCAGCCCAGAACCCGGCCATCAAGCTCGCCAGGCCAATGGCCAGCCTGATCAAGACGCTCAACGGGACTAGATTTCCTAGGGCTTTGGCCTGCAAAAACCCTGGAAATGCATCCCTTTCCATCGCCTGGAAGACGTAGTCCTTGGCATCGTCAAACACCTCTGGATCGTCTCGTCCTTCCTCCTCAATTGCGCGAATAATTCTGTTCAGCATTGTGTCTGGCAGAACGATTTCTCGCTCCGACCCCGGCAGGACAAAAGTGTAGAGGATCTTCTCTGCACTGGCTTTAATGTCGGCCCTAGCGACACTATGCCCGGGAGAGTTCGAATCCGTGCGCACTTCAGGGGTAGAGTAGGTCGGTTGTGGCAGTTCTGAAGGTGAAGGTCGGTCGCCGGAGGGACGACTGAGGTTTCTTGAATTGGCTGATCCCAAGCTGTGTGAAGGTGAGTGATCGGTAGCACCACCTCCCTCTCCCCTGCTTCGGGGCGGCTTGGGACCTGCGGCGCCGGCGCCTCCGTTGTCTGATCTCAAGATGGCAGACACTCTCGATTCTTGACCACTCTTCCTCGAGTCCACTCCCTCTCCTAATTCAAACTGTTCGAGTAAAGCCGAAGACCTTTTGCTAGTAGTTTTTTCCATTTCGGGCGTGTCAACGAGCATCGAGCGGCGCAATTCTCGGACATAGTGGCGGCACAGGGACATGTGTTGAGATACATCGAGCCTGTTGAACGAGTCAGTGGTGATTCAAGTCTTGAGTGCCAGCTCGAAAACAAACCAGAAGTCCAGGTAGTCCACTGAGCGTTGCTGGTCGCGCATGTATATGTAGAACGAGAACAGATCAACCGGAGCTAGAGTCCTTCTCCCCAAGACCTCCATCAAAGTGGGCAGTCGGTTGCGAACCTCAACATCCTCGCCCCGGCTCCCTGGTTTTGCCATTGTATTTGTTGATCTTGCGGTAGCAAATTGCTCCAATCGGGACGTCGCTCAACGATATCGACAGGCGAGCAGTTGCGATGTCTTTGAGATCGGATCGGTCTGTTACAGTCGCCGCACTCCGGTTGCAGCGAATGAACCTCGTCTCGGCGGGAGACCGTGTGATGTCGAGGTGAAGTCGAAGTGACGTGAGGACTAAGTTACGGGGGTCGCGAGTGGGAGGCGGGTGGATCTTGGATTACATGGTGGACATGGCGGGCGAAGAGGCGATAGCGAGCGTGTCGAAGAGAATTCAGCGAGCGGAGAAGGCGTGGACAGGTGCAGCAAAGAGCTGGGCTGTCTTGTCTCTGTCCTGTCTTGTCGAGGATGAGGGTGAAGTGGTGGTGTATCCTGAGAAAAGCAGGGAAGGGAGCGACCTTTGGCCACGGAACCTTGAATTGGACGCGGCCGGGGCAACCCCCTGCAAGCCCCTGGAGAGCTTCTGATTGGCTGCTCTCGCGGTCCGAACAATCTGCAGGTCCCCGGAGTTTTGGCTTCGCTACCAGCCACTCAACCACACAGACTTGCACATGGCAATTCGTCATTTAGTAATAATAATAACAACAACTACTCGGGATGTTGCTGGTGAGTCGGACTTTGCCAATCTCCTTGTTTGCACCTGTAGGCGTGCCTTATGCAACACTCGTGGCGCCACCAGAGAAATGCTGTTTATGTGTGTGCCACTGTCCCCCATTATCATGTCTTCATAGATCAAGTTGAGAAAAACGCCTGGGATGCAGTCTGGGTATCATCTTTCATGCACGCAAAGCCAACCAACGTCATCATGCCGTGTCATCGTCCGCTTCTCACCGCCAACTCCGCCAATGCAAACTCCTGCCTCAAGCCACATTGCTATAGTACATACGCCAACGGTCATGCAGGTCTGCAGGATGAATAGAGCTTATTCCGCAAGGTGCTATAGAAATCTTGTCAGTGTGTCGGAACTCCAAATCATTGTCAGCTCATGACCACTCACCGACCACTCTGGGATATTCTTGATCTGTTGCCACATGAATTTTTCCAGCTTGTTCGCACTCTTGGCGTATGGTGTGGTTTCGTTGTTGTAGCGCCGGCAATTGTCGAAGATTAGTTTCGCATCCTTGATAAAGTCTTCTGGCCTAGGGTACAGATCATTCTGCAGACGTTCCTCCATTGTCGACAGGTCCATCGGTTCCTTGATGACTTCGTAGTAATCGGGTACTTCATCCTTGTTGACTGGCTGTGCGAAGGGCCAGGCAGCTGTGTGGTTCTGCATGTCGTTGAGCAGGTGGAGAAGCTGGTTGTAGTTCGGGCCATGTCGAGGTTGTCGGGAGAGTTCATCCATTGAAGGAGACCATCCAGACTCTTTGATTGCGGGAATTGACATGGGGTCTATCTCGACGATGCCGTTCTTCCACTGTGCAGGCGGAGGGTGAACGATGTGGGACTTGCTCACTGCGCGGATCTTGGCCATGACCGCCTCTTTCTGCTTCTGCAGCATTCGAGGAGCCTGCAGGTAGCGGATCTTGGGCAACATGCTGCATTGCATGATGGTGCCTCCTTCGTAATCTTTGATGTATCCCATCCAAATCGACTTCTCCAGGGTGATCTCTTTGGTAAAGCCCTGCTTTTTAAAGTAACCAATCGCATAGTTGTCGGCGTAGGTCAGAAAATACATGATGGGGGAAGTAGCCTTGACATAGTCTTTCAAGTGCGCCATCAGGTGAGCGCCATACCCCTTGACCTGCTGATCTGACGAGATCGCGCAGAAGACGATCTCAGCGAACCTTCTCGCGTTGAACGGTCGGTATGTTATGCCTCCAACCACCTCAAGAGGTTGCTTGATAATAGCGATGGACAGATGCGTTTTATCATAAACTAGGCGGGCGATGTAGTCCTTAGGCATCTTCGGCAGTTGCTTCTGGAAGATGCATTTCAACCCGGTCAAGATGATGTTGCTCTCCCTCGAATTGTCATTGTTGACGACCCTGAACTCAATATGTCCTTGCTTCTCTTCAACGACAGCTGGCTTCTCGGGAAAATCGACAGGGGTAGGGGTGATTGGGGGGTCTGTGTCGGACTGTTTAAAAGCGAGATTAGTCTCGGTTGTCTTCAATGCAGGACGCTCAGCCTGGGAAACGCAACGATAAGGAAGTCCGTAGTCTTCAAGGTACGACAGGGATATTGTTGAATCCGAATCCGTAGAAATATTTGAGTCAAAACGATACAGGTTATCGTCAGGCGGAAAGATTCCCGCTTGGGGAGGGTTGAAAGGCATGACGAAGGCGATCTGAGATCGTTGATGAATTTACCTCTTCATGCTTGATACCATCCTCCAGTACTGGCGACTCGGTTCTGGCCTTTTTAGATCGAGAGGATGCCGCATCCTCGGACGCCTTTCTCTTAGTATCTGCGTAGAGCACAGGGTCAGTAAAGGTTCACAAGCCATTCTGCCGCACCCAGGAAATCTCACGTTCACCGTTTATAGGCGCCATCGCGACGACTCCACTGTCATGAATATATCGAATGATCCCTTATATACCACGTCTCGAACGTGTACGAGGGCGTTGTCGCAGTAGTCAAAAGTGAATGATCAGCCTCGAAGTCGAGAGGCGATCTCGGCCGCGGTTCAAGACGCTGGGAGTCCTTGCCTTAGAAGGATTAGCGCAAGCCTCGGAATTGTTTCCTGAAACAGACACTCAATGCAGTCGCGTCTTTCGTGAGACCACCTTTGGCACTCGCGCCACTCTCCTCTCGCCATGGAATCTACCAGACCAAACACTTGAAGCTGTGTTCGACGACCTTGATACCACATCAATGTCGCTCTACGAAGTCTGGCAAGCAGCCGCAGGCAGCCCTTTCCAGCCCACGGTTGGCAAGGAGAGCCAATTGACCGTAGGACTGTTCTTATTGCTCATTGGTGAGACTTCTGGTACTTTGCACTGGCGACTTCTACTGACTTGCACAGGGCTGATATTCACTGGACTCTTCGCCTTGAACAAATCACCTCTTTCAATACCTATCTTCGGGCTCCCAGCCTCCCTGGCATTTGGGTACGTGCGGGAAAAGGACTGAGCTTAACATACATATTCACACAATGATAGGTTCGGGGCAGTATACGCCATCTGCGGATTTGGTGTCTATGTTTAAGATTCTCTCGATCATCCTCTGCCTCTCTATCCCCCTACCTGCACACCAACAACCACCAGAGTTCGTCTCGTCCAAAAGTCTCTCCTACAATGGCTGGCTCCCCCATCTTCACCGCCGTGTCTACATCTGCTAGACAGTTGTATCTCTTGCTTCGGTGCATTGCTTTTTCCCAGCGTGCGGAGGTCGAGATCACCCAACAAGGAATCAAGTTCTCCGTTGAGGAAGCACGAGTCGTTCAAGGCCTGACCTTTCTCGACAAGGCCCTGTTCTCTTCTTATAATTTGAGACTCAAAGAGGAAGATCATTCATTGCCCACCTTTTCGGTCTCAATTGTTGCTCTACTCGAAACTCTGCAAATATTTGGTATTGCTGAAGCCAGTTCCTCAGCTCGCAATCCTTACGGTGGATTTTCATCTTCGTATGGGAACGCCTTCACCACTCCGGCTCTGGCGCTTGGAGGCACATGTCGAATTTCGTACCAAGAAGCTGGCGCACCGCTCACAATCACTATTCAAGAGGGATCAGTCACCACAACATGTGAGATGAACACGTATCAAGCCCATGACGAATATGGTGACGATGGCGGTATCCCCTTGGATCGGAACTCGTTGTGTTTGAAGGCAATCATGCGGAGTGCTTGGTTGAATGATGCCATCGGAGAGCTCTCGGGTACCAATCCAACAGTTCTTGTAATCAATGCTTCGAGCCGTTCTGCCCCCTTTTTCTCATTGGAGGGCGAAGGAGGCCCGTTTGGTGACAGCACTGTGGACTTTATGCCCGAATCGAAGAACGACCCCACCCCCAGTGGACCTAGGGCAAAGAGGCAGCCCCTTGTCACGGAAACATTCTCAGTCGTTGCACCGTCTGGAAGCAACGGTAGAGTCTGCCAGAAATACAAGTTCGACATGATCAAGAGGGCAGGACGAGCGATGGCCTTGGCCAGCAAAGTCAGCATTCGTCAGGATCAACAAGGGGTGCTTAGCCTGCAATTCATGATTGACTTGGGGGACGGTGCCAATGCTGGTCCACGGCGAGATGACAGTGCGGCCGCCAATGCACCACCTACGCCCGGCAGTGTCGCTTTTGTTGACTTTAGATTTGTTCCGCTCCTGGATGATGAGGAGACCGGAAGCACGGCTGAGCTTGAAGACGAAACATCTGAAGAGCTCGACCTGGAGCCAGACAATGAAAACCCTTGATCAGATTTGTCCACCAGCGCTTTCACATGCCATGCTTCGAACCATCTCGATGACCTCTCCTGTTTTGACTTGTACTCTTCATTCCACTTTCAAAACACCTTTAGCACCATTCATTCAACTCATTTCACAGAATATTTGCCCCAGAACAGTGAAGCGGGTAATTTTGGCTGCTCCTACAGTCGGGAACAATATCTACCGTCCTAAACAGATATCATCCTCCCCTGATGTCCATCGAGCCCGTTCCCCCACTTCTTACACATTTGCGACTGCCAACATCATTTGTTATCCGAAGACTGAAAGAAATAAAGAACTCGGTAAGTGTATGCAACTCCCATGAACCTCACTTCTACTTTTAGTCTTCTTGTCGCTAATCTGGCTAGGAAGAGTGCGATCTTCATCAGCTTCGTTAATTCGACCATCCTCGTCCTTTCCTCAAATTTGCTTCAGTAGAAACAATATGCCCAAGTCACGAAGACCCAAGATCTCTTTACCGGGGTGCTCAGTCCCTGTGGAATACGTCTTCGCTGACGCGGCGCTTTTCACACAGAAATGGTGGTCGAATGTTGTCAAACTGGATGCTTTCTGGACGGACCTCGGCAAGCACCTTTCTCAATCAATCATTAGGAAAAGAATCATGATCGATATCAAAACAGAGACGGAGGGGCAGAGCCATTCACAACAGAAGCGGGGCCAGATGACAAGCTCACATCGTGACCAGTCCGCATCTGTTACAGCTAGTAGCCCTGAAGTGGGCGGGAACAGAGCGGAAGATAAGCTGGACGTTCAGGAAGAGCTGGCGAGAGAAGTCGAAGAGCTCTGGGAAATGGCTGCCGAGGCTGGAGATACCTTGACAGGCGAGGGCAAACGGTCTCGCAAATCGACTGCCAATCGCTGGGTCGAGAAGGTTGAGTGCGTCAGGTGTGGGCAGTCTTTTCCATGGTCCGAGTTGGATTTCGACGCCTCCAGCAACCCAATTTGCACCAAATGCATAGATGCCGTCCAAGCAGAGACGAATGTCACCGCCAAGGTCCCCAAGGCACGAGGCGAGTCGCAAAAGGCCACTCGCAACAGCCAATCTGCGAGGCCAGCAACGAACGTAATCAGGGTCGCGGATGACGTGGAGCCGGTTGAGATACAAGCTAGGGGGATGAACACCATTCCGAGGCCAAGTCACAAAAGAAACCGTGAGGACAGTGGCCAGGTGGTGACGATCCAGGGCCGCGAATTTCTCGTGTACGTGGATCAGGATGGCAAGGCTCAGTTGGTGAAGCTCGAAGAGCAGTCGAGCAAGCGCGTCAAGGCGTTGGGAGAGAGGTAAATGGGCAGCAACGGCCTTGCGCAGAAGCGTGGCGGATCAAATAAACATTGCACCTTTGATTTTGTGACCTTGGTATCTGGTTGAAGCAGCTGAGCATATGGGTTAGTTACACTCAACACTTGGTCCAAGGAGAAATATTGTTGTTTGGTAGAAAAGCATTTCGGATCAACATCTGAGCTCGGAGGACAGATTGTTCGTGGAATAGCTCGACCACCTATTCGACACGTATTGGCTTTCTTTGGATTACTGGGACTGGACACTACCTGGTATGCTTTTTGACAAGGCTGAGTCGCCCGGTAGTTAGTTACTAGAGAGCTCCTATTAGCGAGCCTAGACCGCTATCTTTAGGCTATCTATGCGGTTAGTGGGCGCTAGTGGGTTGCCTATTATTGCCCGTAGTGACTTGCTTTACTAAGCGTAGCTGGAGTGGATGACGCCCGCCACTTTGACCAGCACCGGCCAGATGGCCGCGCCGAACTGCAATATCGCCTCAAGGGAGATTCAGCCAACGTCATCTGGTGGTCCCCTCACCACCCTCATTTTATTGTTATATACACACCAACTCTGTAGCGAGATGCTCTGCCCGAGATCCCTTTCTTCAGTATCCAGCACCACCATCTACCAGCATGATTGACCCGGACGACGAAGACGCCAGAATGGAGCGCATGGCCTCCAACAACCCTGCCATGACAATCCCGGCCAGCCAGATGGTCTCGCGGCCGGACTTCAACCGCCTGCGCTCGCGGAGCAGCAATACCCAAACCCAGAAAGTGATCCGCCGATCCGACCCTTCAGGAGACACCGAGTCCATCACGACCGTCTCCAAGTCGTCATCGTCGCCGTCGTCGCCGTCGCCGGATGCGCCGCGCTCCAAGTACGACGTGGGCTGGCGGCGGGTGGTGCGCAACTTCTCGCCGTCGTGGTTCAGCGTGACCATGGGGACGGGCATCTGCTCGCTGCTGCTGATCACCATCCCCTTCAAGGCGCGCTGGCTGTACTGGCTCTCGGTGGCCTTCTTCGTGCTCAATAGCGCCCTCTTCGCCCTGGCCTTCCTCGCCTCGCTGCTGCGCTACACGCTCTACCCGGCCATCTGGTCCGTCATGATCGCCGACCCCAACAACTCGCTCTTCCTCGGCACCATCCCCATGGGCTTCGCCACGTTGGTCGAGAGCTGGATCTTCCTGTGCTGCCCCTACTGGGGGTACTGGAGCGTGTGGGTCGCGTGGATCGCGTGGATGGTCGATTCCCTCGTCGCCGTCGCCGTCACCGTGTCGCTGCCCTTCCTGTTGATGAGCCAGCGCGACTCGCAGGGCCTGGACAGGATCACTGCCGCACAGCTGCTGCCGATTGCGAGTACCATTGTAGCTTCTGGGGCAGGTAAGCATCAACTCCTCAACCCCCCTCCCTTCCCATACCCCGAAACCACGGGCTGTCCGTTTGCTACTTGAAGGAGCGGTAGTGGTGTTGATAAACTGTCTCTAGGAAGTGAGATTGCCGAACTGCTCGATTCCCCAGACCACGCCCTGGGGACGTTGATCACTTCGTATGTAATGTGGGGTATGGGTAAGTACTTTTACGAATCCTGTAGCGACGCCTCTCCAAAGACTTTGCCCTCAACTTAACGTCCATCTCCCACGCTTGGCCCACTGCTAACGAAGAGACAGCAACTCCCCTCGCCATCACGGTGCTGGTCATGTACTACCAGCGCCTGGCCTTGCACAAACTCCCGCCGCGCGAAGTCGTCGTCTCCTCGTTCCTTCCTCTGGGCCCTCTCGGAATGGGCGGCTACACGATCATGTACCTGGGCAAGGTGTCGCGGCTCGTGTTTCCGCGGGTGCACTTCTTCCACAACCTCCCCGTGGCAGGCGACGTGGTCTACGTGCTCGGTTTCTTCGTGGCGCTGATCATGTGGGGGTTCGGGCTCTGCTGGCTCGTCTTCGCCCTCGCGACCATCTACTCGACGCGCCCGTTCCCGTTCAACATGGGCTGGTGGGGCTTCACGTTCCCGCTGGGCGTGTACGCCATCTCGACCATGACGTTTGGCGTGGAGATGCCGAGCGAGTTCTTCAAGGTGCTCGGCACCATCTTCAGCGTCGCCGTCATCATGCTGTGGTGCGTCGTCGCGGCGGGGACGGCCAAGGGCGCCTGGAGCGGACAGCTGTTCTATGCCCCGTGCTTGAAGAATTTGCCTGCCAAGGGCGACGACGAAGACGCGAATAAGGACGATGGAATGGCGGATAAAGAGAAAATGCCCGGGCGTTGAAAATGTTCCTGCGTTTTGCCATTTTCCACTCAAGTCACCACCTCGGTGCTAGTGAGAACAGAGTCGTGCTGCTGAAGCCAGGGAAGTCGTGACTGTGTCTTGGATGACCATGGCCAGAGCCCAGACGCTCCGAGCCGCAGACAACATTATTGTTGCGAAGCAATGGTTTGAGACTATGGGGACTGCAATTTATGCCAGTATCGTCAGAGAGACAAAAACAATCAAGCTCAAGCTCAAGCTCAAGCTCAGAATCCGGCACCTCCTGTCCCATGTTTCAACTCTCAGCTGTCTAGAAGACATTCACCATATGTTCGGGGTGGAAAAATACCCTTACGATCCGGGGCATGGTCTCCAAGACTGTGAGGAGAGATGGAGTGAGGCCATCACGAGGGGCCCACGAATAGTACGCGTTAAAGCCCTTCGGAGGGGACTACTCACGCATGCCAGTGTCCTCTGGCATATGAGGCTGAAAGGTTTGGATGGAACATATGTTTGAGGCAAGAGTCAAGGAGAAGGTTGTCAACTATAGGAAGGGGTTATGTATGGCATCGGTGCCCCTGTGCCTTGACACAGTGGTTATAAACAGCCGTTTCGTGATGCCATAGGAATTATGAACAGCCACAAACAAGAACACAACGTACGTCGCTGTCAGGCGCATGGTCGATGGTCTCCACATGGAAAGCCTTGTACATATGCACCTCCTATCCCGAATCTAATAGTAGAGCGCTTTCTGCCACCAGGCACAGCGACGGTTGACGTCCGGGTCAGTCATGTGCGTGATGCCCGTGACGTTGAGGACGGTTTCGACCGCACCCGAACCGTAGAGGGGGAAGAAGGGCACGCCGGGCCCGTTGGCGCTGCCCGTCTGGACAAAGTCGACGATGTACCGCTGCAGCTCCTGCGCGACGGGGGCCACGACGCCGGAGCCGTTCACCGCGCCGTTGAAGAACGTGTACGGCACGTCCTGGCCGTGCAGCGCGGGTGGGACCGCGAACTGGTACTCGGCGATGTCCGCGCCGTAGGCCTTGCCCATGTAGTTGACGTTGCAGGTGAAGTAGCCCTCCTGGACGATCAGGGTCGCGCGCTCCGTCGGCGTGCGGTACGGCAGCGAGGAGGACGAGCCGTCGTAGGTCGCCGGGTACAGCGTCCCCAGCAGGTAAGCGACCGCCGAGTCGGAAATGTCGGGCAGGCTGAGTCGCAGCCAGGCGGCCTCGTCGGCGTCGGTGCGGATGCGCGGGTCGCTGAACAGGGGGCCCTCGTTGGTGTTGTGGCCGGCCATGACCTTGACCGCCTGCGCGAACTGGCCCCGTGCCAGCAGCCGGCCGGGCTGGTCGGGCACGAAGGCCCCGTCGACGACGGGGCCGTAGGTGAAGGCGCCGTAGTTGGACAGGCCGACCTGCATGGCGTTGGCGGCCATGACGACCGAGGACGGGAGGTCGCGGGCGTCCTCGATCGACGTCACGTTGAGCAGCGCCAGGAACGCCTGCGTCGTGTTTTCCTTCTGGAAGTTGCTCGAGACCGGCAGCCAGGCGCCCGACTGGGGGATCGCCTGCTGGAAGGGCACCGGCTTCAGCCCGCCGTACGCGGTCATCTGGTGGATCACCGACCCGCCGCCGGCAGACTCGCCCATGATGGTGACCCGGCTGGGGTCCCCTCCGAACAGGTGAATGTTCGTCTGCACCCACTCGAGCGCCAACCGCTGGTCGTACAGACCGGCGTTGGACACGCCACCCTCGGCGGCTTCCACCGTGGGGCCAGACAGCCAGCCAAATGCTCCGAGCCTGTAGTTCAGCTCGACGAACACGATTCCATCCGAGCCGTTGGTCTGGCTGGTGTGGATGAGACCGGACGGATTGCCAGATCCCGCCTTTGAGCCTGCCGTATACCCACCCCCGTATATCCTGCGAGAAGGCCATGTCAGCAATATAGGTCGACTCTATGGTCGTGACCATGACGGGTCCGACATTCCAAAAGACATCCCCATTTCAGTCGACCCACCGTCACAGCGACACAAACACGTCCCAAGAGCAAAACTAAACTCACCAGACAAGCACCGGAGCACCCTTGTATCCACTGGTCTTGTTCTGTGCCTTGTCAAAAACAGACTTTGGCACAAACACGTCGAGAAACAAGCAGTCTTCCTTGATCCTCGGGTCAGGCGGAGAAGGCTTTGGCGGGTTGGCTTGGAGCTGGGCGGCCACGGCGCTGTAGTTGAACGGCTTCCCCGCCGCGAAGGCGGCAGTGTATGCCTCGCCGATGGCGATCCAGTCCGGGTTCGCCTGAGGGCAGATCGCGCCAACGCTGCCGTCTTGTACGGTCGTGTTGCGCCCCGTCGGAGGCACGGGAGCTGCAAAACGAAGCTTGCCCAGTGGTGGCTGGGCGTAGCGGATGTTGCTGAAATTGTATACTTGACCTGTAGCCTGTGGCCAGCGTAGCCGGCTTAGTCAACTTTGGTTTTGCTTTGATGGATTGTGGGAGATGGCGTACGTTAAAGGAGGATGCTTGCTGTATCTGGTAGCCTAAGTCGACCTGCGGCAAGCTCTGCGCGAGGACCAGACCCCAGAGACCCCAGCAGCTGGAGTACAACCAGGCAAGTGTTAGCGTTGAGATTTTCATAGCTACCACGTACGATGAATAGAATACTTCCCTAAGAAGCTCAGGGATGGATCGAAACACAGAAGCAGAGGAGACGCACGCACCATGATAGCAACCGTCCCGGACGTTTTTATATGGCCACGTTCCCTGGCCTGGTTAACACGGCACCGCCTTTTGCAGGCAAGTCTATAGCTATGTTCACCTCGGTGTAATTTGATCTCGTCTGCGCGGGGCTACCATGCATCCTGTGACACTGGGCTACATGTAAAAGCTGCGAGTGAAACGGTCTCGGCAGTTGGATATGACGCCGGGAGGACGCATCATCGACGCAATATGATCGGCTCGGATCTGGCAGCGGATAATACGGCGAGGACAGTCCTCCACTCGGATTGCTAGGTGGCATACGAGAGGACGCGAGCGAGATATACCCCGCGTTGGTGGAGTGTTTCGAGATCCGTCGTGCAAAGGATCATGCGAGTATTAGAGTTGGGAGTCCGTCCACAGTGCTAGAATGTGGGTGGTTAAGGGTACGCAAGTTGCACAGAGCTTGATTGATGGAGTTTGTCCGGTCCTGGAGGTGCTTTTAGCCTTGCATGGCTGGCACTAGGAGTCGATGACGCTGGCATGGATCGAGGGTTGGGAAGGGAGAGTTTGCCACTGATGTTGCCGTAGCGGTGTTCATTGATGGTAGAGTTGACTTTCTTTAGAAGAGTCAAAGGCGGTCTCTGCCGCAATCAACTCTTAAACCTATACTGAAGAGGCTCATTCCACGACTCTCTGGGTCGAGGAGAGTGACCGACGTGAAGAGCATATAAATGGTGGAGTACACGGGCCATAGCTCGACCCACAGCGGAGAAGCATGGCAAAAGCTTGGTTTGGTTAGCCGGGGTTAAATCCGGGGGTTAGCCTATGCCTCACTAGGCTTTATATAGATCCCGCCATAAAATCCCTTTTTCTTTTCGACTTCTGCTCCGTGCCGAGGAAGCTGCGCTGCGGAGTATTAGGTGATAGGCCGCTATATCAAAAGAGGAGAAAGGCTCCTTCTCAGGCTTCCTTTTCAGGGCAAAGCCTCGTTGTACCAACAGTCCGGAAAGGTCTCGGCGATATAGGACAATGACTCGCTGAGCCAGATGACATACATAAATCCACCTATCGAAGCACCCTTGGAGCCGACACCAAAATGAATATGGTAAAGCAACTATACGAAGGGGCGCCTTAACAGATTGTGTCCGCGCTATGTTCTTATTAGACTTCTGGCGCTAAGAGATTTATCTAGACAATTACGTTGTGGGAGTAGTCTTATGCTCTACAGCAAGCCTTTCCATAGAGTTCTGCCGCGAATTCCGTTGCGATGCTCATGGACGTTCGCTATCTTATATCCCGTGAACTGGTGGCTGTCACCAACTAGACCATGGTGTGCCGCGCCGAAACCACGAGCACAACTAGACTATGAATTGACGACGAATCTACCGTGTGGACACGAGCTTGGTGATCCCCAAGCACAACGACAATCGACGGATCTATTTGGCCACGGAGCCTTCATACTTCCTCCTCCCACCCCTTCCCCATTTTCTTTCCGATTCTTTTCAATTGCGGCCATTGCTCGATCTCACCAGATCAGATTCACGCCAAGCTATCAAGATACACTCTCAGCGACCCAAAGCATCGTAGATGGCCTGATACAGTGCGCACCGCTGATCGATCAGATCAGTCTGGTTCTGACTGAGAACCCTCAGGTACGGCCCTTGGGCATCCGGCCCGTCTTGAACGCGCACGCCGCCGCCCAATTCGCCCATGGCGGCCGGAACCTGTGGCCAGGGCGGTGCGGCTGGCGTCGCCGCGGAATGATCAGAGCCAGCCTGAGACGAAGAATTATAGTACGGATCCTTTGCGAAGTCTGCCCAGACCTTTTGCACGAAGCGGCTCAGACGCCGCTGGAACGCCGTCGCGCCTTGGAGAGGGTACGTGCCGAGCACGATGCCGATCTCGCTCGAGTGGTAGACGCCCGCGTCGGGGAAGATGTCCGTGTTGGCGAAACTCACGTTGTAGTAGTACCGGTAGCTGGGAACGCCGACCTGCGCGGTTTCCAGGTGCACCAGGCGCGCGGGGCACTGGAATATAAAGTCCGTGTACACGGCGCCGAGCTGCTCGAGCTGGGTGCCGAAGCCGACCCCCGGAGGGCCGCCGAGCGGGTACGCGGCCAGCAAGGCGGAGACCTGCGTATCCGTGGCCGTGGGGAAGAGGCCGCGGATGAAGGAGGCCGAGTCGTTCGCCGTCACCGAGTACAGACGGCCCTCGTTGGCGTTGGTGCCGCCCAGGATGGGCACGCGGGCGATTTTGGAACTCTGCGGCGTCGAGCTCAGACGGTTCGACCGCGCCGTGTCGGCGCTCGTGACATTGTCAAACACCGGTATCCATGCCATGCGGTTGATCTCGTTGTAAGTTTTGATGGTCGTGGCGGGTATGGAGCGCATGCATGCTAGGATATCTGCTGCGGAGGAACAGTTCATAGCCGTCACGAGGGTGTTCCAAGAAGCGGACGGATCTGCCGGGCGGCCTCTAAAGGTTGCAGTGCCGGACTCCATGATTGCAGCGCGGAAGGATAGAGGGTTGGGTGGTTGAGTGATCAGGGCATCGACGCTGCGAAAGTGTGAGAAGGCAATCAAGGACCCAAACTTCGCCTGTATTAAGCACTGCCAGAGACCCAGGAGACAGTCACACAGATATTGCCGCCTCACCAGTATGGGACTTACCTTTCGGCGCCAGCGCTCTCTCCGAATACCGTGACTTTAGCAGGATCTCCCCCAAACGCAGCAATGTTGCGCTGCACCCAGTCGAGGGCGAGGCGTTGGTCCAGCCATCTGTGCATTGTCGATCAGCAATAGATCAAGCACGATTTCACACGATAACTGACCCTGGGTTGTTCTCCGTGATGGGTATCTGAGATGACGCAGGGAACCCAAATACATTTGTGCGATAGTTGACCACGACAACGACGACGTCCTGACTCGCCGCCAAATTCGACCCATCGTAATGCGGCAGCGAATTCGAACCGTAGAGCAGCCCGCCGCCGTACAACCAGACCATGACCGCCTTTAGCTGCTGTTTTCCCCTAGCTTTGGGAATCGGAGCATAGACACACAGGTTGAGACAGTCTTCGCTTTCGCCAGCCGGAGGAGGAGGTGTGTTGAACCACTGCAGGATCAGATTCCTCCGGGACAACGGGTAGTTGAACTGCTGCACGCATGCTGGTCCATACCGCGACGCCGAGAAGGGAGTTTTCCAGGGAGCTGGTCGCTGAGGCGGACCCCATCTGACCGGAGGCGCGGCGAAGGGAATGCCCAGGAATGCGTTCAACTGGAGTCCGGAGGTGTTGTCTGTTTTGGTGATGCCAACCACGACCCCAGAGTCGATCTCAACAGAAGGACGGCCATTCGCGGAAGTTGGATTTCCAACCACAATCAAAGCGCAGGCAATGATGGTAAGAAAGGCAGCGCGGAGAGGAGACATGCTAGCCACAACCACAAGGCAAGAGAGCAGTCGCCTGTGGTGCCTCACCTGGGCACTTCGGCCACATGGTATATATAGACGCAATCCTGCCCATTGCGACCTTATGATGATCGTGCTTGGGATTTGCCGCAGCTTGGGTTTTCTGGTGTCACAAACTCCACTTACCTCGCTTTTGCAACGGTATGGACCAAGAGACCTCTCAGATATGCCGAACCAGAGTCATGCGGGGTGCAGACGTCGCTGGCTAGTTCCTCTTGGCTTCCATCAGACTTACCTGGGAGCAGTATAGAGCACAATGAAGCCAAGGTCGGAACAGGGAATACTGGAGGTGCGTGTTGTAACCTGTCCGCCGGAGGTCCATATTTGATGAAATGACTTCGCTTGGCAGAAGAGGAGAAGTGTGTTATATAGTGTTCCGGTGGACATATACGCCCGAGACGCCAAGGCTTGGAGGAGATCTGGAGTTGCAGGAAATCTTTGTTACCTGGTTGAGTCCCATGGGGCGATCCTCTGTAAGCCCGGCAGTTAGTCAAGTATCAAGCGCTCCGACCGAGGCGTCCTCGGTACTGGCTAGTTCAAGAGCATCTGAGAGGGCGTCACAGCCAGAACTGCATATCAAGAGCACATCGGAACTCGTCGTTGCCATTTTGTATATCTGATATAATTTTGTGGATGGAAAAGACCCGATCACACGCCTCCCGTCGGGTGCGTGGGATCAATCCATTTCACGCCCTCAGGGTTTTCCGCCGGGACGACATCAGGCAAGTTCACCGCAATCGCCTCGCCGTCGCTCCTCATCAACACACACTCCAGCTCTTCGTCTTCCTTCGCATTGATCTCCTGGTGTGGCACGTAAGGAGGGACGTATATGAAGTCCCCCGGCCCCGCCTCCGCGGTATATTCCAGCCTGTCGCCCCATCGCATCCGTGCCTTGCCTTTGACCACGTAGATGACGCTCTCCAAATGGCCGTGGTGGTGGGCGCCGGTTTTGGCGTTTGGGTGAATCTTGACCGTCCCGGCCCACAGTTTTTGAGCCCCTACTCTCGCCGTGGTTATGGCGGCGGCGCGATTCATTCCTGGCGTCTGGGCCGTGTTGGCGTCAAGGCTGTCTCCGGGAATAACCCGGACGCCGCTTTCTCTCCATCCATCAGGTGGTTGATCGCTGGAGGAGGTTGCTTGGAAGAGATGGGCTGGCCCAGAGTGGGAGTGGTCGTGACCATGGGAATGATGGTGAGAATGGGAGTGGGAGTGCTGCTCGGACATCTCCACGACTTTCGTTTTACTGTTTTCCTTGAGATGAAGCTCGGCGCAGTTGGATTGACAGAGGGTCCTTCGAAAAGCCTGGTATCCCTGCAAACCTTTATTTTAGCCCTTGTTAAATAGGAAGAAACTTGTTAGCTGGGAGAATTGCTGCCAATGTTTTGCAATGGCAATGTGTGTATGATCAATCACCTGAGAGTTGGAGAAGAAGCGAGCCTTTGGCTTGATGTTCTTCCGCGGGGCCGATGTCGCCATAATTTCGTGTCTTTGGCTGTTTAGACCACAGTACCAATGAGAAAGTGTACGGTGGGATGCTTTTTGCATACGCTTTTTCACCCCTCAGCTGTCGACGTCAGGTCCGTTCTTCCCTGTGAAGCTATGCTCTTTTCCCTCCACGAGCTTGGTGTACCACTCAAGTGTGGTTGGCCGGCCTGCAAATGCGGGTAGGGTTTCGAATCGACAGCGTTTGCTTCCCTGCGAGAGAGTGACCCAGATCTCGAGCAGAAATGTCTCTTCCTCGACTGTCCCATACGGCCCTTCCCCTTCTGACGACCCTGATAGGCTCTGGAGCACTTATTGTTGGCGTATGGAGCTTCATATCTCCTGCATCAGCTGCGGTAGCGTTTGGGGGATACATGGTACGGGTATTGGAGGCACCACCGAGCCCATCAAAAACCAATAGCTCGAGGCACATGGTATACGTCTATCCTCAAGGTGTTCGCAATTTTGCCCTGGGGCTATCAATCCTGGCTCTTACGGCGTACTGGCAGCTTGGACGACGATGTCAGAGCTCGGCCATGGCCCGGTTGACTGTGCAAAGATGTCTCGGCATTGTCATCGCTGCGAACGCGTTGACCCCGATCGTGGATGCAGTGGTGAATCTGTGGGCTGCAGAGGAGGGCAAAGAGGGGGATTTGGACAGGAACGCTGCGCGGTTGCACGCGACAAGGTCGGTCTTTTGGGTATTGGGTGGTCTCTGGTGCCTGTTCGGATGAGAGCGTGCCGTGTGCGTTGATCTGTTCTGCGACTCGTGACTCCTGTGTCTGCCGGGTGGTCAGCGTCCCGCAATGGTGGTAACTGTCTGACTGTTGTGCTAGGAATTCCTTTTCGTGCAAGTCTCACCTCAGTTCCACGAGTATGTCCCTGTTGCCTGTATAGCGCCCTTTTGCTGTTACAACTGTGTTTCTGGCTCTCATCCTAGTTGACGGAGCAGCTGCGATGAACGTTCGCCGGCGTGAAAGATTGTGCCTGGCAGATTCGACACATCGGTGATCAATGAGAGGCAGTGATCTCTGTTCAGGGACAATGTGAATGAGCGAAGGGAGTGAGTGGGTTGGCCGTCATGACGGGGATTTCGGGGACGCGAAGGAATCGGGAGCAAGGGTGATGAAGCAATATAGCAATTGTCAACACGACATTCCCAACAGCCACCACGAAAGCGGACAACAACAATCACCCTTCTCCCCACACACAGTTGCCATTCTACACTACTGCTCTTCTCCAAGGTCGAGCGTAAAGCCCAAGCGATGATGAAAAGCATTCAAGAACAAGACCTAAAGACACAATTGATTCAGTAAGTAGGAACAAGCAACATGGTAAGGGGAAGGGGATGGCATAGCATATTGAGGTTCCCTCCAACCGCCCACCTTCCAGTCCAGGCTGCCTGGCCAGGATCTGGTGTGAACCAGAGCCCAGAAACAAAGAGAAGAAGAGAGACCAAACAAAGAGAGAAGAAGAGGGGAAATAGCTCACACACGCCCTGCTGGACTGGAAAGGCGCCTCAGTTTTGCCTACGCTACGCCTTACCTTGGGCAACTCGAGGGAAGGAAAAAGAAAAGAAAGAACAAGCTGCAAAGAATCCGAAAAACGAGGGGGTTAATATAGTTGAAAATCGAGGTCTACCTTGGCGAAGGTTGATCTTAGAGAGATGCTTGTGTTAATTGGGGAAGGTGTAGAGAGAGGGTGAGGTTGGCGAAGATCAGTATAGTGAATCTCTATTGAATCCTGATGGGATCACGGTCTGGTTGATTGTCCTGCTTGATCAGCCGTGAAGTAGTTGATCCAAGAGGTCCGACGGTGGTTCCTTGAATGGTACAGCCTCGTCGAGAACATCTGCTGCTCGATCATGCGACAGCCTTGTGCCGGAGCTTGGACGAAGATCAAATATCAATGTCAATTCATACAGTCAGTGTAGGAATAGCCAACACTATGAAAGGAATTCGAACACGGCCTCACAGCTTGATGCCGCCTCCATAGTGCAATCGCCAGTCTCGTTGCCGCCGTTGCACTCCCAAGCCGTTGGCCCCTTACCAGTTCCTCAATCTCATGATAAATCCTGTTTACATTTCCCAAACAATCTCATCATCGCTACACCCAGATACTATCCCCACAATTCGTCACATTAAAGTCGCATCCTAAACCTGCTTCCTCACCCAAAGCCCGAAGCTGCCCGAGAATAACGTCCCCTGGAGCGGGACCATCCATCAACGTATCCTTCACATGAATAACATGTACTGTCACACCTTTTAGAGGCTCGGGAAGCTTTTCCCGCTGGTAGTTTGCTGGACCGGAGAGGGAAGATGGGTGCTGGTGATTCTGAACCGTCGAGGTTGTTGTTGTTGCCGCCGCGAGTGCAGGGTCGCTCGATGATGGGACTGGCACAGCGGCCGAATCGGCTTGGAAGGTGACATTGCGACCGCGCCCTGGAGTGGGCGGGGCAGCTGCGTGGTCGCTCTCTCGCGGCTCATGTGAACGCTTTCGGCGGGTCGACGAGACCGATCGGTTACCCACGTACCCGCTGGGAATAGGTTGTGGTGAAGGCAAGCCGTCAAAACTGGCGCGTGCGAGTTCGGGCGTGGAGGCTAGATCTCCATTCATTGCCCGTTTTCGTTTGCGTTTCAGCTCTGAGGGTGTCGGTGGCTGTCGCATCATCAAATCAGGTACTGATGAGGCTCCAACGGGCCGACCAGGTGTTTGCCCGTCTAGGAGCGCGTCGGTGGCGGCACCGTCGTTGGAGGTCTTCTGTTTTCGCCGATTCAAGACACAATTGGCTAGGAAGGTGAGCTCTGCAACCAGGTGCCTTGGGCAGAGGTGCCCATAAAGATCCTCGTTGCGCACGCTGTCATCATATGAACACTCGATGAAGATGCCTTTGAGCATTCCACTCGCAACTTTCCCAGCCGCGTCATCCCAGACGATGTGGTTGCGAGGGGATAGACTGACCGAATCGGGCTCAACATCGCCAAAGATCAGTAGCTCGTTCCCCGTCGCATCATTGCGAATGAAGAACGCGGAACTTGAGACTGGCTCAAACAGATGACAGTTGTCCAAAATGTTCGAGGCGAGAGGTCCGCCGGGCGTGACTGGACCAGCGGACATCTGGACTGGCCCAGGCGGATAGGCACCGGCATTTTGTGACTGTTGTTGAGCGACCGCGGCAAAATAACCATGATCGTCTGATATCCGCGACAGTCTTCTAGATGGAAAGTTGTAGTCGGGTGGGTACCCGAAAGAGTCGCCATGCTGAAAGGATGCGCTGTGTGCCCTTCTGTGGCATTTGCCGTGGCTCACGCTCCAGCACTTGGTAGCCAACCCGTCGCAGACGTTGACATAACCTCGAGATTCGCCCAGTCCTAAACGAGGATTTCCACCCTCGATCAGCCGTCTATAGGTCACGAAGCCAACTCCATTCCCCTCGTCTGACAAGTTTGGCCAAAGCCAGTCATTGAATATGTGATTCTTGATGGCCTCGATGGTGGACGGCAGAGCCACAATCGCTTTGGCTTCCCTGCCATATTCGAGCGCCGGTGTGTTGATTGCCATGCCCGAGAGGTGGTCTAGATGCGGATGCGTGATGAGGAAGCCGTGGAGAATTTCGCGGAAGATGTACAGTGCATTGGCCTTTGCACTGATATTGGGAAAGCGAAGGCCTGCAAAGGGGCCCTTTTCCAACAGTTGCGAGTATCCCTTGGCCGGCACTTTCTCCGACATCAGTGGCATTTCTCTCTGAAGGATGCGGATCATGCTAGACAAGTGCGCTCCCGCATCCACCGCGATCATGGAACTCTTGCGCCATTCCGACTGCGGTGCCCTCACCAACAACCCTGTGATATTGTCTTCTCGAGGTCCGCCTGTAGATCCCTAAGCCGACGGTCAGCCCCTGCGACATTTCAACACCCTAGTGTATGTAGCTGCGAAGAGAGCTGGACCCGCGTGTCATGGGTGACCAGTAGATGTATAGCAGGACATGCCCTCACTTACCAGCACGATCACCTGAAAAGAAGCCTCCTCCTTGTTGCCCAATTCGCGAGGCTCCGGGCCTGCGTCGCGTGAGGCATGATTTCCTCGCATCGAGGACTTTTGCCTTCCCACCTCTTACAAAGGTCTTTGTTTGATTGTTTGCCGCGTCCCGCTCTTGCACTGCTGTGGCTCGCTCCACAATGCCTTTGTTTCGCTGTCCGCAAAGCCCTGTGATTTCGGTCTGGTCTGGGGTTACTCCAAAGTTCGGGACGAGTCTCGGGAAGCTGCTTCAAACCGGAGCCGAAACAGCTCGGGAACGGGTGGAGTGAGGATGAAGATCAGCTGCAGCAGCTGAGGGGCGGGGGGTGCTGGAGGGAGACGAGTCCTGGATCTTTGCGTATGTCGACTTGTCAATTACTCGAGCGGGATTTCACTATATGTAGCAGGACCGAGGAGGTTGCGATCGTTGGAATGTGAAGCAACAAACATTCAACGCAGGCATTGTCTAGGGAGGTATTTTCCAGAGTCGCACAGGCCTTCGGGTCGCAGGATCAACGTAATAATGATAAGGATAGACGGAGGTTACAGTCCAGAAACGAACGATATGCCCAAAGTCAAATCAAGGGGAAAAAGCATGTTCATGCCAATAGTTCAGCTGTCAACATCCTGCATGCCGCATATTGGAGAGAGATAAACATTCGTGGGTGGCCGCCATGGCTGCGTCATTCTTGGAATTTATGTTCGGAGACGGCTGGGAACGAGAAGGTTGGATGAAGAGCAGGAGACTTTACAGCCCTCCGCTTGACCCCTAACGAGATCATGGCCTCCCGATGGGTTCTAGGACGAACTGAACACGAGGTGAAAGCAAACCAAACGTGCAGGCGGCCTCAACGGTCGCCCAAATCCATAACTAGAAGGCATATCCAGTCGATTGGCCAGTGGGTGGCCAGCATCGTCTCTCCTGAAGCTTTTGCATGACGAATTTCTTTCATAATCAAGCATGCAGCTCCTGAGCGTCGCCTTGTGATTCCCCAGGTCTGGCCGCGTCGGGATGACCATGCATGAAGTATCCACATCTGCTGCGTCCTGGAACTCTGACAGATGGACGCGCTCTGTCATAAGCAAACTGCGGTTGACAGGAGGTCAGCCCTAAATGAACCACGCCTGCTACAGTAGTATTACTGGAAACGGAATCATTCAGGTCATATTTGCACTCATGCTCGTAAAGGATATTTATTTCATGCTCAGGGGTATCTCGTCATGTATGGCTGGGTCCTGCCGCTTCGCCCACAGCAGCATCGTACGTGGGAATGGGTGGTCCTCCTGTCCGTTCGCGCAACAACTCTTGCCTCTCGTCTTCGTCGCCGTCCCCACTCGACCTTCGACTCCCTGGAGGACTGCTATACTCGGGAGGCGGGATAATCTGCTGCCCAGCAGGCGTATTCTCCACAGGCTGGTTCTGTATATCTCCGATGTCCAGAAGCGCGTTCCCCTGGCTGGGCAAATCCTGTGTCGATATATGCGCCAGTTGCGCTAAAGATATATCCGTGGCTGACCGGACGGGCCCAGGATTGCCAGCTGGGAGACCAAGCCTTGCCAGGCCACTTCGTGTTCTCGAGTGTCCAGGCTCGTATGTCGACTGCCGCGTTCCTTCTCTTCCGGTCTCGAGCAGGATGCTACCTTGCTCGCTCCCATACGGTGGAGGTGGTGCAAGACTTCCCGTCATAGGTGCCAACCCCCATTTCTTGACATTCGCCTCGATAAACACAAACCCCATCTGACCAAAATTCACATGCACGTGGCAGGGCCCGTTGGCGCCGACAGTCGGGAAGAAGTTCTGGGTCTTTAAGTTGTGCGCAATCTCGTCTAGTTTTTTCCCGTTGCGTGTGAAGAAAATGCTGCCGGTTCGAGGCCGGTATCCTACCCCGATCACATCTCCTTGCACGTAAGGTGGACCATAGGTGCTTGCGGTAAACGGTTGGTTGTAGCGTCGATGTCCCGTGGAAAGATATGCGACCGATGTTTTATGGAAACCTGATCAGTCAGCACCTGGAATTTTGGCAGCCCATGGAAAAAAGACAATGCACTTACCCGGCAATCTAAACAGAGGGTATGGTTTCGTGGTCATACCAATGCTGATCAGGCTATTCTCCGGCTTGTCGTATATCTTAGCCTCCCAGTAATACACTTCGTTTTGCTTGGGTACTGGCAGATTGCTCTGTACACTGCACTCTGAGTCAAAGAACTCGATTTCGGTTCTCGCTTCGACAAAGCAGTTGGCGATTTCCAATTCCGGCTCAAACTCCCACGCAGAAACACCTTTTTCTTGGATCGCCAGAAACTGCGACAGCGATATATCAGTCTGCACGGACTCTGGAGGATTCGCTTGTATAAATGCTGTGTCGCCGTCAGAACTTGAGCGAGAGTGATTGACTTATTATGGGATTAGTTCATACCTTTTGCTCTTAAATACTCGGCCCTCTGCAACTCGTCCATCGTCTCCAAGGCCTCGGCCTCTTCCTGCGCAAAGGCTTGCTCATCGTCGAACTCGCCGGGCCGGCCTATCCGGTCTAACAGGATACGGCCACGAGATGTATATCTGAAGAAAAAGAAGATTGCAAGAACAAGCACCGCAACACCAGCGGAACCAAACGCAGATAATAGCCCGATAAGGATGCCGCGGCCAGTTGCACCGCCATCACTGATATTTATGACAATCGAGGTAGGTGAGCCATCGGGACGGGGTCTGAAAGGAAGTGAAGGCCCTTCCCGCCAGTCATCATGCCCGGCGAAGGAGGGTGAGGAAGGGACGGAGGTCGGATCGGAGGATAATGGCGTGGTAGGATAAAGGGAGGTTTGAAAGGTCATCGTGAGTCTGTCATATTGCAGCGTTTCTCCGCCAGGACGCATCGCTCAAAGAATGAGCCCAACGATGGAAAGATGGAAGGAAGAGGAGGAAGTAAGAAGACGTCAAAAGGTGGCGAGAGGGTGATGTACGGCAGCGGAAGAGCGAAGAAGCCAGGGCGAAATGGCGCAGGCGGGGATGCAGTTAGGCTAATCGATCGCAGAGAGAGCGGGCTGGTTGAGAGGTGCGGCCGTGATAAATCTGGGATTTGCCGTCAAATCAATAGTTGGAAATCAAAATGCAATCAAGTGCAATGCCTCCAAGAGGACGAGAGGCAGAATACCACCATCTTGGGTTTTGGGGGGGATTTGCGGACTTGTTGGTCACAGGTGTTTTAGGAGTTTGAGTTGGGGATGAAGGGGAGAGACGCGGATGGAGAAGGGGATGCAGGTGAAGGGGTCGAGACACGAGGGACACAGGGACTTGCTTCTGGTGCTTCCCATGGCAGCGGATGAAACGCTGCCAGCGGCAGGGCCAGAAGAGCATTTGGCTTCGTTGGTGCCGTCAGTCTTGGGAGTCTTTGGGGGGGCAACCCTGCGCCTAGAAGCTCACCAGCCCCCCCTGCTCACCAACAATTGGTTGATGGCTCCGGGGAGCCCAAGGGAGCCCAGGGACGCCAAGCAGCACCGCTCCAGTTAAAGGGTGCCTCCGACGTCAGTAGCGACTCCAGTGACTCCGTGCCAACCACAGCCTTTTTACATGCATCATGCACCCTTCCCGATCTGAAAAATCACCGTCCGCAGTCGTGGTGGCATCCAAAGAGCAGCATATGAAACACGTCAAGATTGATCCTTATAGTAGATAGGGAAGTGCTTTTGAGAGTCCTGCGCTTCGGTTTGGTTAGTTACATGTTGAATCAGCCTAGCACGGAGCACACAGCATTGGTGACACAGAAACTGTATCTATCCGACAAGGCTGACTAGCTGCCACTCCACACGCGTCGATTCTAGTTCTATCAGTCTAGATTTTGCTGTCCCTCTTCCTCGCTCTCCAGCCACTGAGTGTGCTGCCGCCATCAATCTCAATCACATTGCCCGTCATATGGGCCGATGCTTTGCTGCTGAGGAACAGGACCAACCCTGCAAAGTCAGACGGCTTGCCCACTCGTCCGGTGGGTTGTCGTTCCAGCAGGGTGTCCATGTACTTTTGAATGCCAAAGTTTGTCATTCGAGATGGGAAGACACCACTGCGGTTGTAGGTCAGCATATACGCGTTCCCGATCAAGGTGCATGACAGGGCAAACTTACGGGCAGATGCAGTTGACCATGATGTTCAGTGGGGCCAATTTGGACGCTTGCAACTTGCTGAGGTGAATACATGCAGCCTTTGATGGTCCGTCTGTATCGAGATTGTCAGTATGGGTTTTCCATATGCAATTTCAGGGGACAATCATACAGCTGAAGGTGCCGTGACCCGGTGCAGAAAGCCCCCCGTCTCCGGTTGTGGTGACGTCGCTCGTCTGGATTCCGGCCATGGAAGCGACGTTGATGACCCGCGAGGGCATGTCGGCGTTGGTACCCTTGAGCAGCAGATCGTGCAATCCAACGGTCATGTAGAAGATGGACTTGACATTCAGTGACATCAACTTATCCCAACCGCTTTCTGGGAAGTCGTCATATGGAGCTCCCCATGTAGCACCAGTGTTGTTGACCAACACCGTCAGACGATCCGTTCGCTTCTTCACCTCGTTGACCAGACCATCACAACCAGCCTTATCCTTCAGGTCGGCAACGATGTATTCGCACTTGCCCGGTCCCAGAGAGTTGAGCCGGTCTGCCGTCTTCTTCAACTCGGACTCTTTCCGACTGGCAATGAAGACCCGGGCACCGTTCTGAATAAACCCTTGAGCTGCCATTTCGCCCAGTCCGGTTGCTCCTCCGGTGACCAGCACTACATGGTTGCTGACATCGAAGAGTGAGGAGATTCGGAGATCTGCTGTCGAAGTCATGGCTGCTCCCGGATCGTAGTGTCGTTTCAGGCCTTTTGCTTGCCACGGGTCTCGGATTCTTTTTGGGTTTGGGGTTTCTCAAGAAGAGCAGAAGTAAGATCCAAGAATATTGGGAAGTAAATGTTGCAGGTGGTGTTGGATCCGCGGCAAAAGGCCATTCTTGGAGTTATCGATCGGCCGTGATTGCCAACCAGAAGCCTCGGCAATGGGGTGCTTCCCCAGTTTCTTGGCATCCGAGACCGCACTGCGTCTGCATCTGTAGTGATCCGCCGTACCCACTGCCAAGACCATCCTTCGAGCCAAGCAAGTGGCAAAAACATTTCTCCGCCGCCGTCTCCTCTCGCCCCAACAGCTGATGCAGCCATCCACGTTCCACGTTTCGATGTGTTTCAAGATCCCCCTCGATCCTTTGTATTGTCCCTTCATGGTCTAGACTCTGAGCCCAGTCTTCAAGGATTTTTTGCTCTCCACCATTCAGCACTCACCACGAGTCACGAGATGCAGGTCGCCAGGAACTCATGCCACTACACCACAAGTGTCATGACTCATGGGCGCCTGGCCGGCCCTCTCATCCGACTGGTGCACGCCACTCCGTTTATGACTCTCACACCACAAGGCCTGTTGTGCCTGTGTGGACGAGGACGACAACGCAGGCATGCCCAACAAGTCGTCATGCTACCCTCGTTCTGACTATTAGCCGCCTGCTGAGTTTCCTCTCTGGGCCAGATCTAGGTATCTCTCATGTGACTCACGCTACCTTTGTCGCCATCGGCAAGGCTCATGCATGGATCGGGCATATATACCTCGCTCTCATGCTGGGTATCACTTTCCCATGCTTTATATGATTTCCCATTAAACTTGTCCAGCTGGCACTCACTTGATCTCGCGACAGCATTCCCTTCGCTCATGCTCATCTAGGCTTCCCACCCAGGAAAGCTCCTCATTGCAATGGCACACAAACACAACCGCAGGCGGGTTCGCCCTCGCAACCGCAACCATACCTCTCTAAACCCCATCTTTGAGATGCCAGACGAGCTCTCGGCGCCGTCAGATTCTTCCGCTCTTTTTCCATCCTCTGCAAACACAGACATACAATCTCCCATGGCCCAAGCCCTGCGCACTGCGAACCCTAGCGTTGCCTCGAGACATTGGTACAATCGATATGTTGCCTGGCAAACCCGCGAGAAAGCTCAAAGCCGTGAAGCTGCCACCATTGAGGCCGAACAGATCAAACTATTCGGAGGTTATCCCGGTGACGATGTCGGACTCTGCTACAAAATGATGGAGATCTTTGAAGGCATGAACTGGATCGACACGCTGGACTAGACGAGGATATCTCACAGAAAAAGAACTACAAAAAGAAAGGCATTGACATCTTACGGAACAAAGCATCGATTCTGTCGAGAGACGGCATTGAAAATCGACTCACAGGAACGGACGCAGCTCAAGTTCGGCTTGTAGCAATGAAGGCCTTTTCCGACACTCGAGCGGAATGGCTGGATTGGTCCATTTATGCTTGAACCCGTCACTGCTGAGGAAGGTGTATCCGTTGGGAAGTGGTGACCGGTGCTCGCGCATTTATCGAAGGGAAGGATATGCGTGTCTATACACCGCGCTTGAGCTCGTTGCCGCGGAATCGGTGCATTGTCGACAGGAGATGGAGGATCTATCCACTCGGACTGCTCTTTATGTACTCTATGATATCTCCTCTCATAGTATCAATAGAGTTCCTCTCAGAATTCTCCTCTCATTCGCTTCTCGTATCTTTCTGGAGTGTGGCTTGCTGGCCCGTCCGACGCCACACCAGGTGGGCTGACGGGGGAGCTTGGCTGGAGCTTGGAGTTGCTTGGGCATCTTATTCGTGTATCAGAGCAGACCATGAGGATGGGAATAGACTTGCAATTCAACATTCCGCCTCTCTTGGGCGTCTGCCGTGGCCATTAGCTATTGCTGCTGCTGCTCGATCATCTCGATCTGCGGTATCACAGCAGCTGATCCCTGTCGTCATGGTGGCTTGCAGCCACATTTCAACGTCAGCCAAGTCACTTAGCATCATTTAGTGTGACACCCGATTTCCCAGTTGGCACTTGTTCTTTTGCGATCTGCATTCCAAACTCCAGTCCGTGGGTTCACCGTCACCCGTTTTCGTGCAAGCAACGGCGTCGTGCTGTCCGAAAACAAGGCAAAGGCATCTCTCTTGGGGATGGAAATGACATCCACTAATATGCTAACACAATTCCCACTGCGTCATTCACGGCCTTGTGGCACAGGGCGAGAGAGCGAAGTTGAAATACTTCGTCTTCACCTCGCTGCATTCTCATCACTTCGATTCCACTGACATCGAGCAGGTACGGCAGTGAACGTCTGCAGTTGCCCGACATCAAGGAGAGGTAGCCTCTCCCTTTTCTGACCTTCCCTTCAACTAATTCCCTTCTTCGCTCTGACACATCTGCTCTCTGCCCCTCTTATTTGATCAGCACCCTTTCTTTTCGTACCTGATATCCATCCCACCGGTCAAGATGGGCCTCTTTTCGCGCCGAACTCACACCCCAGCAGCAAACGGTCATACCAACAACGGCCATGCGCTTCGTCGTGAAAAACGAAACCGTCGGGCAGTTTTCGACATTGACTCGGGCGACTTCAACCGCAGACCGAGCTTCGGGCAATGGTAATCCCTCCCCGCTCGTCACCCATGGCAAAAGATCTGACAAAGAGGCAGGCTCAAGTTCACATGGCTGGATCTTTTGACCATGGCTGCCATGGGCGCCATCGGCCTCGGAGTCTATGAAGCCAAACCTGCTCCTAGCCGCTCATTCCCAGTGACGTTTTCCGATGGAGAGATCGTCTATCCCGAGTTCGCCTATCCGCTACGCCATGAAATCGTCCCAATCTGGCTCGCCGCCCTCCTTGCCTCGTTGATCCCAATCTTCATCATCCTGTGCATGCAGATTCGCATTCGCTCTTTCTGGGATGCCAACAATGCAATCATCGGTCTCCTGTACTCTCTCATTGGAGCGGCAGTATTTCAAGTGTTTGTTAAATGGCTGATCGGCGGATTGCGACCTCATTTCTTAGCCGTCTGTGACCCAGACCCGGCATTGATGGCTGCGCACCCTGGCCGAGGGTTCCAGAATATCATGTTCCAGAGAAATATTTGCCGGGGCGATGTCGACCAGATTGACGATTCGCTCGAGTCCATGCCATCGGGCCACACCACCGCGGCGTTTGGTGGCTTCGTGTACCTCTACTTCTACCTCAACGCCAAGCTGAAAGTGTTCAGCAACCACCACCCAGCATTCTGGAAACTCATTGTAACTTATGCTCCCCTGCTCGGTGCTTGCCTGATTGGTGGCGCTCTTACCATTGACGAATATCACAACTGGTATGACGTCTTTGCTGGCGCTGTTATCGGGTCTGTTTTCGCCATCTCGAGCTACCGCATGGTATATGCCTCAGTCTGGGACTTCAGATTCAACCACATCCCGTTGACCCGTCATACTCCATTCTCCTATGGTGCAGGGGCAGCCGGTGCCGGAGGGTTTGAAACCGCAGTCTTCACCAGACAAGCTGGGTGGGGATACGGAGAGCATTATGGCGGTGCGCCCTTCGACGCTGCTCATGGTCTCCGAGGGCAGGCGGCTGGGTTTGACACGGGCGCAGTGCATCAGGATCGTTACCTTAATAAGAGCGACGCAGATGTGGAGCGCGACGCCGGTCTTCATTCGACGGCTGGGCCCACGAACGGTTATGGGGGTGCCACTTCATCTGTCAGAGACCCTCCCGCTGCCCTGACCAACGGCACGAGTAGCCACGGCCGGAAGAGCCTGGAGCGCAAGCCTGTGCCCAATTCAGCATGATTTATGAACAAATGGACGAAAGATACACGATGGATGCGAGTTTGGATGCATTGCAAACGGTGAATTGGAGTGCTCATTGAGGCTTCTTAGTAGGGCCGCTTCAAGTAGCATCTGCAGCAAGGAAACGATAAAACTTGAGTACTACTCAGGCATGTAATAATGTGATAACAGGTATTGATGAGACCAGGATGCTCTGATCGATTTATGGCTGTAAATTCCTACCTTGTCCTCGCCCAGCCTCGTTCTTGTTGATGATCAGCGTCACGACTGTATCGTCGACCCGTGCAATTCCTTTCGGACCTTGAATGCTTCAAGCAAAGTCGCCTTCTGCTGCCACGTCGTAAATGACAACTCAACATTCTCTACATTGGTCCTGCCATCCCTGCACTCTTGCTCTGTTGCCCATACATAATCCACATGCTCGTTCGGATCTAGCCTTACCTGGGCCGGGCCAGCAGGAAACGCATCGCCTCCCTCCACCTCCACGAGAAACTCAAACTTACACACTCGCTTCCCACTTCGCGTGAGAAAGACGTGGCCCTGGCCCACGAGTGGTCCGATGGCTGTCGCCACCAACCCGGCTTCTTCCCACAGCTCCCGAGCGACGGAGTGCAGGATGCTGGCGTCTTCGAGGTCGCTCGCGCCGCCCGGCACCTCCCAGCGAAGAGGCGCCGAGTCGTGGGCCGCGCGCTGGATGAGGAGGACCCGGAGGTCATTGCTTCCGTTGTCGTTGTTGTCGTCGGTATGAGCGGGGCCGGCGGTATCGGTCGCGGTGGGGCGTCGAGAAAAGACATGGGCGCCCACGGCGACGTATTGGTAGTCTAGGCTCCCCGAGATTGTGGCCTGGTCGGCGATGTATGTCTGGAATGGCACCGCGAATGACGACACGGAGGGGTGGGAGGTGAATGTGAATTCCGGACAGGGGATGGTGGAATTGGCCATGACTGACTGTCCTTCCTGGTCTCTTGGTCAGCATTGCATCGAACGAGGCTGAATGCAGGCCAAGTCTCTGATCGACTCACCCAGGTTGGGAAAGGTGTTGCAGCGCTTAACGACCCCGGCCTGTCAAGATCGGATGTGAGACTTCAAATCAGCCAGCGCCAGAGCCTCCGTTCTACCTCCTATTGAATCTTGGGGCGCTCAGTTGGGCGGTGTGCAAGCTATGTTTCCCCTTGGGTTGAGTTGATGGGAGTCATTGAGCGAGACGAGGTGGTGGTGGACGCTAAGCGGGCTCCAGCAGAGTAAAATCCGCTCGGCGCTCGCTTGGGGTTCACCCCCTGACCCTGACCATACCGCTTTAAAAACCATCACCTCTCGACTTAATACCCTTCCTCTTGCTCTCTTACCTTCTACTTGCTAGCCTCCTTACCCTTCGCCCTTAGCCCTATCCTCGTCGAGATAGTCCTAATTCGTCTACTGCAACTTGGAAGGCTTTCGGATGATTTTCACTGCAAGTCTGTCAGCTGGATCGTCTGGCCTTTAATAGTCACTGGATATGTCGAGCTGGACATGGTGGAAGTAGCCATGATACAATCTGGTTTTGATCCGAACTGGAAGGCCGTCATATCCTGAAGTCTTCCAGTTTGTCTGCCAGTCTGCTTGTGAGCAAGTTCTTGGCGTGGGGTTGAGATTAATGGCATTAATCATTGGAAGGGCACATGCAAATATCGAAAGTTGTCGCGACGTCCGCCTCCTGTATTGCGCCAAATTCCACGCAAAGGGCGCAGGGGGGTAAGCTCAGCCTCTCCGTCGTGCCAATACAACATGTGGTGAATAAACATTCTGGCCAGCAGCAGAACATGTCTGCTGTAAACACAGCTTGCGAACGCTGTAGTAAGTTTGTTGCGTCGAGGAGGCAACTTGCTGTTGACATATTCTAGGCTCTAAGAAGCTCAAATGCTCTGGGGATCGCCCAACTTGTGCGAGGTGTATCACTGCGGGAGCATCGTGCACCTATCTTGCCCGAAAGTTGATGGGTCGACCGAAGAAAAAGAAGTGTCAGGATCAATTTCTTCGTCGTCACCATGCCCCCAGTCCCAGGCGGAACTTAGGGTCCTCAATCAATGTGCCGCATCAACAACCAGCCGAGTTAAGTGCGTCCACAGTTGATTCCTTTTCCTCGGACACCGAAGCCACAAACCAGGCAGCACGTATGGTGGTGAATTTGGGAATTTCATCCATCCGGCGACCACTTCAGAATCGATCGATCAATCCATTTCACATGTTGATGGGACAGTTGAGGAGCTGTCATCTCACCAATGCGCATGCGTTTCAATCATTTATCTAAGCCTTGACGAAATGAGGTCAATCAAAGTGTTCTCGTTCCCAGGAACCTTGACGACTCTTCGGAAAGCCCTTGAAGTAGCATCACAGGCTATACAATGCGAATACTGTCCCCGCCGTTTTCTTTCTGCGATGCAAATCGCCCAGTTGGTTGGAGTCCTGCTCATCTCGGTTACAGAATGCTATGCGAAAATTCTAGAGACTTTCGAAGCCTCCGCTGCTTCGGTTCGTGAAGGAAACATCGTTCGGATACAGTTGTTGGACCCTAGAGACCAGTCATGCCCGCCGCCCAGAACGGACTTGGATCCTCACCATGAGTCGTACACTTTTACGTTAAATCTGGGCGGGCCGACATGGAAAGAGCTTGCAAAAATGGCACTCAAGGCCGAGATTTTCGGCTCGAAGACAAACGACGAGAACGGACAGCCGCCACTTTCGGTTGTTTCGCTGTTACAGTGTATGGAGCAACGGCAAATATCATGGCATACCGTGGCACCTCCGCCTGATTTTCCGGTCATATATCGAGGCTCATACCATAAAGAATGCCCAACCTGCCTCTTGCTGGTTTATGAGTGTCGCCGTCTGCTGAGTCTTTACGACCAGACTGAGTATATTCAAAATGTACCGACCTAAAACTCAGAGCTATATCAGCATCAACAGCAGAGCGCGCTGCCGCTAATTCTCAGTTATATTTCTCTCTCCTCAGGGCTCTTGTCATGGTGACATTTAGATTTCCTCTCGCTTCCTGTCAAAAGTACGTCTCTTTGTCAACTCCTCTACTGCAACTGCAAGAGTCAGTGGTAACTGGTACACCTCTCCGAGATATCTCAAGGCGCTAATCGCTAGGCGAAGCGCACTCTTGCGTTTTGAGACTGTGTAACTGTCGAAGCCTGGGCGGACTCAACCCCATATAGGATAGCGGCCATATAAAGTGCTAGTCCAAAAAACGGTGTCCGTCGGTGAAGCTTCAAGTCCATGTGAATCAGATTGATGATGCCATGAGCGGCCGCGATGGACTCGCCATGAGGCCAAGACGCCGTGGTCATAAAGCCAGGGATAATCTCTGTCGTATCGGGGAATTTCCGAAGGATATCTCCCGCTTCCGGCCAGCTGAGGAGAATCCTAGTCAAGTGGACGACGATTGAAGCAGAAAACAGCTGCTCGTCGATCCTCCCGTCGCATTTCACGATGTCGTGGACGCTCGTTTTCATGCAGCTCACGAGCAAGCTCAATTCCTGGACGGATTGGCGGGCCAGTCGCGGACTCGGCGCTTTGACCTGCGACTGCCACTCCAGAACCTGGGCCATGATATGAATCGAAGCAACCTTGAAAGCGAAGGCAGACCAGCAGTGAGACTTTGGTGGCCGATGTCGGTAAAACTGGAGCTCTGACGGTGTATTCTGTGATATGAGACATTCACTGTATTCCCGACAGCGGCCAGGCAAAGGCCGATCGACCGGGGCGAGCGAGATCCGGATCCACGAACTAGTGCTTCCAGACGCAGAGAACAAACCTGCTATAAAATATAATTCCCACCAGGTTCGATTCCACATTTCACTGACGATGGCTGGCGCTTCCCTCTCGGCTGCTGCTGTAGGGCTCGGCGCTCTGTTCATGCCAATAAGAAGGGCCAGATCGACGGCTAGGTCCAGGTGGCGGCGCGACGTCGCCTGGTGATCATTTGCGTACTCCGACAGCGCGGATAGCATGAGACTCTGATCCTTGAAACCGTCGTCGGGAGTTGTCGGCAAAGTCGCTCGCGCCGCCGTGGCCTTGAACGACTCCACAGCCTCGCGCGAAACGAAGGGCGCCGGGACGAAGGATGCGGCGAGCACACACATGGCCGCAACCAGGTGATCAGGCAAAAGATTGGGGCTCCGGCGATAGAGCTTCTCGGGGATCAGAAATGGGTGTGACGGGAAAAAATCGTCGTAGAAAGTGGCCACCAACGCCGCGACGAGGGGAGAATGTCTGTTGAAACCAGGACCCATCGTGCAATCTGGGAGTTCCGACAAAGCTGGCAGTTCAGTTTGATCCGACCCTGCATCCTGATGGTCAAGCTGATGAGGCACTGTTGCTGGACGCCGCTATTGAAAAGAAGACGTGTTGTCCGCCGAAGCGATCAAATCTGCGCTGTGTCCTGCTTGTGCTTGGGCCATTTGGCTCCCCCGTCCATCAGTCGAAGTAAACCCATTTTCCAAAGCAGATTCTTACCGAGAGACAGCGGGGATGTTTTCAATTCCACAGCAGCCCTTCGGAATGTGGCTCTCCATACTTCCCATGTTCCTTTTCCCGAGTCGTTTCGGAAGTAGTCTTCTTCTCTTGGCGTCCCTGCCACCGATAGAATGAGAGCTACAGAGAGGTTTTCTCTTTATATTTACGATATTTCAATGTCCCTATCTAGGATCAGTTATAGTTACCAATAGGAAGGAAAGGCGTTAAGACCCCGAGTCCCTGCTTTGTAATAGGTCTGGGGGAGCAAGTCTAGAACAGTATAACCCAGAAAGCTGTTCGGGACCTTCGCACCAACCCCCACAAGGTCTGTCATGTGGATAATGCCTGATTTACAGGTACCTTGCAGCTTTTCACACTTCATTCTGAGCACAGGTTAGTGCCCGGACTAACCGAAGCTTTCTTCCTCTTTGGACAGAAAAGTCGCTGCCATCGCGGACACCGACATTCGAAGCTCTCGCATCCATACAACCTTTTGTCAATGGATCCAGAAAGAAACCTGCTTGTATCTACTACCATTAGTTAGATGATACGAGTAAGAGAAGATACACGGAGTTAGAAAAGCCACGCTTCTGGCAGTGAGGTAGCGGAAAGACGAGAATAAGTCTTTCGTTCCGTGTCTCGCAAAGCATATATCCCAACTCGTTCTTGAGGCTGGATCTATCCCCCCGGGTTTTGCTTTGGATGCCGTTGATAGTTGATCTTGTCTTTCTGGCCGACGGTATTCTAATTTGAGGTGATGCCGAAAGGGTCACAGTTAGAGACTTAGAGTCACATCTAGTCAACATCACCTAGAGGGCTTGTCTTTACGAGACTACCATAGACATTTGATTCACTCACCGGGGAATGCTTTGATACGGCAGCGCTCCTGTGGATCACCTTTTGTGCATAATTTCGTCCCGGGAGTTTACAACTCTGCCTTGTTGATGATCATCGTAGAAAGGTTAGGAGAGGAGACTGTGAGGCTTGGTGTGGAAACTGGCTTCTCGTCGCAGTTTGCTCGATTTTATCAGTAATTCTCCAGGTACGAGGTAGGCTGTCAAACTCTCGCCTGGTGAGACTTATTCTTAGGCTCGGATACATTCGACCGGGTACATTTAATCGGGTACATTCGACCGGATACATTCGATCGGGTGTATTCAATCGGGTACGTTCAATCGGGCACATTCGACCGGGCACATTCGACTGAATCAGGTTGAATAACTTGGACTGTTCGAAGGTCAGTCGGGTAGATTGAGATCCAATAGACCTGCCTATCTAGGAATATTTTGTTCTTAGACTCATCGAGAACGTGCGATTTACCGAGAAGTTTTTGAGTGTAATGGACGAAAACAAAAACTTCACGGGACCAATCGATGTATCGGTTATTAAACCCCGCTAACGCCTACCCTAGATTAGTATGAAAGGCAAAGTGTACCATTGTACGGAGTACTGCGAAGGAAACTGGGGTTATTTTGATACTGTTCTGGGATATTTATCGTGAAACGGTGGTGCAAAAACTATTGGGTAACCTGTTCAGGCTGTCTGACTACCACCTTGTAGTTAATGATGCTTTCTTTGTATCCCTTAAATACTTTTTCTATCTCTCTCATTACATTGTCGCTAGCTCGTTAGAGCTTTAAGCCTGACCACGAACTCTTCTTTTCTGTCCACCGAATTCCCTGGCACTCTGATAGAGAAAAAGAGACACACCATGGCGGACACCACAGGTGCAGTGGCACACACAATCACTCTGTACTCATCTACGATCTCAGATTGCTCAGCACGTCTTCGCATAGGTCTCCACCTCAAACGTCTCCCATATACTCTCGTGGATGTCAACATTTCGAGAAATGAGCAGCTCGATCCGAAATATGTCGACATAAATGAGGCGCTGACAGTGCCTACTCTCGTCATCGACTACAAAACTATCGGCCTGGACGACAATGAGGAGAGAGTAGTACTTACTCAATCCATTGCCGCACTTGAATATCTGGACGAGGCTTTCCCAGGGACCCATTCTATCCTACCTCCCGTTAGTGAGCCGTTGGCCCGCGCAAAAGTGCGCACTCTGGTCGGTATTATCGCAACCGATTTTCATCCACTCACCACCCACCGAGTGGGGAAGACTATCCAACACAACTTCCCATGTGCTCAGTTCGGAAGCCGCAAAAGCAACGGGAAATCGCGACTGGGATACAATCTGGATCACCCGGGGACTCAAAGTCTATGAGAAGCTCGCCAGCAAGACAGCTGGGACTTATAGCTTCCGGGATCAAGTGACGCTTGCGGACATTGTTCTCTTACCAGAACTTTGGACAGCCTCGAGAGTCGGTGTCAACCTTGACCAATATCCGACTATATCAAGAATCTTCAAGAACCTAAGTCAACTTGATAGTGTTCAAAGTGCTCAGATGGACCCTTCTTCGGAGTTGTAACAGGCATAGATCCTCATAAGGACAAGCGGAGCCTATATGTGCTTGATTTCACCCTACACATAATTGGCCTCTCCCCAACTGGGTATCGAGAAACAGTAATGAACTCCTTCGGCGATTTCGACCAGGTGACGAATGCTAGTCTCGGTGACAATTCACCAGTAGCTCGGCGACATTGTGAGGATGGACAGGCTAGGTATTCTGAGCACATTCTTGGCCATCCACGCACGGGAACATTGGGAGACATAAACTCACGGCCGTCAGGGGCGATTTTGATATATTTGTATAAGGCGATGGCTTCGCCCGCTGCTGTTCAATTGGATACACCATCTTCTTCCAGGGTCTTTCGTTCTACTCAAAGCTGACCTTTGAATGATGGTGTATGACTGTCTCATTGTGGGAGGGGGTGCTGCAGGCCTCAGTGTCGCTCTAGGTCTTGGTCGTGTTGGCCGCTCCTGCGTACTATTCACCCATAATAAGCACCGGAATCGAGGCGCAAGCCACATTCATGCTGTCTTAAGCTGTGACCACCTCGATCCACGTTCCTTCTACGAGAACGCCAGGGGCCAAATTCAGAGATACCGGAATACCACCTTTGTGGAGGCAGAAATTGTTGAAGTTGGTCGAAGAGGCGGAACATGTACCAGTTTCGTTGCAAAGAACGCCGAAGGGGAGTCCTGGCAAGGGAGGACCGTCGTTCTTGCCACTGGGGCTCGAGACATGCTACCGGATATCGAAGGGTATGCCGAGAACTGGCCAAACAATATGTATGAGTTTCCGCGCCCATGGAGAACAATCTCACAGCAGCAAACCAAACCTAGGCTAACCAAAAACCCTTTCAGATATCACTGCTTGTTTTGCGACGGTTACGAACGCCGCAAGCTTCCAAAGGGCATCCTGTGTCATCCTTCCTTCACGCCAGACAGAGCAGAGGTGGCGACAATGGCGCATTTTATGTGTCTCCCCAAAGGAGAACCTGCGATGCTACCCACGCCCAGTAGCCTCCGATCCAAAGTGACTGTGTTCACTAATGGGCCTCCGAATGTCGATTCGGATCCCGCAATCCAAAAGGCGCTCGATGTATGCGCCGCGCACCGAATGCATATCGACACACGGCCGGTACTGAGACTAGCAGCAGACCTAGAAAAGCCCGGTGTCTACGTTCATCTCCGGAATGAAGACGGCTCTCGGTCTGTTACACACATGGGCTTCTTGGTCCATACGCCGCCGATTGTACCCGCAGCACCACAACTTTTATCCCAGCTTGGTGTTGACCTCGCCCCTTCAGGTGCATTTGCTGTGGCACACCCTCCCTTTCACAGCACCAATGTTGCCGGCGTGTTCGTTGCAGGGGATGCGTGCACACAGATGACTCATGTCACCAATGCTATGTATTCTGGTGTAATGTGTGCTGCCGGAGTTGCTCATTACTGCATTGAACTCGATGACCAAATGGCTATGAAGTCCTTCCATGACGGTAAACCCCAAGTCTAGGGTTGCTGAAGAGCTGTGGGAAGTGATTGCACTGACGCGATTTCGAGCTTTTGATGCTGTATTCCATGAGGAATCGCCATGGCTAGGCATGTTTTGCGGAAGGACGAGTGACTGGAGGGAGCTGCCATATTCCTGAAGAAAACCCCCTTCAGCCATCAACAACCAGGGAGCTCCAGGTGTTTGTGAGACTCATTTGGTATCTCTGGCCCGAGTACGACCAAAAATCGTTAATTCCAGCGAGGGTCAAGCTTCTAGTTCATGGTGATATAGGTGTCGGCACTTGAGAGTAACCTTTTTGCCATGTCCCTTCTCGAGTGAGTTATGGAACTGCTTGTGCAATAGGGGAGACTCAAGGGTAACATTACCTGAAGGCAGTTTGAGGCGGATTGAGTCCAAACGATACCAGAAAGAGCATAGGTGGTCGTGACGAAGGACATGCCATGGGCCAGGAGATGGGTTGGGACTGGTTACAGACATCGGATTAGCTTGAGACTTCCACATTGCAGCAAAAGACAAATGGTGCGCGGGCCGGGACACACACATCTCGGCCCACATAGAACCAAACGACGCTGTCCAAGAAAGAAGCGTAGAAAATGACGTAGATAAAGAGTATCGTGACGCACCTCCGAAGCGCAGCGAGGTTGGATGAGGGGACTTCGGTCGAGGCGTAGTTGGCGACAAGTGCCGTCTCGACGATGAGGCAGAGGAGGCTGAGAAGCGCGCCAGTGAGGACTAGCAGAGGCCGTGAGATACGGTCCACCCTCCTGACGGTACTGGGCCATCCAATCGAATACCAAACTCTAAGGGGCACGGTCTCTCTCGTCTCGAATATAACAGGTGTACCAAGTTTACCAAAGAAGTATGATAGGGCGCGTTCCAAAAGTAGCTGAAATAACGAGAATATTTGACCGTTTTCGAGCGCCGGACACTCTTCGCCTCGCGTACACACGTCTTTTCTACTGTCGTCCGAGAACAGTATCTCCTCCAAGTGATACAGCCCAGCTCCATCTCCCTAACGGGGCTTTGCATACGCGATACGAGGCCCTTGTTCCACAATAGACTCAGGAAAATGGACACATCCGCAGTAAAGACTCGCCTCTTGATAATGTCAGACACACATGGCATGGACTTCGATGCCGCCAACAAACCCCTTCCACACGCCGATGTTGCGATCCACTGCGGTGACCTAACTGACGGCTCCAAGCTAGACGAGTTCCGAACTACTATCAACCTCTTACAAAGTGTCGATGCACCCCTAAAGCTAGTCGTCGCAGGAAATCACGATTTCACACTGGACGACGTCGCCTTTCAGAACAAGATTGCGGAAGCAACGGCAGCTCTTGATCCGGAGCTCGTCGAGAAGGAATATGGCGCGATAGGAGAGGCAAAACAGCTGCTCAAAGCCGCTGTAGACGTAGGTATTGTGTTCCTGAGTGAGGGCACCCACCACTTCACCCTTCAAAACGGGGCGCGTCTGACCGTCTATGCTAGCCCCTACACTCCCGCATTAGGGGCGTGGGGTTTCCAATACCATCCAGACCGCGGTCACGACTTTGCCATCGAGAACGGGGTTGATGTGGTCATCACCCATGGCCCACCGAAGGGCATTCTGGACTATACCCTCAACCGAGAAAGGGCCGGGTGTGCGAGTTTGTTCGCAAGTGTTGCCCGAGCCCGACCCCGCGTGCACTGCTTTGGCCATATCCACGAAGGCTGGGGTGCAAGGCTGATTACCTGGCGGGATACCCACGGTGAACGGCCGACCCATTTCACCGCCATCGACAACAATAGGTCCCATGTGATCGAAAGGCTGGCAACTCTGCGCCCGTCCAGATTCGATACCCCGGACGATGCAGCCCGGAAACAGGAAAAATTGGACCGCTACAAGCAGGCAACATTTTACAAGACCAGCCACTGTTTGGGAGATGAGCATCCCCTCGACAGCGAGCGAACTCTCTTCGTCAATGCGTCTGTTGCAGGCAGTGATGGATATCTCACGCAGAAACCATGGGTCGTTGATATTGAGCTGCAACGCTCTCATTAGGTATAGTCGTGGAAATGGAATGTCTGGTTCTTACTTCCGTCGCTGACTTGACGAGTTCAGCCTCCTGAAAGGCAACAGGGATATCGAAAAGGCAGTGAATACTGTATTCTTTCATTCATGCTTTAACGAGTACTCTGAACCCCGTCTTTGACACCCTCGACACCCACACAAGCACCGCTCCACCCATGATCATAGACCCAGCGTACACTTTTGCGGCATCGTACGACCCGCCATGCATTTCGATGATTGCACCCATGACGGGTGGGCCCACGAGCGACGAACAAGCCATGGTCAAAAACATGACGCCCATCCTCCCTCCAAACCGGCGCAGGTCTTCCGTCATGCTGGCCACCACCGCGGGCGGCGTGGCGATGACTGCGCCGGAGAAAAACCCGTACAGGACGGTGATGGCGAGCAAACTGCCGATCGTCCGGCACGGGATCCAGACGAAGACGAGCAGGGCCGTGACAAAGAGCGAGGGGCCCTGTATGTTCAACGGCCCGGTATAGTCTGCGATGAAGCACGGGATCAGACGGCCGAGGATGCTCGCCGCATTCAGCACCGGCAGCAAGTACTCGAGCGGGAACCCACCGCCCGAGGCATGGCGGTTCAGGCCGATCGACTCTGCCCAGGCTTCGACGTAGTTGTAGAAGCCAAAGAAGCCAAAGTACGTGATGAACTGGCCAGCGACCCAGATGGCAAACTCTCTCTGTTCCCGCAGCGCCTGGTACTCGATGAACCGCGCCCCCTTAGCCGGTCTGGGTGGAAGCCGTTGCCGGATCAACAGGTTGCTCACCAGCAGGGTAACAAGCGACATCAGCGCCAGAATGCGCACCGCCCACCCGAACCCCACAGACGAGATACTGTGCCTCAGTCCGATGGGGATGACAATGCCCCCCAAGGACGCACCAGAACTCACGATCCCAACGGCCAGTCCTCTGCGTTTGTGGAACCAGGTGCTCGGCAGGGCCACGCTCGGGACCAACAGCATCCCCATGCCCAGTCCGACACAGACGCCCTGCGCCAGGACCGCTTGGTAGTACTCCTTGACCAGACTGGTCATCAGGGTGCCGAAGACGACGAGAAACGTGCCCAGGCCGAGCATTTGGCGAAAGTACCCGGCGTCAAAGTACTTCCCCCCAAACGCTCCGCCGACCAGCAAGAGGGTGTTTTGGATGGATCCGATCCAGGAGATGGCCGAGGCGTTCTTGGATGCACTTTGCAGCGGAAAGCTGTTGCTGTGGGCGATTTGGGTGGTGTAATATGTCTGGAAGGAGCCGTACGAGACCACCAGACCCCAGCTGTTGAACATGAGGAAGTGCCCGACTATGACTTGCAGCCACGGTTGCAGACCGACGTCAGGGGGTGGAACCAGCGCAGCACCAACAACAATGTCATCCGAGACTTGTTCTTGGTAGGAGTCCTCTTGTGCCTCCTTTGTTGCAGAGTTCGTTCCTGCTCCTTGCCCTGCCGAGGCATGTTTTTTGTCATGTTTTCTGGTGCCCGAAGCATTCGGAGACGGAAATCCTGGAACAGTGGCTTTGTTTTCCCCTTCGATTTCGATCGGCACCGGCACTTCACCTTGGTAAGTCAGTATATTCAAGCATGGGCATATGGCCAAGAAGACAGACGAATGAACGCAGAAATGGGAGACATACATCCGAGCTGATTTTCCACATCCCCCCGCTGTCCAGCAGTCTCGATTGGGAGAGAGGGCGTCATGATCTCGACCGGCCGGTCCCAGACCCGACAGCAAGGTTGTTCCTTCGGCACAACTAATCACAGAGGACAAGCCATGGACACGTCGGATCAGGTGGTGCAGCAACAACTCGGCGAGGAAATATTTCAGGGGCACGTCGACCGCCTAGTTTGGACGGCCCGTACTGACTTCCTGGACCTCTGGATATATCCTGCTCCGGTCCGCGCAGATCCCGGTTGTCGTCCACGTATCTGGAGCAAAGAGAGAAGACCCGAGGCCCATAGATCGAATCACCGTCCCAGACGATGAAGAGATGCTTCGACCACCAACATTTCTGCGCGGATATATATACGCTCGCACATACTGCGGTGTATATGGCTGTGCATATATGTAATATATGGGGTATGGCTATACCACCACCGCCCATAGACACCGAAAATCCTCTTGCCCGGATCTGGACCCCGACATCCGTCCGCCCATGTCGCTCCCCCAGCGTTACTACCTGTTGTGCTTGCCCTGCCAGCACCGCTACCTTGGCCCTTCGAGTCCAAGACCGACAGCCGTAGCGCCAGGAGCCAGAAAGCCCACCCCCAAAATTAAAAGTCGATGTCATCGCAAGACTTACTCACGAAGGGCGTGGTTTTAGCGCCCTTTTGTTTCTCCATCTTTCGGCAATCCCGGCAGTCGGGGGCGACCGTCGATGGCATCCATCAGATACGGTGTGGCACTCGTATGCGGAGAAAACGCGGCGGAGAGGAGGATGGGCACACGACACGACAGGACAGGACAGGACAGGACGTGGGCCGGCAGGTCATGTTGGGTGCTTGCTTGTGTCGATAGTTGGAGACACGTAGGCCCGTTCGGTACTTACTCAGTACTCAGTACACGGGGCCGTCCATCAATCAACAAGTTATGGTTCTCATTCACGCACTGACGAGCTCCTCGGAGGGAATTCAGCATGTGTCTTGTTATATCTCCTATCTAAGTTGGTATGCCGTTGTGTATAGAACGGCCCAGCGAGCCGGTTCGTGCGCACACCAGCAAGGCACAGCTGTGATGTGATTTGACTTGACTTGACTTGGCTTGAACTCGAGCTTGAACTCGAGCTTGTCCTTGTCCTTGTTGCCATCCCATAGCCGGGCCCGGTGGAACTTGTACTCTATCACTCTGCTCACGCGTCCACTCCGCCTGTTGTAAGACGGGTGGGTGGGTGGCAATACCCGTATCATAGACCCCTTGACGTATACCCCAAGGTACCACTTTACCATTTTACCACTACCAAGGTACCGACGAGCGGAGTAGAGGGCCGAGAAGAGTGGAAGAATGCTTCGCCCTGCCTCATCCTCTGTCGGCCGAATGCCCTCGTGATGCCACAAGCCCGTCCATCCATCATAAGAGCACCGAGTACCATTATAGACATTAGCTGACCACTGGTGACCACTGGTGACCGACGACTCCATACTCCATACTCCCTACTCCCTACTCGCTATCAAGGTCCTCCTCGTGCCTAGGTATGCTCGCAGCCACAGCCTCCCCACGACGCGCACGACGGACCGACGGACGGGACCGACTCCTGCACCCATCGCCTACTGCCTAATGGGGTATTTATTCATTGCCTACCTAGGGATCCATATAGACCGGATTAAGGGGTGGGTTACCTGGGCAGGAAATGAACAGCAGAACTCTCCCCCTTTGATCACTCAATGATCCGCCGGAACTTAAGAGGATGTCCACCTTATTCATACTCAGTGACGGTCCTCGTTGCAGCAGAGTTTGTGCAATTGGCAATTAAAATGGGTATTGTACTGTCTAGGTTATGCAGTTTCATATACATTCATTCCATCGTCGCGAGCCTTCCCTGGAATGTTATCTTGGAAGTCCTGGGGTGTTGCTCGTAGTAAGATGTCGAAAGCCAGATCAGCGATAAACGAGCATCTGACCTCTTGTTCCTGCTCCTGAAGCTAGAACGGAACCCTCTGCTCACCATGTTCCACGGTTGGCAGCATAGTGTCGAGTCAAGGCATATCTTCATCTCCTTCATTCCACCAGGACAGGACCGTTTCGGGTCTCCAATGTAATCCCTCGTCGTCTCTCCTTGAAGGGAGGGAATCTCATCACTCCTGCCATGTTTCATCCGGATCTGATCAAGCACTGTAGAGACAGTTCTTTTCATTTTTCCGGCGTATGCATCGAAACGAGGTGAGATGAGGACTGCCGGCGACTAGCCATGACCTGTTCTCCACATGATCTCAACCATCCCTGATGTCAGGTTTCTTCGCTAGGGTCACTGAGAAATGCGTCGCCCTGTACCACGTATAGAGTTGCCCCACGCCCTTCGTGACATGGGCTTGCTCACAAGACTGACCCTCTTTATCCATCTCTCCTAAACTTGGCTAGCACATCCTTCATCTTGGGCACCAGCTCCGGCAGCCGAAATGGCTTGCTCACGACATCGTCAATTCCGCTCTGCAGCGTCATCTCGATCTGTTCGGCTCGTGCATTCGCCGTCACCGCTATGACAGGGACGTGCGCAACCAGCTCTCCAGTATCTTGCATCTCTCGGAGTTTGCGTGCGCAGGTCTGTCCATCCATGATGGGCATTTCCAGATCCATCAGTACCACATCAATCTTTACCCCATCTGTTACATGGTCGCGGTAGAATTTGGACCGGCGGATTTGATCGATGGCTTCGCCCCCATGATTCGCCACATGGACGACACAGCCGATCTTGCGAAGCTGTGCTGCAAGAACCTTTTGGTTGATCAAGTTGTCTTCGACGATGAGAACGTGGACAGGGTCAGCTTGTGGGGTGAAGCTGGTGGACGTCGTCCTCGGAGAGGCAAGTGAGTTCGGAGACGTAGCTGAGGCCTCAGACGGTGCCTGGTGCATTTGCATGGTCAAGCCCGTCAGCGGCGTTGTCTTGGAACCTTTCCTGCTATGTGGTGCCGAGGAGCTGGGATTGTCGTCCAAATTGCTGACATCGCCCTTGCTGCGGCGAGCTTTGATATAGAACGCAAATATACTGCCTTTCCCACTCTCGGAGGCCACGCCGATCTCACCCCCTTGGAGTTCGACCAATTCTCTTGAGATGAAGAGACCAAGGCCGGAGCCACCATACGTGACATGCGTGCGGGGACTAGCTTGAGAGAACCGCTGGAAGAGCTGCTTCTTCTCAAGTTCATCCAGACCACGTCCGGTGTCTTGCACTGCAAAGTGCAAATACACCATCTCACCCAAGCCCCATTCTGCTGCGGCAGTGACATCCTTGTCCTTAGAAGTCCGAGAAGGGATGTACGTGAGCCTCCATTTGTCCTCTTGAGATGGCTTCTCCCCTGAAGCGGCAATGTGCATTCGGATGACCCGATTTTCTTGTGTGGCCGTGAACTTGACCGCATTTGTCATCAAGTTGATCAGGACTTGGGAGAGGCGATGCGGGTCTATTCGGACCCAGTCGATTTGAAGGGCTGTGAAGGATGAGTCGATCATCAAGTCCAGCCGGATGTCCGCCGTCTTCAGCTCAGCATCGAACATTTTGAGCACCTTATGCACAACGGCGATGGGTCGTGTGTCGACCGGAGTGACCGCCATCATGGCCGAATCCAGCTTCGACAGAGTCAAAACATCATCCACAATCCTTTTCTGATGTTGAGCACACAGTGTTATTGTTTGCGCAGAGTCAATGGTGAGGTCGAGAATTTCCTGCTGAGCCTTTGTCAACCCATTCGCATCCCGCATCTCGCTTAGGGAGCCGGTAATGGAATCGGCACATTGGAGTATGGCAGACAACGGATTGCGCATTTCGTGAGAGGTAGTATCAATGTAGCGCTCTTGCTTTCGTTTGAGTTCGACCGCTTCCTCCATCCTACGGGTCTGTAGACTTTCAGCGAATTTCTGTGCACTGATATCAGTCATTGAGCCGAAAATTTGCCGGATTTTCCCGTCATCGTCTCGCTCAGGTGAAGCACTGGTAAGGACCCATGTTTGCCCTTGGTTGCCCAGTTTGTCTCCCCATGGGGTCTTGAAGCGGAATTCCAGGGATATGGCGCATCTCTTCTCCAGCATCGTGTTCCACAGCTCTCGAACTTTGGCTTGGTCTTCATCCAGAACATGTTCAATCCACTCATTGTCAACAGGCACATCACGAGGATACGAAGAGATATTATACCATGCATCGTTGGCGAAATTGATCTTCCCATCGAGGTTGCCAATGAAGATGCCGACTGGGGCAAGTTCCGCCATCCTCGTGAACTTGTTTTCGGCCTCGAAGGCTTGTTGAGTCCTGGCCAAAAGTTGATTGCTGAGCTCGATGCGGTCTTGGGCGGCCAGCTGGGCTGCTCTCTCGCCTCTCTTAATTTCCTCCTCAAACAGGACCACTGATGCAATAGATGTGGCAAGTTGGCGGCCCAAAAGCTGAACAAACAAATCGTAATCTTCATCATACGGACGTCTCGGATTTGTAGCCATCACCAGAAACCCCAAAGTGGATTCGCCAGTGGTGGGATGGATGGGTGATATGACCACAATCCTCGAAGGATCGCCAAATCCACGCCATTCAATGTTTTCCAGCAGTGACGGGTCGAGACTGCCATTGTCGACCCGTAGAACGATCGGTCTATCCGTTGTAAGTGCCTGTCTGAACGAAGCGGCAAAACCCTTGGTACCCGTCTTCATATCGATAACAGGTGGCGCGGCTCGGTGGCCGGCAGGAATACCCAAGCTGCCTTCCAGATAGCACACCTTATTGGAGGCAGCACCGCTGGACCCCGAGGAAGCGACATCGCTTTCCGCCAAATCCTCGTTGAGGGAGTACACCAAAACCATTGGAGCGTCGTATTCGTTGTATTCCAGGCCTTGAAGCAGCAGGCCCCAGAACTCGGAGACCTGTCGAGCCGCAGCCGTCCGTTCACCGATCTCACGCAGTGTTAACATCCGTCTCTCGGCAATTTTGCGGCGCGTCTTCTCGAACGCTGGGTTGTACAGCCCGACCACCCCGCCATCGGCGCCAATGAGCGGAATGATGGACCAGGAGAAATAGGTCTCTTCTAAGAAGCCATTGCGCATAATGAAAAGACAATCGTCATCCTTCATCGTCGCCTGAGCGTTTTTGAAGGCATTGTCGAAGACTTCCCTCAAGGCCTCCCAGATCTCGGACCACGCATCGCGATAACGTGCACCCATCAGAGTCGGATGCTTTTGACCTGCCAGCAGAACATAGGCCTCGTTGTATATCGCTATATGTTCTGGCCCCCAGTACATGGCTGAAGGGTGTGGACTGGCCATGATCAAGTTACACATCCCTCGAAGTTCGACAGACCAGTCTTGGATGGGACCCAGGCTCGTAGCACCCCAGTCGATACCTCTTGCAAATTGTATGTGCATGGGGAGAGAGGGCGACATGGGCAAGCGTGTCCAATCAAAATAGCCTTTCTCGTTGACGGCAACCAAGTCGGTGTCCAGATTGACGTGAGGGGGGACGGAGATTGCTCTCTGCTCGGAGCCCACCGGCGCAGATCCAGACAAAAGCTCCGAGTACCCCAGATCTCCGCTCGGCACGGGTGATTTGGGGTCGAGATTACTTGGAGAGACGTCTGGTACAGGCTCCGTCACCAACCGGTGCAGCGTGCGTGGCAGCTCGCCGCTGGTGCGCGGGGGAATGTCGAAATAGCCTTGCGATGTTGTGTCCCCACGAGCACCTCCACTAGAGGACGTCGACACGGAACCAAGGCCATGATATTGCTGCATGCCAACCCGACCAACACCATCAGCCATCAATGGAGGTGAAAGAGGATGCTGGCGACCATGGATCACCTTCAGCTTCTGCCGTAGTAGGGCGCCTTGCCATAGCCATCCTGCAAAAGGAAACGTAGGAACAATGTCGGGTTCCGTCAATGAGCTGAGAGCCCAGGCCTTAAAATCAGAGAACGGAGTCCCGACATCAAGCAAGAGAGTAGGGTCCTCGGACCGCCCCTGTACATGGTCGAAAAGAGGAACGCGATTCTTCAGCGCCGTATTTGCGAAGATCAAATTGAGGCGAGAAGGGTTGAGATTGACAGCATCGGTAACGTCAACTATAAATGTTGGCCGCTCGTCTAACTGCAGATATTCGACGACGGGGATCGAATGTAACACTTGTGCTTCGTTTGGCCGTCTGGGATCTGAAGTTGCGCCGCGCCCATGTCGACTTCCCGCACGGCCAGCCTCAGCCGACGTCCTAACCGGCATTGAACTTGCAGCTGTCGCTCTCGCCGACGCTGGTATTCTGGAAGAAGAGACCTGTTCTCCTTGACTGAGCGCTGTCGCAGCGGCCTCCAGAAGAGATATGTTGTTTTCCGCCGAGGAAGGCTGCATGTCCAGACCGGCAGAATTTGTGTCCTCGTCCTCCTCCTGCCCACCCCGTCTGCCACGCTGCTCCTCTTTCAGGTGACCATGCCTCGAAGGTGCTGACCCATTCGAAAAAGATCGCTTCGCGTACTTTAGGGCCGGTTGATCAGAAGAAGTGGAACCGATGGCGGTATGATGAGGGCGTTTCAATGATGGAGGAGTGACGTTTTCGGCAGCGGTGAGGGGATCGTGGGAAGGAGGACATGTTGGAATGTCGTGGGTATCCGGTGGGAGGGTCATTCAGAACGCGCATTCTCGGACCAATCGTGGCTACAACCAGATCTTCCAGGCAGAGGCTGAAAAGGTGTGGCCGGGTGGGGGAGGGCGAGCGAGAGAATGAGCCAAGGGAGGGTTCGCAGCTTGAGAAATGGGATTCAGGGCAGATAGCGATCAGAAATGACACATGAGCACAGGAGCCGTTACCACTACCAGCCCACATGCATCTTGGCCACAGTCCAACGAATGTAAGCGGGTTAGAGCTAGACGCAAAGTTTGAACGACAAGGCAAAGCAGCAGGGTTGACGACCTGGAATTGAGGAGGTGGTGGTACAAAAGTCACCAAGGACGTCGAGTGTTTGGTTGGAGTGGGAGGCTAGTTCGAGAGCGGACTCCAGGCCATCCACAGTAGGCAGTTGGGGGGTATTGGAGGCGGGAAGATGATCCGAGAGTAGCTTCCAAGGAGCGTATTCATCTGGTATGGGAATCTCGATAGGATTCCTCGCAATATTGATGGTGGAAAAGGGGAGGCCAGGTGGTTGAAAGACAGTATGAATATGCGGGTAATAGTAACTGGCGTGGAACATGGGTTAATATACCAATCAGACTGGTCAGCCGCAAAAGGAGATCGCGATGGAGATTCAACTGTTGCCAATGAGCTGAACTCGTGTATGAAAGGACAAGACTGTGGGAGAACTTGTGCTACTGCGATGCTTGTGAGTTTGTATCTGCGCAACTATTGCAGCTGGCGCAGCTGCGCATCTGGGGATCGTCGACTGCAACGCAGGCACAACGTCACGATCAGTCCACCCTCAACCTTTTCCACCTTGTCTTTCAGCACTTTCTGCTTCTTCAAGAAATGGTATTCTCACTTTCCGATCATGCGACCCTCCTCCACCCTGAGACGAAATGCCTTTTCCTGATCCTTTCTAACGCCGGCGCTTGACCCAAAAATAACCCCCTACATGAAACCTCCTGAATGACCCTGTTTCCGTACACGTCACCACTTTTAAGCCCATCCGATTGTCTCTTCAGTATCGCCCTAATGCCAGGTCAAGGCAGGCAAACGACGGAAGTCAACCAGTGTCAGCGTGGAGGTGGCCAGGACAGATCTTCTGAAAGCCCGTGGTCATTGACCTGGCCTCCTCGATTCGACTTGCAGTTTGAGATAATAACAAACAATACAGAAGAGCAAGTAGTCAGAGGGCCTTAGAAGACGACAGTCTGGGAGATGTTCCCCGTCATCCACGTCCTCCACGGGCTAGCTCCAGACTTCGGTCCCTGACAGCCTCTTTGGCTTCCCGCTATGAAAGTTTGGGAACATTTTCCAAGCCTAGTTGAAGCTTGAAAGCCATTGGAAAGCAAAATGACATACATAAGTCACGGCCTGCCGGGGGAATCATCGATCTGACTTCACAAATGAGTGGCACGGTCTGAAGAGAAAAAGGTCCTGGAGTAGCACTGGTATCCTATCCTTTTTGACAGTACTAGCTGTATCTGATATGGCACCCACATCATTGCTATTGAGCACTCTGGCCATATCAGAAAGTCTCCAGTCCCTGTCAGACTGCGCCACTGATGTTCGTGAACGCATGCTGGTCGTATATTGGCCCCCCTTTGCCTAGGCACCGCACGTTGCTGAGCGCATGTGGCCGCCAAGCTTTGGATCATCGATAAAGGCCCAAAAAGGATTAGCGGCCACAGATAAAGATGATCCGATCCGGTGCCCATGCCAGGCTGCGATCATTGTGATATCAATCCTATGAACCCCCAAACACTCTGTTCTGGCAATCAAGCAAACAGTATACCACCCTCTAATACCCCATATCAAGGCTGCGCCTGCAAAGCTCCTTTGGAAATCATCATTTGCCACGTCCATCAAGTCCCGGCCTTCTTATCGGCTCAAATCCAAAGAACTCAGCGTACCTCACCCACGAGTTGAACACGCAATAGTGACATATCTCCATCTCTAAAGCGCGAACAGCGAACAGCCAACGGCGATCCAGAACAGGGCGAGGTGCGGGCACCGAAGCCGTGAAGCAACCAACCGAAACTGCGAGGCCAAACAGCCAACTCCACTCCCTACACAGCCACTCCCCTGGCCAAGTCTTAACTGGAGGATTCCTTGGATTCTCTCCCGGGGCTGTCGGCCGTCCTTACCCACGCCTGGCACGCCTAGAATCTGCCCCGTCACCACTGTTGGCCACCGATCCCACGACGTCCCTCCCACGCTTATCCACAACTGACCACGCCTGCGTATTGCTGCCTTTTAGGCTCAGGTCCTTCCCCCGCCCGCCTCCCTGCGCCTTTCCCTCTCATACCTTCCAACATCCATTCCCCTTTCGGTGACCCTGCTTTGACAGCAAGTCTGTTACACCTCGTTCATTATTTTCTTCCACGCCTACTCATACGCCGATGGTCGACTCCGCCGACGAGCCTCCGCTGTCAAGTCGTCTAATCTCATGGGCTAAGACCAAGACTCCCTCAGCGCCATCTTCCGCTCCTCCCCATCGAACTCTCCCTGATCCTTCGGACCAATCTACTTCCGCGCGACACCGTCCAGACACCCGCCGACAAGATGCTGGGAGTAGCCCCTCTGCAGCTGGTCCTGCAACAACAACAGACCATTCCACGGATGGAAGAACGGATAAAGAGCAACAAAATCCACCGCTTGTGGACGAGAAAGGAGATGGAACGCAATCTTCCACCCTAGGAAATCCGCCTCCCAAGGACAAAGCGCCCTTGGTCAATCGTTTCTTCCGCGATGTCAAGCGCATCCTCTTCTCCAGTTGGGTCAATTGGCTACTCGTCTTTGTCCCAGTTGGCATCATACTGGGGATCATTGTCGACTGGATGGACAGCCGGATTGTGAGCCCTAGCGCTGTATTTGCCATCAACGCAGTCGCCATCATTCCGCTGGCCTCCCTTTTGTCGTATGCGACAGAGAGTGTCGCCATCAAGCTAGGCGATACCATTGGTGCTCTTCTGAATGTCACCTTTGGGAATGCCGTCGAGTTGATCATCTTCATCATTGCTCTAGCAGCAAAGGAGGTGCGCGTGGTCCAGGCCGCCGCCCTTGGTTCGATCTTGTCCAATCTGCTTTTGATCTTGGGCATGTGCTTTGTTGCCGGCGGTCTTCGATTTCGAGAACAATTATACAATTCCACGGTGTCTCAGATGAGCGCGTGCCTATTGTGTCTGAGTGTTATCAGTCTCCTCTTACCGGTAAGTATCGGGAAGGACAACAAACCCGTATCTCTGGCACGCTTAACTAATGTGTGTGCAGACAGCGTTTCATGCTTCATTCTCGAACACTGTGAAGGCGGATCATGTGGTATTGAAGGTCTCACGAGGCACCAGTGTGGTGCTTTTGTTGGTCTACATACTTTACCTCTTGTTCTCCCTGAAATCCCACGCCTTTATGTACCAGAGCACTCCTCAACATCTAATTGATGAGGAGTCGCATCCAGGAGTCCTCGCCGACATCCTCAACTCGTCCAGCTCTTCGAGTGACTCCTCGAGTTCCAGTGACAGTGACACGGATTCAAGTTCCAACTCGAACACGACGACCAAACGCATCAAGCGCGCACTCCGCCGCAAGCGGCGTAAGTCAACTTCAAGCACGAAGGAAAACGCCTCCGTGGTGACATTCACCAGAAGTTCATCCATGCTCACCGCCCACGGCGGCTCAATGATCCAGGCTACTTCTCTGACTCCGGCGGAGCTAGAACCCGTCTTTAGCGGTGACGAGGCTGACGTCGACGGCGAAGGAAGGGCAGCTCGTCACCGCTCTCGCTCACATACTGTTCACTCTCGCGACTTCGAAAGCGCCATTCCAACCGATCAGACTTCAGAGAAATCCAAGAGACGCCACCGAAAGTCGAAGAAGTCCAAACGTACCAAGAAGGACAAAGACAAGGGGAAGAGTAAAGAGTCGGAAAAGGAAAAGGAGCCCGTTGTGGAGACGGTGACTCATGAGAGCTCCTTGTCGACTGCGGATACGATACCACCACAAGTTGGATTTGCGTCAGATATCCAGGAGATCCCGAACGATGGCACCGTGAAGCGATCGTTCAATATTCGCAACATCTCCGAAGCTGTCAAGCCCGCATTTACATCCGCAAATTTCCCTCATCATCAAGCCACCGGACGGCCTCTTGCGATCCCTATTCGTCCCATCTCGCAACCACGGCCTACCCCCCGGCCTGTCCGTCGTACTGCTTCAATGCCGGACATTCTTCATCCGACGATGTCCAGCAATCGCCTAGTACCTACGATGTCTGCACCGGCCCAACATGACGCAACGTCACCGGAAAGTGCAACTGAGGTCCAAACGGAGAATGTTGTGGAGCCTCAGGCGCATCTGTCCCGCACCTCTGCTGTTGTCCTACTTCTGGCTTCGACCGGACTTGTCGCGTTATGTGCCGAGTTCTTGGTTGGCAGCATTGATTATTTGATCGCCAATAGCGGTGTCAGTCAAGCATTCATCGGACTGATCATTCTTCCTATTGTGGGCAATGCCGCCGAGCATGTGACAGCCGTGACGGTTGCCGCCAAAAACAAGATGGACCTGGCCATTAATATTGCCTTGGGTAGCAGCATTCAAATCGCGCTCTTTGTCACTCCTCTGATGGTCATCCTGGGGTGGATCATCAAGACGGATATGAGTCTGTATTTCAGCCTTTTCGAAACCGTCAGCTTGTTCGCCAGTGCCTTTATTGTCAGCTTCCTGATGATCGATGGCCGAAGCAATTACCTGGAGGGAGCGCTGCTCATTGCGGCATATGTTATCATTGCTGTTGCGGCCTTCTTCTATCCCACCTGTGATCTGAGTTCCGCGAGTGGTCCACTCGATGGCACCAATCCCGTCTGCTAAGATGATACAAGAGGACGACGGTTCATCTTGAGAGTGGGATTGGGGGGAATTAGGCAGAGTGTCGGGGCCCTGCTCCTCCAACTACATTCGTTTAAACGTTCTTAGGGGAAAGGAGGGACAGACGGGCTTGGGTGACGAGTTGGTTCACATTGACGGGTGGTTTTGGTTGCTATTCAACACATTCTTTGACTGGGAAAATGAGGCATGATCTGTTTGCCGGCGTGCTCGTCGCAGCTCCTCTGCGGTCGCCTGGATATGCTTGCAATTGACAGATGGGGATCACTACTTTGTGGTCATATTTGACTAACTCATACAGAATATGACTGGTATGGTTCAGGGCGCACGTACCGGACCTACATTTTGCTTGACCTTGATCGTCACCCTGCTTTGATTTGATTCTTGACCCGTTTTGTGGGCTTCTGTATTCTTTGTCAGTGTGATTATCAGTGTGCCTCATAGGTGAGCGGTGGTCTTTTGGTGTGACAAGCTGAGGCCTGAGGCCACCAATGGCCGCAAGACGGAGCGGGCCTCACCAGCCTTGTTGTACGGACTCGTAAAACAGCCACCAGCCCAAATCCTCTCTTCTCTGCATATCTATCCTCCAGCCATGACACACCGAAAAGTCAACTGCTTCGGATATGTTTACTGCTTTAGCCATCTCTAGCACTGACACCACGGGTTCCGTGTAGCCACAAGGTGGGATGGAGCTCCACTCACCCGCAGCCATTCGCCCTTCCGGCATGGTTGGCCTCACCCCTTAGCATCTTTGATCTTCACCGTTGGGGAACCACGGAGCAGCTCATGGCGGCCGAGAAATGCTTATCATGACATCGTCTTTGTTCTTATCTCCTTCGTCCTCTGTGAGTGGCAGCTACTGATCCCCCTGTGACTCCTCTAACCACTTGGCTTCAAGGACGATACGAGGATCCTGCAGCTACCCTGGACTGGCGGCCTCTCGACGGTCTATCGACTCGTGTCGCGCGAAACTCCGAGGCTCAATCTCTCTCCTCGTTCGTGGAAGATGGCACCATGCGATTTCCTGTTTACTTCATCGCACGGCGTTGATTTGGAGGCGAAAGAGCTGGCTTGTGACCCTGGTTGAGCATAGGCTCCCCCGCCATGCGACAAAATTGCATAAGAGGATTAAATAACTCCATGTTCCCGGATTCTGGTTTTGCATACTGGGAGACTTTTCTCGATCCCTGAAATTGCACATTTCCTAAACAGCGGGCGACTTCTGATCTCGTCGCCGAATCTGTAGCCATGGCCGCTGCACCTTCAGACACCAAAGGCCAAAGCCTCAATGCGACAGACATCAACCCTCCTTCCGAGCGGCGCGGCTCTCTTGTCGTCGATACCGCGCTCGCAAGTGAAGAAGATGCCGCGGTTCTAGCAAAGATGGGGTTCGTTATAACCTCTGGATCGCTCTGACTCGCTTCGCCAACAAATAGAGACTGATTGCTCGCTTGACAGATACAAACAAGAGCTCCGCCGGAACTTCAGCATGCTCGAGGTCTTCGGGATCGCCTTTGCTATCATGGGCTTGCTTCCTTCCATCGCGAGTACACTCGCCTATTCGATCCCCGCTGGACCCGTGGGCTTGGTTTGGGGCTGGTTCCTAGCTTCGGGCTGGATCTTCATTGTCGGCCTAGCCATGAGCGATCTGGCAAGCTCGATGCCGACGAGTGGCGGGTAGGTGGTTGCATCCATGCTGCTTGATTTCTTTGCGAGCGCTCTTCGCTCTTACAACTGACATGCTACTAGGCTTTATTACTGGACTCATTACTATGCATCGCCGAAATGGAGAAATCCACTAAGCTTCCTGGTCGGATACAGCAACACCCTTGGGTTGGTGGGAGGTCTGTGTTCGATCGATTGTTGGTGTGTCCATTCCCCATACCCGGCTAGGGACTAACTTAGCGATAGACGGATTCTCCCTGATGTTTCTCTCAGTCATCGTTATAGCCCGCGACGGAAACTGGAGCCCAAGCAATGGCACAATCTACGGAGTCTTCATTGCCACGGTAGCTTGCCATGCCGCCATTGCTTCAACCATGGCCCGGATCATGGGCAGACTGCAGACCGTGTTTGTCGTGATGAATTTCGTCTTGATATTTGCGACCATCATTGCCTTACCGATTGGAGCCAGCAAGCGCAATAGCGCCTCCTACATCTTTACGCATGTCGAGAACTTGACCGAGTGGCCCTCGGGCTGGACCTTCATGCTCTCTTGGCTCAGTCCCATCTGGACCATCGGTGGGTTTGACTCGGCAGTCCACATCAGCGAAGAGGCCACGAATGCTACCAAAGCAGCACCGCTAGGAATTCTATTCTCCATCGGTTCATGCTGGCTGTTTGGGTGGATCTGTTGCATTGTTATCGCAGCGTGCATGTCGCCAGATCCGGAAAGTATCTTAGGCTCGCCGTTTGGACAGCCCATGGCTCAGATCTACTATGATGCCCTCGGTAAAAATGGAGCTTTAGGGTTCATGGCCCTGTTGATGATTGTCCAATTCTTGGTGAGCATTTCCACCATTTCCACGGTGAGGAGAATGGTGTCTGACTGACGTGCTCAGATGGGAGTCTCAATTCTGGTTGCCGCTTCTCGGCAAGCTTGGGCGTTCTCTCGTGACGGAGCATTGCCCCTATCCAGATTCTTCCGACACATTTCCAAGAAGTTTGGCTATATTCCCGTCCGCACGACGCTTGGGTGCGCCACACTAGCAGCCGTGCTCGGTCTTCTTTGTCTGATCGCCCCCGCTGCCGCCGCAGCTCTGTTCTCTCTCGCTGTCGCGGGCAACAATCTTGCATGGGGCATTCCCATCCTCTGCCGTCTGGTCTGGGGTCAAAAGAAGTTCAGCCCCGGCCCTATATACACCGGTAGAGCTTCGACGCCACTCGCTTGGGCAGCCGTTACTTTCCTGGTGTTCGGTATTCTGCTGTGCATGTTCCCTGTGGGCGGGCCGAACCCGACCGCCGACAGTATGAATTACACCTGCGTGATCAATTCGGCGGTGTGGGGAGGGGCGCTGCTCTACTATTACATTGACGCCCGCAAATGGTTCCGGGGACCACAGATTACGATCGATCTGAATCAGCTCACCGAGGAGCAGGCCGCGGCGCTGAGGGAGGAAGGGCTCAAGGAGGAAGGGACGAGTGGGCATGCTGTTATCGGTGGTGAGAGCACAAGCGTTTCCGCCGATCTGAAGGACAGCTGAGAGGGCAGAATCGGTTGTCGATGCTTCTCACAGGATACCCAATGTCTGGCGCTGCCATGGTCGGCTGTCTCGACGATGGCTAGGCACGCCATACCATAGAAACTACTCAATGTAACTTCCTCAACCCTACGTACGGAACAGAACAGAGACCGTGAATCTATCCAACTCTCTCGTTGAATTCGCAAGTGAGACTACGGGGATATCTGACAACATTGTGCCCCGAGAGCGAGAATGTTCACGACAATTTTCCCGCCTCTGCAACCCGTCAATATTGGACAATGAGTTTGACGCTGCCCAGAGCCAATGTAAATGAGGCACCAATCATATGTTTTCGACACAAAGATACGTCGCAGTCAGTCACTGTTTCCCCTCAACTGGGTCAATACTCGCCCAACAGGGTCAAATCTCGCAGGGGGGTCACGTGCAATTTTCTGCCGCACCCCCTTTTCCCGCGAGCCTTGCCCATTGAGAGGCACCGCTATTCATAGGCCACGACAGTGAATTTGCATTGCACAATGACTTGACAATGGATGCAATTCACTACCAGACAATAGATTGTGTCGGTATCCCAATAGGGGGAGAAATTATTCATTGTTGCAGCGCCGACCCGCCAGCCTCTTTATTCCCATTGAAGTGACTCTGCGCCAAAATTAGGACAATAACCTATTGTCCACCAGTTTCCTCCTCCCTGCAATAGAAAAGTCCATTTCCCAGTTCCAAAAACCAGTTAGTCTCCAAATATCATATATAGATTCATTTCCTCTCTTCGAGCACCTCCGTTGAGTAGATCTGACCGGTCTTCGTCTTGTTTCCTCTGTGAAAGAAAGTCTCCTTTCTCGCTCGCAATCTCAAGACCACGACACCATTCTTCTCTCTGCTCTTGCTGGCTCTAGTCAAACCAACTCGACAAGCTCCAAGCTCTCCTTTCTGACATCTTTCCCGCTCAAGCTCAAGCTCAAGCACATCAACTCTTCTCCCTGCTGCTGCTTGTCGAACCAGTTCGAAAAGCTTCAAGCTCTCTTGTCTCCTGTCCTTGCGCTCCTCTTTCCCAGAAACTCATCAAACTCACCACCACCACCACCACCACCACCACCGAAACAATGGCTGCCGAGAGGTACGCAATCTTCTTCCCCGAAGCCGATGGCTATCTCTTCTGTGGTCCGCTGGGCAAAGGAGCCGAAGGATTCACCTCGGTCGTCCGTTCGATTGTCGACAACCAGAACTATGTCAGAAAGAAGACCAAGGCCACGTCCGCCTCGTCAAGCCACAAGGAAGGCATTTACTGTGCCGAAGTCAGTCTCTATCGCCCACATCCTCGAATCCCCGCTCTCGTCCACTCGCAAGACTTCCAGGTCCTTCCTCCCGGCCATCCGCGCGCTCACGACTTCAAGTCCACGTCAATGCTCTTCTCGTACTGCAATGGCGGAACCCTCGAGCGCTTTCTCGCCATTCTCGAGCGTGAGCGTATTCTGGCGCCGGAAGTTCTCGTCTGGCACCTTCTCGACAACCTCTTCGAAGCCATTGAGCATCTCCACCGCGGCACTACCTCCATCTCCCATGGTGATTTGCATGAAGGCAACATCTACCTCCATTTTCCGACCCCGGAGAGCAGGCTCCCGGAATTCTTCATCGGAGACCTTGGTATGGCGAGACCGGTCGATCAGAGCGTGTGGCAGGTTTCAGGAATCCCGCCCACGCGCCAGTTGAGAGACATCAACGTGATCAAGGACGAGGATGAGCAGGCTCAACGAGAGCACCAGATCATGAGAGACGTCGGCGTCGCTCCCCAAGATCTACCCCCGCAACCACCATCCCGCACCAAGCAGCTTGAGCCCATGCTCGACGACGTCAAGGCCATTCACAGCACCTTGTTCAGACTCCTCCAAGGCCGCGGTCAAAATCCCAACAACATGAGATACGCACCCTTCAGGGACGGCGCCTGGGTAAACAGAATCATGTCGACCGACCCGAGTGACTATAATGCATTCGTGGCACATCGACCAGCTGTCAGAGACATTGCCCAGCGCGCTCGAGAAACATCCGACGTCCTGCCAGACTTCCAATGGACCCGACAAGACCGATACAGAGACGACTTCCCTCCTGGGGTTTCTCCCATTCCCCCCTTCCCTTGGACGAGGTACAACCAACACCTTGCCAACCACCCTGCCCTGAGAGCCCGACTTGTCAGAGACTGGCAGTATACGCCGACGCCGGAGATCCGGCTCTTCCAAACCCGCCACCACCTCCTGCAACTCTCCACCGACGTTCCAGGCCCCTGGAAGATTGCGCGTGTCGCCCCAGGCACGCTCAGGGTCCTGGCCGTCGAAGGCCTGACCTTCGGCCTGCATGTGCCGTCGGTCAAGGACAACTGCCCAATGACCCCTAGCGGTCGAGCGTTCAACCACGACGACCACCTCATGGTCAACCAGCTGGTTGCCACGGATGTCGATCGCGTTGGCATCGCCAACATCGCCACCGCTGCCATGAGCAGTTTTCCCACGCCCAACCAAGCCCGGCTCTTCGACGTGGACCCGGAGTGGAGCGAAGAGAGGCTCTCGAAGCAGGGCCAGTTGACGCTGCGCGCACCGGTATTCGTGCCGGCGCCGCAACCGTCGCTGCCTGCTCCGGAGCCGCCTCTCCCACCTCCCCCGGCAAGCCCGGTGCCGCCACGACAACCGTCGCCGACATCGTCGGAAGAGGCAAAGGCGCTGGAAGAGGCCTTTACGGCAGAGCAGACCCCGCCGCCGCCAGAGACAGAGCAAGCCCCCGCGGCTTTGCACCAGACTCCTCCTCCGCCGCCATCACAGACTCCTCCTCCTCCACCACAGACTCCTCCTCCTCCTCCTCCGCCACCACAGACTCCTCCGCAACAGGCCACTCCTGTTGCCCAACAGACCTCCCCCGCCGCCTCCCACCAGACTCCGCCAGCGGCACAACCTGCTGCAGAGGCCTCGCCAGCCTCAGAGAGTGCGCCAGCTCAAGAAGAGCAGGCTAACAGGGTCACCAAGAAGACCAAGGCTGGAAGAAAGGGGGCCAAGGGCAGGGGCAGGGGCAAGGGCAGAGCCAGAGGCGCTGGCGCCGGCGCCAGAAACCCGCCGACAAGAAACCATCCTGCCGCCGCGCGGCCAGCCCCGCCGCCCAGCAGGGTCACGACCAGAAGCATGGCGAGAAAAGAGGCCATGGACAAGATCATCTGGACCAGAAGCAGGACCAGAGCGGCGGCGGCGGCGGCAGCGGCAGCACAGAGGCAGTAGAGGAAGAAGGAAAAGGTCCGCAGAGAGGACAGAGATGGGTGGAGGAAAGGGAAAGGGAAAGGGAAAGTGACAGAGACAGAGACAGAGAAGGTGGATTGATAGAGCTTGGGTTTATCAGCACCAGTCTGGAACTGGAAAGGATGGGCCAGATGGAAAGAGGAATGCTAGTCAACGGCGGCAAGAACTCTAGAGGAGTTCAACCAAGAATGGATTGACGCAGTGCGTCTCCTGAGAAGCGCTGGAACGTAGGACGTTGGCTAGCGTGAACAGAGGAATAAAAGGCATGAAACTTTTGCTTGACGCCGGATCCTACATGGCTGGAATACACAGTCCCCTCCCTCCCACCCTTCCCCCCCCTCTCTCTATTCGTACACAAAAGGAGATGATTGACCAGCAAAGTCAGATCATCGTATCCTTTATTCCCTTTCCCTGCCCTCCCAACTTCATTCGCGTATTGTGTTGTAGACAGAACCAACAGTACCTAGCGCATCTTTCACGCCCAAGCATCGCCGCTGCGGACGCGGGGCTTCTTCACGCCCGCGGCCGACGGCAGGATATCGCCCTTGTCCTCGACCCGCACCTCGTACTCGTGCTTGACGCGGATCTCGTGCTCGTTGATGATCAGCCCGTTCTCTGAGCCCTGCCTGCTCGGCCCCCGCGCCGTCTCGCTGCCCGCCTCGTCCGACTCTTGCATGTGCACGAAGCCTTTGCTGTCGCGCCGGATGTGCGACCGCGTGTGAGACAGGGTGCTGCTGAGTTCCATCGTGTGACCCGCCCCAGACATCTTGGATCGGAGCCCGCCCGTGCCGCTGCGTCCGCCTCCGCTGCCGCTGAGGCCGTAGTCCTTGTCCGTGCCGCGTTGGTCGATGAAGGTGCGGATGAAGAGTCGGAGGATCGGCGCCGTCGTGGCGATGGGGATGCTGTAGTTTTCGATTCTGGACAAAATTGTCATGTTAGTCAATTTTTGTCATGGTTTTGCCAATGTGGATGTATATCTGTGCTTACTTGACCCAGAGTATGAACGGGACTATGTTCCAGGTGAAGTCCAACCTGCTGCCCAGAGCCGAGAGAAGGTATGTCTTGACTATTGAGGCAACACCCGACAACAACAAAGGACCGCAGATCAACACCGTCTGCCATAGCCGTTGCGTCCGGATCCCGCGATCCAGTCTCCTGAACCGGGTGAGGAAGGAGTTTTCGCTGCTGTTCTTGGCTCCCCGGAACATGAATTGCCAGAGCTCGAAACCGGCAAGGTAGGTCAGCGTGAAGTCGATGACACAGTTGAAGGCTGAGTGATGGTCAGATACCGTCCTCGACGCAGAATCCGAAGCCACTTACCACCCTGCACATATCCCACGGTTGCTTGCACTGTCGGTGCCTGGCACACAACTGACCCGTCCGCCGGCAGCGGATCCCACATGTAATGGAAGTAGGCGGCCCGGTCGACAAGTCGATAGGGGTTGGGTCCGCATTGCAAGAAGATTTGTAAGATGGTGAAGAGGTTTGCGATGATCTGTACCACGAGGCAGACGATGACGATGATCCGGAGACTCCTTCGGTTCTGAGCAAAGCAAGTGTATAGGAAAAGGATCACGCCCGTTCGAGACCACATCGAAGCAGCGACGGCTAAGGGTTGAGAGACAAAATCCCATTTCATGGCCCGGTTTCTTTCTACCAGTGTCAGATAGAAGAAATGTCTCCCCAGTCCCCATTCCCAACTATGCAGTGGTCAGTATCAGAGCCAGCAAACCGGAAAGGACAATAGTCAGAGTTGTCCATAACTTGCCTCTTCCAAATCATTGCCATGTGCCCGACATCAAAGGCATACCCAAGGGCGAAGAAGAAGTCCTCCAGACCCCATACTCGCTGCGGCCTCGAGACACTGGGAAGAAGCCACGAGATCCAAGATTTGACGCCGAATCGGAACAAGAGCACGAAGAATACGAAGCCGGTCAACACCCAGCATCCTATAAAGATACTCGTCCCTGCCCACCGTCAGTCTCCCTTGCACTCTTGGGTATACAACTTTCATACCTCTGTTCACATCGGGACCGTCTGGTCTTGGGACTTCCATGTTTGGGCTCGTTGAAGTTTGCACCGCAAGCAAGAGTCGTGCGGTTGGGAGAGGGCCGCTCGTTTTATCCCACTGGGAACTGTCGACTCGTGCTCCTATGGAGTCTCGCCTGTCCCTTGCAGATGCTCTTCGACCAGCAGAAGGATGCACGGACAGCTTCCGAGAGCATGTTCCTTGCGCACTGGACGAACCTCTCGGCACAGGTTTGACGAAGCCCCCTAGACTCAGGGCGGCATTGATCTTCCACCTTGTTCGAGGTAGACCAACGCACCTCGGGGGCTGGCCACGACTCCGACGGGGAAAGCACTGAGCCTCAAACACGCGAGAGGACAGGGCCTAGTCCTTGATCACACACGCCGCGTGGATCTTGCGACACAGGGCTGGCTTACCTAGGTACTACTGGAGACTCTCGTCGCCGGACAATGGCCAAGGACTGCTCCTATCGGCCAGCCCCTTTGTCCCTCTTAGCGTTCTTGAAAAGACGACTCCAATGATGGTTGAGACCCTAGAGGTCGCGGGAATTCCTCGAATAGGAATATTTTGTGCTCGGGTATATGAACCCTGCCTCCACTGTCGGCTGGCAGGTCAATAGTGGAAGAGGCTAGAGATAAGAGCGTCAGGTACATTGCTACTGATGCCTGTGCTGTGGAATCAGTGCGTGTACACGATTGGGCGAGGTCACTTACCGCTCCTTGGCCACCAAGGCGTGGGCAATCAGAGCGTACAGCAGTTCCTGCCTACCATGGAGTATACCGGGAAGATTACCTGCCACTAGGTTTGCAGCTGCCGACTCTGCTGCTCGTCAGTGGTCAGTATTAGCCCACTCAGTGAGTTGCTCTTTTGACATCAAACTCGCTAATTATAACGAGGCGCCTTTAGTGCTCGAAGATTGATAGCCATGCAAGGATACTCCCGGCCCGTTCACCCCGTCGGCCGTCGATCTCACCATCACGCCCCGCTACTCAGACGGCTCGCTACAAAGAGGTAAAGGCGCACGCACCCTGAGCTGTCCAAGCCAGATTTTCCGCTAGTTGAAGCTTGCTGGTCAGGGCTCATTGACACGTTCTCACCCCTACTAGGTAACCATGCTTCAGTCAGGCCACGAGGTCGGGGGAAAATCTCGACATGTTGTTCCCCGGCGGAAGGTCCTATCCAGGTAAGCAAACGCACAATAGAGCCTTGTAGCCTCTTAGAGGGAAAGAGATGTCAGCCACGGCTGTCACGTCTAAACGGCATAAGGCCAATGTTACAAAGGATGTTGGCATTAACAGCACTCGCAGAAGAGTACCTCATACCGTCAGACTCTGTCAGATTAAACCCGGAAATATCGATCTTCGTCTCGGAAAAAGTGCCAGCCACTGACCGGGGAAAGCTCCTGGAAACAGAAGCGATGCTCATTCCAGGGCGAGACTCATCAGAACTATTACCCTAGAGCTCTAGGCTGCCGCGTCGGACGATCCCAGCTTTCTCATCTCGACAAGGCCCTCCCCAGCGACGGGATATGCCTCGAAAGTTACTTCCAAGCCCACTAATGCGGCCATCTGCTTCCACTCGCGGCTGCTCCTGATTCTCCCGGCGTACAGTTGAATCATGGTGGCGTGCATCTTCCCATAGGTGGAATTCTTTGCGAACTCGTGGATCAGCATGCGCGAGTAGGGCGCCATCGCATCTGAAACTTTCTTCATCAGCCGCAACGCCTCGAGGTCTGACAAATTGTGGTAGATGTGTGTCAGGCTGTACAACAGAGCCCCTTTGATGGACTCGGGAGATTCATCCTTGAAGTCCCAGTGTTGAATCGTCAGTTGGTCAGCGTTCGTTGGATCGGGTTGATATTCTTGCAAAACAAGATTCTCTCTCTTCAGGTGCGGGTACGCCTCCTTCACTTCTAGAAGCATCTCTCCTCGGCCGCCTCCGATGTCGACGACAGCGATGTCGTTGGCCTTGTTCTTCAAAACAGAGCCTAGATCATACCCAAAAGATTTCACCCGGTCTGGCATGGAGCCAAAGCGGCCAAATTTGCCCTCCATGAAGGATGAAAAACTCGGCATACGTCCTTGCATGTGCATTATGGAATAGGTGTGCTCGTTGACAAATCTCTCCTCGCCAATCATTTTGTATCCATACTGCGTGGGTGTTTTGTTTTCCTGGAATGGGTACTCGAAATTTGTGTCTCGAAGTTGTCTCATCAAGAAAGCTGCTGACCAAAGGGGCTCTGTGGTGCTTCTAGGCTCAGTACTTGATGGGTTTCTCGAGCCGTTTCACTTACAAATGCAACATGCCGTGGAGAGAGGATGGCACTGCCACCATGTGAGCAGTGAGAGGGTTGACCTGAAATGTTCTATCATCGACCAGGTCTACCAGACCCAGGCCGGCCATCGCGAACATGGTGTCCTCTACAAATGTCAGACACGCCTTCGAATCCGACATTATCCAGACCTGTTAACCGCAAACCTGTGTTCACCGTCAGCAAGGCCTCGTCCACGGAGCGGATAGCGTACATAGCGGCGAGAGCTGTTTGTCCTCATCGCTCCTTTCAGCGTCGGAGGCTTTGGTCAGCTCTTCGGCTGTTGCAATTGGCCCAATCTGGTTGAGCAAGGGGAAGAAATTGAAATGAATGGCCACTGGGACAAACCCGAGGGCTGCGACCTGTGCTCATGGTTATTATTTTTGGCCTCTGCATCCTTCCCAGACTTCGGTGTTCTTACTGGAGTTACGGTAGACGCCAGAACCGCCCCTGGCTCGCTCATTTTCTTTGACATCGAGAAGAGAGCCAGACACAAACAGCAACACACGAATTCAGCGAGCCTGATCGCATTAGAATTTCTCAATGGAGCCATCGAAAGGCCAAGGCTTCTTACAAGCCCGACTGCGCCACGCTTCCCAAAGCGGGCAATGCAATGTTTCGCTGTTGGGTGACGGAATTTCGTTTGTGTTGATCACGGCCGTGGTTCGTCGACGCCCTGTCCGTCTGCTTGTACCGTGGCTTTTAGGTTGATCGTTTGCGTGAATCTCCTCCACCCGGGGAAAGATGCTACGTCTTCCGCCGCGCGCGACAGTCGGCAGCTTCCGGGAGATCCACCCTTCAAATGGGCTATGGGCTGTGGAGACAGCTGCTGCCACGAAGGAGGAACGGGCGGGCGGTGGGCTGATCTTCTTCGCTTATCCTTCAAGGCGCCGGAACTCCCCCGACCTTAACCACACAAAAGAACAACGGGGACACAGTGTAGCTGTCAACGAGGGAACTATTAAGGGTGTCTGTCTGGTGTATACTATGGCTTTTCCTCCAAGCCACTGATTGAATGGATGATTGCTCAAAAGAGCCCGCGACCAATTTCCCCGAAAGGGACTCCTGTGGTTTCCACTGCCGACTAGGATACGTTCTCGTCTGGCTTTGCATACCCTTGCAAGGCCCTTGGCGAGAAGCAAGCTATCGCCCCAAGTGCTGAGCTAGCAGACTTTTCATTGGGAGTATCCATGTTGCCTGGAAAGCACTATGCTTTATCTCGCGTTGCAGACCCCAAACCTCGTCCCTGTTGGTTCAGGTATCCCCCTGGTCTTATCAGCCTCCTCGGGGCATTTTGGCGCATTCCCCCTTCCTCTAAAGCTGCATTCAAATGCACGAGCTCCAGACTCTAGGACGGGCCGGCGGCCGGATCTGCACCATTTTTGCCTTGAAACGAATATGTCCCCGGGATCGCTCCAAGGCGGCTCATGCACCTATCGAATCTTGGCTGCCGGCTGTTCGACACATGGTCCGGGGGGGTGGGAAGGCCGCTCTGCACTGTTGCCCCCTAAGCAAGACAGAATATGTCTTTTTCTCTACGCGAGGTGGGGGAGATGAGGACCCGAGCTGGTGCCTCTGGAATGAGATCGAGCCCTTTTCGAGTCTCGACCTGCCCTCGCCTCCTGCTGCGCATGGAGCAACTAGCTGACCACGTTGTAGACGAGCTCGTGGCTCCCTAGATCTAGAGAACAGCGTCTGGAATTTTCGACTCCTGAATAATTTTCTCCTCATTGTATCGTCCTCTTGTCATTAACCTGTGTACCACACTTTGACGTTTCAATAGCGACAGCCTTGACCATTTCCTTCTACTTCACGGTAATCATGAGTGCTCCTTCCTCTTCATCTGGGGCCGTCGACAAGCCGTCCATGTCGGAGAAGAACGTCAACGCGGAGAGCACGGTTGTCACTCTCAGCAACGAAAATGACCAGCCCAGCATCCTCGACGGGCTGGGTTCAGAGGACAGCCAGAGTCCGCAGAATTGGAGTCCATGGAAGAAGCGGCTTCTGTTCCTCGCGTTGATGTCGAGTTCAATACTGGCCGACGGGTACGTATCTTGTCTCTTGCCTCTTGTCAAAATGCCGAAGCTGACATTCTGGACAGAGGCATGACCTGGGGCGCAACTCTCGTGGCTCCTCAGGCCATCGAATGGCACACCTCCATCACGCACTCGGCCACTTCTCTCAACTACGGTATCCTGCTACAGGGCTTTGGCGGCATATTCGCTGTCCCCTTCATCGATGCATATGGACGGTCGGTTGTTTCCAGACTGGAACATGGCTTTGCGTTGCTGATTCTCCTTGCAGCCTCCCCGTCTGGCTCTATCCCCAGATTGTCACCCTCTTTGTCGTCCTTGGCTGCGTTTATGCCCAGTCATGGTCCGTTTTCACGGCTCTACGCGCCCTTCAAGGTCTCTTCGGAACCGTGCCCCAGGTGATTGGCTTGCCGATTATTCACGACATGTACGCCCCGCACGAATGGCCACGATACATCAACATCTGGGGAACGACCTTCCTGGTCGGGCCTTTCCTCTTCCCTGCCTTAGCGGGATACATTTTGCAGGGTACCGGCTCCTGGCGTGACTGCTTCAAGGTCCTGACCGGCTTCTACGGATTCTCCACGCTGATGATCCTGGCATTCGGCTACGAGACATACTACAACAGGTCGACCGGCGTCCAGCAAACCAACCGGGTCAAGTCGTTTCTGGGGATCGGAAACACCAATCTTCCAAAGGCAAAGACACTCTCAGAGTCGACTATCAACATCATCAAGCTCACCTTCACGCTCCCCATCCTCCTCGTTGGTCTTTCCACCATGATCAACTTCACATGGCCCATCGGGATAACCACGACCGTTGACGCCTTTGTTCGAGCACCTCCTTACCTATTCGGCAATGTTTCTGATGCCTCCATCCGTTTTGCTGGTGTCATCGGCGCGCTTCTGGGCTTCTGCTTTGGATACTTCTTCAATGAATGGATCTACAACGGATCTGGTGGAAAGCGAAAGGCCCACTGGCGCAGTGAATACCGACTGCACGGTGTATGGTTCCCGATCGGCAGCATGGTGTGTGGCCTGCTGACGTACGGTCTCACGCTCAACTACGGAAAAAGCTGGGTTGGACTTGCATTTGGGTGGGTCATGGTGAACATCGGCTTGGTGGGCACCATGGTTGCCATCACTGCCTTTGCACTCGAGAAATATCCCACCCACTCTGCCGTTGTGTCAGCCATTATCAACATGTGGCGCACCTGTGGTGGATTCGCCGTCGGCTACTTCCAGCCCAGTTGGATTGCGAAGGACGGTGTGGCTGCGGTCTTTGCAACCCAGGCTGCAGTCGTGGCTGTCTGCGCTGTGATTCTCATCGGTGCGGCCATTTGGCTTGGAAGGCGTGCTGCGAGCAGGAAGACTGCGGCGGATGTCACCGGCGAAGCGTGAGCCTTGTTTTGTGGATTGATTCGGAACATCGAGAAAAGCAACACTGAAGGGATTTTCTATTTTCATTTGTGTACAGGTGGCGTGGTCTCCATTGAAGCGAAGGCACGCGAAGACTAGTGAGGAAATATAGAGATAGTAATTCGATATGCCCGCGCAAAACTTTACTCGGAGAGATATTGTTTTACTCCAAGGCCAGCCTTGTTGTCCTCGATATAGATAGATGCACTTCCTCTTTTTCCCCATTCCCCATTCCCCACGTCGCACAATACAAAGCTCGAGGGGAGCACGCAGGCAGGAGATAAATGAAGGCAGCCACGTAGTCCGTGAATCTCCTGCCAGGCCGCCGCCCGTATCTCCACCGCAACATGAGAGAAAGTGGAAACTACTCAGACCTCGAAGCCGTCCGTGTCCTCGCATTGTCTGATCTCAGATTGTTCTTCTGCACACTTCCTGCTCGTGGATGGCGACAGTCGGTCAGTCAGTCAGTCCATCTTCCTAGCAGTATTCAATCGGACCCAGTTCGTCGCCCTATGGGTTCCCTCTTCCCCTCTAGAATTTGCTTCTGCGGCCTCCTGTCCGGTCCGCTGGTCTGCTGTTCCCTCAAGCCTGCCACCTTCTCTCCTTTTCCAAGATATTTCACAATCAAACTTTGCTACGCTGATGTCCTGTAAGTATTTTGGGAACGCTCGGGTGACAATGATTACTTCTCAGAATCCTACATAGGCTTCCATTCTTGGAGCGGCGTACAGATCTCCCACTGAACGCTCCCTATCTGTCTACAATTGAACGAAATTTCAGATAAAACAAATGAAAGATAGTCCTCCACTGCCACGATACCCATTGATAATACCTCGCTAGCCGCCGCCCCCGTGGGAGAGAAGGGACTCTTATTTGGATCTCGGCAACCCTTCAGCGAGGACTCCGGCCCTGACTAAGGGCAGCAATATTCATTCCTGACGCAAAGGCCGAGTGACCGGACTCGGCAAGAGACGGGTTTGCTCTCGAGGAAGCCTCAGAGTCACCTTGAGATCCTTCCAGCGTGTGATTGTGCTCGGTCAACAGTTTCTTCTGGCGAAGAAGCTCGTCTGGGCTGAGGAGACCTTGTTCCTGTGCATGTTCCAAGAGAGCCACCAAGAAGTTAAAGGCGAACGTGGCACAGTCCGAGGCCAGGACTCGATGTTCTGCGGGACAAGAACGTCAGAGCGAGATACTTGAGCTGGTTTTCGGTCACGCGGACCCGATATAAATCCACGTATCGGTGGTACTCAAGTCCCCTCCCCCAGTCGTCCAGGCCCAGCTGCAGAAATGCTGTACAGTGGGAAGAAGATGAATTGGGCGCTAGTAAACGGCGAATGCAGATTCTTGCAAAGCTTGTAAGTTTCAAGATTGTCCTCGTTGCGTGACAAAGTATTGAAATGACACAAATGACACACATTTCTTGAGTAACGGCTCGGAAGCGGAGGTTTGCTACTGACCACACAAGTTTTTCCGAGGTGCGTTCCGACTGGGTGGGCGGAACGATTCCCATTTGTCGCAGCTTACTACCCCGGAGGAACGTGGTTGAGCTCGATGCTTCGCGGGACAAAGCCTGCACTCTCCAGTCTTGAGGTTGTCATCGCTTCATCCCCAGAGGTGTCCTTACACAGAGTGCAGTGGGTGTCTCCTCCAATGGCTCTTGCTTCGGCATTGATCTGCCCGATAGGCTCCCTTGCATTTTGGGTTGCATTGACTCCTCCCCGGCGTCTGTATCCCCAGCTTTTTAGTCATTCATGATCCGGTGGGGAAACCTTGGAAGTGTCTCCGTGAGCTATGTACCCTCTGTGCTGGAGAGGGATCGGTCGGAATACTGAGGAGCAATGCCGGTTTCGAAAGCGCCAGAGCAGTGTGACCGCTGGTGTATATTTCTAGCAGCAGCTGGCATACAAACCATGTGTCGCCTCGTATGGGCATGCCGAAGGAATACTAACACCTCAATTCACGTCTTTCCACTTTCAGATTCATCATATTCTGGCTCAATCAGCGTCATCTTCACGTCGCTAAGCTCATGGCTACGACAATTGCTGTCCTCGGGGCGACGGGGAAAACCGGTCGTGAAGTGCTTCAACGACTTCTGCCACGGCAAGACGTGGACATCCAAATTTATGTCCGGTCAACTTCAAAACTCGTCAATCTCTTTCCATCACTTCCGTCGAACCCTCGTGTTTCCATCTTTCAGGGGCCGCTTGGGGACGTCGAAAACATGCGCAAATGCTTGAACGGCGCACAACAGATCATTTTCACACTCGGGGAGAACGACAATCTTCCCGGCGTCAGCGTGATCGAGGACGGCGCAAAGACCGTCATTGCAGCGCTGGAGGCGTTGCGAGAGGACCAAAAGCAAGATTGGCTTCGCCCGCGAGTTCTGCTGTTGTCGTCTGCAACTTGGAATCCCACCTTGGCCGCTGTCCGACCTGCCCTGGTCCACTGGGCTATCAAAACCGCCTTCGTCCACCCTTATGCAGATCTGCGTCGCGGTCAAGCCGTCTTCCTCGCCGCCCCATCCCTGGCCAGCGTCCTGCTCGTCCAACCCAACGGTCTTATCGACGACGAGCCCAGCGGGCACGAGATCAGCGTCGACCGAGCCAGCCTGACCGTGACGTATGGAGACCTGGGCGCCGCCTTCGTCGACTTGGCGTGCATGACAGAGTTCGATGACCTGCCGGCGGTAGGCGTCTCAAGCAGAAACGGCGACAACGGTCTAAAATATGGCCCCATCCTCGGATATCGAATTATCAGAGGCCTGTGCGCGACGTATGTCCCGGGATTTTGGTACATGCATGGATTTGTGGTTTCGGTCGTGGCGACTTTGTCATTCAAACGGAAGGCGGAGTGAGACTATAATATATGTCTCCCACTCCGCATGTCTGCGCGGTGTAATTTGTACTATGGCAACGGCTGTATCTACTCGGATAGTATGCTAGTAGCTGAATACTCAGACCTTATTGAAGAGGCGGCTTCTGTTGCACACCGTGATCGAAATTGAATCCTCCATGTCACCACTGTCATCATTTCAGTTTTACTCTTAGAGTACTCGTAGCCGGTGACTTGCATGCATCGAGCCTTGGAGTTGCTTTGAATGAAACCAGCATTGGAACCACTTCTACCCTGGAAAGCTTTTGCCGCCTCCTTACATTACTATATGTACCCAGCCTTGGAGTAATACTCCCTTGCACCGTCGTGGAGTGGGAAGGGAGGTTGTGCCATCTTCTTCGGCTCGAGTGGATAACTCAACGGGCTCTTCTCCGGGGCGAGATGTTTGTACTGTCCTTCAATCAGGTGCCTCGTCTCGACCAGGCACCAGGCAAGAAGATACGCTACCTCCCGGGGCATGTCGTCTCTGACCAATACCACAAAGTCCGAGAAATCCAGCGCCGGCAGCTCCTGGGCCAAGTTCTTCCAGAACCCCGCGGGGAGGTAGTTCGACCTCAGGCCGAGAGATCGGTGTAGGGCCTGCAAGGCATCCGGCTCGGCGGCGAGAGGGACCAGTTTGTGCCCCTCGACCAGCCCGCTCCACCACGGCGTCATGATGGCTTCTTGAAGGAGAGCGTCGGCTTTGCCCTCTTCCACCAGCGCCACACATTGCTCTGGCCTTTGGGCCGTCAGGACGGTCCCGCCCCACTCATCCACCACGGTTGCCTTCGAGATGCCGTGCGCGTTCAGAAACTCCTCGGCCACGTAGCCGATGAAGTTCGTCCCGTCGTTGACCGAGGTCGCGATCCGCAGCGCCGGCTTGCGCTCCCGAAGCTCCGCATACGTTTTGACGTTGTGCTTCGGGTCCACGGCGAGGACCATCCGGTCGTTCTGCGGGAGGACGCCCAAGGCGCGCAAGTGCGGCATCGCTGTCGTAAATGGGCTTTCTCCGGTAAGGGCCCTTTTCAACAACGCGGCGGGAGTGGCAATGGCCAGGTCGGCGGCGCCCTCGTGGAGTTGCCTCAGCGCGTCGAGGCCGCCGTCTCGTAGGCTCCAGATCGAAGTCCGGCTCCCGGGACCGGCGCGGTCGCAGAACTCTTGGGTCAGCCACGAGCAGATCCGGTGGAAGTTGGCGCCGCCCCAGTCGCCGACGAAGCTGAGAGTGTAGGATCTGGGGAGTGTGGGCTCGCCCTTGTCATTGACCGTGAGGCCTTCAATATCTGGCACGGAAGAGGTAGACATGGTCTTTGCCTCTATATCTATTGTTCACTCGGGAAAGAAGGGACCAATCTGAGCATGCGTGGTTGTTTGGTTCAAGACGTAAATTGATCAATACATATAGGGCGGTAAGGGGATCGTTAGGAGGTAATATATGATTCGCGGTTCCGGTTCCGGAGGCTGTATCGAGCGGGAGCCGATCTTACTGAGTATTCATTTTGTCAGGCAACCGGTGCAGTGCGCGCCTTGTCGAGAAAACGAAAGACTCCATCCCGCCTCCTCTACTTGAAGTCGCAACCTATTTGTAGCGCTTGGCTATACGTATTAATAGCCCTTTTTCTAGACACAGCGGTTCAGTCTCTGACCAGCTACACGAACAATGTCGTCCACGGCGCCTATAGGTCCCCACCACGAGCAAAATCTCAATCTGCTTTAGGATACCTGTGGCTTAGGTTGTCATATCTTTCATTACAATGGGTATCAGAGTCTTTATAAGAACAGTGGAGCTCTCGGATATGATATTGAAACATAGGCTTGGACGAGCATGGGCATCTATCACCGCGGTATTCAACAAGACCTGGTGCCTTCATCATGCCGCCTAACATGGCCCCTTTCTCTCCTCAAAGTGACCTGGTAACTTACATCTCTGGTCGCGTCCAGCATCGAAGACTGCGTTCTCGGTGCAATATACACCAGAGAAAACGCTGTCATTCAGACGACAAGCCTTAGGCTTGGTGCTGTGTATCAGGACATCGATAAAGAAGCTCCGCGGGTTCAGTATCTGTGCGATGATGAGATTGGGACTAGGGACATGGGACAAGCCTCATGTCACCGATCATGCGGGCTTTGGGTCCGGCAAGTGGAAGATACAACATTGTGTGCCAAGCAGTAAAGATCTGTTGATATGCATTCTTCCGCAGCATTGTTCTTCCCGAGTCCCACAACTCACCGGGATGCAAACCGCTCTCCTCGTTATTTGTTTGCCTAGAAAGAGGTACCTGCATTCAGAGACCTGTAATTGTCCCACCGAGACTATTGCAATTCACTCGGACCCAAAATTGCCCGTTCCCGGTTCGTTATGTGCTTCCGCGGTGCTCTGTCGATCAGACGTGGGCTGTGGGGAAGTGCATATGTCCAGTCGGAGAGACGTCCGACTGTCCCACCTCCACAGTAGAGCTTCCCCCAGACCGTGTATACCGGAGCAGAGACAAATCAACCACTGGTCCCATTCGTATCTTTGAAAGCAGTCGGTCGTGACAAGCAAGATCTTCCGACTCGGGAGAACGAAGAGTCCGTAAGCCTGAGCGAGCAGGTTGCTAAGGGATCTGTTGCCCAACTTGGCAGTCTGCACCGCTCCTTAAGGCGATGTCTTTACAAGGGAGTGTTTGTTCCTTTCGCAATAGCGTCTCCTGAGCTATCGCTATGCCTGAAGGAGGATCCCCACCTGCGACCATCTACACCAAGACAGCAGCAAGGTAGGTGGGTTAGCGGACGAATGTTTCGATACGGACGGACAGAAAGGCCCTCTTCCCGATGCCTTGACAAGGATATTACCAGGCTGCCGTTGTTGGTAGCGGGCCATGCCTACTCCAGATTCATCAACGCGTTCAACCATTGGCTGAACAATTTGAAATACATCTCAATGGCACCGCTTCAAAGGGGTGAGATGGTCTTATGAGTCGGTGTTCCCCTTTCACGATGGGGGCCTTCTGAAGCTTCAACTGTCCGCTCGGCAACTTGGGAAACAATTGCCTTCGGAGACGGAGATGCTATCTCAACATTTGGGAGGAAGGACTGGGAGAAAAGTGAGGATATACGAATTCTCAGCCTTTTCCCAGTCCCAAGAATAGAGTTGGCATCAGAAACCAAAGGCGGCGATGGCGGAGCCTTGAATGAGGCAACCATGACTGAGTTCTTTGAGTTATGGAAAGCATAGAAGTCACTGACATTTAAGTCGGGAGTAGGCTTGGAACATTGTCGCTCAAGATGTTTCTGGACATTGCGAAGGGCCGTGATATCTACGAGGTACTTGTATACTTGTAGACTGTTGGATGCCCCTGCGTGGCACGTGCCCAGCCTTCGGCAAACTTTAGCGGGAGTGGCTGCACCGTTTAACTGAGGTTGGAGGCGGAATTCTGCGCAGGGACTTTGCATGTCAAACATTCCCCTTGTAACAACTACATCCATCCAGAGCGCGCTCACATATGCAACCCGCAAGAGTCAAGAGGCAGAAGGTGAGCCTCGCATGCCAACCGTGCCGCCTCCGGAAGACAAAGTGTGATGGCCGTGGACCTGTGTGCCAACCTTGCCAGAAGAAGGCGGGAACTGGCCTGAGATGTACCTGGAAAACCAGTACGGCGGCTTCGCTTCCGACTTCATCTACAGGTACAGAACAACGTCAAAGCGCCGATCGACGGGCTCCGCTTTCACACCCGGCCGCTTCCCTCGAGGGTCTCTGGCCACATGCAGCTTCCGCTCCTCGAGAGTCGCCTTCCGACCAGATACCGCCCGTCATCTATCAATCGACTCTGTCTCCCTCGTCTCACTCACCTCTTGCGCCTAATATACAACCGGGGGACGCTGGCGTGCGTAGTTCTGTAAGACTACACGAAGGCCAGGATGCCGCATTGGGACCGCAACATGTGTCTCCTTCGGAACAGTCCGTCCACGCCATTATCGGCGCCGCTTTGGAAGAAGACAGTGGAGCAGGTTTCTTTGGAAGCTCCAGCGCTGGAACGTTTATGCAAAGCGTGAAAAGGATGATTCAGCAAAAGGTCAGTGGCGCCACACAACCGGAGCGACAGTCCTTGACCCCAAATCCACAACTGCAACATCTACCTGCCTCCGGCAATGCCTCAACCACACAGAAACAGTTTGACTATGTCCTGCCCTCTCGACGCAGGGCAGACATTCTGATGTCTGTCTATTGGAAATACGTCCACGTCCTTTACCCATACCTGGACAAACCCCGCGTTCAAGAAGATTACGAGAAGCTCTGGAAAGGGGATGCTGGGCCGATCGATGATGAGCGGTCTTACCTGTGCTTATTAAATACGATGTTTGCCCTTGCCAGTCAGTTGGATGAGTCAACCTCGATCGAAGAGCGAGAGCAGCTTGCCCACACCTATTACACCAGGGCGCGAGGTCTACTGGATATTGTGGACGGCGGATCAGTTCGCTCGGTACAATCTTTTTTGCTTCTTGCACAATACTTCCAGAGTACTAATGAACCCCATCCGTGTTGGATGTTTGTTGGACTTGGGATACGCACCGCACAAAGCCTGGGGCTTCATTTACCGGAGACCAGCGAACGTGCCCCTGATATCCGAACGCGAGAGCTTCTGCGCAAAGTCTGGCATGGGTGTATTCTTATGGATAGAGTTATCTGCATGACATATGGTCGGCCTTGCATGATAGGTCCGAAGGCGGCGGTCACGGTGCCCCTTCCCCTCGCGATCGAGGAGGAAGATCTTATGCGCAGCCCTCCCCAGGAACAAGCAGCCGGTTCGCAGCGATCATCGGCGGTCGAATTCTACGTCCACTCGCTTAAATTGTACACAATTTTGCACGACGTGTTGTTCAACTTCTACTCCGTCAACTTCAAACAGACTCGTCCCCTTGACGCCGACAAATATTTCGGTTCCTTGAGCGAAGGACAATCCTCGGTATTTGAGATTGAGCACCGACTGTTCGGATGGGAAAACAGCATTCCCGACCATTTGAAGATGGATCCAAGGCCCCAAGTTGAAGTGAGAGGCGCCCAGCTGTATCGCCAAGCCGTCATCTTGCACCAAAGGTTCGCTTCCTAATGATAACCGCTCAGGGGTGGCTTCTGGCTGTTGCTAATGGAATCTTAGGCAGCTACATGTGCGTTTGTTGCTCTTGAGACCTGTCCTGTCGAGTTTCATAACCACAGAATTCTACAACGGAGACCGGTCTGTTCCCTTGGCCAGCGCACTCTCCCATAGAGTCTTTCTTCAGTGTGCGATTGTGTGTGTCCGCGTCGCACTCGAAGCCATCCACATCATCTATCGAGAAAGAGGGCGCAACGCCGGGGATAGTGGAAGTCTAGCAGCATGGTGGTACAACGTCCTTTACTTGTATACGTCGGCAACGGTACTCATTGCTGCTCGCCTCTGCCCTGCCATCTTCGCCGATGTCTCGGAGGAATCGATTCTCGACGGCTGGCGCAAGGCCATGGAAATTCTCGACTGGTACAGCCCCTTTGGCACCTCCATTAAGCGTCTCACTACGACCCTGCGTCTTCTCTCCGACGCCGTTCCCCAACAGTACTCTCGCTTCAAAGGCAACTCTCAACAGTCTCAACCGAACACCTCGTCCGCTGCTCAGAATATCGGCCAACGCTCACCTTCAATGTCATCTTGGCGCCCACCTGAGCCAGTGGACAACATCGAAGTACCCGTGGCTGACACGGCGGGGGCCGCTCCACAAGATGACCTTTACTTGTTCTCCAACGAACCTTTCCTCGACTTTGACTCGGTGTTTGATCCCAACGATCTTTCCTGGCTTATGACTATTCCACTGGACAGTTGAGATCCTGTCGCCGGATCTAAATGTGTCTTCTACGATCCAGATGCGGGTGAGTGGGTAATATACCTGTATGAACCTAGAATATCACTGTGGTATGGGGGGAATGTCCAATGCTCGTTCCACAGATCTTCGATGTGCAACCTGTCAAATCATCAAGCGGAAACTTCGTGGGGTGTGTCCAGAACATCGGAAGCGTAGAGACAGTTGAGTAGGGCAGAAAGCCGTCCAGGGCTCTGTATAAGCCGGGATGCGCCTCTAAGAAGATCCTCGAGGTCTCTTGTTGAGGTGCAATTGATGGACCGAACGATACGCTCAATGACGTTGATCCCAATAACAGCCACCGCTACAAGCCTCCGTCGGAACAGCCTTGTGCCTTCCGGACCCTGTGCTGATTGGTTGACGCGGCCACAGCCTCGGAGCCAATTTCGACCGAGTCTCGAGTCTCGCCACAGCTGCCCGGGAGACCGCGGAGCGCGACACGGTATATAAACGTTGAATCATGGACCTCTTCTGTGCCCGAACAAATCCTCTGCTTTCCGTATCTCCAAGAGAAAAACATCGGGAACGTACGTACCCTCTTCGGTCCCCACCCGCGTCGAACCATGGAGTCCTCCATTTATCTGCGCGCCGCGAAAATCATCGGTGTCACTGGAGCGGCGTGGCTAGGAGGTGAGTGCACACCCGCTTGAGAACGCCGTGTGTAAAGTGCTTCACGGGTTTTCCGAGTCGAAAGCGGAACACGTACGCATACTGACATCGACAACAAAGGCAACATCGCCGCCCTCTCCTTGATGGCCACGCCTGCTCTGCGCCGTTCCACCGCCGAGGACGGCGTGTCGGCCAGCGCCGTGTCGCGGCAATGGCGCTACATCTACGAGGCCGGGAAGGCCCAGAACCCGCCCATCGCCGTCATCACGGCCGCGGCGTATCTCTATCTCGCGTGGTCGGCCCGGCGGGTGGTCGCGTCACTGGGTCCACTGTCCCTGTACTACGGCTCGGCGGCGGTGCTGACGCTGGGGATCGTGCCCTTCACCCTCATCGCCATGTCCGCGACGAACAACAAGCTGATTCGACACTCGGACGCGGCGTCGAAGGGTCCAAGCACCCCCTTGCAGCCGCCGGGCGACGAGGAGGTCGAGGGCCTCATCGCAAAGTGGACCACTTTGAACGGCATCCGGAGTCTGTTGCCGTTGGCGGGAGGGGTGTTGGGCGCCGTTGCGATGCTGGCGTGATGGATGGGGAGCAACATGATTGCAGCAGCATACTCTTGAATTCAATGTACTCTATGGCTCATGACTCTTCTCCGATCATTGAACGCTAGCCGCTGTCCCATTTTTAATGGCAAGATATCGCTCGCTTGTGTCGTCAATCCTCCGCTTTCGGTGTTTGAGTCTACACATCTCTGAAAAAAGTGGACATTATCTCGTGTTTGAGCGACGAATTCTCTCGATCCCGGAGCACTAGAGGCTTGTAACTCGGGTATTGTATGCTCACTGACCCAGCAATAGCGGTGGCGGCAAACCTTCTACCCTCGCAAAACGAGTAGTTAATCCTACAAAGCAGCCGGCATGACGAGTCCTCTCGCCTCGCCAAAGCCAATGCTTCTCCCAGCCGCCCTCGCCCACCCGGTGAACACCACCTCATCCCCGTCCTCCAACCAGGTCAATTTCCTCCCCGACTTCAAGCTCACGCTCCTTCTCCCGCCCTCTGTCAGCTCAAACAAACACCCCAGGCGCGGTGTCTGATCGCTGTGGTTCGGCCCAGAAATCGTGCCCGTTCCAATCAAGTCTCCCTCTTTGAGGCCGCACCCTGAAGAAGCCTGATGCGCCACCATCTGCGCCGGGCTCCAGTACAAATGTCTCAGATTCGACTCGCACACGACGTCCCTGACTCCGTCCTTCCCAATAACCGCGACCTCGAGCTCCACATCAAACGTGCTCTTCTCGAAAGACGCGGCGCTATGTTGCAGATGTCTAGGCCACAAGTCCATCTCCTCCCTTGCCCTCTCCACGCTGCTTCCACATGCCACATTCTCCAGCGCGTCAGGCATGATCACCCAAGGGCTTATCGTCGTGGCCGTCGCCTTACCGTTGAACGGCCCTAGCGGCACCATCTCCGCGAACTGCACGTCCCTCGCACTCCAGTCATTCAGCAGCACAAACCCGAAGATGTGTTCCTCTGCTGCCTCGTCCGCAGTCACGTCGTCTCGGCCGTAAGGGACCGGTTTGGAGATGAAAACGCCGATCTCGAGCTCAAAATCAAGGCGAGCAGTCGGTCCAAGCCTGTACCCGGTGTTATCTTTGGTGCCGTTGAGAATAGGAGCAGCAGCAGGCGGCCCTTTAAGCATGCCACGAGGCCGTTTCACTGGCGTTCCGCTGGGGACGATGGAGGAGGCGCGACCGTTGTACGCGGTGGGAAACCCGTAGAAGCTGGGATGGAGGGATTGGCCTGCAATACGGGCGCACTAGAGTCATGTCATTTCAGCATTCACATATAACATGCACGCAGACACCGGATGGAGCATAACAATCGCCGATGCTGAGAAGGCCCGTCGCACGTACGTTTGTGGCATGGACCTCCGAGCACAGGAAGTCAGCGAAGCCGTGGATGTGCATGGGAAGATGCATGGTTGCGTTCCTCGCGAGGAGAAAAGCGAGACCGTTGAGCGCATCGTCGGTGAACAAGATGGAGTTAGGGTTGGATAGAAGATGGATGATTTGCATGCGTATGGAGGAGTGGAAGGCCCGGCCTTGAGCGGCGAAGGCGTTCAGGGTCTGTTCAAAGAAGACAGAGCCGGTATCGCGGCATGAAGATGATTTTGCCGCTCCGTTGCCTTTGGGGGATGTGAAGATGCCTCTCGACGCTAAGACGCTCAAATCAAGAATGAAATCACCGATGATAGTCCCGATGCGTGCTACAGGCTGTGAGAAGTACTTAGCATGTAGAGACAAGCGATACCCAAGATCTGTTTCACTCACCTTTTCAATCGTAGAGAACACACCGAAGGGAATGTTTTCGATGGGGAAAGGGGATCCCACTTCCACATGGATGGGGTATGTTACCAACATATTGGACCAGTGGCTTCTCGGCGCTGATTGTTAACAAAGACACATCGATCAGCCCTACTTGGCCACGGGATTGTAGTATCTTGTCAGCCCTCGAGTTGAATATTCCACTATTGAAGCTGGGAATACTGAGTATTATGGCATCCGGTTCTTCATCAGTCTCACCAGTGCAGGAGAGCACAAGGCTTAGCTGGAAGTGGAGCCGGTGTGTGACCTGTTCGGTCCGAGCTTCGGGATGTGGTCCCCGGGTGTCTCAGTAGCCGTTTTCCATCATGCATATGTTTGCAAGAGACAATTCGTCTGGATCGTTTGACCCTGCTCCGATATCCCACCATGGCCAGGAGTTGGGGTCCACAAAGTGAGATGAACTGTGCTCGACAACGGGCCAGGGCCGGCCTGATTCATCTTGCCTCGGCGAGAGCATCTTTTCTGCGGCGCCTACTGTGGGACGTGGCATTCCAACGACCTGCGCATTCGGGGCTCCCCTGGCTTGGTTGCTGAATGTTTGATTTAGAGGCACCGAACCTCCAGGAGACTTTCGCAAAATGTTAACTTCATCCTCCACGTAATGCTCGATGTCGGGAAACCCCTTAGACGATTGAGTCTCGCCTTGCCCTGGCGTGAATTGACTCATTTTTTGTATTTCTCCGTCCACGTCTTGACGCTGACTGTATTGTTCGAATTGTTCCCGGAGCTTTGTGATCTTCACGTGTTCTGTCAGTGACACAGGGGTCATTGCGGATGGGTTGAACCTACAAAATTTTTGAGTGGGTACCAGTAGTCTTGCAGCGTGTTCAGAATCGAGAATGCTCCATTGGTAGACTCCGTCGCTTGCGTCCCGAAAGTGGGCTGCGTAGTCAGGTATTTCTGCTGAACAAATACAGAGAAATAGAGACAGTATCCAGTCAGGGCGGATATTTTGCTTGGATCCGGCGACAGGCTGCAGAGCTCATTGGCCATGTTGAGGATCACAGAAGCGTTATCTAAAACCTCCTGCGCTGCTGACAGAATCATCTTCTTTGGCAGATTGAGCGAAATCGTCCAACGTGAGTATAATGGGACAATCGATGCATTCTGAAATTCGAAAAAGATCAGCCTTCGGGCGACGGAAGCAGATATGAGAAGTCAAACAATCAAAATATTGGCAGAATTTAGTAATCGGAAGCTGCTTGCTGCGGAGTAGCAGCTTCCGGTGAGTCAGAGACTGAAAGTCATAAGGCTAGCGAACTGGGCTGGGTCTCTCACCAACACACAGGCACAGGCATGCTGAAGACATAGTAACGAGAACAACGTTTCAATGTTGACATCTGAATGACGCGAGAGCGCTGGTCTTTGCCGGTATAGTGTTGGCAAAGCATCTTGAATCTTCTCCAGTCGTGATGAAATGTTCATCCAAGATGCTAGATGGCGTTTGGCTTCGACAGGGGTGCAGTTTGATGTTTGCTTGACAAAGTCGTGAATTTCCCACCTGTGAAACGTCAGTGACTCTCAAGCCCTTTCAACTGACTTATGCAGACAAAATAAATACGTGGAGCACCAAAGGACGTTAGACGTGGGAGCAAGAATGTCAGGCGTAATCCAACTTACCAGTATCCAGCGAGTTTCACCAGCTCTGACATGGGAGACCAAGTGTCTGGATGCTCCAAAGAAGACTGAGGTATCTGCCCCACCTCTCCATCGCTCGTGAGATATTCATAGGGGCAAGGCTCGCTTCTAATGTAAGATATCTCAGTGGCAGGCAGTGGAATGCCCGCAATGTCATTCCAGCAGCGACCCTTGAATGTGGCGTTGTCTTGACTTATACATTGAGTGATCCAGCAAGCCCACAGGCAGCGTCTTTCCTGCTCAGCTGTTATTGGGTCATCGGCGGCGGATTCTTGATTAATGCCAAGCAGGCGACATACTCGATAGGCGACGTTCGCATGTATATTGACGCGTTGAGTCTGTCCATGAGCGAGCCAATAGAGAACGAGGGTTTGACAAGCTTGCACGGTCTCCAGACTGGGAATATCTGCATGCGCCAGGACTAGCTGAGAGGCTCGGTTTGCCCAGTCTGCGCCCACTTTCTCCCAGTCATGGGCTGAGTCGGCAAGTGTAAGGGGAGGATTCGAGGACTGGCCGTTTCTCAGGAAGATTGACGCAGTCGCAAATATGCTGAGGGCAATGAAGCTCGGAAGGCGACGCCTAATCCAGTGAGAAACAAAACGTTCTTTGTGATATAGCAGAGTGGCGTTATAAGCTCGAGAGAAGTAAACCTCAATGAGGAACATCGCCATCTCGCTGCTTGGGAATAAATCGTCATGTACATTATGATTTAGCTGTTGTTGAGACGGAGTCAGAACAATCGGTGGTGAGCCGCTGGCGGAACCTTTGGTAAAGCCGTCCAATGGAGGTCCTTCGACAGAGCCTTAATGTTAGTCAGAGCAACCGGACAGGTGGACAGGGACTTACTAGGAGCCCCGACAGGCACTTGATGCGCATTTTCCAAGTTCATCTTGCTTCGCCGTTCAGCCATCAGACGTTTCCGATCTGGTGGAGAAGGATAGCTGCACAGTCTGGACAGGTTCATGCATCTTTTGCAAGCTGGCTTTTCCTTTGAGCATTTGAGCTAAATGTAAGACTCCAGGTGAGTATTAGATTTCGCAGGAGCCTAAAGAGTGCAGCAACGGACCTTTTGCTGTCGGCATCGAACGCAGGCTGCATCGTGGAGTGATGGCTTAACCGTGACCGCCGCCCTCGAACCGTGGTCTTGTCGCGCGAATGACTCCAGTTCCATAGCGGAATGTGTGGCTGGCAGTCTTCGAGCATGAAGGTGTCCTGAGTTCCGCAAAGTATTTGAGCTTCGGAAATTGACAACCTCAAATGCTTGGGAGAGCCCTGATGTACGATTCGGGGGAGCTGTAATGAGGGTGAATAGCTATCCGCAAACGTCGGCCAAACAGTGCTCCTGCTGAACCTAAGTAACTGGTACTCAAACTCCTTTTGAGTCGCAATGGTATACAACGTTAGTTCCAAGACCTGTTCAGTATAGATTCTCGCTAGGGGCACAATCAACACCGAGGCAAGTGCAAAAGGAACCTTGCGAATGGTCCTAATGCGACAGTTGTGCAGACTGTAGATGTCATCGAAGGGAGACGCGGAAACTAAAGCAAAATGGGCTAAACTTGAGCAGTAGTAGGCCTCGAGGCTTGTCAGACGGGTCTCGGATGAGTAACAAGGACTTAGAGAGACGTTTTACGACATGAAATGTACTTTATCAACGATGTTGAGCTGGAAACAGCGACGGTAACGATGAGCGGCAAGTAAGCAAGTTACGTTGGTAGTTCGCTAGTGGCTTGGCATCATCTCCCACCCCGCGTCTCCACGTCTCCGCGTCTTTTCGATACCAGGCTCGCAATGTTTCTCCCAACTCCCAAACCGACCCTCACCATTGCCTCGTTCCCTATTCACTTTTCATTGGAAGTAAGACGACCAAAGCTTCCTAATACGCCTATCAACAAAATACAATGGAATCCCGAAAATTGCAATGCCAATAAAGATGCCTCCGAGCGAGATATGAGCGTTCTGGAGGCCCAGTGCCTGGATCCAGGAGGGAAACGCGTGGCTGTAGGGAAAAACACGAATTAGTCCAGGACACGCGAAGCACAGACTAGGCCAGTGAAACATACCTGATTCCAAAGCTTGCAGCGTTTCTGCCACCACAGATCAACACGATGGCGGGACCAGCCCTTTTCGGCACCAACTCTGCAACCCAGACACTGCTGATTGCCGAGATGGCGATGAAGCAGAAGAAGTAGAGCGCAAAGGCAGCGTGGATGCCCACCCAGCTATACTTGAACGGGCTCCCGCCGACGACACCGTAGATGCAGAGTCCAAGAAAGCCGAGAATGACCGGCACGGCGAAGCTGGGAAGAAGGTGTTCCGGCTCACGGATGCCGCCGTTACGTCGAGTGAGACGCTCGGCACTGTGCTCGACAAGCATTCCAACAACGAGGAAAGCTACAGCTGCCCCGATCACAGATCCAATTTGAGAGGTGCCCACTGCTTGCGGGCTGAAGCTCCACGGCGGTCCGACCAGGAGGGCCTCGTAGGTCAGAGACAAGATAACAAGGCCCGAGAAGAGTACCGAATTCAGCAACAAAGTCCAGAAGATAGCAGGATGCGTGAAGCAGATAGCCATGTCGACGTACGCCCGGATAAAGGTACCCATTTTTGATCCCCGGTGCTTGTAGCGGATAGGTAGCATTTGTTTGATGTAGGGGTCAGGGTGCTTCTTTTCCGTGTATTCCGTCCGAGTGTTTGGAGTTTGATGATCGCCTGCTATTGCCTCAAAATGGACTTGGCCATACGCATCGCTGATGACAATCTGTCCATTGAGGAGGGCAGGCTCGCGGTAAAACATAGTCTCACGAAGACACGTCAAAACCAGGATCAAGGTGAGAACGGCCCAGCCAAGCCAGAACCAGTAGTTGATACGCCAGTCGTCATGCTGAGAGTGGACCAAAAAGGGCACAATCACGAGCATGAGCGAAGATCCAATCGCCGTGACTGACCAGTAGAGAGTCATCCAGAAGCCTCGATTGTGCAGAAAAGTAGTGTCGAGGACAATCAGGGGTAGTAGACAGTCAGATACTCCAGCCGTCAGACCCTGCAGACATCTCGCACCAAGATGAGAATTGAAAGTGTCAGACTTGGCTGCCCAGATGACCGAGGCTACCATGATAATGGCACAAAGGATAAGCATCGGCCGCCTTCCGAATACTAGAGACAGTGGAACGAAGAGAAAGTTTCCAAGGCCCATGCACAGGGAGGGATACGATGCTAGGTCTCCAATTCGAGAGGGATTGAATTCCTACAGCTGGTGTTAGTAATATGTCATTCCAATCCTCGTAACGAGATGCGTACCCCGCGTGTTTCCTTCATGTAGTCCGCGATCATGTCGGAAAAGAATAAGGGTGCAGACTGGACAACACCGAATCCAGTAATGCCATAGATGCAGATGGCGAGAAAGACAAGGCCTCGCGACCTGAGCGACCATATCAACGGATCGTCAGGATGGTCTGTTGGCACCGGGATGTTGCGTACATGGCCTCCTTCATCCAGCAACTTCACAGTGCCATCAGCCAGCTCCATGCACTCAACTTGAGCTTTGAGCTGCGAGTTGCTGTCTGGCTGTGGATTTTCGGTGGCCATGTCGATTCGTCTTTGCGAGGGTTGTTGATGGGTTGTTACTGACCTCTACTGATGGGACGTAAGACCTATAAGTAAATACACTGTGCTCCGCATTGAGTGTAGTCACTATAGCCAAGGCCAATTCTCCACGAATCCTTCCCCGTGGAGGATGGACAGAGGTGGTCAGAAAGCGGGTTCATGCACGATCGGGCCGAACTCACGGACCGAACTCTGCAGCTAGACATGGGGCGAAACTGCAAACCTTGCACAGAGCGAGCAACGGATCCATCATCCATAGGGAGGGGAGAAGGGTCAGGGTCGTTTCTAAAAGAATAGTAGGTAGGCCACGGGATGTATTTCTGGCAGTTGTTGCCCCGGTGTAAAAAGGCCGGCTACGCACCAGAATCATTTGTCCTTCACCTTCCATCTCAAGTCTCTCAAGTCTTTGCGATCGGTATGGCGTTGTTAAGCTGGCTGAGAAATTGTCTAACCAGCACGGACTCAGCTACGCCGCCTGCCAAAATCGACCACTCTCTTCGACCGATCAAAAGATTCATTACAGCCCACGACACACAGGGTAGATCTACCCTGACCTCTACCGTCCCCGAGAATGCCGACCCTTGGCAGCACTTGCCCAAAGCGTCCATGTTCCTCGCATACACCACTGAAGACTCCCCAGTGAGGCTGGAAGATGATACAGACCGCTACGGGAACCTGTTATATAACCCTCCTGGTCTGGCTTTCGGGTCCTCCGTGTGTCGGGTTGTGGACATAAGCCCGGGAGATGTTTCTCCGATGCACAGAACCCAGACTATCGACTATGGGATCGTCATTGAAGGGAAAGTGGAGCTGATACTTGACAATTGCACGAGAGTGATGGAGAGAGGGGACATCTGCGTGCAGAGGGCAACCATGCATGCCTGGAGGAATTTGAGCGCCAATGAGTGGGCGAGGATCGCATTTGTGCTCATTCCCTGTGACAAGCCTGTGGTTGATGGAAAGGAACTGGGTCAAAATATGGATCTTGTCGAAGGTAGCCTGAAAGAGGTTTTTGCAAGAAGCCGAAGTTGATCGGGCTCTAATTTTGAGACAAAAGGGTGTTCCACGAGTAGTTCTCTCTCAAACAGAGCACACATATTCTAGATTGGCCTTGACAGAAGACCAAACATCCCCCGTCATCATACCCTCTACGATAGTAGATGCATGAGGCTCATTTCCTTCTCCCGAAAGACTGCGTCGAACAACAAACGGCTCCCATAGCTATTTCCCTTTTCCAAGACCTGAGCAACGCCCCACTTAACCTGGGTCATGAAATGTGGATATGACAGTGTGCGAAGCGGCCGTTCTGGCTGGCCTCGAGCGAGTAGTTTGCAACTACTAGAAACCCATGAAGGAGGGCCTGAGTGGCTCTTCTTACCAATATGAGCAAGACTGATGTCTTCACGGTACGATATCTCTCCTTTGGCATGGCTCCATAAATACGTATCATCCTAACCTGGCCAAGTTCACCAGGCCAATTGCAAGCACCGCTGCCTGGTTTTGCCGTGATATCTCAAGGGAACTCCTCGGCCCCGATGTCCTCCTCCGCCAGCTCACACGCGGCCACCCAGAACTTCCTCCCTGGTTCCTCACAATACGTCTCGAACCATAAGAAGGACCTCATGGTCTCCTCTACTATTGGCCACGAATCGGGCTTTCTCTGGACCGTGGCGAACTCCAGCAACGTGGCGAAGCTTCCCAGGAGCTTCTCGAGCTTGCGATACCCGACCGCCTGTTCCGTGCACATCCAGCCCCACGCGACTGCGCAGAGGAACAGGTCGGGCTGCTGGCTGGGAATCCCGACCTTTACCGCCTTGATCAGGAGGCGTCCAAGCCGTTCCGCGATCTTTGCCTGCAGCTTGGTCGCCGGTGGCATGGGCACCACGACGAACACCGCATATGCGAACAGAATGTGCCGGCAGATCTCGTACACAACATTCTCGGGCAGCGATTCGTCGTCATCGTCATCCTCGTCGGTGTCGGCGTCGGTGCCGTGCTCGGGTAGCGACAGGATATCATGGAGCACGCACCACCGCATATATCTGACAAGTGCCATGTTGGGAGTATGTAGAGGTTGTTGCTCTTTCGGGAGATCATAGGTCCTGAGCAACTGGTCAAAATCCGCCGAGAAGATGCTCACGCGGTCGGCGATCTCCACGAGGTGGTCAAGACTGGTGTAGCCATCGCTGATCAACTCGTGAAAGCCCGTCGTCAGAGTTTCAAGCACGCCTTGTGCAGCAGCATCCTGTTGATGGCTCCTCTTGTTGATGTGGAACGTTGTCGGCAGCACGAGATTGAAGTGAGGATGCTGCAAGTCCCTCCAGGATGTTAGAATGTCGCACCTTTTCCCCTCCACAATCAGTCAAGGCCTTTGGCAATTTTCCGGGCGGCTCACTTACACTTGAATTACAATGGCCAAACTCCTCCGGCGTAACTTGCCAAGCCCTCCCCGGCGGTCCACGATGGCATACACAGCTCTCAGATGTTCCATGCCGGTGTCCATGTTAGCGTAGTAGTCAACGTCATGTAGATGGGACAGGAAGGGCAGGGTCTGCCGCTTGTACGACTCATGGCCCCTCAGGTTCTCGCCGGTCCCGTGAGAGGCCAAGGTGGTTATGCCTAGGAGGGTTTCCTCGGACACGTTGTCGCCGTGATCTTGGAGGTACTCCAGGAGCGACCTGATGGCTTTGGTCTTATACGCAAGCCTGAGCTGCTCATTCTGCTTGGTTGTCCCGCGGGCGCCATACTGGTATGCATTATGAGTCGCGCCGGCAAAGACGATTGTGTACCAAGCCACTGGACAGTGGATGACGGACTGCATGATTTCGGCTCGGGAGGCGTTGTGTCCTCCACCGTCGCTCAGACACAATTCCGACCAGTGGCATGTTATGGCATGATCCAGCATCTCATGCACGTAGAGCGGAACGCCTCCATCCTCGCCGATCGTGTGGAATGGGTCGGATCGACTGGCTCCCAGGAGGATCTTGACAGGCGATTCTCGCGTGGCGTTCAGCTCCAGGGCAGCTGAGTCATCTGTCACAGTCGTCGTCGAGCTGGACTTTTTCGACCTGCGACCCTGATGCGCGACTTGGCTTTTGTCCTTGGCTCTGCGCAGTTTGGCCTTTTTGTGATATTCGCGTGCAGCATGTTGGGTGCGAGTCACTCCTTCGTCAGAGGCTGTCTTCCGGGGCCGCCCCTCGCCGTCGCATTCGACAAACAGGACCTTCATCGTAAAGGGTAACCGTTCGAGTGGCTTCGTGCCATGGACAGGGACAGACGCATGATTGTGGAAGAGGAGCTAGTCCACCTTTACGAGAAGACGCCTTGATAACCGCTCGACGTTGACGCACCACGTGTTCAGCCCCAGATGTGCCGATGTTCCGCCTGAGCGAAACTGGAATAGCCAAACCATGATGCCTTGTTTGGAGGAGACGGTGATTGGAGAAGCTGTGGTCTTCAGCGGTCTAGAGCTGAGGCCCCTGAATGCTTCCGCTCCGCTCATAGGTCTTTACTTCGGTTATGGTTTTTGCGTTTGTGCGCTGCCAGGGACGATTCAGCCGTTGAATTTCAAGCCACACCGGTGACTGAGCGGGCACAGAGAACTCCTTCGTGGAATACGCCTCATTGATGAGTGCTCCTGAAATGGAGAGCCAGAGTGGCATCAGCCACGGGCACTCTCTAGCACAAGGTCAAGCAAAGGTCGCCGTGGAATGTCAAGTGAGGTTCACCATCGCCTCTGCTCCCCACCAAAAGCAGGCGCTTGAGGAGACGAAAACGACGAGGCCCAGTGCAGGTAAGCGATGCTGTAAGTTCAGCCTAATCCGCCCTTGCTAGCCTTTTCGAGCACAGCACCAGGATGGCGTTGTCCTTCTTCTGCAATCAAATCCCAAAATTCCCATTCAACATTTCCTTTTTCCCAAACGCGTTCAAGTCAAAATTTCGCTTGTTGCAATCTGCTGGGTTTCTTCAAAAAAGGTCACTAAAGCATGGGAAAACTCGCTGGCGCCATGTCTGGTGAGAGGGTCGAGTGTCCACTGCAGATTGTCCGGTCATGGCCTCTGGGATGATGTCGAGTTTGTCGTGCTTTCATCATTGTAGGTCTTATTACTTATGTTACTCTGTTCCCGGCGCAACTGCGCTAGCGAACACATTGTCGTCGTGACCGTTCGCAGCGGCTACAGGCGACATTCTGACCGACGGTGCACTCGGCGCCAGAGGTAATACTGCTGCGATGTACACGAATCCAATGCGCACGCGAGCCGGATCCAGGACACTTTGCTCCACGTAGATATCTGCTGTTTATCTCAGATACGCGGCGGAGGAACGAAGCATCTTCACATGTGCAACAATCGCATTACACCCGACAAACACAGAATGTCACCTGCCCACGGGCACCGTGTTCTTTGACGCAATATTCAGAATCCAGCAAAGTCCTTTTATAACCTACCAATGTTGAACCGAGAGACGATGACCACAACGACCCAGCCTCAAGCGGAACGAGACCCAGCCGCTCCGGCGGGCATTTCAGAAGACAGCGCAACGTTGACTCTCTCCATCATGATAGAGTCCTCCACGTTGATATCCTCACCAAAATACTCAGTTGGCCTGATGTCACCTACAGAGCCAACGAGGCCGGCAGTGAAGTGTTTGGGGAAGAAGCACTTGCTAGCTTTCTAAGGATGAAAAAAGACCCAGAGTTCAATGCTATCCTGCCTTGGAAAGTGCTGGGAGACCATGCCCAAGGCGTTGGCGCAGGATGAGATAGATCGGACGGTGCGGGAGGGGTTCAGACAATGGAGCGAAGAAGAAAAGACGGGACCAAGCTAAATGCCAGGTCGCGGGACAAGTGATTTGTTGGGTTTGAAGACGATTCACGATCTCGTCGATAATAGGTCTACGAAACGGGGTGGTCTGGCACGAAGACGGTGCTGATATGGCGCCTTCGGTGGGGGACTCCGAATGTGAGTAATTCGTCACCTTGACTCCATCTATCATTTTCTTTAGAACCACATTAGGGTGCACGGACATTTCAACGGCAGGGGCAGGATCTCATGCATTGTTGATTTGTTCTCGATTACCAGCCGTGCATGGTGTATGCAGCGTTTTTGGCTTTCCAGCCCATTAGAGTATACTTTTGTAACCTGACACTGTGGGATAAGTTTGGGGTTGGAAGGAGACGACCGGGCCGGAGAGACCAAGGCTCTAGAAATCAGGGGCTAGAATGAAGGCCAGACACTCCATAGAGAGGAGGGATTCGTACAACCTCTAGTGTACACGGGGTAGGTGCTTCAGCCCACGAGAGCGACGGGACCGGTCCTAGAAACAGCCGAAATGCACAAGCCACCAAAGATGATCTCCTCCCACAGCTTGATCATTTTCTATCTTTGCCCGCTTCGCCAGACAAGCATACCTTGACGCCGGCGCAAAGGATATGGCGTCTCCTGATCGTCACACCCAATGCTGTACACCCGGTCAGGCTTCCGATTGGCCAAGCTCAACTTCCGGTCACGATGCTTCCGGTATTGTCACTGTCAGCAAAATGGTGCTATTCACCACCCCCGCTTCTCGAAGGTGGTCCAATACTACTATGCGAAGAGGGACATTAGGCCTGCCTTCGGGAAGATACGAAGTACGGAACCGAAACTCCCTCCTCACCAGGTTCGTCTGCTGCTGCATATAAGGATTGCTCCTGACGCTCGAACGAAATTCTCCACAAGTCCACAACAGGGATACGAGCCTGGTCGCCAACGAAACATGTCGAACACAGTGACAACCACCGTCTCTGACAGCGAGGCCGTGCGCCTTCCGTCGCCCACAGACAGGACGGAGCTGGAGCCGGCGCCAATTTACGATGTTTATGAACTGTCCGACGACCGCACACAGACGCTGCGAGGATTGCTCGAGAAAGGCCATACGACCGTGGCACCGCTGCGGAATCCACAACTCATCCTCCACAGCCATCTGCCACATGTACGGACTTTGCCAAAAATAGAGGTGCTACGATCAAGAGCATGATTTAGCTAACGCTGTACAGCTTCTAGGTTCTGCATATGTGCTGGGCGCCGATGGCGAGCAGCTGACCAAGACCTACGAACACGACATCAAGTCTTTGGTCCGGATCGACGAGACTTTTGTCCGGGGTGACAAGATCACCAGGGGGAACTGGAGACAGTTCCTCGGGAACAAGGAGTTTGTGCCCCTTGTTTCGACGGGCATGTGTTGGTCACTAACTCTGTCCGCAGGTATACCGTGGCTTACGTCGACTTCTTCGACGAGGAGGTACAGAAGAACGGCGGAGACTGGGAAAAAGTTGTCCAAGAGTACCTCTATTCGGGGGATGAGCCCCTCATCAATGGCTTCTGCGGCGGTCGTAAGTTCCTCCTATTCTGTTTAATTTACGAGACACCATTACCAACAACTATGTCAAAGTCGGGCACCCTTTCATACATCTGGCGTATGGATACGAGTTCCGGATCCCCGAGGTCGTCACGCAGGCATTGAGTCTCGGGTGCACCGAGTACGTCGTGTGCCACGGACTGATTGACAACCCCCCGCCAATCCCACCACCATACAAGACCCGCAGCCTCGCCGAGGTCATCAAACGCGTGCAGCAAGACCGGCGATTCGACGGAATCGTAGAGTTCCCCGGCACGGTAAACTTTGGCATCGTGCTGCAGCACCGCTTCGAGGCGTTTATGGAGCATTGGAACGCCTGGGAAGTCGCCGATCCCGTCCAGCAGTTCGAACAGTGTTGCGACCTCTCGGTTGTGTTGGCGATCAGCCCCTCAGACTATGGCGTTGGGAAGTACGACTTCTTCTACGCCCACATCATGACCGTCGCCCACGCGCTGCGGATCCTGTTCCACTATTTCCCGGCCGACAGGAGGGTGTCGATCCTGCGGCAATACGCCTTCTTCACCATCCTGATCTACATCCTCCAAAACAGACTCTCCTTCGGACTGGAACGCCTCGAATCCGTCGAAACCAACGGCCGGGACTGGGACTCGATCACGCAGAGCGCGCTCCAACACCGGTGGGCGTTGGACGACCACTTCTTCAAGGTCGTGCGAGCCATCAAGGCATTTGCCGAGACGTATGGCGAGAAGGACGGCTTCTATCTCAAGGCTGCCACCAAGTACGTGACGGATTTCAACGGCTGGGAAGGGTTTGGGGAGGGCGTCATGGGCTTTCTTCCGAGTCGCGATGGGTATATTCCAGCCTAAGTTGTGGCCGAACACGGTCGTGAGCTTCTCATAGGTACTCCCACAAAGCAATATCCCACGTTGCCTTGCGTACATCTTCGAGCCAATTGGTCGCTCTGATATCCTCACCAGCCCAATCGTATGATGAGAATTAGATTGCCGATTTGATCTGAGAGGAGTCGAAAACGCTAAGCTGTGCGACTGGTGAGTTCAGGGATCGGATCGAAATGCGACGTTGCTATTTTACTGTTCGATCCCACTCGAGCTAACTTCGAACCGCAAAGGATAGAACCATTGCTGTGCTCAATGTGAACTTGCAGAGCCCAAGAATGAGTGCTTGATCGTGTGACAGAAATGAAGATGGCATGGTTGTTGTCTCACACTAATACTGACACGAGTATAATAGTATGTTGATGTAGATAGGCGATTTATGCCATCGAGTGTCTTCCACGCAGCTAGAGCCGCAGCTGCTGGATTTCCATCCGCTGATATCAAGCGGGTTTGGCGCTTTGAGAGGTGACTTACCCCGTCTCAGGAGACGTTCTCTGGCTTCGCATCCAGCCTTCCGATCATTGTCCACGTTTCATTGGGGTCAGGAAACATCCAACATACAGTGAAGGCGATAGCGTCGTCCCTGGGCCAAAAGGCGGGGAGTACCCGGTCCCAATTTTCACGCCCAGTTCTGCCACAATGGTTCGTCGAGGAAGTCAAAGAAGCTGAGCGTATCTGGCATTGCGCATTCACTCGGCAGTCCCGGCAGTTCGGCTCCGAGATCAGAGGTTGGATTCTCCGGCTGAGGCCTCCTCGATTGTTCTGCTTTCCTTGCATCGTGCACCGCCTTGATATCTTGAACCTTGGCGGTCACCGTCATCCAGACCAGCGGCACACTGCGTAGCAGGGTGTTTGAAGAAGACGCGGAATCGGCCAATTGGTTAGCCTGCAGAATCAGCTCCCTAGCTTCCTCAGCCTTCTTCGACAACCGGTCCAATACGTCGTGGAAGTTTAAATATGACGCGACGTAGTTCTGGTCCCAGCCGTCGTGGATACAAAGAGACAGTTTCGACAGGACCACGTAGAGATGGCTGACGATGGTAAATGTGGAGTAGGGTAGGTCAAAATGTGTTGAAGCAGGCAGAGAATGGAATATGTCAAAAAAGTGTTTTGCGGATGTGAGACAAGCGAACAGCATGTCAAGGCGTGTAACGGAGAAAGACCCATATCGTGAAGCAGGAACGTTGTCATCCAATGCGATTTCGCACAGGAATGTCTCGACTGCATAATAGTGCATGAGGAGTGGCACTGGCCCATCATTAGCATGTCTTTGGGCTGTTCATAAAAATGGGAAGCTCACCACTTTGGGGGAGCTCAAGAGACATGGACACTTTGAACTTGCGTAGCTCGGCCTCGAGTGACTTTACGTAAGCCCCTATTGGTGCGGATATGCCTGAAGACAAGTCCCACTCTCTCTGGACTATCGTGCGGCTTATTTTGTCACCAAGATAGTTCAGCTTGGTTAGTTGGACAAGGTAACTGTCTGAAGGATACTCAAGTGCTTCTGATATCATTGTATAGCACTCTTCAGTGTACTTGGTGTATCGGATGGCTTCGAAATCTCGGGCGGTCATCGATACCCTGGTATTCGAGCATCAGCAATGAAGTTTCTCATACGGAATCTCTCATGGAGATACATACACAGAAGTCATGTAGAAGCAGCCGAGATAGGTTCGGCGGTCTTCCAACGTTCGCGCTGCTGTCTCGTGTCGGTCCAGGTGAAAATAATCCCTTTGAGGCTTCGCGTATTTTCGAGGAGTATAGTGTTTGTTTAGGCCGAGATCAATCATCACCGACATGACCAGATGGACAACGACCGTGAGTTGGCCACCGAGATGGAGATTGACATGATACCTATGACATTAGTTCAGCCTCCTTGCTAGATGGGATGGACAAAGGTACCATGCCAAGTAAACGAGAAGCCCTTGCAGCAAGTCCAAGCTCTGCTCACCATGAGTCATCATCTTCTGGCCTATGATTTCTTTGAGCGTCTTCCCTAGTGCTGTCTGTCGGGGTACGTCATGTCGACAGGCTATCATCATGACAACCATGAAGAAGAAGGGCTTCTTTCCCCGGAGCTCCTCGAGACTCATGTGCGGCGGAATGATAACGAAGGGAAAATGAGGCATGAATTCATTCCGGAACACATCTAGCATGAGTCGTGCCTCGTCACTGCTCTTGATAAATTGATCGATATACAAAGTCAACGAAAGGAAAGGTTGAGTGGGGAGCTGTAGCGGGGCGCCTGCGACTTTCGAGGCTCCAAGATCGGAGGCAGTCAGAATCGCAGCCACCCCATCGAGCTTCTGCTCGAGCCGCGTGACATCTCTAGCAGAGGCAAGTCCGTCAACGGAGGATCAAATGACACCAAGTAAAGTCTTCACCCACGATTTCTGTTGGGGCTTGCGCCTGTGAGCGCCAGGCGGCTGCGCGCGACACGGCTTCTTCAGCCTCAGACAACTAAGCCAACCAATAATCAGTGAGCCATTTTCCGTGCAAGTGTAGCTGGAACCATACCGCCTGCAAAAGGTTTGTCCCGTTTCAGTCTCGCATCGTACTTTAGCGGCGGCACATGGTACGCAGGCTCTCGGAGCACGGATGCCGTTAGAGTCATCTAGCTGACGTGGTGATTGGGGCATATCGTGGCGCTCGTACTCGGCTATCTGTGATAACAAGGACATCTAAGGCGCACGGAAGGAAAGAAGGAATCAATGTTCCCCGACGCTACATTCTGAATAAAAACTAGGTAAGAATTGAGGAAAAGGAGAAGCCGGGAGCAAGTAGAACGTAGGAAACGGAAATTCCGATGCCGAGCGATCGACAGCCTTGGACAAAAATAATATTCGTCTGACAGTCCAGTCCAAATTAGACTGGGAGAAGTTGGCCGTCAGACGGGGTGGCTATTGCAGCCTCGCCGTCTCATCAGCCAATCAGAGAAGTCTCTCAGTGGGTCGAGGCTGTGGATATCATCGGACACGGAGCAGTCGTCCAATGGACTCAGCGATAGCATAAAAGCAGACTGCAGACTTACGCTGCCTCTCTAGACCCATTGATCAATGAGATAAGATCCGACATGGCATCTATGACCGCTTCAGAGATCTCGTCCAAGGACGGTGATCTAGAGAGCAAGTCCGCCAGCCCTGGGCGAGACACAAACATAGCCGAGCGGACAACAAAAATGGACGATTCGACTACGAATGAATCGCCCGTTTCAGAGGAGAACCAAGACAAAATATCCGAGTCCAAAAATCTTTTAGGTCGTCGAGTCTATGCCCTCTTCGCCGCAGTCTTTGTCTCGACATTCCTCATAGCCCTGAACGGTTCAATCATTGCAACAGTGAGGCTTATCCATGTCGACTGAGCGAGATCGGGTGTATGCTGAGAGGTTTGATGCAGGCAATACCGAAGATTACAACGCATTTCAACTCTCTCAAAGACATTGGCTGGTACGGAAGTGCTTATCTCGTTGCAACGTGAGTACTCCCGCCTGCTCTTTCGCCTGGACACCGCGTCTTACTCGGTCTATAGGTGTGCTATGCAGCCTCTTGTTGGCAGGGTCTACACGCACTTCCCTACAAAGGTGGGAGGAACAGTTCTTCGACAAAATCTCTCAGTGCTAAACATTGTCTCAGCACACGTATCTCATGTTTGCTTCCATCTTTTCGATCGGGGCTCTCGTTTGTGCCACAGCTCCGTCATCTAAGGCCCTAATTGTGGGAAGAGCAGTACAAGGCTGCGGTGGTGCTGGCGTTATCAACGGCGCTTTTGCAGTGATAGCTGCAGCTGCTTCCAAGGAAGATCGGCCAAGTAAGCCCACGTCCATCAATATCGCTATAAAAGGTTATTGCAACTAACAATGCCCTTAGTGCTCATAGGTATCGCTGTTAGCCTGACTTCGTAAGCCACCCTTGCCGCGACTATGCTCAAAGATCTGCAGGAGCACACAGCGAGTCAGTCCTCTTCCTCTAGCGCTGCTGTTGATTCAGACCTGAATATAGGATCGGGACTATAATCGGTCCCCTAGTCGGTGGGGCTCTGACGCAAAACGTTTCCTGGAGATGGTGTTAGTGATTGCTTGCTGCTCATTTCTCTCGGATGTGCTGACACTCACAGGCTTCTACATCAATCTGCCCCCAAGCGGCCTCGTTATAAGCGCGCTGCTCTTGTTGCCCATCCCGGAACAAATCAAGAAGGAACCAGTGCGTCGCAACCTCAAGACCATTATCACGAAAGAGCTCGACCTCGTCGGTTTCGCCATATTCGCACCAGCTTGCATCATGTTCCTGCTCGCTTTGATCTGGGGGGGCAACCAGTACCGGTGGAACTCTTCCGTCATTATCGGTCTTTTCTGTGGCGCTTTCGGCGCCTTTGCCACGTTCGCTGGTTGGGAGGTCTTCAAGGGAGACAAGGCTATGATTCCTCCCGCTCTTGCCAAGAACCGACTTGTGATCTTTGGATGTTTCACGTCGTTCCTTCAGATTGGCGCGTTGCTGTCACTCAGCTACTATCTTCCGGTATGGTTTCAGGTCGTCAAGGATGCGAGTCCAGTGATGAGCGGAGTCATGGTCCTTCCGACCGCCATTGCGCAGGCTATTGGGAGCATAGCGGCAGGGAGATTAGGTAGGTTGCGGTATCTCATATCTGGTGGAGTGTTACTCAGTATTGTAAAGTCCAGGTTATTGGCTATTGCACCCCATGGGCACTTGTCGGTTGTGTCCTAACCGCCATTGGATCTGGGCTGATGACCACATTCACTCCTTCCACTGGCGCTGGACCTTGGATCGGGTACCAGATACTTGCTGGGACAGGAAGGGGCTCTGTGGTCCAAATGGTAAGTCCCTTCTCGACAATTAGTGTGCTTTGACTGACAGCAGTGTTTGATTCCTTAGCCCATCACGGCCATTCAGAACCTTTTACCACCAAAGGAAGTCTCCATCGCCACCTCCCAGGTATTCTTCTGGCAGTATCTAGGAGGGTCGGTCTTCCTTGCCGTTAGCGAGACAATTTTCACCAACTCCCTCCGGTCATCGCTGAGAACCTATGCTCCCGGCATTAACCCTGAGACAGTCATCGATGTCGGGGCTGCTGCGGTGCGATCAAGCGTGCCCCGTGGTCAGCTGGAGGGTGTACTCCGCGCATATAACCACGCCATTGTGTCGACTTTCGTAAGTTGTAACTCTCGACTTTTGCTATATGCGATCCGAACTGACTTTGGCTCAGTATCTCGCCGTCGGCGCCTCCTCTGCCGCATTCCTCACAAGCTTCGGGATGGGATTTCAGAGGCTGCCCAAGAAAGAGAACAAAACGAAACCAAAAGGGAATGATGCATAGTAATTCCTGGTACCGCATTTGGCGTGCAAAGCTCAACTTAAACATTCTGACTGTCTACTCTGTCCGCGGTCCAATTGAGGGGTGTCCGAGATCACTCTGAAACTCCGAGATCATCTGTTCCTTGTACTATTGGTAAAAAGGTTTGGCTGGTGAAGTAAATTCTCGTTCTGGTTCTGGTTCATGACTGGCTTCATCACACTTAGCAATATCAACAAAATTGGGGGTGAAATTCATGTACGAATAGGAAGTCGTTCAGATGCGGCAAATGCTCGATTTCCTCCCAGTCCCACATGCATTGATGCGCCGATAGAACATGGCATTGTTCATGTCCACTCCAGTGTAATGCAGCACAAATCACCGCCGCCTTGCTGCAGGCGAAGCACCACAGAAGTTTCATTCTCAGATCGTTGAAAGCCCACCTCGTCTCCTGCCGAGAGATCCTCAAGTTTGACGAGGTGACTTGCCGTGCTCTTGTCAATTTGGCCGCCTGTGCTGAAGCTTATAGTCCCATTGCACGGTGGCTGGACCTCCACCATAACTTCTAGGTCCGGGAGGTTGATAAGATATGGTCTGTCTGGGCTGACGCCGGTTGGGATGCGGCTGTTCGACGTCAGAGTAGAGCTGGTAACTGTGCTTTCGGAGTGACCACCGCCCAAGACTACATCATGGTGCTCTGGTTTGGTTGCTGTGCCGCTGCCGCCGAGGGTTCGGGTTTCTGTCTTTAGACTCGAGTTCCACCAAGAATCTGTAGTTGTAGTTGTTCCCCCGTCGGATTGTGGCGGAGACCCCTCGTTACTAGAGATTGGGATTGCCGATGCTGCCGAAGTCCTTGAACGCCGAGCGGAAGAGCTCTCAATGCCTTCACTGTTTTCATCTGCGGCTGGCAGCAAACTTGACTGCGTGTCGAATCTTGCGCTCAACAGCGTGGACAAAGGGGAAAATGTCGGCATTTCGTACAGGTTCTGTCTACTCGTGAGGTGATGATGACCACGGCGCGGCTGTTTTTTCCTTCCCAGGAGTGAACAGTCACGATTCATTCTCCGTATAACCGTCCTCAGCGCTATAACCTGTCCTGGCAAGTACTCTGCAAGGTCCGGAATGGTCCACTGGTCATATAGCCGCCCGTGGGTAGCCGTGATGACGAAACTCCCGAGCCTTTTGATGAATAGATGGCACAGGAAGCATGCCTCCTTACTGGTTCCAATGACTCGGGGCAGTATCGGAGTCGTTGAAAGAAGATAATGTACAATCAACTGTATTTCCGCGTGGACGTAACAAGGGACCTTCGTTCCGGTAAGAGATATAGAACTCATTCGAGGTTCATACGGGTCGATGAAAGCCGGCTTGATATTCGAGAACAGATGCCTAGTTTTCCTCCTGCGAGCTTCTCTGGTCAAGGTCTGTGGAATTCGGTGATACGCGCCAAGCTTGTCGATCTGCGTAATGTACTTGTTGTTCAACCATTCTTGGGCATTCAGACCAGCGTTCTCGAGATTAACGCGGAAAGGCACTTGTCCTTCGGAAGTTGTGATGGCGAAGCTCTCCTTGACAACTTCCTGCAGCTCCCATCCGCGCGATGAATCGCCTGAGCCCAGGACGTCCTCAAACACCCTCCTCAGCTCCGATAATTTTCTGACAAGATCGTTGGCAGCGGGTGTACAAGCCGCAGCTTGCATTCGGCGTAACGTCTTTTCAGCACCCGACCTTGAAGAGCTCGTTGATTCCCTCCTGCTTGAAATAGATGATGAAGGAAGCTCCCCAAGGAATAATCGCATGCGAGACAGAATGCGCTCCTGCGAGAAACTCAATACCAGTTTTGACAGTGTCGAACCACACTCCTCGAGCTTCATATCTGCGAGGTCGTTAGAACGAAGGATGCAACCAGTGAGGTCTATACTAACCGCCCTTTGCACAAGACATCAGAGATTCACATATTTGTTGCAATGTAGTCTTGGCCTTCCCTTGCAATCCTTCATTTGCACCAACGCGTATGGTAAGACCCGGAGGCTCTGGAATCTCCTCCACACAAACTGCAGTGACACTTTCACTACCTTCATGGGCTGCCAAGATAAATGCAATATCATCTGCAAGGCGCTGCTCGGTCCTGAAGGATAATAATCGAGACTCGGTCGATGGAGGCAAGTTTTGAGTACTGCTTGACCGTGATCCCGAATGTTTCGAGTCGCCCGGGACACCCTTCGTTGCCACAGAGAGCGCAATGACCCTTCGACGGAATGCATCTTCCGGTACGTCCTGCCATATTGAATCTCCCGGTTTAGCAGTCTGAATTGCTCTTACAACAGACATAATACAACACGGTGATCTTGCCGATGAATTATCTGATCGAGGAGGCACTCATATTCTAGAGCACCAGGAACATGAACGCTCGACCAGGTGTTCATGTGGCATTCGATGACCAGTAAGGCGTCGCCAACTGTCATCGACCACTTGTGACGCTTCGGCTTGCGATTGGATCGCTTATGTGGACGTTTGCGTGTCCACCCTCAGTTTGCAAGAGCGTGACTCAGCACGGAGACGCTAAATGCCAAAGATCTGATCGTGGCACGCTTTGAGCCTAACGGCTCATTCTGGGTAGCCATGTAGTATGTTCAGAAGGTCGGTCGGCATATGCAGCAAGGAAGACCAGGTCTGGGCGTATCGATGCGGTGAGAGCACTGAGAATATAGTTGACTGTCATGCGCCACATAGGGCTGTATCCCATGGATTGTTCTCAGCTCTTATCGCGAGCATCGTTCCTTTGCAGGCCGCATCAACAATGGTGATCCCAACGGTTATGTAAGAATCTGTTGCTCGTCTTTCGTTACATAACGGGAAGGTAGATATCGAACCCTGCTGCTTCCGCTACAATGCATAACTCTGAGCACTTGTCACAGCAACAACACATGTTTCCCTCTTGCATCGCTCATTTACCGTTTGGTGTGCTTGAAATTTCGTGAATTCGGCAGCGGATTCAACCGAGTAACCTCACGGGGCTTTCGGAAGAAGCGGTTGGGAGAGGAGCTGAATGAGTAGTGCGGGAACGAGCCCATCTGTGTTGAAGATCCTGGCTGAAAATACGGAAGACATCAAAGCACTGCGTCTTTTCGAGCATTTTCAGCTTTTCAATGACAAACGTCTGATCTGGTTCAGAACTTAGTTCGGGAGCAATTATTCCAAGAGGCAGGAGTATGGCCGTATTAAATCGCGAATCGTCAGGCAACAAGCGGAAAAGGTGTATGGCGCATTTTGAATATTTTTTAATCTGTTTGTGTGCCATGAATGGCGGAAATGCAAGGGTTGTCGTGGTATCGGATAGTCCATCACGATCTCTGAGCTGCTTGAAGAAGTGAATTCGGCTCGAGATGCGGTATATCTCTCCTATAATCAATTTTTCGTACCCCTTGGCACCGTTTCCCCTGCCTGCTTCGCGGGGTGGCGATTCTTGCGTGAGGCCAACGTCGGAGCCGCGAACGTGCTGCGCACCTTTTCTTTTCATACTGAAACTTGGGAGAAAATCCAAGTTCCCATCCCAGCAGTCGATGTCAGAGGATGAAACGTGTTGGACGTTATCGCTGATCCGATAGAGTAAAGCCGCAAAGTTCGGCCTCGTCCCCTGCGACGTATTTGTGGATGCAAACTCAGAGCTACCACAGGACCTTGAGGTCAATCTTGTGTCAGCTACCAGTGCCAAAAGTTGATTGTACGAAACCAGGTTGTGAAGGAATAGATGGAGCGGTGTTCTAGCAGGTTCTTCGTTATGATCGGCAACACCTTCGTGACGCAAAAACTCTTGCGCAAATTCCAGATAGGGTCGAATATTGGCGTAGACTTCGCCGGACAGCTTCCCGAAGACTGCCATCAAGACAGCTGTGGTAACCAGACATAGATCATCTGATTCCACATTTGTAATCTGAAACCAGAAGCTGCCATTCGTGATCGCGTGGTTCTCTAAGTCTGACCCTGAGGGATTAGGTCTCGGAGTGCGGCTGGAGATCTGGTGGCAATGTCTCATTGCTCGAAGTCGCAGACGGGAGACCTCGCGATCCAAAGAAGGCAGATTCCTTGACCTGGCATGCAGGCCTGCAATAGCCATCAGAATCCAGCGAACAGGTTCATATTCGACGGCAACAGGAGCGAGGCATGACAGGAACGGATTGTCTGTTTCCGAGTGCGTTGGATATGTTCTTGCAAAGCAATTGATGTAATGGTCCCAAAGGACACGTTCGAGAGAAGAGTTCCTGGTTGCGGCGCAAGGAAGATACGGTATTGTACCAGGAACCTGCCAGCCATGTGGCCGTTGAAATTGCTTCAGTTGCGGAACCGTTGATGTTGTGCGGTCCACGAAGTCTTCCTGCCGAGGCAAACCACCTATACCAGGATATTCCTCCTCAATATCCGGCGCGCGGGCGAGCCCACCGCGTGCACCGACATTCCGGGATATGTAAGCCGGGAGGCACGAGACCGGGCCCCGGCGCCGTATGCCTTCTCGTACTGGGTCATCTTCCCAAAGCAGTCGTGGCCTATATCCTCCGCATGAAATGTTCAGGCGGTCGCAATTCTTGCATGAAGGTCTTCCCAGATCACATTTCTTCTTCCTGTCCAATTGCAGAAAAGTTCAGTTGTTGTACGTACGCGAGGACGGGTTCATCGCATGTCAGCTGCACCTACCTCCGCTTACACGTCAAACAAGCACCTCTCTCGCGCTGCGGTCGAACCATAAATAAAGGCCGGCCTCTGTCAAACCGCCGAGGAACCGGATTTGTTGTATTGTATAACCATGTTTGGTTTCACGTAGACGATAGCGGTATCCTTCATCTTGATGTGCGGTTCTTATCTGCGGCTCATATTTCTGTTCTCGGACAAAGCCGTTATTGTGAAGGTGGAGATGGCCGCAAACAGTTGTGCTGAGCTGCTCACCTTTCAATGATGAAGAGATTCCAGAAATATGGTCCCGTACAATCAAGGATTCGCCTTTTCTGGACAGGCAGCGTCCTAGGGCGTGATCTTCAATCTTTGGAGGATGGGTGAACCCTTTTGGGCATTGGGCCAGGCTGATAGGGCATCAGTGTGATCAATAACTGGACCACGGCGAGGGCAACGCTGATAGCAAGGCGGCTAAGCTGGTCAGATGCATCTCAATCAAAGTATAACAAAGCAAGGGAGGGATTCAAATACCTTTGGTGGCTCTCGGCGGCTAGTATATCACCAAAATGGCATAGCTCCACTTCCCAAAGGGGCGCTGCCGTCCAAAGGACAAACTGGTTCCGTATCGTGGCCATATAGGGAGGTACCGGTACTCAGGTATTGGTGCTCAGAAAGGTACATATATCACGGCGTTATTGTACTCAATCCAAGTTGTATATGCTTCCATATCTCTTTCACCGTTATCTCTTCGACTTTTCCAACTTCCTCCGATCTTGAAGCACGCCGACATATCACAACAGACACCATGGCTCCAGGAATTCTGGAATATTGCGCAGCAGACATGGCAACAGAGTCTCTGACGCCGCACATCACGAAGCAACCCATCAAGAAGTTCGATCCCGTGAAACATCTCGCGTATGTGCCGCCAAAGAAGATTCATACGCTGGAAGATCTTTGCCTGCCTCCTTCGCCGATTTCGCAGGTTGCCTCGACCGATCCATTCCCCTTGCTGTCCGAGGAGGCTCTTCTCGAGCACCGCCGGGAGCTGCTGTCTGATGGGGTTCTCAATAACTGCATGTATAGTACAAGACCGGAGTCGGTTCAACTTCGAGGGATGGCTCCCAGATACGCCCCTTTCATTCATCAGTTCTGGACCTCTCCGGAAGTTCTCAAGATAGTCAGTGATCTAGCAGGAGTCGACTTGGTACCTGTCATGGACTTTGAAATTTGCCACACCAACCTCCAACTGGGACCTGACGGTCTGGCAGGAGTCAAAAACATCCCAATTGTTCCCCCCGGGGCTCCTGAGGTAGACACAACGTCAACTATTCAGGGAGAGCCTGAAGCGCCTCCAGCGGCTCCCAAGGAATCCATCGTCCCTTGGCATCGCGACTCATATCCATTTGTCTGTGTTGTGATGTTGTCAGACGCAAGGTATATGAAAGGTGGCGAGACCGAGATTCAAAGAGGTGATGGCAAAACAGTCAAAGTCCGATCACCACAGATGGTGAGTTCACTTCCAAAGTCCTCCAACATTTGAGGTGTTTGTCACTGACAAAACTCGGTGACCACATCAGGGCGGCGCGGTGGTTCTCCAAGGCAGGCACGTGTCTCACATGGCGATTCCAGTCGACAATATGCCTGAGAGAATCACTATCGTGGCTTCATTCAGGCCGCGGGACCCTGTGCTGCTGGACGACTCTTCACTGATGAATGTTCGAAACAAGTCTCGACTGTCGGAGATGTATTATCAGTGGACCAGCTACCGTCTGCATTTGCTCGCAGAAAGATTCCGGGCCGAAGCCCAAAAGCTTGATGCTGCATATCGTAAAGTAGTTGAGGAGACCGACCATGGAAGGTCGGGAGATTGCAAGAAAGACGTGGTTGACATCGAGAACTTTGAGAGATGGATGGAAAAGCAAATGAGATATATGAGACGAACCATGTTCGAAATGAGACCGATCACTGCAGACGACGATATCACCAAGAATGAGATTGAGCAAGTTTAGCTTTAGGTAGGAGGGCCAGACGACACGACATCGATCAACGCTCGTGGTGTCCAAGGTGTTTTACCTCAATACCAACCTTCTCCGCTTTCGCAATCCGGTCCCGATGACTGTGGTATCCCACTTAACTTTGTGTGCTTCGACTCCTCTGCTTCTTTGTGCGTCTCGGTATTCAAAGACTTTTGTGGGCATCCCTTCCCTTGGCTTTTCGCGGAAATTCCCAAGAGCGATTTGTTCCATTGCTGTCATCTCTTTTTAACACAGGTCGCGGCGCGTAGGGGTTGGCCATCGGCACCATCGAGGTTCCCGGAGGAGCGTTATTGGACTGTTGGTATAGGCCAGAGGGCTGCGGACAGCAAGTTTTTACCTGATCGAGGTCGTGAGAGGCCAGCCGAATCAAAAGACGTTCTTACTGAGAGGTTGTCAGGCGCTTTTGAGATAACGCTTATCAAGCCGGAAACAGTATCAGATGTGGGGGAGGACGCTCACTGGCGTTTGCATCCTTCAAAGCTCATGTATCGAGCATATGCCCCTTCGGCTGGTCCACTTCGATATAATCCATCTTCCGCAAATGTTTGGTGGAAGTTCGGGGCTACGGTGTAACAACAAATGCTCTCCGGAGACGGATAAATGTAAGTATCCGAGCACGTGACTTCCTAGCATTCCTGAGCACGTGCTTTTGTGCGCGCCTTTGGCGACTGCTTCGCCGTAGCATATCATCGTATCTCTCCGGGGCACTCTCACAACAGTCCATCCTGTCCGCTTCGAGCTGCATTTTTTGGTGCTAAGTTTTAAGCACCACCATGTATGCCGACAATATAGCGGGATAGTCGCATCGAGGCGTTTCTACATTATTGGGACAGGCTGGGGCTTTCGCGTATGAACTCACCATGTCGTCTCTTCACCAGATGCTTCACTTGAAATCACAGCTACAACTGTCCCGGGAGCGAGAACACGTGTATGGCAACTAGACATCAGCGAGGACATGGCTACAGATAGAAGCATTGATCTGCCTGGATCCACCCCTGGTAGTCTACGAACGCCAGGATGCTCTTGAGCAGACCGCGGCCCTTGGTTGACGAATATTGGTCTGCTGGCCCAATACTATGCGTGGCTACAACCGCTGCAAGGCACAGAATCGGCGCGGAAACCAACGAAGCACAGATTTCCACCTCAAGAAAGTCGACTTGTGGCCTTCGAGATAGTTTGAGTAAGTACAAGAGACTTCTACGATTGGAGCCCTTCTGAAAAGATCCTCGTTTCAGTGAAAGAACCACGCGTCTTCTTCAAGGCTCGAGAAGATGGGGAGGCATACCGACTAGGCGCAGAAGGCCACTATGAGTAGGTCACAGCAGCTGCGATGGTTCAGGCGCGAAGGCAAATAAATCTGAGCAACCTGATGCAAACGACTTATCTCATTGAGCCAACTGGGAGAGCGAATGTGCGGATTTCCTGGATTAAGGATGTCTCCCGATCAAGGGGCCGCTCGTATGGTCCGGGACAGTCTCAGGGGAGGTGCAACAGAAACCAAGGCTCATGGCACACAAAACACCTGAACTAAGCCGTCCCCCCCGCGCGGATGCAGTGATGGAAACTGAGAACAAGTGGTCGCTGTCAATGGTGGGAAGGCAACCTGCCCATCATGTTTCCCTGTCTACTTGATCAAGGTCCTCCAAGGCGAATGCGCGACAAAGTGCCGCAGAGACATCGAGCGTCTTATGTTGATTCGCCAAACTGTCTTCTCTTGCACCCAGCTTGCGCAAATATACATTCGAAGGGGTTCGCAACTGCTACGGTAAATCGATAACCAATTTTGCGATGAGGGCAACTTGATCCAGAGCTTGGCGGTCCATGCTGAGGCTTTGGACGTCGGTAATTCTGCGCTCGGTCTTATTGAGAGGGCGACAAACCACAATGACCAGCTTGGAACCGGATTTTTCATGGATTGCTAGAACTCGTTGACGCGGTTGCTGAGACCCAGAGGTCCGTGCGGTCTATGCTCGGCATGGCAAAAAGATACCATGGTAAAAGCAGAGCCTAATACCCCCTTCCTAGAATCCACGATTCTATGACTAGAGTGGGGCTCTGCGAGTATACAAAAGAGTCAAGAGTCATGAGACAGACCTGAGATGATCAGGCGCATCATGGTCCGATTTCGGTCTGTGGAAAAAATGGCTTTACTAAATCGCTTTGCAGAACGTTGTAGGGTCCGCCACTTGGGCGCGGAGCGGTTTCAAGGGAGTTTGTCGTCGCAGAAGGCGACTCAGGCACCGTTGGACTATGAGTGGCAATAGACAACCAAAAAGGGACTAACAGATGTCTATCCTTAGATTTCTGACGCCGGCCTCATCCAACACGCGACCATTCGCGAAACCACCCCACGCTTTATTGTCAATTTTTTTTTCTAGCGGCCAAAGCGATTATCAGAAGCTGATGCCGTTACCCGAAGTCAAAGAGCTCTGACCTCGAGAAGACCCACAATCCTCAGGTAGGCTTCGCCTCTAGCTACTGTGACGGCTGAGACTCGAGGAAGCATTTCATCCAGCATGCCATCTCCATGAACGAGAGAGTGGTTTCGCCTCAAACAAAATGGGCGCTCTTGGTTTTCCAGTTCGAGAGCGGGGGTCCCGGCAGTACTCAACTGAAAGAGCATTCTGTAGGATGTTGCCACGACCCTCCCCGCTCCAAACGGGCGAAAGGGTGGCGGATTCCAGGGTACACATGTCTGGAGCATCGACCGATCAACACTAGAGACTATCCGTTGAGTGGTCAATGCATCCTTGGCCACCAAGTCAGTCCCTGCAGGCTGAGCGGAAAAGGGGCGATGATCAGATAAGATAATGATTGTCTGGCCCGTTCGAAGGGGTGTGATTGAGACGAGTGACAGGGGGATGCATGGGGTGCAAGGTGGGTTGATGAGATGTCCAAGGTTCCACCAGCGTGAGCATGTGGCCGGGAAAGAAGGGGTCTCGCAAGCGAGGAGGGTGGGAAGCAGGAGATGGCACACCTGGCCCACTCCGCTCCTGTCTGTCGACCTGAAGTGCCGGATTCATTCACAGGTTCGGGAGCTTATGGCTGCTTAGCGTGTCCAGGATAGATGCAGCGACAGGCGACGGGCGACACGGTGGAAATCACATGGCTTGGGGCTTCAAGTTACGCTTTGGACCGAATGGCGTGAGGGCGCAAACTTCTTCCCTGCCCTTGTTGTTTGAACAGCGATCAAAATTTCCCGCTCACGCTCACCCTTGGGAGAGCGCCTGGCGCCCTGGTAATTTTCCCTTTCCAGGCCGAGTTCCACCGACCTCCTCGAAAACATCCCCTGCGCAAAGATGCTGGACTGTCTTCACGTGGTTCTCCAACCAAATACCTCTACGGCCTCGGCGATGTGTTCCTCCTCCGTCTGTTGGATCTTTGTGTCTATTCTCCTACATGTTGTGGATTTGGGAATGCACAGGATTTTGCATTTTTGTCTGGTAAAGTCGAACTAAAAGCCTGTACCTAAGCTACACACACCAAACCACCAAACTTCGACCCGGGGATTACTACACTATCATGGAAGACTTCTTTCCATTTTCGACACCGTTTTCTGTTGCTTTGCCGGCCACACACCCGCGTGAATTCCAAACAGGTAGGCCAATCACTCTCTCCACTCTACTTTGCACTCAAGGGTCTCTGGAGGCTCTGCGTGAATGTGTGGCTCTGCACCTGGGCGATGACATGTTCGGCGTCTTGCTTAGGCGCGGTGAGCCTGGTGAGATGGCGTGTCGCGAAGCTTCTGAAGCCGGGGATCTTGGAGAGGAACCGGAGGAAGGCCTTTTCGAGGGGAAGCGCGCCCGTGCGCTCCTCATACAGCATGCAAGAGATGGCCAGCATGATGAAGATCCAGTAGACATTGTATGAGATGACGGAGCCGTAGGTCGCAGTGTTTTGCCAGCCGAGAATGGCATTGAAGACATCCCAGCCATTATCACGCTCCGGGTTGCAGCAGTTCACGTGCCAGACGGTCTGGTCAATGTTGTATGAGCCCGGGCCATCCCCCTCTTCGGCAACATCGCCGCCGACTTGCTGCTGGAACTTATGGAATTGCAAGCTCCAGACGGACTTGGAGAACATGCCCGCAGCAATGAGGTAGAGCACGCAGGTAGAGGCGATCAGGAAGTATTGGATGGTCATATAGTTGCCGCCGCGGTAGATGAGATAGCCGACAAGAAGGCCAGCAAGGATCCCGGTGATGACCGGGATGGGAAAGGCGGTCGCAGGCAACCCGAGGGAGACACCACCAACGAAGACAACAGCTTCGAGACCTTCACGGAGAGTGGTGATGAAAGGCAGGATGAACATGGCATATCTTCGGCCCCATTCGCCCATTCTTGACGCTGCGTCTTTGTGCTTGGTCTTTGCCACGAGGGCTTGTGCAATCTTGACCCTCCACTTCTCCTTTGTCTTGTTGATGCGCAGGATGGCCAGGCCCATGATGGTGATGATGATGCTGGCGATGAGGTAGAAGATGCCTTCCCAGAGATCCTCGGATTGCGACCAGAGATCATGGCCCAAGCCGTAGAAGACGCCGATGAAGGCACCCCCGATGATCAGGGCTATGAGAATTCCCAATAAAGAGCCCGCCCATACTTGTCGTTTTAGGCGTTTATAGATGACTGGGTCTTGGGAGGGTTGGCCCAGGCACTGCTTCAAGAAGGAAAGCAGCACCGAGATGATGATGACGGCTTCGAGACATTCTCGAAATACAATGAAGAAGACCTGGACGCCGAAGACGTTGGTCATGGTGAAAGAGATGACAGGAGAATGCTCAGACTATGGATGGGGGTTGCAAGAGCAAAGGGCAATGGAGGTCTCGAAAGGTGGCTACGGTATGTATACCCTGGAGACAAGAAAAAGCTTAGGAGAGCTTGGAAGGTCACACCAAGAAAAAGATGTCCTTGGGGAGCTCAGGAAGCAACCAACACGATCCCAATGGGAGGGCATTGGCACAGATATTTTACAGCCGTGGGAGCAGCAGAGTTGGCCGAAGTTCGGGGAGGGGAACTGGACGGCGCATTGGGACTGCAGCAAGAAAGAGGATCCCTGGGTTAGCGGAGCTGGTCGAGGTGGGCAACTGATCATCTGATAACGAGAAAAGATAAGATAATCAGCTGTCATGAAAAACGGCCATCAGCGGCGCATGTGGATGGCAGTTGGACGGTAGTGGATGCTTCGGATGGGCGGTGGCAGCAGCGCGGCGAAGCATTGGCGGGCAGTCTCCTGAGGCGCCATCAGATAACTTTGATGCCACGTCTGGGCCACTCGCTAATTGATCTAATCACTCCTCCCTATCTGATATGATTGGGCAAACACTCTTCTGTTGTGACCACTACGGCCTTTGGGCCGGAACATGGGTGAGAAAACTCTTCTTCCACGGAGGCTAGGCGAGCTCGCCCAAAAACGCAAAGGAGCAGCGCAGCAAGGGTGGTACTTCCCAGCCATGGAGGGGCTTCGCCGGCATCGGGCTGCCCCAGAAAGGCTCTTCAGCTACGAGCCCTAGGATCAACCCGGACTGGTATGTAGAAAACCGGACTCCCACCTTCAAAACCAAACGGGCTCCCTTGGGGACGTCGGGCAACGTCCATCCTTCAAGACCTCGTCGTCTGAAAAGCCCTTGGCAAGCTTCTGCCCAAGCTTTACCGCACGCACGCCTTGTCGCGGTCAAGATTTTCGAGTCCCACGGCCATGGCGAAGCTTGTCCAGGCTCTGTTCGTCTCGCTGGCGGTTCTGCTGCTCACCGGCTGGACCACGGCCAAAACGGTCACATACGACTTCAATGTCAGCTGGGTAACGGCGAATCCAGATGGCCTGGCCGAGAGAAAAGTCATTGGCATCAATGGGCAGTGGCCGCTGCCCGTCATCGAGGTCGACAAAGGCGACCGGCTGGTGGTCAACATGTTCAATGGCCTCGGCGACAAGAACACCAGCATCCACTTCCACGGCATGTTCCAAACAAACACCAGCAACATGGACGGCCCGTCGATGGTGACCCAGTGTCCCATTCCTCCCGGGTACAGCTTTACTTACAACTTTACCGTGGACCAGAACGGCACCTACTGGTATCACTGCCACACCGACTTCTGCTATCCGGACGGCTACCGCCAGGCCTTGATCGTCCACGACAAGGATGCGTTCTTCAACGAAGACTACGACGAAGAATTCACCATCACCATTAGCGACTGGTATCATGACTTTGTGGAGGATATCCGGTTTCTGTCGCTTTACAACCCCACGGGTGCCGAACCCGTCCCCAAGTCCTTCCTGTTCAATGACACCCAGAACTCCAGTCTCCCCGTCAAGCCCGACACGACGTATCTCATCAGGCTGATCAACATCGGGGCCTTTGTGGGACAGTTCTTCTACATCGAAGACCACACCTTCAAGATCGTCGAGATCGACGGTGTCTACACCGAGCCCACCGAGGCCGAGACACTGTACATCGCCGTGGCCCAGCGGTACACCATCCTCCTCACGACCAAGAACACCACGGACAAGAACTATCCCATCGTGACGGTGGCCGACTCCGACTTACTCGACGTGATCTTGCCCGACCTCCAACTGAACAACACGAACTGGCTGCAGTACAACGCCCAGGCCGCCCACCCGCAAGCCGTCATGACAGTGGATGCCTCGTCGGAGCTCGTCCCCTTCGACGACATCACTCTCGTGCCGTACGACCACATGGCGCTGCTGCCCGATCCCGACTTCGAGATCAACGTGACGGTCATCATGGACAATCTGCGGAACGGGTTCGGCTACGCCTTCCTGAACGACATCACCTACACGGCCCCGAAGGTTCCCACGCTCTACACGGTCCTGTCCTCGGGCGGACTGGCCACCAACGAGGAGATCTACGGCGAATACACGCACCCCATGGTGCTCAAGAAGGACGACGTGGTCCAGCTGGTGCTCAACAACGCCGACAGCGGCTCGCACCCCTTCCACCTGCACGGCCACAACTTCCAGGTCATCGACCGCGCGCCTGGCTACGGCGCGCATTTCTACGACTACCTCGCCGGCGACCCGGTGCCCTACGACCCCAACAACCACTCGGCCTTCCCGGCCTTCCCGGCGCGCCGCGACACCTTCGTCCTGCCCCCGCAGGGATACTACGTGATCCGCTTCGTCGCGGACAACCCGGGCGTGTGGATGTTCCACTGCCACATCGACTGGCACTTGTCGCAGGGCCTGGCGATGGTGCTGATTGAGGCGCCGCTGGAGATCCAGAAGACGCACCACATCCCGCAGCAGCACTACGACGTGTGCCACGCCGCCGGCGTGCCCATCCAGGGCAACGCGGCCGCGGACGACGCCGACCCGCTCGACCTCGACGGCCAGAACAAGCAGGAGCCGGCCCTGCCGAGCGGCTTCACCGCGCGCGGCATCGTGGCCCTGGTGTTTTCGTGCATCAGCGCCTTTCTCGGCATGGCCTTCATCACCGTCTACGGCCTCTCCGAGCCCAAGGTTATACACAAGGACATCGATCCGATCGATGACGAGGCGCTGCATGCCAGTGTCCCGGGCGCTAGCGTCGAGCCGAAAGTGGCCGCAGCGGCGGCTCAGGGCTAGCTACTGGTTGGAAAGGTGTTCTAGTTATGCTGTCGTTCGCAGTATTTTTTTAATTTAGTACGATATCCCTGTTGAAATCCTGTTAATCTCCGATCGCCGACCTATAGATTTTCTTGAGTGCGTTTCTATTCCGTGCCTGACCATCGCACTGGCCAGTCCAAAGTCTCGATTGAGCCGTTGCTCGCGGCAAGCATCGACCTTTGACACTGCACCGGGAAGCAAACCTCTGTACTCGATAACCGTTAAGTTGAGAGGACGTCCAACCGCCGATTAGCTCTGGGGGCGGTGGAAAAGAGAGTCTCTCTCGATTCCACCAAGAACTGCCTCTTTTGGTCATGCCTCATGCACTTCCCGAGCACAGTGAGCTCCGAGATTTCGGCTCGGGCTATATATATGTACCTTCGTCTCGCGGGTCTCCAGCCACCCGTAGCTTGATGTTCTCTCAACACGCTCGGCAAAATGAATGTTCCTGGCAGTGTTCGCTGCTTCATCGCATGACTGGCCCGCCGTATCTTGGGAAGGGTATCGCGGGCATGGGCTCCAGCTTGCCAGTACTGTTGCCGTCCGGCCACCGTGGGCGTGACAGATCCCAGTGTCGAGCGATCGAAGTGGAGAGCAGCACAAAGAGCCGACTTTCGTGTCCAGAGGCTCAAGGAGCATGCTTCTCCCAGGCGGTCGGGTATTCGGGTCAGAATATCGTTTGCTGTCGGCAATCACTGTGCATGGCTAGACAGTACCCTTCAGCGAGAGAAATTCTATGTGGACGACAGCCCCCAAGCCCAGCACACTGGTGGGATCTCGAGACACAGGGAGCGGGCTATGAGTGCTCATGTGTTCGCCCCGGGGTTACTGGAACATGAGACCTCTCCTCACAACCAGAGGCTTGAAGGCTCAACTACTAGACGAATAGTACCTTACCCCTGACAGTCCAGGCGGGAGCCAGCCACAAACCGTCCGAATCCGATCGCCAATACTCTGCATGTGAGGAATCGCAACTGCATCTTCGCTACTGTGGTCAGTACCGACTGACCAGCCCTACATCTTCAAGCAAGCCAATGCATTCGCTTATCTGTTCTGGGCAGACACCCTCGGTAAAATTCGACAGTGTCATTGCTTAACTCTCGGGTACCAAAATTGATACCCGACACATCTCTACTTCAGGCTACCCGAGTAGCACGTGGATGCGATGCCACGGATGTTGAGACAAGGGCGTCGAATTCGGAGCGGTGTGAATCTCGTGGTGTTGGGGGCTTTGAGTGGGACTTCCAACAACATCAACAACACGTGGGGGATCAAATTCCCGCGCAAAGGCTCGCTGTTGCGAGGTCTTTGGGAGGAGGAGAGGGGACCGAAACTCGGTTCTGCACTAATGTGTCTCGAAAACCTTGTGCTGGGCGCAGCGGCTTTTGTTGCGAACGTGCTCGTTGAAGTTTTGTTCGGTTTTGTGTTGTCAAGGCAGTCAAATAGACCTGTCTGAACGTGTAGACAGGGCTTTCTGCCGCTCGAATCTCACCAGTTTCAACGCGAACGATAGTGGAAAACGATGTGGAAACATAGTTTCTTCAGCACTTTTCCGGGCACGTCGGAGCTCTGGAATTAAAATGCAGCAGACGGAAGGTATTCGTTCGACTTCTGGTAGAGTGGCGGAGCGAACCCTCTCAGAATTTGCTTTTTGCTACGTCGTTTTTTTGAGGGGGCGTCCCCGGCGGAGCAGTGGGATTTAGAGCACAGTTGCGGGCGACACAGAGGTGATATTAAGCCGGCAGGTATTACACCGATTCTACAGGGCGTGGGCGTGGTGGCCCTTCCCATCCACGTCCTCGACTCGCTCAGCCTCGGTGACCTCGGTGGCGACCTTCTCGTCCCTGATCCCGACGGTGTCCGGATAATCGTGTGCCTGCTGGATGTCGACGGCGACCTCGTCGCCGAACAGGGCGGCGATTTCCTCCAAGGTCTTGCCCACCGTCTCGGGGTAGACCAGGTACACCACGACGATGAAGATGGCGTCGCAGATGATGAAGATGAGGAAGTACCTCCACGCAATCTTCTCGATGGCGATCGGTGTGACCTGGACCAACATGATGGTGATGGCGTTGAACGTGCAGAAGGCCACCGCGTTGCCGGCTGCTCGAATTGGCGTGGGCATGATTTCCGACGGGTAGGTGTATCCTACAGCGGATATTAGTGGAACTGAACAGATCAAACTATCGAGGATGAAACGGGATAATACATACCAAATGAGTTCATGATGAAGGCGTAGCCAATCAGGTAGACGAACATGAAACCAACAGTAAAGCGACCGAGTAGCAGGTTGGTGTTGCTTGAAAGTTGGAATCGTGCCCAGACTAATAACCCGTTAGTGATGCAGCTCAGATGGACATCTGGGCCAGCGGGTGAGGACTTACAGATGACCATAGCGATGGACGCCAGGAATTGGACCCAAAGAGAGATCAGCAGAGACACTCTGCGACCAAGCTTGTCGAATAGCAGGGCACCGATGGTGCAGAAGATGACGCCGCAAGTGCCCCACACGCCGACCATGACAAGGGCGATCTTGTTGGTGACACCGAGGTAGGTGTACAAGATGAACTGATAGTTCTGGAGCGGGATGATACCGGTGAACATGGCAAACGCGAACTGGAAGACGACGATGAACATTCGCTTTCGGTAGGACGGCCGGCGCAGGATGGTGCGGAGGCCCACGCGTTCGCGGACCTCGAGCTCGTGCTGGGCCTTGATCTGGTTGAATTCACGGATGTAGAAGTCGTCGTCCTGACCCGGGGCGCCACCGTGAAGTTTCGTAATGACTTCCAGGGCCTCGTCGTAGCGGCCTCTCATGATGAGGAATCGGGGCGATTCAGGGAGGAAGGGGGTGCAGGCGGCCATCAGAAGCGGTGGAACGTGTTGCAGGCCCAAGAACAATCGCCAGGCGACATCAGAGCTGATATAACTGAATCCGAGGCCCATCCATTCGGTCACTGGCACAAATGTATTAGTCCACGCAGAGTTGAGAATGGAAATCGCGAAAGAACCCACATGTATAACCCAGATTGATGTTCAAGTTGTAAAGCCCACCAACTCTGCCACGGAATTCGGGTGGAGAGATTTCTGACATGAACATCGGGCAGACACCAAAGACGATACCAGAAGCGATACCACCGATGACACGACCGACGAAAAGCATCTCGATGTTCTGAGCGGCAGTCTGGAGGATAGCACCCACGATAGCACTGTAGGATGTTAGTGATCTATGCCCACCAGACGGAGACTCGGGTTTCTAACACAACACAGGCGATGTAGATGGTCGGCTTTCGGCCATATCGATCTGGGAGCCAAAAGTTCAGGCCCGAACCGAAGAAGCTACCCGCGTAGTAGCATGATCCCAGGGCCCCGATGGTATTGGAGTTGAAGTTGAAATAGGATATGAACTGGGGATATCCCAGGATGGAGGTGGTGAGGCCGGAGTCATAGCCGTAGAAGAAAGCCCCAAACGAGAGGATGAGGATGGAGTATATATTAAGCCTGTCTTATGGTCAGTTTGGTTCATAGGGAGGGCCAGCAAGAGCACCACTTACTTGTTGAAGTGTGTCATCTTGCACCACGCAGTCTCTGTCTCAACCAGGTCGACGGACTTGCTTCAAGATATGAAAGACGAGCTTGGGGAGCAGAAAGCAAAGCACCTGCAGGGTTCTCCAAAACGGTACATATATTGGTAGTTATATTTCCTACCTGACTTCCGTGCTTCCCCACGAGCCCGAGGTTATGGGACTCCCTCGGTTACCACCAAGGTTGATTGGACGCCACAAGGTTCGCGGGGTAAAAGCTGGAGAGAAGGGAGACTGTGGGGAGGATGCCGCAGGAGGCCGGGGGTATCCAGTTGTTGCCTCGAGACGCTGCCGGCCGGTGATACTCGGTAGACCCAGTCTGGACACACATTGAACAAGCGAGGTCTGAGCCTGGGCCTTGATGGACATGTCCCGTTGGATAGTTGCCCCTATATAGTGCACACCCCTAACTCCCGGTTGGTCTGATTCTCCAGGCACCGCCTCGCGCTGAAGGCAGTCCTTGATAACGAATTTGCAGTGGAGTAACCGAGTGGGAAAGGGGTTGGCAAGAGTATTGGGGAAGCTGGCGACCAAGATCCTCACTCCCAAAGCGGTAATTACCCTCGGTAACCTATAAATCCGCCTCTGGTCCTGAGAGGCGACGACGTACCGATCTCTTTGTCTGTGCTTTGGGGCGTAGCAATATCGTGAACTTGTCCAGAATGCACATTCCCTCCCTCGCAGGCTCAATATGACAAGTCTTTGATACCTCGTTATGGCTTTAGGGTGTTCAACTGACGAACCTGCTCTTCCTACCATGAAACAATGCCCAATGGCTATCACACCACAAGGGCAACTGTCTCCATATTGTGTAGACGTCGAGACTGGGACTCCGCGGACGTGCCTGGTCTGGGCTTGTACCATAGTGCTGGACCATCAAGCGGTGTACCAATCGGTCGATCGATCATTCCCCAAGTCGCCAATTCCTCCTTTTCTGAGGGAAGGGGTATCCGCCTCTGCCGCAGCATGCTCAGACCCTTGTGTCCAGCCTCCAAAGGTCATGATCTGCTTTGTCGACCTCGCCCATGGTTGGCCCTCTACACCAACCGGGGCACATTCGCCAGACTTCTCATCTTCGGTATTTCCCCGTAAACCATCGCCACCCCTCGCGCTATCTTCCACTCCGGACATTCTGTGTTTCGGACTGGTTTTCCCATTTTGCAAGTCAACGCTCCTCTGCCAGGTATCACCCGAGCTCTTCCGGTCCAGTAGCAAGACGTGGTGTTGGTTGGGTTGAGAGTGCATAGTGGTTCATCGGCTGAAGATGCCTCCAGGGTTGATAGACCCCATTCTTTCTTCACCCGTCAACACTCCAACGAGAGCCGACGCCACTATCATCGAGGTGTCCATGATGTACCTGTTGTGATCTTTTCCAGGCGCCTAACTCTCCCCTGCCCTTCCTTTGCCCACGCTGATCCGATGGGTTCGGCCTGGGCCAGTCCTCTGCGGTGCCTTCGATCGTCCAGTGTCCCTAGGGTGTTTGCCACACCTCTGCTGGGGGCCAGGGTTCGGCTATAAGGTTTGGCCAGATTGCTTGCCACCGCTTGACCTTCTTATCATACGCCTCTCTTTTCCCCAAAACCGGATTAGGCCTCACCACCATATTGAAAAAGTCAGACAACCCTCGAGGGGCGTACACGATCCACTCCCCCATCTCGTCTATCCTCACACCTAGCATGGCACTGGTGGATATCCATGTGTCAATCCCAGCCTCGACGCTGGCATGTGGTTGACATGGCACACCATACTTCTCTTCATACCACAAATGAACGCGTGCCTGGTTTCTGATCTCCACCTCCACGGGAACATCAGCAAAATGATGCTTACCAACCTGAATGACTATGTCTTCCGCCTCGTACGACAAGTCCGAAGCATCATAATAGACGAGATCGTAGTCGCGGATCCCGGTTTCAGGTGGAAGCTCTGAGACGTTGTTCCAGATGGTCTGCGATAAAGCGCCACCCGCGAGATACCAATTCGGTAAATTGAGGGCCGCCGCGCGAAAGAGCACACCCACAAGAGTGGGGTTGGATGAAAGGATCTCGCGCAAGCGTGGAATCTGAAGGTGGAGGGGAAGCTGACCTGCGCTCATTTTGAAGGGAGGCAGAGCCGGAACTGGACATCTGCTTGAAGTTCTGCGGACATCATGAAGTCGGGGCGTGCAGCGAATTAGAAGGCGCCAACAATATCATACATTGTCTTCCCGCTTTGCTCTTTTGTATTCGTGTGGTGGCTTTGCAGTGGATAGCTTTGGAAGTGGCAGTGGTCAGGACGAGAAGATGAGTTTCAATCAAGTTTCCTCTCCAGTGATAAAAGCTGGTCGCGGGTCATCCCGAACTAGGACGAGGGCGATGCCGCCCTATGCTCACCATAAGCTCGCGTGCGATTACTCGGTAGGCGGGAGATCAGCCACCAGCGAACTTGCCGCGGGGTGAGCGGGAAAATCCCTTGGTCTACACCATGGACATCTGAGCAAAGGAGGAGGCGTCGAAGCTGGAAAGACGACATGGCGTTTTTGTACGCCGGCCTATATACGCTCGTTCAAGGAGAGAATCAGGACAATGACGGATACCATCCAAACGATCTCGAACACCATTCCACCTCATGCACAGAAGGCAACGAAACTTCTACCGTCAAAGAACGGGTTGCAAAAACGGATAGAGGCCATATATTTGTGCCAAAAGGAGTCCTGGAATCTCATTTTGAACCAGACGAGGACACCTCAACCACAATCTTCCCCCTTGCTCGGCCCGTTTTTAGTTTCTCAATCGCCTGAGGAGCGTGCTCAAAGGTGAACTGCTCGTCAATCACGGGCCTCACCTTCCCTTCTTTCATCCAGCGGGCGATGCTTTCTATATCTGCAGGCTTCGCCTTGGGGAAAAAACTGACCGCTTGCCGCTTTCCGCCTCCGAGAAAGGCAGGCCATAACTTCCTCAGGATGGCGTCCACGACGAAGGCTCGCGAGATCGGCGCCCCGACGACCATGAACAAGGCCCCAGGTCGCGTGTATTCGTGGCATTTCCAGTAGAGCTCAAAGTTCGCGCCGATGTTGTCGACGACGTGATCAAACTGGTGTCCGCTGGCCTTCAACGCTTCGAGCACGTTCTGCTTCTTGTAGTCGATAACGGAGTCCGCGCCCAGGCTTTTGCAGAGTTCAATGTTGACGCTAGAACATGTGGTCGTGACATTGCACCCGACGGCTTTCGCAATCTGGATGCCAAAGACTCCTGTCCCGCCTGAGCCGCCGTTGATGAATATCTTATCTCCCGCCTTGACGTATGGTACGATCGATTGGTGAGCTGTTAGTCCCGCCACACAGATTGTCGATGCCGAAATTGGATCCAAGCCGTCTGGAATAGCAACGATTTGATCTTCTTTCGTGACCGCGTATTCGGCCAAGGCACCTCCGGCCAAGTACGACGTTCCCGACGCGCCGAAGACAAGTTGACCAGGTTTCAGGACCGATCCAGTGGCAGGGGTGACCAGATATCCCGCGAACTGAGGGTATCCGTTAGCATGCCGCGCCACTTTCAAGGGTAAATCAGGGTCAAAGGAGGACTTACATCAATACCAGGAGTTGCTGGCTTGGGAATAGCGAAGTGACTCAGAAGCCGAATCTCAGCAGGCTTGTAGTCAACAGGATTGAGTGCTGTTGCCAGCACCTGTACCAGATGCAGGTTGGGAGAAGGCTGGGGGACCGGAGCAGATGTGTTGAGGCGGAGGTTCTTCTCTAGACTACCCTTGGTGCTTGAATACTGCCATGCTCTCATTACAGCCGGTGGTGACATGTTGCAGATGACTCCCTGAATCCGCAATGAGTTCAGGCTGGTGTACAGCAATGCTTCAACCTCTTTCGCCGGATATGTGCTTGATATACTTCACCACGCTCCAATGCGAATACGAAGGCGGACGGTCGGACGGTCGGTGTTTCGGTTCAATTCTCGATTCCGTCAAGCCGTCATCACGGCTGCCTTTGCCTACATGCTCAAACCCGAGACGGATGGTGCTTGCTCAATCTCTTCATATGTTCCTTGTTGTCGACATACTCGTACACAAGCTGCCCTCACAGAAGTCGCTCTGGCCTAGCGTTGGTCCGCTCGTGGTCGGGTCTCGCACAGTTTCGCGTGACCTCATGACTTTTCGACGAGTGCTTATGAGTACCCAATGGCAAGCATTCTCCGGAGCATGGCCATTATTGGCTGTCGTCGGGTTGTTATGATCCCAATGACTGACTGCAGGAGATGAGCAAAGGGCCAAAGGAGTTCAAGCAACTTTGGGAGTTGGCGGCCTGATCCAGGAGTACGTGATGACATTCGAGCCGTATTATGTGCATGGGAAACTCATTGCTGCCGCAGGAGGTTTTGTCTATCGTGGAAAAGACTGCACACAGCCTGCCATTTTATGGAACTCGCTATAGCGTTTCAAGTATTCATTCTGCGATCTCAGGCAGTCAAGCTCCTCGATCTCCGGGTCGGAGGCTCATCACCCGCTCATGACGTGTTGTTCTCGCTTAAGCAGGTCGGAGGCTGGCGCTTTTCCCTTTCCAGGATTCATCTTGCGATGGAGGATGGCTGAGCAGCGATGATTGGGTGCTGGCAACACTGACACGACGGGAGACGGAGCTGGCGAGCGCCTTACGGACGTTTCGGCGGGGATCTGGCGTCCAGCTTGATATGAGCCCCCTTTTCGAAGTATTGCCCAGGTACCCCATTTCCACGAAACGTCCTCCTAAACATCCGCCATTTCACTGGGTTTTGTTCGTGCATCAGCTATTCCTCGTGAGATACGCACGTTGGAAATCCCATAATAATAAAATCTGCGGAGCTTCGCTTCCATGGGCCCCAGCTGCGCGTGTGCAACGGGGGGACACACACACACCAGCCCCATGATTCGCCAGGTACCGCTCCAGCTGGCAAGTTTAGCTCCTATCTAGGCATCATACAAAACACCTTGAACTGGTATGGAACACGACTCCGCACGGCATGCCATTTTTGCTCATCCAACCCTGGGTGCAGGCCAGGCACCTTTTTTGAGCCATTCGGAGAGCTGCTCGCTCGACGTATTCGGGCCCTGTTTGGGAAGGCTCTGTGCCTTGTCCATTGGTTTCCAGTCAACAGCCTAAACCCTACGGCCTTATCGCAAGCAGGATAGGCTTCAGGATGGTCGGCATGGTCATGGTGACACTGATACAGTGCGCAGCACGGCAGAGCATCATGCCAACCATCGAGACTGAACTCCACAGCCATGTCAATCACAATGCATCCTCCGTCAGAACTGGGCTTGTAATCTGCTGGTCTATATATTCGCCACAGGAACCTCACCAGGGAAGATCCCAAAGTCGACCCAGGTGCACCAACAGATCGGTCAAGCCAGCTTTTCAGAGCATATCCAAACCACTCCCACTCTCTCCAACAACCCAACTCAAGCCCTAGTTCTAGCATTCTTGCACAGCACAGAAAGAATCAACACATCCCTTACTTAGTACTCCTCCCACAATGACGAACTCGAACGTCCCCATCTTCGTCACCCCCAATGGCACCGTCTACATCGGCGGCGGCAGCAACGCCAACTGCACCGTCTCGGTCTGCCCGATCGAGATGAGCGTCTACGGATACCGCCCGTCTCTGGCCGCGAGCGGCGCCCTGATCGCCCTCTACGGCCTCTGCATCGTCGCCCAGGTGATCCTGGGGTTCCGGTACAGGGCCTGGGGCTTCATGAGCCTGATGCTGCTGGGCTGCGTGGACGAGATCATCGGCTACGTGGGCCGCATCTTGTATTGGCAAGATCCATGGGCGCAACCCGGGTTCATCATGCAGATTGGTACGAGCAGTTTCCCGAAAACACCGCCGTACCCAGGCAGCGTCGCTGGGTTCTCTCACTAACGAAAAACGCAGTCTTGATCACCATCGGGCCTGTCTTCTTCTCCGCCGCCATCTACGTGCTGCTCGCCCAGATGTAAGTCGTGGTATCCCCATCTAAGCCCCTCTGTATACCCCGGCTGACTCGTCCTAAGCGTCAAGTACATCTCCGTCGCGTCGTCGCGCTTCGCGCCCCAGTACTTCTACTACCTCTTCATCCCCTGCGACATCGTCAGCCTGGTCCTCCAGGCCGCCGGCGGGGCCATGTCGTCGTCGTCCAACGGCGGCTCCAAGGCCGGCGTCGACGTCGCCCTCGCCGGCCTGAGCTTCCAGGTCTTCACGCTCGCCGCCTTCGTGGCCCTGGCTCTCGACTACGCCCGCCGCAGCCGCGTGGTGTGGATGGCAGTCCGGCTGCCCACCCGCTTCGTCGTCTTCAGCGGCTTCCTGTTCGCGGCCACGCTCCTGATCCTGGTCCGGTGCTGCTACCGCGTCTACGAGCTGAGCGGCGGATACTCGCGCACCAGCGACGCGCTGAGGGACCAGACGCTCTTCATTGTCTTCGAGTCGGTGTGAGTATTTCTGATCCCCCCCTCCCCCCCAACTCCCCGTGATCCCGGTCCGGCTCTACCCAGGGTGCGACGATTGCTGACGTCCGTCTCTGCAGGATGGTCATCCTGGCCTCCTTCTGCCTGATACCCGCCCATCCGGGCTTCGTCTTCAAGACGGGTGACGAGCATTTGGTCTCAGACCCGTCGATCACCGAGAAAGGCATCTCTTCCAAAGTCCGGTCGGCCAGCCGTTCGCCGGAATCCGTTGAGAGGTTGTGAAGAGCGTGTTCAAAAGAAGAGAAAAAAAAAAGGGCTAGTGGTTCATATGCGAGTGTGTGGTGAAGAGAACGTGGCGCCCTGTAAGCTTGCCGCAGCAGGGCTTCCCACCATGATGTCTGGCACTTCGGAAGGCGAGCGGCGCTCGCGGACTAGATGAACCAGCGATTCAGGATCTATTTGTATTTTTGGCAGGAATGGGAAGGTCCCGGGCAAGTGAGGGAGGTTATGCTTGACCATATCTCTACATGACACGACTAGTTTCGAAGGGTTCCGTATAGATTTCGGGCGTATCTGCCTTTTCAGTTTTTACGGGCGAAGTGAGAAGGGTTCTCGAAGAAAATTGATCGTCTGCATGACTTATTTAGAGGGCAAAGAGTAAGCATCGTGGATGCACGAACAAGCACCATGGAAATAGTTGCTGCTTTGATTGGTAATGCTGAATAAATAAACAAGGTCGGACTCAGCAACTATATTTTCAGACTATCGATTTACAGAGCTTGCTGAAGAGCAAATCGATCATGGCTTGGTGTGCCCGTAGTCTCTCTGTTGCCTTTTCGTCGAGGTTTCCATAGGCGAACAACGAGTAAAAAGCTAGCGCTCAGCTTTCACTCTCCTTCGAGATAATGCTAGGCATGGTCGAGCAGCCAGCATTCTGCACACTGCGGGCAATGCGAACCTGATTTCCCGAAGCAATGGTTTCAAACAGCGCTTGTACTTGGACCTTGTACTCAGGGATTGCCCTTAGCTCCCACCTCACCACGTTCAGTGGGAAGATGATTCTGGGTCGCGAATACTCGAATCGGGTCTGTAGAGAATGTTGAAGAAGCCAGAGGACCTGCTTTGACAAGTCCCGTCTGCGTGACTCGTCCGTGTGCGAAGAAATTTCTGCAAGCAGATCCTGGTGTTCGGTGAAAAAGTCGTCCGGACACTTCGCAATCAGTGCCGCCGCATAAATGGAAAATGACAGATCGAGGGCAAGGAGAATTGCTGAAGTAATGGCAAAAGTCGTTTCTCCGACGTGTAGTTCATTCAGGGCATGCTCGTTCACGGGGTAGTCTTCTGTTTGCACGGCCAGCAGTTCCTCGTTGAGAGTTGTCATGCCCAGATAGCTATTTCTGATCCGTTCCAGGATGCGAAGGATCTCTGTTCGATCCGAACGATGGTAAGCCGCTTCACCCCTCTGGAAGAGATTAGATAGCGTAAAGCCATAGTCGTAAAGCCTTTGATCAAGATCTTTGGATGTGTCGGCCCAGGGCTGCATCAACCAATCCGGGTTGCCGAAAAAGGACGATTCCCTCTTGACGAGACAGACTATCATGGCGTTGTAACGCATAGATTCGAGGATGGATTTGGGCAAAGGGTCACGGTGGTGGTCAGGGCCTCGAAGCTGCATAATTCGGGCTATACCAATGATATGGCTTTGCCAGGCAGCCATGTCCTCGGACGTCGACTCAAAAGCTTCATACAGGACCATGCATCGAGCCGCTGCAAGTAGTTCATCATGACGCATCAGCTGTGGATCGTACAGAGCATTTTGCGTCAATCGAAGAACTCGACCGTAGATTTCTTGCCCTTTCCGAATCAGTGTTTGGTTGTTTTGGAGTCTGCCCGTTCGGGTATATGCGAGAGAAAGAAGAGCTAGTCTCAACGGAGTTATAGATGCTGAGATATTGATCGAATGATACAGCCAAGCGGGTTCCCTCGTTCTAGAGTACTGAGGTGAAACAGTGGAGTAACCTTCCCAGAAAGAGGATATAAGTTGATCTTCGTTGACCTGCGAAGGGGAGGGCGTGGAGAAGACAATAGTGTTTTGATTCTGTAGGGCAGGCTGTGGCGGCGTGGACCTGGCTTCCTCTAGGCGTCGTCGTCTCTGGAGGCCTGTCTGGCCCCGGTTGATGAAGACCGGGTATCTTTCATAGCCTTCGCACTGTCTGTGCGATGAGATACATCTTCGACACAGCGGCTTTTGGAGGTCACACTAATCGGTTTAGAAGGCTGCAGGCGACAGAGCGAGCTCGTACTTACTCTGACCTTCCTTCGTCTGCAGGTATTACAACCTTGTGACTTCCCTGGGATGCCAACCATTGCTTTTCGCAGAAATCTTTCGAATTGTTATGGACGGTGGCAGTTGGACACGCTGTCGGTTTGTACTTATTAGGCGTAAGATGACCGGAGGTCTTCCGCTGGTTCCAGGCGTGCCGGGGCATTCCCCAAGATCCATGGAACATGCTTCCGCAAGAACGGCGCCACGTATAATTGGTGTCGATCTCGCCCAATTGCTCGCCTATGGCTAGCCCAGGATGATAGACGATGGCTCCATCGGCCGCGTTCTAGGCTCCAGCCATTGTCTATCATCCTAAGCTCCTGTTCTCCTCAGCGTTGAATCGAAAAGGACTTCAACAGACACACTATTCCCCTCGAGGCTTCGATTTCTGGTCTTATGACAACGTATGGCGCGAGTTCGGTCCAATGCAACTGCTGGCCATGTCTCCATCTCTCAAGAAAAAGCCCTAGGTAGCGCTATCAAGCATTACGGCAGCTTTCGAATCTCAGCCCTGCCGGGCAGGCCTCTGGACGCAGTGTTTGACCAGCTATGGGACAAAGTAATATATCCTATGGTTTGATTGATACTTATCCCGCCGTTTTCTTGGGGCTTCAGTCACTTTCCACCGGCACTTCGGCAATCTCGTGATTCTGCCTCTTGGTTCCAAACTTAAACAGCCTGAGATAATCGTATTTACGACACTCCCGTGCTCGGCATGTAACTAGTCAACGGGGTTTATTTGCCAGCTGGGAAAATCCGAAGAGGGATAAGAACAATAAAGGCCCTTGCAGGAGCCAGTATTCGATCGCATCTGGTCTACCCTGGAGCTAATTGGATCCAACCACATCGCTTCGTCGAAGTGTATCAGTATCCCTGCAGTTGCTCTTCCTCCCCGATATGGCAGCGTACCCACCTTTCGCGCCTCCAAATGGTGAGTTGGCCACAGGTCCTTTGCAAGATAAGATGCCGTCGGCGACGAATAGACTGGTGACCACGAATAGGTGCAAACTTCACTCAGACGATCCACAACGACACGTACCCTTTCATTGATTCCAGAGCCAAATCGAATCATACGGGAAGGGCTGTTTTCGTTTCTGGAGGCAATCGTGGGATCGGGAAAGCGATTGCCATATCATTTGCTCAATCTGGGGCGTCTTTCATTGGGCTAGGATGTCCTGACGGCTTTGGGGATCCTCCTGTCAACATTGAGATCGAAAATGCCGCGAAGAAATACGGAAGACCTCCTCCCACAGTTCTCCTGCTCCATTTGGACGTGACGGATGATGCGTCAGTTGCAGCCGCAGCCGCCAAAGTGCACGAGTCTTCACCCAGGCTGGACGTCTTGGTGAACAACGCCGGGTTCATGACACCGGCACTGCCCATAGTGGAAGCCAACAACGATTCGTGGTGGAAGACGTTTGAAGTCAATTTAAGAGGAATCTTCCTCATGTGCAAATATTTTACACCCCTCTTGACTTCGACGCCGGACGGCCTGAAGACACTTGTCAATGTCAACTCTGTGGCAGCGCACAACCTCCGCCCCGAGGCGAGTGCATATGGGACCTCCAAATTCGCCGCCTTGAAGTTCACCGAGTTTCTACTGGTGGAACAGAGGAAACAGGGACTGATCGCTTTCTCGGTGCATCCTGGCGGGGTCATGACGCAGCTGGCCGAAGCAATGCCTAAACAAACACACGCGAGTGAGTCGCCCACAACCAGTATTGCAAGATCATTTGGGATGTTGACCTCGTTTCAGCTTTTACGGACAGTCCGTCATTGGCCGGGGACACTATCGCCTTTCTCACTTGCGAAAGACGGGAATGGCTCGCCGGGAGGTATCTAAGCTGTACGTGGGACATGGAGGAGCTGCTTTCGAGGCAGAAAGAGATAGAGGAGGGTGACAAGTTAAAAGTGCGCCTTGTTCTGTAGTGCCATTCCTGGCAGAAGTTACAGGTGGAAGGTGCTGCCGCGCCGGTCAACAGCACGAAATATGGAAAGCTGTCACAAAAGCCACCTCCCTTTCAAAGCCAGTATGATCACAATAATCTTGACCATGTCGCATGCCACGACGATGCCAAAGATAAGACTGCTGTACTCCAGGCGACACACATACAGTGCGGAGAATCGTATGCCGTACAGCTAAGACACCAGAATGGTTAAATGAAACAAATCATGTTCACCTGGTGCGATGACCAAGGCGACGAAGACACAGTCGAACGGGCCTCCAGATGATTCAGACGATGATCAAATAGTCGAGGTCTACGTCAAAAAGGTACCCGGAATCGATTGAGGATCCCCCTCCTATTGACCTCATAACCCTCATTGCCCTATAAAAGCGGCAATGTTCCATATCGACGGATGTGGTGGAGCTGCGCCATGGTTGTCATGTGGAGACGCGCTGGTGCCTAATTTTGTAGCGAGTATTCGTGGCAGCGTCGTCCCGCTTTTCCTCGTATATACTTGTGTTTTCTATTATTCCCTTCTGGTTGTCGTCCTTTTCAGGTACGCGGCGCCAACACCCAGAACGCGTATCTCTTATCTATCTGGACATTTCGCCATGTCGACCGTCCGCTACTTCGACTCCATCCCCCACATTGTGCGCTATGGCATGCACGACGACAAAACGGGCAAGTCGTGGACGCTCTTCTACCGCAACGGCGTCCGCTTCAAAGTCCACGTCTCGAGCGAAGATGTCTCCGGGACCTCTTTCTCCGAGACGTGGCTCGAGCTGATCAAGCCGGTGGATGTGCACGATAGAACCAAGAGTTGGGTTCGCCGATGGGAGTCGTTGTGTGATTGTGTCATCACGCCCTGCTTGCCCTTGCTGGCAACCTTGGCCCCCAGCTCCCATCAATGGGTCACCTTGCACGACTACCTGCACACGCCGAGCTATGAGTTGAAGCTGGTCGCCGACGACCAGACGGCGGAGGTCGTGCCGGAAATCACCAGTGGACCGGTGGATCGGCCGTCCTACGAACACAGTCTGTTCAAGTTCTCGGAAATCAGCTTACTGCCTACGAATGTCCCCCAGTACCAGGCAGAAGAACTTCTCGTCCTCGGCCAAGAAAAGAACTGGCGCCGCCCGCCACACAATGTCCGCGCGCCGAACGGGGATGTCTTTTACTTCCGGCCTTGCAATAACGCGGCGAGGCATGTCAACACCGGGCGGATCACCAACAACTCCCTCGACATCATCAACGCGTACTCACGGTTGCATTCGGAGTCGACTGAGGTCTTGCCCGCTGGGTCAGCCGAAGCAGTTAATATTCCAAAGCTACGGGGCATTGTCATCAGCCACGCCAATGCAGAGCCAGGAGAAAGTTCTCTGCCTTCGGCGTCAGGCGATGGACAAGCCAGGCAAGCAGACGACCAGCCGCGTTGCGCGGGGATCGTCTTGACCTATGTGTCAGGTGCGAAGTCCCTGGCAGATGTGACGAAGCTCTTCAACCACCCGGAGCAGACAACCGACCTCTCGGAGTATAAAGAGAAGTGGAAAGAGCAAATTGCGGCCGGGATCCGACATCTGCATGCTCACCGCATCACCGTCGGGGGTCGGTCTGATCCGAGACCATGGTACTTGATCAACCAACATACCGTTTACATTGCGAACATTGGCGGTGCCGACAAGTCCGACAGCGTTCCCGGAATGGAGCTCAAAGACGCAGACGCTTGGTTGATGCTGGAAGGAGGCTGCACAGTACATCCCTCTCCGGAGCAGGAAGCATTCGACGATCTGAAATTCGAGGAAGAGAAAGCCATGGACTGGACCGCTCTAGAGAAGGTATTTCAATTCTGATCGGTACGAGAAGGGTCGGTGGATGCCGCTCCTAAGCAGGCAAAACATACTCGCGTGCAGGCAGGGATGGCAATCTGGGAAGCTGTGGCTCTGGCGATTTCTAGTCAGCCCCAGAAGACGTGTCTCAAGTGAAGGATGGTCAGAAGGTCAGACACACTCAGATGAAATGGTAAATTTTTCGGGGGAGGGGGCAGCGTCAATATGCTAAGATTCAAGAATATTCAAGCCTTGGTTTTCGGTTCGCTTGAGAGTGATCCGTAAATGTTGAGGCAGCACGAAAGAGTCGGAGAACTAGAAACAAGTCCTCAAAAGCAGGTCCAAATGCCTCAACATGAACTGCTGAATGCATTACAGCCTCCCTCCTCGGCCATCCGGCTGTATCCAAACTCTGCCTCTGGAAAGGGAATCACGCGAGGACTCCACATGTATCCAGCCATGGCTCTTTTGCTACCGTACCAGGGCATAGACCTTGACTCTCACTGCGGGTCCTGCCTCCGCAGTCTAGAAAATGCTTGTAGTGGCCCAAAATGCTTGTTGCCACCGCGTCCGAGAACGAATGGGCGGGTGGCTCTGTGTCGGATATAGGAGCGAATCATTATGCAGCGTGTGCTACTATCAGTCCCTTGAGATGCCATAAGCACCGTTTCGCTCATGTGGACGGTTTTTGGACCAGTACTTGACAAATATGCCATTGCTACTTCACCGTTACTACACCCGTAGTTCAACGTCCTCGTGTCCACGGTTGCCGAGTGCAACCCAAAGATCTTTATCTCTGGGACAAAGACGCCAATAAAGTCTGGACAGACGGCCGATCCTGTGGTTCAGGCACTAGCATCGAGGCAACCATGTCCCTTGCGTTAGCCGGCAGTCGTTGTAGGAGGTGCATGGCTCCAGTGGAACAAGTGTGAAATCGAACCGTTGATTTGTCCCAGTTAGGACAATGGTGTGAGCTGAACCCGTCATCGAGGGGCTGCGGTGTCACGTAGGCTTGGTAGCGGGGGTCGTCGATTGAAGCAGACGACCATGGAACCGATCCCGTCATCATGGCAAAGAACAAAACCCCGAGGGCCCACACATCGGCTTTCGCCTTGTCGAACTCGAGCTGCGTGAAGACGTCAGGCGGCATGTAAGCCGTGGTGCCGTAGTCTCCAGGGACGACGTTGACCGCGTCTGCCGAGCCTGGGGTTTCTGTGGGACAGCCGGAGAAGGTGGCGGCACCAAAGTCGATCAGCTTGGGTCGTCCGTCGGCCGTCAAAAGGACGTTCTCTAGCTTGAGATCTCCATGTGCGATGCCCAGAGCATGCATATGCTCGACGGCTTCGACAACGCTGCGGAATATCTCTGTGAGCGACTGCGCGCCGATTGATCGATGCTCCTTTGCCAGGCTCCGGGGACAGAACTCCGTCACCAGAAACCAGGTCAAGGAACCTTCTTCCAGGAGGAGGTCAAAAGACTCTGAGATGCCAGGATGGCCGTTCAGGAGAGTTCCGAGATGATACTCAAGCTTGATTCTTTGAGTCAAAAGGTCATGTCGATCTTCATCTTCGGCGGCGTTGTGGAACCGCTTGACCGCTACCGTCGCATTGTCGGCGTGCCGCAGAAGCAGAAGCACAGAGCCCGATGTGCCAGAACCAAGTTCTCTCGCTGTAGTCCCATAGTCCAACTCCAGGTCGCGCGGGAGTGCGGTGTAAGGAATCTGGGAGTAGTCAAGCCAGCATCGGGAGGTGGGGCTTGCTGAGCAGCAAATGAAGTCGACCAGGACCAGGGCGAGGAAGAGCACGATCCGGGAATGTCTGCTCATGATCGGTCAGCTGGTAGCGACCATGGTTCTGAGGGAATGGGTGATAAGCTAATATTGGGCGAGGAGTCCATATGTACGAGTCGACCTGCTGAACCGGATTCCCGCATTGCTGCTTGCTGTCCTGCGTCTCCACCGCTATGGATCTCGTCGGCGCGCCGGTGACAGGTCAGCTTCGCACATCCTCGCCGTTTTGGAATGCTCACGGCCCCAAGAATCCTTTGTGGAGGCGTTTTCAGGCCCTCAATGCGGGTATCCGCGCCGAGGAGGTCTTCTCTGCAACCACCAGGCTGTTCACAAGGGCTTTCAGGAGCGAGATAGCGAGGTAGGACGAGATATCGCTGCATAACCACACCCCCAAAGGAGCTCTGAGCGACAACAGACTACGTCGGCAGTCGAAAGAACATCTCGACGACGCCTTACACCGCCCTGCTCGCTCGGCTTTCGCGTGCCCTTTTTCCTAATACAGTCACATCCCCGTATATACCCGGTGGACAAGACCTCGGGAGTGGCCGGGGGCCCGACGCCTCTGGTCCTTCCCAGCGCGGCCTAGCGTGTCACGGAAAGGGCTGTGGCCCCTTTTCTCACACGACATAGAGCTATATTCGCAGATACTTCTACATAATACCACATCCAATACATTTTCTCGCTTGCCTAGTGGCTTCTTTGATCCGTCATGGTTGATTCGATGCATAAGCTGTTGTCTGAGCTTGGCCCAATGGCCTTGATTTCGTTGGAGCTGCCTTGAATCCTTTTGGTGGAGACGCATTGGGGGCAGAATGGGTTACAAACGGCATCACAGGATACTCGAATCTTCAAAACTGTGAGCCGACCTTGACTGTGAATATAGAGGAAACTAGGCTGTGTGCCCTCATCGAGACCTTGTCGAGCTCGTCGCCACCTCAAGTCCCACGCAGACCGTGTACTGAGTCTCGGTGGCGCCAACTTGGAGCTCAACCGAGGTGACACAGCGTTAGAGGTCTAGAATCGTGAACGAGGTCCACATCCGACAGACAACAGGTCTTCTCAACTGCGTGAGCTGATGCAATGTACAGACCATAGCGCCAGAGTGCATCCAGCTAGCCTATCTTGGATAGACCTTTGCGCCCGCCATTCTGTGATCGACTTGGAGCGACTCCGGTCTTTTTGTGCCATCCACCAGGGGGAGGCAGCCTCTTTGCTTACATTCTGTGTGGAGAAGCAAGCCCTGTGCGACCGACCTTAGCGACGTTCGTTTCTGCTGATCATACCTGCTAGATTGCCGAGGTCACCCAATGCCATGTCATCCGAGTACTTGCGCAGTGGCGCTATTCCAGAACGTCCCACTCCCTGGCTGATGGTTATGGAATAGAGCGTGAAACCGCGGGTTTCATTGGCGCAAAGAGCCCTTTTGACTTCGGCCGTACGTTTTCAACCTCAGACGACATGGCCTCTTGGATTCAACTTGACCGCAATCGGCAAGCACTCGGTGCTGCTCCCAGGCATGGACGCATGAAGTCGACGTTTGCCTCGGAATCTCTTCGCACTCTGCTCAGCATCCATGATCCGGCTCTCTCCAGAGCATATGCAGCCCTCTCGCGGATGGGTGTCACAAAGAACTCAGCTTGGTCGGCCCACCTGGACTTACACCGTCGAGCTAATGCTGTCGCCCGAATGTACGGCGCGATGACACTCTGCCATGGGCAGGGGAGCATTCAAAGGATGAACTTCGTCATAGCCTACAGCCCAGGCGCTCTCCAGGCTGACGGAGTGGATCTGACGAACCATCGACGATGGTCCTCTCTGAAAGACACCAAGCCCGTCAGGCTTTCCGTCAACGGTGGCGGGTGCTGAGAGTATATATACGACGAATCTCTCTTCGATGCCTCCTGACTTTTAATCTTCTCCTTTCAATCTCACCGGTCGCGTTTGGAACCACATCGTCAGCAAACATGAAGTTCTTGCAAGTGACTTCTCTCCTTACGCTGCTTGCGGCATCGGCCTCAGCCTTGCCGACCGCCCCTGCGATCGACGCTTTGAGTGAGTGTTTTGGAAGCTGATGGCGGATGACCATGCTGACGACAGTATCAGAGGCTCGCACTGCGGCGTTGATGGGAGCCGCGAAGCGTGAAACGGACATCTACCACGCTACGATCAAGCGTTCTCCAGAGACCGACATCTACCACGCGACAGCGAAGCGCTCTCCCGAGACCGACATCTACCACGCCACGATCAAGCGCTCGCCCGAGCCTGAGACCGATATCTACCATGCTACAATCAAGCGTTCCCCAGAGACCGACATCTATCATGCAACTGCCAAACGCTCTCCAGAGACCGACATCTACCACGCTACGATCAAGCGCTAGACAACGCCCTGATCTACGGACTAACAAGTACGGGGGAAGTACCGAGTGAGTTTGCGCTATGCCATCTATCCATACTCCATCCAGATTCCTCTGCTGACCAAGAAAAAAAAAAGGCACTTTTCCGCAGCTAGGCGTGAGAAACGGGGACGAGTGTCAGTCGTTCACTATTACATCTTTGGGAGGACGGAAGGGGGGAAGGGGAATTTTCCAGCAAGAGCTTAACACGGACGTCGCCCCTCGGCGGCGGGATGGAAGTTGCCCAATAGATGCTATTCAGCACTCTCGCGAGCCTTCAAACGAACCCAGAAAAAAAAAGTAGAAGAATCTTCTTCGGTGGTAGAGTTCGAGGCACTCTTTGGAGAGTCTCTAGCATATGGTGGAAGACCATGTCTCTAAGTCTCCTCTAATAAACCGGCGTAGAGTGACCTTCTGGTAGCATCAAGACGTGGCATTCTGTAGCTAATTGCCGCCCCCTAAGTCGGGTTTGAGCTCGTAATCCGTAAGGGAGGAGGAGGAGGAGGAGGAGGAGGAGAAGCACCAGGCGACGTAGTAGCTATAGAAGCCATTCTAGTTTCGTCCCACCCATTCTCCTTGGATCGTAGATGGGCATCCAAGGCTCGCCCGTTCGACGCGCATCATCCCACCCAGACTATACCGGCCAGCCATTCCGTCCACGTCAGACATTGAGTGATTCGTATAGATCCAGGTCGACTTCCTTGCCCCGGGGCGTTCTGTGTTCCCCCACTTGTCCCTCGCCCGCCACGTTGTGTCAGCACACATACACACACACATACATATATTTCTCTCTAGAGCGAGAGTCCATCTTTCCTGTTCCTTCTCTCTCTTCCCCTTCGTAGCCGACGAGCCGCTTTCCTGATTTTCTTTCGCGCTGTCGTCAATCGTCAATCCAGATGTCCTCTTCGGAGTCCTCGCCCAGATCCTCAGACGACACCCTCGTCAGGCACCACTCCCCCTCCTCATCGCAGTCTTCCACTTCGCCCACTGACGAGAAGCCACGCCGCCACGGCCTCCGTCTCCACCCTGCGTCTTCGACCTTGGCTAACCTGCTCCGGCGCAGGGACCCGGACGAAGATGACGAGGACGCCGGCGCAGGGTACCTGATGCGCGACCCGCGCGCCCACCGGATCCAGAAGCTGCTGCTCGGGTGCATCGGGGTGCTCTCGATCCTGTGCGCGGCGCTCACCGTCGCCGTGGTGAAACTCAGCGTCACGCCCAACGACGTCTTCCGCCACGTCCCCGAGGCCAGGGCTGAAGTGATCCACACGCCCGGCGTGATGCCCCCGATCCTGGGGCCCGAATGTATGTTGTCGATCGACCACTCCATCCATCCATCTTTCCCTGCTTCCCTCGGTGCTTTTGACACAACTGTGGGCGTGTACATGTGCTTGAGCTGACACTTGCCAAACCGACCAGTCACGAAAAAGACGGTGCTCTTCCAACGTAACGAGTCGTTCATGGGCTTCAAGGACAAGGCGTACCCTGCATGGCACGAAATCCTGCATCGTGCACGCCACGGCCGCGTGGCATTTGACAGCATGCCCGGCGAGTTCTACGGCGTTGCCGGATACCATCAGCTGCACTGCGTGGTATGTTGCTTTTCTTCCTTTCCAGAATCTTGTCTTTTGTTCCTGGCCGTTTGCTAACGCGGTGATACACAGTGGCTCCTCCAGTGGGCCGTCGACTACTCGGTCCGCGGCATCGTGCCCGACGAGTTGACCGCCGACCACATGTTCCACTGCACCGAGTACCTGCGCCAGTCGGTCATGTGCTACGCGGACCCGACGCTGGAGAGGCGCTTCGAGGGCATCCTGGGGCCCTTCAGCGCCAACAACACCCACGTCTGCGGCGACTGGGACAAGTTGATGGATTGGGCCGACGACCATATCTATCTCGGACCGTATCTCAATCCCACCACGAAGTTGCCACCCTAGAGCTCGCGGTCAAGGCAAGGGGAAGGGTGTCTCACATAGTCATAGAGGCGGATAGATCTGATATTGTCGTCCGTGTTTGCAATAGCAGTGTCTCTCTACAAAATTTTGATTCGTCTATCCTCGATCTCGCTTTTGCCATGGAAGTTCTGACGCTCCTTGGGTGGAGTCTTGTTCGCCTTAGAGTCGATAAGCAGCTCCGCTGCTGTACAGGGAAGTTTTCGCGAGGAGCAATGCAGCGACTTGATAAACGCTGCTTGCACTTGGGGAAAGCCTAGCAGAAAAAAGGCACAACTGTCGTGGCCAGCGATTCGTGCTCTTCCTCCATCAGAGTCTCTGTTCGTTTGTGCGGACCCTATCTTTGTCACGACGGGCACATTTGCAGAATAACACATTGACAGTTCAAGCCACGGGGTCTCGATGGGAGGGCTCTTTCCTTGCTTCAATTCTGACGCTTCTTTCCATCAGAAGTCCATGTGCTATGCCATGTAGTTGAGGATGTTTGGCTGCGGTTCCCACCCAGTTGTTTACTTTACCTTAGTGGCAGCCCCAGGCAAAGCGTAGGCACAGTCCAGTGGAGCGCGAGAGTCAGAGAAACAACAGGGAAGGGAAAGAAATACTGTTGTATTACGCTCTTCGTCGCTCCGTGCTGCCCAGCACATAGGATCGAGGATTGACGTAGGTGGGATGCACTATCTTGACGTAGCCCGGGCTCTTGTTTCATCTCCTACCTCGAAGGCCCTAGACGTCCGACAGGGTTGTAGTCATCTGCGGTACGTCAAGGGCAAGAGGTGTGAGAAAATCAGAGCGTGTCCAGCGGATTCACTGGTAATGGTGTGCTGATTGCTGCCTGAATTCGTGTGCGAGTGACAACCATGGATGGAGGCGAGAAGAGGTTGGCAAGCTTGAAGGAGTCTGTGAACAAATTTTGGACTCGGACATGCGTCGAGATTCAAGATGGTCGGAGACAGCGATAGAGACCCAGTCGCATCGCACGCCTTTGGTGCCATCGACCCCGAGTGAGATCGGTCGCTTCACGCCAAGTCGACGCACATAATGAACGCCACCACGATACTTCTGCGTGCTGGAGACGGTCGTCTGTTGAGATTCTTGCACCCAAACTAAAAGCCATGCGCGACAACATCAATCTTGGGTAGCTGCTGACCATCACGCCACTCCGCCTTTTGGCGACTGAGTGGATTGAAGCGTGAAAGTAGTCGTAGAAGCATGTGCTGGATTTTGGTCGTCCAGCCGCGAAGCCACCCGCCTCCTGCCACCATCAGAATCAGGATTGAAGCACACCAATCGTGTCCAGTGTTGGTTTCCTGATATCTTCAAAGGGAGCTCGATCATGGCGGGCTCGTGAGGAACCACTTCCAGAAAGTCGGCGGCTTCACTGTTGAACTCAAGATTAGTTGATGTGCAGCTCAGGAACAGGTAGTCCAATGAGCTTGTAGGATCCCTTCAGCTTCCTAGATCTATATCCAATGCTGAAGCATCGATCGGGGTGAGGGTTGGATCCGGTTGCAATTCCATAACCCTTCCTCTCCGTACAGGTGAAGTGAAGGCGTGCCGCACCAGTCTAAAGGATGTCATAGTCGGTCTCTTCGATGCCGTCTTCACGCAGCTGGAAAGTACTGTGGCGGCTGCCCCTGTTGCATCGGTCTATCCGGACCAACTGCCACTCCACTGGCACCCACATTAGGTACGCTCTTACTCCGTCCGTGGAACGCCATCATGATATCATCCTTGTCCGCTTCGACATCTGGATCCCGCTGGCTGGGTCTCTGTCTCCTCTTCATCCGTACCCGCTCCCTGGCGAACTTCAGCTGGTCCAGTGTTTCCTTGACAGCCTGTCTCTCCGCGCCATCCTCGTCGGTCTGGGTGAGCTTGGTGTCCGACTCGGCGATCAACGCGTCGAGGTCTTTCTCCTCGGCGCCCAACTTGCGCAGGCGCTGGCACTCTTCCTCCCACCAGAACAGCATCCCGACCAGCTCCTTCTGCCGATAGATGTTCAGCAGGGCCAGCTGATGGGGGAACCTGGGCCCGATTTTGTGCGTGTCCACCAATCCGTCTTCTCTTAATATCTCGTTCTTTTTCAGCTTTGCGTAGACCCTCTTGCTCACGCCCTCCGAGTCGACAACGCCCGCGACATAGAACGATCGCTCGTCAAGTGTATAGGGGTCGGCGGAGGCGATTTGATGCATGTAGCACATGTCCCGGCGGTAGCCCGTCAGGTCGAGTGTGCGGGAGGGGGTTTCGTCGGCGAAGAAGTTTGGGACGGCGGCATGCGCGAAGCGGGTGAAGGAGAAGCCAAGGGAACCGTTGCGCTTGCGATACATGTTGCTCTGGGAGGATTCTACGCTACAGGCCCAAGACTTAGTCGATATGGTAGCGTATGGTCTGCGGACGGAGCAAGTTCAGTGCGCGAGACACAACGAAACGGAGGAAACGCGGGGCATGTTGGTCCATCAGGCGAAGGCGCGGAGCATATCAAGGCTCGGCAGTGCCGGGAAGCAGAGGGACGATTTCACCCAAGATACAGCCTCACATGCACCTCCACAGTCAGCATGGGCCGCGCATCTGATTTCTGAGCAATTACAACAATAGCCACGTGTTTGTACATGATTGTGTCATTGGCCGTTACTCGAGTTTGTGAAGAAAACGAAACCGCCGTGGCCCATCCATCCGCCATGTTGACTCGGATGTACAGAGTCGGAGACTGGCTTGCATGCGGCATGTATATCAACAAGTCTGCCGCCGCTCCCAAGTCCTCGTGTTCTCTTGCTCTTGCTTCTACTCTTTCTCTTGTTGTTTGTTCTCTCTATCCCTCTTCTGAGGGATCCAGTATTCCCAGTCTAGTCGCCTCCAGCCACAGCCCGGTCGGCGGGAATTAGGAAATTGTTGACCCATGTGTTGCAGTCTGTTGTAGATGCCTGAAGTTTGAATGAGTGAGTAGGAGAATAAAGGTTGAAGCCGTTTCGCCCGCAACGCCCACACATAGAGTTACAAGACGTCCATCAAGTGGAGAGGTGCCGCGGTAACCGTGGCTCGTCATCTTTATATGGTTCTCCGGCAGCCTCTCGGGCCAGGTCGTTGATCCATCTCTCGTTCGGTTTCAGTGACTTTCCGCCTGCCACGCTGGAGGCAAGGTACATCCAACTGAGGGCGTTCCCAACGGTGTGCACTTCGTCACTGACATGTGTCCTTGCATATTCGCTCATGCGGGTGTACAGGTCCTTGTCGTTGACCAGGTTGTATAGATGCTTCGCAACAGTCTCGTGATCGCCACGTTGGACAAGGTAACCGCTCTTGCCGTCCTCCACCTGAAGCGGAATACCACCGGCGAGGGTCGCAATGATTGGTTTGCCCTAGTAAACTCTTAGCAACGACTCATCAAAATGGAATATAACCTACATTTACCTTATGCAAAGCTTCCGAGACCTTGACTTCGAATCCCTCTCGTGTTGATAGCTGCAGAGCGACGGTGCAAAGCGACATGATGGCGTTCAAGATCTGATCGCTCGGGCCCAGTCGAACGACAATGATGTCCTCGACCAAGTCGGGGAACTCTGTTAGAATCAAACTCATGGTCTCTTCATAGATCAGCGTCGCATCAGGATCGTCCACCGACCCGTGCCCACAGAGCACCAACTGGTGGATCTTCTCCTTGGGTTTGTCTTTCACCATCTCTCGGAACTTGGCGTAGCTCCTGATAACGTCGGGAATCCCCTTTGAGGGATCAAACCGCGCGATTTGTGTGAAGTAGCCGCGGTCCGGGTATGCAAGCTGCGGGAGACTTTGCGCCTGACAAACCTGCCTGAGAATATGCAAGTAATACTGCAGATCCCAGTCATCCATGGTCTTGTTAAGACCGTCAAGCCTACACGTTCAGTCAGACCCCTCACAACGCTCGGTTCTGCTTATGAACTTACCAGTCGGTGGTTGCTGGAAGCCAGCCTAGAGTCTCCTTGCGAACATCAGGTGGGACGAAGGACCGCACCGGATGGCTGAGGAAGATGTCGGCCTGTTTGATGCTAGACCACATATTGCGCCAAACATGCTGAGCGGCGCTGCCGTCCTCGAGGACCAGGTCGTCGCGGACTTCAATATGGCATCGGAAAATGATCGGCCGCTCTGGTGCCAGCTTCTTCGCAATGGGAATGAGCTCTGGCATCTGAGGGTCGTCGATGATGATGACGTCGGCACCGCCGTCCTCGGGAGCAAGAAGTGGCCCTCCCTCGCCGAGCCAGTACCGATCGGCATTGTCGACAATCCACTCTTTGATTTTGCCTAGCTGCTCGTCTGATGCTCGAATTTCGGGAGGAACGGCTCCCTGCAAGATATTGTGATTTGTTTTGGTGATTCGGAAAACGTCGGGTCTGGGTTTGGGCACAAACCTAGAGAACATGAAAGATAAGTACGAGGCATGTCGATCAGAAAGAAACTAGACATACCACTCGACGTTCACGTTGTAGAGTCGCAGGAATCGAAGCAGAGCGTGTCGCATCAGAGCCACTCCGCCTCCCTGGGGTGTTGCGCTGAAAAAGACAACTCTGAGCTTGCGGTCGACAACGTCTTGGATGTGTTTCTGCACCGCCCGCCAGGTTGGCTCTCGGACGGATGCCTTGTAGTCGTCGATGGTGGTCAGCTGAATAGTACCTCCCAAATCGACTTCGACTTGGTTCTGGAAGCTGATCGACAAACGCGGTTGCTTCGTAGGAGCATATAGGCTGACAAAAGTTACAACTAAGTCGCGGGTATTGGGTAGGGTCACAACTTACGCGAGACACTTCCTGGCTGCTGAATCGGCAATTTCATCCACCCGTTGAGATCTCACTCCTCTGCTGCCAGCCTGTACAAGCGGGTTGGACGTGACCAACATAGGTACAATGTCCAGCTCGGACCAAAGCCTCGAGCATAAGTTTGGGCTCTTTTCGTGAACGCTCGCAATGACTCCGGCACCGAGAATCTTGCACACATGTTGCCTCCTGTAGTGGGACAGCTCCTCAATGATGTGGTCTGCCACCCAGTCGCCATCTCCACTCCTCTCGCGCTCTTCCTCTTCGTCCAGGGAGATGCGATGAACCGCGAAGTCAATGCCATACGTTCCATCATGGATCGCAATCCCAATCTTGAGTGCTCTGTCGCTTTCTTCTTCGATGGCAAGGCCAGCCCAGTACTCCTGTGAGTGAGAAGGCAAAGTTAAAAGCGGTTTTGAGTAATGGACCAGCGAGCCGAGATCCACAGCAAATGGACGTAGGACGTCTTTCACGGGGGTTTCTGTCGATGTTAGGAATGGACTTACACTGAGGGTGGTTCCAATGTCGAAGCGGTCAGGGAGTTTGATGCTCAGTGATCGGGTCCGGCGGCGGTTGAGGGCCCATTTGCCTTGGAACTCGTGGTGAACCTGGGTGCTAAAGCTCCTGCCTGGATCGCCCATGGTGTAGGAGCCTGCTTATGGGGGGGGTGTCGTTGTTTGTTCTGTGATGGTTTGGTAGAGACACAATCAGCCACGGGGCATGGTCTCGGTTTATATCCAGTTGTTGGGTTACGGTGAAGCAACGAATCGTCAACACTATGTCTCGACTGGTGCTGGACTGTGAGCGAAAATGAGAAAAAAAGGAACAACGAAGCGTCGACGGCTGGCAGTGACGTCGCATCAAAGTCATGAGCCAGTCACCACCAGGATCAGCCACTGGATGAGCCACTGGGTTGTGAGCTGCGAGATACGGACGGGATCCTTGTCACCCGCCCTCGGCAATGCACCTGAGACTTTCCAAGCGGGCGAGGCGAGCTTATGCGAGAAAAATGGCCGTGGTCGGTAACCATCACCTGATGTTTCAACGGCGCAGGCCCAACTCATTTCCGCTTTGGTCAAAGGGGGCGCTGCTGGGAGCTGGCAGCTCAGGCTTAGAGCTCGTGTCGCCTACGTGGAGAGCTCGTGTTTGCTGAGATGATGCCTACAGGTCAAGCATGCTGCCTCAGCGTGGTGCGCCTCGGCCAACAACATTCAACGACAGCAGACTACCAAGGCGGTGCAGTCGGTCACAAGGATCGACGAGGCGCCTGCTCAAACGTCCCAATCGTATTCGGCTCTTGTGCTCCGCTCAACTTCGTCGCCTCCCCGGATCTACTACTAATCTCCCGTGCCTGGCGCTTCATGATCTCATCTGGATACAGCATGCAGCCAATACCGGAGCATGGATGCATTGTGGCAGCTCCATGGGTACATGTGACGACAGGACCTCTTCATCTTGGCTTGTAAGAAAAGCGCAGCTCAGCATGCAATCTTGCTGGGACTACCTGAGGTCAAGTCGTTGGTATTGCTCGCACACAAGTTACTTCTATTCAGTCGCTAACATGAAGGCTCCGATTCTTGGTTCAACAATGTCAGCGAGTGCCGTTACTTGAAACTGCGACTGTCGTTGGAGAGTTGAGCTGCTCATTCGACGCCCGACGCCCATGCTCAATACAACCCCCTACACTGACTCGATCCGCTACTACAATGAAAAGGCGATGCCCCCAATGCCTCGAACGTAGCAAAGGACAACCCCTAGTCTGCAGTACAGAAGGTGCTCAAGACAAAGTCCAAGGTTCCGATCCCGTCAAGAGAGACCGCAATAAGCCTGCAGAGCAGAAGAGACATGAGGTTGACAAGCAAGAACAGAAGCCCTTGGATCCTGCAGATAAGTGAGGACTGCCAGAGTGATTGAACAAATGAGAGTCAGTCGTAAACATACAAAAGTATCCGTCGGGCCTTGTCTACGCCATACACTCGAGTCTCCGAATGACAGTCTACATGCTGCACGATCGGAAAGCTTCAGCTCATCATGCGTTGAAGAGCATAACCCACCGATCTCGACGCCAAAGCCCTGTATCAAAGGGAGAGCCTTGCTCATCTTCGAGGATTTCATTCTGTGACATTGCTGATAGCTAGCGATCAGCGCCGATATGAATCTCGTGTCCCCCATACCTATATCCCCTCTTGCAGCCTGTTCGCCTTGTGCCGATCAAGCAATCTCAATATCACTCTCAGCATCTTCTTCCGCGGCCTTTCGTCGTTCTTGCTCCTTTCTGCCTTGCTCCAGCACTTTCCTCCTTTCTTCCCGCAACCTTCTTTGCGAGACAACAAATGCCCCGAGAGGAGTGTCTTGCCACTGCACATCTTTGAGGAATGCTTCGACCTCGGTCCGGTCCTTGGGTGAAAAGTTGATACTGTTCCTCCTTTCCTCGATCCATTTAGCATTGGCTTCCGACTTTTGCACGAGCACAAGAAGGGCTTGATTGAGCTTGCCATTCTTGTTTCCGGTCGTCTTGGACGCTGTCTTCAACCACCGCTTCAGCATGATGACAACCGGTAGTTGAAGCTCCGGATACGCGATGCTCTTCGTCCACAGCACAAAGAACTCAGAAAATAATTCTACTACCTGTTCGCCGACACCATCTTGGTAGACTTTTGTTTTCAGATATGATGAAGGGGCTCTGATATTCGAAGCGAAATCCAAAGGCCGCAGTGTTGACGCCTTCGCAGGCTTCTTCATCTCAGCCGAGTTCAACACCTCCAACAGTGCGGCTGACAGAGGTATATATGTCTCAGTTGCTTGCGAAATACGCAAAAGGGACCGCATCAGTTGAAAACGAAGAGGGAAGTATGTCGATGTTGGGATCAGCCTCATTGCGCCAATTGTGACTTGTACGACGGGGTAGATGAGCGGACGTAGCTGTGAAGGCTTGCCGTTCTGTACTTCCAGGAGCGAGTTGCAGTGACTAGACAACACGCGAGACCAGAAGTCAAGGGAGTGAACAAACTGCCAATTGTACACCGTCTTGTATGAATCTTTGGTCGGTTTGGTGATGTTGCCACGGAGGTGAATGGCAAGTTGGCGGATGAATGTGAAGCCTGCTGTGTAGCTGACGTTTTGATCAATGCCCCAGATCTCTGCTGCTGAGTTTTTCATTAGGTTGATCCCTGCAAGAGTATGGACTGTCGTGTTTCGGCTACCCTTGACAACGCCCTCATATGTCGCCTTCAGGACAGCTTCGCGGATTCCAGCATCACCAATAACCATTAGTCGGCGAATGACCAAGAAAGCAGTGATCCTCGTTGCTTCGTCGGAAGAATTGTCAGACCATACGGACGCAACAGCTTTCGTCAGGACTTTCAGAAACTTGCGAAACTGAAGCAGATACGGAAGTAACGGCTCGAAGGACTCGAGTGTCAACCTCAGTGTCTTCGTATCGGCCAAATGCTTGAGCAAGTAATGTAAAGAGGAGGCGTGCGATTTGATCAACGGTGCCAGAGTCTTGAACTTGGGTGAATCTGTCGGTATGCGCAGTTTGCCGCCGGCCGACTCCTTGACTGGAAGATGATGCGACAGCACCAGAGGTACCTGTTTGAGTGCTGTTATGAGAACCTCGTGGTAGACCTCTGGACTTGCAATGTTGTACTTGAAGACCTTGTCCTCTTCGTCATCCGCATGTGCTGCAGCGCGGAAAGCCAGCACCACTTGTCTAAGAGCTCGTATGGAGAATTGTTCGGTCAAGGAGGTCTTCCACTTCTTTACCATTGAGAGCGTAACGTCATCGGGTGTCTCAGGGTCATCCTTTTGCGCATCCCTTGTCTTTTGTTTCTTTGGAGGAGGTTCCTCCTCACTCAAGTCGTCAACTGCTGCGAGATCGTCGTCTTCGTCGAATTCTAGCAGCTCCGCGTCGTTTTCCTGTAGGTACTTGTAGAATTCAGGGTCCTTCTCGGCCAATGCTGCCAATTGAGTCTTGTGGCCCTCGATTTCATCTTCTGAACCATTACTCTCAGCATCCTCTGGTTGATCAGCGACATTCTCCTCCCTCTTTCGCTTCACGCTCTTGTTCTTCAGTGTCTTCGTCTCAGGCCCTGGTATATCCACAGCGTCCCGAAAGAACTCGTCCTGATTCATAGCTTCGGCTCCATTGTCATCAGCCTCCTCGTCTGACTGAGCATCATCATCCTCCTCTTTTGATCTCTGTGCCGCTCTTTGTTTCTTTTTCGCTTTCAGCTGGTGTCGCTGCTTGACCTTGGCAAACTCTTTCCGCCGTTCGATCGTATCTTTGAGGCGGTTCTTCTCGAACTTTTTCGTGGCTTTCGTCTGTTTGCCCATGGTGTCGGCTATAGGCACAATGTTGGGCAGAAGCTTAGGCAGTCCGGCGCAAGGGTGAGGCCTTCAAAATCGGCAGAGGAATTGCAAAGTCGAGAAAAAATTAAGCCAAGCCGAAGTTTTCCCGGTGTTTCCCCGCACGCGCCAATCCCCCGAGCCCCCCTCACAGCCTCTTTGATGTCAAGTCGCATCCTAAACTCAGCCTTGTCGTCTTCATCCGTGTTCATGTTATCTGCGTCGTTACTTTACTACTAGAGCGACATCAACGATGTACAGCAATCCCCCGAGCCGAAATTTAGCTTATGCACCCACTCCCTATGCATACCCAGCAACAAACATTCTCTCCGCCCGGATCAACCTTGACGAAGAGGTCAAACTCGCCGACTCCTCCGCCGAACGTGATCTGATCGACTCTCTCGCCGAGATCTACAGCATCATCCGCACCCTCGATGGACTGGAAAAAGCATACATAAAGGATGCGCTACCAGAAACGGAGTACTCGGACATGTGTTCGAAACTGCTGAAGCAGTATCGATCGATATTGAACGATGAGAACGTTGCACGAGAGTTTGGAGACCTGGATACATTCACACAGAAATGGGATATTGAGTGTCCCCGCGCCAAAGAACGTCTAAAAGTCGGCCTATCCAGTGTGGAAACCATCACCGTGGCAAAAGCTACTCCTGGGTCTGCAGCACCGCAAGGCAATCTTTCGGGCAGCTTGATCTTGGTCGCGACCGAGAATTTCATCACGTTCCTTGATGCCTTACGATTGAACATGGTCTCCAAAAGCGCTTTGCATCCACTTCTGTCAGACGTAATCCAATCGGTAAACAAGGTCACCGACCAGGATTTTGACCATCGCGGTAAGATCATCCAATGGCTGATCACGCTCAATCAGATGAAGACATCCGAGGAGTTAAGCGAGGAGCAGGCGAGGGATTTGGCGTTCGACATGGAGCAAGCCTATAATGGATTCAAGTCGATCATACAGTGAAACTGTTACTTTTTGGCGCCAAGGCAAAACGTCTTTTCGCGGTCGTGGAAATCAACCAAGCGGAGATCACTCTCGACCCAGAGATGGCCGATCACACAATCACGAGATGCCACAGCTTAGGTGGCTGACGTTAAATCCACTGGACTTCCGCCGGTTGCCTCCATCCGATGTAACGATCTTGACAGAAGTCCTTGCAAGGGGGTATCGAAGGAGAACTCCGACCACCGAAAACGTATTCGAAGTGTCGTGCACGTATCTTATCGCAGTCTGTCACGCCTCGCACTGTCTTGAACTGCTGTGCCCACTCCAAGGTCTCTCCTGGAACACATGTCTCAGTCTTGTTCCCAAGTCGGGTACGTCACGCCACACTGAGCTATTTTGTGGGAGAGACAGTTACATGGGCGAGAGGGCGCAAAGCAAGCGGCCAGATAGGGACGCGGCGACTACCGTTAGGGAACCAGAAGGTAGGCGACATCAGACAAACAGATGGATGACACGGAAGTACCACTGTTTCAGGAAACCTTCCAGAGCGATTGCGTGAGTGCACAAGGCTTGCGCTCTGTTCTCATGTGTGAAGCAAAGTTCGCGATGTTACATCGAGGACTTCCGCTGCCGCTACGCACGGAGTACGGAGCTGTCCGCGGGAGAAAGAAAGGACGTTCAGAGTGATTCACGACCTTGTCGCGATTTTCGCGAATCCTACTCGGGCTCTCCGAGCGGTCCTTCTTGTGGGCTTCGCAACACACGCACGTACTTGTACGTACAAGAAAGAGAGCATGGGCCAAGTACATACCAAGTATCTACACTCGGACGTTCATGCCTGTTGCTGATGGAGGCGGCGAGGGAAGACAGAGAGCGGGAAACCTGGAAGAATAATCCTCCGCTCCGGGGCGCTCCCCTTTTTGACTTGTTTCCGCTCCCCGCTCCGCCCCGACAGACGAGGCCGAGGACATGGATACTGTGTACGTGTATACAGTAGTAACTTGCACGGCATATCTAAGCCAGCGACTCTCACGAACACTCTCTTTCTCACTAACTGCGGCTGTGGCCGTATTCACACTTGTACCCAAAGTCAACGCCAACGTCAAGGTCAAGATCAGAGCTAGCTCTGCTATTGAGATCAAGCTGCCATACCAAGCAGGGATATTATGGTAATCCGCCATCTCTTATCCCACTATGGCGGCGATATATAAGAACGCTGTACAGAGAGACAGGGCGTGCATGGAACGTTGTTGACTTTTCTGTGTGGTTAGACCGTCTTGCTACGGCCGGCCTGGCACCTTTGACATGGGTCACCGCTATCGTCATTGCGATCATAGTTGAAACGTTCGTCGATCATTGTGATAGTCCACTATGTCTATGTCTAGATGGCTCGTGCCGTCTGTCATTCTATCCGCAATAGGTCATGATTCCGAACCCAGTCCATGAACCGGGCACTAGGACAGCACCAGAGAGAGTTCATACAAGGCCTACAACAAGAACCGGAACCCTCTGGCGGCCGCCTCCGCCGGCACCGCCCCTTCCTGGACGAGCACATTGTTGCCCACGGCTTTGCCATCCCTGGCGGCGGCGGGAGAATTGATGGCGCCCTCGACCCACTCGCCGCGGTCCAGCTTGCGGTTCAGCCGGGCCAGGATGAGCCTCAGCACGGTCGCGGCGCAGATGGCGATGAAGGCCGTCGCGGAGCAGACGCTCATGGCCAGCACGTACCGCGGCCCGTCGCTCTTGGGGAACATGTAGCTCGCGTAGATGGACGAGGTGTTGCTGACGGCATTGATCGCCGCGAGGGCGGCCGCGCGCTTGGCCGGCGGTCGAGGCATCGTGTTGCTGATCCAGCCCAGCGCCACGACGTAGCCCGTATACACGCCGGGGACCATGAGCATCATGGCAAGATAGCGCGGAGCGGTTGCGGTCGTTGCGGCGGCGAGGATGAACGACCCGACGGCCACATAGAGCGGCAACGTGACGTGGAAGAAGCGCTCGCCCGTGCGGTCGGCGTGCCAGGCGTTGAAAAACGCCGTGATGACGCAGAGGACGTAGGGTGGTGCGGTGAGCAGCAGGGAGGCGATGTCGCCGTATCCGAGCGTCTGGACAACAGTCGGGAAGAAGTTTGTCACGGAGCCGGACGCCACAATGCAGAAGAGCATGAGCATCTGAACAACCGAGTTAGAGGATCCGATCAGACACAGGGGGACACACAGGATAACTCACCATGATCCACATCTTGATATCTTTGACCGCAAGCTTGAATCCATGCCAGAAGGTCTGCTCTTCGACACCGACCCAATCGTCCTCCCCAATATCCTCCTCAAGACGCCACACAGCCAGCTCCTTCTCTTGTGCATTCAGCCAAGGCGTTGTTCGAGGAAAGTTTGGCAGGATAAAGATTGCCACGAATGCAACCACAATGGTGACGCAGCCTTCAATGATAAACAGCCATCTCCAGGCTCTTAAGCCCGCGGTGCCATCCATGTTCTTCGTGATCCCTGCTGCGATGAGTCCAGAGAAGGCACCAGAGATAAGGGATCCTGAATATAACATCGCGGTCCTAAAACCTAGCTCCTTTCTAGTATACCACGCACTGAGAAAGTATAAACAGCCAGGAAAGTAGCACGCCTCGACGAAACCAAGAAAGAATCGAACGGCAATTAGACCTCCAAAGGATTGGACTGCAGCTGTGGCGGCGGAAATAGTACCCCAGATAATCATGGCTGTGGGCAGATAGAGACGTGGTTTACCGATTTTGTTGAGGAACAAGTTGGACGGAATTTGCATAAGGAGATAGCCGACGAACAGAATACTAACTAAAAGAATAAGATTGTCAGTAAGTGGGAATTCGTCTTGGGCGGCGAGACTTACCAGCTGTCTGGTATTGAGTGCCATGAAGGTTCAACTCATCCTCGAGACCAGCCAGTCTAGCTGCAGCAATGTTGTTGCGATCGAGGTAGTTGAGAATATACCTGAATGTCTGTCAGTCTTGCGAGCACTCTTAACAATAGGGTGAGTTGATGGACGAACATGATCACAATCATAGGAATCAGTCGTAAGTCAATCTTTCGAACCAGGGCCCGCTCTGCGATGTTTCGCTCCTCTGGACTGAGCGACTTCACGTACGGAGGTGGCTCCCGTCTCAAGGTCCTGGCATTTCCAATGTCTTCTTGAAATTCTGTAGCGTCGACCTTGACACCGATCGAAGAACTCTGGTCAGAGTCGTGGATGTAGTCCTGAGGGACCTCGTGAGCAGCCATTTTGGAGGCCACCGGCGGTGAGAATGATGAGAGTTCACGGCGAGGTCTTGTATCTCAACTTTTGTGCCGGGCGAACGACAAGGGCAAGACGAGGGCGCATGCGGAGCAGGCAGGATAGAAGCCCCCTTATACATTTCCTCACCTTTCATGTGGCCAGAATCCACATGGCCACCGCGTTGAGATCACGTTGAGCAGCGACATCCTCATGTAACTCCAGCACTCCACTGCAAAGGGCCTCAAACGACGTCAAAGTCGCCCTCTTCTCCATATTTCCCACGGACATGTGGATGAAGTGAAATTCTCGAGTCGTTCCAGAGTGTCCACCGAAGATCCATAATCGCCAATAAGGACCTGCCCGGCTAAATACGAGGCGGGTAGATTGCTTAAAACTGCGGCGATCTGGGTGGCTCTCTCCGTCTCCGGATATTCCTCGCACACAGAGGAGCATGGGGGGATGACCGGCACCCCACGGCCGGGGGGATTGGCCACGATAACAGCTTCAGACTGAGGTGGCGGAAGCGGAATTTGTGTGGACGGAGAGGGTGAAAGTCGACCTTGCAGAAGACGATCGCTGAGACGAAGTGTGCAGCTCAACGTTGCATCAATTGCAAAACGTGTTTCCTTGCTTGTTCTTTTTTTCTTCTTTCGTGGCGAGATGCATGAAGCCAAGGGAAGCTTCGACTCGATGCAAAGATTCCGATCAAGCCTCTCACTGACTGGCTCTCTCTCACTGGCTCGCTCGCGTTGAGCACGATAGCCTTGTCTGACTCTCGTAAAGTGCTAGCCGTTGCTGTCCTCTCGACCGACTCTCGACCTGAGACCGAACCTCCCGAGACCGCGAAAAGGCTCTGGTGGTCTCATTCACTCAATCGACCTGCAGCTCTCACCCACTCAGTGTTACTCCAACCCAGAGCTCGCCATATCGGTTGCAGATTAGGCAAAAGACTCGGACACAGGGACGGTAGAAACCAGAAGACATGAGCGCCAGTCGATCTCGAGCTTGATCTTCTCTGTCCTGCGGGGCGTCGATCAATGGGCAGGTTGTTGCGGAATGCTCTATTGTCTGTCGTGAGAAAAGGATGAAAGCAGAGCTGGTCACACTAACCACTTGAACAACATGATGGCTGCTACAGTATGCAGCTCGAATTGCTGCTCGGCTGGCTGTGTTGTTGCACCTGTACACCAAAGAATCAGGCCGGCGCCCCTGTGGCCGGGCTTTGGAGAGCTCAAAATGTTTGGTAGCAGCAGGGAATACAAGAACACCACGTTCGGCGAATCGTCCGTTCCTGCATTGTGCGACGGTGGCATGGAGAAGAAGCGAAAGAGAGGACAAAAGAAAACAAGGCGCAGTGAATGTTTAGCATGATATAAACCCCCCAGACCTCTTCGTGATCACACGAGTTCCCAGACCATGTTGGACGTGTCAGATTTTCCGTCAATCTAAGTGAATTTTTGCTTCTCGGCATTGGCTTCGCTCATGTACAGTATATGTCGGACATCTCAAAACATTCTGCGTCAACATCCCACCAAAACAAAGGCTCTAGGTGATTCTAGAGCCGTCCAGCAGTTTTCGGTGTCACCAGTCCCCAAACGCCACGCCATGAATTAAAGAACATAAGAAAATCACACATTATTAGCTACTGCCACCGCTGCCACTGGTTCCCTCGCCATTCCTCACTGACACCCGTCTGCCCACCATGGCTTGCCGTATGCTTCCAGCTTCTGACGCGGTGGGGGTAGCGTCATCGTCTGTCATCACGCTGCGATACATGGATGAACCACGGCTCAAGGTAGGTCGCAGCGCACCAGACGCTTCCTCGCCTTCAGGAGGGTCATTGAACGGTGAGCCTTCAATAGGACTAACTGGGGCCGAGTCTGCAAACGGGTTTCGAACCGTGGCAGGAGAAGACGGTTCTGCACCTGTGCCACCAACGATGGATCGGTATGGAGGTGGTGCTGTGGCTGTCGAGGACGGCCGAGGAATAGGATCGGCCGCGATCGTGGTGACGTGAGGGATGGAGCGAGCTGGACTTGGTGGTGTCACATGGGTCACAGCATCTCGGTAGGGAGGAGCCACTTCTTCAATGCTGTGCAAACTGGGCTCCCCGCTGTGGGCGCTTCCACGAGACAGCGTACCCGGGCCACTTCGAACGCTGGGGTCTCGGCTGCGGATGCTATTGGAACTGGAGAATCGCCCGCCCATGAGCAGTTCGGCGTCAAAGGAAAAGGCTCGTAGGTGTCGTGTCCATTTCTTGCCCTTCTTTTTAGGTGCCTTCTCCGACATGACAGCACCACCGCGTCTCTTCCTCCTCCTCGCACAAAAGAAAAACAGAAGAATACCCGCAATTGCCGCAACGACAATGGGAACAGCGACGGCTGCTTTGAGAGCAGACGAACATGAAAGACTGTTGCATGAGGATTTTTCCGAGACGGTCACCGCGCCGCCTGTGGTGCTGCTTGCGGCATTGGTTGCGGAGGTAGCATAGCTGCCCACGCTGGAGTTCGGGGACTGTGAAGCTCCGCCGGAGCCGGTGACGGATGTAGCAAAGGTCGTGGAAGCTGTCTGGGAGGCGCTTGCGGGAGCAGAGTTGCTGGCGCTCGAGCTGTCTGAGCTGGCCGCCCCTGTCTGAGATGCACCGCTGCTGGTGCGTGTGAAATGAGTGTTGGTGGTCTGCGAGAACTCGCTCGCTAGAGACGAGGCAACGCTGGCAAGAGAGGAAGTGTTGATGTCTTGCGTGCCGGCGCCTGTGAAGCCGGCGTTCTGAGGAGTTGGGCTTTCTGAGAAAGGCATGCTGAAGGACGGAGAAAAGGTCGGGGTGAACGATTGAGAGAGCGACGGGGTAAACGAAGGTGAGGGCGACGAGAGTGCTGGCAAGTCTCGACGGGCTACACGAGGCCCCGTGAGGAAGAGACGGAAGACTGTTGCAAGATCCAGAGTGATATCGACCCCGCGAGAGGGTAGGAGTACGACATGTAAAGGGAGAGAGGATCGGGGGCAAAGGGGGCAGGACAGCGCCCAGGATTGTCGCGGGTCAGCAGACTGTCAGGCCCAATCTGCGGTCTGGAAGCCGGGCTGGGGAGTGGTGGTGGAGGAGCGAGCCAGGCAAGGGGAGAATTGGCGAAAAGTGTATTTTCAGGCTCGTCGCAGGCTCAGCGTCAGCACAGAGAGAGACGAGAGGAATCCGTAGCAGCGGCCAGTAGCTCGTGAGGATTATAATTGCCAGGAGCTGGCCGGTGACGAGGATGGGAATGATGAATACGAAAAGTCCGGGATCAGCGAGGCGCAGTTATCGGGTCTCGCACAAGAAAAAAGATGGCAGCTCGCCAGCACCAGGGCCAGGCGGAAAAGCGAAGGATGGCCTGGGATTTCTTTTAACGAGGCCAAAGCAGGGCGGCCCAGGCAGGGAGTGGATGAAAAGGGCTAATGGGGGGGTCCATGGACGCCCGCCCTCACGCAGGTACTAGGGCTAGCGGCACTCCCTGGGGCTCTAGGCGCTGTCGGCCAAGCTGGGGCTTAACCAGAACCGCCAGTGCCATGCCCGCCCGGCGGGCCCCTTCTCTCCCCTCTTGACGCCCACCAGGATAAACGCTCCGCAGCCTAACAACCCCTTAGTCCTTGGCGCGGGAACGAAGGAGAGGAGGATTGGCTCTCCGGCGATTAGACCACGTGCGCTAATCCCTTTGTGAGTTTTAGGGGCTCTAACCGCATCCCATCCAGCACCCATTTGGCCAAGGCGTGCAGATTAGCTTCCCAGTTGGCTCCCTCAGCTTGCACGCTTCACTATTCCTTCTCAGGCCAACGGACATCCGAACGCCATCTTATTTTGCTCCCCTTGACCTCATTCTTCCTCCCTTCCAAGACCACAGTCTCGCCTATCGACTCATGCCAGTGACCGAACATTCAGCCCCAAGCCCCGACTGCCGACTCAGCCTGGGCTGTACCGTGGGAACCGAGTATTCTGCTACCAGTCCTGGTACTCTGACTGCAGCCTCCATCTATTATAAACTAGCCCTGGCCCCGACAGCCACAGACGTCCCTTTTCTTGGAGGTCATTTCGGGTACGTCAATCTCTGTGATACTGTGGTGCTGAGAGTTTCATAGTAGTGATGCATCTCCATGGCCATATCTCCTGAGCAGGAACTCCGTGCGCGCTTCCTCCGTCTCCAGGGTGCTATCCACGGGGCTTGATAAGTCGGACCACGACCCTGCACTTGGACGGTCGCCCTCTAAAACTGGGAGCTGCAACTGGCATACCTACCTATCTGCACGGTGCCATGGCCAGCCTTCTGGCGAACCATTGCAATGCCGCGATACAGTGTCTATTAAAAGCTGCAGATGGCGTCAAATCTAGATGTCCGAAGCCCCACCCGAAAACACATGTGAGGCCCATGATTGGCGCGAGGTCACATGACACGGAACTTGTAGACTGCGACTTGCCGACCTCCGACATGGCCAGGGAGTGCCGGCTGAGACAAGCTGCAACAACCACCAACACCTGTCTGTTCTTTGAATCCCACGTTAACCCAATGCAGCCGTCTTGACTCAGGAAGACAACTCGTTCTGGCCGTTCTGCTGTGCGGTTGGGTGCGCCCCCTCATTCCCTGGTCTGGCTTTGGCCGAAACCATGACGTCCTAGCCGCCTCCATGTCCTTGATTTTTCCAGCTGCTTCTGGATACGAAACTTTTACGAGACGATCAGCGCTCTGAGACGGCGACACCCAAGCTTGCTGTCTTCCCTGTAGATTCATTGGGCATTTATTCAGAACTCGAATCCACGTGAAAGCAACTGGAGGTCAAAAAGAGTGGCAGGGCAACGCCCAATAACAATTAAAACGCCTTGTCCACGAGCAGAAGCCCCCACTCCGACACTCTCCGTTTTCAGTTCAGCCGTTGAAAGAATATTGCGTGGCAGGAAGGGCTGCATGCAGCGGAGTTGCCTATCAGGGCACACGGCAACCACTCCAGCCTCAGCCTTGGAGTAATGGGATGGCATCAGAAATTCGTCCCAAGGTGTGCTACCCAGAACTTCACCCAACGGCTATAACCATTGGCCCCGTGGCTTTTTTCGGTCCCTGTAGGAGGTCACGTCGTACGGCGTCGGCATGCCACTTATGTGCAAGCTGCGGTTCGAGGCGCCTGCATCTGCGCCTTCCCGTGCAGAAATCCCATTTACTACTGTAGGAGCAGCCTCAGCCGCATGGGTTTATTTGGGTCGCTGGTCATCTTCCGCACACGGGCGTTGACTCCAGGTCATTCAGTCGATGGTGGCGGCTTATTGAGGAGGCTTGTCCAGTCCATGCGGCTGGCCAACTCCGTGGGTGCGTGCGAAACTCTCTCCACATCCTCGCGATTTCGGACGTTGACCTCGGACAACTCTCGTCCATTGCTGGCCACCATGATGTCTCCTGCAGAATTACGAGGCATCACAAATTTCCACAGGTCTAGCCATGTGTGTGGATCTAGGCCGATGCAGTATCAAAACGACTATCAAACGGTACGGTTTACCTTAATGCTGCATTCAAGATTCCGGCTAATTGCCGTTGCGTCACTGGGGAAATACTATTCTTATGCTCCGCTGTGAGTAACAGCATCTCTCTTGACCCGCTCCCAGCCCCCCTTACACCAACCTCAACCCACGTCTGGCCCCTTCTGGCTGCCAGCGCCTCGGATTGAGAACACCCTCGCTCAGCGTTACAGGTATCTGTCATGATACAAAGCAGGACGAGCAGGGAAGACCCCAACGAGTCAGAAGTACGGCCTGGAGTGAGTGATATCAACAACGCTACGGAGTACTCTGTACATGCTTCTGGGCAGAGTCCAATTTGGACTCGGTTGGACGGAGTACCTCCGTTGCTCTTATTCTCTATCCAACACGAAGTCATTTGTACGAACGAACTCGAGGTCAAGTCCTCCCTTGATCACCGACAATTGACAAGCACGGGCTCTGAGCCTCACGTGTGGGAGCAAGCCGAACAATCAGTTGCAGCTGGAAGTTGACATTTCTCAACGATGGGATGACTCCTTTTGCTTCGACGTCCCCCGCTCCAGAGAGATATATAAACTCGTCTCCGTTGGAGCCGATCATACAGACACGATGGGCAGATCCTAATTTACATCTAAGCGGCCATATGTCTACACTTCGTCCCAAGCAGGGCCTGGTAACCATCACGACACGCCCTAACACAACTAATTATATGTAGGTGGTCTTTCGTCGTGTCTCGCGTCCGACTTTCCCAAGTGACCGCAGCGAACACGCAAGCTACCTATCTCCCTGAATTCGGCACCCCCTTTCTCTCTTCTCCCTGACCGTCCATTCCCCGACCACCAATGAAAAGAATGGAAGAAACATCAAGGGGGAATAAGGTGTACAGCAGCAGCCCAGCGACCGGGAAATCCATCGCTTCGGGATTCATGGCTGGTACTTTCAAGAACAGGCCAATTCCCGTCGGACATACCTGCTGCCGGTACAGCCATGAGGCGCGAGGTGTGAGGCACGAGCTAATCTCACAGGTAAATACATCTATTTGAACCTTAACAAGGCTTCTTTGAACACTGGGAAGGTACCTAAGGTGGGTGGGTGGATGGATGGATAGTAGAACGACTCCTCGGCACGGGCGATCAAAAGGCACCGCGACAAAAGCAGGTCATTGCACGAGTACCACGAGGAAGCAAAGAGGAGGAGATGGCAAAAGAGAAGGCGAAATTCATTCTCGCCCTGGACCGGTTTGCACCCACTGGCTGGCTGGCTGGATGGCTAGATAGCTTGATCCATGGGCGCCGCCCACATGGCTGGCCGTCCTCCCTACTTGCTCCCATTCTTGTATCCGTAGTATAGATCTGACAGTAACCAACCAATGCCAACCGCGGCCACGGACTCACTCCTGTATGTATTAAAGTCCAATCCATACATCTAGTTTATTCTGGAAGATCCATTATTAATCTGCTACGTAAATATGTGATCGCCCCTTATCTGTGCTACGAAATCTACACGCTGGAACTCATAACACCGGGGGCACCTCACCTCATTCCCCAAATCATGAGTAACTCGGCTTCGTCCCCAGTGGCACCGGCGGCGGAGCCACTCCCATCGATCCAACGCTACCATGCATATTTGCCGGCTTCTTCGGCGGGGGAGGCGGCGGGGGCTTGCGCGATATCGACGCGGCCATCTCTGCAGTCTGGTTCGGCGGAGAGGCCTGCAGGGGAGCATTTCCGCCTGCATTGGTACCATTAGGCGATTGGGCATCCTCCGGGGTCGGTGACGATGAACTGTGCTTCTCGAGAAAAGAGTTGAGGCGCCCTGTCACGTTATATTTCTTGTTCCACTGGTTTGCTTTGAGGCCTGCTGCACTGATGCTGTCTTGATGCCGCTCTCGGAAGGTGTTGGCCGTGCGCACAGCGGATCCGGCGTCCGCAGCAGAAACGGATGCTGGATCCTTGTACGCATTTTGCGCTGTACGCATGGCCGCTTGCTTCTCGGCCCAAGTCGTCCCTTGTGCCTGGCTTTGCGGTTGCGGCTGCGGCTGTAGTGCGTGAGATTGTTGGACGGGCGGTGCATTGGCGGTGACAGGTGGGGGAGATTGAGCGGGCGTGACGAATGGAGGTGTGGTGTTTGACTGCTGTCCGGCGCTGGAGTTCGAATTCATTCGGGCGAAGCGGGCTTGAAGTTCTGATAGCTGGTTTACGGGTGGTGGAGAGGCTACAGGTGGGCTCTTTGGGACGTTTGCTTGGCTTGGCTCGTTGTGCCAGGGATTTGAATTCTGATCAGACCCAATACCTAGAGCTGGCACTGAAATACCTGCATTTCCCAACCTGTTGACGGCAGCTTGATTGATTCCGTAACTCGCGCTTCCTTGTGCACTAGGGGCAGGTGCAGGGACAGCATCGTAGGCCGGCGGAGCGGTGGTCGGAAGAGGTGAATTCACGACGGGCGGCGGAGTGGGTGTGCTCCCCGTGTTCTGTCGGGAAGGCAGCCTTGGGGGTAGACCTGGCTTTGGTTTTGCCGGCGCCGTTTCCACCACATCGAGTGACCGGTTCAAGTCACGATGGATGGGAGGCGGCGGTAGGTGATCTGTCTTGAGTCCAGTTCTATCCGCACGATAGGGTAAAGGGGGCCCTGTATTTTTCTGCTCTTCCTCCTCCTCTTCCTCAGGAGTCCTGACAGCCCGACTTGCGCTTGAAATCTGCTCTTGGGTCAAGGGAGCACCCCATCCTCCCGTCTGTGGTGTAATCTCGTTGGGTAAGGCAGCGCCGCCGTGATAGTTGACATTTTTGGGCGGAGGGCCAAACGAGGCCGGATCTTTGAGGGTGGAAAGTGGCCGCGACATATGCTCGTCCCCGTCTTTCTTGTTGGGATCTCGCCCTTTTCCCATCCAGCCAGCCTGTTCCACTGGTCAGTGCTTGCCGCCACCTCAGCGCGATCCCAGAAATCAATGACTGACCACTTGATTTATCCCCTTGAAATCACCCCTCCATGATTCCTTCCCTCCATCCCGACCCTTGGGATGCCATCCATCTTTCATCACGGACCTGAGGCCACTCATCTTGGGCAAGATCGGAGGGGGAGGTCGTGTGCTTTGAAAAGCAGGACCAGGGAGGGACGAGCGACGGAATCTGCTCCGCTGGGAGTGATGTTTCGTTATCAGTCGAACGACCCGCGGGCAGGACGTGTAGAGGATATGAGGTTGGTTCTCCTGTGCCTAAACACTGGGGAAATGCCGCATCTGGTACTTGGGAGCAGGTGAACAGAGGGTACAAGAAGTGGATTCGGTCGCTGACGTCGCAGCCCACTTCAGTCACTCTTCTCGCTCCGCCAGGTCTGAATGCCAAGCCCGGCGGCTTGCCCTGTTCGGGAAGGATGATGAGGCCGCCTTTACCACGCAGCCTTGCGCCTCTGGTAGATGATGTGTTGACTGTCAGCCTTCGTACAGCCTATGAGTAGGGTGCCTCTATGTGCAAGTTATGGATTTACTAGATGGGTCATATGTATTTGCCATGTAGTTTGTGTACTAGCTTTTGAGTAGTTAGCCGGACAGGTGCCCAGAAGCCGATACTCCCATCCTTCTTGCTAACAGAGGGGTTGCGTTCGATGACGCTCTTACGAGGTCTTGACCTCCTCAATCTCCCTAGCCTTGTATACATCGCCTGTCAATTTGATCTCGTAGTCTGCGTCCTTCCCTCTGCCTTCTGCCTCCAGCTTCCGCACCAAAGGAATGATCTCCTTTCCAAACTGCTCAATCTCCTCATCGTAATGGAGGAATGCAGTGAGCAATATACTAACACCCAGGCTCTTCAGGAGAAGTATGCGATCGGCAATCTGCTGAGGCGTCCCGATGAGTTTCGTCTTGAATCCGTCGTTGTATTGCACCAGATCCTCGAACTTGCTGTTCGCCCACATGCCGGTCTTGTTGGCGGTCGATGCACCTGCGTTCTTGACTTGGTCGCCGAATGCCTCGACGGCTTCTTTGTCCGCCTTCCCTTGGATCTCCTGCAGAACACGGATGGCCTCTTCCTCAGTCTCACGCGCGATGACGAACCCGTTGACCGCGAATTTGACTTGATCTTCGCGACCTTCGCGACGAGCGCGCTCTTTGACATCGGCGATCTGCGTTTGGAAACCTTCGAGGGCTACCGGGTTGTCACAGTCAGCGAAGTATTCTCTACGACACTGTTTGAAGGGATCACGTCTCACTGTTTCCGTTCATGAAATAGTACGAGGACACTGTCGCGGCGTTTTCCCGCGCATCAATCGAGTTACCACCCTGAAAGATCTCAGGATGGTCCCTGCCTTCCCACTTCAAGGGTTTGGGCTGAAGGGTGTAGTCGTGAAACTGATAGAAGTCGCCTCGGAATGTGAACTTGTCTTCCGTCCAGATGCCCTTGAGACAAGTGATAAACTCCCTCGACCGTCGATAACGTTCAGCATGATCGAGCCACCATTGGCCGATGCTGGTAAACTCTGCTTTGAACCATCCTGACACGACATTGACGGCGACCCTGCCATTGGAATAGTGGTCGATGCTTGCAATCTGCTTCGCTGCCACGGCGGGATTCCACGGGCCAGGGAGGAGGGCAGCGATGAGGTTGAGTGTTTTGGTTTGGTGAAGCAGCGCTTGGGAGAAGGAGACAGGCTCATGCTGATACTCCGCGCCGTAGCCGGCCGTGAATCGGATCTGGGAGAGAGCATACTCGAAGCCGACGCTCTCTGCTGTTTGGGCGTACTTGACATTCGATTCGAGGTCCCATTTAGTACGCTGCGGGATCTTGGATATGACAAGCCCTCCTGACACATTGGGAACCCAGTACCTGATGGCGAGCTTAGGAGCACGTCAACATGGGAAGAAGCCAACTTACGCAAACTTAATCCGATCTGGAGCTGAGTTGGTGCCGGCCTGGCTGGTGGGAACGACGATGTTGGAACCCATTACGCAGCCTTGCTGAGTAGATGTTAGTCGACTAGTATTCAGGGGAACACCGGCAGCGCCCGTAATGCTTCGATCTTTCTCTTCGACTGTGTCGTGCCGCGCAGGGAAGTGAGTATAGATCTCTTCGCTCGACTTCTCACATTGAAGAATGTTGAGATTCCACGGGCTTTGTCTCTACTCGTTTGTCTGAAAAATTTCTCGACCCCGACCTTTGGCTCGAGACATGATCGCCTAACGGACAAATGGAACAACTTGGCTCTCGAGATATTCAAGTGCCCCAGCAATGAACGGTTCAATTCCGTTCATAAGTTAGGGACGTTCGCCAATCGAAGAATTGTTCTTAGGGGCAAGAGTCGGGCCGACGAAAATCATGATGGCGTGGGTTTCAATAACCCCACAGAGAAAGACGACAGACGCTCTTGAGTCGGAGATATGATGGAATATATCTTCCAGATTGCGTCGTCAAAGTGACCCGCCATTGGTGTTGAACCGAAGTCGAGAGTGGAACTTGAAGTCGACATGCGGCGGCCAAGAGAATCCGCGATGCTGCAAGTCGAGGCCCGATGCTCGTCATCGCACGGCTGGTTGTTGATTGGTTCTAGGACGAGAATCAGCACAAGAGAAGAATAGCGACAAGTCCTCGAGAAATGTCGTCTCCACGCAGCCAGTGCTTTGAAATGTTCTGTATGGAGCCCAGCCTGCCGTCGTATTATCGTTCAACAAGGGAGCTTCCTCCACCGCTGGGAACGACTGTCCCTGTCCCTGTCCAGGCCTATCCGGTTGCCGATAGTCTTCAACCAGCTGGACACTCTCTCCTTCGGATCAGTATGAACTCTCCAGACATCAGACCACCTCGGAGCTTTTCAAAGTCGCTGAACGCTGGAGGGCAGCATTTAATCCGGGTGCATTTCCGCGTCGCAGGATCATGTGCGAAAAGCTGTGCAAAATTCGTGCTTCAGCCATTCAAGCACGTCAGTTGAAGAGATGGAAGACAAGAAAACGCGGGTTCCACGACTGCATCTTTCCATTGGCTTGTACAGCGTGGAATCCGGCTGTCTCTCGCAATGAATCGAGGCGCTCGACACGTGGTCCGATAACACTGCCGCCCCCTTTTGCATATAAAGCGCCGTCTCAGGCACTGTCAGCTATGGTCTACCCATTTCTCCCCCTGGCACAACCTCGACGGCAGTTGTTCTTAACCCCTTGGAAATCAAGGTCTCGGACGTCCCAGCTGGAAATTTCCAGTCAGTGACCATGGGTTCTGTTGAAACACCCAAGACTGCAGTTGAGACCGACCGGCACATCAAGTTTTCACACGCAGGACAGCCCAGTACTCCTGAAGAGTGGATAGTGCGCGCGAGGGATGTCGCTCAGATTCTTGCCGTGGACGCCCCGCAGCGTGATATCCAGAACAAGTCACCATCCGACGAGATTCGGCTGCTCAAAGCGTCCGGGCTAACCAAGCTTCTGGGACCGAAGGAATACGGCGGCGCCGGGCAGGATTGGGCTCTCGCATACAAGGCCATCCGCGAGGTCGCAAAGGGCGATGGCTCCATCGGCATGTTGCTGGGCTATCATCTCCTGTGGTCCACCACGGCCAACGTCGTCGGCACCGACGAGCAGAAGCACCGCGTACAGAAGCTGATCCTGGACAACGATTGGTTTCTCGGCGGCGCTGTGAATCCGCGCAACGCCGACCTCAAAATCACCAGCGATGGCGAGGAGATCGTCTTCAATGGTTTTAAGTTCTTCAATACTGGCGGCGTCGTGTCCGACGCCACCATCCTCGAGGGCGTATTGGACGGCACCGAGGACCACATCTTCACCATTGTACCTACAAAGCAGCCCGGGATCCAGTTTGGCCATGATTGGGACAATATCGGGATGCGGCTGACCGAGTCTGGCAGCGTCAAGATCGAGAATGTGCGTGTCCCGTGGAGCGATGCCTTCGGCTGGGACAGCAAGACCAAGAGGCCCATCGCCGAGGTGCTGAAGGTCCCCTTCGCGTCTCTACTGCTGCCGACCATCCAACTGGTCTTCTCCAATTTCTACGTGGGCATCGCCCTAGGCGCGCTGGACGAAGCCAAGAAATGGACCACGTCCAAAACCCGCGCGTGGCCCTACGGCGGGGACAATAAAGAAAAGGCGACAGATGAGCATTACATCCTGGCGCGCTACGGGAACTTCCACGCCCATCTGAGAGCAGCCGAAGCGTTGGCGGATCGCGCTGGCGAGCAAATCCGGGATGTTTACACCGACCACGGCGAGAAGAGAGACGTGAGTGCGCGGCGGCGGGGCGAGGTGGCAGAATGGGTGGCGAGCATCAAGATCGTGGCCTCCGACACCAGTCTCAGCGTCACAAGTGGCGTGTTTGAAGTGACTGGTGCGAGCTCTACTGCGAGAAAGGTCGGGCTGGATCGGTTTTGGAGAGATGTGAGGACGCACACGTTGCACGACCCTGTGGCGTATAAGGAGCGAGAGCTGGGGGCTTTTTACCTGCTGGACGAGGTGCCCGAGCCGACGTGGTATACTTGAGGTCCTGAGATAGACAGATGATGGCATGTCGTCCTGTGAAATCCTACAAAGACTGATTCTGATCCACGTTGTCGCTCGTCACAGACCTCGAGACATGCAGAGTATCTCGAGCCCCTGTCTCTCTTGACCTTCCTTTCGCTGCCTGGCTTAGTGAGAACAGCAAGCAATGCAGCCAGCCTCAGATCCCAATGTCTTTCAACAGCATTTATATCGGAATTATAGCCAATGCAGCGAAGGTAGAAAGTCAGAGACTCTCGAGCCTGCGGGGTTTAAAAGCGGCACAAAAGGGGCCAGCCTTCCACGTGACCGGCTCAACTTGCACGAGAATCGACTATTCCGAAAACACACCCAGCGATCGCGGCACACCTTCCTCTTTTCAGTGTCTGCCCCCAAATTCAGCCTTGCAAGCAGAATCGGGCATCAAGGGTGTAAAGAGGGTTCAGGCAATGCGTCAACAAGACCATAGAACCAATTAGTTTCCTCCACGAGAAAGAGCGGCATACTCTCTTCTTCTCCCTCTAACCTTAGACCAAAGGGGTTTGAGACATACCCACTGACCCTCTGGTCTCTTACTTGTACTAGGCTAAATAACATCCAAGCCGGTTCCAATAGAAACCAATTTGTGATGCCCATCACTCCAATGACAAAGTTTAGTCAGGTGCCCAAACCAAGTTGTCCTCGATTAGAAAAAGGGTAGGCTGAAAGGTCCAACGATGAAATGTCCTCCTTCCTCCAGACTGAAACCCAAGATCAACATGTATTCTCCCTTGATGCCGCCTTAATAACCATCCTTGGGTAATTGTTGCCCTGCGCCAGACACCTTACTTTGAACCTTAATTTCATGATCGAGGTGAAATGCAACACGAATGAGCTTTTTTTTAAATGTACACAGGGCCCGCGGTCGAAAGGAGGCCCCAACGAACAGTTTCGTGCTGTCAACTAGCGACGAAAACAATGCTTTGCTGCAAATGTACTGCAAGGGTCGTAGAAATCGTGAGTGTTCTTGATGATTCGCGTGCCAGTGATCACTATTGGCTCAAGCGTCAACTCGGTGAACAGAGAGATGTTTCTAGGATCGCCCATTGATCTGATCCGTCCGCACTAAAAGAAATGCGTATAGACTTTGGATGACTCGTGAACCTCCATTTCCTGTGACGGGTTAGCAGTTTCCCATGCAGAACAAGTCATGCCGCGTACCATTTTGAAGGTGTTGAGCTCCTCTTTGATTTGCTGTGCTAGCATCGGAGTCAACCGATTGCAAGTTGCTATCTCACCCCGTCGATCGTACTCTCCACTGGGCCAGGTATCATAAAACTGAATTCGTGGGCTGAATGAAATGTTGCGAATTAGACCCTGCGGGGTCACCGGTGTATTCTTCGAGTCTAAGCTGCCAAGTCTAGTCATGGAAGTAAAATAATCGTCATGATCGTTGCTTTCAATGGTGATCGAGTCGGTTCGGCGATGGCCAGATCGAGGTGGTTCGTCGGCAGGTGTGCTGGGGGCACTCGATTTGGGCGAGTCGATCATGTGAGGAATTTGAGGCAAGTTGAAATCGGGCGCCTTGAAGTCGTACGGTTTGACCTTGGGCGAGGGTTGATTTGAATCCGTCCGCTTGAGGATGCCTTTCTTTACAGCGGCAAGGACCTCGGCACGCTCCTTCTCCCCGCCAACGATGCTGCGTCGTGATCGTGTATCACTGGAAACGGTGCCACTGTCGAATGAGAGTTTAGTGTCGATGGAGTTGCGCTCCAATTTTGGGAATCCAGTACCACCTCCAGCCTGCTCGTGAGGGTTGACATTTACGTTGACATTCTCTCTTTCTGCCTCGACAGTGACCATTGAGACCTCTGCGATAGTTGCCGAGTTCACCGGCGCATCGGCAGCAGGTACACCAACCACAGACTTCGGCCGAAACAAGCCAACGAGAGATCGAGTGCCCTTCTTGACTCCCTTGCCCATTTTACGGAGCATAACCGAAGCCGAGGACGCAGTCGAAGAGATGGATAAATTGTCGGTCGACCCAGTGAAGAAGTTGCCCTGGCCAGAATAAATGCTTTCACCCAATCCTGCGGCCTCTTGCTTTTCAGCAATGCGCGCTTGCTCAGGCTCCAGTTCATCCTCGTATTTTGAATTCCTCTTGGTCGTTATCTGGTTGTTGGCCACACTCTTTTCCAGATTATGTTGTGCAGTAGCCTTTCTAAGTTCTGCTGCGCTTCCGAAAGAGAATGCTCGCCGCAGTTTCGATTTGGGCTTCTTTAATTCTTTCTTGCTCACCGCAGTAAGCTGTTCAGCAGCAAGGCTTGGCGGAGCGGACGTCTGCGGAGCAGTCGGGGTTGATGCCGACGGACGCGCTTCGTCTACATTGTCAGGGAGAATGTTGACGGGTCGGGACAAAGGGGACGGATGGCGAATGCTCGAATCCCCAAGACGAGGCGGTGCAGCAAGTCTCGGCTCTTGCTTAGGGGAAGAAAGTGGGCCAGAAGCGGTGGCCGTGGAAGGTTGTTCTGTCCGAGACTGCAGAGAAGTAAGTAGGCATTTCTGACGGCATCCCAGGGTACACTTACTGAACCAGGGCGGGAAGATCGGGCAGATTTCGACGACGTCACACTGTCGGAACTCGAGGTGTGTCTGTGATGAGTAGGTCGCTGAGGCGGAAGTAGAACATCTCCTTGACTCGATGGTGAATCGAGGAACGCCTTTGGGTGAGGAGAAACGGTTTCTTGGGTATCAGAGGAATGATTCAGACCTGCCGTCTCAATGCTGCCGAAACTGCGCCTCCGATACCTTGCAGCCAGCTCCGCAGGCTGAGGTCGAACCAGTTGGAGATCGTCTGCACTAGAGCTCTTGGGCTGAAGATTGTTGCCTTGCGATGAGCTCCGGTAGGATTGCTGAGAATGCAAGGACGGCGTACTGTTGGATTGAGCAGGATGGTTGTAAAGGGAACCGACTGCCGCCATCCCAGAGCCCGAAGGGAGAGTGGGACCTGCAGGGCCACGATTGGAACCGCTCTCTCCATCGCTTCGTCGCACGTTTCTTCGGTAACGATCTGGAGATGGTTTAGGGGCAGTAGGTGTCGATTGGGGACCCATGAAAGAGCCCGAGGGTATGGGTGGGAGTCCTAACGACAGAGGACGATTGCCAGCATCGACATGTGAAGGACTATTCGGGGAGGAGGGTTGCGAGGAAGGAGAGGCACCCGGTTGAGGGGCTTTTGGAGAAGAAATTGACCGCCCAGTGTTCAGAGCGAATGGGCGTGCATTGGGATTGGCATTGACATTGCTGGTGGCCAACTGCGGCGTGGATGTGAAGGCGTAAGGGGCAATGGGACCACTAGCTGGCATGCCTCTGTACCCAGTGGCAGACATGTTATATCGACTTGGCGGGTGGTTTCTGATCTGTCCCTGTGAGCCCTGTGAAGGATAGCCCCCCGAAGACGAGGGGCGACCCAGCATTGTAACCGTCGTTGTTTGGGGAGGCAGTGTTTGGACCAAAGCAGCCATCTTCTCCTTTGACTATGTTTCAGCAAAAGGTGCCTGGTACGGGCCAGGTCGTGTTTGGGTAATCTTGTTTCAATTTTGGGGGCCGGATAAAGGAGAGTCTTTCCTCGAGAAATTCGACTGCGGGCACCCCAAGTCAGTATTTCATTTGAGTCAAGATCGGATTTCCTGAACTCGACAAAGTATCCTGTTCGAACGGCGGTACATACCTTCGGGATATGACTATTTCTATTTCTCTCTAGAATATGGCACCACGTCTCGACATGACAGGGTCAGATCGTGAATGGGTTGAGACCAAATGGTGAAGCTCGTCGACGGTAGGGGTCTGGTATGGTCAAGAATGGACCCGAGACTGAATGGAATTCAACGAAGGTGGGATTATGTACGTGACGATAAGAGTCGAACGTCGAAGAAGAAGCGAAGGGCTGGAAGAAACTCGTCTTCACAGGGGACAGGAAGCTTCAGAGGCGAAACCCAGCAGCTCAAGAAACGAAGGTTGACAGCCGCGGCGCGTGGACAAAAGTATTTGGTGAAGGCGGCCGTGGAAGAGAGGAAACGCAAATGGGAGGGGAAGACGAAGGGGCAAGTGATAACGACGACGACAATAACGAAGAGATTGTGTCGATTGGATGGATATAGAAGAGGGGGGAATGGATGGCCGTGGTGGTGTTGGTGATGAATTGGAAATGGATGATAAAAGAGGGAAGGAGAGGTTCGACCGCAGTCTGGCAGCCAGTGGTTGACAATTGACACGGAATGGCCCAAGCACCATTCAGGAGACAAGCCAAAAGCGGGAGTTTCTTTTTAGGTGGACACCTAGCAGTTGGCTAGTTCCCGATTGTGTCCAGGGCACTACTAAGGGAGCACCAAGGGGAGTGGGATACGCGTTCTCATGCTTGGTGCGTGCTACGTGTTGGTGCGTGCTGGCCCAGGTAGTTGATGCCTGTGGTGCCTGATGCTTGAGGCCTGCGGGTGCCCTGGTGCAGTTAAGGTTACCTAGGGAGTGACGTGCTAGGCACCTAACTAGCAATGTGCAAGCCTTCAGGGCACCCATTGCGCCTGGCGTCCGCAGCTGTCATGAGTCTGGCCCGCCCGCGGTCCGGCTGCTTCCCTGGAATGCACCCTCTTCTCTTAACTGCGGATCTTGCGCCTAACAGTGTGTCCTGCTCGTATGCACAAATAATACAGCAAACCTCGACCCTCTCTACCCATTGGCACATGTTGACAACCACTACCCCCTTTACTCTGTCCAATGACTCTGATGCCCTGCATTCATGTGTTTCGGATTAGGGTTCGCTCCCTAGAGAAAGGCATGAGCGCGCTCAACGCGCACTCGCACTCGTACAATAATACATAATGCTGACACCCATCGCAGGACTCCCACCTCCGTCCATTACTCTGACTGGCGGCCACGAACCGTCCAACAAGCCACGGACTCCCATCGACTGACCACCCTGGCTGGACGGAGCACTGGACTGTTATTAAATATATCGCCCTGCTTAGCTACTGCACTGTCCTTAGCGATCACGCGGAGATGCCTGGACCCACGGCCTCGTATTTCTCTGTTAGCATGACGCAGACACACAGACCGCACAAATTCCAATCTCCCTCTCCACAGTTCCAATATGGACAAACGCCGGAAGATGGAGGGTCAAAGTGGTAAGACTGACGCTCGATTCGATCCGGACAATTCCAGCAAGAGAGAGAGAGAGAGCCTCGAATACCAATTTTGCCCAACCTCACCACCCAAGGTTCAATAAACATTCAAGTCCCTTGCAGCCATTTTCACCTCTCTTTTTTTTGGTTCCAAATCTCAGTCTTCGACCCTTCGACCCAGGGACCCTTCGATCAGTTGTTACCGTCTACGGAGTACCTGTTCTCCGTCCATGGCGTGCATATGGGGAAGTTCCTGGGCACTCATCCATAGGCTGAGTAACCGAACAACCGAAACAAGTTCGATGCTGATCACCTTTAGAGGCGCCCGCCAGACTCTCTCGGGTTAAGCAGAGCCCCGCAGCTATCACTCCTACAGATCGCTCCCGCCCCTTCGCTGCCTCACCCTCCAGATTGCTCTTTGAAAAGAGATGGGATGGACACTCAGGATCACTAGGGCAATCAAGAAGAAATCACACTTGTGCCAAACAGGCATGCAGTTGCTACAACGTGCAGGGACCCGTCGAACGCATTCCTGACAGCTTTAGGGTCATACGAGCCCAGATACGGAGAAACTTGTACGATGATGCCCGTCACCGTTCTCCCTTGGATGCTTTAAACCCCCCTGTACGGAGTAATGTCGCCTCACACGGCCCCAGAGAATGGATCCGAACGCACATGAAATCCAAGCAAGCCCGTGTCCCTCCAAGACTAGATCCGTTTTGATGTTGCGTCACTCAGGCTAGGCGTGGAAATATCGCTGGTTGGTTCTCTGGGGTCGTTTCTTTTCCGGAGTCCTCAAGTCATTGGTAGGAGAAATTCCCTCGAGGTATTCCGTATGGATCTCGAGACCCAACACCATCCGTCCGCAGTCACCTTAGGTACATTACAACGAATACTCGTACACATGTGCAATCACCTCGTGAAGACGGCCCAGCGGGTCCATTCTGCAACAGCACGGCTTTCCAAACCGAGCAAAGAAGACAATACGAACATGACAAAGTAAGTGCCTTGATAATGTAGTTGGCCACTCATATCGCCTGTTCTAGGCACATCGATGACACCAGGCTACATGCACATGGGAGCGGACTATGTATTCTCCTCGCACATGCAACACATCGGCATCGAGCCACGATGCATGCATTCTCCCGCCAAAGAAGCCTTCCGAACGCATGTTTCATGTCCACCACACTAGCAAATCAGCTGCTCAGGGGTGCGACGAAAAGAATCCCTATGCCGTGCTCTGACATGGCAGGTCTCCGCATGACTCAAACTTTGATTCTTAACGGCCTGCTCTTCCACCATGTGTCTGTTTCGCCGACATTGTGGTCCTTTCGGGTCATTTTCTTGCTTGTCCAACATGGATGGATAACCTCCTCACATCTGAGCAATTTTCTTGATGAGCCTCTGGTGAAGATTGTGGAAAAGGAGGACCCGTGATGATCCCCTTAGACCACGAGCCGTTAGGCTGCCTAAGGACCCCTGCCATCACCGCGGTCTTCTTCATGCAACAACCAGGCACAGATGGCTCCTGGCCAGCCGATTTGTCCGCACATGTCTTTCAACGATACTCTCCTAGGAAGGAGGGGATTTCTTGGAGGCGAGACCGGTCATTGTCTGGATACGGATCCTCAACAATTTTGCTTCGCTCATTGGCTCGAAATCTTTCCGCACTTCGTGAAGTGGCTTCGATTGACCCTGCGAGAAAATGCCTTTCACGACGCGGGGATAGAGCTCAAGGGGTAAAGATGCTGCGTCATTGTCGCTTTGGCACAACACACGACTACTCCCCGAGATGAGTTAATTATCGAGTTCTATGAATCTGGAGCCACGAGATCATACCCTCCCTCCCCTTTCCAGACAGAACACTTTATCAACTGCGTCTGTTTTATCCCTGGGGATGTCGATTAGGACTTGAAAACCGCTCTTCGCTGTACAAAGCGCCCCTGCAAACCACTGCGGGGCGCTGGCTGGGGTTCCCTGGAAGCTTTGTGGCTCTATTGAGCGGTGTGCGCCGGAGCATATGCGATGCCCGTGTTGAATGCCCAAGAGAAGACATGATCAGCCAACTTCGCACCGGGCGACAGCCACCATTTCGTCCGGGTAATCCTAAGGACCGATGGTGTGATGTTGCTGGAGGTTGGGGACTCTGTTCTTCTGCATGTCACTGCTGCAAACGGAGGGGACAACGATCCAGGGTGATGCTGGGGGAATACCCCAGCATTCGGATCTAACCAATCTCAATCACTCCGATCCAGCTCTGGCATAGACGATGCTAGTGTGAAAACCCTGCGATCCCTGGCAACAAGGGCAAGGTTTCTAACCAAAGGGTACGGAGTAGGTGATCTGCTTCTCCGCGAACCTTGCCTGGCCCTCCAATGTCATATGATCCAAAGTTGAGCTCCGACTGACGACCTCACACCGAGATCAGGTTTTCTTGGTGCAACACTGTGGATGACTGGTGGACTATTGTCAATGTATGAAGCAGGGCAATGTACACAAAGGTCTCCCTGAAGCAATGGCCAGAGCGAGGGAGGTAAGATCTTACAGGTCGGTTGGTAAGATTCCCCCAGGAATTCGATCGTTCCCGACAAGAGCAGGGATCATGCAATTTGACGATCTCGAAGTCCAACCCTCTACTCCACAGTGTCCCAGAACGTTATCAGTCAGAGATGAGCAAGTCCAGATTAAGTCGGTCCTGCAACTTCACCGCATTTCCACATGTTATTAACAAGCTTTGCTCATGAACTTACCAGTTCCCAAGGCAACTCAGGATACTTCGTCGCGACTGGCGCTGGGAGTCCGATGAACACTTCAGAATGCTAGACTTGTTCTGCTGTGCGACTTGATGGCAGGTGATCATCATCTTTGCGGCAGTGACTGCAACGTGTTCAGCTCTGAGCCAAGCCTGCCAGTTGATCAGGCCTCTTGCAACATTACATGCTGAACGCAGACGGATCTTGCGTGTCGAAGAGTACACTGGAAACGATCTCTCGAGAAGAGGTTCCTGAAATCGACAGACCGCTTGTTCGGGCATTCAGGCTCACTGGATGTGTTGTACAGACCTGGTTTGGAACCCGACTAGGCCGGCATGCCCTCCTGCTGTACCGCGTTCAGAACGGCACGGCAGGCTCACCATGAGACCGTCACACTGCGCACCCGTTCCCGAGAAAAAGGCACCAGATGGATGGTTTGTGTAGCTTTTCACGCCGAGGTCAACAACAAACAGAAGCATGGTCCAGATTAGCGGCATCTCAGTGTTTCATGTCCCGAAACCCATCTTGTTCGAATTGGTGCTTCCAATACAAGGTAACACCGCGAAGGTGAAGCTCTCTCGTTCAATTCATACGCCCGTTATGCTGGAGAGCGCGCCGGCTGACAAGGCCGCGTTCTCCGATGCGTGGATCGAATCAGGCAACCCAGGCGAAGGGGCGATTGTGTGTCTGAAACTCTGACTCGCCCAGCTCGCAGAGTCTCTTTACTAGGACTGAGGGAGGCCCTATCGCCTGCATCTCGCCTGCCTCTCGCCCGCCCTCTCGCCCATTATTAGGGCTTATTCCGCAATTACTAACTAGCCTCGAGGGCTAAGCTTTCGTTGCTCCGCTTCACCAATTCTCCCTCCTGAACGATTGGACTTACCCCTCCTGGATCATGTCGCGATGGATGGTTGACTCTGGAGCGGGGCAGTGTTGAATGCTCCCAGCTTGTGCTTCGCGCCTCTAGCCACGAATGGTATCGGTTTTCTTGCTGCCTGTGCGCTTCTCTTCAGCTGGATATCCAGAATTGGATAGATATATACCTATATAACATCAGATGTCTCAAATTCAAGGGAACAGAACCCGCTGCAACACAACAAGGAGATCATTCCAGGTCCTCCTCACCCTTATCGTCACTGCAAAGCAACATTTATTATTCGAAGTGTGGAGTGAGCCCCGCTGTCGTTGCAGGCTTTTGCAATTATGCCTATCATTAGCAGGCTCGTCAAAGGTATCGGCGCAGGCATTGGAGCGGCATCGGAGGCCATCGCCGACCACAAGGAAAAGAAGGCTGCCAGAGAGCGCGCGGTTTCCCCTAATCCTCTAGGCGAAGGCGAGACGGGTGAAAGCTCAAGGTCTAGAGTTGAACCTGGCGCCCACACCAGTCAGTCAGAAGACAAGAAGTCTCACGCACACGACGACAACGACAACGACGATTCCTCGAGCGTGAGCAGTTCAGACTTGGACAATGACACGGCGGAATGGGCACTGGATGAGGCGGCCGAGGAGCTTGAACAACCACCTCCTACGTATGAGCAAGCGGCTGCAACGAGCCCTGCATCAGACGAAGAGGTTGCAAGGGCCTTTCTGCACCAACACAAGGTCGCCCCGATTCCCTCTGAGACATTCAAACCGCTCCCATGTCCAGTGATTCTCCCCCAACGTCGACCGAAGGACAAAACCCGAGGATTCGTTCGAGCCTATGCCCCTCTACTGGGCGAGTGTGCTGGCATAGATCAAAAGACCTTCATTGATTTCATCAACGACCTGGATAGAGCCTCGAAAGCCAGCCCTGTCTTTGACGTGATCAATCTGGCGTGCTTCGCCGTGGGCCTGGTGCCTAATCCGATCACCATGGCCGTCAGCATTGCGATCCAAGTCGCCAGCGGCACGGGCAAAGAGCTCCAGTCCCGCTACCGCCGCAACACCTACCTCGATCAAATCAACGAGTCGCTCTTTAAACCGCGCGGTCTGTACTGCATGATCATGACCTTCAAGCCCGACAACCCGCACGATCCAATCCTCGGCATGGACCTGACGAACTTGGGCCTCAGCTCAACCGACCAGGCCCTTGTCAAGGCCACCTCAATCCCCGACTCGGAGCTGAAACAAAAGCTCGCCAAGATTCGTCTCACCTCCGGCGTCAGTCGGGGCGAGCTCTCACTCCCCGAATCCGCACCGCTCGTCTACCCGGCGCTCGATGCCGCCGCCCAGGCAGCGCTCGACAGCGCAGGAGGGACCTCGGGCGCCGCGCAAAGCGCTCTCCCACAGAGCACAAAGGACAAGCTGCATTCCTCGTCCGGGTTTCTCGCGAGCTATCTCGACCGCCGGGCCCAGGCGTCCTACGCGGGCATGCACCCGGACAGCAGACTGGTGATGCCTCCGCCGGAGAAGAAATTTGCCTCGAGGTTCTCCGACCCCAACCACCCGGCCAACTCCGGCACCATCCTCGGCCTGCTGACCGGCGGGCACTTCGACCCGAAGGCCAAAAGGCGGGGTCGCAAAGCCCAGCGGCACGCGCGGTGGAGAGGCTACGAGCTGAGCGAGGCGGACGTGCGCAACGCGGAGATGGGAAGGCTGCCGAGGAGACATCAGGGGCTGATCCGCCGTGTCTTGCACAAGAACATCCTGTATCTGACCGTCGTCAGCTTGCCCAGTGAGAGTGAGATCCGGGAGAACATGCTGGCGCTCGAGAAAGCAAACAAGTGATGCCCGGGACGGAATGGAGGCACCGGCTTGGAAGAGTAGAGTCGAGCCTTGATAAGTCAGGAGGAGGAGGAAGGGGGGGGGGGAGGGAGAGGGACGATAGGTGTCTAGATCACTTCCTGGGACGAAGAGGACCTGCTCTGTCCGGCTTCGCTCGTAGGGTGTGTATACAAGATAATGAGATCGACCAGAACCTGTACCTTGATCTACTGTTGCCTGTCCGTCGGGAATACTAGGCTACGAATTTGCGAAAGGGATAGACGGGGCAGACAGGGCAGACCGCCATTCTCTTCGCTATTCTCAGCCTCCTCCTGTTCCAGGCATGTTATTAGAGAAGGGGGCTGGCGGTACAAATCTAGATCTCTCGTCAATCCCCAGGCGAGAGTTAAAGAAGTTGGGCAGGGATAAAACGGCTCTGGCCTCAGAAGCGTACTGACAAGCATTCTGTTCGCTCGCCTCGTCACCAAGGAACCCAGAGTCGCAAGAATGGCATTTTCTGACCACCTCGTGGCCATGTACCTACTTAGAACTGCCCTGTCCTTAGACCGTGCTAACCTCTTACACTGCGTGGATCTGCTGCATCAACCTCGAAGCCGAAGCGCTCAGCCTGCAGGAAGAGATCCCGCCTCCTTGGCACGTCCCAGCCTGCATGGCGGTGCCGTCGCCTGATATATGATATCCCAACAGTGCCGTACGATGGACCACGGTGACCAGTCCAAGGGGGTTTCCGAATATGCGCTGCACATCCCACAGCGATGGTCTTCGCGATTCCCATCGCAGAAATCGGCTATTCTGCCCTGTCGCCGGGTGAAATAGTCGCCAATGTTCGTTCTGTCTCTTTCAAAAAGTGCGGGCATGAGTTAGAGCTTGGTGAATACGATATGCCAGCCGAGTAGAGGCGGATGCTAAAGCAAGATTTCCCAGAAATCTCACTAGGTGACAGATTCTAGGCGGAACTGAACAGCTGAGAGACTCCAGCGGTGTCGTACTGACCCGTCCTGTACATGACATTTGCGTACCGGTCACCATGGGTGGGCCATCGGCCTGTTCGGGGGATGATGAACTTGAACGTCATGATATGCCCATCTAGAGTTAGGATCAACTCGTAGTCAAGGTAATAATAAGGTCCATCCGTTGGGCTTTGTTCCTGAGGAAAGCGTTGCGCTTCTTCTGTAGAGATGTGGAAGTTGAGGGTACCCGGCATGGCGCGGATACCGAGCACATGATCGTGTATCCAGAGCTTATCCTGGGAAACAGTGTCTGAATAGTACAGAGTTTCTTCAATCAGCCAGGTGCCGTCTGCGAACCTCTCATGAGGAAACAACCCGCGCCAGCCTTGTAAAGGCTCAGAGGAATAGCATTGAGGATGCAGACCTTGGCGGAGAAGAAAACGGGTGACAGGGACGCGTATCTGATGGTCATGGGGACTCCTGTATCTGCTCTGGGGCGGGTACAAGTGCGCGTTGACTTCTTCATGACACTCCACGCAGAAGCTCCGGCGCACATATCTCTCTTTGATTAGTTCCTTTTCCGCCGACAGTAGCACGGCACCGTGTGCGACCGTGAGAGACCCTGTCGCCGCGTCGGGTGGAAGAGTGACTGGCATAAGATAGGGAAAAGGACTTTGCAGACCGCCAGAATATCGATTGCGGATCTGATCGAGTAAGTATCGGTTTTGGCTGCAGCCCCCGACAACGATAATCTCGTGTACTCGTCGCTCTACCATTCCGCGTAAGGTCCGGCTTTCGAAAACGCTTTGGATGGCGGTATCGAGCATAGCGATGATTTGGTTAAGACATGGTGCAAAAGCGCTCTTCACATCCTTGGGCTCGAGGACCACTATACCGCCACCGCCGAGTCTGAACTCTGGTATATCAGGAAGGCCAGGGATGCGTAGCAATAGTGTTTCCCACCCTTCAAAGCGCTGCTTTTCTTTCTCGAATTTCTTGTCCAACTTGCGTTCGAGTGACTCTTGGTTATTGATTCGGCTACCGTGCCTCTGCAGTGCCCTGAGAACAAGGTCCCTGTCGCGAATGCCGTTCATAATCAGTTTTACGGCCTCTTGGTTTGTGTAGGCGCCCCCACACCATGCCGTCCTGACATGCTCGGGAATGATATGTTCACGGACTTGGAGAGGATTTTCATTCACCACCGTCCAGACTTGTTGGTCCACCGACCCAGCTCCGATGTCGAGAATCAGGAAAGTCTTTTCCTTGATTGATTGGTCGCGAGCTTTGCAGAGATGATGGATTAAAGCCGACGCAGGTTCGGCGACAGGGTATGGATTGGGGATCCCCGCTGCTTTTGCAGCAGCCACTACCAGCTGCACTTCGTCGGGACTCGATCCGACAGGTACTGGGAGCGAAACGTGGATCTTCGGGTTTCCAGGAGGGCTCCAGTTTTTGTACTCCTCTAGGTTCTTGAGTACTGGCCAGCCAAGGCTACCATGAGTTTTTGCAATGAATTGGAGGACATAGCGATAAACGATGCCCATGTAGTCTGAAAACACGGATAGGTTTTCCATTCGATAGTCGTCAGCATCCTCACCACAGGACTTCAAACTCTCCGTGAGCTCGACTTTCCGGTCCTCGGCGACTAGCAGACCTTTCTGAAAAGGTTGATGAGCAAGCGCGTGCGCGTCAAATAACGAAGGTTTGAGGCGCCGAATAACCTGAGATTCGGTTATGCCTCGCTTCTTCAGCTCTTGTTCGACTCCGTCCCCCCAAAACATTCGCCTCTCATCCCCAAATGCGACCTGGGTCAGGACCGAGTCAGAGCAGTTGGGCCAGATAACCGCTGCCGGTAAGACCATCGATGCTCCATGGGTTCTCTTATCCGTATATTGCAGGACGATCGACGCCTTTGTCCGTTCGGTGCCGGTGTCTAGCGCAATGTGTACTTCACGAAGTGATTGAAGCAATGGAGGGTATCGAACATTGTCGAATGTGTTCCCGAGCTCCGGGCTGGGGCGTCCACTCTGGCCTCTCACACTCGGCGGTGAGTCGGTAATAGTGCGCCGCGCTCGCTTTGGAGGGATATTGGAGGAGTGAGGCTCATTCTGGCTTCTCTCACTCGGCGGTGAGTCGGGAATAGTGCGCCGCGCGCGTTTTCGAGGCATATTGGATGAGTGAGGCTCACACACTAAACCCTTGTTCACGCAGGCAGAGCAAGGGCCTGACTGAGTCGAGTTTGTCAAGGAACAACGCGTCTGGATCAGTCAGTGGTGGGATAATAAGAGCTTGATTAAGAGGAACTCACGTGAAAAATGGAGCAGCTATGACAGGCTGGCATATTAATAGCGAGGTGAGGTAAGTGAGGTGAGTGAGGTAAAAGTGAGATAGAGGTGAGGTGAGGTAAGGGACCTTTGCCACTACCAAGCGGGCGACAGATCGAAGGAGCGCTTCTCAGAAATCTCTCAAGCTCTAATAAGGAAGGAAGACAGGTGCGTCTGCCTGACGCTCAAGATACAGATGAACACCTCCAAACTATCTTCACTTCCTTTGTGCCTTTCTCGCAGCTACAAACTCTGGGCAGCGGGGGACTGCAGGGTTACTAGATGGGTATTTCAAACAGCTTTTATTGCTTATTTGTTTCGAGACCAGATCTCCACAGCCTTCTCGCCAAAATACACACCGCACGGTTACCTGCATCTCGGCGCCGACCTGATCCAGCTGAAACTGACAGTGGCATGCCGTGGAGATACACAGTGTGCCGACTGCGGATGATCACCTTCCCTTACTTCCACATCGCTCCTATTCCACTTCTCGCCCAACCAGGGGCCCGACAACAACCCGTATCCCCTTATTGAACTTCAAGTTCAGAGCCTGACCAATGTCACAACCCTCCTCCACGATGTATCCTCACTGGACCCTTGTAGAGGAGTTGCTTTTATTCGACGCTCTGGACTACCTTGCCAAAAAGCCTTTCTCTACCGTCGTTCAGGTCGTCGCAGAAGCTCATTCGCACTTTCTTGAAAACAACGGTAAATCGGGGGTATCTGCCCGCACCACTACGCAGATACAGAACAAGGTCAATGGAATTTCTCGCAAACTCGGGATCAAACCAGAACAACTTCTCCGAAACTGGGAAGACTATAGATCCCAAGTGCGCGAGGGATTCGAGCGAAGGGGGCAAACATCCACACCGAAAAAACGCAGGCTGAAAACAGTGGCAAAGTCGATTACTGGAAGCGATACTTCCCAAAGCAAAGACGACGACAGGGTCACTGTTGCTCCTGCAGATGAAGTCAGAGAAAGCCCTCCTCCAGGGTCGCCAATCGCCCCAACAACCAGTCCCCTTTCCGACCTCGACCATTTCCACCTTCCAGACAGCGAGCTGGACACAGATTTCCCTTTCCGCCGTTATTCTATGGCTCTTGAAGAATGGGAGTTCAACTTCCTCAACTATCTTCGAGAGCACCGTGGTGACACAGGTTACATGGCTCCTCTTCCTAAACAACACATTCAAAATATCCTGCAGAAAACCATGAAACTAATCGACGAAAGCTTCTCTCACTTCGCGCTGGGAACCAGAACAGTGATGCCGACTTCCTCAGGACTGACGGGAGAGGCGCTCGAACTAAGTTGTCTGTTGGTTGATTCGCCTAGAGACGGACCGACGGACCGACGTCTGAAGGCCCTGATCGCCGGACCCCACATGTGCGACCAGATTCTATTCCGTGCTTACACCGCTGCGGCAATATACGAATGGGTACTTAAACCATTTGACGACAACCTCAGACATATCCCCTCGCCCAATTGTGAGCAATGCACGATTTTCAACATCTGCGAGCAGTGTACGTATCTGCCATGAGACGATGAAATCTGACTGAGACTGACTGACATATATGATAGACAACCACTACATCGCCCGCAATGTGAGTGTCAAGAGAGCAAACCAGTACATCGACAAAGTCATCAGACCAGCGCTGCCGAGACGAGCGTCAGAAATCCAAGAGAAGCTCTACAAGGTTCTCATCAGCATTTCCATCCCCTCGGCAAGGGTTGGCAAACCGGAGAACAAAGGGTTTGAGCTTCAAGACCAGAAACTGCGCCAGTGGCAAGAGCACGTGGAAGCCGCGCTCCTCGATCTGCTAGATATGAGGACCACCATGGCGAAGTGCTCGCTGGTGTACGGCTTCCGGCTTCCGGCTGTCGGATGCCTGTTTGATGGGGATTGGATGGAACCGGCACATCCAGAAAACGAAGGATTCGCGCGGGATGACCATGTCTACCTGTGTCTGCGTCCAGCTGTGTTCGCTCAAAATCGGCTAGAAAACACCGCACCACCGGTCTTAGTATCCCCTGCTCTGGTGATGCTCGAAGGCTACGAGGTGGATTTGACAATGACGTGATTTTCTCCAGGCGACGGAATGGTGGTGCTGTTGCCAACCTGGGCGTCAATCTGCTTTACGGTGGATTCTTTCCTACACGGAATTCCCCAAAGTTACCGAAGGACAGCTGAGAAAGTGTGGAGTCTGCATGCCTGATCTGCGCGACCGTTTGTGTGCTGGGGAATCAGTTGAATCGGGAGGAGAGGAAAGGGAACTCGCGATATCTGCCCTCGCTCAATCAAAGAAGTATCAGGGTTACAGGGAACTCGGCTGTATGTCAGATGCAGTTGATGAGCTTTTTGGTCGGCAAAAATCTCGTGGGCAGCACTATCAAGCTGCACTCATTTTGCTGGTCCATAACAGCCAGAGCAATTTCATCTATATAGCTATCCTGCCGGGCTCACACTTTCGTCCTTCTTGGTGATGATCTATTACACGTCTGATCTCTATCCACGTCTTCTTTCATCGAGTGGCATAGCATTTTCGTCAGATTATGGCTTCGTCACCTTCCGCCCGTGAACTCGGCTTTGTAAGCTTGAATGCCTCCCTTGGATAGCTCCCTCAACGCCATGGTAGCGTACTGACTTGAGCCGAGCTGGAACTTGAGCACTGCCGCGAGTTTCGTGCGCTGCGGTACATTCGCCCTTTCGGCGTCACTTCCATTGCCATCCCCATCCCCATCCCCATTCGCATTCGCAGTCGCATTCGCGTTCGCTTCGTCCAGTGGTGACTGCTGCCGCTGCGCGGTGCCGATAAGATCCTTCGAGGATGAATCCTCATTGGCAGCAGCCTCAATTGGTGCCTGAGCCGCATTGGCCTTTTCCCGCTTGATCCGCTCCATGTCCGTCTCGACGAACTGCCGGTCCCCCTCGCTGTCGCCGTACTCGTGGACGCCGACTTCGAAGACCGCACCGATCCTCGCCACCACCTTGCGATACGAACCGCTCAGACTAAAGTCCTTTTGCCTCCGGCGCATGTTGTACGGATCAAGCTCGCCGCCAGCCTCGCTGGCCATGAACGTCTTGTACCACTCGCCGCTCGCGTTGGCGGGGTAGACGACATCGAAGCCCGGGAGGGGAAGGACAATGTCGAAGATGGAGTACTGGCCGCTCTCGGCTTCGGCGGCGGTGAGAGCGCGGGCACGCTCGAACATGTCGTCGGCGTCATAGGCGCGGTCATCCCCCGACGGTTCGATGACGATTTCCCCATCTGCATCCACCGTCTGCTTCTGCGGTCCCTCGTCTGTTTGCTTGTCTTTGTGCTCGTGGACCAGCACGAGGTCGCCCTCCACGACCTTGCCACCGAACAGCCGCCATCGTTCTCCCACCGCGAGATTCCACACGAACGACTGATACGCATGGACATACATGAGTCTCAGGTTGCGCTGGATTCCAAGAAGAGCACCCAAGTAGTCCTGCGGCCGCTTGCCCAAGTGTCGAATCAAGGCTGTCTCGGCAGAGAATTTGCGCGGGACCTTGTCGAGAGCATCGTTGATCCTGCCAGTTGTTCGCCATATGTTGATCCCTTCGGCACGAGAACGGTCGTCTTGGCCGACAAGGACGCCTGATTCTTGGGATTTAGAGCTGTTCAGCGCGACGGGCGAAAATTCGAGGATTGCGTCGCACGCGCCCTCAAAGTCTCCCTTCAGGACCTTCAGACCTACGACATCGGTGCGCGTAGCGAAGGTCCCGAATCGTTGCAGTCCATAGTAATTCAAGAAACCATACTCATGAAGCTGACGGAGCGCCTGCGACAGATATGACTGAAGAGCAGCCTTCCTTGCCGCAGTGCTCTGTTCGGCACCCAACTCGACGAGGTGGCAGTCTCTCAAGGTGACCACAAACTCGTTCCCAGCCAAATCACCGAGTTCCAGCCCATGCTTCTGGTACTCGAAATCTCCCACCGCAGCATATCTCAGAGAACGGTTCAGCGCTGCCAAGCGCTCTGCTTCGACACGGTAAGCGCTGACTCTCTGCACGGTCACGGCACGCCGGTCTTTCGTGCCCGCAAACTGACATGTCTTGTTGTTCGTCTTGAGTTGCTTTGTCAGGTATGAGATGACTTCAAGCGTATCCTTGTTTTCTTTGTAGAGAGTAAAATGGACATATTCTCCACCCCGTTCCAACCAACTCAGCTTTCCCGGTCGCGAGGATTTCTCATTAGGTTTTGACCAGCCACGATTGCGATTGCTGTTCGCTGATGGTGGTGTTGCTGTGAGGACTAGTATGCCTTCATTGTCTGTCGTGGAGTCAATCTTGCTGTGGAAGATGCGGCGGATATCCTGATGGATTTTTGACCGAATGCTGCGGTCCGAAGTGAACGGTGTCCGAACTGTGGAATATTCTCGAGATTTCTTTCCTGGATTGCGCAAGATCGATTCAAAGAGGGAGATTATCTGTACCACTGTTTCCTCACTGAAATATTCTACGAGTTTGGCGCGGTCATTGTCTGAAACCTGTATTGCGTCAGTCTTGACGGTTTCTCCAGCTGACGGAAGATTACCTCAGGATTCTGGGCGCCAGAGCCGTCCTCCTGCGGAGCATCTGAAGCTCCGGCATCTGCCGTGGCCTCTGTCGCTTGTGAAGTCTCATGTTCTGCCACAGATGGCTCCAATGATGGCTCCAATGCTGTTGTCCCATGCCCAACATGTTCCGAAGCACCTTGCGCTGTACCTTCTAAACCAATGCTGTGCAAAGCATTTGATTGCAGGCCTTTCGCACTCATTGATCGGAGATGCAACACCGTTCCGCCAGGTAAGATCTCGTTGACTAAGAAATCTGTATATCTCTTCTTGAGAATCCCTCGAAAGACGCTTCTAGATCCGTCGACAAAAGCAGTGATACCTACCTCGCGTTCTTTTGCGCTATCGTCCATGACTAGACTCTTGGTTACGGTGGGCAGAACGCCAGCTGGCCGAGGAGACAGGGCTTTTGAGGAGTCGTCGTTGTCGCACGCGCCATCTGTCTGGACTGCGTCGAGTTTGACTCTTTTTGGCGGTCGGAAGTCAGAATCCGGCCCTTCCATTGTTGTTCCGAGAGGAGCACCAAAGGGTTTCCCTAGTTGATGGAGGAGGTAATGTGAGGCACTCATGAGCAAAAGATCAAGTTTTGAGATTTCTCTGATGCCAAGAGAAAAATGCAGCTAAGCCGAGTGCAGGATAGCGCGTCCCCTTTTCTTTGACGCCTTGTATTGCCTCTGCCTGCAACATCCACTGCCTCCTGCGTGAAGCCATCGCTAGCATCCCATGTTCTGTGCCCGGCAGGCCATGAGAGATCGAACCAAGATCCGCGCCTTGAGTGCACACCTCGGTCGATATTCCTTCAACATGTGCTCCCTCGATGTCAAGATTTGCACTGCCCCAGGGGCTCCTAGCGGGCCCTTTTGACTCCCTGTTCAGCAACGTCGTTCTGGTCCTCGCTACCAAGAGATTCATGTTCGCTTTTGTTAGAATTATCCACAACAGTCCAAGGCCGCTCGAATCCTTTAAACTCTTCGCTGATCAACATGCGAGTATCCTCCCAATCCACGCCGAATGCGCCGCTATTAAATTTCGGGCTCCAGATTTCGCCTGGTTTATCACTGTCGGTTTTCCACGCGGTTCTAGGGTTGAAATTGGAGGGACCAAAAGCCTCCAGCTGGACTCTGAAATCTTCGAGTGCCATTCTTGTATTGGTGACAATCTTGGTTGCAGGGTCTTTGCCTGGGTTGTTGGTTTTCATATTTGGTTTGCCGTAGCCGATGCTCGTGAAGAGGCAAGCGATCCAACGTTGCGGTCTGAAGAGTGATTCGCCTGTAGAAATGCTTTTGTCGGTACCCTTGATCTTTATCATGATCTCTTGCTCGTAGTCTAAAGGCTGCGGAGGGATAAGCAAGCACGTTCCAATGAGATCGTACGGTCGATTTGCTGTCTCGCAGTGCGCCTTATAGATCTTGAAAGCCTCTGGATACTTGATTGTGTCAGCGACAGCGAATAGGCTGAAATGGTGCATTCATACCTGCTTCTTAAGATACAGCGCAACTCCATATCCCCAGACTCCCTGACAGTTCACAGCATCTGGAGCGCAAGTGGTTAGCGAAAATCATGAAGCTCCTCTGGTCACGTACGGACGATGGCCGCTCGATCCGGCGCATCGTGAAGTTCTCCTGCGAGCTCACTGATCGAAAAACCTGGTGCAATTCCAAAGCATCTCTCCTGCTCTTCTAGGGCGACTTCGGCTTTGAGCCTCTCCGAAATATCTTCAAACTCGAGTGAGGGAGACCTCTCTTCAGGTGGCGGGCTCCACATCTCACCGTTGTCGAGGCAAGATCTTGTTATTCGATCCTGGCCCTGAATAATGTCCCTTATTGTCCATGTTCGTGGTGCCGGCCGAGGCGTCTCTTTCCTCTCTCCTAAGAATTTTGACAGAAGGGCCTTGTAAGCTTCGTCGATAAGATGCAATTCCAGCTTTGGCTCGATGTTATTGTTGTTTTCAGCTCTCATGGTCCAGTACTCTGTAAGTTCGAAGTATTTCGTGTCCAGCTCTTCTAATGATGCATTCCTCGGTAGGCCGAGGATTCTGTAGTACTTGATGGGGTCGGTAAGATCCATGCTCGCTATTGATGGCGGTGGGCGAGGATAAGGGAGGAAGAAGAAGTGTAAGTCCTGACGTTTCTGGCCTTGTTAGATAGTCACTGGTATGTATCTGTCGGTGATTTGGAAGGCGAGAGAGGACATCGATGTTCTATGAGTTCCGCCTTCCAGATAATGGGCAGATCAGGGTAGGAAGCGGCAGTTATGGAACTACGAGCGCAGTTGGAGTGAAATGAGGCAGAAGTGAATAATCGCTGCCACAGAGCAAGAGTTTCATAGGCACCTCAAAGAAACTGAAAACCGAGTACATGGATTTGTTTTATGTCCTATTGTATGCACAGTAGCCAACGCTTCCTCTTTATTATACCAGGGCTGTCACTGCGTTACTCATGAAATCTCCCGTTTCAATGATCTCAGTGGTGAATAAAATGTAATCTAACTGGTCCTGGTCATTTCCTGAAGAAACCTAGAATACTTTGCCTCTTCTTGACGCGTTTCTTGCCGGGACCACTCGCCAAAGTCGTCTTGAACTCTGTAGTTTCGACGGTATTGAAAAATTGAGTTGAAGGAGTCGTTGATCTGATAGATGGCAGACCGACGCGAAATCTCTCTGCGAAAGTTGGCGCCGTGGATTTCTTGCTCCGTCGACTTCTTTGCCGGCTGAGCGCCCTCATCATGCCATCTTCGTCGTTAGACTGTCTTTCCAGCTGCTCAATTTCCTGCAGCGCAGTCATTCCATTTGTTGCCAGGTTCTCTTCCGAGACTGCATCAAATCGCACAACGCCCCGCTTTGGAGGAATCTGAAGCGTATCATGAATAAAATCCTGAATCAAATGTGTACTTCTCTTGTTTTTGGTGGCTGCTATTTCTGATGGTAAAGCTGTGATGGTAAGATGGTATGCTGGTTCGGAATTGCCGCCAAGAAGGATTGGAATGTCAGTAGTAACCATGGCCATGATACAAGACGCAGGACGCTGATAAATCTCTGACAACCGAAACGACAGGTCGATGAGGAATTCTTTCTCGGACTCGAGCTGGATTCACGGTCAGTCGCAGCATGAGAATGGGGGTGTCCATTCCTACGCAGCAATTCAACTTGATTTCGGCTAGGATCACCCAGTCTTTTGCGACCCGTTCCTTTGCTGTATTGTTTGACTCGCGGTATGCAAAAGCATCGTCGTAATATTGGCTCCTCTTCTTAGACAAGCGCAGCCTGCTCCACGACTGCTCCAAGCTGGCGACATCCGAAGGCTGCCCTTGTGAGCTCTTTGCGCCTATAGCAAATTGACTTGGGCGCGTCAGATCTGGAGGAGTCGATTGAGCGCGTTGCATCAGCGGAAATTTGTGGGGGGCTGGAGACATGCGGCCTTTGAGGTGGAATGCATTCTCTGGCACATTTTCGCCTGTCGGAGGAGTAGGAAATGCGTTCTCGATGGCCGTCGCATTGATGCGGCTGGTAGAGGATGGTGTGGATGTCATTGACACTTGGTTGCCAATCCGACGACAACGAATCCCAGTGCCTTTCTTGTCTCAAGTGGACGTTCTTATGCTGAGACAATCATTGGAAGATACGGATGGAAAGGGTGAATTCACAGCCTCCATGTAATATGCCGAAGAGGTCAAAATCACTCCAGAGCCCAAGACAAGAGTATTAACAATGGGGCATTCCAATCGAGATCCAAAAAAAACTCCCAACGAAAGGCAGACCCTCGGACACTCGTCAGGCTAGGCCTTGTGAGTGATGTGCAATGGAGCAGAACGGAGAGACGAAGGAGGTGAGAGGTGAGATCGACGGGATGCAGGTTGCCATGTAGCTTCCTGCATTGTCAACGAGACCAACATCTTGTGAGAGGGGCAGCCGCCATCCACGTTGGGAGATTGGCATAATCACTTCTGGGCAGGAGGAAGTGCGTTCAGGAATCTCCTTGGGCGAGAACATTTTGCAATAGTGTCCGGTAGGCCTTGCCGGCAGTCTTTAATGCCAGCCATATTGAAGAGTGTAGGTGCTCTACTTCTAATCATACAGTACTGCAACTCAAGTTGAGATAGCGGCGAGGCGGATGGGAACATGACAGTGTTTGTCAACTTTGCCATGTTTGTCAGTTTTGCACGCATCCACCAAGATCTTCTCAGAATGGCCAGTCATTCCCCCGCACCTCGTATTTCCAACTTGGCCATCGTCGTCATTGATTGCTCGTGGCTACCTCGAGCCGTGGTCTCCCTGACACGGTGCAGCGGAGGACAATCATCTAGATTTCAATTCCATGCACCAATTGGGTGGAAGACTCCTCGGTGCTCACAAGCCTTAACCTTGGGAGGGAAAGGTTGTGGATCGAATCATCACCACTGCCTATCAACATCCATGGGTCAATGACGTCGATGTCGATGGTGAGGCATTGGAGGGGTGCTTGCAGATCGAACTGGTGGTTGCTGGTACAAAATACATCCGAATACCCTCTTATTGTCCGTGTCTTGAGTCACCAGCACTCACCTGTGTACGGAGTCAGCTCACCATATGATCAATTCATAACCTGAGAACATCCTGAGAGCAAGGTACGGCACCATGAGGCTTGTTGACGTCAAGATGATGCGAGGGGAACTCAAACCGTGATGCTGTGAACTGCCAACTGACATTTCGCCAGGTACGTCAAGCATACCCATCTAGCCCGAGTCTGATATCGACTGCCCGCAATCCTCATTCAATTCACCGATCCAACTATGAATCGTCTTGCCTGCCAGACCAGGAAAGCTCAACGACTAATCGATTTGCAGCAATCCAGGCCGTTTTCGGTATATCTAGCAAGTCAGTCCAGGTTTAAATAGATAGATTAGCCTTCGCTCACGATAGTACAGGAATGTCTGATCAAGACAAGTCCGCGCTCGACGCCAACAAAGGCTCCGTCGGCTCTCAGTTTAAGCCGGAAGGATGTGAGACTGACCTGTTTCTCGACGAATCCCCCTCACGAAGCCCTTTGAGGTTTGGCTCAGACTAACCACGGGTGGCAGCTATTGGACAACTGGGAGAAAAGGCCGGTGGTCCGCTGAGCAGCGAAGGTGCAGTGGGAAAGAATTTCACGCCCGAGGGATCAATTGGTGAGTGAGATACTTGAAGGTGTCAATTGAGATTCGTCACTGACAGCAGGTCATTTGCAGGTGGCACTGTACAATCAGGTATGTCACATCCTGAGCACGTTCCTCTGACCAAGCTTCTCACAATCCCCAGCCGCCGAACAAATGCAGGGAGACAAGAAACCGGTCTTTGATAAGGACGGCGCAGTTGGCAAACAATTCACATGTGAGTCAGGAGAAGTAAGACCAGACAGCACTTAATATAACACCATGCAGCTGAGGGAGCCATCGGCAGCGTCGGCGAGGTGAGTTCGATCCGCTCCGTCACGACAACCAGATATATCGATCTGCAAATCAAGGATGGTGTACGCTGTATATTGTACGAGGTCGCTCTGACGTTTTACCTCCAACAGGCGGTCGGCGGCCCCTTCTCATCCAAGGGAGCTATCGGGAAACAGTTCACAGAACAAGGGGCAGTGGGAGGTGGGTTCCCCTTCTTAGAAAGTGACTTTCAAGAGCTATCTCCAGTGCGAGATCATCGGTGTTCCGGTAGGCTAACAAGCACTTGTAGGCGCGATCCAGGAGAACTTGGGTAGTGGGAAGAAGTAAAGACTATTGGATGTGCACACAGCATTTCAATCGTGGTGGGAGATGATGATCGGGTCAAGTATGGCGCGACACAGCCATGACCCTCTTAGGGTTACTGTACCTCAGACTGAGCCATCCAGCATGTCTGGACGGTGCATCAGTCCGATAGCCTCTTCACAATGAATTTCAATGTCCAAGTTCCAAACCCAGTCCCACTGATTTCTCAAAATATGCCGGATTTGCTCAATGTCATCCTCGACTCCAGGTCTTTCAAATTCATAAAGCACACCAGCATCCCTGCTTGCAGTCACAAGCTGTTGATCACGCCCTCTCCGAGCCACATCGTATGCGGCAAAGGCCTTCACAAGTTGAATTGCCTCGGGTCGTTTGATTTCCCCAAGAAGTCGACTTAGAACAGCCGCATCCTCTATAGCCATACCGGCCCCTGCGCCGAGGTGGGGCGTGGAAGCATGGGCGCAATCACCCAGCAGAGAAATTTTGCCGCCTTTGACGAATGACTTTGCAGGAGGGAGATCGAAGAGTCCCCATTTGTCCGGTCTTTTCAGCAAAGAGAGCAGCTTTTTCACCGGTTCGCTCCATTCTTTGAAATCTTCGAGCGCGTCTTGAACGGTGGCGGGAACAACCCAGTTTGTGCCATGGTTCCATTCCGAGGCACCTCTAAAGGCGACAACATTGAGCGTCTTGCCTTGATCGATTGGAAACGTGACGAGATGACCCCCGTAGCCGAAAAGTAGAGCTTGGGTCATTGCCATCTCCTCTCCTAGAGCATTGATAGCATCGTGGATTGGGATGAGTCCTCGATAGGCATACTTGCCCGTGAACTGCGGTTCGTACTTTTCCTGTTCTCCATGAAGGATGTTCCGCACCCGCGACTTGACACCGTCGCAACCAACAACAGCATCGAAGGTTTGCGAGGTGCCATCCGCAAAGTGAACATTGACCCGTTCTCCATCTTCTTGGACGTCGGTGCACCTTTTGTTGAAACTGACCAAACCTCCCTGGAAACCACCAGGCAAGAGGTTCACCATCGCGTCCAAGAAAACTGCCCGGTGGATATTGCGGAACCTATTGTCGTTGTGGATTGTACAAATCTCTTCCAAGGCCTTGGCCGTGTTGGTCCCTCCTTTTCCGTCCATGCCCATATAAACACTGGAGAAGACCGACATTTCTCGGCCATTGACTTTTACCGGGGGCGCCGTGTCTGCGATTCGGCTGTAGGATTCGTAGATTCTAGGGTCGATCACACGCATGGCTCGCACCGCATTGGGGAGAAAGCCAACGCCAGCACCGATCTCAGAAAACGCATGGGCAGCTTCGTAAAGGTGTGGTTCGATAGCGCGTCGGTCGCAGTGTCTCAAGATCCCTAATAAAAGACTTAGTCCACCTATGCCTCCTCCGATGATGGCTATCCGCAGAGGGCCTCTTGCTTCCCCAGCGTCTCCCATGATGAGGCAACAGAAAATACAGGTCAGAGGCTGAAAGAAAAATATGTCAAGAAGTATTCTGCTGATCGCTGCATTGGCGACTGGAGGCGCGAGGGCTTTTGTAGCATGCTGGCATGCGTCCCTCCATGTCTCTTTTCCAAATCTTATGTTTGGAAGAAGATTAGGCCGTCAAGCCTCGTTCATAATACACCAGGATTTCATGGAGGGGTCTCGTAACGATAAGCTCGTGTTCAAGTAAAAGCTGACACGAACAGATTCGAGATTTTCAAATGGACGGATTCACACATGTGAGTGCAGACGCGGAGGCTGGAGAGACCAAGCCGCCACAAAGACGACGTCATCGCGGGGGCGGCGGTCCGTATTCGACGTTACCATTATGTTAGGATCTCACACGAAGGCCAAGGAGGTATCATCAGCAATTCACGTCGGGTGGATAGAATAATGTGAAGAGTGAAAGAGGGGACGCAGACTGCGAGTATCATGTAAGACCGCGTCGAGATGATACCGTCTTAGGACTAGCGCGGAAAATCTCGGCAAAGATGCCAGATACGTGGAATGCGCTCTGATTGGCCATTCCAACTGCGCGACTCTCTCGCCCCCAAATTCCCCTCCTCCTCGCCCCCAATGGTTTATATTAGACTTTTTGTCCTGGCTGGCACATCAATTATCTGTTGTTGAGATGATGTTCTTGTCACTTCCTAGACGGACCCTGTGGACATGAAGAATCACCGATCTTTCCTATTGGCGACAAGTCATGTCACTCGCGAGGCCGTCCTTGAAACTGCTGCCGCTGGGGATGGTGAAGCTTCAGAGAGCCTCGTAGCCGCCCACCCTTTTCTAGCCGCCCGCCACAGCATGCACGATCCAACCCAACAAATCGCACACCAGCATGAGGCGGACCCCCTCCCGTCGCTTGCCTTCTCATAACCCCTTAATTCTAGCTGTTTGGTCAGCTTTCATGCCATGAGAGGCTGCCTACGCGCCCGATGGTCTTCGTGGCTCTGGTCAAAGCTCTAAAGCTCCTGATGTATGCCATACTATCCCGCGTCTCTGTTAGGGATAGCAAAGCGGGAGACTGTTTGGCGTTCTTCAGGATCCTCTGTTTGGGCAACTGGCGAAGTGTCACTGGCACTAGCTAACTGTTAGGACTGTTTGAGAACTGATACACCCTCTGCATAGGCGCCGAAATGTTGTCACAAAGAGAAGCGCCATACACGTGCTGTTGACATATTATGTAGCAGGATGTCCCAAGAATGCTTTCATCCTCTTCCAGGTCGACCGTGCACAGTATCTCCAGAATAGGCCTGCCAGTCAAGGATCGACTGTAGACCTTTACCTGGTCCTGTTAACCAAGACTGCAACCTTTACACCCTTCGTCCTCAGCCATGGAGACCTCGAGTCCATTGCCGGATACGCCAGTATCCCTTCTGAGAGCTATTGACGGTAGTCACCTTAGATGGTCCGACTTTCGAACGATTGTCCTCAGTGCATTTCGGATCATCTTCACCGATAATCTCCAGTTGTCTGAACTGTCACGACCTTTCTCCGATCGATTGAAGCCGTGCTTGCAGAAGCTTGACCGATTTGACAATCAAGAGGCCGAATGGCGAAAACAAGTTGCGAGTAACAAAGGGTTCGGCTCGTCGTTGGTGTTCCCTCCCAACGTCCTTCCAACGACCGGTGTCAACCTGGTTCTTCATCGATCTCTGGCTCCAAAGCTCAACCGAGAGGCACTTCCACCGCGAGCTGTCAAGGCTCAAGAGAGTTTCTTCGAGTTACCTGCCCCTCGACCCGGCCTCCTTACTGGTTTCACCACGCAAGCATTCAATGAGAAGGAGTTGTCGGCTTTGCCAAACTGCACATCAGCAACAGGGACGATTGTTGATTTCGACTCGGGCACCGTGTCCCCTGGGACTACTACCTACTGCCCATTCCTTGTCTTTGAACGAGTGAACACTACGTCCGAAGACGCCGTCCAGTCCGCCAAGAACCAGTGTGCAGTCGCGGGTGCTCACTGCGTTCGCGCCTTGCAGCTTTTGTTCAGGAAATGCACTAGTCCTCGCCCGGTGTTTGAAAAGCCAATATCATTCTCCTGTGCCCTCAACAATGCCACCGCCCTTATCTACTACCACTACGTTGACGCTGACGGACGGTACTGTATGTCGGAACTCTCCAGGTTCAATCTCGATGACACAACTTCTTTCAAAGAATTTCAGGGATGGATTGAAGCAATTGAGGATTGGGGATCGACGTACCTTCTGCCCGTCATTAAGATTGCTTTGAGACAGCTCCTCAAGAGCCATGGGACTCCACCAATATCACCCATGCCATCACTCACGTTGTCAATTGATACGGCTGCGGGAAGCGAGGAGGTCTTGATGAAGGTCCTCCGCTCCACATTTGACGCCATCAAATGGAAATGTGAAGGGGAATGCGAAACCCCATTGAACAGCAGCATCGCACATTGTGGCACGCCACTAGGCGCCCGGAAAATAAGGACCCTGGCGCTATCGCCCACCTCACCAGGTGACCTACTGAGTGCCTCTGGGCCCACCACGCCATTCTCCGTGTGGCGGATGAGGCCCGACTGGTCCAGCAGATCTCCTACTGCCCGAAGACACCCTCTTTCGCCATTGAAACTTCGATCTGATATTCCCGTCTCTCCGTGTCGGCGGGCTACCCTTTCTCCGTGCACTCCTCCGCCAGAAGCTCCCAACTCCGCAAAATCCCCGATGCTCGTTTTACAGAAGAGAGTGGATTTGGCCATGGATGAAATCCAAGAACTGAGGGCTATGGTGCAAACATTGCAGAGTGAGCTCGAGTCGAAGAACAATCAACTCGAGTTGGGCAGGAAGATGGAGGAGTTGATACCCGACGAACCGTGTGAGGACATCCCAAGCACTACGACAACCGGAAATTCAGGGGATTTGAGAAGTCACCTCGAACGGAGCATTTTCCCACTCATCCACCCACCGTTGACCCAAATTGCGTCGAGCCTCCTGACCTTGCGGATGTCATTGCCTTGGACCCTGCTCTTGTTCGTACTCGTCTCGGTTCTTCTATCACATGACATATTCGAGGTGACGTTTTATCTAGTGCAAGCACCAGGAAGCGCGTTCGTCTGACAGGGTGGGTTGGCAAGGTGGAGAGCGCTCATTTGTGGATGCAGGTTAGATTGGGGGATCTACAGGTCTATCGATTCCCCCGCGGCAGATCTTGTACTTGTATGTCGTGTAGATACTCAGTCGGGGATTCAGGGTCATCATGAAAGAAGTTGGCCTTTGAGCTTCGCGGCTTCATCAGTAAAACGCGATTTATCCTCATTTCTCACGCGTGTTGCTCGCGTTTCGATAGACACGAGGATCGTTGACCCACTGGATGCGCCGATCATCACCAGCGGTTCGTTTGATCCACTGCCTCGGGGCACGCCGAAGATCTTTGACGACTATCGACAACGCTGGGTTTTCGAGATCTTTGGGTGCTATCAGGAACTTCTCTGCAGCTTGTTTCTCTGCCGTCATGTTTCGTTCAGACGCGCTCGCTGGTGAACTCGCCATTATGCTCGAGGGCCGTGGCATGATTCCTGGGCTGACGTAGCATGGAGAGGTAAAGTTTATGGGAAAAACGTATCTTGGCTCGCTTCCCCACCGACGTCGGCAAAAGATTTGAGGCGGTATCAAGATCCAGGCGAAAGGTTGAGTTAGTCTGGTGCCACAGGATTGAGCATCACCAGCCCATGTCGATAGTGTGTGAAAGTGGTGAACTCTGTTTTCGGAAGTGCCTGCAGGTGGTGTCCTCTACAAGGACTCTTGTGCGATACGCGGGAGCGAGGATCGTCGGGATCTACCGGATAAGACGAAGGGCTCAGGCGCGCTGCGAAGCCAAACGCCACATTTATACTCGATCAGAGGAGGCTAGACGCCACCATAGCGCCTATGTTGCAGCACTAACCTGTTACGGTATAAATACGGCTCTATCGTCTCTGGCCCCTGAATCAGGCTTGACGTCGCTCATCGTCAAATTTCCCTTTCAAGCCTTGCTCGCCCCCGCCAGCCTTGAAAATGGCCGAGGCCGTTCGAAGCATAAAGATATCGACGCAGCTGGAAAGAGATTTTGATATTAGCCACTATCCTGGATTCAGAATATCGAGGTTGAATATCGACCATGTACTTTGCGCATCAGGTGAATGAGGCTTTCTGCCACAAAGCCACCCAGATGCACACTTAGATTTGGCAGACGCGGAGAAATTGAGTCTCATAGAACGCGATGGAGGTATTCCAACTACGTGAGTCTTGCATTTTCTATATATCCTCATCTCAAGGTCGCTCATGGTGGTGCTCCGTCCATCATTGTCAATTCGGCCCATCTCCTCGCTCTCTCTCTCTCTTTGTGTAGCATCCCGCTTTTGGCACCAAGTGCCGTCCACTCCTTTCCATACTTCTAGTCACTCCTTTTGCAATATGTTGACTCCATCCCTTCTTCTCGCCTCCTTTGGCGTCGCCGCTGCTTGGGCCACAGCCGACACCACGGTGACAGTTAAGGAGACTCGGACGATTACTTTCTGCCCCTACCCTACCGGACTCCCCGTTTGTGACGAGGCTGATCAAGACTGGGCGAACCTGGACGATCCAAATGCAGGACCATCTGCTGGTGGCTGGGCAGGCTGGCAGGCAGATCCTAGCGGCCCAAATGTGTCCGGGTGGAATGCAGCAACTGCTACAGGCTTGCCGAAAAACCCTGGTGGCGTGTGGGCAGACTGGAAAAACACCACTGTCACTGTCACTGCGACGCCAACCCTGGCCCCGGTGTCGTCTACCGCAACATTGGACCCGATCGCAGACAGTTTGACCACCTCCAAGTCTACGACATCGCAAACAGCTTCATCACTCGGAGTTATCTTGGCTGCCGCAGACCCGATCTCAACGAGCTCTACAACATCAAAACAGAACCTATTTAACGGAAGCACAACCTTCAGTGTTGCTTATCCCGGGTCAACAACGTCGGCGACAACCAGCTCTTCGTCATCGCTAGCGATTCTCGTGGATGGAGATTTCGTTGTCACCTCTACGCATACAACTTCAACGACCTCGGGCTCTTTCACTACAGCGGCCTCCTCAACAACTGTGCTCTTAGATGATCCATTGTCTTTTACCACTTCTGCGGCTTCGGTGTCATCATCAACAACGTCAGCCTCTTCGACCACCGTCACCGCAGTCACAACAGACACAGCCCCAAGCCAGGTATCTGGTGACGGTAGCTTCTTGCTTGCTCTCTCCCCAGTTGTGGGATCGAAGCTCAGACGCCAAAGCACGACGAGCTATCTCGGTTTCTCAGGGACTGTGGCTATCGCTGTGACCGACATCAACGACGCCTGGGCCTTAGTTTTCGATGATCTGACCCAGGTCCTTGGGTTCAGCGGACAGTTCGGCTACATGGGCTTTGACAGCGACACACTGACCGAGCCGGTTCGCAAGACTAGCGCCGATGGCACATATAACCCGGCCGTCTATGTTGGGTGGAATGTGGACACCACCACAGGTGTCGTTGATTTTGGGAGTGCCCAATTTTGTATCTCCGCCAATGCAACACTCTTCGCTTTCTGGGATCTCATTATCCCTGATGAATGCACTCCCGTCGAACTTGTCAACACAAACATCAATGCCGTCTTGCCTTCAACAACCAGCAGCTTGACCAGCACGACAAGCTCCAGCTCGGCTTCCTCAACCCTGACCACAACTACTTCTGACTCGCTTTTTGGTGATGAGGCTACTACCTCAACCTCCAGCACTTCATCGAGCGCCACCTCAACAACGTCGACTACTTCCTCGGACCCAGTCACGACCACCCTCACGTTAGGAATTTTGGATGTGGATTCGTCGTCTACAACGGTCACGACCACTTCTTCCAGCTTCTCGACCTCTGCGGATCCTACTACCACATCGGTGTCCACGAGCACCTCTGTGGACCCGGTTATCTTGGCTGATGTTACTACTTCTTCCTTCTCTACTCTGACTACCTCATCCTCCTCCGCGACCACTACCTCCTCCATTGCCGACCCTGTGGTTGATATTGCTTCCACTACAACTAGTGGTTCGACACTCTCGACCACTAGCTCGAGCACGCGGGCACTCACTACTACATCAGTAAGTGACCTCCTAGACTTGGCTGATGGTGCCACCTCCACAACCAGTTCGAAATCCACGTTGAGCACAACTACAACTTTTGCAGACCCAACCTTCACAACGTCGTCCAGACTCACAAGCTCCACAACGACCGGCTCTCTCCTGGTAGTTGTGGATGTTGCACTCGAAACTACCACCTCTTCGGCGGCCGCAGCCTCTTCGACTACTTCGACGCAGAGAACTACAACTTCGTCGAAGTCGGGCGATCCGGCGGGTTCTACCACCACGTCGTCACGTTTTACAACTTTCTCGACGTCGACGAGTCTGTTGGCTCTCGAAAATGTGGCAGTGCCAACTACATCTTCGTCTCACACATCTTCATCTCACACATCTACTTCGCGATCGACAAGCTCGACTCACAGCATCACCACAACCTCGGGCATTGCGCTCGGTGCTCCGGCAATTGCCACGACCTCGACTTCGACGAGCTCGCACAAGAGCACAACAACCAGTAGCACTACATCTAGCTCTTCGAGCTCTTCGGCAGATCTCGTGGATACGCTGGTGGATGATGTCCTCTCTCTCAGGAGGCGCAGGTTCAGCGAGATGGTGAGATGAGTTAGGAGGTGGAAGCTGAGCTTCGAGTATGGAAAACTATAAGCATTGTTGCAGCAGACAATTTCCTTTTCGTGTTTTGCCGATGACTTTCTTGTGCGATGGGCAGCAAGGCAGATTGAGCTTCAAAGGAGAGACTGGATATCGACTTTGATTTTACACTTGGTTCAGAGGCTACAAATGAGTGCACACTTGCGTTGCTAGGTTCAATGCGATATAGAAATACGATATCAATTGTCTCCAATCTGACACGCTCTCATCTTAAGATTTGCTGTTCTGTGCACCTCACAATTTCGGGTAGTCTGTACTCGGAGATTCAAGGGGCTGGTGGTGTTTTGCTGGTGACGAACTCCTTGTCATTTGAAACAGCTCGACAGCCACGTGACTGCGTGTTGTTAATCAACGCGCTGCGCGTTTGATCTATTTTATCGCGACTTGCAGTCTATTGACACAACCTTGTGAGTATAGCGACGGATGATGTTTTCCAAGCCTTTCAAGCCTCTTACTATCCGCAAACCCGTCGCCACCGGCGAAACTCTTGATCATGGAGTACCTCCCGCCAAGCGGAGGAAGCTCAGCCCTGATCTCCATCCTCGAGCAGCGAAGCCTCAATCCAACGAGGGCGAAAGACAACCCCTCAAGTCGATCGTCAACCCTCCGAGCCCTGTTCTAAAACTGAGTGACAATGCATCAGAAGGCATCGAGAGCTATTTTTCGATTCTGTGGTATGTAATCTACGGAGTCGAGAAATACCACTGACTCATGACCTCTCTCTAGGCGTGTGCCAACGAACAAGAAGAACAAGACTTGGACGGACGACGGTGTACTCGCCGTCAGAGATGGTTTCGCAACGTTGTATACAAAGTCCGGGAAGAGCATTGGCCGCACTGCCTTCTCGGCGCCTTTGCTGCCCGAGTCAAACCTGACCATTAGTGGAAAGGAAGTCGAGGTCGATTCCCAGATCAGCAAGAATGCCTTCCTGGAAATTATCGGTTCCAAGTCCAAGCCTCCGAGTAGCGAACATAAAGCCGTACCCAAGGCTCCATCCGCAAAACCTTCTGACGTCCAGCCATCAAAGCCAAGCATACAGAGCCAGATGAAAGCTCAGATACAAAAAGAGAAGGCTCAGGTTGAGAAACAACACCTTTCGCAGGTCAGTCGTGTCGGCGTGTTCAAGCAGCCGTTGAAGGAGTCGACTATACTTCCAAAAAGCATGGGTGAGTCGCCAACTCCGCGACATGACCCTAACGCGGAAGGGGCAATTGTCTTCAAGAGACCCAGGAGTCCGCCGGGAGGCCGACAGATTGTGGACGTGGTTTTAGACCCCCTGATTGGCAAGAAATTACGACCACATCAGCAAGAGGGAGTCAAATTCCTCTACGAATGCGTTATGGGGCTGCGTGATTTCGACGGCCGAGGGTGCATTCTGGCAGACGACATGGGTCTCGGGAAGACGCTGACCACGATCGCTCTCCTATGGACACTCTTGCGACAAAACCCAATCTTCAGGGAGACACCTGTGATCCGAAAAGCTCTCATTGTGTGTCCGGTGTCCCTCATTCGGAATTGGAAGCGAGAATTTAGGAAATGGCTCGGCTCCGACAGGTTGGGGGTGCTCGAGTTCGAGGATCAACAGACTCGTTTGAGCAGTTTCGACGGGAGAGTCTATCAGGTCATGATCATTGGCTATGAAAGATTGAGGATAGTGGCTGATGATCTTGCCAAAGGACAACCTATTGACATTGTCATCTGTGACGAGGGTCATCGTCTAAAGACCATGAAGAACAAAGCGGCGCAGGCTATTGAGTCGCTAAACACGAAGCGGAGGATCATTCTGTCGGGGACTCCAATCCAGAATGATCTGGGCGAGTTCTTTGCTATGGTCAATTTTGTGAACGATGGGTGTCTGGGATCTCAAAAGGGCTTTAGCCGCGACTTTGAGAAGCCCATCATGAGAAGTCGTCAACCGGATGCGCTACCGGCCGAGGTGGAGCGTGGTCAAGATGCCAGCGAGGAATTGACTCGTACGACGTCGGCCTTCATCCTACGAAGAACGGCGGACATTCTGGCAGACTTCCTGCCTCCCAAAACGGAATATGTCCTATTCTGCAAACCAACACCAGCCCAGGCAAAGATCTATCGGAGCGTTGTTCGTTCGCCGATGTTCCACAATGCACTGCGCAGCCAGGAGACAGCGTTTCAGTTAATCACCATTTTGAAGAAACTCTGCAACAGCCCAGCGTTGATGGACCCTAACTACGGCAACGATGAATCGACCCCTTCATCGTCGCTCATCACATTGAACGAAATGCTTCCCGATGGATTGTCGAGGCTGTACCAAAACTCAGTGTCTTGCAAGATCCGTCTTCTTGATCAACTCCTTCAGCAAATTCGTACGACTACTGATGAAAAGGTCGTGGTCATTTCCAATTACACCTCCACGCTCAACTTGATCCAGCAGTTGGCAGCAAACTCCAACTTGTCTTTTCTCCGCCTTGATGGCTCAGTCGCGGCGAAAAAGAGACAAGCCCTGGTGGACAAGTTTAACCATTCAACAGCCGCCCAGTGCTTCCTCTTTCTTCTGAGTGCTAAGGCGGGTGGAGTTGGATTGAACTTAATTGGGGCAAGCCGTCTGGTTCTTTTCGACGTGGATTGGAATCCTGCGACGGACGATCAAGCAGTTGCGCGCATTTACCGACAAGGGCAGAAGAGACACTGTAGAATCTACAGGTTTATGATCAAAGGTGGTCTGGAAGAGCGCATCTGGCAACGGCAAGTTGTTAAGAGAGCGTTAGCGGACAGTATCATGCAAGGAGGGTCGCACGAGGCGACAGCCAAGACTCAAGGTGGTACTTCAAGTTTCAGCCAAGAGGAATTGAAAGACCTTTTCCGTCTAGATGAAGGTGACGGATTACGAACGCATGACCTGATCGACTGTGGCTGTGAGGGTGCGGGATGGGACGGTGATTGCAAGGACGAGACCGATGTCGCCCTCTTTTTGGGGGAGAACGACAAGCCTGAATCTGACAACGAGGACCTCGAAGTTCCCCCTCTGAAGCCAAAAGGTCTATCGTCGAGGAAATGTTCGGCACGCTCGTGGACTACAGCAAAGGACGCTCTGAGCACAGATACGGCACCTATCCCGACGGAACTTGAGGCAGAGAAGCACCAATTGATGCAGTACAGGCATGTGGACACTTCGATTCTGACCCAGAAAGATGGAAATTCGGAGCTGAAAGGGCAGATCATGTCGGCAATCGATGATGAATGTCTGGGACATGTAGTCACTCTTGACCCGGACATGATAGGGGGCGGTGGGGTTTCGTATATATTCAAGAAGATCAAAGGCAGCCAGTGTCTCTAAGGAAAGGATGGCTCACGTGTCAGACGTCGATAACGAATTTAGGCTTCACAACATGGCTCGGACGGCTTCACATTAGAGACGAGGTCGCCATGAAAATACGAAGATAGAGAACATGAAGGATACATGTGGTGACAACCAGGAGATATGAAGAAGTTCACTGCGGATCAAGTGCGGCTATCTGTGCTGCTCAAGTTTTGGCTAGGCCAGCTCAACGTCAGCATGTTCTCGGTTATTGAGCCATGCATAACAGTCCGGCGAACAGGCTACGCGAAGCCTCCAGCGCCTACGCTGAGACAGGATTCACCCCCTCGAGGTGCTGGGATCACCTACCACTAGATTGAGCGTTCCCACCAGAAGCACGCTGCACCGGCAACGGCAACGACACTGGCAAAATGCAGTCTACGACCACTGAAAGAGTACGGTGCTCGGACGGAAGCCATTGGAACATGGCGATAACTTATGGCTGTGGCTATACCCGTATACCGTTGAAATCATGCTCAGAAGAGGCCATGTGTCTGGCAAAAAGGAATGTTGTCGCCCCTCGGATGCAGAATGCTCGACTCGACAGCCAATATGGGAATCTTCCGATGCGAGATTGATTTTGGATCCGGCGTCTTTGTGCCCCTGGCCAGTTCCAAAAGAGCCTAGGCTGTATGCCCAAGGACACCCATTGTTTCCAAACCGGGCACGGGCGCAAGCCACTTTCAGCCTTGCGCTCTGTTCAGGTAAACCAAAACGGTGTTCCCGCTATGATCTTCCCGGGGGTGGACGCCATGGCTTGCCTTGTCTGGCTTCGTGTCTACTTATGGACAACGGTCTACAGTCCATCTCGCAAGTGCGCCTCTCAAGATGGCTAATCACACTCCAGGGTTGCAAGGAGGTCTCAAGCCTGCTCCCGTTGTGTTGATCACTAGGCCTGACCTTCCTTCGAGGGAATGTATTTGTATAAGCGGTGCCCCGACTGTATGGTGTACTCATCCTATAGCGGCCTTTCAACACTTCTTTTCAACCCTCCAAGATGCGGTGCCAACAGCTCGGTCTAACTCTCCTTGGGCTTTCCAGTCCAGCCTGGGCCGGTTGGTTTGGATCGGACTGGGTCTGCGACGCGGGTATCTACGCGCAGTATGCTGATTTGGCAGGTTATGGGCCAGCGGAGCAATACTGTGCTGGCCGTTTCCCCGAGCCAGCAGTTACTGTGACTGTCACGGCGTCTGGCCATTTTCACGGCTGGTTTCACAAACGTTCGTGGGCACCGCCGAATCCGCTCAACTCGCTGCTGCAACAGCTGGAGCAGCTACCAGCGCATGAACAGCAGACCGCCTGTTCATGCATTGAGGTTCCTCAAACCATCACGGTAAGCACCTTCGATATCTTGTCTTTGCGTGTCTAATCGCTTTTATCAGGTAACAGTTGAACCCACATGGAAGACTAAGACTTCAACCGGTGTTACTACAAGCGCTTCTACGGTCCCTACCACAACAGTAACAACCACCATCAGTACTATACGGACTACGACGGCTTCTCCTACCACTACAAGCGCCCTTCCTACCAGTACGTCCACCACGACGACGACGACGACGACTACTTCTACAACTATTCCTACAACAACGACGACGACAACAACAACAACTTCTACATCGTCAACCACAACAACCACACCCACAACCACTACCACTACTACTACTACTACTACTACTACTACTACTACTACTACTACTACCACCACCACCACAACAACAACGACCACTACCACAACTACTGGATTTACGGCGTGCCCGACCGACGAGCCCGTGGTTTCCGGCCCAGGCTGCGGCGGGTGTCAGTGGACGGTGTACTGCGGCCAACAACTGACGGCGCTCGACTCGAACCCGAACTGGGACATCGTCCCGCAGCCCAGCTACGAGGCGTGCCTGACGGAGTGCGACAACAACGGTTTCTGCGACGGATTCACCTACACAGAGGCCACCGGCGAGTGCCACCAGTTCCTCTACTCGGACGAGGTGGCCTTGACCCCGGCCCCGGGCTTCGACAGCGCCATTTTCATCGAAGGCACCTGCGGCAATTTCGACTGTCAGGCCTACGAGTGTCCGAGCGACAACCCGGAGTGTCCGCAGGCGACGTAGGGGGATAAATGACAAGACTTCAGGGCCTATTTTGCCTCTTTCTCTTTGAATTATTTGTTGATTTGTAATATTATAACCTGGCGCGGAGAGACGGATACACTGCCTCCTTGCACATACCATCAGACGAGGTATATACATTCACGGGTATCGGCCGCCGCGAGAGAGCTATGCAGGGGATAGCATGTACTGGCACTTAATGTAATGGAATTCAAACGAGCGCCAAAAGACAGGCTGTGTGCGTACAGCACTGGAAACTCAAGCACGAGACGGCGCGGGGAATGGCTTGTGTCTATACCTATGTATCGTTGCCATCGGCTACCCTATACACAGACGGCACAGAGCCCTCTTTCACTGTTTCCCTCCACCTCTCTCTCTGTGAATACTGTAGCATGATTGAGTCGAGCGGGTTAGATTGAACCGGTGACATTTGGTAGAAAGCAAGGAAGGGGGTCCCAAGAGCCATCAAGCAACCGCGTTTCGATCTTTGCGACCGTGTGATAAGAAGCGCCCCGTTGTTCCTGTAGTCTGTACCTTGTACCTCATACTCGACCCGCTCGTGCCTATCATGCTACCCCGTCGACCATTGACCATCGACCGTCAAACGTCGCCCGCGAGGGAGAATTTCCACCAACGGTGAATCGTCGAACCGTATCCACATAGCACAGTCCCCGAATCCCAACCCCTCAGGCTCTTACGCGATTCACGCCTTCAAGACCGCACGGTACCGGATCTTGCCCTGCTGCAGCCGCGCCACGGCCTCGGCCATGCCGGCCTCGTCCATGGGGAACTCCTCGATCAGCGGCTTGATGTCGTGGTGCGCGGCGAAGGCGAGCATCTCGGCGTGCGTGGCCCGCGAGGCCACCAGGTTGGTCACCAGGTTGTAGCAGTTGAAGAAGTAGGGGAGGAATCTGTAGGGAAGCCCGAGGTGGGAGGGGGGAGGGGGTTAGTTTACGCGTGTCAAGAAGGGAAGGGGGGAGGTGAGCAAGGAAAAGGAGGGTCTGGAGGGCGTAAGGAAAGGTTGGCGTACGGGAACTCCAGGGTCATGCCCAGCGCGCCCAGGATCACGATCGGGGCGCCTCGTGCGACCACCTTTTCGCTCATGAACCTGTTGATCATTCCGCGTGTCAGCTAGAAGGCGAGATTCGTCGAGCCAACGGGTGAACTCACGTCGACCAATCCGGCGCCTTGTGCGCGGTGACGAGGAGCAAGTCGACCGGCTCGTCCAGCTTGTCCTCGTGCCCGAGCACGACGAAGCTGGACGCGCCGAACCCGCGCGCCTCATTCTCCTTGTCTGGGCTCGTGCTGAAGACCGTCGTCGGCGCGCCCATCTTGGCGGCGAACTGGATCGCCAGGTGGCCCAGCCCGCCGATGCCCAGGACGCCCACGCGCATGCCCGTCCGGTAGTACGCCTTGAGCGCGGCGTAGACGGTCGCGCCGGCGCACTGCAGCGGCGCCGCGACCTCCGAGGGCATCGAGGCCGGGATGGCGTAGATGTAGCCCTCGGTCGCGACGTAGTAGGTCGCGAAGGTGCCGTTGCTGAAGCCCGCGAAGCCGTAGATGTCGCGGTTGTAGCACATGATGTCCTGGCCCGTCAGGCAGTACTTGCACTGGCCACAGCTCTGGGGAGTCGGGAGATTGTCAGTGAGGGAATTCTCCTGCGGCCGAGTCGAATGGGCCAAGACTCTGGTGGCGGGCTCGTGGACGATGGAATCAAAACATACACTTCTCAGATATCCTCCGCCTACGCGATCCCCAATCTTGTGCGCCGTCACCGCGCTGCCCACCTTCTCGACCGTCCCGACCCCTTCGTGGCCCAGAGCACAGCCCGGGTCGATGTAGAACAAGTCCGTGCCGCAGAGGCCGCTGTGGGTGATCTTGACGAGCACCTCGTTGGGCTTGAGCTCGGGGATGTCGGCCGGCGTCTTCTTCACCTTGCCTTCGACCCCTCGCATGACGAATGTTTGGGCCATGTTGCCGTGGAGCAGCTGTAGAGAGAGACTTGATGGAGGGGCTGGAGGGTGTGTTGGATGTTTGTTGGAGGACTTCACCTACCTGGCCCAGCGTCTCTCTTATAAACAGACTTCCCGTGGCCTCGTGCTCTGTGTGCTGCCTGCACGAACCTCGCTGCTGCAAAGCCACCACACACCCATGGGCTGACAAAGCGCGTTGACGGCATGCTGCAGGCAAAGACAAATCCCCCTCGAGCGACGGCGTGGCCCGCACTAGAGGGTGTTGACATTCCCAAGCCCCAGCGAGGCAGAGTAAACACCCACCCTTCATGAGAGCCTAGGCTCGATGCAGTAGTGCTCAGAGTCTGCGAGACCTGGTTTGTAAGACGACATATAGAGCAGTGCCGCAATAGGCTGAACCATCTGCGTAGATGCGATTCGTGGCTTGCGCCGTGGCTTCTTGTCCCTTGCCAACAGATGGTCCTTTGGAACAGGCCATGCTTTGAGTTCGGCAAGATTGTCTGTATGGAGAATGTATATCTTACAAATTCAAACTCTGATGGTCTCGAGGTTAGGCGCCAATTGTTTCAGCCGCTGAATCAATAAACAGGAAGAGATGCTGAGGGAATGGAGATGAGCAGCAACCACATACGGGAAAAGCGATCACTGAGACTCGATTAGTTAGGCCCGAGGGCAAGTATAGATCAGTAAATGTCTTGTCGGAGCAGCGAATACCGAGCAAGCAACAGTTTAGTAATTAACGGAGCAACTACATTAGCTTGAAGGGCCTTAGCGAACCGGCTCGAGGTGTGGCAAACCAATGCACCCATAAGGGAGATACTTCGGGATTGGAGGTCAACGGCGTCCAGCAATGGCCTGATTGCTCAGGCTCAACCATATGGTCGCTTCGCCTGCAGCTATACAATCCTATTGCCCACGGCAGGATTGACTGGAGTATATAGAAATGTAGTCAGAGCCCGCGTCTGAAAGCCTTCGACGTTGTCCGGACCGCGGAGTCGCGAGACGCCATTAGCCGTTCTCACCTTGTGGTAAGAACAAGTGCAAAATGGATTCTCAGGGGCTATGTTGCGGAGAAGACGGCCGAGAGGCATTGGTAGATGGGCGAGTTTGTCCACTCGCGCTTTCGAAGACAAGGCAAGATCCTGTCGCAGACAGCCGTCTATTCCGCATCCAGGCTGTGAAATGCTCGTGCAACGGCGAGACTCACCACCGGATAGCTCATGATGCGATCATGAAGCCCATGCTTCACAATCTGTTCTCGCACCACACCAGCCTCGCCCCTCCACTCAACCTCCCATCCCCCAGCTCCGAGGTCTGATTTCCGTCTGGCCTTCTCGTCCTCCAAATCTTCAAAACTCAGGCTCGTTTCAGGCTGTCTCGTTGCGTTGACGGCATGCCAAAATACAATGTCAGAGTGTGTCCAGGGGATGTCGTAGTCGTCTTGTGCGTGGATGATTGTGATGTCGTATCTTGTCTTCCGCTCTGAAAGCTTGAGTGCTTCCAACCGACGGATAAGTTCGGCCAATTTATCCTTTGATGGCCATTTGGTAGTGATGAAGCTGTTGAACCAGGCCAACGCTCTGGACCAATGGGCCACGGGCGCCAGAAGAGGGATAGTGCCAGCAATGCTATATGTCTGGGTCAAAAGCTCGACATTTGCGAAAGGTGCGATGAGCACGATCCCCGCAAAAAGGATTGGTGGCGATTGAAGACCTAGATAGTGGGTGAGAGATATGCTGACTGCGGTGCCTAGCGACTGTCCAAAGACGACGATGCGCTCGGGCGGGATGCCAGCGGTTTTCATCGCAAACTCGGCCAGAGTGAGTGCGTCGGTGAGGAGACCGGCCTCTGACGGCCACCCAGTGCTAGAGCCGAACCCGCGGTAGTCAATGGCCAGAATATGGACGTTGGGCGCGGCGGCAGACAGAGCACGATAGCTCTGCGGTCGCCAGCCTGATCCCAGTGTTCCCGCTGCTCCATGTAGATATATTACCAGCCTGGCAGTTGGATCGTCTCTCAGCAGCTTGAAACTTAATCTCTCTTTAATATTGTGACACAGTCCCGTAGGCTCTTCTCTCAGCGCTTTTTCATTCTTTCGATATGTCTCGAGAGGTAGGACGTGCCACGCATGGAGGGTTTCGCCATCTGGGGTGTGAAGGAGGAAGGGGGTGACCTGGTTCCGGAGAAAGCCCCAGTGCTCTGGCACATTGACATCTTGGAACCAGGTCAAGGTTATGCGGTGTAGGTAGATAGCATGATCTTGGAGCGAAGGGATGGTGAGGAGGCCGAGGAAGGCAAAGTAGATGCCAACTCCGGCTGCGACACTGATGAGGAGAGGTCGAACGATCGCCGAGAAAAATGTCATCATCGCAGCTTCTGAACCACGGCGCAGAAACTCGGGCAGGAAGCTCTTCGGTGCTGAGGAAAGGCCGCCATCAACTGCACAGAAGAGCAGGACAACAAGATATGGAGTCAGTCTGCCATCAACCCTGCAAGAGGGCGGTTTCGACAGATGATAAGTACGCGGGCGCATCCCTCATCGCGCGTTTCGATTCGTCCTCTGCCACTCCATATCACCAACCAGGCGCCTAGCAAGAAGCCCCCAACTCCATCGCATTCTATCCTGGGGACTGGGAACAATCAGCAGGCGGCTTTTGAAACACCAATCTCCACCATGCACCTGGAAGCGTCTCATGTCTAAGGCTTCACTGCAGGTTGTGGGTTGGAACTTGAATTCCTGGCGAACAGGTGCGACCCGAGCCGTCGTTAATCACCAACGTTTGAAGATATACTTGACTCGACTTCAGGTCGTCCACGATAAGGGAGCGATCTCGCGGGATGCTGCCAGCGTTACCTTGTGCTACATGGTACTGAGTACTTTTGCAGACTGACTAGGATGTCGTGCCCCTGGCGAGAATTCGATCCTGGTCGATGTTGCAGCCATGCACGCCGCCCGACTCAGCCCATCTGCCCAGGGAAGAGACGGCAGCTGTCTCAGGTCAAGGTCGAAGATAACAGCAGTGGTCGATGCTCGGCGCTTCTTCCAGTCGCATATCCCTTAAATGGAGCTGTAGAGGCCGAGCCTCTCTTATTGTCCACTCCAATATCAGGATCAAGCGGTCTCTAACCATTCCTCACAGCCATCCATGCGCAGCATTACTCTCACAAACAGATACTACGGGAAACAAAGGGTGGGAAGGTGGCAGGTTCAAATTCTCTTGGGCTTATCACTGTTTCCCATTATATGCCATGCCCACGAAAACAAATCGAATGCGACTGAGCCGGCTCCTTCAAGTTGTGCTCAAGGTGCCGATTTACAGAGCAATTTCTCGTCATCATCAAGTGTCAAACATTGGGTGAACCAGCCCAACTACCGCGGGACATTTGATATTCTCTGGACATCAATTGTGACGATATTTATCAGCACGTATAGCATGTTGTGCCTCAATGTGCCTGCTCCCAAAGACAGCTTTAGAACCCGATTCGGTCGCCGTCTCTTGTGGATGGCTCTCGGTATCTTGGGCCCGGAGTTTCCTCTCACATATGCTGCGGGCCAATGGAGTCGAGCGAAACAATCCGTCAAGTCCTTCAAGAAGTACAGTTACACGGACTGGCATATGCGGCAGGCGTTTTTTGCGGACATGGGTGGTTTCATTTTCCACGCTCGCGACGGCGAACCCTTCCCACTCAACGCAACCCAGCTTCATTGGCTTGTCGTCAACAAAATGGTCGAATATCCGGCCATTACCCGCAAAGAAATCTGGGACAAATCTAAGCAAGACACATTCACCAAGGTCGTCACGGCATTCCAGATTGGCTATCTGATTATCCAGTGTATTGCTCGTGCTATCCAGGGCCTGGCAATTACGACCTTGGAGCTGAATGCACTCGCCATCGTCGTCTGCTCACTCATGACATCTTGTTTCTGGCTTCATAAGCCCGCGGACATCCAGACACCCGTCCACATCCACTCCTCCCTCTCACTTGCCGAGATCACGCTCGACCGTGAATGGAGCCTAACGCCTCTAGACTTCGTCGATGAAAATGGCCCTGGATATTCTGTCAATGTACAACCTTTCATGAAGATGCCGGTCATTCCTGCAGCGCGGCCGATTCAACGAATTCCCAACGACAGATTCCCAACGAATCCATACGGCATACAAGAATACTTTTTATGCTTTGCTACTTTGCTTTTCACAGCTATTCATGTCGCCGGCTGGAGTTTTGATTTTCCGAGCCGCACCGAGCGGCTTCTCTGGCGCACTTGCTCGCTCTTGCTTTTCGGTATCACTGCTGCATTCTGGGTCTTTGAAACCGCGGCATCATGGACTCGCTTGGGCCGATGGAGGACGATATATTTATTCATCTTCAACCGAAAAGCATTGGCGGAGCACAGGATTCGCATGTCCCAAAGATCAACCACAATGAAGAGACGGTCCAACCAATTACCATTACCCTGGGAATTTGCAACGATCACGCCGTTGGCGATCATATACGGGGTGGCCCGGTTCTATTTGATTGCAGAGGCGTTTGCAGAGTTGAGAGATGTGCCAGGGACAGCCTACCTCAACATACAATGGACAGATTTCATTCCACATGTATAGCCAAGTGGCATATAACAAGGGGCGCGGCAGTGGAAGTTCAGGGGGATCATAAAATCCACGCAGGCGACCACAAACGATGCACTGGCGAAATACGCATTTGAGCTGTAGGATGAATACTAAATCACTCATTCAATCACAATTGCCTATTTCCGTGTTTATGGACAAGTATGCGGTCTCGGCAGAGCAATACAGCAAGTGATAGCATGTCAATCACTGTACGTGGGCAGAATTATAGCAAAGCCTCCTTTCTCGCCGATCCCATAGCCATCCTAGCTGCGATATTACTCTATCCAGCTGTACATTTGCCAATTCACTTTTCCCCCGCAGTCTACGTTCAGCTTGGACGAGCCCTGGATTAGCACAAGCCTCTGTTGACAAACCCCAAACGGTGCTGGGCAGCATGTCGTCGAATGCAGCAATTGTCACATCTTGTCATTTGAATTGCGAATAGAGACGTCAGGCACGTCATTTCATTTCGGGAGCTGCTCTCCTCGCATTTGACGATCTGCGACGTCCATTGAACCTGCTCCCCACGACCACATGTCCAGAGGCACGAGAGTCCCTGTTGTCGTTATGCAAAAGCATTTCCATGAATGGCGGACCAAGCCTCAAACTCCTTAAGGATTGACACGACCAACGAGCCTCCCTCCCCCCCAATTCTCGCCATCTTTCTGGTCAACTTTGATCATCGCAAAGGGTATGCCTGTTCAACTCAGGCCACTGGCGCATGCTGACAACCCTGCAGATACACTTTAGGATGGCATAGATCTCTTGACGACGGTATACCTCACACTCTCTTTTATATGTCGCGCTCGCGTTGATTCGCATCTGCAGTCCCCGTCGAGGGCGTTGTCGAGTTCAAGTCCCTCCCATCCGGCCTGCACAACGTTGAAGAGGATTTGGTGTGAGTGACATACACAAGAGCTAGTCTACTTGCTGAATGGTGGGGGAAGATACTTCATCCACGATGATTATGCTGGACTCAGCGCCTTCGTCAACAAGGCAGACGACCAAGCAGACCGTGCTGCGCGGATGCTGGCGGTCGGCGCACTGGTTTCCTTGGAACACGGTCGCATGGGTCGCATCTGGCGCCATGCAGAATCCCTAATGGAGCTCGCTAGGTAGGGCCTCATTATAAAATGCTCTTAGTTGCAGTCATTAACATGAGAAGGGCGCAAGTCGACAACCCGGGCAATGTTACTGCCCTGGAAGAGTATTGGGAGAAGTTCAAGTTACGGCCTGAGGAGCCCGCATTACAGACGCCGCTTGACTCAACTGAAGAGGACGCGACACACAAGCCCAATGGCTATGTCAAGTTCAGGACAATGTCTACGGCAACAACCTTTATTTCTCCGCATCATGCCTTGACACCACACCATCCTGCATTGACACTAATAGATTCAATCAAGCTGTTTGGGCCCCTGATATTTCCATTGTATCGAGCAGCCTTGCTTCGCAGACGGATCTTGATCGTCACAGAGGCCCCTGTCGAATTCTGCTGCAATCTTGGTGAGGAGACAAATGCCCTGCAAACTAGTCAGACACTGACAACCTCTTGCAGTATATAACCTGTCCATCCTCTCGTCTGTCTCAAAGTCACTACTGCCGCTGCCACATGGTGTCGATACTCCTAGTACTCGGTTGCGCCCGCTGTTCACTGTTGGTGTTATGGACATCCCCCAGCTCGAGCAGGCCGGAGCTGCCAGCTCCAACCACGGTTTTATTGCTTGCACAACGGACGATGTGCTCACCTCAAAACCCAACCTCTACGACGTCCTTGTGCTCATGCCAAAACCGCACTCACGGGATGCCTCAATGAAGGTGTTTCCTCGGATTATTGTTTCAAGCCCAGAATTAACCAAGGCTTTCCCCAAAGTTGCCGTCAGAGCCACCCAACGAGACTTTCGTCGGTTCGCACACCTCATTCGTGGTCTCCGGAGGCTAGATCCCAGCGAAACGGCTGTAGAGGATGATGCAGCCTCGTCGGTTTCTTCACTTTCATCCTCGAACTCGACGAATAAAGCGGTAGTGGAGCCTCCATCATGGTCCAGAATGGCATACACCTCCTTCGTCTGGTGGGCTTCTGCTGGAGATCGGCGCGAAGGATTCGCCGAGGGAGAAGAACACGAAGTAGAACGAGACTCGCTCTTGCTGTACGGGGAAGATGAGGAGGAGCAGACTCGTGAAGTGGCTGTGGTAGCTTACTTCCACCGCCTGACAGCGACCATTTTTCACACTGTCACAGCCTCTATTGCAAGAGCAGACGGCAGCGATGAGGTTGAGGGGAGTTTTCACGACGACGATGAAGATGATGATGCAAGCTCTAATGACCAAACGGGTCAAGAGGACAGCCGGCCTTTGCTGGTTGAGCAGACCAAGCAGACTGATATCGAGATCAATCATGAAGACATGCTGGAGATGGGACTAGACAGCTGGAGCACATCGGACAAAAGATTTGTGGAGGAGCTTACGAAGCTCTGGTGGACAAGGCAAGCATCGGTGCGGCCGGCATCAATTGATTGTTGTGGACTCCGCATCCTCTGAACCCAAGTTCTGGAACGAACGCCAGCTCAATGCTGCAAGACTATCATTCAGTCTCGTCACATTTGTCGAAAGTCTCGCTTGTCACCATGACGTCGATCACACGACTTGTTGCTCCATGCAATACGCCAATTTCAGGAGTTGACAAGCGGCAGGGATGAGATACACCAACTTGCTCGTCTTCATCCTCTATTTTCGATCTCACGTCGGCCAATTGCACCATGTGGATTGCCATATTCATCAAAATACGGATGCAGTCTCCGCTGTGATCTCGTCATCCAGGCGCAAAAGCCCACCAGATGTCGAGGTTTGGCAGATCCCGAGGACACCTATATAGCTTCCTGCAGGCAGTTTTGGCCACGATCACCTGGTTCCGCGACAGTTGCTTGCGGAATTCAATCTTTATAGAGAGTCACTGCACGGACTTGATCAATATGAAGCTGGACACCACAAGTCTTCACCTAGCTTCCGTCCCACTCGCAGCTGTCACTGCTCAACTACCTGCTCGTGATCCAGTGAGCAAGGATCCGGCACTTGAGCTGATGCACCTCTGTTTTGATGAATGGCCGACAGGTAGGCGGAATGTCGCTTTTCGTGGAGATCTGAATAAACTCACAAATGTCCCCAGGAGTCGCTGTCTCTGCATTAGGGCGCATATTTTCGTGCTGTCTCTTGGGTCTCAATTGCACAAATACGAGATATCAGGTTGCCGAGCTTGCTCGAACAATACCGAGATCCCGTTTCCTAGCGCACAGATTAATTGGCTCCGGGGAAGAGCAGTCAATTATTCAACATATCCTCCCACGACAAAAGGTCTATCGGCCTACCTGATTTCAATCCAAAGAGTGGTCGTCGATCCTAAAGATCGTTGCACGTGCCCTTCTCAGCAACGGCACACTAACGACATCAAACTTTGGCAGTCCCATAGGCATCGACTTGACGAACAATACTATCTTCCAGAACATCCTCTTCCCACCAGCAGTCGTCTACTCGAACTCTTATCCGAACGATGTTCGCACGCTTTTGTCGCATCTTCAGGCTAAGGTATTGCTTAAATCACGGGTTTCTCTAGCCAAGGACGGAACGGGATCATTGTCGTGGATCTTGGAACCTGTGAAGGATGGCGTCATCTCGAAAACATCCCACAGCTCCGCCCTGAACCGGGCTTTTACAGTAACGTGTGGGGCGACTCTGTGTACATGAATAGTGGAGCCGGGATGCCGACTTTGGTGCAGACGGAATCGCTCTATCCAACGGACGGGGATACTTTGTACTTCCCAGTGGTTTCGGGACGTCATTTGTATGATGTGTCTCCTTCTCGGCTGCGGGACAGAAGTGTCTCGTCTGAACTCGTTGCTCCAGTGTCGGTTATGGACCTTGGCCAGAAACGCGTCAGCGATGGGTTAGAGAGTGATTCGAACGGCATTGTTATGTTGAAAGCATTGAAACTGACTCCATTGTCATCTTCAACACTCAAAATGGGACAGTTCAGACGTATGTATGGGACTCGCGGATTGACTGGACGGATACCTTTTCTGTGGCAGTGAACCATTTGTACTTTTACGGAGAACCCGCTTTGGAGAGGAGCATCGTGCCAGGGTGGTGTTTATATGTAGGTTAAACCTTACTCACTGTACAGGCTATTGAACAACGCAACCAAGATCCAGCTTGTGTAGATGAGAATAATGGGCAGTGACATATTTGCTAAGGGGAGAGTCTGAGTGCAAGGCTGAATCAGCCTCGTGGGGATCAAATGACGAGATCTGACCGAACCGAGGCTCATGCACCGAATCACCCATTCACCCGACTTTGACTGCGGCTCTCACTGCTACTATTCGTGGACGCGTATAGACAAAACGGTCCTTTCTCATGTCAAGGTACCTGTACGCCTTTCGCTGATCAAATGGAAGCCTTCCAGAAGTATTGAAAAGGTTGAAATTGCATGTCCATCTACTGCCATCCCTCCGGCCACTGGTTCCCAGCTTACTAGCACGGCTACCATTGAAAGCCTGTTTCTCTCCGCCTAAGCCTCGCAAACATGGGGACCGGAGACGCCTCATCAGCAAGGCCTCCGGTGGTTCTTTTCGGATATGACTGTGAGATACAGCCTGGTCGATACCTATAGACTGTGGATATCAAGCTAACTTGGAGTCAATCCAGCGTCGCCATTCACCACCAAGGTCAAGTTGGCTCTCAGGTTGAAACAAATCCCATACAGTATGTCGGCCGACGCCATATGTTCATCCCGGCAATAAATCAGACCTCGTTTGAACTGTTCTGTGGCCCTTGTCATGGGCTGACGCTATGGTGTTTGCTTGGATAGTTTTTGTGGTTGTGCCTTCGATGATGCCACGCCCGGTCCTAAAGGACAATTTCAACGTCACTTATAGAAAGATTCCGGTTCTGGCTATTGGACGAGAGGTAAGCAAATGTGTCCGCCCAACGTGGAGTGAGAAGTTATAATCACCATTCTCTCTCCTCGGCATTGTATCCCCCAGGTCGCATTTCCAGGTTCAAACTAAAGAAAAGCACTACTGCGACAGATCTACATCGACACATCGCTGATTCTCGAAGCACTCGAAAGCCAATTTCCTTCCGCACAAGGTTACGGAACACTGTACCCATCCTCTTCGGCCTCCTTCCGACCACTCGTCCGTGGCTTTGCGTCATACTGGACCGATCGCCCCCTTTTCCGCGTAACCACAGGTCTGATACCCTCGAGTGTCTGGCGCACGCATTTTGGCGTCGACCGGTCGAATCTGATCGGGCATAAACTAGACGCGGAGAAACTGGGGAGGAAAGTCCCTCAGAATCTCAGCGGATTGGATTTGCAGTTGAGCTTGTTGGAGCCACTGCTCTCCGATCAGCAATCCAAAGCATGGATCTTCGGGGGCGATGTGCCAAGCGTTGCGGACCTGGCACTGTGGTATCAGCTCGATTGGGGCGAGAAGATCAGTCGCGGAGAAGGGATTGGGAATCTGACAGGCGGAGGAACGAATGATGGCGACGGAGAGGGAATGGGGGCTGTGTTCAACAAAGACCGCTATCCTGGAATCATTGCTTGGTTTGAGCGTTTCAAAGCATACGTTGCAGGGCTTCCGAGCGTGGAGACAAAGATCGAGAGGGATAATGCAGAGGGCGTCACGAGGGTGATGCAGCAACTCAAGCAGACACTATTGTTGGAGGAAGTCCCTCTGCTTGCAACTCCAGCTGGTCCGCACTACGACCTCGATGGACGCAATGGTCTTGTTGCAGGGGCGGACGTGACCATCGCTCCTGATGATACTGGAAGGGATAGTCCCACGGTAGGGACTTTGGTGGCCCTCACGCCAGAAGAGGCGGTCATCACACCTCAAAAGACAACCGAGGGCACTGGCCCAGCTGTGGGAGAGGTGAGAATCCACTTTCCCCGTACCGGGTTCGTGATAAGGCCTGCTGGGCAGGCGAAGCTGTGAGCAGCAGTTGGTAGACAGCCTCGTCGGGGATGGCGTGCCAAGCCAGAACTCGGCACCTTCGACTTCCGCCACCGAAGGAGTAAGGTCAATATCTCTCTACTCATCTCACTTCATATCATTGAAGAAGCTCCCTGGATGGATTTATGAAGTGACTTCCCCTCTCTCTTCCTTTCCGTGATATCATGTCTCTACGGCTCGACCATCCTTCGAGCCGGCGAAACCTCACATTCCGCGGAACAATTGGACTTGTTTTGCCGGACGGTCGTGGGCCAATGGAACATAAGAGATGATTGTTAGAAGAAACCGTGGAGTGGAGGAGGTTCGCTTGATCAGATTCGACCGAATGACACGATTGAAGAGGTGGGCATTGCTCTACAGACAGTGCATTAGCGTGGCAGGACTGAACTTGCACTTCCAGTTTGAAACATGCACAAGCCTATTACCCAATGACACGACGGTCGATCGAGGTCGAGATCTTTGAAGAGCGCTCGCCCACGACGGGAGAAGCCAGACTGTGCGGCCCATGGCCAGGAGCAAAGGGAAACCTATGGTCTTCTTCGCAACGAGTCCTCTGGGTGGAAGGCCTCTTTGGCCTCGGCTGAGCGTCCGTCTCACGGGAGCAATGGAAAGAATAAGCAACAGCTGTCTGGCTGTTAGGAAAGGAGCCACAGAAGGACACTTGCGTACCACATGGCTCATACATTGAGTTTGCGCCGCTCACAGCAGCAGCAGGAGTTTCTGTCACCCTCAGCGAAGACGGAATCACGCACGAATCCGTCGACATTGCGGAATGCTAACTTGTCAATGCCGCAACGAGGTTTGGCCCACAAAGTTTCCTACTGGGCAACAGAGACTAATGATCTCGCGTCTTCACACGTGGCTCATGAAGACTGCGCAAGCTAGGGTTGCGAAGACACGGAAGCTCGGTGAGCATTCAGGATTGGTCGTGGAAGAAAAGAAGCTACAGAAAGCAGTTATGACGTGCGTCTCGGATATTGGTAATAGGGGCTCTTTGAGTGCTTGTGCTGATTTTGCATAGCTCATACCTAGAACTTCACAGATAAGAAGCGAGGCACAATGTCGCGACACGTTTGCATCAACCCTGGCCATCTCTTCGCTTGGGCCCGCTCTCTCCCCAGGGAGTCAAGGGTGTGCGGTTACCAGACACCCACGACACCCCAAGTCAAGTGGGCGTGCGGCCAGGGCATGGATTCTTTCATCCCGCTCCACACCGCCTGAGCTCCCCAATATCCAAGATTGGCCATCCGAGTGACTTTCAGGTCGCCCGCACGGCCGGTCCTAGAAGCACAGGTGGAGAAGCCCACGCCTCCCCGCGGGCGACTGGTCAACGCTTAGACCGAGGATGTCCTGTTCGAGACAAGGCTGAGTTGTTCTGCGGGGACTCCGCAATCTCTAGCATGGCCGCCACGAGCCACGGTCTTCTGTCCTATGCTTTCCTGGTGTCAACCGGACCCTTCGGAGTCAGAAACATCCTACTCAGGATTTACCCTTGCGCAGTCGTTGATCGGTCGCCACTGGGCCCCTTTTAGAGGCGACCGAGGATGCCCCGGCCGTATTTCCTATATGCATCAACCAGCCCCCGTCTTTGCGGATTTACAGAACACAGATTCTGCATGCTCTCTTCCTTCTCCGCAGCTCTGATCGAGAAGACGAACCTCGACCATTGTCGGGGATATTGCCAAGATGAATCGATACAACTGGCTCTGCGTGCTGTACGTGACCTTCGGGGCAGTCTTTTATGGCTATGACTCTGGTAAGCATATTCCTCGTCGACGCTGCCTTCAATGCGAACTGACCCTTGGCAAAGCTTGTACAACATCCGTGCTTGGTTATACGTCGTTTCTTGAATACTTCAACCTCGACTCTACCACCATTGGCGCCATGGGATCGGCATACTATGCTGGAGCCGTTGTCGGCATGGCTTCGAATTGGTATCTGCCCAACAAATACGGACGTATTCGGACCATTCAGATTGGCTGCGTGGCGTCTCTCCTCGCTGCATCCATGCAGACAGGAGCCCACAGCTACGGCGTCTTCGTGGCTGGTCGAGTCATCGGTGGAATGGCCAGTGGCTTGATGTTTGTCGTGTGCCCGGCCATGGCCTCTGAAATTGCACCTCCCAAGATGCGAGGCCGAATTGGCGGTCTCTATTCGTAAGGACTCCAGCAAATCTATCGGGGTTCGGGCTGACATTTCCGCAGAGTCAGTGTTAATGGCGCTTATTGTTTCACTGAATGGATGTAAGTCTACTTCTATTTGTGCTTGAGAGTGGATGCATGCTGAATTCAAGATCCAAGTGGCTTGGGATTCTACTTCATCAAGGGCGATGTCTCCTGGCGTCTCCTGCTAGGCTGCCAACTTATCCCCGGCGTTCTCATGTTTGCTTTCTCCTTCATGATGCCAGAATCACCGCGTTACCTTGCGTATGTCGGGCGCTACGACGAGGCTTTGGCGGTCCTCAAGAAAATGCACGGCTCTACACATGACGACACCTTTTACATCCGCGAGTTCCACCAGATCAAGGCCCAAATCGAGCTCGACAGAGAGGAGCGCTTGGGTCTCAAAGCAATCTGGCAAAAGCCTTCATACCGAAAACGGTTCTTGCTGGTATTTTGGTACGCCATTGCATGCATGTAAGTACATCCCGGAATTGCATGGCGACTCGAGCAGATGTGACTGATACATTGTCGCAGGCTCTCTGGCGTCATTGTCATCCAGAACTACCAAGTCATTCTTTACACGAATGTCGGGTTCAGCAATGTCATGTCCCTCATCCTGACCGGTGTTTGGGGCTGCGTTGGAACACTCTCTGCAGTATACGCCGCTTTATGCTTCGACCTCATGGGGCGGCGCCCAACGATGGTCAGTGTTGTGCCTTCCTATGGGAATGAAGTCTGCTTCTGACCAATGACAGTTTATATCATATTTCCTCATCGTTGCCGGGACGCTCACGACATGCATAACGTGGGCAGTCTACGAGAATGGCGGAAGCACCAACCGCTCCCTCGCGAAGGGCATCATCGCAGCCATGTTCTTCGTTGGGCTCGGCTACGGCGGGCCTGCCAACGCTTTCCTAGCCACGGTTCGTACCTATTCCCTTGTTTTGGTTCCGACAAGAGAGAATCGTGTTTAAACTGACTTGTGTCGACACTTTAGTATCCCGCCGAAATCATGCCCACATCTGTCCGCCCCGTCGGTGTAGCCGTGAGCTACATGACGCAGCATGTCCTGATCATCATCCTCGTGCAATTCACCCCACAAGCGATCGAGACTATCTCGTGGAAGTTCTTCCTGATATTCGTGTGCTCAAGCTTCGTCTTCGCGATTGTCTTCGTCCTGTTCTACCCAGAGACAAGAAACAAGACGTTGGAAGAGATCGAGGCCGTCTTTGGTGACAAGGTGAGTAAAGTCCTTGCTGGATTCTCATGATGCACTTCATTATTGTCTTTGACTTCATCTTCTGGGAGTTCTTGGTACGCCGAACCAGAGCCTTGCTGATGGACGTTCTCTCTCTAGGTCGCCGAGACGCTGGACGAAGCCGGGGAACATGTCAAGATCGAGCACGTGGACGAAAAGGCCCAGGCGCACGGGAACGTCAGCGTGGCCGTCCATGAGGAGGGCATTGGGAAGGAAGCAACTGCCTAGCCTGTGGCAGCTGGGAATGCAGGTTGATGGACAATACCTATTGTGGGAGGACTCATGATGGGCGCAACGTCATGCAAATATAGGCAGCATTTCCTGCTGCTGCTGTTCCCCGTAACACGTCCTGGCGAGATAGCCGTAGGTATATGGTAGATGAAAAGGGGCAATGCGTCTCGTCGTCCGAAGAGAGCACATATCCCTTTCCAAGATGAACCGGTCTTGAACACCGAAGAAGGGAAGAGGTCCAAATTCAACCGAGGAGAAAAAGCGTCCTTGTTAGAAGCACCCCCCGACAAGGCTATCTTTATAGATCCACTCTAGTGCCTAATATTGGCCAGTAATTGCGCAAGACATTGCCTCCTTTTTGCTGAAGAGCAAGGCATCGGGGCACTGTTCCTGATACTCGGCTTACTCTTTTTGGCGAATGGAGAGATACACAAGTGGAAGGGTTTGAAAGACCAATATAGCTCCAGAGGAGCAAAGGGAACCAATGAACGAACGAACGAACGGATAAGAGTTGACAAGCTCATTTATTAGGCCTTTACCTGAAGGCATCCCAAAGTCCGATGCGCCATGGTGGCGTCTCTATTAACCATTCCATTCGATCCCAGATCCCACCGACCCATGAGAGTCCGTGATAAACAGAATGAGCCTCCCCTCAACCTCCCTCAACCTCCGCGTCTGGTCTACTGAAGGATCCAATGACTCTTCACACTCGTCACCCACGCTTGAAGCTCTCCCGCTCCTCGCGAGTCGATACTTACTCCTTCTTCACGCCGCCCTCGGCTGCCCGAGTTCTCGCCCTCCGCGCCCCGGCGGTGGCAAGCTTGCGGTAATCAAATTTGTCCCTCAGCACCGCCTCGTCGCCGTTGAAGAGCTGGTTGTTCTCGTCCTTGCGCAGGGGCAGCCCCATCTTCACGGCGGCGCTGAGGGCCAGGACGCGGTTCTCCAGGCGTTCTTCCTGCTCGACCTTGTCGGCTCTCACCTTGTCGGCTCTCACCTTGTCGGCTCTCACCTTGTCGGCTCTCACCTTGTCGGCGATCATCCCGTCGCGCTTCACGCGCCAGTTGCTGAGCGCGAGCGCCAGCATCGGGGCGCCGCCGTCGTGCGCGTGGGCGATCTGTCTGCAATTGCGGACTTGGCGGCGACGGCGGCGGCGGCCAGTTGCTCTGGGCGGGAGAGGCGTGATTTCGGGGGGGTTCTCAGCTTCTTGTCCAACCTGTTCTTCTTCGTCGTCGTCATCCTCGGCGTCAAGCTCGTCGTCGTTGTCGTCGTTGTAGAACCAGTCTTCATCACTATCATCGGGGTCACTGTCACCAGCGTCAGCGTCATCGTCATCATCCATTCCAGAGGGGTTAGCAGGGAGCGAGCTGGGACCAGCGGCAGCGTTGTCGAAGTTGATCAGGCGAGCCTGTTGGGCGAAGTAGAGTTGGTGTCGGAACCACTCGTAGCCTTGATCATCACTGTTCTCACCTTCGGGGGAGGAAGTCGGAGGCGCAGCACCTTCCCAGACGGAAGAAGTGTTGTTCCTGTCATCGCCGTCGGCGTCTAGCCCGCCCATGAGCACGTCGCCCGGGTTTCGAGCACGCGACGAGACTGGAAGATCGTCTCCTGAGCTGTACAGTTCCGCGAGGGGACGCCTGGCACCCACGGGACGATATGGGATGGACATTCTTTCGATGGGTAGAGCAGTCTCCAAGGTAAGTCCCTCCTTGCTAGTGACAAGAGTTGCGGTCGAGTAGTGTCCTAGAGATGTTAGCAGCGCCAATGAGTGAGTTTTTTCTTCTGTGTGGGTTAGCTATTATCTCCTCGAAAAGTGGCAATGGCGGATGAACTTGGGCAAAGCTGAAGGAGAGACGTGCAAGTGAGGCCATTATATAACAGACACACCCAGCTACGTTGGCGATCGTGCCCCTGGGCAGCACTGCGTGATGGAGAGGCAGCGGCCTTTTGCAGCCTGAGACAGACGCAGCGACGAGACAAGACATTCTTGTCCAACTGTCTGAGCCAGACAAAGAGAATGAGCGATCCTCGGTCCTCGTGGGAAAATGGACTGAGGCGACATAAAGCGATCAATGCTTTGAGGAAGCGCTTGCTTTTTCTTGTAAGGAACAAAAGCACTCCCCTTGTGCAGGCCTCTGGAAGAGGACAGAACAAGTGATAAAGGTGAATGGACGAGATGCTTGCTTTACGCTGCGTTGCTCAAAGCTGGTGCGTGAGAACAAAGCCTGCCCCCCCCCCCCCCCCCGGGATTCCTGTCACCACTCAGGCCTTGCCTCCCAACAGAAGTGGACAAAGAAGTAAGAGGGAGACCCGTATAGAATTGTGTTGTGCAGTTACTAGTCTCTGGCCGGATGCGTTGGAGGAGACGAGTTGACTCGCGGGTTCTAGGAGATATTGCTAAGAAGGGTTTTGGGCTTTATAGTTAATTAATATTAATTAGTTCATTGGTCATTTCGAACGGAGACATTCCTATGACTTATTATTTCCTTGAGCCCTCGGAAATCGGTATATAGTCGTCAATAGCACAAGTCTCATATCTCCACAATGCTCCCTCCGATATCACATGAAAAAGGTTAGCCTCATTCTAATAGAGCCTTTTGAACAAGGACACAGGGCCATCGCTCCCACTGATGGTCATCCTTAGCCCAGCGAGTTGCACGGACGCCTGGTGCGTCGTTGCTCTATAAGGTGCTGCCGTGAGGATATATAGCTGTTAGGTAACGTTCTTGATATGCGATACAGAATGAAATGGTCTCGATTCTTGTGGCTCAATGGGGGACCCGGTAGAATTCATCATGTTCTTCCATCGAGTGACAAGAATTGACGAAGGGCCTTCTAGCCAGGCCAGTGTCACATATAGAGCTAAGCCAGATCAGGGCTAGCCAGATCTCCTGCCTGCCACTCTTTTATTTCACGTCACAGACTCGCTCTTATATATAGACAAACACAATGAACTCAACGGCCAAAGCCACACCTCTGCCATTGCGGCCACCTCTCTTTTCTCCTCCCTGCGGGTTGCTACATATTCAGTCAGGAACGAGATCTCCCTTTCAAACCTTGCTAGTGAAAGGGTCAACATTCGTCCCCTCCTGATCGTTGGAGCAGTCCTAGTTGACTCTTCATCTCCCTTTGATCCAATGTCTGGGACATCCTGCCGAATTTTAAACGACCCTGTCGCAGACGCGCACAACTGAACGAAAGTAATTTCCCCTAGGGCAAACCATGGTATAGCTATGGCCATGAGAAGACCAAATGACTGCCAAATCCTGGGTTTGACCTGCGTGTCGTCCTGTCTTATAAGTATTGACATCAATCCAATGAAATGCATACAAATTGGGCATTGGGACCTTTTCTTTTCCACGGTCGAACGTCGCCGCAGACTAAACGCAGGAACTCTGAGGCCAACCCTCATTCCAGGAGTACTAAGACACTGACCACAGAAATCAGGAATGAACTTTTGGCAATCATGTCCGTGCACGCTCCCTGATGTATCCTGTCACGCTGGCAACCACCAGGAATGCTCTAAACTATTCCAGATCCTAAGACATTTCTCGGGAAGGATTGGGTACAGAACCAAGACACAAAAATCCGAAATTAGGGAACTCATCCCCTACCGCCTACATTACACACCAACTTAAATTCCACAGAAATGCAGTCTGCGTCCATCTTTTCCGTCCTCTCAACTCAAGCCGTTGTCCCACAGACCTGATAATATCTAAATAACCATTCAAGATGCTGCCGCCACGCCAGGGGCAACGGATTCTCCGAGAGCAACGCAACGGAATAAACGAAGAACGAAGCAGGCCGCAGCGTACTCAGTCTGACACAGATCCAGGAAATCCTGGTGCCTCTGGTGCCTCTTTTGGCGGCGGCAGCCATGACGCACTGAATGCTTCTGTTTCAGATGAGATGCCTCCTCTCTCGAGGAAACCGCAACGGCGCAGGTCAACGTCCAGAAAGAGGAAACCCCTCCAGATACGCCCTCAAGAGCACCAGTCAGATCAACAACTAGATGCGCCGGAACCTTTTGCTTCACGCAAGAGGAAAAAGTCCTTCAACTCTTCTGGTGCAGCAGTGCCCTCGACCCACGCCGATCATGCGAGGCGCAGAAACCGTTCCACCTTGCTCCAGAAATCTTCGCCTCACGCTGCTTTCCTCGAGAGACTTTGCACCTGGGCTAGCATCGGTCTCGAAACACTGGGCAACTTTGTTAATATCTGCCTCGCAGCTTCTCGAAATGTTACAACAAGCCCGTGGTTTGGATTTACCGTTGTACTGTTCCTGATCTTACTGATCTGCATGGTGGTTCTGGCAACGATTTTCGTCCTCGTGAGTGGTGTCCAAGACAGTTACGCAGTGGGGAAAGGGCTTGCGCATGGAGCATACTCAATCACCGTGGGTAGCGCAGCAGTGGGAAACCGTTACCTCGCTTGGGCAAAGCACCGCACACTCGACGGAGCCCACTATTTAGCGGGCGCAGTGAGTGTAGCAGGCATGGTCAGCAAAAGTATCCTTTGTTCATATCCAGACGGTGAGACGACAGTGCAGTGGCTTGGTTACTCTTGCGAACCAATGAGTCCCGAACAAGATATTTTCGACACGCTGAACAAGACCGCCATTGAGATTGGTCAATGGGCCAACGTCTCAAGTCTGATCCTGCCCCATTCCACTTACCTCAGGAATGCCGATCTCGCGCTTGCAAAGCAACAGCTGTACATCAAGTTGAACCCCATGGCTTTTCCGGAAAAAGATGCGCTCGACCAAACAATGACGGCATACGGCAAAGGAATCCTCATGGCGGGAAGGCAGATTTTCACTACCATCATCAACACGGAATTTATTTTGTTTATGATGCTTGCTCATCTGAACGAAGCCGAACGCCGGTTGAAATATGTTTCTGGAGATCATTCGATCAAGACCTACTCACTTCGGTCATGGCATACAACATATCAAGTCACAAGGATGCTTAGCCAGCTACTTACAGACTTGGACGCTCGGTTGGTGGAGTTGATCCAATTAATTGAGCAGTGCCGGGATACATTCGAACTGGTCGAACGGGATGGTGCAACGTATGGGAAGCAGATCAGGGATGCGCGGCAATACGTGCAGGCCGAGATCGACAAAAAGGGGATCCTGTTTGACCTGTTTTACGTCAACAGCCCGCAGCACCAGATGAGAGAGTCACTTACGGCGTTTGTCTTTCCACTTCCGGAAATCCTGGAGCATCTTCGAAGAGCACGGGACAGCCTTTGGGTGCATCAACAGTCCTTGCACGGCGCTCGAGTCAACTTCCTCAGCATGCACAATTCCTTGACGACGTCGGGGCCGAATGTTGTTCTGCAGCAACTACATGGGACTATACAATATCTTGCCAGCACTAGCGCCAACCTGGAAATTGAGCGTACGAGGTACAGAAAGCGGACCGAAGCAGAGAGGATTTCGGGTCAACATTCTTTACCCAAGATATAGTACCGTCCGGAAGGGAGCTGTGGTTGTGGTTGATCCAGTGACAACAGGTCATATATCAGTGCTCGACGACAAGTTTGGTGGATGTTCGTGTCGGTATGTATTGTTTCTCGGGGAATTTCACTCGGCAGGAGACTATTCTCTGGTGGTGCTCGCAATGAGAACAGGTCTTGCGTTAGGGCAGCAACTGAACTCAGCTGCACAATTAAGACCAACTATCATTTTGTGAGAGGGTGTCTCTGGGGATCCGGACAGCACAGAGGACAGGATTGAACCATCATGTAATTAATTCTGCACGCGCAAGAATAAGCTACCGCGAGTCCTGGCCTAAAGCAGGGCCATCCAGCACAATTTGGACAAAAGCAGATCGAATCAATTTAGATACTAAGACTCAAGATAATCGACTTTCACGCCCCCTTTTTACGATCAATAACGGGGGCGGGTTGTTAAAGGGAGTCGACCACGTTTGGACCATCGCACAGCAAGATAAAACGGCTACTTGGCTAGAGATTCGCCCCCCAATCTCGAATCAAAACGGCCATGATTTGTTCAGACGTTCAATCTTTTCGAAATATCGTCTCGTTCGAAAACCCCTTCAATACGCTTCGTACCCAATGACAAAAGCATGATCTGCTACATGGTCCAGGACAAGCAGGTCCCCGTCGAGTCCGGCTCTATTTTGCATCGATTGCTCATCGCCAGAGACGCAGCAAATGCGCGTATCTCTCCCTCGTTTCTCCGGAGGAAAAGGCATTGAATTCTCGCCGGCGCAAAAAGTGTGGGGAGGAAAGTCGACAGTGAGAAATGAAAATGGGCGCCGAGAAGGCGAGGCACGCTGTCGCTTTGGCGTGGAAAGAGAGTCAGCACATGCTCGTCGGGCACACGGCCGCCAGGAAGCAGCTCGCCGAGAATCATCACTGTGCCACGGAGGAGCTGGACGTGCCCAGTGCAACTGTCCCGATTAGACTCGGCAAGTCCGTAGAAACGTCGATTGCGAAGCCGACACCAAACCCGTACGTTTAGGCTAGCCGTGTTTGCGCAATCGAGAATCCGCCTCAAGACTGTATACAAGGGATAGACTAGCCCCGCGCACCTTTACGCTGGATCTCGAGTGGGCAGGGCGACCTCTCACGTACGCTTGACATGGGTTCAACAGACGGCTTCGGCGAGGTTGTGGATACAGTGTAAAGGAAGAAAATCCACAAGACTAATAGTCATCTTTCATTGATCGAGTGTCTCAGCCGACTCGTTGTCTATCGCGAGAGAGGCCTATTGCCGGTCAGAGCAACTGTGCCGTGGCTTCAAAGCCATGATGCAGAGCAGGGGTCATAAGCATCAACCATGGAAACGCTATCACGTTCTAAGAGGCGGAGCTCCGTCCATTCGCTCGTCTCTGTGTAAGCCCCTGAAACCCTCGGAGCAGTGGAGTGTCGAGAACCTCGACGCAGCCTAGTAGTTGTCATCGTATCGGGCATTATCACGGCCTTGGTCGTAGGCGTTGTCGATGTTGTCGTCGAATCCTAGGTCGTCGTTAGCACCAACCCGATGTCTTGAGGCGAGGACAGAGCAGGGTGAAATTCCAGCAAGACAGGCTCGAAGGGACGCTTACTCTCAACGTCCCCGACCTTTCGGCCCGCCCAGCCGGCAACGTCGTCGGGCACGTCTTCAACGTCCTGCACCGCATTGTCCCATTTGCGGTCAACGTCTTGCGGGATGTCCTCGACCTCTTGAACTTTCTCTCCCGTCCAGCGTGCTGCATTGTCCGGGAAGTTCTCAACGTCTTGCACGCCGTCACGCACGTCGTTCTCGACATCGTACTTGGCATCGTCCCATTTCTCCTCTGGTGAGGTGTCAGCCCCACGGGATATTCGCATGCCGGTCACAGACTCCCGACTCCAATCACTCACCGACTTTTTCTCCCTCGTGCATCAAGAGAGCACCCCCCAGGAGTCCTGCAGCAGCACCCAGTGCAACATTGCGACCAGTGTGAGATTTCTTCTGCGGCTCTTGCTCGTAGCCTCCTCCCCTCTGCTCCTGTCCCCCGTAACCGGACCCGTAGCCTCGCTCTTCGTAGCCGCCGCCGCCGCCGCCGCCATAGGACGGTTGCGGGTGTTGGAAGGTGCGTTCGCCGGTCTCGCGGTTGACGAAGAACCAGCGGCCGTCCCGTTCGTCCCACTCGGCAACCCATGGATGGGGCACTTGAGGGGGACCGCCGTACGATGGAGGTTGGTTGTAAGGATCCCGGCCGTAGGAGCCCTGGGGTTGGTCGTTGTAGTAAGACATGGCGGGGTTGCGAGTGTGCTTGGTCGTGAAGGTGTCGGACTGGGCGCTGAGAGTAACCAGGTTTCAAGGGAGAAGCAGGTAAGGTCGAGGAGAGCAGAAAGGCAAGGCGTTGAGGGTGGTGGTGGTGAGGGAAAGTTGAGCTGAGAGGCAAGGGGGAAACAAACACAGGATGACCGTGTCAGTGCCACCAGTGCTAACTAGGGGAGCATGACACGATCGCGTGGCGTCGGCACGAAACGAGCGCTGACAGGTCCATCGAATTCCTGAAACCATGGGGTGACGGGCAGACAGCTACTGATGGAGGGGCCAGCATTGGAGGGGAGGGGCAGGAGGGCCAATCTCGAAGACGAGCCACTGCACGCCCATCAAACCTTCATTCTTCCTGTGTCCGTTCAATCCTGTGTCCCCTACCTACATAGCGCTTAATGCCATCATCATTTCTTAGAATTCCTCGCCTGCACAATCATGCAGAACATGGACCTGACCAGATGGTTGCATTCACCAGGGATCAGTCGATCGGCTCGCCCCGAAGCACAGCTCCCAGGTACCCCGCCTGCCCGCCGCTCCTGCCTATTTGTGCCATCTTAGCAGAGCCAAGCTCATGCACAAGCTTCGCCCAGCAAAAGCTTGGTTGGGTCGCGGAGGATGGGCGAGGGTGGCTCTATCCCATCACCCATCGAGCCATGATGTGCATTGCCCGCGGTCGACCCTTCCATCTCAATGATTGGAATCGCGCTCAACACCTGCAAGAATGACCGCAGAGGGCCTGCGTCCCGCGTGTTCGCCAGCGTCGCAATGTCCCAGATACCGTACTCCTCAATCAAGCTTGCTATTATTCTTTCGCTTCCCTCACCTTCTTTGATATCTTGTATCGTCCCTCAGTTATCCTTTTCCGTTATTCCTCACTCTGCCAGCGTGACCATTCCACCTCGCAAAGCGCGCTGGGGCTGGGGTTGCCTCTTGAATACTCCCATCCTAATCTCAACCTGGGAATGATCGGCGCATGGGAGCAGAAAGAAGCCGAGCAGGCAAGGACCCAGGACGTCGCCCTACAAAAGATGGGGGCTCTCCAAAGATATCACACGAGGATAGCATCGACGAAGCTCGGAGTGAAGATGATGGCTATCCAGGGGAGGAATTGTCAACGTCAATGACCCAGACTATCCAAAAACTAGAACGACTGGTCGAAGAGGCCGTCAGGCTTGCCGAAGGTGGCGAGTCGCGGCAACATGACGGCCACGAGCTGGAGCAACGGCTCGGAAGTGCACTCGATCCACCACATCGGCCGCCGCTAGGCCTTGCAAAGAAGATCAGCAAATACCTGGATGAAGTCTCCTCGAAGACGAATGACTTCGCACCCTCTCCAAAAAGTGGCCAGTCCCTCAGGTCGGCAGCATCTGCAGGAGAATTGACTTCCCAGAGGGATGAGACTGAGAGGGGGGATATCATTCCTCGCTGCCGAGGCGCATGCAGTGCCGACGACCTACAAATTCTCCTCCCAGAACCAGTCGCTGACTCTCTAGAGGAGAGGAAGAAAAAGTTGTCAAGAGATAGATCAACACTCCCTGTGAACCGTGAAAGCCGACCAGCCCGGTTCCTAGCCCCTCCTCAAATTGGCCCTCGCATCGCATCTTCCAAAGGCATCGCCGGAAGCAGATCTTCCGCTTCGAGACCAACCCCTATCCTGACACTGAATAGTGGGGATCAAGCTGTGCATTTTGACGAAGATAAGGAGCCCTTGTTGGGTACCCCTCGGCCGGGTCATGAGAGGCATTTCAGTCAGATGTTTGGAATTCCTTCCCGACATGTGAGTATCAACATGGCACATCCGTCGCCCTGCCCTTCCTACACTGTCGACCTCAATGGCGTACAGCATATCGACCTCCCAGCGCGAGCAGAGGATGTGGACGTTCATACCACTTGTCATCATGCACCCGTAGCTCGCAACTGGCCGGCCTCTCGAAAACGATTCGCGGCGGTGGTGAGCTGCATCAATGTCGCCTGTCTAGGTTTGCTTCTCGGGATATACGCAGGAGAGGTCCCGGCCATCCAGTACGTCATTGTCGACTTTAACCGCCAGGTTATTCTCGGAAATCTGTTCCTTTATCTTGGACTGGCTATCCCGACTTTGGTATTTTGGCCTCTCCCTCTGCTGCACGGACGGAAGCCCTACACTCTTGCAGCACTCACATTGGCGTTGTGTTTGCAGATACCTCAGGGCCTGATGGTTACAACTTTCAGGTCCCCAGATCTAGGGAGATACCGGACCATTCTGCTCCTGTCTCGCGGTCTATCAGGTTTTGTTCTTGGATTTGTTGACATCAACAACCTCGCGACGCTGTTGGATATCTTCGGTGCATCGCTACAGAGCAGTGATTCGCATGAGCTTCCTGACCCGTACGACGTCCGCCGGCATGGAGGCGGAATGGGAGTTTGGTTGGCAATCTGGTCGTGGTGCACTGTTGCCTCGATCAGCATCGGATTCCTGGTTGGAACACTCATCATAATCAACAATTCGGTCGACTGGGGCTTTTGGATTTCGTCGCTCCTGCTGTTGGTCGTCATCCTGCTCAACCTCATTGCGCCAGAAGTGCGTCGATCGGCATTCCGACGAACAGTGGCGGAAATCATTGGCGAGGGTGGGAGCTTCAGCAGGGTTGCTCGTGGGGAAGTCAAACTTCATCTTACCGGGAATGGGCCGTACTGGTGGGGTGAAGAGATCATGGCAGCTCTGCGGCTAAGCTGGCGGATGGCCAAGCAGCCAGGCTTGCTGGTGCTGTCCATCTATGCTGCTTGGGTGTACGCACAATTTACCTTGGTGTTGATGGTGAGTCATTGACTGTCGTTGGCCGGATTGGGCTAACACCAACAGTTGCTCGGAGCTTTGGCCTCGACTGAATATCGTTACCGTCCAGATCAAGTTGGACTATGCGTTCTTTCCCTGGCCCTTGGATCGGCCCTGGCAATACCTTTTCAGAAAGCATCTTGGCTCAGTCGTGCGCGGTATCATCCTCCTCGTACAGACAGCATGACCTTCCAAAGAGCCATGGTCTGGCGGTCACATACGGTTCGGCGGACATTGTTCATGGTGTTTCTTCCGCTGGCAGCTATTGGATACGCCCTGTCATCGAGAAAACCTCCTTTCCCTGTCGCTGTGCCATGTGTGTTTGCAGCGTTCGTTGGGTGTGGCTCGAACTTGGCGATCGCAGAGTGTTATGCTCAAATGATGCTAACCTTTGACACGTCGGACTTGCAACCAGGAATGACTGGACGCCCAGTGCGGAGATCAGTGACGGGGCGAACAGGCAAACTGCGCACAAATTTCTCCTGCTATCCACGAGTTAGTGCTGGCATGGCCGTTACCCAGTTCCTGAAGTTTGTGTTCGGCGCCGTGGCCACGGGCATTGGAGGTCGAGTTGAGCGAAGGTATGGCGGTATGCAAGCAGCTGGCATCGTTGCCGGTGTGCTCATGGCACTGACTCTACTTCTCACTGTGGTTCTCTTCAGACGGAAGAATGTCCAGATGATCCCAGGTCGGCAGGAGCGTGGAGTGGGAGAAGGGGAAGAAGTATGGGACCCGGTGATTCTAGGCGAGCCAAGCGGATTAACACGCAAGATCAATATCCTGGAGGCAGGCGAATACACTCGATGGTCGGAGATTCGACGACGAAATCGATTGACTACTCAACCTAGGGCGCGTGAGCTATAGCCATTGACTGAGATTTGTACTCGGTACAAAGACCTAGACCTACCATCACCGACGTTTTCAATCCTTGTGATTATCACCACTCGGAGATAACAGAAATAGGTGCCTCCAGTAGGATACTCGGCGTGCCATAACGCTGATGATGGGTCAAGACCCAACTCGCTTCGGCGAAGACTTGTACAAAGGCAAAGCTGGTAGCTGCACGCTGAGTAATTTCAATCCGATGGTAGAGGCCGCGTACAGGCGATACTTAGAGGCATTTTTAGAGTTCGAGGTAGTCTCTTTCTCGCAGTGTTCCACATGTCACTTTGTCAGCGGATGGGGATGGGAAGGATTGACTCGATTGAGGCGTCTGAGGAAGGGAGAGATTAAGTCGGCGCCGGCGCGCAGTCTAATCGGTGTTGACGGCTCTTAATCAGCAAGCCCACCGATTCATGACACCACCCTGACACCAGGGTGGGAGCTTGGGATCCCTTGCGAGAGAGCTTCATGCGCGATAACTCGGCTGTATGTGCGGGCGGTGGCAGGGGATCGCCAGGAGCACAGGGGAGGACCTGGTGAGGATGGTGGCTTCGGGCCTCCCACCGGCCTCTCGCTCTTTTGATGTGCGCTTGTTGCGGCCGCAATTCATGGTCAACAGTTCGGCGGGCTATTCCTCGAAGAGCATAGATCTCACCTGGATGTTCAAAGCTAAGCCGGGAGCTGCAGAGGTGGTGGTGGTCGCTACAAGGGAACTCAAATCGAGGTGCCGAGGAAGGAAAAAGGGTTGTCGCGGGGGAGAAAAGAGGCGCAGGTCCTGTTGCGCAGGCGAAGCCCCAATGGGCGCCCGTGGCCAGTCGCCAGACGCCTGCAGCTGTGTCATCATTACCCTTGGTGCCCACAGGTGCCCACTCCACTGTAACAACAACCACCACCACCACCATCATCATCGCCATTATTGAATTCGATTTTCCCCCAACTACTGCAACCTTCACTTAGCACACACAATCCTTCTTGCTTGTATCCGTTGGCGAATCCGTCGCATCGTCTGCATGAGCTACCCATTATCCCCCTGATCGCCTTGGTCTTGAGATAAATTGTGTATTCTTTCGTTCTCGCTTTCTCTCTCTCGCCCTCAGTCTCGACTAACCCTCCATTATATTTACCCGTTACGCTGGGCTGCCATACCCTCGTTTCTGCTCTCTGGCTGCTCTCTGGCTGCTTTTTGAACCCTTGCCGGACACCGAGCTTCCCATATCCCGTTCATATCCATTCATACCCGACATATCGGTGCTTCCATTGTCGCGATCCGGCGCCGATTTGACATGCCTGGCTGACTCTTCCCCACACCCGCATCGCCACCTCTGACCTCATACCGTGCAAAACGCGTACGGTGCGTTGAGACCGAGACATCCTCAGAGATCATAAGGACCTGCCCCCATAGGCCAGGCTTCCTCAGACGCATCGAACACAAGAATACACGTGAGAAGGGCAACTTGCGCATCTGCCAACATGGATATCGTCGATCGGGACATGGAGCGGGCTGAGGTCCAGGCCACGCGCCAATGGTCTCATGAAAGTAAAGAGCGCCGGTCATTGCGCAGCCAGAGATCTCAGCAATCGGTCATTTCCAGCTCTTCGGGTTCCAGCACATCCACCGCCCCCGATATGGGCAGAATAGCCACTGCCGGAGCCTCAAGCGCGACAGTACCTTCCGCGAGGGCTGTAAGAACGAGGACACACCCCATCGAAGACCTTAGGACGGAAACACATCGTTTGCAGCAAATTCAGACTGTGGGGGCAAGTGTAAAGTCAAAGGCCGACACCAAACCTCTCCCCGAATTCGGCGGTGGAAAACCATATCCTCCCGATCTACCGGCGCAGGAAGAGTACGTCGTAGAGTTCGACGGCAAAGACGATCCTCTCCATCCTCAAAATTGGCCCTTTCGGAGAAAGTGAGTGCAGTTTGACGTGAGATCACTGGAAATGCTCATGCTAACGTGGTTTGCAGGTTATACATGGGCGCAATTCTGGCTTATGTCTGCTTGTGCAGCACCTTCACTTCCTCTATTTTCTCCGCATCCACCTTCAGTGTGGCCGCTCATTTCGGAGTCAGTGCCGAAGTGGCTACCCTTAGCACATCCCTCTACGTCCTGGGTTACGCGTTCGGTCCGCTGATATGGGGTCCTTTCTCAGAATTGCAAGGTAATGGGCGTCGGAAGCGAGAAGACGGTCCACAAAGCTGACATGGCGTGAATAGGTCGAAAACTCCCCATCCTGATCGCAATGTTCGGCTTCTCAGTCTTTTGCTTTGGTTGTGCGACAGCCAAGGATCTCCAGACGGTCATGATCACCAGGTTCTTTACCGGATTTTTCGGTTCGTGTCCATTGGCTGTCGTTGCCGCCGTATTTGCCGACATGTTTGACAACACGCAAAGAGGCACCGCGATTGTCATCTTCTCCTCGATGGTTTTCATGGGACCAATGCTAGGACCATTCATTGGAGGTTTTATCAACAAATCTTACCTCGGATGGCGCTGGAACCTTTACATTCCGGGTATTATGGGCTCAGCGGCCGTATGCCTGGTCTTTCTCTTCATCCACGAGTCCTACGCCCCAGTCGTCCTGGTGGGTAAAGCCGCCGAACTGCGACGCCGAACTAAGAATTGGGGCATCCATGCGAAGCAAGAAGAAGTTGAGGTGGACTTCAAAGAACTCATCACTAAGAATTTTTCTCGTCCGATTCGACTGCTGATCTCGGAGCCCATCATTCTTGCCATCACCTGCTACATGTCATTCATTTATGGCCTGTTGTACTGCTTCCTGACGGCCTACCCTCTAGTTTTCCAGGGCGTCCACCACATCACTCCTGGTGTGGCGGGCTTACCATTTTTTGGAATGGTCTGTGGAATCTTTATTGTCGCAGGTTATATCATTTGGGATTCCAAGGCCTATAACAAGAAGCTTGCGGCCAATGGCGGAATTCCAGTCCCAGAGTGGCGCCTACCACCGGTCATGATCGGTGGAGTGCTGTTCGCCGCTGGTCTTTTCTGGTTTGGCTGGACAGGCTACAAGGCATCGATCCATTGGATTGTTCCGACCCTGTCTGGACTGTTCACCGGGTTTGGTCTGTTGGCTATTTTCATCTGTTGTTTCAACTACATTATCGACTCGTACCTCATGTTGTAAGTTTGAAGTTCCCCATTGTCTCCTTGTTCCGGATCGCACTGACCATATTAAGTGCTGCCTCTGCCATTGCGGCGAATACCTTTCTGCGATCGTGTCTCGCAGCAGGATTTCCGCTTTTCGCGCGCCAAATGTTCGACAACCTCGGTATTGAGTGGGCCGGCACGCTTCTTGGTTGCATAGCTGCTCTCTGCGTCCCGATCCCCGTGTGCTTCTACTTCTTTGGCAAGAAGCTCCGCCAAAGATCCAAATTTGCACCGACCATGGCGATTCGGAAACCCGTGGACGAAGAGAGTAGCGGCGAAGAGGATGAACAGGAAACGAACATGGCCGCTCTGCATGCTACTCGCAGTCGTGCGCACCACGATTTGGAGGTGCGGTCGAGGAGAACTCGCACGAACGGTAGTCTAGTGACGACTACCACGGGTGCTGGTGATCCAGAGAAGAGTGCATAGGACGCCACTGCTTCAGCAAGACCAAACCTGAGCTACGGATGAAAAAGGAATCTTTATCTTTGGGTGGAGTCTTCGGTGCGCCGTCGAAAAGGGACTCCTTAGAGAGCGGAAAGTGGAATGCCCGCGATTGGTATCGCGAGAGGCATTATTGGCACTATATATGATTCCAAAATAGCAGATTGTTCTCTGATATGTCGCTTGCTCTCTGGGGCACCGTAGCAGATCGTGGATATCTGGCATGTTCAGGGAAAGCGTCGGACGAATTTCGCCCAAAATCATGGCCCGAGAGTCCGAGGGCAGACGGGTGTGGCTGATTTGAAGCTATATAGGGTCTTGCATTTGTCTGTTTCCTCAGGTCTAGTCGAACAATCGACATGGCCCATCAACGCATTGGAGTTGATACAAGGAATCGGTATGCCTAGACGGTCGCGACCAATTCCTCGCTCCGAGTAGGGAAGCATTGGCGACTGGACACCAGCTGGACCAGGCAGCTTCACCGCAGCCGTATGAAACGAAGAAACACCATCTCTTGACGAAAAGAACAAGTTCGCTGACAACAGGCGGTTAATCAAGCAGCGGAGGGTTGAACTGCCGAACGCTCACTCTCGTCGACCGACGCACAGCTCCACATTGTGGCTCTCGAGTCAATCAAAATTTCTCCCATCTTGGGCGCAGTCACGAATCACAGCTTCTGCCTCCTCGCCAGCATCGCCATCCTCTCCATCCACCGTCGCCCGATTCATCTTGACGCAATTCTCGCCGCTTACGGCATCATCACCAACCAGAACTGACAAAGCGCGGAATGACTTCCAGCCTTGCAAGAAGCTGCTACGGGCCCACGGAGCCACGGAGCCACGGAGCCATTGAATCACCCACTGTGCATGCCACTGGCTAACTAACTTAGGTGGCCATCGAATCTTCCATCACTTCGTATCCGATCCAATCTGTCCCTTCAGCGAACCCCTCCACTTTTTAAAGCACCTGTCCTTCGCCCTGCGTTTGGCTCCATCTCGTGGACCTGGATTGTGTCAGGATCGGTACAATCCGTAAAGATCGGAAAGACAAGACCAGAAAGAGCAGCATGCGTCTTACAGCGCCATCTCAGACTTGCAGATATTTAAGAGTCAGGCCACTGCGCGCGGCATCCGTCCTTCTTCCACTTCACAAACACTCCCTCAACAACGGTCCTTCAATTGCTACACGTCTCCCAAACTCATCGTCACAGGCTCGCCCATTCACCTCAACGACCAGCAAAATGTCATCAGACGCTTTCTTTGACGCTGTCAAGTCCCGCCGCACCTACTACGCTCTCTCGAGCGAGTCTCCAATTCCCGACTCCAAGATCCACGAACTTGTCAATGCAGCCGTCACGCACGTGCCCAGCTCTTTCAACTCGCAGTCCACCCGTGTGGTTGTCCTGCTGAACGAGGAGCACAAGAAACTGTGGGGGGATATTGTTATCCCCGTCGTCAAGTCGGTCGCTCCAGCCGAGGCGTGGCCTGCTTCGGAAAAGAAGCTCGAGGGCTTCAAGGCCGGCTATGGCACCATTCTGTTCTACGAGGAGCCCAAGGATGTCGCCAAGCTGCAGGAATCCTTCCCCCTCTATGCCGACAAGTTCCCTCAATGGAGTGAGCATACGAATGCCATGCATCAATATGTTTGTAAGCAACCCCCTTACATCGTCTGACACTCCCTCTTTCGTCGTTCTGGGCTGACTAAGTGGGAAACAGTGTGGACAGCTTTGGAGAAGGAAGGCTTTGGCGCAAACCTGCAGCACTATAACCCCCTGATTGACGAAAAGATTGCGGCGACCTGGAACGTGCCCAACAACTGGAGCTTGAAAGCACAGCTGGTCTTTGGCAAACCCGCTGCCGAACCCTACCCCAAGACTTTCAAGCCGCTCGAGGAACGAGTGTTTGTCCACGGAGCCAAGTAATGGATTATGGCCGTCGTTCGAGGTTGAGACGCCTCGCCATTCGGCTTGATGGGTGTCTGGAGTCTGTACAGGAAGAGCGTTGTAAACCTAGAGAAGTGACCGCAATTCAATGGTTTTGCAGAAAACGTATGGCCCATCAACACTGATTTGCGCTAACATGAATTGCATTTGTGTCGGGATGCCTCCGGACAGAGACTTCCACCACGACTTCGTACGACTACACCTTCGTATAACGACGACTTTGCTTACCTCTGCTTGGCTGAAACACCCCATATTTGCGGTAACACGAGAAGCATCTCATGTCTATCATCGCGCGTTGAGGAGTGGATTGTGTCGCATTCTGATGTTGCCCAGTTTCTCTCGTTTGCTCTTGTCACCTCGAATGATTTACCCACTTTTGACCGAGAACACTTCCTCTCACTCGTCCTGCCACCATTATAGGGGCGTTGCATCCCTGGCGATTTGGGGCAGAGTGCCGCAGACAATCTGTGGACAATTGAAGTCTCGCCACATGGACTCCGTGGACCAGGAAAGCCACCATAAGCGGGGTCACCAAGGAGCTCTTCTATTCTATTTCAAGTAAAGAAAGTGGCATATCACGAGCTTTGTATGATTGTAGTTGTGTGTCCCTGCTACTTCACTCTCCTCCACAATCACTACCTACTCACATCATCATCACATGCTTGTTTTCTTCCCCTCGCCCTCCCCACCGTGTAATTTATTTACATCATTTTCCATCGCGCATTCTTTCCCTACAATCCGGCGTTGGATAGTTGCTCCCTCCACTCTCTCCCTCAGGCCAACACCGCCCATGGCGGGATGGCAGGAGGAGGAGGAGGAGGAGGAGGAGGAGGAGGGTAGAATCCACCTGTAAGTGGCCTGCGGCGTTCCCCAAACGATTCCATCAACGGATATGTGAAGAAGTAAAGCCAGTCCCATTGCACAATCTCCCCCTATCGATATAGGGGGTAGGTGGTGAAACGGGAGGAGTTTTCGCTTGTTCGCTCTGAACCTCGATCATCACTTGGTAAGTGAGATTGTCGGGCTCGGCGAGGAAGTTTTTTGGGCTTTGTCCTTTTCTTTCTTGCTCTGGGTTCTTTTTAGCGTTCTTTAGCGTCTTTGTTGATCTCTGTGTGTGTGATAAAAAGTGGTCAATTGTGGGATGCGATTCACTCGCCTTGGCCTGATAGCGCTGCAAATTCTGCCGCTATGTGTCGATTCTGCTGAGGGAAGTGCTAGGGACATTGGCGAGGCTGACGAGTTGCTAGGTGAGTCGGCATGACCTTGGCGGGCATCGCGACAAACAGACTCCACAAGCAATATCCAGGCTACGCCTGGCTGTTCATTCTCTGGTTATCACCTCTTCTCCAACCTAATGCCTAGCATGATTGTAGTTCGAGCGGTATTAAGTAGAGATGAAATACCTCAAGTTCCCCCGCCGCTGACGAGGCACGCGAGGCTGACAATGTCGGAATGCGGGGAGACCATCGGATAGGCGTCTCGGAGAAACTAAAGTCCGGCACCCGGTCCCGATCCGAATGTGTAACTGCGCAGGACGTTCCATGGCCAGCTCATTACCTTCTGGACGTCGTTGACCTTCTTATAGGGGCATCAACTTGGATCTCTATCTCTTGTCATCTCTCCAAAGCTGCGGCCTAGGTCGATAGATCCAAGGGATGGAAGCTCGTCCTTGTCGTCGGCCAACAGAGACTCATCCCGACGGCCGGAAGTCAAGGTAGCCCACCTCCCGGTTGCGGCTCCCACTCGCGAATAGGGCTTGATCCGATTGACAAATATCCATAAAAGCTGACTTCCAACAATCCCGCCCAAGCGGACCCGAGCGCTTCGGCGTGCAGGAAAAGGGAGGCGGGAGATCGAAAGCTAAGAAAACCGTGCGAAGCCTCCCTGATACCTCCAAACAAACAACAATACCCCCAGATTCATCGGACATCTGACCAAACAATACAAAAACCCGAAACCCCGAAACATGCCCCAGACTTTCGACTTCCTCGTCGGCACGTTCGACACTCCTGAGCTCTACACACTGAGATTCACCTCTCCCGGACGTTTGGAAGACCGTGAAGGGGCGGGCAAACTCGAAATACTGCACCGCACCCCTGCCATCGGGTCGCACTCGTGGCTTCATCTCTCCCCACCCAAAGAGGACGGGACGCGGAATCTCTACGCCACGGCGTGGACAGAGCCCCCCGCCGTGGCCGCTTATGTCGTCAAGTCCCCGACAGACATCCAGCTCCTAGGGAGTGCCCAGACTCGATCTCGCAGTGGTTACGTCACGGCGAGCGACATAGCTCTGTATTCGGCCGGTGGAGGCACAGGAGAAGTGTTTAGCCTGGATCCGAAAACCGGGAACATTATCGCCCCTCTAAAGTCTGAGGACGCTCAAGTGAAGTCCGAACATGTTCGAGTGAATGGCGTTCGGGGCGGGAATCCCTCCGAGATCCAACCACTGCAACTTCTTAGTTTTGTGGACGAAGAGGGACAGCGTGATGATGGCAGTGTCATGGACTTTGGAGGACTTCGCCACGGCGCCCACTCCGCAGATCTCTCGCCCGATGGCCGAGCTCTTTACGTTGCCGACATTGGGCGAAACTGTATCTGGACATTCTCGGTTGACCCTAAGACGGGAAAACTAGCGCTGGGAGAGAAACACATCTCGCCTGACCCTCACGATGGACCGAGACACGCCTGGCCTCACCCGAATGGGAAAATCGTTTATTGCTTGCAAGAACACAGTTTCAGGGTGGATATCTTCTCTGCCACGAACCACGGCGTGAATCTAGTGCATGAAGATGGTGTTAACATCGTTCCTGCTGGGACTGGAAGCATAGGATACTGGGCTGACGAAGTACGGACGAGTCTCTCCTCAGGGGACAAACCGAAGTATTTGTACGCCAGTACACGAGCACTGAACAAGGGGGACAAGGGATATGTCGCAGTTTATAAGTTGACCGATGAAGGTGTGATCGACGATTCATTCCCACCTCATTCCACCTGGAGAATACCAATCCGACACCCCACCAAGGACTCGGACTGCGGATGGAAGCCGTTCTTCCGTGGCTTGCAGTATTTGTGGGAGACACCTACGAGTGGCGGCTGGGCGAATGCAATCCAACCCGGTCCAACCGTTGATGGAGTCGAGTATCTTGCCATGACGGATAGCGAGGAAGGATTTGTGTTTGTGTTGGGCTGGGATGGCGAGGAATTCAAAGAGGTTGCGAGGACGAAGCTCCCCAACGGTGCGGGAGCAGCGACAGCAGTTTGGCTGTGAATCGAAGCGTTGATGGGAGATGTGGACGACAGCGCGAGATGCGGGATGAGGCTGTGAACGGAGGAGAACGAGAGGCACGAAAAACGATCACGGCTCCTGGTAAAACGGATATATGCATTGTTCTAGACAACCACGACTTTCCTTTCCGCCGAATCGAGACCCGGAGCCACCGAGTCGAACGGGTCCTCTGCACACGTCGACAGGGTTCCTGTAGGCTCTGAACCAAGCTAGGGGCCATGCAGCCCCGGTAGCTCAGATATGCGAGGCTCGTTAATAAGGCCTCGTTGGAGTTTAGCTGGCGGAGCATCGCCGCGGACAACTAAAGGAGGCCCATCTGACGGGGGCCGGCCAGCCACACCAGCTTTGTCAAGTGTTTGATAGCGAGGGACGAATTCAGCGAGCACATATATGGCACGGAAGGCTTTAGACGTCGAAGGCGATCTGGGCAACGGGAAGAACGAACCGCTCTGACGAGGCTGCATGGGATATAACACGCGAGGGCAGCTTCATATAGAATACCTATTACCTAGTAGATAGATACTCTCCACAACCCACGCCCCGCTAGAGCATGTCCCTCTAGGCTAAACCATCTGGCCTACAGTGGAGAGGCAATGCCTGGGACATATGGGCTCGACTCTATCTGGGCTAGGTTTTCCTTTGCTCTCTCCCTCTCCGACCTTCGAGATCTCGATATCGTTGGGACAAGATCGGCGATGATCGTGGTTCTAGAATCTAGACACAACACACGATCATGTCGGAATGAATCTTTTGTCCATGTATCCCTCTCAACGTTCTCGCCCTCAAATCCCGATTTTCCAGGGGAGCAGGGCCGAAACTTACGTACGGAGGTATCCAGCTTACTCACCGACACCCGACCAAGCTGCCTATAGCGACGCCTCCCTGTCCATGCCCGTCGCGAAACTCGTTGGCGGCGAGGAGGAACTTCTGGGTTGCTGCTGTGCGCCCGCGCTTCCGCTTGCCCCTTGCGTGAACGCTACTTGGCTACATAGGTAGTCGCGGGCGAAAAACCTGTCGTCCGTCTTCTCTTTTTGATTAGCCGCTCGCCGCTTTGCTCACCCTCGGCTCACCTGCCGCTCCCTGAGCGCTCCCTGAGGACTGCCTGAGCACTTGGTCCTTCGTCCTTCCTTTTCATTCACAACACCAACTTTCGTCAACTTTAGACGACGGGGCCCGTTCGAGATGCCAGGGGATCCCATTCCGTCGCCCGCTCTAATGTGCTCGAGCTGCTTAGTTGGGCGCCTCCTGTGCTGCTCTCTTGCGTGGCAGTGATGGATCTCTACCCCCTTCATTCGGACGCCTGGTGGAAGGCCGGCCTTGTGTTGGTCCTCTGGGTTATAAGTATGCCGCCCCTCCCTCGCTATACTTGGTAGTTGAGGCTAGAAACCTTGCCCAGAACGTGGTTTGCAGCCGTCACTATAGCATTCACGCCCTGTGTATCTCTGGTTTAAGGCTCTCATCGATTGTTCTCCTTCCTCAGCGTGCTTTCCCTAACGGGTTTCCCTCTGCTCTCGGCCGTACTGCTTTCACTCTCGATGGCGAAAGGTCGGAAGGGCTTCTTCGACCGAGCAGAACAACGAGGTTCGGAGTTGGATAAGACAGGGATCGATGGCAAACCTGTCCACAAGTCTCTTGAAGACGGAACAAAGAGACGATACAGAGATGCTATGAACATATGGGCTGAGTATGATCTTCCGGTGTCACCTTTCACCACCGCTCTGCTGGGCTCATTCTTCTACGTATGCTAACTGTACGCGCCACGAATACACAGCTATTGTACTAAAAACCACAAAGACCCCGTTAAAGATGCTTACGATCTAAAAACTCTCAAACACTTTACTAAGGGAATCGTCTGGGGACTCGATGGCTGTGAGGGAGAAGATGATCTTCCCTCGGCAAAATCCGTCAGACAAGTGTGGAAAGACTTTACGGCCCAGTTCCGCCGGCAGAATGACCCCATTCCTCGCAATACGACGCTTTCTGTTACGAACGTATGTCCCGCCAGACAAGTTCTCTCCCTCATTCTCTCCCTCATTCTCTCTCAACCTGGGCAGTACTCATGAAGTGTAGTGGATCAAAGAGCAAATCAAGAAACGTGGTCTGCCTGCTTCGAAGCGGCTTCGCCGTTACGCGTCGGATAACCACTTGGTTCATCTGGGGACCCAGCTCTGGGAGCGCGATTGGTTTGAATATAAGCGTCCTGGGATCCGGGTATCGACATGGTCTGAGACCCTCGATTACGGCTTTACCTCTGCACGGGTGGGGGAGTATCTCGAGTCAACTGCCCGTGCCAATTCCGGGCGTGGTCTATACCATCGGGTGAGTTGTTCTAGAGCGCGTTTTGACATCTCGTGCCCCGTCCCCTCTGGTAAGATTTGCAATATCTTAACTATAACATATACTTAGGATATTATCTTCATCGTCTTCCGGAACGAGCATGGAAAGCCCGAGTTCGCTGCCCAGCTTACGCGGGACGCAAAGGGCATGACGTGGACACCAGACAAAAGGTAAGTTTCCTAGTCATCTAGGATCCAAGGCTCCCTATGGTCCTACTAGGGTCTTGATTGACACCATGGACCGTCAAAACAGGCCAGAACAGGCGATCCACGAAGGCTCGGAGCCACGACCTTTCCTCTTAAACCCGATTCTCCCGAAACTAGCAATGTGTCTAGCGCGAGGTGCCTTTCGAGACTATAAAACGATAGACGACGTCTTCAATATTCCGGCGCCACCCGAAAAGGAAGTCTATCAACTTTTCTGGGAACCCGGCATTTGCAACTGTCCTTTCTATGAAGGCGCTACAACCGAGATTGAGAAGGCAAACTCGTATAGTACGCGACTGAACGATTTAGGTCGCCGTGCGGACTATATGAAGCCACCCACGATCCATGACTTTCGAGCTGAAGGGCTTCATCTCATCGGTGGGTCCCCTTTCCCGGGCTGCGATATGAACCATATTAGCGTTATTGTGACCACTTCTAATGAAACACCTAGATTCCCTTTATTCAGCAGCACAGAGAATGGGCCACGGGGGGCAATGGAACGAACGCACTCACCGCCAGCATTACCAGCCTAATAACCCTGGCACCGATGGCCAAGATGCATACCTCAGAGGGAAGATTCGGACTATTGTAGCTGACCTGTTTCGTGGCATGACGGTAGCTCGCAATCCCGATCTCTTTCACTGTCTACCGGCGGAGCAGAAGGCGGAGTTGGAAGCGAGCCCCGAATTTACCTCGATGGACAACGAACTCAAACTCTTGAAAACGCAGCCTCCATCACAGGACCGCGACCGACGCCGCCGTGAGATCTACAGGAATAGGCAGAAAATGAGAAAAAAGGGACTTCGTCACGCGCAGAAGACTCAACCATGTGAACGACCCTGGGAAGCCAGGGCTGAAATCCGATCCATCGGGGGCTACCGGTCCCGCTTCCAGCGTATCCGCCACCTAATGCCCGAACGAAGCCGCCTGGCGACGAGCATGTTCGAGGTTGGCTGTCTGAGAAGCTCCGAAGGTCGTCAGGTCCTTCAAGACATGATCGCCCTCTGCAAACAGGAGAAGGAGGTGACCGTCAGACTGGGGTTGGAGCCCGACAAGTGTCATTGCCACCCGACTGAGTTAAGCGTGGAGCTAGCTGCGTGTGCCACCCCCAAGAGACCTGGCCCCCACAGGGCGTTTCGACGTTGGCCAAGTAAAGCTGGCTTAGGGGTGGCTTTGTCTTCGCCTCCCAATTCGGCCACACCGAGCTGGAAGCACATCTATACGTGTCACAAGCAATACCTTTCGGGAACGAACGGCTTTGCAGAGTTGTGCTCCCTCTGTAACCGCTGGATCGTCGGGTTGGATGCATGGGAGCAGCATTGTCAAAGCCACCTCGTCGCGCCTCAGACAATCCCCGTCCAGTGCGATCCGCTCATTTATGGCGGTACCCTAGGCGCTTTCGGTTATTGCCCGATCTGCCTAGGCAACACGGAGCTGTCGGCGAGAGATCGAATGCAACAATTCTCAAGACTGGATTATTGGATATCTCATGTGACCAAATGCACCGAAGAGCTGGATCGGAGAAGCGCAGTAGGTTGCTCAATTCCTTGGTGTGATATCCCATGCGAGAATGCCCTGAGGCGGCGATATCACCTCCAGGACGTCCACTGCGCGCAGTTCAACAAGGGATTCAAGCGATCGTCTCAGGATGTGATGGCAGAAGATATCGACAGCGTACCCTCCTGTAAACGCGGCCGTCAGACTCTCAATAACGAACTCACCGCCGGCCCTATCGACCCTTCGATCCCTACCGAGAAATATCAATTTATCGATGAGACACCGGAAACCGGCAAACCGGCAAACTCGACTGCGGTCCGTCCGCGCGCAATAGGAAAGCTGCGGAGGAAGCAGAGGTCTACTAAGCAGCCAAGTTCCCTCATTCTCTCTGTGGTTTCTCTGCCGCCTCTTACCAACTGTCCGACATATGTCAAAGATGATATCGCGCTGCCAATGATCTCAAATAAGGTCTGTCCCGAGGTCGTTGCGGCTCCCGTGGAGTCAGCTCCCGTCACGCCGGTAAGATCCTTGTCCAGCTCGCCGACCCTATCGCATTCAAAGGACACCGAAGTCACTCGAGACTCCACTGAAGAGTTTGATGCAGTTACACTACGAATACTCACATCGCCCAAGATTGTGAGTTCGACGCCACACTCTAACCTTCGCACTAGAATAGCTCAAGAATGCTCGGGCGAGCATTCTCTTTTAACCTCAGACCAGGCTGATCGGTCAGGTCCCAATGTTCCCTTTTCTGTACAAGAATCATCGGACCTCAGTCCTGACGTTCAATGTCTGGACCCTAAAGTCTTGGAGCCAAAGGTGGAGCTGCCAATTTACCATAGTCCGCATGGACCTATTCTCGTATCAGACAGTGATTCAGAAGCCACTACAACCTTGGAACGATGCGTCAATACGTCGTGTCAACGACCCCACCGCAAAGCCAAGGCATCTTTGCCGCCGCGACGGCGGCTCGAGGGTTGGAATATACTGCACCAAAATGCTTTCTCCGAGATACACAAGCACCAAGCCGAGCTGCAGCATGCAGCGGAACTGGAGTGGGTCAGGCGTGGATATCCTCGCATCGGTTGGCGGAGACTAGATGCGCGCATTCGCAAATTTCTTCCAGCTCTTGGCGGCATATTGGACGGAGAGATCTCGTCACCGTTTCTCTCTCGAGTGAAGTTGGACAGAGAACGAAAGGTCCCTCGAACAAATGGCAACGGAAACGGTGAAGCTGGCTATTATGGGCCCCGGGGATCGCAAATCATGTAAGTGAATGCTGAATTCGATTCAAGAGATGCGTCTAGCCGAATTACCCTGACTTATTTGAGCCACGCGGTCGACGATTCGCTAACACTATCCAGGAGAACCCAGATCATTCGAAAATTCGAGTCTCAATTTCCGAGACAAAGACGTCGAAACCAGGCCTTGCGCCGCACGGGGTTCACGGACTTCGTCAGCAAGGTTTTGGTTCCGGAGCTAGCAGCCAAGTTGATAGAGGAAGATATGGGAGTGGACGGTGGGAAGGCGCGCGAAATTCTTCATGAGAGTGCTGGCCTTGGAGGTATTGTACATAAGCTTCATTAAAGCCATCTCATCCGTACACAGTTCTCCGACACTTGTAGGCGGGTGGAATGAAGCGGGCTCTTGTTAATAGACTTGAGGAGGAAGACCCACGAAGTTTGATGTCGCGGCAATTATCTTGGGAAGGCTAGTAGAGCTTCCGCGCCATCGTGGGAGAAGGAAGCCATTAAATAGACTCAACTAACACCAGACTCCAAGTTGCTTGTCTGTTAATTGAAGGCGGAGGTGATTATCGCGGTCTGGACTAGTGCTACAAGTCGCGCAATGTAATCCGAATAAAACATATATCCCCTACACGAGACTCGCACAACTGACTACGTATTGTGCAATGCTGTACAGTCGTTTGCAGTTGCGGCTTCACATTTGTAGACACACTCTCAGTTATGAAAGCCCCATCTGGTTCATTTGGTCTAGTCTGAATAAGACCAAGCGTAGTTTAAGCTTTGTCTCCACTAGATACTTGAATTTACATGACAATACGGATGGCTTCTGACTTTTGAACTTGAAGGTGTAAAAATTTGAAAGCGGCAACTCTATTGATCTTCTAATTAATCAAACTGCTTGACAATTTATCAGCCTACGCTAGTGCTGCATCGCGTCGAGCCATTCAGTTCCAATCGCTTCAGCCAAATAAAAATCCGCATCATTGCTATGTGAGTGTCAGATTTCGCTCCAACAGCTTATTGGCCCACCCTTCGAGGGCTGTACCCAGGCTCAGGAACGAAGAAAACATCGAAATATAGCGCAATAAACTGCGAATCGCTCCATGGCTGATATGGCATCACGAGAATGCATCGAGGCACTGGTTAAAGATGAATATTGGATGACCTACGATTGTTTGGGAGGGATGGATGAGCGTCCGCTGCTTCTCTCTCCATCTCCCTTCCCGCCTCTACCGCGCCAGATTATCTGCCACTAGTTAGAGTCATCTCTTTTCACCGCTTACATCCACTAGGACCTCTACCACTGGCACCGCGAATCTCAAGTTAAAAGGACCCGAAGTACGTAAGCTATACAAAATCCCAAAGGAGACTAAGCCCAACACACTACGGTTAAGCCTTTAACTCAGTGGCTGAAGTATTAAAGGTACTGCCAGATTACCCTATACTAAGCTCCTAAGCAATGCCTTGAACCCATCGATGTAGAATATTCGCATCAGGCGGCGCATCCTCTTTAATCATCTCCACTAACTCGGAAATATCTCCCTGACGCTCGAGTCTTGAGAGTTCTAAGATGATTTCATCCTGGACGCCCTGATGAAGGAGAAAGATGCTGTAAACGCTAGATGCTTTGAGAATGGTCAACAAACAATCCAACCGAGTTTTCCCTGCCGGTTCAACGAAACTGAAGTGATCCGAGACACCTTGGCAAAAGTTGAGGACAAGGGTGTTTGTGAAGTCGTCATAATCTAGGTCGCTGAAGACGGGGACATCGATATTTGATTCTTTCATGCATTTCATAGCAGCCATCAGGTCCGGGTCACAGCCGGGGAAATCGTTGTCGGCGGGGTCAAGGACCTTGCGTTTGAATCCAAACTTCGGGGAGAGTAGGAGGCGGAAATGCTCGGACTGAACCTGAAATAAAGCTTGGGATCCGAGGAAGCGAGGGCCGTCCCCTCGTTCGATGACAAATACTGGAGATCGCTTCTTGATATGCTGTAAAATATCTTTCCGAGTGGCACTATAGTTGAGATTCGGATCGAGGTGTTGTATGAGGAGCGGCTTGTCGTGATTAAATCGGCCAGCAAGGTATTGAAACCTGACACTTCCCGGTCCTCCTTTTAGAAGAAAGTACAGTGATAACGCATAGTGCTCCCCTGGCGTAAAGTCTACACCTTTCTCCGCAAGATGTCGAAATCTGAGATCTTCCGGACCCAGACTTCGGAAAAAGTTCACTAGGAGTGAGTGCGCCTCCGCTGACGTAAAACCTATACCCATCCCCGCGAGGTATTGAAATCTAGGCTCTTCCGGGCCGGACATTTCGAAATAGTGCACCAGGAGCGAGTGTGCTTCCTTTCGCGAAAACCCCGCGCCTTCCTCCACGAGACGCCGAAATTCAAGATCTTCTGGGCCGAAAATTCGAAACCGCTCTAGTAGGAGTGAATGTGTCTCCTCTGGCGTAGCATCCGTACCTTTCTCCATTGAGCGCTGGGTTTGAGACTTTGTTGACCGCCGGGGTTGAACTACTTCACTCGGAGTGACCGTGCTGTTTACGGGAAAATTTGTACCTCTCCCCACGAGATACTGGAGTCTGGGAGCTTGGAGGGTAAATAGTGTACGGACAGATATGGTCACATCCACAGAATCGTTCGATGTCCGAGCGTGAGGTCGAGATGTAGAATTAGGCGGCCGTGGTGTAAGGTTTCAGCCTGGTGAGATGACGTGGCCGACCACGTCCTGACGGGCCAACTGGATGGCGAAGCGTAGCGCTCCGACATTCGCCCCTCGGCCGCCTAACACCCATAAGCCAGTTTCTCCTGATTGGTCAGGAGTTATTCAGTGCCGCTTTCAAGTTTCCACATTTTCAAAGGGTACAGTAAACGTCATGTGTATTATTTTGTAAGTGCATGTATTCGGTCGAGTTGAAGTTCACGCCGATTGGCCTAATTTGAAGTAACGCTTGAACGTATTTTGCCTAGCCTACTAATGAAGTATGGAGCCTAAACAATTGAGTGTGTCTGCAAAAGGGAAGCCGCAATTGAAAACATCTGTAACCATAGGTAAAGATGTAGCAAGCGAGGCAATGGTAAAGGGGAAAAAGGTGTATCTGTACGGGCTTCAAGGAGATTATGACGTATCTTGGGAATTGTATTAACTTATTCAGTCGAAGCCCTTTGGCCTTGAACCGAGTCCTACAATATGGAAATTCAGCAGCTTCAGATATTTTGCCCTATTTCGAACCTTAAAATCCATGGGTTGGGGACCTCGTTGCGTTCCAAGTGATAATCTGCAAAGCCCACGTTTGCATCGTCCTAGTAGCCCACGCAACAGGTCGGGGTGATCACTCTCTGTAAGCTCAGCGACTTGAAAAAGGGACCATTTTGGGCTCCCTACTTGATTTGGATCTTCCGCATACTCCATTACTCAGGGGCTGTTTCTGGACGCTGTCGCCCTCAATGATCTCACCTGATCACCGAAGGCCGGTTGTCTTACTCGACATTCCACTTCTTCTGTGTTAAAAGACACTACAGCACCGCGTCTCCATCAAACAGACTCCGCCTTTACCAACAGGCTCTCAGGCAAACCACAGCCTTCAACATGGCTGGTTTGACACGACTCATCTTTGCCGTGGCACTGTTCTGCATCTCTTCCGTTGCTTGTCTGGGGACTGCTTTCATCGACAACCAGTGTGATGTCGACGTCTTTGTTTGGAGTGTCGCAAACGTCCCTAACGACACAATTAATTATCTGGAGCCAAATGGTGGTTACTACTATGAGACTTATCGAATGAACCCGGACCCCCTCGGAGGCATCTCATTAAAAATTGCCACAGTCCCCGATGACCTCTTCATTACCCAGTTCGAGTATACCTACCACCCTGACAATCCGAGAGTCTATTACGACATCTCGAATATTAATGGGTATCCATTCGAAACTTGGGGCCTCTATCTCTCACCATCTTCTGGAGACTGCTCTAACATCACCTGCGACCCCGGTGTGGCCATCTGCCCAAACGCTTTCAATCAACCAAACGATAACTTTGCCATACAAAACTGTGATGTGTCGGTCGACTTGACTCTGACATTGTGTCCTCCTCAAACCGTCACCAGCGTCTCAGAAAGTCCTCCAACGGCTATACCGACTATAAACTCAGAATCTATACCCACGACCGCGATAGCCACAGATTCCGAAAGCTCTCCTATAACTGTGGCAACTACAAGCTCGGATGGCTCTCCTACGACTGCGGTGGCTACAGGCTCAGAAGGGCCCCCAGAGACCGTAACATTTACAAACTTACAAACCTCCTTGTTTACGACCATAGAGACTATAAGCTCGGAAACTACTGTCGAGCCTAAAACGCTCTCATTACCGTTCGGAGGAGTTATTCCAACTACACTGACGACGGTGATCGGGCCAATAGCAACTACAATAACGGGGACAACCACTCTCACATCAGTCTCCACAGAAACGATAGAGACTACTGTGGTGACCATAACTACAGGGAATTCGGTGACCGTTGGGGTCCTACTGACGCAGACAACAGACTCCGCCGGCGAGCTTACCGCAAGTATTGACGGATAGTTTTAAAGGTTGTATTTTGCATGGAATTGATAGCGGATATCTCCAGCGCAAGCATTGAAAGCCTACTTCTAATTTATCGGCGTTAAGAAGATATCACCTAGGTAGATAATGTAGATAAGTTTTCTATGCCACTATCAATAGGGACGAAGAGGAAGTATACAGTATCTAATTAGATATGCCTTCCCTAGCAGCTTTCGATAATGCAAATAGAGGGTACAGCATCTCGTAATGTGCTTGCTTTGCTTTCTCGCTTAGAAATCTTCCCATGACATTTCTCAGTTTGGAATTACAGGTTCAGTCGCTAATTATTACTATACAATAGCACCGATTTCGCCTGAATAATCAAATTCCAAGTCCAAATGCGGCTCCCAAAAATGTAAAGAGCCGGATCCGGCATTTCAGGGGCCGGATCTGGATCCCTTTTCACATTAAGTCTCTGAAACTTGAAAATATATAGGCCTTGTTTCAATCTCGATGGCTGTCCAAATCAAACAAAGAAAGCAAAGCATTCCTCAACACTGTAGCCGCCGCTTATGGACTTTCCTAAACAATCTCCATCTCCAACTCCCGCTGCCGAGATCAAACGGAATGCTGTATCCCAAGAGCATATACAACAAACAGCATATTCCCAAAGAAGATATGTGACAATCCTCCATCCGGAGTCCAAGTTTCCAAAGCCCCCTCTCCCACAGCGTTCCTCTCAGAGCAATGAAGCTCGTCTTCCCAGGCCACTTTCTACGAATCCGTTACACTCACAATCTCGATATGTGGCGATGCTCTTGGAGCTAGATGAGATTCCACGTCGCTACAACTTCTATGCCAGCCTGTTTACGTGGTTGATCCTGGCTGGATACATTGTATTCCCGGGCACGTTTACCTCTCTCAAAAGCTCCAATTCGGTGCAAGAAGCGGCAAGCAAGACTCATGCAGGAGAAATTATTCTAGACACCGTTCAGAATGCCTCGCTCCTCTGGATAGCAGGAGCTTGCTGTCTCTTCGGGGTCGTTGGCATCGCTTTGCTCTGGAAAAGATGGAAGAGGAACTACATTTGGTTGGTAAATCGAATATTCTTGTAATGAGGACTTGGCCTGCAGCTGAAAGCGGATACTGACATTTTGATTCCAGGCCAACTTTGCTAAATGCCATTCTTGGTCTCGTCAACTCATTGATCAATGTGTACACCGCAAAGGACGGGAACTGGTCTGTGACTGCAGCCATTACGGTCACAATAACGAGTGTGTGTGCAGGGATCAGCTTGATTTTATTTCTGGTCTACAATAACTGGTTATTGTATAAAGTCAAAAAGGACCACGATACTCAGATAGGTAATGAGCGCGGAATAGAGGCGTCATCACGACTGGGATAATGTGCTCGAAATCTTCATTATCTAAAAGCGATGCTGCACGGTGGAGGACGGAGGCTACTTTTGGACTATGACATGTTTCGAAAAGTTGAAACGTACCTGGCGTATAGATGGTCGAACTGCTCAAGGCATCTTAATTATTTAGGGGAGAATAGCCTTCAGATCCCGTAGCTCCGAACAAATAGATCAAAAAATCATTCTTCACAGTATTGAATACAACAGTCTTCCCAAGTGTGAAATCTTTTGTAAGACCCCAGAAAACTCATCCCATTAGCTCATACGTCGTCCTGCTTCAGCTATCGTTGAATACATACTGGAGATGCCCTTGAAACCAAGGAAGATATTTCATAGACAACTATTTGCATCTGAAGCCACCCAAGCTCTTGAGTCTTTCCTCAAACGGGGTTTCTTTCTCCACGCAAACGTCGTGCGAGCTGTATATCTTTTGATTCTAAAGACGTTAATCAAGAATGTCCTCTCGTAGGAAGTAGAAACTGGCTCACGAATAGTAACTCGTTTTGCGTGGATAGCGCAGAGATTAGAATCTTCGAATAGGCTCGCAAGATATAACTCGAGAGCTTCTTGCAGAGCTTCAATTGCCGTCGACTGGAACCGAAGACCATCCCCTTGCCATTTCAATTGGCCAATTCTCACATCTTCTGCAATTTCACGGACAAGCCGTTGAAAGGGACGCTTGCGAATGAGTAACTCTGTGGATTTCTGATAGCGACGAATCTCTCTTAGAGCAACCGTTCCTAGTCACCGTTAATCATAACTTCACCCACTCAAAAAAGAGATAATAGAGGAGAGCAGCAGAAGCCTACCTGGTTTGTATCGATGCGGTTTCTTTACACTGCCCGTGGAGTCAGGGAGGCGTTTCCCTGAGAGCTGGCCTTTTGCAAGGCTTCTCAAGTCTTTCCTCGGGGCGACACCTCCGGTGCTCTTCCCTGTACGTCACCATCAATATAAATTAGGGACAATGAATGAAAGAGGTTAATCATACGTGCGGTCTGTTTCGTCCTCGCCATGAGGGGACACTCGATGCTGGATGCAACGCAATTTGTAGGATGAGTATTTATTTAACCAAAGGGTCCTGATCTGGCTCCCTCGTGTGACATTAAGCCTTTTCGTCCTTTTTCGACCTCTGGGACCGAATTGAGCTCCAAGAACCCTTTTTCTACCTCCTTGACTGTTTACGTTAAAGGTCAGCATCTCAACTCCGATGTCCGAACCCCTAGGTAAATCATCATTCATCTTTTGGTTAGGAAGAATTTCGTCTAAACCGAAAGTCCCTCGTGTCTCACCCAAGCTCTCCCCTACGGATCTCTTCTCTACGAAAATTTCTTCTTTTATGGACATGGTGTTCTCTAACTCTATTGGCAAGACTGTCGTAGTTCTTCTTTGGTTGAATGTCCGTTGGACGAGCTATCCCACCCTACCCCGACATCCACGGGTTGGTATCGAGTAATACCCAAATAGGTCTTGAGTCTCAGCGGAGGAGTGAAGACTGGCCATTAGATGTCGTATTTACCGCTAGCACGCAGACACTTGGCTTTGAGCTCCCACGAGATGGACAGACGCACGACTTGGGCTCCATCGAATGTCTCGCACTTCCTTCGTACTCCATCGGCAACTGCAACGATATTAGTGTCTCTCAGATTGATGTCACGTCAGGAACAGCACTATGTACATTCATAGGTATCGATGGGTTCCAAATCACAATTACGGCCAATGATAAGGGGTACATAGACGTTACTCCCCCGCAAAATATCGTCTCCGGTTCTTATGGTTAAATACAGAGGAGGAGAAGCTTGTGGTAGAAGGTTAATTCGAGTTCGTAGGTAGTTGAAGGAGGCTAAACGTGCCAACACTCACGACGAGACGAAGCGTTAAGTAGATTTCTGGAGAAAGGGGAACATGAAATCTGCTAGCTAAATCGTATCATAAATCCCGGCATGAATTGTCCGATACTGACCAAGAGATGTAGAAATTTAGGAACGAAGAGCGAGAGTTTGTCACTGGTTGGAGATATTGAATATGGCAGTAGGTTAAAAGTTCATAGAAGAGCCTATCGCATAGAAGTGCAGCTCAAGGCAGCAGGACTAACCGAAAGCCTCGAAGTACCATTGCCACCCGTGACTCTCCCCTCCTAACTGCTCCTCTACGGGACCATCTCGATAATCTGGTGCAGATGCCAATTCAGGCTCCTGCTGGATGCCTCTTCCGGCTCCAAAGTGGTACTTACATAGGGACTGTGAGAATATAAGACCGCGAGTAAACGATGCAGAATCTTGGCCACTCGTCAGATTCAACTCAAACCAATCTCCCCAGAACTCTGTTGGAAGATTAAGTTTCTCCTCTTCTGTGCATTGGATCAATCAACTACGAGTCATGATTCAGTTTGAAATTGAAACCGCGGAGGACGTCGACAATTGCGGTCAAGAATTTAGCAGAATCTCTCGTGCGCTTCGCAAGGGTCCGAAAGACTTTGAAGAATGCGAGGATATGCTCTGGGATGCCGTGAACTACGGATTAGCCTTGGTACGGTATTGCCATAAACTCCAAGGCAAGCATACCTCGAAGCGTCCCCAAGATGAGGTGATTACTCTCAGCGACGGTGACAGCGACAGTAAGTGCTCACCGCGAACATCCATGCTCGGAAGCTGATTACTCTCAGGCGGCGGTGCAACCCTAACCTCGAAAATCCCAGACGTGGCTGTCAACAAGAAACGTGCACGAAGGAATAACACCGACAGTGAAGGTATAGACAGTTCGGTGGGCCTACATTCTCAAAACTAACTTCGCTCTAGGCGAGGATAATTCAAAGCCTTCGAAAAAGGTGCGAATGAACACGACCAAAAAGCGTACTCGAAATATGATGGAAGACTCTAGTGACGGTAAGTTTGCGGCTGGATCGCTCACAGCGCTAGACTAACTATTTCTAGACGGACAAACAGGGAGTTCTTCTAAGAAAGCTCGTCTGGGTGGACAGAAGGTGGAAGCTGCCGAAGTATTTAAAGAACTCGATGCGCTATTAAAGACAACCGTAAAAGGATCAAAGTAGGGCCGATTCCACAGCCAGTGAGGTAGAACACCACGAGGAAAATTTCAGGCAGGGAATGCTGCCAATAGGAAGTGGCCAATTTTGCAACCCTGAAGGTCAGAGAGAGGGAATATGAGAAGGAAAGGAGAGGGAAAAAGAGGTGAAGGGGTCGAGGAGCTAATACACACTCGTTTCGTTGTATTCGGTCCGCGGCGCGAAGAATAGTTGTCAGTTGATCTGACCTGTCAATGATTATGCAGGTTTCGAATCGTATTAAATGAAGATTCTGCGTAGCCTCAAAGAACCTGGTTTCGGAGCATGCTGAGATGTGATCCAGAGAAGAAAGGTTATCACTCCTAGCAAAAACGGAGATATAGTGCAAACCGTGTAATCGTAAATATTTAGTTTGAAAGTCCCCATTAATGCTTAGATAGTAGAAACGGTGAACTTGAGAGGGAGGGCGGCGATCATTGCATATTCGTTCTCTACCCGCTAAGCTAGAACAGAGTCTCGGAATGGATCTCTAGATATCAATAAAAAGAAGTAAGGATTTTCAAAGCGTTGGTACCAAAAATGATGCTATGTGGCCTTAAGAGGTAAAACATCTCAGGTTGCGCAATAACAGGGCCGGACTTGGGTATTCCAAATTGTGAGAGAAAGTCAACCTCGTAACTGGAAGATTTTCGACAATGGCAGACTCAGCGGTATTGGCGATGCCGCCTCAGTTTCCTTCTCCCTGCCTCACTATCCTGTTATCTCAATCGGCAGTCATTCATCCTTTTGACACACCGTTTATTTCTTTCCCCATATAGAAGCTTTCGTCACACCAACACAAACAACTCTCTCCTTCAGGACTAGGATTGTTGGTGCTTCGAGCAGCTATCAGAGATAGGTGGCGTTCGTAGGGTTAAAAATTTAGCTGTAGAGGATTTCGAAGATTATCGTCACAAACCTTTGGGTAGAAAGAAGTTCCGTAATTTAACCCAGGCAGGATCGTCCTTTTTTCAAGTGAGCTCAGAAAACATTGTTCTACCTGCAGGCTGTAGACAGAACTATTGGGATGGACGTCTGTCCTAACCAATCACTGATCATGCTGGATTGCTGGTTGCATCTGGGACAGGTTGTGCTGAGGACAGGTTATGGCTGGGGACAGGTTGTGTCCGGGGACAGGTTGTGCTGAGGACAGGTTATGGCTGGGGACAGGTTGC